>NC_140584.1:628841001-630081001 GCF_964204655.1 Triturus cristatus | reverse complement strand
ACGAGGGCATGGGTAACTGTCCTTCTGGTACCGGGGGGGGATCCAACTGTAAATCTTGCGGAGCATGCGGATGGTCTTGAAACATGAGGAGGAGACGGCGTACACTTGATGGGTCATTGACAATGAGAAGTCTAGGATGATTCCCTGGTTGCGTGCGTGGTTAAAGGGCTTCAGTGCAACTCCTGGTGCGGACGGCCACTATGAGTCATCCCAGGCAGAGGGGGTGGATCCGATGATGAGGAACTCCATATTGTCCGATTTCAGTTTAAGGCGGCTGTTTGTCATCGGTTTGGAGTTGGCCTTCATTCCTTCGTTTTGGTCGATTTGGCGGTGGTGGGGGCCTTGGTGAAGGAGAGGATCAGATGGGTGTCGTCAGCGTATGAGACGGTGTTGAGGTGGTGCGATAGGGTGATGTTGGTGAGAGGTGCCATGTAGATGTTAAAGAGTGTCTGGCTAAGGGACGATCCTTGGGGTTTGCTTGTGGTACGTATTACAGAATAAAATCAATACATTTTCAAGCTAACCTTGAAAATCAACTAATAATAATAATTACATTCAAAATCTTTGAATAAACATCATATGCAACTGCACAACACAAAAGACTGAGCAAAAAAATAGGGGTCTAATAGGATAGCAGAAAAATGGTTGCCTCAAGGCCGGCGGTAGCAACCACCAAGCCAGCGGCGGCCATCCGTCTGCGAGCGAAACCCGAAAAATGGATGGTCACATTAGCATTGCGGTGATAAATTCCACAGGCCACTTTTCCGCAGTTAGCAGTCCTCACGCTTGCATGGTGGGCAGAGATGGACCGCTAAAATGGTGCATATGCAGGGGGAGGCTCTTCCGGCACTATTATGATGACAGCGGAAGCCAGCCTTTCCCCAGCATTGGAACCTCCATTGAAAGGATGGCGGAGACATGTTCCGGTAGGCCAATTGGCTGCCCCAAATGTTTTGGGGGGGTGTGGGTGCGCTGGGGGGCTAATATGTACCTGTACCAGGTGGCAGGCACTGTGCAGTGCCTGCCACACAGTGCATGGAAATCAGGACATACCCCTTTTGATATTGCCGCGGTGCTGCTGGCAGCAGCAAGCAGAGCAATGTTAAAGGCCAGGATTGTACCGCGGAGGTCGGATTTGGACTGCGGAGCGTACTAATTGGACCGTTGGTAATGCCGCGGTCCTTGTGGGCGGTCTTTTTCCGCTACCATGAAGGTCGGGGTGATTTTGCGACCTGCATCCTAATGACCCCCATTGTGAAAAATTGTAGTATTCAATTGACATACATATTTCTCAAATAAATAAGTAATACTATCCAAAACATAATAATTAACTTCAATTCATTACATACCTTCACTATCTATACACCTAAAAAACACATGCCGCTAAATAATCTTTATTCATAAATAACATTTAATTATATAAGCGACAATTAATGTTTATTTATATTTAATAAATTTTATATATTAATAGTTTGCTGGTGAATTATAATTTATTTACTATCCACCCTAAATGGTTATGAACCACACAACCATTCTGTATTTTAACATCACAAAAATAATAAAATGTAATTAAAAAAATTTATTACATTTTAAAAACACTAATAGAGATAAAAATAAGAAAAAACATTTTATAACAGATAAAGTCAGAAAACATATTAAAAAAAAATCTTTAATATTCTTACATTTCAAATTTATGTAAAATATAGAAATAATTTCAATAATACTAACAACTGTATTAATTTCATCAAAAGCAATAATTCTGATTCTTATATTCTAGCACAAATTATTTCTATGTGCCAATATTTAATACTCGATGTTTATGCATGGCAGTATTTTATGTAACATATTTTATTCAAAAAACAAAATATATTGAATACCTAGATTGTAGTGAAGCATACATCTGAGAAAGAATGTGTGTTGCTGTAACTTGAACTGTGTCTCCTGTAACCCGACCAGGAGCCCTTGATTAGGACCAATATACAGTACAAGGCACCAGAGGACAAGCATTGGTTGGGCCACTAACTGAGATTCTATTTGGTATTAGAATGCTGTATTAATTTGCTCTACACAGGTACTCTGTACAGACAGATATTAATCCGTGAGAGGAAATTTGTTGAGAAACTCAACTGCCTGCAAGCCAAGTTGGTTGAAACAATGCAAGTGGTTGACTGACATGATCATTTGCCTGAGTATGGCACATAACAGTTTACCAACCCACTCAGTACATATTGAAATTAAAAAAAACCAAGATCAATAGAATCACTTATTGTAAGGAGTTAAAAGAGAAAATAAATTTTTTCTTCAAGCTGCGAATTTTAAAAAAAGGATAAAGGCTGGATGTTGATTTGCTGCAGAGTTTTACCATGCTCAGTTGTGTGCAATGATAAAAACAATAAAATAAACGTGATATGCCAGTAACTGGCAAGCAAGAAAAATTGCGTAAATATGCAATTATTAGCAAGGCACTTACCTACTTAACTAGGCAATAACCTTCTTTAACAAAACTAGTGTTTCAATAAAATTCACAATTACATTTCCAAGAACGCAACTGTGAAGGACACGGGAAAAAATAAATTTTTCCAATTGCATTCAACGAACAGACTTAAAACATTATAATGCATTTTTAACATCAAAATGATACTGTGTATATCCAGCATCCCAGATAATCGTGCATTATTAAGTAGGGGGCTTATTTCCTTATTTGCATGCCTATCAAAAAATTGATGTAAAAAATATAGATCATTTAAAAAAGGTTAAAATAAAAAGCCAACATATTAATTACCTATACCTTAACAGGTAAATTCGATAAATGTTGGAAAAAAACTAATTGAATTTAAAAATATTGTTCTGAAAATTATATATGTATGTGTATATATATATATATATATCTAATATTTTATATAGATATTTTCTATATATATATCTGTGTGGGAAATAAATTAAATATATATATATATATATATATAATTAAAAAATTCTTTTTTTATTAAAAAATAAAAGTAATAAACTTTTAACAACATATACCTCATAAAAATTAAGGTAAAACAAACATACATAATCAACAATTGTATAGATATTAACTTTAAAAAAAAATACATTTTTGTTTTTTTAGTTTTAAATTTATTTCGAAATATAAACACACACACACACATACACATATATATATATATATATGTATATATATATATATATATATATATATCTCTTCAAACCTTGTTTCGCGATATCCTCTGCCTCAAAAGGGTGGCGGGCTGCCAGCAAGGACGCGACCCTTAGTATTCCATCAATCAATCCTTTGCTCATAAAGATTGCGCCGAGCCCCAATTTGTTTGTAACAGCGTGCTTTATTCCATCAAGTTTGTGGCAAACAACTCCCGACGCGTTTCGAAACCCTACGGTTTCTTGGTCACAAAGAAACCGGAGGGTTTCCAAACGCGTCGGAAGTTGTTTGCCACAAACTTGATGGAATAGAGCACGCTGTTACAAACAAATTGGGGCTCGGCGCAATCTTTATGAGCAAAGGATTGATTGATGGAATATATATATATATATATATATACACATTTCAATAACATAAAAATAGTAAAAAATAAATCTAAAAGTCTTTTAACTATAATATAGTAATACAGTCAGTGCAACAGTAAGGAAAATGTTGAATAACAATGGAGTTCAAAGTACTATTCCCAATCTATGGACTGCAACAATAGTAAAAGTGTTGGATAGCGGAGGTGTTAAAAAAACTTTTCACAATCGAGTACGTGTATCAGCAGGTGAAAGTGTTACATAGGGGAGGGGTAAAAATTACTGTTCACACTCCAGTAAAGGCCCGATTCTGGTGCGGGTTGGAAAAGCTTCCCAAACAAATCTTTTGGGAAAACGTTTCCGACCCACTCGGATCGGGAGAGTCCAGCCGGCAGAGTACGATGCATCCGGATGCTTCCAGATACCATATGGTTGGACTCCCCTGGACTTAAATGGGAGCATATGTTCCTAACCGCATCATAATTGGACCCTTGGTCAGGAAAACACGTTCCTGATCCAATTTGGAAGGAGCAAATGCCATTAGGAGGAATTCCTAACCGCATCAGTGGTGAAAGTGTTGGATAGTGGCGGGGTAAAATGTACTGTTGCCAACAAAATGAGTGCAACAGTAGGGAAAAAATTGAATTTGCGAGGGATAACATTTACTATTCCCACTACAATAATTGAAACAGTAGTGAAAGTGTTGGAAAGCAGAGGGGTATAAATTAAGCTTCACAATAAAATGAGTGTAACAGTAGTGAAAGTGTTGGATAGCGGAGGGGTAGAAATTTACAATTAGAAATGCAATGAGTGCAACAGTAGGGAAAGTGTTAGATAGTGGACTGGTAAAAAATAATATTCGAACTCCAATGAGTGAAAGAGTTGAGAAAGTGTTGGATAGCAGAGGAGCAAAAATTATTATTCATACTCCATTGAGTGCAACAGTAAGGATAGTGTTGGATAGTAGCAAGCTAAATGTTAAAATTCACACTGCAATCAATAAATAGAATTAATATTATCACTACAGTCAGTAACAAATTAAAAAGAATAAAAATATTAAAAACAGCAAACTTATTCACAAAAAATATATATATATAAATCTGATAAAAATTCAATTGAAAATATATTTAATATTACATATTGAGCAAAACATATACTAAGGATAAATGCATATATCACATGACTAAATATTATATTGAATTAAAAAAACTTAAGAAATTGGCTTGACCCAAAAAGAAAGAAAAATATTAATTTTTACTTAAACGTACTTATTTTTATTATCTCCCCTATAAGACTATAAAATTTGAAAAGCCACCTCTAAATTTAAAAAAAAATAGTACTTACCTAATACACTTAGGTGCCGATTCCGACCCGTTAAAAATATTCCCCGTACGAATCGGATCCGTGTTTTTTTACGTACGATTCGTACAAGTCCCGCACAAACTGGCAAGTACGATTCGTATGTGAAAAACTACATATGAATCGCATTGGGAAAATTTCTCGACACGTCGTCGGATTGAAAAAAGTCCCCAACACGTCCCCGTACATTTTTACGTACAATTCGTAAAATTGATGCCCAAGCGTGCAAGTACGATCCGTCCCGTCCGTCCAAATATACAACCGTATGAAAAAAACACCGTACGGAGCGAACTCCAATAGCAACCATGCAGATGTCTAAACATGTGCCCGCATATGCGCTGAACACCCCCCCCGTATGTACGCGCCGTACCCCCAGCCCCCGTATGTACGCGCCATACCCCCGGTCCCCTGTATGTACGTGCCGTACCCCCAGCCCCACCTATGTACGCGACGTACCCCCAGCCCCCCCGTATGTACGCGCCGTACCCCCGGTCCCCCGAATGTACGCGCCGTACCCCCAGCCCCCCGTAAGTACGACCTGTACCCCAGGCCCCTACACCAGCACCCTCACCTAGCATCGTGCATTTACGAATCGTACCAAACCATTGCAAATGTGAGCACTGTACAACAACATGGCCGATGTACGCACCTTACAGACGCAAAAAACACTCGTACTGAACCAGGACACTGCAAAACACCACAAGGAGGGTCAATTCGAATCGCACAACACCACAAAACACGTCCAACAAGCCCAAATACATGGAATACACTGACCTGCAACATCCAAACAGGTAAACAGAGGCCCAAACCACAACCACATCTTATAACACACCCACCCAAATTTCAAACACAGCCACACCCACAAATGGACCAATAAAAAGGGCCCACACACACAAACCATGAGCCTTTGCAACAGACCCACTGCTGACAGACCCAACATACAAACCACTGCACCATACCTGAATCCTGACTACACCTTACACTTGCACACCTTCACACAACCACCTTCACAAACACCCCCTAATCACATTCACACACACACCGTCACAACCACACACCCACAACCATCCACACCCCACACCATGCCCACAGACAAGGATCCAAAGTTCACAAGGGAGGAGCTGGACATCCTTGTCAACGAAGTCATCAGAGTCGAGCCACAGCTCTTTGGAACATTGGTCAGACAGACCAGCATAGCGGAGAAATCAGCCATGTGGCAGAGGATCGTCGATCGGGTGAATGCTGTTGCGGCCATCAGAAGGACCAGGCATGAATGCCAAGCCAGGTGGTACGATCTGCGGAGGGCGGTAAAGAGAAAAATGAATGAATAGCACGCCCAGACAAACATCACTGGAGGCGGTGCCCCCCGCAGACCAGTACATTACCATACCTGGGAGGAGAAGGTGATGGGCACGCTTCCGCCGGTGGGAGTACATGGGCTTGAAGGAGTCGCATAGCCTGGTGAGTACACAAACAACTCACGTTACATGGGGGAACCGCATCCGCAAGCCAACTCCAAATAATACACGCAACTACCTCAAAGCCCACACCAGACACAACCACACTAAAAAAAAACCGCACATGCCACTAACGGGTCCATGCCCCATTCATCAAGCAAGGCCATGCCAAGTCACAGGCCACACAAAATACCAACACAAGACTGGATGTCCGCAATGCCGGGAGGGTGGGCCTCTCAAAACACATTGTGCAACTCAGAAGCAGACACCAATGCCCTCAGCCCATATGGCCTAGGGCAGAGCTTTCCAAACAGTGTGTCCCGACACAGTACTGTGTCGCCTGCAAATGGTGGGCGCGTCGCAGGATGACATCGGTATGAACAGCCATTTTGCACATAACAGCAGCTAATGAAGAGGCATCCCTTTGAAAGAGTGTCAGCACACACCGACGCAGCAGCGCAGACTCAGAGACACTCTGCTCTATGGGGGCCGGGAGATTCAAAACTAAGCCTCATGAACAAGCAAATGGCCTGTGAAAGACCTGCAAAGTGTGTGTGCCCAGGAAGCTGGGCTGAGGTGACAGAGGGTGACAGACAGACGGAGGGAGAGGGAGATAGAGGGAGGGAGACAGACAGAGGGATGGAGAGAGGGAGACAGAGGGAGACCAAATCCCCCTTGGGTGGTTTGGGCTTGCTCGCTCGTCAGCAGGTGGACTATGTGCATGGTTACAAGGTTTGGCAGTGCGTGAACCAGCCCTTCTTGTGTTGTAAATCACTGGGGCATGTGTCAATCTGTGCATGAGTAGATTCTTGCTTCAGAACAAACCTAACCTTACACACAGTTTTGCCACTCACTGTGTTTGTTAAAACTGATTCACAAATACATAAGTAACCTTCCTGCTTACTCTAATTGTTTTGAAAATGCACCATTTGCCCACTTAAAGTGCAAACCGTCAGGCGGTACTGCCTCGCTCGCTAAGCTCGCTCGCTAAACAGACTTACTGAGTCCCAAAATGAAGCATCTACAAAAAGTGTGTCACCAACAGGAAAGCAGTGGCCTAGGGACATACCCATGCACCATGCTCAATGCACAGGGACTTGCCAAGTACAGACAAGGTAGATGACACTTGGCCCTGCTGTAGACAGCACAAGGACCTCCTGTGACCACTGTACACTCAAACACCAACTCCACATGCCTCTACCTACCACAGGAACTCACATTCACTGTCATGCCAGCATGCACCATGAGGGGATAGAGACATCACCTGGTAGACCCAATGACAAATCACACCACACCCAACAGCATGCCCGGTCAAACCCCCCCCCCCCCCCTTACACAAGCACACACCCCCATGGCAGGCAACGGATTTTGACACTGACACAATGGACATGTGACACAACAAGACCAATCCATAGCCAAATAAGCATCCTACCACTCATTAGACAGGCCAAAGACTCAGGAGTACATATCAATCTGTCCCCCGCAACATACCCATCCACAAGTGTACTTTGAGAGGAATGCTAGCCATATCCAACTACCTAGAGGAACTGTGCCAACATGAATATGTATCAATCATGGATGTCGCATGAAACACCATTAACATTGTCTCTCTCTCACACACAGGGCAACGTCGTCGATCTTCCCCCAACTCTGGGGGGGGAAGAATCACAGGCCCAGGCTCCGCGTGACGATGATCCCACCGGCAGCGACGACTCTCACCACTCCGTGGTTGACCCCGACCAACCTGTACCCTCTGGTGCCCAAGCCCCTTCAGCACCTGCATCAGGTACAACTGTGCCAACCACCACCCCCATTCCTGCCACATCCCAGGATACACCCAGGAGCCCTGCTCGCACTGGACAACACAGCCAGTCTGACCAGGAGGGACAAGGTTCTCCGGGCACCCAGGAGGAGGCAGGCGACCCCGCAAATGCCATCCCTCAGGGGTCCCGTAGACCTGATGTGCCCACAACGGCAGGCCAGGCTCGTGTGGGCAGGGGTGGTGGGAGTGGAGGACGGCGGAGGCGAGCACCTGACCAGCCAGCTGAGGGAACCGGTATGGCACACGTACGCCACATCCTCGACACATACCAACGTGACACCAGGGCCATCAGCCAGGTTGTGTCGACCCTCACAGACATCAAGGGGACCCTCGAGGAGATGAAGACCCTGCAGGCCGAGCAACATGCCAGTCAACGACAACACCAAGGACGGATGGAGGCAAGAGTGTCTGAGCTCGTGGCGGTGCAAACGGACATGAGCCGTTCACTCCGTCGGATTGCCGACAACATGGGCAACCCTCCCTGTGCCACCAGGTGAAGATCACCACCAGCCACAGGGAGGGATGAGGAGGAGGAGGATTCGTCCGACAGAGCATCACAAACATCGTCGCGGCCTGCATCTGAGGGTCCCCAGAGGAAGGTGGGTCGTCCACGGAAAAGACCGTGAGAGTCAGCGGACCATCAACATCTCCCACGTCACCTGGCCTGGCACCTGGCCCTCTGGCGCAACAGCAGCACCTCATCCAATGACATTCTCTGCCACATGGACTTGCTGGTCACAGTCTGACCAATGATGACCAAGACTGTGCCATGGACTTTGCTGACTTCCAATGCCAAGGATACCAACTCCCCCTGTGAACTTTGGATTCTAGACACCCGGCGAGCACCTCTTTTCATCCACCCAAACACGTACCCCAACACAAATAAAAATCCTCACAATCATGAGATGATGCCGTCATTTTGCATTATTCCATTACATGTGTGTTGTAATGTCAAACAATGCCTGAATGTTGAAGTAACTCCAACCATCCATACCCTGGGATCTGAGTCTGGCACAGGACACACATGGGTTACAATGTATCATTCAATACAGACATGGAGCACTATACTCACCCGTGATGGGCTCAACCTGCTGAGGGGGGGCTTGCACAACTGTGCGGACAGACCTATTTTGAAGAGCATCATTCATGCGCAGAGGTCAGGGCTCATGTGGAGTGTCCTGGGGTGGGAGTCCCAGGTATATGTAGTCAGGTGCGAGAACTGTGCCCTGCATGCTGGAGTAAGGTGGATGTGGAGAATGGTGGCCAGGCCAAGGTTGGAAGCATGGAGATGGCACAATGGGGTCTTGGATGACAGTGCCACAAGGTTGTTTTGGGCTCGTGGTCGTGGACTGCATCCTGAGTGTGGGTGTGGATTGTGAAGGTCATCCTGCAGCAGACAGTGATCCATTGCAGCTATCTCTGCTGGACGGTGATGTGGCAGGGTCGCCGGATGTTGAAGCACAGCTGTGCAGATGCACCCTGGATGTGGACAAGTATAATGGGAGTGGTAATTTACTTGCTCCGTAGAGGGCAGGGTAGGATTTGGCACGGATGTTGTAGTGGACCTGGAGGATGGTCTGTCTTGCCTTGAGGTGGATCGAACTGGGGATCATGTGCATAATGCAGAGTGCGCTGCAGCATGAGGTACAGATGCTGGTGATCAGCATAGCACATGTGATCAAGCAATACATGATGCACACCAGCTTGTGTGCGTGGCCACTGGGTGCTTGTGCAGGGCTCTTGCGGGTGGGACACAAGCAGTTGACCCAGCTGTAAGGGGACAATCCGCAGATGATCACCTCAGTCCTGTACAAGTCCAGCCTCAGGTGGCTGATGTTCAGCCATCTGCCAATGGATCTCATGCATTATTGAATATGAGAACTGGCAAGGTCAGCGTCTTTGGGGAGGGTGAGGAGCACCTGGCTGTCAATGGCACACGAGATGATGATGAGGTGCTGTGCGCATGTGATGGTGTAGAGGGGGATCCAGGACACATTGTAGACTGACACGCTGAGACATGATACCTCTGCCATGTGTCCGACAACGACACCATACTACATGCAGAGGCCTTGAGTACCACTCCCATGGGCTTGTTGGGGTACATAGCCGGTGCGGAGTAGGAGGGACATGACCTGGTTGGTGTGACAGGGCCTGGAAGGCGTGCCAGCGCTGTGTAGGCAGTTGGAGTTGCACACTCATTATGCAAAGGTGTCGTGTGGGCGCTTACTGCATGCCTGAGTGCAGGGGACAGATGTTTTGGATGGACATTGCTTGGAGGGTGGCTGCAACATCATACTGTAGCATGATGTGGCTCATGCAAGGACATGAGGCTCGTGCAATGTGCACGTAGCATGTGCAGACGGTCCAGCCTTTGGCACCGCGTGGTCGCAACTGTGTCACACACAAGCTGATTACACCCAAATGAATGGGTGGAGGGAGGAAGGGAGGAGCATCTTAGAGGCGTGTGTGTGAGGCCAAATATAGAAACTGTGTGCCCTTGCTGCAGGGCCTGCACCAGCAGGCGGCATGTCCTGAAAACCATGCCACAAGTTTCACACAAAGACAAGGATGTCAGAAAGGACTACTGCAAAAGGTGTATGTTAAGGAAGAAGTGTCTGGTTCAACATGGCACACACAGAGACAATGGATGCACAATCAGCAAAGATGACTGACAATGGATCAGGAAACTGAAGGGCGAGATGCGCAGAGGAAACAAACACTCAGCAGGTGTTGAGTGCCCGTTGTGGGGACAGAGATGCAAAAATACCTACACAGCCATGGACTTCATGCACAATACAGATTCTAATCCCTGACAAACAGCCTGCATCTTGCTACTCTGCACATAGACTCATATGCACAATCTCTGAAAACAAAACAAGAGATGCCGCATGCACAGTGGCAAGAGACCTGCATTGACAGAGATGCGGCACCTTGGAGCATGAGGCACACCTTTATTATTCATGCTCGCATGAAGGCAAATGCATCAATATGAACAGACGCACAGGTCAGGTGGATGAACATGTGGGGCCTACACTGGCACCCCCCTTTGCACCACAGATGCTGGAAATCCATTGAACTGGCACACAAGTGACAGGGTTGAGCCAAACACCCCCTGCTGGTCACAGAGAGGCTGCTATTCACCATTGAGCCTCTAATGGGGATGTCCCACACTATGTCAAGCCGGTGCATCCCGTATGTTTCCGAGGGCAGTGTGACACACATTGATGCCTTCATCACAATCCACAGTCCCATTACAGATGACTGTCACCAAGTGTGACTATCAATTCATGTGAATACTGCCACATGTCATGTGCCCCATGCTGAGTCGACATGTATGCATAGTAAGAAAACAAGCACAGGAGCAGTGCACACACATTGTAAACAAATACCACACCCAAAAAGCCGTGCTGCATCCTATACCCAAAGGAGACTTTTCACCATGTCCTTGCATGTAACGCTGATTCAGCACAAAATGGTTTGAATAATTGGTTGATGATTATTTGTACCAAAAATTATACAAAAATGTTGAAAAAGTAATTAAAAAAAAATTTAAATATAGAAAAATAATTTATGGATAAAATTTTTTTATGTATAAACCTGTATTTCAGGTTCAAGTGATAAATTAAAAAAAATATTATTTAAAATTATAACATAATTTAAGGGATGATTAGCATTCAGCTGTAAAAGCCTCCGACCCTTCATCAGAGCCTTTAAAGATGCATCGTAATATGCCTGTAAGATTACTTTACGAGTGCCTCATTTTCATGATAGCAGTCGTAATGGAATTCAAACGGTCATTCAGGCTAACTTAGAGGCGTAAAAAAAAAATTATGCCAATTCTGTATTGGACACCCGACCAAGTGAGGTATCATTTTACTCGGAAGACTGAGAGGACTCTGTGTGGTAAGACATTTGTGCCAGCATGGTGATCACACACAAAGGTGCTGATTCCGATCCGGTAAAAATAATTAGCGTATGACCCGTATCCGTATTATTTACCTACGAGTCGTACAAGTACCGTACAAACAGGCAAGTACGAATCGGTAGTGAAAAATAACTACGAATAGCGTCGGGAAAAGGGTACGACAGTGCGTCGGATAGTTTTTACGTCCGAATATAGTCGGGAAAAGTGTACGAGAGTGAGGCGGACATTTTTAAGTGCAAATCGTAAAACACAAGTCCGAGCGCGCAAGTACGATCCCGACGTCCGTCCGAATACACATTTGCACGTAAAATGGCCCGTACGGAGCCAACGCAGTAGCACACATGTACACGGTAAACTAATGCCCGTGTATGAGCCGTACAGCCCCCCCACTCCCAAATATGTCAGCACCATACACCACCCTGTCCGCACTGTACCCCAGCCCTGCAACTGTACATGCCGTACCCCCCATGTACGCGCCTAACCCCCCCTGTCCGCACTGTATACCAGCACCGCACCTGTACGCGCCATACCACCACCCCCATGTACGTGCCTTACCCCCCCATGTATGTGATTAACCCCCCCATGTACGAGCCTTACCCCCCCATGTACGCGCCGTACCTCTGCATGAACGTGCCGTAGCCCAGGGACGCACGTGTACGCACCGTACCCCCACCACATGTACGCACCTCACCCCCCCATGTACGCGCTGTACCCCCAAATGTACGCGCTGTACCCCAGGGCCGCACGTGTACACACCGTACCCCCACCGCATGTACGCGCCACACTCCAACACCGTACCCCAGCACCTTCACCCAGCATCGCATATATACGGATCGTACCTACGCGAAAACTAGTCTTACAGAACCAGGACACTGTAAAACAGCACAAGGAGGGTCAATTCGACTCGCACAACACCACAAAACACGTCTACATGACTAAATACATCTCAATGACTGACCTGGCACATCCAAACAGGCAAACAGAGGCCCTAAATCACAACCACCTCTTATAACACACCCACCAAAATTCAAACAGAGCCACACCCAAAAATGGACCAATAAAAAGGGCCCACACACATAACCCATGAGCCTTTGCAACAGACCCACTGCTGCCAGACCCCACAGAGAAACAAATCTACATTACTCATACCTGCACTACACCTCCACTCACACACCTTCACACAACCTCCTTCACAAACATCCCCCTCTTCACATTCACACACACACCGTCACATTCACACCCACACACCCACAACCATCCACACCCACACGCACACCCCAAACCATGCCCACAGACAAGAATCCAAAGTTCACAACGGCGGAGCTGGACCTCCTTGTCAACGAAGTCATCAGAGTCGAGCCACAACTCTTTGGAACATTGGTCAGACAGACCAGCATAGCAGAAAAATCTGCCATGTGGCAGAGGATTGTAGATAAGGTGAATGCTGTTGCGCCCATCAGAAGGACCAGGCATGAATGACAAGCCAGGTGGTACGATCTGCGCAGGGCGCTCAAGAGGAAAATGAACGAAGAATATGCCAACAGTAACATCACTGGAGGTGGGCCGCCCCGCAGACCCGTACACTACCATCCCTGGGAGGAGAAGGTGATGCACCTGCTACCGCCGGTGGGAGTACACGGAGTCGAAGGAGTCGCAGAGCCTGGTAAATACACAAACAACTTACGTAACATGGGGGCAATGGGGTCCACACCACATGTACACCAAATGCACGCAACTTCCCCAAAAGACCTTACCGCACACAACCACACTCAAAAACCAAGCTCATGCCACTAACGTCACCATGCACCCTTCACAAATCAAGGCAAAGCCATGTCCAAGGCTACAGCAACCACAAACACAAGACTGGATGTCCGGGAGGCTGGGAGGGTGGGCTCCACACAACACATTGTGAAAATGAGACGCAGACACCAATGCCGTCAGCCCACATGGCATAGGTACATAGCCATGCACAATGCACAGGGACTGGCAAAGTACTGACAATGTAGCTGACACTTGGCCCTGCTGTATGCAGCACAAGGCCCTCCTGGGACCACTGTACACTCAAACACCAACTCCACAAGCACAGGTATCTAGCACAGGCACTCACACTCAATGTCATGCCTGCATGCACCATGAGGGGACAGACACATCACCTGGGAGACCCAATTACACCTCACACCACACACAACAGCAGGCCCGGTCACAAACCCCCCCTAACACAAGCACACACCCCCTCGGCAGGCAACGGATTTACACACTCCCACAATGGACATGTGACACAACAAGACCAATCCACAGCCAAATAAGCATCATAGCCAACAATCTACAGGTCAAACACTCAGGAGAACATCCCAATCTGTCCCCCGCAACATACCCATCCCCAAGTGGACATTGAGAGGAATGATAGGCACATCCAACTACCTGGAGTAACTGTGTCAACTTGAATATGTATGAAAGATAGATGTCGCATGAAACACCATTAACATTGTCTCTCTCTCACACACAGGGCAACGTCGTCGATCTCCCCCCAACACTGGGGGGGAAGAATCACAGGCCCAGGCTCCGCGTGACGATGATCCCACCGGCAGCGACGACTCTCACCACTCCATGGTTGACCCCGACCAACCTGTACCCTCTGGTGCACAAGCCCCTGCAGTACCTGTGTCAGGTACATCTGTGCCAACCACCACCCCCATTCCTGCCACATCCCAGGACACACACAGGAGCCCTGCTCGCACAGAACAACAGAGCCAGTCTGACCAGGAGGGACAAGGTTCTCCGGGCACCCAGGAGGAGGCAGCCAACCCTGCAAATGCCATCCCTCAGGGGTCCTGTAGACCCGATGTGCCCACAACGGCAGGCCAGGCTTAAGTGGGCAGGGGTGGTGGGAGTGGAGGCAGGCGGAGGCCCGAACCTGACCAGCCAGCTCAGGACACCGGTATGTCACACATACGCAACATCCTGGACTCATACCGGCGTGACACCAGAGGCATCAACCAGGTCGTGTCCAGACTCTCAGAGATGCAGGGGACCCTCGATGAGATAAAGAACCTGCAGGTCGAGCATCATGCCAGTCATCAACAACAGCAAGGACGGATGGAGGCAAGACTGTCTGAGCTCCTGGCGGTGCACAGGCACATGAGCCAATCACTCCGTCAGATCGCCCAAAGCATGGGCAACCCTCCCTGTGCCACCATGCGTAGACCAGCACCAGACACAGTGAGGGAGGAGGAGGAGGAGGATGAGTCTGACGGAGCGTCCCAAGCATCGCCAAGGCCTGCATCTGAGGGTCCCCGGAGGAAGGTGGGTCGTCCACGGAAAAGACCGTGAGAGTCAGCGGAACATCCACATCTCCCAGGTCACCTGGCCTGGCACCTGGCGCAACAGCAGCACCTCATCCAATGACATTCTCTAACACATGGACTTGCTGGTCACAGTCTGACCAATGATGACCAACACTGTGGTCTGGACTCTGATGACTTCCAATGACAAGGATACCATCTCCCCCTGTGAACTTTGGATTCTATTCACCCGGTAGAGCCCCTATTTTCATCTACCAATACACGTACCCCACCGCAAATAAATATATTACTTTGGTCATGAGACGTTCCTGTCATATTGCATTATTCAACCACATATGTGTGTGGAAAAGTCAAACTATGCCTGAGTGTTGAACTAACTTCAGCCATCCATACCCTGGGATCAGAGTCTGCTACAGGACACACATGGGTCACAAGGTATCATTCAATGTAGGCATGGAGCACAACACTCACCTGTGATGGCCTCTGGCTGCTGAGTGGGGGCTTGCTAAACTGTGCGGACAGACCCATTTGGGAGAGTATCATCAAGGCGTAGAGGTCATGGCTCATGTGGAGGTTCCCAGGGGAGGGAGTCCCAGGTATGTGTGGCCAGGTGGGAGGACAATGTCCTGTATGCTGGAGTACGGTGGATGTGAAGAACGGTGGCCAGGGCAAGGTTGTATGCACGGAGATGGCCCAACGGGATCTAGGATGACAGACAGTGATCCATTGCAGCTATCTATGGTGGACGGTAAGGTGGCTGGGGTGCAGGGTGTTGAAGCTGAGGTGTGCAGATGTGGACAACTTTCCTGGGAGTTTGGATGTACTTGCTCCGTAGAGGGCAGGCCAGTATTTGACACGGATGTTGTAATGGACCTGGGGGATGGTCTGTCTTTCTTGGAGTGGATCTATCTGTGGATCATGTGCATAATGCAGAGGGCGTTGCAGCATGAGGTACAGATGCTGTGGACTACCATGGGAAATGTGAGCGAGCCAAACATGATGAACGCCATCTTGTGTGTGTGGCCACTGGGTGCTTGTGCAGGGCTTCTGCGTGTGGGACACAAGCACTTGACCCAGCTGGAAGGGGACAATCCTCAGATGATCACCTCAGTCCTGTACAAGTCCAGCCTCAGGTGGCTCGTGTTCAGCCATTCATCAATGGATCTCATGCATACTTGAATAATGGAACTGCCAATGTCTGTGTCTTTGTTGAGGGTGTGGAGCACCTGGCTGTCAATGGCATACGAGCTGATGATGAGGTGCTGTGCGCATGTGATGGTGGAGAGGGGGGTCCTGGACACTCTGTAGATTGACATGCTGAGAGATGATACCTGTGCCATGTCCCAGACAATGACACCATACTAGATGCTGAAGCCTTGAGTCCCACTCCCATGCCCTTGCTGTGCTACTGAGCCGGTGGGGAGTATTAGGGACGTGACCTGGTTGGTGTGACAGGGCCTGGAAGGCAGGGCAGCGCAGTGTAGGCAGTTGGAGTTGCACACTCAGCATGCAAAGGTGTCGTGTGTGTGCCCAGGGTATGTCTGACAGCAGGCGTCAGATGTGCGGATGGACATAGCTCGGAGTGTGGCTGCTACATCAGACTGCAGTGTGATGTGGGTCATGCAAGGACAGGAGGGTGGTGCAATGTTCACCTTGCATTTGCTGATGGTCCAGCCTTTGGCACCGCGTGGCGGCAACAGTGGCATAAACAAGCTGAGGACAGCCAAATGAATGGGTGGAGGGAGGAAGTGAGGAGCATCTTGGAGGCGTGTGTGGTGCCAAATCAGGATACTCTGTGGGCCCTTGCTGCAGGGCCCGCAGCAGCAGGCGGCATCTCCTTGCAAAATGCCCGAATTTGCACACAAAGACTAGGATGTCAGAAGGATAACTGCAACAGGCGCATGTGTAAAGTAAGGAGTGTCCAGTGTCACATGGCACACCCAGAGACAATGCATGCACAATCACCAAAGAGGCATGACGCCGGATCAGGAAACTGAAGGCCGACCTGCGCACAGGAGACACACCCTCTGCAGCTGTTGATGGCCCATTGTGTGGACCAACATGCAAAATAACATACACGACCGTGTACTTCATGCCCAATATGGAGCATAATCCATGAGCAACTGCATGCATGTTGCTAAACTACACATGGACTCCTCTGCATAATCTTCCACAACTATGCCAGATATGCCGCGTGCAAAGTGTCAAGAGACCTGCATTGACAGAGATGAGGCACCTTGGAGTGTGACGAACACCTTTATTACTCAGCCTCACACTAAGGGAAATGCATCAATTGGAACAGACTCACAGGTCATTTGGCTGACCATGTGTGACCTACACTGGACACCACCTTCAACACAAAGATGTGGCAAGTCCTACAGAGCTGGCACACAAGTGAAGGGGTTGAGCCTAACACCCGTTGCTGCACACGGAGAGTCTGCAATTCCCCAATGAGCCTCATATAGGGATGTCCCACACTATGTCCACCATTAGCATCCCATATGTGCCTGAGGGACGTTTTACACACATTGATGCCTTTGTCAGAATCCACAAACCATTACAGATGACTGTCAGGAAGAGTGACTATCAATTCATGGGAGCCATGTAACACGTCATGTGGCCCATGGTTAGTCGACATGTATGCATGGTAACACAACATGCACAGGAGCAGTCCCCACATATCACAAACACGTACCACCCACAAAATGCCATGCCACACTCCTTCCCCCAAATGACATTTCACCATGTCTGTTCATGTTACTCTGATCCAGCACACGTAGCAATACTCATGAGGAATAGCAGGAGGGCAATGATGACATGAGCAGACGACCGGCGCAATAACCTGTGGAGGACAGACACACAACAAGTCAGCAAAGAGCTAGTAATCCACAAGGAATGATGTTGTGACCATGCTCTTAATAATTTATTGTCCCAGCAAAAAGGTGTGGAATGACATCATCACTTTAATGACATCAGAACACAACTCCAAGTCACTTAGCACACAGTCAGCTGGACACACACATTGCAACACATGCCACACAAGGCTCAAAGACACAGGGACTCACCATAATGAGAAGAAGTTGCAGATAAGCTGACTCCGGATGTCCTCATCCTCATCCTCATCCTCATCTTCACTTGCCCAAGCCCTTCATCCTCCACGGGTGGATGATCCTGCTCATCGGGATCCAGGATGAGTGGCACGGCCTTCTCCACTGCCATGTGGTGCAGCATGCAGCACACAATGAAGATTTTGCAGACCTTCACCGGGGCATATGGGAGGGCGCCGCCGGTCCTGTGGAGGCACCGGAATCTGCTCCTCAGGAATCCAAACGTCCTCTCAATCACGCGCCTCGTCTGCCCATGGGTGTCGTTGTACCGGTGTTCTGCGCCTGTTCTGAGGTTGCGGAGAGGCGTCATCAGCCATGGCATGTTGGGATAGCCAGAGTCCCCTACATGGAAACATCATGTGAAGAAGTGGGTCAGGAGATGCCGTACGATACAAAGATAGCGCTAAACACAGGACTAACAGAGTATACCCACCAACAAGACATGCTCGTTCCGCGTGCAGCTGCAGCATCATTTCTGGCACCCTGCTACGCCTCATGATGTATGCATCGTGTGCGGACCCTGGAAAACGTGAACGGACATGGGATATCAGCATGTTAGCAAGACACACCACAAGGGCATTAATGGAGTGATAATGTTTTCTGTTCCTATAGGCTACCTCCTGTGCCTGTGGTGGTACCAAAGCCACATGTGTCCCATCAATGGCCCCAATTACATGAGGCATCCCTCCCAGGGCATAGAACTCACCCTTGACACGTGTCAACTGCTCACGAGTGGGGAAATGGATGAAGTCATCCAGGTGCACCAACATGGCTTCTAAAACATCATGCAGGACACGGCTGAACATTGTCTGGGACATGCCACAAACATCAGCTATGGTCAATTGAAACGTGCCGGTGGCAAAAAAATGTAGGGCTGCCATCACCTTCATTTTGGGGGTCAGAGCCGTAGGATACCTGTGTTGTGGTTGGAGGTGTGGTGCAAGCCGGCGGGTCAAGTCCTCTATCAACTCTTGCGAGAAGCGGTATCTGCGTATGCAGTCATGTTCACGCATGGCATCCAGGTCTGGCATTCGTCTGGGGAGAGGCGGTGCCCTGCAGAGATTTGGAAGGAATAACAAAGAGTGAGTACATTACCACACCAATGTCACTGAGGTGAGCACATGTTCAACAGCTAATACACATCTGCTTAATACAGAGTCTGGCCTGTGCAATACATCCAGGACACGTAGGCCAGCCAGGTAACTCCTACGAAGTGCCAGCCACAATAGTTGCATGACAATGTTGACGTGACATGCCATTAAAATAGCTGTGTGCCAGTGTAAGTGACAAGCCAGACACATTACATGAGTTACAGACATCCACATATCAGCATTTGAAGGATGTCATATCATACAGACAGCTGCCGGGAGTCTAGACGCGCAGGTCACATGTCATCTGTATAAGGACAGATAACACACATTTCCATGAAGGGGTACATGTCAAAAACTGATGACACAGACATTGAGAGAACGCAGATCTTGCCTCATGTCAGGAAGTCATCTTCGAACCATCATGACATATGCAAAGTGTGAGTCCACATGCGGCATGGTGTGCGTATATGTGTGTCATGCACATATGCACACAGACACATGTTGGATGCTGCAACAGCAGATGGAGTTGACGGAACACCAACGCCAAGCTCATGGGAAGACATGACACACACATGACAGTCACATCGTGGCACGCTGGTAGTCACATGTCAGGTGTAATTATCCATGTACCTTGCATCAGGGGACAGTTGCGGGTATTGCTGACTGTGCCATACCAGTGATGCAGTGCTTGACACGTGTGTCCCACATGCACACATGTGCAAAGTGTGAAGGGGAAGTGTGCCACGTAGTGCCCCATCACACATGACATGTGTAAACAGCTAATCACACATCTATTGTGCCACTACATGAGGACACATGTGCCGCATCACTGCCTGACACACCTAGGCCCTGCACATGAAGGACTGCACTGACAATGACTTGATGTCCAGCCTTGTGCGAGTCTGACACCTCCATTCCTTTCGTGTGCGCCTCCTATCACCAGTGTAAGCTGTGAAACGCATTACACACGCTCTGAGGGCGTGTGTACGGCCCGTACTCACGCGTGAGTACCTGCCGTACACGCTTGAGTACGTGCTGATCACTCTGCCCTACAGTAACACAACTATAGTGATCAGTGTTCGGCACGTACTCACGCGTGTACGGGCCGTACACTCGTGAGTACGTGCCGATCACTCTGACCTACAGTAACACAACTATAGTGCTCAGTGATCGGCACGTACTCACGTGTGTATGGGCCGTACACGCGTGAGTACGTGCCAATCACTCTGACCTACAGTAACACAACTATAGTGATCAGTGATCGGCACGTACTCACGCGTGTACGGCCTGTACACGCGTGAGTACGTGCCGATCACTAGGGCCGACGGTAACACAACTATAGTGATAGGCACGTACTCACGCGTGTACGGCCCGTACACGCGTGAGTACGTGCCGATCACTGATCACTATAGTTGTGTTACTGTAGGGCAGAGTGATCGGCACGCACTCACGCGTGTACTGCCCGTAAACACGTGAGTATGTGCTGATCACTCTGACCTACAGTAACACAACTATAGTGATAGGCACGTATTCACGCGTGTACGGTCCATATCACTGTAGTGACGGTGCCCTAGGGGTACGTGTGTAACGCGCCGTACCTGTGTGGGGATGTAAGAATTACAATGGAGACACATGAGGGACAAGTATTAGGGTCTAAATGCATGCTGGTTGTCATGGATACCGAGTTTCAAGTTCAAATTTTTACATCATGTGGTCTGGAAAAATCAGTTGGCCACATTATACATTGTTGAAAAGTGGTTGTTGACTTGACATGATGCTGCAAAATCGAAAGATGCAAAGGCTGTCACTGGTGTAGGTTTCAAGGGATTGGAGGAAACGTAGGATGCAAATGAGTCTGACCAATCACTCTGTACTCCTGTAAATGAAATAGGCCAGCAAGGCAGATATAAGGCAGGCAGAACCCATGAGAGGGCACTTGCCTGCACAACATGTCAGTCGATACCACTGCTGCTGTATTGTCTACCTCTGGCACCATGTCAAGAACTGTGGAGAGGGCCCAGCCTTTCACACAGGAGGAGAACCAGGCCCTGCTGGATGTGATCCTCCCACAGTACCCCATGCTGTATGGTCGACCAGGGGAGCAAGTGAGTGCTGACTCCACTACCTTTGCCTGTGCACCTTTATTGTGTCTGTCACTTCTGGCATTGTGTCCAGGTGTGACAGACATGCTATGTTGGTTGGACTGGGTCCCAGGGGGAAGGGGTGGCTTATGTCTCTCATGCAGGGCTTGATGTAGTTAATGTGTGCACTCATCACTTGCATTGTGCTTACTGTGACATTCACTGCTTAGTGCATGGCACATTCAGCCAGCCTAATCCTCTTGGGCATTCTTGTTCTATTGTCCTGCGGTGATGCAGTGGTCACCCCGGTGTGACAGGTGACTGCACCCACAAATGTGTGTGAGAGTTGAGTGGAGCTGTGGTGAGAGTGGTGAGTGTCAAAATGATGTGTACGCCCCCTGAACATTGATGTGTGTGAATGTTTCTTGTCATGTGGGTGAGTGTCTATGTGGAGTGTTGCACCACAGCTGCATAGTGGATGCAACTGCTAAATCCATCTGATGTGTGAAGTAAGCCGTGCTGTGTGTCTGACTTGCTGAGCTAGCCCCACACCTGTGACCCCCCCCCACCCCCTGGCAAGTGGCACATGTGCAGAGTGATGTTTGCATCCGCTGTTGCCAATGGCTGGTGATTGATGTGTGCCTGTGTGTGTCTGTGTACTCTGCTGAGGTTAAGTCAGTGGCCTGGGGCATGTGACTGCTTGGAGGTGCTGTCCATCAGCCTTGTGTTGCTTGGGATGCACAGTGTGTGCCATGATCAGGGATTGTTTGGCACCCCTCATGCCACCTGTGTACTTACTATGCCATGTAGTGCATTGTAGCGTCTCCAGTGGAATTAGTCCCTATGACTTAGGTGCTATTACTTGCCAGCATACTATGCCCTGTTCAACAAATAAAAGATGTTCAAATGTGTGTCTCTGTGACATGGTGCAGGTGTAGTGATGTTGTCCCACTTTGTCATCCACACAGGTAACCGCCTACCACAAGGGGAAGATCTGGAAGGACGCCGTCAAGGCCGTGCAATCGGTGGAGGGTCGCAGTCGGCGCCTGGCACAAGTGAGCAAGAGATGGCAGGACATCCGGTGCTGGACCCGGAGGATCGCCCGGGTCATGTTGAAGGATGAGTCTCCTCGCAAGCATGGCGGGCACCGGCGCCTGACCCACCAGATGATGCGTGTCCTGGCGGTGGTCTTCCCTGACCTGGATAGGCGGATACAGGAGTTACAGCAGCAGGAAGGGGGTAGGTACATGTGTGTTTGTTGTGTGTCGCCAGCTTTTGTACATTTATATGTACTTACTGATACGCCATTTCTGCCTACCAGTGGCTGATTTGAATGAGTCTGGCAGCTCCAACAATGACTGTGTACATGTAGTTTGGTGTGCTCATCCTTGTGTGACTTATGCTATACAGACACATGTGTGTTATGTTCACAGAGTGCCACATTCACACATGATAGACATGTCCATTGTGTGAAGGGTTGTGATTCTCCAGGAGTCACAATGTATTTCGTTGGGGTGTCAAAAGTACTCACAGGTCTCTGAGTGTGGGAACACCTTCTGCATTGGCATGTGGTATTTTGCCTTGGGTGCGACAATACTGTTTGGTTCACAGTGCACAAGAGGTGGCATGCCTTCATAGTCTTGCTGTGCTCAAATGATCCCAGACACTAGCTTCTCATGATCTTGGTATTTCTAGTTTTTTGCTGTTGTGCCCCAATTTTCATTGTTCCCAAGTGGCATGGTGGGTCATACAACTGGGGAGTGCAGGGCTTACATATGTGGGGAGTATTCTAGATGTTACTCATGATGCCTTTCCTGTTATGCACTGTTGCCTATTTTGTTTGGACTCATGTGTCAGATGTATACAGGTGACTGATTTCTTCCTGTCTCTTCACCTTGCCCACAGAATCATCGGAGGACACCGAGGGAGACACCGGCACGGACATGGAGGAGGGATCGAGCACTGGTGCCGCCAGTGCTGTGGAGTCGGCGGAATCAAGTGGCACGGAGGGCGAGGGGAGTGAGGCGGAGGACCTGCCCAGTACCAACACTGACTACGAGGCAGACGGGTCTGAGGCTGAGCTCCCAGGGGGGGCGGAGGCTGCTCCCACAGCTGAAAGCAGCAGTACATCTATGGCTGCCCCCTCCATTCCCATCAGCGCCCTCCCACTTGCTCGGGTCCCTTCTGTCCGTGCTAGGCCACAACGTGTCTCCTTCGTGCCAGGCACCGCACCCCCTGCCCCTGTCCCCCCTGCTGCCCTCACTGCAGAGTCTGTGGACATTCAGCGGCAGTTGCAAGTTGGGCAAACATCGATCCTGACTGTCCTCCATGGCCACACCAGACTGCTGACCCAGATGGTGTCGTACATGGAGGGCATGTCATCAGCGATGTCTGACCAACGGATGTTGCTGAGGTCCCTGGACTCGTCACTGACGGCAGTAGCGAGTCACCTGCAGCGCTGCCTCCCCCCCCTACCCCTGCCCCATCCACAAGTCCCACACCAATGCCTGTCCCAAGCACAGCAAGACATCCACACACACGCACCCCACCAGACACAAGCAGCACACCACCACGTATGGGCAAACGCACACCTCCTGACACGCACACTCAGGGGTAAGCAGGCACACCCATTTGGTCTGGGGCACACAGGCAGGCACGCAGCCACAGTCCTCGTCCACATGACTCACTCCCCAGTCCCTCCGATGTCACTCCCCTTGGCTCCCCTGCCCCAGATTTGGAGAAGGAGGCCTACTTTGCTGGGCTGGGCCTCCGGCCCACTACTTCACCTGGCCGGAAACGGTCAAGGCACTCCACGGGTAGGGGAGTTAAGTCCCCCAGCCTGCCCACCACCTCCCCCAGTAGCGCTGCAACACATCCCTCCGACCCACCCCCCCTACTTGGGGCCTGTTGTTTCTCCGGGTGCAGGGGAGACGCTTGAAGAACTGGCAGAAGTGTGCAGCGCCGAGCTCACCTCCACCTTTGGCGCTGCCCCTCCCCCTGTGGTGGAGTCGTCCGTCCCTGCACCCACCACACCTACCCTTCTCCCTCCTGTCCCTGCGGTGCCTGGTCCTTCCCCACATGATGCCCCCCCCCCAGTCGACGACACAGAGTCTTCTGTTGTGCAGACAAGCTAGGGGAGACGCATGGCCATGTGTCCCCCCCCGAAGGACTGATGATATGGACTGGCCATTGGCCTTTGTGAATAGTCTCGTTTCCACATTATTATTTTCATGCTGAATAAAGCATTTTCTATTTTCGTTCGAAATGTCTTGTAAATCAGGTATTGATGTTGATGCTGATGCTACAGGAGTGGGGGTTGTGGGCATGTGTTATGTTTCAGGGAAATGTTGTAGTCTGCTGCTCATGGGGTGGAACCTGGTATCTGCGTGCCATCACAAGGTCTCTGCAAAGATTCTTTGTCGTTTATGCTCTTTGTGTTTGGAGACATTGTCCGAAGGAGTGTTCCTTCCTCTGTGGCACATGTCATCTTCCCTGCAGAGAGTTGCACAATCTTTGTGTCGCCCTGTGTCTACATTTCCTTTGTTGGTGATGGATCCCTTCTACTCTGGCCATGCCTGCTCTGCAATGTCTCCAGCTGCATCATCTGTGCCATCCTTGGTACTCACTGTACTTGTGTATTGAGTATTTTGCCATGCCTTCATGGTGAATTTGTCCTTTTTCCGCACAATGCATGTGTGTAATCCCAGGCTAGCACACATATGGGACTTGTTCTGCTGGGTATTTGAACACCTGCCTGACAATTGTGGGCATTGTATGTGTAGGAACTCCACCCTATTCCTTCCATGAGAGACAACATCTTGGTGGCTGGTCCCGGCACCTGAACATTCCTATCAGTCCTGGGATGTGCGTGACAGTGTGTGTTCGCTTTGGCTCTCTTAGTTTAGTGGGCAGTGACATGAGTATACAGTCTTGTGGCATGATCTCAGTGTGTGTATTGTGCTGCATCTGCCAGGGGTGGGTATGCATGTGTTATTTGTCTTCACACCCACATGTGGTGTGTCATGCAGTGGGGGAAAGACATCCATCATCCTGGGAGTGGGACACTGCTGTCAGTGATGTGTTGTTATGGCACTATCATCATTGTCCAAAGTTAGGGATGCGTACATACACCCATGGAGTTGTGGTCATCTGATAATTATGTACACCCCCCCATGTCCCTGTCCACTGCTGGTATTCCTCTGCACCCACCCCCATGTCTCTGTCCACTGCTGGTATTCCTGTGCACCCACCCCCATGTCTCTGTCCACTGCTGGTATTCCTCTGCACCCACCCCCATGTCCCTGTCCACTGCTGGTATTCCTCTGCACCCACCCCATGTCTCTGTCCACTGCTGGGAGTCCTCTGCACCCACCCACCCACCCACGTGCGCCCTTGCTGTGGTACACTGCTGTCCTGGGCATACTCTACCCCCAATTTATAGCTGGTGTGCTACACCAAGCCGTACACCTACATCCGTGGCGGGTGTACGCCTTGTATCCATCATGTAATGGGACTGTAGGGGTACGTGTGGTACGGCCCGTACCCACGCTCTGGGGGGCGTGGGTACGGGCCGTACCACCATTGTGGCGGTGACGTAGGGGTATGCGTGGTACGGCCCGTACCCACGCTCTGGGGGGCGTGGGTACGGGCCGTACCACCATTGCAGTGGTGATGTAGGGGTACGCGTGGTACGGCCCGTACCAATGCTCTGATGGGGCGTGGGTATGGGCCGTACCACCATTGCAGTGGTGATGTAGGGGTACACGTGGTACGGCCCGTACCAACGCTCTGATGGGACGTGGGTACGGGCCGTACCACGCGTACCCCAATGTCACCGCCACAATGGTGGTATGGCCCATACCCACACCCCCCAGAGCGTGGGTACGGGCCGTACCACCCTTGCAGTGGTGATGTAGGGATATGCGTGTACGGACCGAACCCACGCTCTGGGGGCGTGGGTACGGTCCGTACATGCGTACACCTACATCACCACTGCAATGGTGGTACGGCCCGTACCCACGCTCTGGGGGGCGTGGGTATGGGCCGTACCACCATTGTGGCGGTGACATACTGGTACGCGTGGTACGGCCCGTACCCACGCTCTGGGGGGCGTGGGTACGGGCCGTAACACCATTGTGGCGGTGACGTAGGGGTACGCGTGGTACGGCCCGTACCCACGCTCTGGGGGGCGTGGGTACGGGACGTATCACCATTGCAGTGGTGATGTAGGGGTACGTGTGTACGGACCGTACCCACGCTCTGGGGGCGTACACCTACATCACCAC
The DNA here is from genome assembly GCF_964204655.1 of Triturus cristatus. Taxonomy (NCBI): domain Eukaryota; kingdom Metazoa; phylum Chordata; class Amphibia; order Caudata; family Salamandridae; genus Triturus; species Triturus cristatus. The sequence continues at coordinate 630,054,050 of NC_140584.1, read as the reverse complement.
TGCAATGGTGGTACGCTCTGGGGGGCGTGGGTGCGTCCCGTACCACCATTGTGGTGGTGACGGGTACGCGTCCACTTCCATTGTGGCGGGACGTGGGATTGGTGGACACGCCACCATAAGTGACCAGACCATGGAGGTAATTAATGCGCAGGATATATTTGTTTTTGTTGGGGTGTGGGTTATGTTTCATGCCCCTTGCACCCCCCCCCCTTTGCCAATGGGGATTGCTCTGACATTCTGCGGCGTCTGCGTCGGTTTCTGAACACGAGGTCGTAGGCTATGAGGGCCGGGATGATGCGTAGGTTGGGGTCCATCGCTGTCCGTCGCGTACCGGTGCTCCTTGTTCGCGTCGTCCTCAATTTCCCGACAGTTTTTGTCTCCCGTAAAAAATGCTACGTGCGGAGTGACGTAGGCACGAATCGTACTTGCTGGTCCGTAAAACGCTGCCTGACTCCGTCCGGACGTCGCGTATGCGCCGTCCAGATTCAGATTTGTATGTATTTTTTTGCCAGTCGGTCTTTTGTACGACTAGTACGGAAATGGTATTTCTGTGCGAATCGTACTTGCGTGTTTGTAAGGTGTTTTTCCCGGGTACGAGTCGGACGGAGAAAACGCTCCTTACGACCATTTGTACCCGGGTTTTACAGGATCGGAATCGGCACCAAAATATGTGGAAAATGTGATTTTTAAAACTAAAATTGAGGTTTGCACGGAATTCAGGTCAGGAATATTTTTTGGAGGATACACGCAAGCCATAAATCCCTGTATTCGCCCAGATGTCTAGTTTTGAGACATGTTTAGTTTTAAACAATGTATAAATTTGCTAGGTTTCGCTAGGTGCAAAATCCAAAGCTTGGCACTTGGAAAAATAAGGGTCAGTTTTCACTTTAAAAATGTGGTGTGTCTACATTGCATTTTGGGACATTTCCTGCTGCAGGCACTAGGCCTACACACGCAAGTCAGCTACCATTTTTATCAGGAGAATTATGGAATACAGGGTGGGTAGAATTTTGTGGGCCAAGGCAGATTCAATAACTTTACATCCCAGTAGTAAGAGGAAAATGTGTTTAATTTTTTTTAAAGTTTAAGGTTTGCAAGGGATTTTGGGACATAGAACATGAAGAGAGACACAGAAGTGACCCCATACTGGATTTCACTTGGAGGCTCATTAGTATGTCGTAACGTTCGACACCGCCGAGCCTGCAGTGGCGACCACCACCACATCGTAACAACTTAAACCAACCGTCATATTACAATGGCGGGGGTTCCCAGCGGATGCAAAGTGCGTCTGCCGCTTTTGCGCCGTCAGGCAATCATTCCAAATGCCAACTGGGCATAATTGGCCCCTAATATGTTGGAGGTGCCTAGCAGGCACCACCATCCATATTAGGATGGTGTAATTAGAAGACCTATCCATGGCGGCTTCACCACCATGAACAAGCTGGCGGGAATTGCTTTGGGGGTCTAGGGGTTAGAGGGGTGGGGGGCTGCACTTGGGGGCTACCTATGGTACCACCCTCATTGTCAACTACAAGGTGGCAGGCACAAAGAGGTGCATGCTACGTTGTGCATGGCAATGCAAGACATGCCACTTTGGCTTTGCAGCGGGTGCTGCTTACAGGAGATGTGCAAAACACACTGCTTGTAAAAGCTATATTTTGTTTAAGAAATATTTGGCTTTCTTTTGTACCTATATTTATCTGTTTATATTTACCAAATGAATTGCGATAAACACAGTACACAATGAAACAAGTAGAAGATGCAGCTCAGTTTTTGGATCTGTGTTCCGCGGGTTCTTGGTGAACCTATAAGTCCTACATATCCCAAAAAAAGAAGGGTTAGGCGGATTCAAATATTTAGACAAATGTCCCCATTACTTAATTCATAATTTTGTCTACTTTTCAGAAATGTCTAGTTTTCGGGGCTCCATTTTTGTTTTGAAAACCCATTCCTACCACAGAAAGATTTAAAAACTTCAAAGAAAATTTAAATTACTGTCAAAAGTTTACTTGCCCCTGAAATCAGAGATGATGAAGATTTTATCACCACAAGCACATTGTTGATGCCATTTACAGGAAACACAGCAGACCCTTTCGAATGTAGATATTTTTCATTTAAAAAGGCAAAAAATTAAAATATTTAGAAAATGTATGGGTACCTTCCAGGGGAATTAAAAAACCCTGCGTACCTTTCCAATACTGCGGTTGTTGGGAAAAAGTGGAAAAAATTAACATTGATACCTTATGTGGACAAAAAGTTACAAGGGCCTAAGTGCGAAAAAACACAAAAATAAAAAAAAGAAGGATGAGCACAGGGTGGTGGGGAAAGGCACTATTATATTTATGTATAAATATATACATATTTGTAGAAAAAATTATGGCATTACTCATTCACGAATAAACTCCTTTTTTCAAAATCTAAAAATACTTTAAATAACAAAAATTTCGGAAAAATAAAGATGTTCAAATGCCTGATGCATATGCTACATATGAAAATATATTCAAAAGTATTGCCTAAAAAAGGAAAGGTTTTCAGTCAGGTAGGTAAAATAGCTGCAGCGCTTTAGGGGAGGCATAGACTTATGGCCAGGCACCAACAAGCAAAAGACGTAGGGGGAGCACATACCGATGGGGGAGCAGAGCTCGATAGCTTTATGCTATATTTGTAAGCTCCCCTCTGACGTAGGGGGAGCAAATCCCGATGGGGGAGCACTCCTCCTTAGAACACCGGCATGTCAACTACCAAAATATATATCTATAGATTTGCTATTCTTTACTCCTCGTGTATGCAAATTGCAGCTACATATTGTCAAGATGAATATATTCATACATCTGGGTATTATATTTCATTAGCCTGACACAAGGGCATCCCGAAGCCCCCGCTTCAGCATCTTGAGCAGGGGTGGGTGCCACTGGGCAGTTCTGATTGCCGTAACACATTAAACGTTCTATTTATAGGTCTCCGAATAGAAATTCCTAAATACCAGTGTAGGAGGATAGTATGGTAAAGTTGTGGGGTCGGAAAACAAAAGAAAGAAAGCCGGGAAGGAAGGGAGGAATGAGAGAAAGATGAATGGTTGGAAGAATGGATAGGTGGACAGAGCGGTGGATAGGTTGTGAGATGGAAGGCAACATGGATGGATGGGTGCAGAGATGGGTGAGGGATGGATGGAGAGAAGGATTTGATGGATGGAGAGTATGGATGGATAGAAGAGGACTGGCTGAGAGACGAGTGAATAGAGACAGAGAAAGACGAATGGATGAAGGCATGGCTAGCTAGACTGATTTAAAAAAAATACAAGGAAAGATGTTTGGATGAGTGAATGAATGGATGGAATAGAAGGATGAATGACATTCCTCGAGCGGCGTCTGGTACTCCAAGCAAACAGCTTACTCGACATTTGACAATTCTGGTCTTAATGGGTAGAGGCTGCTGAGTGACCTCAGGAGTTAAGGCTTCAGGACGGTGAAGGAAGAAGAGGTCGGTACTGTGGCACTGCAACCACAGTCTTCGGAGAGGAGCCCAGATCAATTGACAGACAGCAGAAGGAGATCGTCAAAGGAGAAGGATGGGGGGGCGTGGCCTGCAGCCTACGAAGATGGCCGCACTCTAGCGCAGCTCCGGAGCCCGGCGCCCGAACCCGCACCGATCCTTTATTAATCCTGCCCCAAACCGGCAAATGAAGCAAGTGACCCACCCTCGCCACACCCGGGACACTTTGAGGTGATGGGGGCCCCCTCCGAGGTAATTTTGGGGTCTCCCGCAACGGACGATTGGCCTGGCAGCATCGGCAGAGCCGGGGCCTCGAGTGATGGCGGCGCCGATCTGAGGCAGTCGGAGGGGGCGTGGCCTGGCCCCGAGGCGTCGGCATCGGAGCGCTGAGCTGAGGGCCCCGCAACGAAGGAGCAAGCGAGACAGCAGGCGCTGGGAGCGAAGGAACGGCAGAGCCCCTCTTGAGGCGAGAATGGGTGGCGCTGAGGCGGAGGGCCCCGCAACGACGGAGCAAGCGAGATAGCAGGCCCGGGGGTGAGACGTCCCCCGGCATCTCTCCACGCCTGCAGCATCTGGCGGTGAGGGCGAAGACACGGCAAAGCCCCTCTTGAGGCAAAAACGGGTGGCCTGGGTGTCTCGACTTTCCCCGGGGCCCCGTGAGGCCTCGCGGCGGTGACTTGAGCGTGCCTGGGACAGGACGCGGCGTGTACCAGGGCGGCAGAAGCAACGAGGGACCCGGTAAGGAGCTGGTGCACGGCCAGAGGCCCGAGTGCTGCAGGGACTCCAGAGTGGGGGCGTATAAACCCGGGGAGCGGCGGATAGGCGGCAAATCGGTGCCCCCGGGGCATACGGCGACATCTCCTGGCCCACCCCACTCACGTATCAGAAGACCCCCGGATCCCCCTGGGCCTGGACAGACCGGGTGCGGACACAGCGCGCGCCAGGCATTATGGGGGGGAAGGGCCACTGCGGGGGAGCACAGGCGAAGCTTGAAAAGTTTGCATTCCACAAGGATCGGAATGTGTCGTCCCCCCCCTGACAAGACTAAAGAGTTTACACTGGCGGATGTCATGGCCACGCTGACCCAGATGCAGGCCTCAATCGGCACGATCTCCACAGACGTTACGCTTCTCAGAGCAGACGTCGCAAAAATTAATTCTAGACTGACCGAAGTCGAGGCTACCACGGCAACCCTCACCCACGACACGGCCCAGCATCAAAAACAGATACACACTCTTGAACTGGTGCAAAAACAGCTGTTGGCCAAGCTGGATGACCAGGAAGGCAGGTCCAGGAGGAACAACGTGCGTGTCGTTGGGGTGCCGGAGAGTGAACGCGGCCCGGCATTAGACCTCTTTGTGGAAAAACTAATCACCGAACAGTTGCAGCCTCGTGGGCTCTCAAAATTTTTCTCAGTGGAGAGGGCGCACCGAGTACCAGGTGGGAGGCCTCGGCCTGGGGCCCCCCCACGCCCGATCCTGGCCCGAATTTTTAACTTCCGCGACCGGGACGCAATCCTCCAGGCGGCGCGTACCGCCCCCCCCCCTGCGGGTGGACAACAGCACAGTCACCCTCTATCCAGACTACACCGCGACAGTGATGCGGCAACGGAGAGACTTCATGGCGGTCAAGGCGGAGCTCCGCACTCGAGAACTTAAATATGCGATGTTGTATCCGGCGAAGCTGCGAGTGGAAGCGGAGGGGCGCACATGGTTCTTTGCATCGCCGGCGGAGGCCTCGGAGTGGCTGGAGGGGTGGCGTCCGGCGAGACCGAAGGGCCGAGCGGAGCGGGCCCCTAGCGGCCATTCCGCCTCCCCCGATAACCTGGATGTCGAAGAGTCGAGAGCGGAGGGTGGCGCGCCTTGAAGCTGAGGATGTGAGGGTACGATCAGACTTGATGACGGTGCGGAGCCTGGGGCCTGAATGCACCGGGCGGCCCGGTGAGGCCCGGAAACGGCAGGGGGATTGATGACTCTAGACCTTTTTGTTTTTCCGGACAGCCGGTTACCTGAAGGGACAAGCATATGGTGCGGGGATCGGCGGCGGAACTGTGAGCGGCTTCCCCCCATACACAAGTAACAAGTTAATGGGAACTAAGCACTCTGCTGAGTTGGGGTGGCGGGTAGTTCTAAATCCGCTGGGCAGGGAGGGGGGTAGGGGGACGGGGGCATTTTTGTAACGTTGATTTGTGTTTTGTTTCAGGTTCAGCAACTGCTCGTAGGTCTATTAGGCTGGCTAGGCTGGTATGGGACCACAAGGGGGACGCACGACCACGCACGCTTCACACATCTGCCCACGACGACGGCATCACATAGCATGACCCAAGGGACCACTGATAGATTAATAGACGTACATACACAGCAGCGCTGTCCCTCTTTCAGTGTTCTGTCTTGGAACGTCAATGGATTAGGGGACAAGATCAAACGGGGGCTAGTGCTACAGTATCTCAAGCGTAGAGGACCTGCGGTGGCACTCTTGCAAGAAACGCATTTAGTGGGCACGACCACCAAAGCACTAGATAGGATGGGGTTCAAGATGGCGGTACATTCGGAGTTCACGACGGGGTCCAGAGGGGTGGGCATATTAGTCAACAAACGTTCGCCCCTGATTCTTGTTGACTCTCGTAGGGAGGAGCATGGCCGCTTTGCGGCACTGACCTGCCAATGGGAAGGGAAAATGTACAATTTGGTGACCGTCTACATCCCCCCGACACTACACCAGACCTCCTTTAAGGCATTGGGTGAATTCCTGCTGGCGCTACCACAAGGGGAGCTTATCATGGGCGGGGACTTTAATGCAACCATGGACCCGACACTGGATAGGTCATCATGAAGGGAACATGGAGGCGCCACCCCCGTTCTGCGAGAATTTACGGAGGCACTGGGCCTCGTAGACACCTGGAGGGCATATATGCAAGAGGAGAGACAGTACACATTTCATTCGGGGGCACACAACACCCTTTCCCGCATAGATTACATTTTCACGTCACCCGCGGGGCTCAAGGGAATGACTGAAGTGTCGCACTTACCCAGGGGAATTTCGGACCACTCGCCTGTGGTCATCACGTTTGCTACCACTGACCCGCGTACACGCACTGTGTTCCCGATCCACCCCGGCTATCTCAAAATCCCTGAAATCAGCAAGGCCCTTAGAGCGACGACCAAGCAATATTTCACTGAAAATACAGATTCCGTCAGTAGCCCGACGACGCTCTGGGAGGCTTTTAAAACAGTCCTCCGCGGTCAGGCAATCTCCATAATTACCGATCACAAGAAAACCCAGCGACGCGCGGTGCTGGAGCTAGAGCGGGGTGGTGAGTGAGGCTGAGGCACTCCATTCAACACAAGCAGATGATGATTCGGCACATAAAGTCCGCATTGCACAGCAGGAATACAGGTCCCATCTTTGGGAGGGAGCACGAGCTAAACAGGTGGCGACTCAACATACGATTTATGAACTGGGAGACAAAGCAGGCAAACTGCTGGCATGGCTTGAGAGGGGGGACCGCACGGCGCGGTGGGTGGCACGGATTCGGCTAGACACAGGGGAACTTACGTCGGAGCCACGGCAAATAGCGGGGGCCTTCGCAGCCCACTACAGAATGATATATACGCCTGCGGCCTCCTCTACCGTTGCAGATAATGAGACCTTCCTTCGGGACATAGCAATGCCGCGGCTGACCCCATCGGGGGCCGAGGCCCTGGATGCGGACCTGACGGCTGAGGAGCTCACACTGGCGATTCTGGCCCTTCGCACCGGGAAGGCGACGGGGCCAAATGGAATTCCGATTGAATTCTATAAGCAGAGCTCCTCACTAGTGGTCCCACACTTACTTGCCATGTATAGGGACAGTCTGTCGGCCGGGATCCTCCCTCGCGATCAGAGGATGGCTACGATAGTGGCGATCCCGAAACCTAACAAACCGACGCACGAGTGCGCATCTTATCGCCCGATTTCGTTGTTGAACGCAGAGGCGAAGATTCTAGCCAAGGTACTGGCGACAAGACTACAGCCTTACCTCTCTACCCTGGTACACCCGGATCAGTCCGGATTTATGCCCCACCGAAACACAGCTCTGAATATACGGCGCCTCCACGGGATTATTGCGTGCCGCTCCTCGATTGAGGAGGACGCGGCCATCCTGTCATTGGATGCACGGATGGCGTTCGATAGGGTAGAATGGCCTTTCTTATTTGCCGTTCTCCGCCACCTGGGACTTGGCCCCAAGATTTGCGCGTGGATCTGGCTTCTATACACCCAGCCACTTGCACAAGTGGTAGTAAACGGCCACGTCTCGGACGCCTTTCCATTGGGGCGAGGGACGAGACAGGGATGCCCCCTGTCCCCGCTCCTTTTTGCTCTGGCTCTGGAGCCTTTGGCGGCGTGGGTGCGTCAGGACCCAGTGATCCGGGGCCTCAAATGGACGCAGGGGTGGGAAGATCGTATCTCCCTCTACGCGGACGACGTCCTACTATACCTGGCCTCGCCTACACGCTCCATCGCCTGTCTCCTCGACATTTGTGCGTCCTACGGGAAAAGGTCCGGCTATGAGATCAACTGGGAGAAATCCATCGTTGTACTGCTCGATTTTCCCGGCCTTATTGTGTTGAAGGGTGATTAATGTGACTTCAGTCTCTTTCCATCCAAGTCTAAGGGTTAGAGTAGTGTATAGAGCCTATTTACTAGGCACTTCGACATGATCCTGTGTTCTTCCCCATAGATCAGGGTTTGCACACATATCCTAGGGGATAGATTTGTTAGTATTAGGGGTAATCTGTTCTGTAGTGAGGGTATTTCATGGAGCCGTGCTGAATTCAGGCCTGGTAGGCCTTAAACGGGAGAGACTCCATCTTTCCTCCTGCTCTGGCAGCTTGGGATGCTTCTAGGTCATAGGCAGTGTTTTAGTTAGGAGGTGTTATTCGCTTGGAGAGAACCGGTTCAGGCCGGCCCTTATCGAAGGATTGTATTTTTCTTCATGCCGAAGACACTACATCAGGCCGGCCGGCTGGGAACGTGTCCTTGGCACGGGGAGGTACAAGAATTTGGTGGGCGGCAGGTTACGGGCTGGAATTTTCCATGAGAAAATGCACATCTATATTAGTGAAAGTCTGAGGCAGACACTGGCACTTGCTTTTAGTCCGTAGGCGGCACCTGGCCGTTAGCAGTAAAGCTACTACTTATTCCAGGGAAGACAGATGACAAACTTGAAGGTGGAGAAAAACCGAGAGACAGATATTCTTCTAACAGAATAGCCAAAGAGAAGAGAGTAGCCGATGAGGAAGAGGTCCCAGTGACTCGGAGAAAAGAGAAGGGAGTAAATCTGTGACTGTGGAGGTGTGACTTCCAGGCAAAGCCGAGGCGCAGACGAGAAGGGAACCTAGATGACCATTGAGTGCAGGCTACATACGACCAAGGTGATGTCAACCCCTTTTTATTAGAGTGTACAACTTAATCTTTCACTTTTCTTTGCAGGTTATATGTCATAGTATAATGTTATGTGGTTACGTATGTAATGAGTAATAAAGTACCCAGTTTGTAGTGAATCAACATGTGCTGCGTGTTCTTGTATAAGAGGGTAGCCTATTCTTCTAGTCAGCTGTGACTTGACATGAACAGATGTTAATCCTGATCAGGTAAGTGGTAACTGAATAAGGGAGAAAGGAGCCCCTCGAACTGGGGAACAGGTTGTGCTCAACTAGCAGTCTTTGTGTGATCTGATACATAGTCCCTTGTTGTATGTCCTGGTAATTATAGGATGAACTCGTAATGTAATGACTGAATAAAGTATCCAGTTTGTAGTGAACCAACATGTGCTCTTGCATGAGAGGGTAGCCTATTCTTCTAGTCAGCTGTGACTTGATATGAACAGATGTTAATCCTGATCAGGTAAGTGGTAGCTGAATAAGGGAGAAAGGAGCCCCTCGAACTGGGGAACAGGTTGTGCTCAACTAGCAGTCTTTGTGTGATCTGATACATAGTAACACTGGTTCCCTTGTTGTATGTCGTGGTAATTATAGGATGAACTTGTGCTAAGGCTGCCGTCTGGGCAGGAAATCCTGGGTCCGTTTGGGACCGCGAGGCTAAGGCTACCGTCTGGGCAGGAAGTCCTGGGTCCGTTTGGGACCGCGAGGCTAAGGCTGCCGTCTGGGCAGGAAGTCCTGGGTCCGTTTGGGACCGCGAGGCTAAGGCTGCCGTCTGGGCAGGAAGTCCTGGGTCCGTTTGGGACCGCGAGGCTAAGGCTGCCGTCTGGGCAGGAAGTCCTGGGTCCGTTTGGGACCGCGAGGCTAAGGCTGCCGTCTGGGCAGGAAGTCCTGGGTCCGTTTGGGACCGCGAGGCTGAGGCTGCCATCTGGGCAGGAAGTCCTGGGTCCATTTGGGACCGCGAGGCCGCCACTTGTATTATAAGAGGTCTTGATATATATATATATATATATATATATATATATATATGAGTAGGAATTCCCTGTCCTTAGGTGGTATATATATATATGTGGTTTCTTAGGTGTGAATAGGCCCTAGGGAGGGGGTAACGTTCTGGCTGGGTTAGAGAGGCTCTGTTGAGCGGGTTCTATCTGATCCGAAAACCCAAGCAGAACAATCGTCTATATGCTCCGAGGCTCCCAAGGGGCTGCGATATTCGGGTGGCCAATGTAGGAATCAAATATCTCGGCATCTATGTAACTGCGGATCACGACAAATTTGTGGTTGAAAATCTAATGAAGCCCCTGCAAAGGCTTCGTACTGACGTCAAGCACTGGTGCTCCTTGCCCCTGACACTGCTGGGAAGGGCTTCTCTTTTCAAAATGTTGGCCCTCCCTCGATTCCTATACGTGCTACAAAATACCCCTTTCCCGGTTGCGCCTTCTTATTTCGCGGCCGTCAACGCAGAGGTCACGGGCCTCCTTTGGGAGGACAGGGCGCCTCGGATAGCTCTCCACAAGCTCACCAGTGGGTGGTACGATGGCGGTATAGCCCTCCCAGACATCAAAACGTATTACTGGGCGTCGCAACTTATGGTTATAAATCAATGGCTGCATATGCCAGGAGCTGACCCTGCGTATCGTATGGATAGGCAGCTGCTGGGGGCGAAGGGGGTTATGGGAGCACTTTATAACCCCAAAAGAGGTCTCGTTCCGGCGGGGCCCACAGCGCACACCCTCCGGATATGGTTTGCGGCACAGCGAACAATGGGATGGGCGGGGAAGATTACTCAGGCTACGCCTCTCTGGGAGACAAATCAGCTTGGGGTGCTACGCACCACCAAGGGGTTCCACCAGTGGGATCTAATTGGCATCTCCAGGGTCGGGGACCTCTGGAAGAAGGGAGAGGTGGTCACTTTTACCCAACTACAGGCAGACTACGACTTGGCAGACACCGAACGTTTCCGGTACTTGCAAATCCGCCACGCACTTCGGGCGGCGATTCCACCTGGGACACGGCTCCCGGAGTCATCGCCGCTGGAAGACCGACTCCTCACAGAACACCTAACTCAAAGAGCGACGTCCCTAACCTACCGGAAAATAATAAATAATCGCCCTGATCCTTTCTCGACCCTTAAGAGTAAATGGGAGGCTGAACTGGGAGACTTAGATGAGGCGGAGTGGCAATCGGCGCTCTCCTCCCCAAAAGAGGTGGGCATATCGTCCAGACTAAGGCTGGTCCAACTTAAAATTCTGCACCGCACATATTACACCCGTACACTCCTATTTAAACTACAACGGGCGGAATCTCCGCTATGTCTTAGGCAATGTGGACACGAGGGAACTTTCCTTCACACCCTCTGGGAGTGCCCAGTCATAGCGCTTTACTGGAAGGGGGTGTTGCACACGATCTCCCGGGTGACCAAAGTCCTGACGCTCCCGGAGCCTCGGAGGTGTCTCCTCAATATCTGGGAACAAACAGACCACAAGAGAATGACACAGCTCTGGGTGACGTTGGGGCTCATGCTGGCAAAACGCAATATAGCCCAGAGATGGGGATCAGGGCAGTCGCCTACCCTGGCACAATGGATCCAGGACATGGACTATGTAATGGTGGTTGAAAAAACTGTATATATGCATAGAGGTTGCCCCAAAAAGTGGTCCCAGGTGTGGGGTGGGTGGAATATATACAGAGGAAACATATGTGAACCCCCGCACGATGCCTCAGATTCTGAACTCAGTGACCGAGAATAGCCATCTTATCGCTGACACCGGTTGGGGATGGGAACGAAGTTGTGGTGCGTCTGGAGGGTCTTTGTGTCTCAATTGTGCCTGTACTGAGCTGTTGCAATACTTTTGGACTAATTTCCTGCTGAGCCTGATACGAGATGAGTTGTGTTTTTGTTTGCAAAAACTTAATAAAAATATTCCAAAAAAAAAAAAAGGAGAAGGATGGGAGTTTGTGAAATAAGACCAGAGTGAGTGGGTGGAAAGAAGAGTAGGGGAAATACCATCTCCATTGGATGGGGAGGAAGTTGCGAGGAGAGAATGAGAGGAGCAAAAGGAAAAGTCTCCAAGAGAATGAGAATGCGAGACCCAACTGTCAGGCGGGCAGAGACTGGATATACAATAAAGGCAGCATAGCGCAAGAGGCAGCAGCTCTGCTGGGGTTTATTTATTTATTTATTGGGTGTTTGATATAGCGCGCACAATACCCAATGGGTATCTGAGTGCTTCACAATTATGTAGTATCAATTTTTATGACAACCAAAGAGAAAGGCATCAAGACATAGAAAAACGAACAGCTTGAGTAGTCTTAGTAAAAGCCCTACGGTCACAAGAAACCTGTAGACACAATGTTGATAATAATATCAAAGTCCACACAAATGTACTTAGAAACAATTATCTACATTAATGACACCGTGGGCATATTCACCTGAATGGTTGTTGTGTGATTTACTCCCAAATAACAGAATTTTCTGTTATGCTCTATTAAGGGCAATATTGTTATGATAGAAGTAGATGGAGAGAGCAGATGCCATAACTAAAGGGCTAGAGGGCAATCTTTACTAAACATTCATTGAGTAAATTGTTCAGCCGTTGGCTATTGGCTACGGTAGGAGCGTGCTCATAAGGAAGATCTTAGAGTCCTTCCTTAAGGCCGAAGTAGTCTGAATTCTTCTGAGGTTGTTGCATTGTAGGTTAATGTAACACATTTTAGTGCTGGTCCCTGCATTAGAACACTAAAATGTAAAGTCACACTTACTACACATCCCTCTGAGTGAATTACTCGAGGCGCTGAAGCCCTGGCAGAGAGAGTTCTCTGCTGTGTTTATGCACCAGGCACAGTGTGAGCTGGGTCCAGGCGCGAGGAGAGGTGGCTGATTGCCATGGTTACTAGTCATCGCCACCTGGGCCCGGCCTCTTACTTTGTATCTGGCTTCCCTTCCTTACATGACATCACACCAGGTACAGCAGGCACCGATCGGAGGCAGGGGGGTGAGGGAGGGTGGGGGGGGAGGACACGTGAGGTAGGGGGGACGATGCGGGGGGAGGGTAGGACGCAGGGGAGGTGGCTAAGAAAACATTTAATTAAAAACTTACCTTTTCGCTGCCTCCTCGCCCGTCTCTCCTCCGTAGTCCTCCCTCGCTCGGAGTTGGTCGTAGGAAGCACACCCAGGTACCCAGCCGTTTTTCGGCGCTAAAAACGCTCAGCTCATTGGAGGCCTGGGCATGTTCTCCATGTAGGCTCCCATGAAGCCTGCATGGAGAACATACGAAGTAAGCATGACTGTTATGGGGGACCGAGAGGACTGTACAAGCAGTCACTGCGGACTTTAGGAGGGTGCAACCACTCCTCCCCTGCCCCGCCCCTCACGAAAAGCTGTGGGTGGAAGTAGGAGAAAATAAAATGATTATAACCTCTAAGTTATTATCATTTTATTTTCTCTGTTTTCAGAGCAAAAAAGTAGTGGGGCAACGCTCCGCCGCCTTAGCGGAGGAGCCGCCACTGCACTGCTTCGGTGAACACACACCGGTGTTTTCGCTGTCCTCTCCATCACATAGTTGCCCAGGAGTGCCCGGGGAGCTGCGAGCTTCTCTACCCCCCCCCCCCCCCCCCCATTCCCTCCCCTTGCAGGATATTCCGAACTGCTCCAGACCCTAAATTAGACCCCTGTGCCGTGTGTTTATCATAATCCTTGCTTTAAACAGCTTCCAAGCTGCTTTTAACTGCCTGCTTCAGTACCTTTTCTGGAGGCGAATCATGCTTGCTGTTGCAACATCCTTCACTTTGGATGTAACTACAGCTGACCGTGCCGGACTTTGAAAACATGCTTGAAATGGAAATGTTAAAGCCCAGCACACTCTGAATAGATGCTTGCAACTCAGCGCCGAAATGTCACAGACTTTTATACATTGCGTGGGCCCCCTGCTGCTGAGAGTTTTCTGTCCTCGTACTGCTAATAAGATGCTTTCAGTTTTACAGGCTAGGTTAAAAAATGTTGTTCTTTATTTATTACATGTGTGTTTAAGATTCATCATTTTGGAACAGTTTCTTTGCTGGTGACAAAACAGGAAGTACTAAGATCGCCCTGTACTTTGGGGGCTAATGTACATATTTGCAATATTCATCAGCTGCTTGAGTTAGAGGGGGCTATAAAAACGGGTACTTTTATACGTTGCAGAAAGAGTTCCACTCTGGCAATTAGATGTCTGTATCCCAGCCCCCCTGATACGGACGTCTAGGTTAAAACTGTCCTCTTTAACTGATCAGAAAAGAAAATGTATATATATATATGTTTTTTTACAAATGCATTGGAAATGATAAAGATAGTATTGCTCCCGTGTAGTGAATGGCACTTGACGTTTGGAAGTGAGAGCTGCATTTCAACCCCACGGAGGTGCCTCCAGGATAGCGGTCGGTCTTTCTTACTGATTCTAGAGCCTTGATCACTTTATGTATATACACGCACAAATATGTGCTCGGGTGTATGCCCGCAGCGCCTTGAAACCAGCTGATTCACTGAGTTGTATTAAAATTATTATAACTTGACACCTGCTGATAACAGAAGCAAAGCTGGCCACTTAAAATACAAATCTGCATTTCATATGTTGGGCTTGGCGGTCGGTACTTTAATCCTCTATGCAATTTATAAACAATGAAAGGAGAGAAACAATTTTAAATACCAATTATGAATCCATTATTCTATGTCACTCAATTACTCCACTTCACAGGCAGATTATGTTTCGTTGTTGAAGAGACTTTTATTCGTTAAAGTTCATTACACAAAATTCTTATTCTCCACATTTTTATGGATCCATCCATGTTTTCTAAATGATCAAAAGCAAATTTCTTAACAATCTCAGCCCACTCATTTTGTCCTAACATAGGACTTTATCAGGGCTGATAAAGTCCTATGTCATTCAAGTAATTGAGTGACATAGAATAATTGATTCATAATTGTTATTTAAAATTGTTTCGCTCCTTTCATTGTTTATATGTTTAGAGTTAGTGGACTTACAGCAGTGGGCCACTGAGAGTGAGCGTAGTAGAGTTAACGTTCAGATAAAAAGTCTAGCTTGTGCACACATAGTTCTATAACCTTGACCGCTGATGGTGTCTGATGAGCCTCTATGCAATTGTATGATGCATAAAACCTGTGACTAGAATCTAGACAGATTTCTCAAGCAAGTGCATGTAGGTTTCTGCAGTGCTTAATTTGTAAAACAATCGGTGCCAGGTCTCTTGTCAAGAGGCCACTGCAGCTTGTATCACCGATTGGCCTTGCGATCGCTGCCAGTGGGAGTACCAACACCAGCACATATACTTATCCAGTCAATCAGGAGCTTGTAAAGCGCGACTACTCACCCGTGAGAGTCTCAAGGCGCTAGGGGTGGGTGGGCTGCTAATCGGACTGGGTGGTGGATCATTCGAAAAGCCAGGTCTTGAGGTCCTTCCTGAACTGGGTCAGTGATGCTGATTGCCGAGGTGTAGGGGCAGGGATTCCCATGTCTTGGTGGCGAGGTAGGAGAACGATCTTCCTCAGGTTCTGGTCTTGTGGATCCTGGGGATGGAGGCGAGTTGGGAGGATCCGAGGATCCAAGTTGGCTGGTGGGTACTTGGAATATGAGGCGGTGGTTCAGGTATGCTGTTCCTTCGTTGTGTAGGGCTTTGTAGGCGTGAATAAACATCACAATCCTACAAGTGCGACAATTCAGACTATTCCAGGTCCTCAAAGCCATAAGAATGGCTTGGCGGCAGAAGTAATTTTTAGTGTATTTTGAATTAAGAGATTACTATTGTTCAATTATTTCCAAATAAACAAACAGCGCCACCATGTGGCAGACTAGCAAAGTGCTGGTTTTAACAATTAAGTGCCAGTGTTGTCAATTAAGTGCCGGTGCCGAGCACCGGAAAAGCACCAGTTCAAAATAATCACTGGCCGTTTCTAATCTTCCATTTCAGGGGTTATGTAGCAGTTTCAAGAGCCTTTTAGAGGTGTTCGATGCCCAAAAAAGGCACTTTGCGATATTTTTCTCTTTTAATGGACTTCATTGCTTGGTTTTACTCACAAGACAGTGGCACTCAAGTGTCACACATTTGACAGTAGAATGTCACACATAAGTACACTGAAAGCATGGAAATGACACACATAAAAAATCTGAAAACTTGGCAGGTATTGACAGGCAATATGGGACAGCGGGAGGGGGGCAGCAAATAAGTAGCCAGAAACGGCCCAGGAAAGCAATGGCAGGAAGAGGAGATGCACCAGTCTGAGAGCGAATCATGTTGATTGGGGGACTGGGGAAAGTACAGTGACTGGGACAACGAGGAAGCAAAGAGCAAGTGAGGAGAATGACTGAGATTGGCAGGAGGTGAGAGGTTGGTCACGTTTCAGAAAACACTTTTTGAATAATGGGAAAATTGTTTAAAAGACAAAAGTAGAGTCTGTAGCTAGTGGTAGTAAGGAGAGAGAAAAAAATCAAGAGAGACATGAAGCAGAAAATGCAAAGGCTACAGGAAAGGAGTACCAGGATTTAGGCGGGGAGATGTATGGCAAATGAACTCCTGGTACACTAACCGTCCAGGCAAAATAGGAGAAAGAAAAAGACAACAAAATGAGGATAATGAAGGGAAGGTGGACAAGAAACTGCCATACATGAAAGTACAGAATGGTTTAGGTGTCCATTTGTTGATAAGTACTAAAGAGAAGATATGGGCGGGTGAATACATTAAGATATTTAAACTATTACACAGAGCAAGATGTAAGGAAGGGATAAAGGCAGAGAGGAGGGAGCTAGCCAAAAGACGCGGTGAGGTCTTATAAGTATAGATAGATGGGCAGCGTTTTTCTCCATCTGCAATGATTAGGTGCGAAAAAAACAAGAAGAAAGTGTTGGGCTCTGGAAGTCTTCAGGCGTGATTAGGATGACCAGTGTCAGTTTTTGCAGCCTTGTATGGCTTCGGTATGATGAAGAGTTTCTTTCCAGAAAAAGTTTGAACCAGGCAAAAGCATGAGGGAATTGGATTATGGGATTGGACAACTATTGCTAAAACAGATGCACCTGTTATACTGTCACCTACACAACACACAGTGAGTAGTCTCCTGCTTTCCAAACAACATTTTCCAGTTTGTTCTACATCAGGAATGTGGAGGGTGGTGGAGGGGGCAGGACGGGGAGTTGGGGGGGGGGGGGTGAAGAGACAGACAAGGAAGGCAGGACCCGTTGGGACTTGTTAGAACTTGAAACTGCAATAAACGGGTTTGTTATATATACCTCTGCACGTTCAAGCACAAATGCCAGAAATGCAGTGGGCAGGACCCTCTAATACAGTGCATTGTGGGACAAGGAGCACAGCAAGGGGGCAGAGGTAAAGGATTACCTTTAAAAGGCAAATGCGCCAATTAAGATTGGAATATTGAAAAGATGGTAGCAATTATACCCTGACCACGAAGCTGCAAGGTATTTGGAGCGGGGTTTCTTGTAAGGTTGCAGGATACCATACAAGGGGGCAAGAATCAGAAGGTGGGTGACTGGACAATTTAAAATCTTGTAGGGGGAATGAGAAGCTAGTCCAAGAGAAACTTGACAAAGAGGTGACAGGGTGTAGGAAGGCGAAGCCATTTGAGTCACTGACAATTGAGTATTTGACTATATTCCAAATTGATCTGTTTCCCAAAATGACAGAAGGAGAATATTGACGGATTCATCATCTGTCATCGACAGAGGGCGGATCAATTAATGATTACATTGATCCAAAATATTGTTTAATAGTATATAGTAGCACTGATGAAGCAGTAGATTTGAATACAATTTGTTGAACTGGAGAGGAAATGACAAAAGTAGACATCCAGTCAGCTTTAAGACTGTTACCAGCTCATCCAGGTGACATGCCTCTGTTTGGAATTCAATTTCATGGACAGTACTATATTGATGGCGCAATTCCCATTGGTTGTGCAGTAGTTTGTGCAACTTTTGAGACATTTAGCTAATTTTTGGAACGGACGGTGAAGAAGCCAGCAAGATAAGAGCATTTGTTGCACTACCGAGATAATTTCTTTGTGATAAAGAAGGGTGAATACAAAGGTGAATGTTTACAGTTATTAAAATCATTTAAAGAAGTGACTAATCATTTGTAATTACCAGCAGCTGAAGAAAAGACAAAGGGCCCTACTAATTGTTTGGCATGTTTAGTCATAGAACTGGAGTCAGTAGTTATGGAATGGCGCTTACCTGCTGACAAGATACAAACTTTACAGGAGTTGCTAGAATATGCATTAACTAAAAGCAAATATGAACTTCATCTAATTCAATAGATACTGGACATCTCAACTTTTCAAGTTGCCCCACGCAGACCTTTTACAGTGAACTTTGCTTTGGCAAAGAGACGGGCATTCCAGACCTCGTCATACGGATCGCATAACAGAGAGAGTGAGGGAAGATTTATTGATGTGACAACATATAATGGGGTGTTTGTGTGGCAACTTGATGGTCGTCTTGACTGGACACGGGGGGCCCGATTCACAGAACTAACTTAAGACAAAATCCTAAACTTACTACCATTTTGGTATTCACTGAAGGCACTTACTATTTTGGTAATCACAGAAGGCACTTACTCATTTTGGTATTTACAGAAGGCACTTACTCATTGATGAGCAAGTGCCTTCTATGAATACCAAAATGAGTAAGTGCCTTCTGTGAATACCAAAAACAAGACACTTACTCATTGATGATTAAGTGCCTTCTGTGAATACCAAAATGAGTAAGTGCCTTCTGTAAATACCAAAATGAGTAAGTGCCTTAAGTGCCTTCTGTGAATACCAAAATGGTAGTAAGTTTAGGATTTTGTCTTAAGTTAGTTCTGTGAATCGGGCCCAAGATATTTTCTGATGCTTCTGGGAAAGGGGTTTGGGCTCTATTGGAAAGGAACATGGTGTGCTGAAAATTGGCAAGCAAACTGGAGGAAAGAGAATTACAGCATTGCTGTTCTGGAAGTTTGTCTATTATTAGTGACAGTCAAATAATGGGGGGGGGGGGGAGAAGTCAAGGAAAAAGTTCTATTTGTATAAACAATGAATGAATACTGCATGCCATAAGTCGTCAAACTATAAAAGACATGCATGCTCTTCATTTGTGAAGAGAGGCTGTCCTACGTTGTTTGCAATGGAACATTTGGTTCATAGCAAAACATATTCTGAGGTTACAAAACCAGAGAGTAGATGCTCTGTCTTGTTCTCAGTGGGACAGGTACTGTAGTTTGCCCCTGGAGCAGATACCAAGGAGACAGAAATCCTAGGCGGAAGGAGCTTGGTTAAGAGCGAGAAGTCTGTTGTCCATTCATTTTCACTTTGAACTTTTTCAGTGCCTTATGGGTTTTGAAGGTAGTTGAGTCACCAGACTTGAAGGGAAATTCAGAGGGAAGATGTGCAGATAAAGTGGGGGAAAATTGATATTTTGAAGGAGTAAAATGGCTCAAAGAGGGACAAGTACATGGCTATCAATGAGAATAAGAAGGGGGTTTGAGAGATGTCCTTTGTGAGAATTGAAAAAATGGTTGAAAAAAAAGGGGGCAAGAAAAGAGCCTGCTATATGTACATGCTGATGGGAATTTGGTGACACCTGGGGAAGCTCTTTGTGTTTTATGACTTTCTTTAAGAGTGGTGGTTTAGAAGACACTGAGTTCGGATCGCAATTTTTTATGGAGAGGCGGCAATAATAGGTTTTCAAGAAGGGATAAACTAGAACGAATTTAAAAATAGCTGAGTAGGTGGAAGAGTGATTGCATATGGGGATATGTGAGACTATAAAGCTATGGATTATAAATGATTATCAAACTTGGCAAGTTTGCAATGGATACAAGGCTGTAAAGAGTAAATATGAATATGTGGACACACTATAACTCATTGGGCTTGAGTGCAAGCGGAACAGTAACTGCATGGAATACAACTGGGTTTAGACCAAGACAAGACCAAAGTCAGATGGTTTGCAAAAGTGGGATGAGTTATGAGCAGTTTCTGTCAGAACTATGGAACATCAAGGAGTTGGGGGTACAACTGGATATATTGATTATACACATTGGAGAAAATGATCATTTGCAGATTATGGGCCTAGAACATTTAAACATGATAAAAAGAGATTTGAGAACTTTCAAGGAGTGTTGGCCAGTAGCTCAGATATAGTGGATCCAATTGCTTCCTAGAAGGGTTTACACAGGGCAAACAACCACGGAGTACTTCTGGTTGTGTTTATAAGAGTGCACAGGAAAAGATTTGAGGTATCAGGGAAGAGTGCAAGGCAAGGTTAAGAGGCAAGGAGTAAACAGATGGATAGCATGGTTGGAGCATGATTGGACAAACCAGCCAGTAGTGAAAAGCATATGGGACCAGGGGAAAAGACAAAGGAGCCTCAGGGAGGCAAAAGGATGGATTTAGTGCAAAGGAGATGAAACAGGGAAATGTAAAGGGTGGATGAACCATTCAGCCGAATGGGAGAGTTTGTAATAGCTTAGTTCACTGTTAAGGACATTTTATTTCATATGGCAAGACGCTGAAGGATATTTGTGTTGTGTTGGCAGGCCTAGCTTACTCTCACTAAAGTAGACTTTTATACCTAAGGAGCACCTGTAATTTCTCTCTCCTCCAAATTGAAGTGTAAAGTCTGATTCTCCTGGGATGCACTCTAATGCCCTGGGTCAAGCTTGAGCTATATAAAACAGTAAAAAAAAAACTCAATGTCGTACAAACTGTCACATGGAATATTCATTACTCAAGGTTCTGCCCCATAAGCCAACATACAATACCGAAGAAGAAAGGGATGGAAAAAGGGAGAAGCAATAATGAGGTGTACAGGAGACTTGGAAATTCTTACAAACTGACAAATATGTAAGTTTCCTAGAGCACATATCTTGAATAGCCAGACACTATACAAATATATCGATCCAGCTCTCCTCAGAGTAGTTGCAGCCATATAGGCAGTACTTCAGCACGGCAACTCATAGGAAGTGTAGAGACATCGCAAAACATTTTTTTAAAGTTACAATTTATACTCTGCTCAGCAGTCTTTAAAAGTCAAAACATGCTGGCTTTTTCAGCCTGTTAGAACCAGGCTGGGTTCATTGTTCTTACTCGTCCGACAGTTGCTAAAGAGTGCCTAAGGAGGAATGTAAAATGTTTGGCACAAAATGGCTCACACAAAGCGCCACAAGAGTGTGAGCTAAGACAGCATGGATTTGGTACAGGCTTGGAGGGCAAAGACGGGCGAGTTGACTAATGGTGGGGGTGACAATGACGCACAAGAGGAGGTTGGGGGGGAGTGCACAATCGGGGGCTGAACCAGAGGGTGGTCAGGAGCCAGTGCGGACCGGTTTTTAAAGTCGTTGGATGGGTACAGACTGGGCGGTGAAAGAAAATGCATAATACATAATGCTGGGGACGTACACCAGACATGGCGGGTTGGGGGGGGGTTCTAGTAGACGGTGGGGGGGAGTTTGGATAGGGGTTTAGTAAATGCTGGAGGGTTTCTAAAGTTTGGAGGCATGGTCTAAGGTAGACACTCCTGGGGTTGGAATCCGACGAGATAGCATGCATGGTGGCAGCCATGTTATCTGTGTAGGTCGATTGTTATACATATGTGGAGTGTACTTTGATCATTGTTCCTATGTTGATAATAAGTTATTACTCCTCTGTAGATGGCTACAAAATGCTACATGCCTACTCTATATGGTTTGTTATAAATGTCAATAAAGATATATTAAAAAAAGAAAATACTGCATTAATTTTACTCCCCGACTGATGACAATTTTTTATAATTTGTGTATGAAATTGGGTTGTTTGTTGACTGGTTTATGAGCTGTGGTTCAAGCAGCAACCACAATCCTTGTCAGGGTGAGCACAAGCCAAACCTAAATTAAGCTGTGCTCAACTCTTTGGTAGCTTGGCACAGAGTAGTCAGGCTTAACTTCGAGGCAATGTGGAAAGTATTTTTGCAACAGTTCAAACAGTTATAAGGTGAAAACACCACAAAAAAGTTAGAAAAACAGAACGTAGTTTAATAAATAAAACAAGACCAAAATGACAAATCCAATTAGTAGAGGTGGAGATGTGCAATTCTGAAGATTTTAGTGAAAGTAACGCCGAATAGCACAAAGAGCCAACTGTGGGTATCTGGTCGCACCGGACCTGGCCAAAGTCACAAGTTCAAGCCAACAGTGAAGGAGTTTGGGCTGGCTCCAGGGACCCAGTTAGGCCCGCTGAACAGAGTACCTTAAATCCTGGTTTTTGGAGCATTGCAAGGATCAGCGTCAAAGATGCATCGTGCAGCTGAATCGATGCGTTGGTTCTGAGATGCAGCGAGGCTGCGAGGCAAGAGCCTGCATTATCATCGAGGATCCCATCGATGGGGCTTGCAATGCAAAGTCCGGCATCGAGCATGCGACACACCGTCAGGGCGATGCATTTATTCCAAGGAGATGCGAGGCTGCGATGCGGAGTCCTTCATTGAAGCAGCCGTCTATGGGCCTGCACTGAAGATGAGTTGCGCAGTGGCATTTCGGATGGGCTTCGGTGGAGATGTTGTTCTTTGTGACAGGTCCAATCCATGCAGCACTGGAGATGCGCTAGTTCTGCTTGAGGTTGCACCAGTTCTGCTGGATCCATAGAGGCTGGCAGAGCACCTTAAGCCCACTTCCAAGGGTCTGGGACTGAGGTGTGAACACTTGGCAGGGTAGACTCACAGATGGCAGAGTCCAGATGCAGGTGCAAGGTTGTTCTGAGCTTGTTGTGTCCCTGAGACGTCAGATCAGGAGATCAACCATCAAGTCATTAGAGTCACTCTGGGTTTTAGGTCCAATTGATGCAAGTTCAGTCCTTCTCACCCAGGCAAGAGGGCAACAGACAGCAAGTGAGCACAGCAGTCCTTCAGAGCAGCAGTCCAGCAGAGTGGCAGTCCTTTCAGCAGCACAGCAGTCCATCTTCCTGGCAGAGTATCCATCGGTCCAGTGTGTCTACTGAAGTGGTGGTGTCTGAGGTCCAATGTTATACCCAGTTTTGCCTTCGAAGTGGGGAGAAGCTTCTAGAGGCATCCCTTTGAAGTACATAGGTGTCCCGTCTTCCTGGCCCTGGCACCAGACTAACTACCTGGGGTATGTACTATAGTTCTTTGTGTAGACACAGAATCCAGCCTATTCAAGTGTAAGTGGAAGAGGTGTGGTGCAGCAGCCATGGCGGCTGACTCTGGAGCACGGGAGGCATAGTTCGATCCCGAGTGCCGGCTGCAAGTTAGCCCAGCACCATTTGACTCTGGTCAATAGCTCGCTTAATCTTCCCAACGGCCCCCAGCGCCTTGACACCCTTAGGGGTAATTGTTCGTGCTTTACAAATACCAGTATTTAAGTGGGACTTGGTCAAGCTCCTCCCCTCCACTCTGCCGGGGATGGTCATCCAGTCACAGCTAAGCTCCCCATTGTGCGTGGCTGTCTAGGAGGAATACAGAAAGCCCAACTGTTACTCACACCCAGCCATTTGACCCAGAGACAGGCTGCAGGCAACAAATGGCTAAGGCAAGGAACTGTAGCTTTCTAAAAGTGGAATTTTCAGAACGGTAATTTGAAATCCAACTTCACCATAAGTTAGGATTTTAAGTTATGGTTCCAGAGACATCAAACATGAACTAGTTCCCATTTGGAAATAAGAGTTATCAAATGTAATAAGGTAACTCCAATGCTATTCTATGGGAGAGGTAGGCCTAGAAGTAGTGAACAACGAATTTAAGAGCTTTTCACTTCCAAGACATTTGAAACTTAAACAGGCATGCCCTACCTTTTAAATACATTGTACCCTGTGTGCTGGGCTGTCCAGAGCCTATCCTAGGGTTCACATATATGTATTACAAAAGAAGGGCTGAGCCTGGCAAAAGGTTTTTTTTCCCAGGCTGAAATGTAAGTTTAAAGTTGCACATACAAGGCTGCAAAGGCAGATCTGAGAAATGTTTAAAATGCTATTTAAGTGGATGGCACAATCAGTGCTGCAGGCCCACTAGTAGCATTTAATTTACAGGCCCAGGGCATAGGTAATGCCACTTTACTATGGTCTTACAAGTAAATTAAATATGCCAATGGTATAATCCAATCCAATATGTTTTAAGGAGAAAGCACTTTAGCACTGGTTTGCAGTGGTAGAGTGCGCAGAGTTCTAGGGCCAGTAAAAACGGAGTCAGCAGAAACAGGAGGTCTGAAGGCAAAACGTTAGGGGGAAACCACGCCAAGGATTCAAGGTCTAACAAATTGCAAACATCTGAAGAACTGGGTGGAAATAATCTGATCTATCTCCCCCAGCATGCACAAAAACATTCTGTCACAAAGTAGTTGATTTTTTTTTATCCAAGAAGATAGTGATCATGCCTAATATTATTTGATATAAAAATGCCAAGGAATGGTGGCTTGCTCCATATCACCCTGGTGAACTTGAATGTGATTACCTTTGAATATACAATTATAAAAAGAAGCAAGAGGCATGCATTATCTTGAAACGGATGTATGACGTTACAACGCACACTTTTACAACGCATGCACTTACAACGCATTTTTTACAACGCATAATCCATTACAACGCATAACATTACAACGCATGACACTACAACGCATTTTTAAAAACTACCTTTACAACGCATTTCCATTACAACGCATAATACCTTTACAACGCATACCATTACAACGCATAATATTAAATTGCATTTAAGGTAAGTATTAGATAGTATAGGGGTAAAAGTTACTTTTCTAACTCCAGGGGGTGCAACAGTAGGGTAAGTGTTGGATAGTATAGGGGTAAAAATTACTATTCTAACTCCAGGGGGTGCAACAGTGGGGTAAGTGTTGGATAGTATAGGGGTAAAAATTACTATTCTAACTCCAGGGGGTGCAACAGTGGGGTAAGTGTTGGATAGTATAGGGGTAAAAATTACTATTCTAACTCCAGGGGGTGCATCAGTAGGGTAAGTGTTGGATAGTATAGGGGTAAAAATTACTATTCTAACTCCAGGGGGTGCAACAGTAGGGTAAGTGTTGGATAGTATAGGGGTAAAAATTACTATTCTAACTCCAGGGGGTGCAACAGTAGGGTAAGTGTTGGATAGTATAGGGGTAAAAATTACTATTCTAACTCCAGGGGGTGCAACAGTAGGGTAAGTGTTGGATAGTATAGGGGTAAAAATTACTATTCTAACTCCAGGGGGTGCAAGAGTAGGGTAAGTGTTGGATAGTATAGGGGTAAAAATTACTATTCTAACTCCAGGGGGTGCAACAGTAGGGTAAGTGTTGGACAGTATAGGGGTAAAAATTACTATTCTAACTCCAGGGGGTGCAACAGTAGGGTAAGTGTTGGATAGTATAGGGGTAAAAATTACTATTCTAACTCCAGTAGGGTAAGTGTTGGATAGTGTAGTGTAATATTATGCGTTGTAATGGTATGCGTTGTAATGGTAGTATGCGTTGTAATGGAATGCGTTGTAAAGGTAGTTTTTAAAAATGCGTTGTAGTGTCATGCGTTGTAATGTCATGCGTTGTAATGGATTATGCGTTGTAAAAAATGCGTTGTAAAGGTAGTGCGTTGTAAAAGTTGCGTTGTAAAGGTTGTTCCCCTCTTGAAACAGACGACAAATCTGAAGATTAGATTTATCTAGGAAAGACATGCAAAAAGACATACAAGGGTTTAAATCTAAATAAGTATAGGAAATTGAGAAGGACCATCATCCTAACTAAATTGGAGAACTGAACAGCAGCAGATGAAAATTATTCCATTTTGTTAGGATTCTAGTGCAATGACTCAACATTGTGTGATAATTACTGTAGAACTTCCTATGTTTAAGTCTATGAAAATTGATGGTCACTTGCCAACAGAATCTGGGTATTCAACACAATGATACTCTGTACAACTTCTAAAATTGAGTTCAATTGGCTTGATGACATCAGTGCTCGAGGTAGCTGTTGCATTGCGCTTTCAGGCTATTCCAATCTACAGAGACCCCTAAAGGTGGTGAAGTTGAAGGCCACTGCAAACATTAAGAAGACCACCCCCCTCCTCTTCAGCTGCATTTGTCCTGAGATGCACTGCAATATTCAGTGTGCATAAGAAAATCAACATTGATTTCTCCACCATAACTATCAAGACCCACCTGATGCACAATTTACCCTCTTCTGGCCTGAGAACTTCAAAGCTAGTTTGTCGTCTTGTGTGATAGCCAAGGTCTCTGCCTCCACATAATGATCATCCCATGTGCATGGATCGATTAAACATCCTTCAAATAGATGGAAAAGACATTAGGAAGCATTTTATATTCCTATCATCAATATAGCATCATGCAACCCAGAGGGACCATGTGCAGACCCACCTCCCTCCAGAAGGGAAGGTCTGGGAACACCAGACTCCAAACCGTGAACGTCTTCCAAGTGTTCACAGAGACGTGTGTGAATTATAATACTGTAAGCAGAATTGAAATTGGGGTTCTCAAAGTTTATCCCAACTGTTAGACTTGTGCATAGGACAGGGCATGGATGTTTGGGGTGCTCGTTCTTGCTGCACAGCCAATAAATGCATCAATGGAAGGAAGAGTAATGCCCAATAAGAATTTGACACAACGCGTGAGGCCTAATGATCTGCAGCTCGTGTGTACAAGAATGCTTTGAAAGGCAGTGTGTGAAGCTGTTTGTCATGGACACGTTTCCTAAACTCTTTCTATCCACTCCTTACATTATGCACGTGTCTGCCTAGAGAAGCCAGTTTCCAAAGAAACACCCTGTAAAGAAGCTGCACGGTATCATACTTACAAGCTACATTGCACAAATGTACTCATGCTGTACTCATGCTGTGTTCGACCTATAGCATAACCTAAAACAGCGATACATGTTCCTTAACCAGGACATTGGTAATAAGCACGTAAGCATTCAGCAATAGTTGCTGACAGTGATCCCCAAGTCTAAGCACTGAATGAATGTGAAGTTTCATGGCTCCTTACTTCAGCTTCTGCCAAGGCCTCAAACTGAAGGCCCTGATTCCAGACTCAAATTCTAAACTAAATGTAAACTACTGCACTGACTGATTTCCTTAAACTGCCAACACTCCTAATCTTCTCATGTTAGCTTGAGTCTAGTCTCAAGTCATCTATCAGAAGGGTACAGAATTACAATGTAAAATGAATACATTTAAAGATAGTTCTGCAATGTCCAAACCTGTGCATTCAAATACCTGGAATTCGGATACAATACTGAGAATTTGCAATACAATGCAAAGCATAAAACAAACCTGGAATGTTTATTAGAGATTCACCTTGTTCGAGACATTGCGGTCACGTCCTTAGCACTAGCCCGACAGAGAGTAGGGATTTCTTTGAAATGGAAGCTCTTTCGCGATAAAACGTGGTGCCCTTTAGTTCAGGAGACAGTTAATCTAGCTGAAAGCCGGTGTGATTTTCTCTTCCCAGAAACCAAGGCCATCACCATCTCCAGTGTCTTTAAATCATCCTACTAAAATATTTGTTTAAAAGTGAAAGGAAGCAAAGCAATAACATTCCAAAGGTTACACCACTAAGAACTATCAAGATGAATTCTCAATGCCTGCCACCAACACACAAACTGAATGAGCATATGGGCGCGGGCCAGGGAGAAGGCTGCAACAAATAATGCAATGAAGCCCAATCCAATGTCGTATATAGCAATCGACAGGTGATGGTGGCAACCAAATCTGCCAATAGCACAGAGAGGCCAAGAAATGAATGTATGGTGTGCTATGGACGAAATATGTAAGAATACAAAACTGCACCACATGTGTAAGACTAGATGCAGAAAATTTGTTATCACAGTTGTTTAACCTTTGAGGGGTGAATGACCTCCATTTCTCTTTCTTTCTTTCCTGATGACATCATACAACTGGCTGTCAATCAAAGAAGATCCTCATAGAGCCCAAACTAGAGCCGTGCATGTCCATGAAATGCGAAAAATCTGGTTGTTCTTGGTGCTGATTATGTCTCACAGATGTCAAAACAAGGGGCCATATTATCAAGAACGGGCAATAAGATTATCACCGCTTTAGCGGCAGGAAACTGCTGCTAAAGCGGCGATAAGGGGCTTGATAATATGCCCTATAGAATTCCAATAGAAGCACATGTTCTGGAGTGAAGGACATCAAACCTGGGCTTCTATTGGAATTCTATAGGGCATATTATCAAGCCCCTGATTGCCGCTTAAGCGGAAGTTTCCTGCCGCTAAAGCGGCGATAATCTTATCGCCCGTTCTTGATACTTTAGCCCTAGATGTCAACAGTAGTTCGATCATGAGTAAAGCTCGCAGTTTGAAACCTTGAAGACTACTCTTAGCGTTGCTTGTATGAGGCTCTAAAGAGCCAATATACACCCAGCGTAGAAGAGGAAAGAGAGGTTTACATGAGAGTGAGTCACTGGAAATCGAAAGTTTTTTCTCTAACTTTTTTAAAACTTTTTTTTTATTGTCCTCATTTGTGCAAAAATTGAGATATAGAAAGACAATAATCCCTCTTATTGGGTCATCATTATCAGCTAGGGATTTTTTCTTACCTCGTCTGGTAGTAGGGAATGCCTTCTCATCTTAAGGTAAGATTGTGTCTTAAGATCTCCAAATTCACCAGGATAGTCACTCATAGTGATACCATGGCGACCGTCCCAAAATTTGCTTTGTTGCATTATATGAAATTATCGGACATCCCTTCCTACCCTACCACTACTCTCCGTCTTGGGGTTTATTACTGTCCCATAAGTCCCAGAATTTTGTCCAGTTACTTTTCTCTCTGGATTGGTCCAGCTTTCTAAATTTACCTACAGAAATCAGCCACTCATTTAGTGTTGGAGGGCAAGCAAGTATCCACTTTATACGTATCTCTCGTCTAGCAAGTAGGAAAGTAGCGACTCCTGGAAGGAGTGCTGGGGGCGGTGGGGTGGGGCGGGGGAGGGGCAGAGTGGGGGTAGTAAACTCTGGCATACGGCCGAACAGAGGTAAGTACATGAATAATTAAATAAAACAAATTATATTGAGCATGCTGCAACGCCAAATGGCGATGCAGCGTGTGCAATGTAATTTGTTTTATTGAATTATTTATGTACTTACCTCCGTTCGGCCGTATGCTGGAGTTTACTAACCCCCACCCTACCGCTCCCCCGCCCCGCCTCACCGCCCCACACCACTCCCTCCAGGAGTCGCTACTGAAGTAGGATTAGTACAAACAGTAAATGTTTTTGTTTATTGTTTAGGAAAAGAGGAGAACCATTATTTTCCACCGTGCCAAAAATAGTAATATTTGTGCTTAACTCGATGTCCTATCCTAAAGCTTTATTTATAGTCTTACCCACGTTGGCCAAATATAAACAGAGTTGAGGGGACTGATGAAACATGTGGATGTCGTCCACTTTTGTTTCACCACATTTTAGCCAGCTTCTCACCACATGCTTGTTCATCTTAGTTAATCTTTCTGGGGTCCAGAATGCCCTGTGTAGAGTAAAGAGATGGTTCTTCCTGAGAGGTGCAGATACTATTACACGCCATAATAAAGAAAAGGATACTTGCCATAGATGTTGCAAGTCTTGTGTTGGCAGGTCTTTCTTCCATAAATCTAGTGGTAGAACAAGATGGATCATGAGCCAATACCATTTAGATATTTCTTTTCTCGCTGGGTCACTTTGTAACTCTTCTTCCATCTCCATGTTCTCCTTTTGAAAGTTCCCTAGGCCTCTTGTCCAGCTTATGAGTTGGTAATATTTGAAGCCAGACAGTTTCCCAGCTGTACTTATTAATAGAGAAGCCCAGTTTATCGGCGTTCCTGCTTGTATCAGCTGTCCCATCTTTATATTAATTGCTTTCTTTATAGGGGATGCGAGAGCATCTTTCAAACATTCAGGAGTTCCAGGTGACTCCCAGATAGGTGCTAGGCTGCTGTAGAATCGAATATTTAGTGTTTTCCTTATCTGATACCAAAGTTTGCAGGCTAAGCCTGGGACCTTTAGCTTTATTTTCTTAAAGTGCTTTGGGTGGCCAAATTTGTATAAACAAAAGTCCCCCTCTGTTACTACTTTAAAGTAAGGAGTGTAGATAGAGTGTGTTTTAGGAAGAACTCTGATGTCCTTGAACTGGAAGGCTCTATAATAGTATAGAAGGTCAGGGCTAGCGATACCACCTTGGTCTCTCCTCCTGAGTAGTTTTTTCCACGCAATCCTAACTCCTTTCGAGGCCCAGATAAACCCATCAATCTCGCCATGTATCTTCTTAATCCACTGAATTTTGAATTCTAGTGGAATAGCGTTAAAAATAAAAGAGAATTTAGGTAGAATGGCCATCTTTATAATGTTGGATCTACCCATGAATGAAAGCGGTAAGCCACTCCAGGATCTTAGTAGCTTTCTTGTCTCTTTCACTTTTAGGACGAAGTTCACTTGAGCAATATCATCGATGTTTTTTAATATCTCAATCCCCAGGTACTCAATTCTGCTTTTTACTATTGCGGTTGATAGTGGGGAGTTCCATTCCATAATCTCTGTTTTTACGATTGCGGTTGATAGTGGGGAGTTCCATTCCACAATCTCCGTTATTTGGTGGTTAACCTGGTACCCCGAAACCTTTCCGAACTCATTTAGCAAATTGGTGATGGTATTAACATGTAATTCCTTCAAATTACATGTTAATACCATCAGATCGTCTGCATATAAGGCCACCTTTTTTACCCAACTGTTTGTTTCTCTGTTTGGCGACACTGTGTGTTGCGATTATGAAATGATTTTTTCATGGCACTACATTATTTTTGCATAATTACTTGACTGCTTTATTATTATGTCCTTTTCTTAGAGTCCGACACATGATCCATACCCTTTAGAGTAGGGACTCACTTTTTTCCTTCTTACTTTTTTTCACCTTTTTTACCCATCATTTAATATAAAGAGGATAACACCTTGTGACTTTCTTATAGAGTTGGCTAGTGGCTCTATGTAGAGGTTAAATAAGTAAGGGGAGAGTGGGCAACCTTGTCGCGTGCTTCTTTTAATTTGGATTTCTTTAGTGAGGCTACCATTTATGAGTATTATTGCCACCGGAGCTGCGTATATGTTTGTTAATGCTTTTAGGAATTTATCACCTAATTGATATAGGGATATTACTTTGCGTAAGAACATCCAATTTACTCGATCGAATGCATTCGCAGCATCAAATGTGAGAACTGCGATCGGGATGTTTTCTTGGATGGCTATGTCAATAGCTTCAATCAGTTGGTGAGTGAGGTCATGCATTTGTCTCCTCTTAATCAAACCTTTCTGGTCTCCATGAATGAGATGACTTGTAATGGAACCTCATCTTGTTGCTAAAATCTGTGTGTAAATGTTTAGGGTCATTGTTTAAGAGAGATATGGGTCTGTATGATTCACATTTCAAGGGGTCTTAACCTGGTTTTAAGATTAAGCTGATGGTGGCATCATTCCAGGATTTTGGAAGAGGTAGGTGTTGTAATTAAATGAAAGTCCGGTAGCCAGGTTAAGTATAGGTATGCTGTAGGTTTATTCTCAAGTACAGCCTTAAGTAGATTACTGGAAGTCCAGGTGTTGCCCCACCAGGAGCAGCCTCCCTGCTGCTCAGCCTGCTCACTCCAACTGGCACTCACAGCCTCACCAGGCACCCAAGCATTCCACGACATCATCAATCATCCAACATTCCAGACATTACCAAGCACACTAACTCTCATTCTGGCTGAGCAGTAGGGAAGAGATACATAGGCAAAGGGGAACGGCAAACAGTAGATTATAACACATCCCCCTTTCTAAGGAAACCAAAACACAATAAAAGCAAATGGAAGTACATCAGGCAATCAAGATAGGAAATACATTAGAATATCAAAAATGCATGAAAAGACAATGAGCAATGAATCAAAGACATATCAAACAAATTAAATGCATGACAATTCATTTAGTCAACAATTCACGCACCAACCATCACTAAAAGTCAAATTAATATCTCAAAGGTAAAACCAGAGAAACCACGTTAGACTCATATCAAAGTAAACGCAGAATCCTCGTAAGACTCATAACAAGATAAATATAAAGAAGCTTCATAAGAAGGTGTCTTCTCAAACCAGGAAAAACATTCACCCACACATTCCAAACAGTGAGGGAACTAACAAAGTCATGTCAACCATTTACCACAAATCAGTGGCAACACAGAGAAGCTTCATAAGAAGGCGTCTTCTCATAACTAAGGAAAAACCACTCACCCACACATTCCAAACAGTGAGAGAAATTGACAAACTCATGTCAACCTTTTACCACAAATCAGTGGCAACACAGAGAAGCTTCATAAGAAGGCGTCTTCTCATAACTAAGGAAAAACCATTCACCCACACATTCCAAACAGTGAGGGAAACTGACAAACTCATGTCAACTAATTACCAAATAAGAAGTAACACAGAGAAGCTTCGTAAGAAGGTGTCTTCTCATAACTAAAGAAAGACCATTCACCCACACATTCCAAACAGTGAGAGAAACTGACAAACTCTTGTCCACTAATTACCACATATCAGAGGTAACACAGAGAAGCTTCGTAAGAAGGTGTCTTCCCTTAACACAGTCCAAACAGTGAGAGAAACCTTCCACTCACACAGGTGACACACTAATCTCAACCAAATAACCACAAAAATGGTTAACCAAAGGCTAAAAGAATACTAGGGGTGAATACTCTATCCCCTAAACTCAGGATCCAAATAGTGAGAGAGACCTTACACTCACACAAAGTATATTGACTGCTACACACATAAAAATAACCTGGAACACTACACACTCACCTCCCCTTTTCCATACAATAACAAAATCAAAGACAAACCACAACTCAAAAGGAAGACATTCCCATCATAACAAAACCTAAATGAGACATTCGAGTAAGTAAATAGACACATCAACCGGTGAGCGATATCCCACCCTCGTCGCCAGTGTTGTAATTAAATGAAAGTCCGGTAGCCAGGTTAAGTATAGGTATGCTGTAGGTTTATTCTCAAGTACAGCCTTAAGTAGATTACTGGAAGTCCAGGTGTTGCCCCACCAGGAGCAGCCTCCCTGCTGCTCAGCCTGCTCACTCCAACTGGCACTCACAGCCTCACCAGGCACCCAAGCATTCCACGACATCATCAATCATCCAACATTCCAGACATTACCAAGCACACTAACTCTCATTCTGGCTGAGCAGTAGGGAACAGATACATAGGCAAAGGGGAACGGCAAACAGTAGATTATAACACAAGCCCTTTAATGAAAACCGTGTTTAGTAAGTAAGGCAAAGTTTCTTTTAGAACCATGTATAGTTCATTGGGTAGTGCGTCCGGACCTGCTGCCTTCCCTCTCTTCAATCTTTTTAGCCATCCATTACTTCCTCGATGGTTATATCTGAGTTCTATGTTTCCCTATCTTCTGCTTCTAATCCTGGAGCCGCTGACTTACTCAGATAAGAATCAACTAAATTGCTAGATACCACTAGGTCTTCGTCATATAACGACTGAAAAATATCTGTGAAGGCCTTCTCAATCCCCAGGTCATCTACACCTGTCCTCCCAGGTTGTCTCCCTGTTTTGCCACAATTTTATTTCTGTTTGTTAGTTTTAATATTCCGCGCAAAGGTTTTTCCACAGCCTTCCCCATATTCATAGTCTGCTAATTCGCTCGCTTCCAATCTTTTCCTAACTCTTTCATCCAATAAATTAGACAGGTCATTTTTCTTTTTGTATATTTCTTCCTCCGCTTTTTCTTGTTCTATGTTGGACACTGCGGCCTCCAGGTTCCTATGTTGGTCTAGGATTTCCGCCTCTAACTGGCGGATTTTGTCCCTAATCTCTTTGTTTCTTGAAATCACCAGGCCAATGAGTGCCCCCCTAATTACTGCCTTATATGCATCCCAAACTACTTGGATGGGGGTTTCCTCGTTAATGTTGTTTTCAAAGTATTCCTCAGTTATAGTTTTCAGTTTATCTGTGACCTACTTATCTAAAAGGAGAGTGTGGTCTAGGGTCCATCTGTAGCCACCTGGGGAATCCCTTGTTTTATTTCTATAAAGACTGGGGAGTGATCAAGTAGATGTGCAGGTGTGTGTTCGACCTTGTTGACATTATTATTTATTGTTTTCTCTATCAGGAAAAAGTCAATCCTTGATGCATGACAATACTTTTTATTTTTATAGGTAAATCTATTATTTCGGTTACCCTTAGTCTTCCACGAGTCCACCAAGCCCAAGTCCTCTGTAAATCTGTTCAACCATTCTCTCATTTTAAGGAGGTTTAAAGCTTAACCCGGTGGGCATCTGTCACTTTTTGGGTCTAATAATAAATTTAAATCTCCTCCCAGGATAATTGGAGCAGATACTTCTATTAGTTGGGAATATAGAGCTTGGAGCGTAGCTGGATCATCCGTGTTAGGACCATAGTATCCAGCAATAGTATATGGGTTTCCCCATATTTTTACTTTGACAACTACCCATCTTGCCTTCAAGTCAGTTACCTCTTCTAAGATTACCCACCGCAATGGAGCGCACACCGCTAGCTCCTCCTCCGGGTTGCCCCATGGGAAGCTGGTACATGAAGTTCTTGAGTGGTTCACCCCAGTGGGTGCAAGTAAGTACTTGTTAAACGGATAATCTCTAGACCCGATACATGTCCCGGGTTTTAAAATATCGCCCGAGACATGGCTCGGGTTTCGGGATAACTTCCCTCCTCAGTAGAGAAAATAGTTAGGGGTGGAAGAGAGGGCCGCCAAGCAACCGTCAAGGGCCTCAGTGCCCGCACAGGCACGCAGGTGCGTCGTCCAGGAGCTCGTCAGCTCAAAGCTCAAGGGAGCCATTTAAATAAACCACCGCAATGGAGCGCACACCGCTAGCTCCTCCTCCGGGTTGCCACTACATTAACCACAGTTCCTTGGGGCAACTTGCTGGTGTGACGAGCAGGGTGCGGCCTATTGGATTTGATTTATTATGGCTCCCTTGAGCTATCGGGCTGACGAGCCTTAGACCTGCACCTGCGCGCCATGAGAGGTACTCTACCTGTTTTAATTACTTTTTGGCAGTCCACGCAGCACCCCTATACACTTACCTGCTCCCTGCTGACGAGAGGCAACTACCTCGAAACACGTGTCCAGGGATGGCTAATGCGACACATACTTTTTTGTAAACACTGTGGCACAGGCGTACTCGCCGTCGCCACTACATTAACCACAGTTCCTTGGGGCAACTTGCTGGTGTGACGAGCAGGGTGCGGCCTATTGGATTTGATTTATTATGGCTCCCTTGAGCTATCGGGCTGACGAGCCTTGGACCTGCACCTGCGCGCCATGAGAGGTACTCTACCTGTTTTAATTACTTTTTGGCAGTCCATGCAGCACCCCTATACACTTACCTGCTCCCTGCTGACGAGAGGCAACTACCTCGAAACACGTGTCCAGGGATGGCTAATGCGACACATACTTTTTTGTAAACACTGTGGCACAGGCGTACTCGCCGTCGCCACTACATTAACCACAGTTCCTTGGGGCAACTTGCTGGTGTGACGAGCAGGGTGCGGCCTATTGGATTTGACCTCTTCTAAGATTGTTGCTTTTGCTGATCTTTTAAAAAGGATTGCTACACCCTTAATACAACAAGATTGATTAGTACAGACACAGCTGTCAACCCACTTTTGATGTTTCATTATCTTACTCTACTCTGATTCTAAGAGGTGTATTTCTTGTAAGATTATGACTTCACACTTTATTATTTTTACATATTCCAGATTTTGTTGATGTCTCTTCTTTACTCTGAGGCCGTTTATGTTCCAGGACATGATGTTTATTGTGTTGTTACCCAAAATTTTGGCCATTGAATTTATTTTTTTCCTTTTTTGAAAACCCCTCTCGTTTTGTCGGGATCTTGTCAAACCTGATGTTCAACACATCGAACAACATTTTTTTGTTTTTTTCCCCCAAATGCTCACCACCTAGTAGAAAAAGTGTGCAGAAAAATAAAAAAACCTCCCCCCATCCTCCCCCGAGAACCCTCCCTGTTATCATTGTACAAACCTGGTTTGTCCTATTTGAGTACAGTCATCACGAGGTACTGGTTGTGCTTCACTAGAGTTGACCCCTAGATTTGTCTCTACTTCTGTTGCGATCTAATTTGCTCTATGAGGTTAACTACTTCTTTTGGGTCTTCGATGTTATACATCTGATTCCTCCACATGATTCTCAGTGAGGCTGGGAATTTCATTTGGACGGTTGCCCCTTGTGACTTGAGTTCCTGCATGTGGTATCCCAGCTCCTACTGCCTATCCTGTGTGGCTCTTGATAGGTCGGAGCAAATTCTGAAGTTGTAATCTCTTTTGGCAAAGGTGCCCACTTTTAAAGCTTTGTTCAAGATGTTTTCCTTCAGAGTGTAAGTTTTGAACTTTACTAATATTCTCTGTGCATTTTTCCTTAGTTTACCTAATTTAAAAGGGTCCCTATGGACTCTTTGGATATCTTCCTCGAGCATTTTATCATCCATCCCAAGGATGTAATCTTTCAGCAGATTAATCAAAAAGCTTTTATGTTTTGTCATTCCAACCCCTCTGGTATATTTAATATTCGCAAGTTGTTTCTTCTTGCATTGTTTTCCAGCGTTTCAGTTCCTTCTTGTTTGTCTTTAAGGTGTAAATTTCTCCCTGACAGTCTTTAACGTCTTTCCCGATTTTTCTACTATAGTTTCCACCACAAATACTCGGTCCGTGAACGAGTTTACTTTAGTTTCGAGCACTTTGCAGGATGCCTGGATCTTTTCTTGGTTTTTCTCAGATTTAGCGAAGTTTGCTCTCTTCTCGTCAATCAGAGTCCCCAAAAGGTTTCCCATCCCAGCTTGTATGGATTGTTCTGGAACATTTTCTTGCCTAGTTTGAGGTGTGCTTTGACTTATTGTCTTCTCGACCTCTGGACCCTCCTGGGGAGCTGTTTGGGGGACCGCTCTGACCTCGTCTGGGTCTTCCATCGTTAAAGCTTGAAATTGGTTGTGCGTGTCTACTCTTTCATCCCTGGGGGATAGCACCACAGTTTGCATATCTTTGGGACCACCGGGAGGGCGTCACCTTGATTTTCACCCCTTGTTTGGTTTGAGCAGCCTTGGTCACTAAAGAGGTAGTATTCCCCCCCCTGCAATTTCTGAGTGCCCTGCTTATCTCCCGAATTTCTGCTAATGTACATTATGGGTTTGTGAGGGTTAAAACTTGACTATCCCTTGAGGAGCTTAGACCCGCTTCCTCTGCGATCTCGGTGACAAAGTGCCTGCTCCTTAAACAATAACTAATGCCGTGATTCTGTATTTTGGAGGGGTCTCCTACGGATGGGCCTTTGGTTCCCTTGTGTTTTTCAGGGTGATTAAGTGTGTTGTAGCCTAAGATGAATGCTCTGCTGAGGGTCTAGCTGCATGATCACTCTTTTTACCCCTCCCCCTTCCCTTTACCGGTGTCATGCATGCTGACTTCTTTACTTCCTTGTTCTCCGTCTCCTTGGTTTTGTTGCAGCAGCCCTTACTACTTAAGGGTAGGCGGTCACTCCAGTCACTGGTGAGTCCACAGTGCATGATTCGAGCCGTAGCTCTCTGGCTCCAGTGCAACTCCGCTGCAGCTTCTGCCCACACACTGCCTCTGTGCGTGCGCATCGCTCTCGGGAGTTCAGGACGCTGTTCTCTGATAAGTCTCACTCCGTGGTTATGCGAGTGCCGCGGTCCCGGTGTACCACATATCATGGGCACGACTTTGCTTCCTGAGTCGCTCCTTGAGCTAAGGTGAGGATTCTTTTCTTTTCTGATGTATTTCCAGAGGATTCAAATAGCGGGGTCTGTTACGGGCTTTGTCATGCCTCGCTGTAGACAGTGCTCGCGATCGGACCGCTTAGCCGGCTGCCATGTTCTCCCCAATGGAAGTTTTTTCTCTCACTGTAGCATTACCACATTTAAAATAATACTAGATGGCACAAACCCAAGTTACAGAGACACCTGGCACACGTGGCAGACTTAAGAAGCAATTGATGTTCATTCTGTTAAAAACACATGTCTCCCATAACCAGTTCCTTAATTTGTACACCAATCTATTCTCAACCTTTGTCAGTTTAGGACAGCGGTTAATTTCTAAAAAAACAGAAGTGCTGGGGCTCTCGTCAGGAGGCAACTTGCATCAGCCAATTTCTCCTAAAACAGAACCAATTACTAACCATGAAAGTTGGGAGAGGATGTGGCAAAGTGGCCAGAGCTGCCTACTTCGGAGCTGGGGAACAAGGTTCGAGCCTCCCCGTTGGTTCAACATCCTGTGTTTTTGGACAAACCATGTAATCTCCTTGTAAATGAATGTGTCCTTAACTGGTGCTCATGAAAAGTGCAGGTGTTGATGATTAAGTGCCAGTGCTGAGCAACGGAAACCACCGGTTCACGTTAAGTACTGGTTTAGGACTAATGCCTTCATCCATCATTCAACGTGTACGCTGTGCATCATGGGGCTTATTTACAAGTCTCTTGCGCAACTGGCGGCACATTTTACTGCCCCATATTTACAAGGATAGGAAAAGCCACCCTGCGTGGCTTTGCGTGTAAGGGGCATTCCATGGGTGTTGCTGTGGGTGTTTGCACACAACACCTATGGAACCTGACACATTTCCAGATTTATGGGATATCATAAACTTGGAAATGCATCTGAATGCTAAGCCTCCCTTGGGGAGGCGTGGGGAGGGGCAACAAGAAGAAATTTATTAATTTCTCCTTGTTTTTTTCCTCTTTCTATGCGTGCTGCATTCTGCAGCACACATAGAACAAGGTAATCCCCTCTGGTTATTGTTTATGTACAGGAAGGTGTCCCTTCCTGCACATAAACAATCAACCCCGAGATGCATGCATCCTTGCACCATGGTGCAAGGGTGCCTGCGTCGGTACACGGCAGCCCATGGTGCACCATATTTTGCAACCCTGTGCTTTGAAAGTGCTGCAGTGTGGTGCAGCCAAAGGGCTTGTGGTGCTGCACTGTGGCATTTTCTTGTAAATTAGGCCCCCTATGTCTTATCTTAGAACTTGTTATTGTTAATGTGTTTTCTCACTTTCATTTTATCTCTTCACTTCTCTCATTAGTCTACCTACCTTTCCTTGCATCCATTCTGCCAATCAAGTGTTTTCTTTTAATAATCCTTCTTGCAAACTTAGGACCTTTAACATTGCAACGAATTGACCCTCCTAAGTGTGGCAAAGTTTTAGCCCATTCCTTTGATATTGTTTCTTTAATTTTTAGTTTCTGCAATATATAACTGACTTATGGTAAAGTGCCCTGTTTTGTGAATATCTTTTTGTTGTAATTTTTTAATCTTCCACCAGTCAAGCCTTTTGATGGGAGCTTTTAGTCAGCCCTATTGATCAACTGGTCTGGCCAGCTGCCATTCAGATTTCTCTTCTGACCACAGCAACATGGGGGATGGGATAGCCAACTTGAGCCACTGGTTGCTTTCTCTGCGAGTTATGGCATTCTGCCCAAGCACACTTTCTTCACCAAAGAGAGGGAGGATGGCCAACTTTGAATGTTCTTAAAAAATGTTATTACTAAACCATTCAAGGCAGACGGCCTGTGGGTACACACAAGTGTGCAAATTCACAAGGGACCTTCTTTAAATGCTTTTGTGAAATTTTATTAGAACACTATTCAAATGTGAGTCTTCATGTGTGTAATGAAGCTTTAAAATAACATTTAAAAAACATTAGCAATGTCAATAGGGTGGTGGCCAATGCCAATCCCATTGACTTTGCCAATGCTTCTTTATTCTTCAGAACAGGTAGGGCTGTGCTCTCATTGAACCTGTCACTTGTGTTAGTGTGTTTTGCCCAAGTTTATTGCTTGTATTGGCTTGGACCAATCAAGCGTTCTTTCATGTTCGTGCCAGTGGGTAACGCCATGCATGTTTTAATAATGTAGTTTGATCCCTGTTATTGGTGTCTCATATTGTGTAGTGTTCCACCAGACACTGTTCTCTTACACAGAATATTATCCAGTTTGCCCTGATATTGCTGCCCCTTGCCTGCTGTTTTAGATGTAATTGAAGCCCATGTTAGATGTGAAGGACATCTAACATGGGCTTCAATTGGAATTCCATAGAGCATATTATCAAGCCGATTATCGCCGTTTTAGCGGCAGTTTTCTGCCGCTA
Organism: Triturus cristatus; assembly: GCF_964204655.1. NCBI lineage: Eukaryota > Metazoa > Chordata > Amphibia > Caudata > Salamandridae > Triturus > Triturus cristatus. The sequence goes on along the minus strand of NC_140584.1, from coordinate 630,013,930 downwards.
AAGTGGCGATAATTTTATCGCCTGGCTTGATAATATGCCCCCTAAAGTGAGAGAGCTTGGAGTGATCTGGAAGGCTATTCATAGAAAGGAGCTTGGCTACTTGGCAAATGAACTTCAGTTTTGTAAGCCACAGAGTGCATCTTGCTCATCTTGTATTCAAACCTTAATGTGTCTAAGTTGCATCGAACTTAGGGGCATATCATCAAGACAATTATCGCCGCTTTAGCAGCTGTTTTCGCCCGGAAAGCAGCGATAATTGTAACGCGGTATCAACAAGGACACGCTAACAGGGTTTAGTGTGTGTTTCCTTGTATTATCACCCATTTCACTAACGCCTTGCATCTCATCGCTAATGAGATGCAAGGTAGGCGTTTCCGACTGAAATTCAGCGAAAATAGTCGCTAACACAGCTCCTCTCTATCAACAAGGATATCGCTAACCCGCCTAGCGACATGAAAAGTTGCGCTAACCGCGTATATCGCCCGATTCTAACACCTGCTAATTTTCTGACTTACCTATATGTATCATGGGAGGTGAATTGTGAAGCTAAGTCCACATCTCCCTATCAACAATGTTTTCCCTATCACTGTTTTTTATTGCTGGAAATCCAACGATATTGCCACTATTGCTGGGATTTCTATCGCCTCGGCGATGCGAGTTGTTAAAAGTGCGCTAACCGGGCGATACAATCCGTCGATAGACGGCGATAGAAATGTTCACGCTACACGTGGCCAGCGATAATTATCGCTGCCACTTGATGATATGCCCCCAAGACAGGTAGGCGAATGCACGGTGTAGTTGAAACCATTCACCGGAATCAATTGTCAGTGCAACACTGGATAATTTGATCTGTTAATATTTTAAATGTAAGCCGAGAACCAATTTAAATTTATAGACATTGGGCGGTTATGGTAAAGTCTTTTTGGGGGATGTCACTATTTTAAAGTAAATGTATTTAATTAATTTTGATTCAGTTGTTTTAAATTGTATAATTTGTGTTGTAACTTTAGGTACTAGGCACTGTTGTAGAGTGCACTGTTTTGTCTGTCAGCAGCGAAGAGCTGATTTAATACTGACATTGTTTGTACTGCAAAAGTAAATTAATACAAATGCAAATTTGCTTCGAATGTGTTTTCTGCTTTCATTGAGACCTCACTAGACAGTGTGAAGTGCTAGCCTTGTTCTCTCACAATGAGCCAGATCTGACCGATAGGCTTTCGCCTTTATGCCATGCTTTCTGGTAAATTTATGAACAGAGAGCCTTATTTAGAGTTTAGTGGAAGGGATATTCAATAACAAACATATTGATGCCCTGTCTCACGTACTACAGAAAATGTACTATGGCAGACAGGATATTCCCTAAATAAAGCTCTGAGTTTTTAAATAAATTCACAGCCAGAAAAAATCTCATTGTTTCTTATAGATCCTGCTTTGCCCAGGTAGACTTAGATCTCAAAGCTTCAGGTAAGATCTGTGGTTTTCCCAATGACGATAATAGCTGCCCGTTGGGCGGCTACTCCAAGCTTTTGCACAAAGTATCTTCACTCTGTTTTCACAATCCTCCATATTATTTTGAAATCCTGTTACAAAATGTTCATTTTTTTATTTTTTTCAACAATTCAATTCCATGAACAAATCATGTATTGCTTTCAAATCAAGAGTTCATCAGAGCAATCTTTGGAGTAAAACATTCCATTGAGAACTTCTCAGTCATACATTTTGCAAATGCATTTCTGGCTCTTCTTGCCGTTCATCAGGGGTGGGGGGGGGCAACTGTAAACAAACCAATAGACCACTTTTCTAAGAATTAAATGGACCATAAAGGACACCGCCTTATATATAATGGAGCCTATTTAAAAAACACCACTCTGGGAATATACACTCATGCTCACTAGACCAAGGATTGAAAAGAATACCCAAGTGTTAAAAAGAAAAGAAAGAACAGAAAATCCATACTAACTGCTACCTGTGAGTTTGTTCTGTTAATAACCGAGTTGAGTGACACAGTGCATTTCGCTCCATACACCGTCAGTCTAGACTGGACAATTAGATCTGTTAATATTTTAAATGTAAGCCAAGAACCAATTTAAATTTATAGACATTGGGCGGTTATGGTAAAGTCTTTTTGGGGGATGTCACTATTTTTAAGTAAATGTATTTAATTATTTTGAATTCAGTTGTGTTAAGTTGTACAATTTGTGTTGGAACTTTAGGCACTATGCACTGTTGCAGAACGCACTGTTTTGTCTGTAAGCAGCGAAGAGCTGATTTGATACTGACATTGTTTGTACTGCAAAAGTAAAATTAATACAAATGCAAATTTGCTTTGAATGTCTTTTCTGCTTTCATTGAGACCTCACTAGACAGTATGAAGTGCTGGCCTTGTTCTCTCACAATGAGCCAGATCTGACCGATAGGCTTTCGCCTTTATGCCATGCTTTCTGTTAAGTTTATGAACAGAGAGCCTTATTTAGAGTTTAGTGGAAGGGATATTCAATAACAAACATGCGGATGCCCATTCTCACGTATTACAGAAAATGTACTATGGCAGACAGGATATTCCCTAAATAAAGCTCTGAGTTTTTAAATAAATTTACAGCCAGAAAAAATCTCATTGTTTCTTATATATCCTGCTTTACCCAGGTAGACTTAATTCTCAAAGCTTCAGGTACGATCTGTTGTTTTCCCAAGGACGATAATAGCTGCCCGTTGGGCGGCAACTCAAAGCTTTTGCACAAAGTATCTTCACTCTGTTTTCACAATCCTCCATATTATTTTGAAATCCTGTTACATAAGGTTTTTTTTTTAAAAATTTTTTTTTCAACAATTCAATTCCATGAACAAATCATGTATTGCTTTCAAATCAAGAGTTCATCAGAGCAATCTTTGGAGTAAAACATTCCATTGAGAACTTCTCAGTCATACATTTTTCAAATGCATTTCTGGCTCTTCTTGCCGTTCATCGGGGGGGGGGGGCAACTGTAAACAAACCAATAGACCACTTTTCTAAGAATTAAATGGACCATAAAGGACACTGCCTTATATATAATGGTGCCTATTTAAAAAACGCCACTCTGGGAATATACACTCATGCTTACTAGACCAAGGATTGAAAAGAAAACCCAAGTGTTAAAAAGAAAAGAAAGAACAGAAAATCCATACTAACTGCTATATGTGAGATTGTTCTGTTAATAACTGAGTTGAGTGACACAGTGCATTTCGCTCCATACACCGTCAGTCTAGACTGGACAATTTGATCTGTTAATATTTTAAATGTAAGCCAAGAACCAATTTAAATTTATAGACATTGGGCGGTTATGGTAAAGTCTTTTTGGGGGATGTCACTATTTTAAAGTAAATGTATTTAATTAATTTGAATTCAGTTGTGTTAAATTGTACAATTTGTGTTGTAACTTTAGGCACTATGCACTGTTGTAGAACGCACTGTTTTGCCTGTAAGCAGCGAAGAGCTGATTTGATACTGACATTGTTTGTACTGCAAAAGTAAAATTAATACAAATGCAAATTTGCTTTGAATGTGTTTTCTGCTTTCATTGAGACCTCACTAGACAGTATGAAGTGCTGGCCTTGTTCTCTCACAATGAGCCAGATCTGACCGATAGGCTTTCGCCTTTATGCCATGCTTTCTGTTAAGTTTATGAACAGAGAGCCTTATTTAGAGTTTAGTGGAAGGGATATTCAATAACAAACATGCGGATGCCCAGTCTCACGTGTTACAGAAAATGTACTATGGCAGACAGGATATTCCCTAAATAAAGCTCTGAGTTTTTAAATAAATTCACAGCCAGAAAAAATCTCATTGTTTCTTATAGATCCTGCTTTGCCCAGGTAGGCTTAGTTCTCAAAGCTTCAGGTACGATCTGTGGTTTTCCCAATGACGATGATAGCTGCCCATTGGGCGGCTACTCCAAGCTTTTACACAAATTATCTTCACTCTATTTTCACAATCCTCCATATTATTTTGAAATCCTGTTACATAATGTATATATATATATATTTTTTTTACAATTCACTTCCATGAACAATCATGTATTGCTTTCAAACGAAGAGTTCACCAGGGCAATCTTTCGAGTAAAACATTCCATTGAGAACTTCTCAGTCATACATTTCGCAGATGCCTTTCTGGCTCTTCTTGCCGTTCATCAGGGGTGGGGAGGGGGCCACTGTAAACAAACCAATAGACCACTTTTCTAAGAATTTAATGGACCATAAAGGACACCGCCTTATATATAATGGTGCCCATTTAAAAAACGCCACTCTGGGAATATACACTAATGCTTACTAGACCAAGGAAAACCCAAGTGTTAAAAGAAAAGAAAGAACAGAAAATCCATACTAACTGCTACATGTGAGTTCGTTCTGTTAATAACTGAGACACAGTGCATTTCGCTCCATACACCGTCAGTCTAGAAAAGATACAAAACAAAATTGCCCCTGATAGTAATCACCACCAAACATCAAAACTATTAGTAGGGACCAACATCACCATGAAACAAATGTCTCTGTGTCAGTTTTTGTGGAACTAAAATATATTGCTTTCTGAGCTTGATAAGTGCATGAGAGGTGCTCAAAAGACTCACCCGCGGTCAATGATTGAATGACACTTATTAGAAGTCATCTTTTTGCCCTGTTCACCCCCATTCTTTTGCTGAATGATACTGGGGTAACTGACTGTGACTTTACCCTGGAGTTTACTAACCCGGCCGAGGCCAGCGCTATGTGTAAGAAGGTACATGTAATAGGGTGCACTTACAATTGACAATGACAGACCATATAGGTCCCTAGTAGATAATAGGGTCAGGGGGTGCAACCTACCTATAAGTCCCTAGTATATAATAGTACATTGAGGTTTAGAGGCCCAGCAGATTTTCTGCACTTGCATGTGTGCACTGCTGAGTGCCTGCTGTCATTTTAAAGGCAGCCTGGCCTTGCAACTGTTTGAAAAGTAAAATTGTGTGCAAACTCGACTTTGGTGGTATGGCCACGTTTAAAAGTGACAATCTACCTTATTTGTACATTTCAGGTACCTCCAGCGTTTCCTGTTGGTGTCCCAGGAGTGGGGAGGGGGGTCATGTAACTATACGCAGGGGCTGGATAAAAGATGATTTATATGGCCTGGTGATGTAAAACTGCTCGTTTAAGTTTTCCCCATACTAGTTACCTAGCTCCATAGGCTAACATTGCAATATTTAATTTAGTTATAAATATTGCTAGGAAAAGGAGAAAAAATATCATTCATGTACTTAAATGATTGGTATGGATAAATCCATTAACTTGCCATTGTTGAATCTATCATAACTATACAGAAGAGAAGTTATGGAACTTTCTTTTCTGTAAGCCAAAATTCAGCCTCCTAGTGCTCTCTGCTGATTGGTCAGCTTTAATAGGCTTAGCCAGGCGGCTTTGATTAGGTGATAAGTGACCTGGCAAGAGCAGAGGTTATCTGATGGAGAGAGCTCTGCAGCTTGGAAAGATGGGGCCTGCAGAGGGAGCTGGGTAAATCAAATTGAGCTCAAAGAAAGAGCAGATAAGTAAGGAATGCAGGCGTACCTACCCCCACATCCTGTGCCGGAGCCAGATGGTAGGTTTACAACAGGAATTTGCAGAGGTCAGGGAGAGGAAAGCTAATGAAAATGAGCCACACTGTAGATTGGTTTAGCCAGCTCTTACTCCTCTGGAGGGAAATCATCCATGTTGGGTTTTGGAGGTGCAGTGCTTTGTGGGATAAAAAGACGCTACACTTTGGAGGAAGTTAGCATGCTCTTGGTGGCACCCAGCATCTCAATGGACAGAAGTGCTCCCTGCTTGCTGCCACAGAACACTGAATAAATATGTGAGAGATGCATAGTCTCTCAGATCTGCTGACTGAACCTACAAGGAAAAGAAGGATTGCCCTGCTGGAATCTTGATTTGCACCTAAAGGCCTGCACTCTGAATGTGAATGACTGCGCCTGCTGCACAATCTGGTACTACAGCCCTAGGGACTTGCCTTGCTCTAAGAAGTATTAAGGGGTTGACTACCTGCAAGCTACAGGTTCACAGAACCCACTTGCATCAGCTCCACCAAGAATCCCCATCCTGGAGTGCTTCCAGTGGACTTTTAATGACTTGGCCGTATGCATGGGAATTGTCGTCCAGACATCCAAAAACCATCTAGGAGATTCCAGACCTTGTGATTGGTGATTTTGACAATTTTAATCTACAAGGAGACCTTCAGGAAGCACCACCTGAAGTTTGGAGAACTTTGGAGAAATTTTATGAAAACGCTCCATGAGGTGACAGACCCAAACTCGTCAAGCCAGCAACCTTGAACCGCAGCCCGGCCAGGATTTCTAGTTCATCCTGCTGAAAGCTCTGGAGCTCCAAACTTCCAGGATTTGACTCTGGTCTCACGAAAAGTCAAGCTGGTGAACCCTCTCTGAATCCCGCCTGCTGTCCAGCGCCGTCGAAAAAAAAAGCTCAAGAAGTTTTTTAATGTGAAGGTAAAATTTTGACCGGGGCCTCCTGCTTAGTGTATCCAACCAGGGCTCCATCGCGGTGAGCCTCCAACTGTAACTTTGTCCCGGTCACATGCGACCACATGTCCCAGAGTGCCGCTTCATGCTTTAAGCTCTATAACTATAAAGTGGCTAATCTTCAAAAATTCATATCTCCGCTTTCCTACGTTGGATTATTGTCATTTTCGTGTCTAATTACTTTGCCACTGCTGATCAGTGCTAAAGTGCAAATGCTCTCCATGTAAATTGCTATGATGTATTTGTGATTTCATGATTGGCTTATATGATTTACCGGTATGTCCCTAGTACAGTGCACTGTGTGTGCCCGGGGCCTGTAAATGAAATGCTGCTAGTGGGCCTGCAGCACTGATTGTGCCACCCACATGAGCAGCCTGTAAATGTAACTTTGACCTGCCACTGCTGTGTCTGCGCACAGTTTGGTACTGCCATGTCGACATGGCCAGTGCTCCCACTTGCCAGGCCTAACCTTCTCTTCCCTTTTAATACATGTGAGTCACCTCTATGGTAGGCCCAAGTTACCCATGTGGGCAGGGTGCAGTGTATGTGAAAGGTAGGACATGCCCTAATATGTGTGGCATGTCCTGCTAGTTAAATACTGCCAATTTCGTTTTTCTCTTTTGAAAGGCTATCCGTCCCATAGGATAGAATGGGAGTTTATTTATCACATCTTATCACATCTTATAAATATAACTTTCCATTGGTACAAGATAGGAAGATGAAGTTCAATATGCCTGAACTCAGAATGTAAAGATGCATCTTTTTTGTGAGGGTGGTTTTTACATTCTGTGTTTGCAAACACAATTTTTAGAAAGTAGGTATTTTCTTGCTTAGGCGTTGTGTGTCACTCTGCTGGTTTGTGTATTGCCTATCTGGCTTAGATAGGCAATACACAAACCAGCAGAGGGACACAGAATGCCCAAGCAAGAAAATACCTACTTTCTAAAAATGGTGTTTTCAAACACAGAGGTGCCGATCACGATCCGGTAAAAACCGGGTACGAACCGTCGGACGGAGCATATTCTCCGTCCGACGCGTACCCGGTCGTCAAAATTTACAAACAAGGAATTACGATTCGCATGGAACACCATTTCCGTACGATTCGTAAAAAAGCCCGACCGAACAAAATAAACCTACCAATGCGATCCGGGAAAGCGCTGACCTGACGTCGGGACGCTCGCAGCCTGCCATTCACGAACCAGGAATCACGATTCGCACCGACATCATCCCGCACGGTGAATATTTTCCGGCTGCCAAAAACTGCCGGGAAATCAGGACGACGCGAACAAGGACCACCAGTACGCGACGGACAGACAGGACGACGCGAACAAGGAGGACCAGTACGCGACAGGACGACGCGAACAAGGAGTACCAGTACGCGACGGACACACAGGACGACGCGATCAAGGAGGACCAGTACGCGACGGACACACAGGACGACGCAAACAAGGAGGACCCGTACGCGACGGACAGACATGGACCCGAACCTACGTGTCATCCCGGCCCTCATAGCAGTCCACCTCCTCTACAGGTTACGACGCAGACGCCGCAGAAGGTCAGAATAACTAAGGGAGGGGGGAAAGTGGGGTGGGGTGGGGGTGGCAGGACCAGGGCAGGCCACAAAACCCCCACCAAAGTCACACACCACACATGCCCAGGACATACCTGACACCCATGCCCTGGTCACTACGAGGGGGTGGGGGCGTGTCCAGCTAAGCCAGCGACCGCCACAACGGAAGTCCGTCACCACGCGAACCGGCAACACAACCAGACCGGTACGTCCCGTACCCACGCCTGAAGAGCGTGGGTACGAGACGTACCACGCCCACACCCACGTCACCCCAACAATGGCGGGACGGATCGTACCCACGTGGCAAAGGCCTGGGTATGGCCCGCACAAGCATCACATAGCGTGGGGAAGGATATGTACGGACCCTACCCCCACCCGCGTACGTATGGAGCGTACACCCACCCCACCAGTGTAAGTACGACTCGCACCCTCACCTGCGGACGTACGGACCGCACCCCCACCACACCAGTGTAAGTACGACTCGTACCCTCACCCGCGTATGCATGGAGCCTACCCTCACCCCAACAGTGTAAGTACGACTCGTACCCTCACCCGCGGACGTACGGACCGTACCCCCACCACACCAGTGTAAGTACGACTCGTACCCTCACCCGCGTATGCATGGAGCGTACCCCCACCCCAACAGTGTAAGTACGACTCATACCCTCACCCGCGGACGTACGGACCGTACCCCCACCACACCAGTGTAAGTACGACTCGTACCCTCACCCGCGTATGCATGGAGCCTACCCCCACCCCAACAGTGTAAGTATGACTCGTACCCTCACCCGCGGACGTACGGACCGTACCCCCACCACACCAGTGTAAGTACGACTCATACCCTCACCCGCGTATGCATGGAGCGTACCCCCACCCCAACAGTGTAAGTACGACTCGTACCCTCACCCGCGGACGTACGGACCGTACCCCCACCACACCAGTGTAAGTACGACTCGTACCCTCACCCCCGTATGCATGGAGCCTACCCCCACCCCACCAGTGTAAGTACGACTCGTACCCTCACCCGCGGATGTACGGACCGTACCCCCACCACACCAGTGTAAGTACGACTCGTACCCTCACCCGCGGACGTACGGACCGTACCCCCACCACACCAGTGTAAGTACGACTCGTACCCTCACCCGCGGACGTACGGACCGTACCCCCACCACACCAGTGTAAGTAGACTCGTACCCTCACCTCGAATGCATGGAGCGTACCCCCACCGTGTATGTTCCAAGCATACATATCCAGAAATAGGAGGTGTGTGTGCAGAGTCCTCCCAGCAGTGCCCTGAGACAGGAGGGGTGGGTGTGGAGTCCTCCCAGCAGTGCCCTGAGACAGGAGGGGTGTGTGCCTATCACTACCAGCAGTGCCCTGAGACAGAAGGGGTGTGTGCCTATCACTCCCAGCAGTGGCCTGAGACAGGAGGGGTGGGTGTGGAGTCCTCACAGCAGTGCCCTGAGACAGGAGGGGTGGGTACAGAGTGCTCCCAGCAGTGCCCTGAGACAGGAGGGGTGTAACACATGTGTGTGAGGCTGGAAGTACCCACATGCATACTGCCTACAAGGGAACATGTCCCCATGAACTCATGTCAACAGACTCCACACACAAGTACAGTGATCACCAAGGATGCCACGAATGTTGCAGGTGGAGACATGGCCCTGCATGCATGGCCAAAGTAGAAGGGCTCCGTCACACACACAGCTCATGTAGACACAGCTCTGCGCTAAACATTGGGAACACCCTGCAGGGAAGATATCAGGGTACACAGAGGAAGGAATACACCCTGGGACAATTGCACCATGCAGTAACTGCTTACATGAACAAAGAAAGTAAGCTAACACCTTGTGATGGCACACAGATCCCAGGGTCCCCCCAATGAGCAGCACACTACTACATATCCCACACACCCAACACATAAACACCACCCAAAACCATGTAGCAGCCCCACCAACACCAATACCAGCATAGCAGTAGTGTTATAATGAAAAAAAAATTAAGCTTTATTCAGCATGAGCACAATGTCCGTGGATCGCAGGCAGTTCAATATTCACAAAGCCCATAGGGCAGTCAATGAGTCTCAGCTGGATGGGGGACACAGTGGGATGCGTGTCCCCTACCTTGCCTGCACAGTTACATGCCATCGTCTTCCACAGGGGTGAGGGCATCATGGGGGGGGAAGCAACAGGCACCGCAGGGACATCAGGGCAAAGGGGAGGCGTTGTGGGTGCAGGGATGGAGGACTCCACCACAGGGGGTGGGGCAGGGCCAAAGGCGGAGGCCAGGATGGCACTACACACCTTTGCAAGGTCCTCCAGGGATTCCCCTGCACCCGAAGGATACACAGGCCCCAAGGAGGGGGGGGGGTCAGAGGGATGGGTCGCAGCGCCACCGGGGGAGGGTGTAGACAGGGGGGGAGAATCAACCACCCTGACCGAGGACTTCCTTGACCGCTTGCGTGGTGGTGTCACTGTGGGGCTCAGGGACAGAGCGGCCATGAAGGAGTCCTTGGGGGAGATGTGGCCAGGAGAGCTGAGGGGAGGGGATTTGGAGGGAGTGGACTGGGTGGAATGCGGACTCCCACTATGGCTGCGTGTCACACGTTTGCCCCCCGACCCAGTGGGTGTGCCTACCTCACCCTGTGTGTGCGTGTCAGGAGGAGTGCGGTGGACCTTCCCTGCTGGTGTGGTGCCTGTGTCTGTTGATGTGGGTGCATGCCGACATCTGGGTGTACGTGGGACAGGCATGGGAGTGGGAAGTGTGGATGGGGCAGGGGTAGGTGGGGGGAGGTCGCGCTGCAGGAGACCCACTGCTGCAGTCAGTGTGGAGTCTATGGACCTCAGCAAGTTGCGTTGGTCAGCCTGCGATGAATGAATGCCCTCCAAGTATGCCTCGATGTTGGTGAGGGTTTGGCCGTGGGCATGGAGGACATTAAGGATCGCAGCCTGACCAACCTGCAGTTGCCGCTGGATGTCCACAGACTCAGCATTGGCGGCAGCAGTGGAGACAGGGGCAGGGGGTGCGGTGCCTGGCATGAAGGAGACATGCGGTGACCGGGCACGCTGGGAAGGGACACGAGCAAGTGGGAGGCGGCTGATGGGAACTGAGGGGGCGGTGCGAGATGTTGTTCCGCTGTCAGCTGCTGGTGCAGCCACCGCCCACTCGGAGACATCCTCCTCGGACCTGTCAGCTTCGTATTCTGACGTGCCAGTCGACAGGTCCTCGGCCGCACTATCCTCCGCCTCTGTCCCACTCGATATGCCAGCCCCGATGTCACGGCTGGCACTGGTGCTCGGTCCCTCCGCCTTGTCTGTGTCCATGTCTCCCTCTGTGTCCCCCGACGATGCTGTGGGCAGGGTGGAGAGACAGAAATTAATCAGACACCTGTACACATCTGTCACATGAGTCCAATCTACATAGGTAACATTGCATAGCCTGAAAAAGAAGATCCCTAACATCTACTAAACAAGGTACCGATGTAGGGCATGAAACACACAGTTGGTTGAGCCACCATGCCACTGAAATACCATGGAGAGCATGAGACAATAGCTAAAGACAGGAAACGGAGTCTGACATAGCACCCAGGCCCTGGGGACAATCCAGCACTGCATCTGCACCACACAGCGTTGTCGAAAATACCGATGACCAGGGACCATATCCATGAACTTGAGACACATGCTGCATAGGTAATGCTGAAAACATGCCCAACATGACTCGGTCACTGCACCTTGCGTGTGTGTCCAGACAAACATCACACACTGCCCAGACCCAGCAAGTAGAAATCTGGATTTGACATATAGGCTTTGCCCGCCCCAACCACCCCCTACACGAGGCAAATAGTTGAGACACAGGTGGCACCAACATCTCATAGTCTGGGTGATAAACACAGGGGCAACCAAAATGCAAGATTGGACGCCAAACAGCCAAGGTGCGCCTGTACAAATAATGAGGTACCAGTGCCCATCCTCAGATGAGTATAACAAGACACACAGGCACTAGCAACTGTGAGTATGAAGAAGGACATTCAGGTCAGGCTGCACAGTGGACACCTGTACAAAATAGCACGTCTATATACATGGTGCCAGGGGACAATGGCACAGAGCACAACCTACGCTGTAGACACTGAGAGTGTCCACGTTTATGATGACACATACAACACTGATGAAAAGGTGCCCCAGGAGACAGTAGTGGCCACGCAACTCCATGCTCCTGAATGGTAATGACTGCAACACACGCCACCATCCCTGCACTATGCGTATCGCACACTCATGCACATCATGTCACAGGCCACTACATAGGACATGCGCGCTGTAAGGCATGACACATGAGAGACCAACTCCCATGTCTGGAGTCAGCATCAGTGCCAACTGACATGGAACCCACATGCAGTGAACTTGACAGGGCACAGCCAAGGTCCCAAAACCTGTTACACACCACCCCCACACATGATGCTACAGGCATAGTTCTCGTGGACAAAGCGCCAGCCTACATTACCTTGTGAAGGAGTGACTACACACAGACCAGGGAACACATTGCAAGGAGGGGAAGGGTGGCAGGGGCGCAGCGCTATACTGGGGCAAACTGGATCTGCACAGCACCTTTAAACCCTGGCAGTGAATTCATGCTACTGTGCTCTTACAAATGCCGGTGACACACAACAAACACACATGTACCTACCCCCTTCCGGCTGCTGCTTCGCCTGTAAGCGCCTCTCCAAGTCTGGAAAGACCACCGGCAGCACACGCCTGTGGAGGTGGCTCAGACGGCGGCGGCCGCGGTTCTTGTGGCTCTCAGGTGAGTCCCCCAGCAGGACCCGTGCAATCCTCCGCATCCAGCACCGGATATCCTGCCAGCGTTTCCTCACCTGGGACAGGCTCCGCCTCCGACCATCCACACCCCTCACGGCACTGACGGCGGTCAGCCAGATCTGCTCCTTGGCAGTGGCGCCTACCTGTGAGGAAGAACAAGTGACACCACATCAATACACCAGCCACATGTCACAGAGAGACATATGAGAACAAATTAGCTGGTAACAACAAGGCATGTCATGCAGCCAACGCATTGCACCTTTGTCATAGGGACATGATCCTCTGGTGAGGGAAAAAGCAGTACGTGCCATAGTGGGTACACAGGTGGAATGATGGCAATGTCACAATCAATGATCAAGGCTCACACTGTGCATCACACCCACCCCTCCTGTCTCAGGGCACTGCTGTTAGTGATAGGCACACACCCCTCCTGTCTCAGGGCACTGCTGTGAGGACTCCACACCCACCCCTCCTGTCTCAGGGCACTGCTGTTAGTGATAGGCACACACCCCTCCTGTCTCAGGGCACTGCTGGGAGCACTCTGTACCCACCCCTCCTGTCTCAGGGCACTGCTGGGAGTGATAGGCACACACCCCTCCTGTCTCAGGGCACTGCTGGGAGTGATAGGCACACACCCCTCCTGTCTCAGGGCACTGCTGGGAGGACTCCACACCCACCCCTCCTGTCTCAGGGCACTGCTGGGAGACATCAGGCATCCCCCCCTGGGACCCCCCCAACAGTACATGGCATGTGTGTCACACCAGGACACAATGCCAGAAGTCACAGTCACAACATAGGGACAGTCTGTGCCAGTGGCCTATGCACTCACCTGATACCCTGGTCGCCCATACAGCATGGGGTACTGTGGGAGGATCACATCCAGCAATGCCATGTTCTCCTCCAGGGTGAATGGCTGTGACCTCTCCACAGCCCTTGACATGGTTCCAGGGAATCAGTAGCAGCAGCTGGGTCGACGAATTCAAAGATGTGCAGGCAAGTACTCCCTCATGGGACCTGGCTGCCTTATATGTGCCTTTCTGCCCTGTCTCATGCACAGGAGTACAGAGTGATTGGTCACTCACATTTGCATCCTATGTTTCCACCAATCCCTTCAAACCTAGCAGTCTGTGTGTACTCTATCTGTTTCATTCTCCTGCATGATGTCAGCTCCACAAACACATTGCAACAAAGTATTTTAATTCCAACTGACTTCTGCTGTTCACCTTCCAGAAGAAATTCGAATTTTGAAGTTGGTCTCCATGACAACCAGCATGCATGTAGGCCTTAATACTTGTCCCTCATGTGTCCCCTATGTAATTTGGAGCTTCACACACAGGTACGGTGCGTTCCGGGGCCCTAGGGCACCCCAAATGCATTGCAACGGCCCGTACACGCGTGACTACGTTCACTATCACTATAGGTGGCCTCGCGTATGCGTACTCGTAGTGGTACGGGCCGTACACACGCCTGTACGCTCCCTATCACTATGAGTACGCATACGTGAGGACACCCATAGTGATAGGGAGTGTACAGGCGTGTGTACGGCCCGTACCACTATGAGTACGCATACGCGAGGCCACCCATACTGATAGGGAGCGTACAGGCGTGTGTACGGCCCGTACCACTATGGGTGGCCTCGCGTATGCGTACTCGTAGTGGTATGGGCCGTACACATGCCTGTACGCTCCCTATCACTACGAGTACGCATACGTGAGGACACCCATAGTGATAGGGAGCGTACAGGCGTGTGTACGGCCCGTACCACTACGAGTATGCATACGCGAGGCCACCCATAGTGGTACGGGCCGTACACACGCCTGTACGCTCCCTATCACTACGAGTACGCATACGTGAGGACACCCATAGTGATAGGGAGCGTACAGGCGTGTGTACGGCCCGTACCACTACGAGTACGCATACGCGAGGCCACCCATACTGATAGGGAGCGTACAGGCGTGTGTACGGCCCGTACCACTATGGGTGGCCTCGCGTATGCGTACTCGTAGTGGTACGGGCCGTACACATGCCTGTACGCTCCCTATCACTACGAGTACGCATACGTGAGGACACCCATAGTGATAGGGAGCGTACAGGCGTGTGTACGGCCCGTACCACTACGAGTACGCATACGCGAGGCCACCCATAGTGGTACGGGCCGTACACACGCCTGTACGCTCCCTATCACTACGAGTACGCATACGTGAGGACACCCATAGTGATAGGGAGCGTACAGGCGTGTGTACGGCCCGTACCACTACGAGTACGCATACGCGAGGCCACCCATACTGATAGGGAGCGTACAGGCGTGTGTACGGCCCGTACCACTATGGGTGGCCTCGCGTATGCGTTCTCGTAGTGGTACGGGCCGTACACATGCCTGTACGCTCGCCATCACGATGGGTACACATACGGCAGCACTCCCATAGTGATATGGGAACGTACACAGGCCCTCTTGGCAGCAGTACAGCGGTTTTCACACATCACAGTGGTGACAGGCGGCACACAGGTAGGGATAGGGCGGACATACTTGTCCATGGATGGACATACTTGTCCATTAATTGACATCGAGGCATCGTCTGTGCATCACTACATGTGTGGGGCACAGGTGTGACGGCCTGTGATGTGGAACATTACTCCTGAGTCGAGAAGGCACCAGATGTATGATGAGATGTGTACAGATGTACTGTGTGATGGTGCGATGTGTGCCAGGCATGCCCTTGACTCCTTTGACATGTGTGCATGTCGTACTGCGCACTTGGGGTGAGCGTCACTGGCATGGCACGGACACCAACACACGGAAGTGTCCCCTGATGCCCGGTACAGGGGTTATGACACCTGACTTGTCACTACCCACGGTGCACAATGTGACTATGTCATGTATGTGTGGGGGCTTCCCATCAGGTTGATGTTGGAGCACCCTCAAATGCTGCAGCCGTTGCAGCAACCAACATGTGTCTGTGTGTAGATTGTCATTGCACACTGTTCCGCACACCATGCCACATGTGGTATCGGATGTGAGGTGCACATGTATGCATGGGACACGGAGTAGCGTGACAAGGACATGTCAGCATCCTCACAAGGTATGTGTGGTGAGTCATGACATGTGCACCTTCATGGCAAGGTGTGTGGGCTGTCCTAGTGTAATGTCATGTGACCTGTGGCTCCAGTGTTCCGCTACCAGTCTCTGCAATCGGCATCCTACTGCTGCTGATGTGTGGGCGTATGTCACTCCTGTGTTGCGTCTGGCTGTTCACTTGCACTGGGACACAGCTATTCCCATGGCGTGGCATGGGGAGGTTCTCAATCTCCGTGTGTAGCTGGGTCTTGGAAGGAGTGTCACCTTGCATCCATACGTGTCCTGGCCATGTAGCACATACCTGACTCCCTATGTCGCATGTGTGTATTGACAGATTAACATGTGCTCAGTACACATGAGTTGTTGTCGTAGTGCACTCACTCTTCCTTGTCACTTCCAAATTACTGCAGAGCGCCGCCTCTTGCCCGAAGAATTCCAGACTTGGCTGCCATGCAGGAGAATGACAGCATCCGGCTCTACCGCTTCACCCAACCGTTGATTCTGGAGTTGACGGCGAGACTGGCACCACACCTGCAACCGCAGCACAGGTATCCCACGGCACTGACACCCCAGCTGAAGGTAATGGCTGCCCTACATTTTCTTGCCACGGGTACCTTTCAAAATACCATAGCTCATGTTGGTGGCATGTCCCAGAGCACGTTCAGCGGTGTGCTGCATGATTTCTTAGAGGCCATGTTGATTCACCTGGATGACTTCATCAAGTTCCCAACCCCTGAACAGATGACTGAGGTCAAGCGTGGATTCTATGCCCTGGGAGGGATGCCCCATGTCATTGGGTCCATAGATGGTACACATGTAGCTTTGGTACCACCACACGCACGGGAGGTGGCGTACCGCAATCGGAAGCACTACCACTCCATCAATGCCCTTGTGGTGTGTCAGTCCAACATGGTGATTTCACATGTCTGTGCTCTTTTTCCAGGATCAGCACACGATGCCTACATCATGAGACATAGCGGGATGCCTGATATGATGATGCAGCTGCGCAACGAACGGGCATGTGTTGTTGGTGGGTACAGTCTGTCTGTCCTGTATTCTGTATAGCCTACCAGCACGACCGCTTCACCACTTCTAACGATGACCATGTGCTTCCCATGTAGGGGACGCTGGCTATCCCAACATGCCTTGGCTGCTCACACCTCTCCGCAACCCCATCACGCCGGCCCAGCTCCGCTACAACACCGCCCATGGCCGGACAAGGCGAGTGATAGAGAGGACGTTTGGCATGCTGAAGAGCCGATTCAGGTGCCTCCACAAGACCGGCGGCGCACTCCCATATGCCCCGGCGAAGGTCTGCAAGATCTTCATGGTCTGCTGCATGCTGCACAACATGGCAGTTGAAAGAGCTGTGCCACTCATCCTGGATCAACATGACGAGGACCATCCACCCGTGGAGGACGAAGGGCTTGGCAATGGGGCTAGTGATGTGGAGGATGTTGAGCCGCAAGAGGACATCCGGACTCGGCTCATACGCGACTTCTTTGCTTAGTGGTGAGTACCAGTGTCTGAGTGTGCACGCATTTGGCCCCGTGTGGCATGCGTTGTGATGTGTGTCTCCACCTGCATGTATGGCACGTGAGTCAGAGGTGTGTGTGGGTGTGTCACTGGAGTGATGGTGCCAGTGATGGTTGTACTTCCCCAGTCATAATTGTGACCTAGCATGTTGTCATCCATACATGTGTCGAGTAAATGCACATGCAAGTGGCTGTGCTTTTTGTGGCTGACTTCTTGTGTGTCTCTCTTCCCCAGGTACTTGCGCATGCCGTCTGCTGCTTGCATTGTTGTGGCACTGCTATTCCTCATGGACACGTCATCGTGGGATGACTCAGCGTTACAGGCACGGACACGTTTGGAAGTCTCCATAGGGTAAGGGATGCATCAGGGGTGTATTGGGTGTGGCAGTTGTTCACGATGTATGCACACTGCCCCTGTCGATGTTTGGTTCCTCTGCAGCCATGTCGCATCCCCATGGGACACGACATGCAGCTGTGTACACCTGAATAGATGGTCTGCCTGGTTGACAGTCATCAGTGATGGGATAGGGGATTGTGATGATGGCATCAATGTGTGTGACACTGCCCTCGGACACATACGGTTAGCTTTGGCTTGACATGGTGTGGGACTTCGACATCAGCGGATCTATGGTGTATGGCAGGCTCTCCGTGTGCAGCTGTGGGTATTTAGCTGTTAGCCGACGCTTGTGTGCCAGTTCCATGGCGAACACGCATGTGTGCTGCTGAAGGGGGGTGCCAGTGTTGGACCCACATGTTACTCCACATGATGTGTTCATGTGTACTTCGAGTTGCCTCTGCAATCCCGAATACATGACTAATAAAGGTGTCCCTATGCCTCCAAGGTGCCTCTTCTCAGTCAATGCTGGTGTGTTGCCACGGTGCATCCTGCTTGTCTGGCATGGTATTCCCTGATTGTGGCTATGTGTCAATGTGTCGAGTGGCAAGATGCAAGCTGTGTGTGTGGGCTGAGACTGTGTTTTGGGCATGATGTCCATGACTGTGTGGGTATTGTGACATGTGAATTACTGGGATAGGGATGCACACCTTTTTTCCTTTTCACAATTTGTCCATTATTCAACTGAGTACGTTAAATGATGTTGAGCAGTTCAACTTATTAGCATATCAATTGATGAATATTCGATGCAATGAGAAGTGTAATATGGTAATATTTGCTCTTTTATTTTGTCATTGTAGTGACCCCCGACGAAGGGCACCCAGTTGCCCGAAATGCATTGGGTTTTTTAAAATAAATAACACTGCCTCTGACGAATTTGCATTATTCGTGGTTTTTGCTAGAGGTTCGGATGGCCCAGCATTATCATTAGAAATTATGAAAATTGGCAAGCACCACTCCTCGTGTGGCGAGACTAACAATGTTGATAACGAGTTCAGTCAGCATGTTGTAAATATGGAGAACATTTGGAATACATGGAGAAAATGTTTTGAAAGAAATGACTGCCTAACAGGCGAACTCAGCTGTGCATTTGGTTGGGACAGAGTTCTGCTCCTATTTGGATCATGTTATTTACTTGGTGCAGTTTGGGCATGGCACCATACCAAATAGCACGCACTCAGTTGAATAATGGACAAATTGTGAAAAGGAAAAAAGGTGTGCATCCCTATCCCAGTAATTCATGTTGAAACACATGCCCTACCTCGGGATAGCACCCATTAGAAGAACCGAAGGATAAAAGAAGATAAACAACGGACATTGCTTTTACGCCACACGGCAGGCGAAACATTGTGGATCGTCATTATGGACAGTGTAGAAAAATATATGAACTGGAGAAACCTTCATGAGCACTCGAAGACAATGAACGTGGTTTTGTTTGAATCAATGATACTTTTCCAAGTGCTTATTATGTGTAATTTGAGGCTTTAACAATAGCAATGGTTTATGGGAAATGGAGTTCTGATAACTGATTTATGTTAAGCTGATGTCATTCTGCCGGCGGAAAAAGAGTTGACCAATAGGGTGAATCACACAGGTTTAAATGACGGTTGGGAAGGTGGGAGTTTATTACCAGAAAGGAGAGCAGAGGATGTCTGCGTGGTAACGGTTGTGGCAGGTAAGGAACGGTGCGAGAGTAGAGCTGAGATTCTAGTGATGGCAGTGCACGGTTGGGTGAGAAAGATTGGATGAGTTACGATAGAGGGTAGAAAGGGATGGGTTTGTTGGTTCAAGTGTGAAAGGGGTTTGAAAGATGTGAGAAAGTGAGTTTGTTTTAACACTGTGTGTGTTTAGTTTTGAGCGTGATTGAGCAGGTGGCTGTAAGGGGGTGCATGAAAGTAGATAGAGGTGGGATCGTAAGAAGTTGGTAATGAAAAATGAGGTTTGGGTGAGTGGGATATTGCGAGGATTATAGTTCAGTGGGCGTAACATATACATCAAAAAGCAGAGTATATATACGCAAAGTCGAACGGTGACACGCTAATACAAAGTAAGCAGATGGCTGAGTTTAGGAGCTGCGTGATTGAGGGAAACAACATTACGGGTTGAGAGTTTTGGAATTCCGTTCTTTTTCAGTTTTCAGACACCCTCTGTAGCAGTAAGCATTTATTATTATGTATGTTAAATGATGTTGAGCAGTTCAACTTATTAGCATATCAATTGATGAATATTCGATGCAATGAGAAGTGTAATATGGTAATATTTGCTCTTTTATTTTGTCATTGTAGTGACCCCCGACGAAGGGCACCCAGTTGCCCGAAATGCATTGGGTTTTTTAAAATAAATAACACTGCCTCTGACGAATTTGCATTATTCGTGGTTTTTGCTAGAGGTTCGGATGGCCCAGCATTATCATTAGAAATTATGAAAATTGGCAAGCACCACTCCTCGTGTGGCGAGACTAACAATGTTGATAACGAGTTCAGTCAGCATGTTGTAAATATGGAGAACATTTGGAATACATGGAGAAAATGTTTTGAAAGAAATGACTGCCTAACAGGCGAACTCAGCTGTGCATTTGGTTGGGACAGAGTTCTGCTCCTATTTGGATCATGGTATTGTGACATGTGCCATCCCCATGCATCCAACGTTGGCCAGGCCCCCATTCTCTGCTTCCACCGGACTCAAGCTTGCAGGACATGGTTCTGCCACCTGTCTACACATACCTGGGTGCCCCCCAGGACACTGGACTGGATCCCTGACCTCTGCGCATGACTGTTGCTGTACTCAATGTGTGTGTCAGCACGGTTGTTCGGTAACCCCCTCAGCTGGTTGGGCCCATCACGGGTGTGTATGGTGCTCCATGTCTGTCTTGCCTAATACACTGTGACCCATGTGTCCTGTGCCAGACTCAGGCCCCAGGGTGTGGGTGGTTGAAGACAAAAGATGACTCAGGCATGTTTTGACTTTACAAGACACATGTTAGGTAATAATGCTACCAGCAGGCATCTACTCTTCATAGTGTGATTTATTATTGGGGGGGAGGGGGGGGACAAAGTGAGGGTCTTTCCGGGATTTTGGAATCCAAAGTTCAGTAGGGGAGTTAGTGTCCTTGCCATTGGAAATCCTCAGAGTCCATGCCACAGTCTTTGTCAACATTGGTCAGCCAGTGACCAGCAGGGCCATGTGGCAGAGAATGTCTCTTGATACTGTGATGCTGTTGCTCCAGTGGGCCAGGTGCCAGGCCAGGTGTCCTGGGAGATGGTGATGTAGCGCCGACCCTCACGGTCCTTTCCGTGGACGACCCGCCCTCCTGCGGGGAACCTCAGCAGCAGGCCGTGACGACAACTGGACTGCTCCGTCGGATGTTTCCTCCTCCTCCTCCTGATCCCTCCCTGTGGGTGGTGATGTTCTCCGCCTTCTGGCACAGGGAGGGTCGGCCATGTTGTCGGCCATCCGACGGAGTGTAGCGTGAATCCCCTGGAATGCCGTCACTTGCTCAGCCTGTCTGTCCTCCATCCTCCGTTGGTGTACCAGTAGACAGGCATGTAGCTCCGCATGTTGCTGGGCCTGCTGGGTCTTTATCTCATCGAGGCTCCCCTTGATCTCATTGAGGGTGGACACAACCTGGGCCATGCCCGTGGTGTTCTGCCAGTATGAGTCCAGGATGTTACAGACATGGGAAAATACCGGATCCCCAGCCAACTGGTCAGGCTCGCGCCTCCGCCGTCCTCCACTCCCACCACCCCTGCCCACTTGCGCCTGGCCTGCCCTTGTGGGCACATCGGGTCTCCGGGACCCCTGAGGGGTGGCATTGGCGTTGTCGCCTGCCTCCTCCTGGGTGCCCGGGACACCGTGTCCCTCCTGGCCAGCCTGGCTGCATTGTGGTGTTGGGGCAGGGATCCTGGGTGTCTCCTGGGATGTGGCAGGAGTGGGGGTGGTGGTTGGCACAGTTGTACCTGACGCAGGTGCTGCAGGTGGTTGGACACCAGAGGGGCCAGGTCGGTCGGG
Source organism: Triturus cristatus (assembly GCF_964204655.1). Classification (NCBI taxonomy): domain Eukaryota; kingdom Metazoa; phylum Chordata; class Amphibia; order Caudata; family Salamandridae; genus Triturus; species Triturus cristatus. Next base: position 629,992,000 of record NC_140584.1, on the reverse strand, counting down.
GTCGTCCACAGAGTGGTGAGAGTGGTCGCTGCCGGTGGGATCGGGCTCCTGCAGATCCAGGTCCTGTGAGTCTTCCCCCCCTGTGTTGGGGGGTTCACCACGATGTTGACCTGTGTGTGAGAGAGACAATGTTAATTTTGGTCCATGCAACATCCATGTTTCATCAGTTTCAAAGTTGGCACATTTCCTCTTGGAATTAGGATCTGTCTTGCATTCCACTCACAGTGCACTTGTGCATGGGTGTGTCCCTTGGGCACCACTTTGGCCCCTTTAACTATGTGTGGCACAGTCTTACTTGCTGCGTCAAGTGTGACTGCAGTCAGCAGTGGAGTGGGCAGGTGTTGCGAGCCATGCATTGGCGCCTTCCGTGTAGCACTGTACATGTGCACATGGAGTGGATCCACACACTTATATGATCCAGGTAGCTGTCGTTGTGCTCGTGAACAGGTTGTGACATGGCCCTGTGTTTTGCCATGGTGAAGAGGGGGGGTTCTGGGACTGGCCACCCTTGTCTACATGCACGCAGTCTACCTGCTGACGAGCAGACATTCGCACACGCCACACGGCTGATTTGCTCTCCCTGTGTCTCGCTCCCTCTCTGTCCCCCTCTCCCTCCCTCTGTGTGTCAGCCTCCTCCCTCTGTCCGTCTCCCTGTGTCTCCCTCCCTCTCTGTCCCCCTCTCCCTCCCTCTGTGTCCCCATCTCCCTCCCTCTGTGTGTCAGCCTCCTCCCTCTGTCCGTCTCCCTGTGTCTCCCTCCCTCTCTGTCCCCCTCTCCCTCCCTCTCTGTCCCCCTCTCCCTCCCTCTGTGTGTCAGCCTCCTCCCTCTGTCCGTCTCCCTGTGTCTCCCTCCCTCTCTGTCCCCCTCTCCCTCCCTCTGTGTGTCAGCCTCCTCCCTCTGTCCGTCTCCCTGTGTCTCCCTCCCTCTCTGTCCCCCTCTCCCTCCCTCTCTGTCCCCCTCTCCCTCCCTCTGTGTGTCAGCCTCCTCCCTCTGTCCGTCTCCCTGTGTCTCCCTCCCTCTCTGTCCCCCTCTCCCTCCCTCTGTGTGTCAGCCTCCTCCCTCTGTCCGTCTCCCTGTGTCTCCCTCCCTCTCTGTCCCCCTCTCCCTCCCTCTCTGTCCCCCTCTCCCTCCCTCTGTGTGTCAGCCTCCTCCCTCTGTCCGTCTCCCTGTGTCTCCCTCCCTCTCTGTCCCCCTCTGCCTCCCTCTCTGTCCCCCTCTCCCTCCCTCTGTGTGTCACCCTCTGTCACCTCAGCCCAGCTTCCTGGGCACACACTGTTAGCAGATCTTTGAGTGGCCCTTGGCTTGTTGATGTGAGTTTGTTTCTGATCTCCAGGCACCCATTGGGTGTGATGTGTGTCTGTGCGCTGCTGCTGTGGTGGTGTGTGCTGCCACTCTTTCACAATGTTGGCTGTTCATTAGCTGCTGTCATGTGCAAAACAGTGCCTTCACCCCCATGTGTTGATGCAAGGCGTCCGCCATTTGCTGGCAAGTCATTCCTGTGTTGGGACACACTGTTTGTCTGGCTGTGACCTAGGCCATATGGGCAGAGTGCATTGTTGTCTGCTTCGGAGTCGCACTATGTGATTTTTGGTGCCCAGCCTCCCGCCATCCGGGTTACCGTGTCATGTGTTGTTGTCTTCTGTGGCCTGTGACTTGACATTGTCCAGCTGGGTGCATGGGGCATGGTGGCAGCAGTGGCATGTGCGTGCTCATGGAGTGTGGTTGAGTCATGCGATGGCTTATGGTGGTTGCGTGCCTGTTAGTGATTTTGGTTGTGGATGCCGTTCCCCCTATGTGAAGTGCATTGTTTGTGTACCCACCCGGGTCTCGGAGTCCTTCTAATCCTTCGACTGCCTCCACCGGCAGTATGGCCATCACCCTCTCCTCCCAGGGATGGTAGTGTATGGGTCTGCGGGAGGGCCCTCCTCCGGTGGCGTGGCCTGGTCGTGTTCCTCCTGCCTCTTGGCTCGGACCCTCCTCCGCAGATCGTACCACCTGTTCTGGCATTCCTGCCTGGTCCTTCTGGTGTCCGCAACAGCATTCACAGCATCGACGATGGTCTGCCACATGGCTGTTTTTGCTGCCAGGCTGGTGTTTCTGACCAATGTTCCAAAGATCTGTGGCTCGACTCTGAGGATTTGATCAACAAGGACCTCCAACTCTCGGTTACTGAACTTTGGATTCTTGGTAGTGGGCATGGTGAGGGGTGTGGGTGGGGATGGTGGGGGGGGTGTGTGGATGTTGGGGGGGGGTGGATGGTTGTGGGTGTGTGTGTGTGAATGGGATGAGGGGGTGTTTGTGAAGGTGGTTGTGTGAATGTGTGCAAGTGTAAGGTGTGGTGTAGCTTGTAGTATGGTTCTGTGGTGTCTGGCAGCAGTGAGTCTGTTGCAAAGGCTCATGGTTTGTGTGTGTGGGCCCTTTTTATTGGTCCATGGGTGGGTGTGACAGTGTTTGAAGTTTGGGTGGGTGTGTTATAAGTAGTGGTGGTGTTTTGGGCCTCTGTTTGTCTTTGGCAGTTGCAGGTCAGTGAAGGTGTTTTTGTAGTGTTTGTTGGCCATGTTTAGTGGCTTTGTGCCATTCGTATGGTGTATTCTTGTGTTGTTTAGTTTTGGCCTGGTTGCGTACGTGCGTTTTGAGCGTGTGTACGGTGTGTACAAGGGCCATTTGGTTGTACGGTGCTGTCCTTGTGTGTGGGTTGGTACGACTCGTACATGCGGTTGTGATGTTGGGGCCTGGGGTGCGCTCCGTACTTAGGAGGTTGTGTTGGGGGTAGGACCGGAACGTACTGGGGTGTACATAGACGGTGGTACGACACGTACAGGGGTGGGGGTAGGACTCGAACGTACTGGGGTGTACATGGACGGTGGTACGACACGTACAGGGGTGGGGGTAGGACTCGAACGTACTGGGGTGTAGGTACACGATGGTATGACACGTACAGGGGTGGGGGTACGACTCGAACGTACTGGGGTGTGGGTACACGGTGGTACGACATGTACAGGGGTGGGGGTAGGACTGGAACGTACTGGGGTGTGGGTACACGATGGTACGACACGTACAGGGGTGGGGGTACGACTCGAACGTCCTGGGGTGTAGGTACACGATGGTACGACACGTACAGGGGTGGGGGTAGGACTCGAACGTACTGGGGTGTGGGTACACGGTGGTATGACACGTACAGGGGTGGGGGTACGACTCGAACGTCCTGGGGTGTAGGTACACGATGGTACGACACGTACAGGGGTGGGGGTAGGACTCGAACCTACTGGGGTGTACATAGACGGTGGTACGACATGTACAGGGGTGGGGGTAGGACTCGAACCTACTGGGGTGTACTTAAACGGGGGTATGACACGTACAGGGGTGGGGGTACGACTCGAACGTACTGGGGTGTACATGGACGGTGGTACGACATGTACAGGGGTGGGGGTAGGACTTGAACGTACTGGGGTGTGGGTACACGGTGGTACGACACGTACAGGGGTGGGGGTACGACTCGAACGTCCTGGGGTGTAGGTACACAATGGTATGACACGTACAGGGGTGGGGGTAGGACTCGAACGTACTGGGGTGTACATAGACGGTGGTATGACACGTACAGGGGTGGGGGTAGGACTCAAACGTACTGGGGTGTACTTAAACGGGGGTATGACACGTACAGCGGTGGGGGTACGACTCGAACGTACTGGGGTGTACATGGACGGTGGTACGACACGTACAGGGGTGGGGGTAGGACTCGAACGTACTGGGGTGTAGGTACACGATGGTACGACACGTACAGGGGTGGGGGTACGACTCGAACGTCCTGGGGTGTAGGTACACGATGGTACGACACGTACAGGGGTGGGGGTAGGACTCGAACGTACTGGGGTGTGGGTACACGGTGGTACGACACGTACAGGGGTGGGGGTACGACTCGAACGTCCTGGGGTGTAGGTACACGATGGTACGACACGTACAGGGGTGGGGGTAGGACTCGAACGTACTGGGGTGTACATAGACGGTGGTATGACACGTACAGGGGTGGGGGTAGGACTCGAACGTACTGGGGTGTACTTAAATGGGGGTATGACACGTACAGGGGTGGGGGTACGACTCGAACGTACTGGGGTGTACATGGACGGTGGTACGACACGTACAGGGGTGGGGGTAGGACTCGAACGTACTGGGGTGTAGGTACACGATGGTACGACACGTACAGGGGTGGGGGTACGACTCGAACGTCCTGGGGTGTAGGTACACGATGGTACGACACGTACAGGGGTGGGGGTAGGACTCGAACGTACTGGGGTGTGGGTACACGGTGGTACGACACGTACAGGGGTGGGGGTACGACTCGAACGTCCTGGGGTGTAGGTACACGATGGTACGACACGTACAGGGGTGGGGGTAGGACTCGAACGTACTGGGGTGTACATAGACGGTGGTACGACACGTACAGGGGTGGGGGTAGGACTCGAACGTACTGGGGTGTACTTAAATGGGGGTATGACACGTACAGGGGTGGGGGTACGACTCGAACGTACTGGGGTGTACATGGACGGTGGTACGACACGTACAGGGGTGGGAGTAGGACTCGAACGTACTGGGGTGTAGGTACACAATGGTACGACACGTACAGGGGTGGGGGTACGACTCGAACGTACTGGGCGGTGGGTACACGGTGGTACGACACGTACAGGGGTGGGGGTAGGACTCGAACGTACTGGGGTGTGGGTACACGATGGTACGACACGTACAGGGGTGGGGGTACGACTCGAACGTCCTGGGGTGTAGGTACACGATGGTACGACACGTACAGGGGTGGGGGTAGGACTCGAACGTACTGGGGTGTGGGTACACGGTGGTACGACACGTACAGGGGTGGGGGTACGACTCGAACGTCCTGGGGTGTAGGTACACGATGGTACGACACGTACAGGGGTGGGGGTAGGACTCGAACGTACTGGGGTGTACATAGACGGTGGTATGACACGTACAGGGGTGGGGGTAGGACTCGAACGTACTGGGGTGTACTTAAATGGGGGTATGACACGTACAGGGGTGGGGGTACGACTCGAACGTACTGGGGTGTACATGGACGGTGGTACGACACGTACAGGGGTGGGGGTAGGACTCGAACGTACTGGGGTGTAGGTACACGATGGTACGACACGTACAGGGGTGGGGGTACGACTCGAACGTCCTGGGGTGTAGGTACACAATGGTACGACACGTACAGGGGTGGGGGTAGGACTCGAACGTACTGGGGTGTGGGTACACGGTGGTACGACACGTACAGGGGTGGGGGTACGACTCGAACGTCCTGGGGTGTAGGTACACGATGGTACGACACGTACAGGGGTGGGGGTAGGACTCGAACGTACTGGGGTGTACATAGACGGTGGTACGACACGTACAGGGGTGGGGGTAGGACTCGAACGTACTGGGGTGTACTTAAATGGGGGTATGACACGTACAGGGGTGGGGGTACGACTCGAACGTACTGGGGTGTACATGGACGGTGGTACGACACGTACAGGGGTGGGAGTAGGACTCGAACGTACTGGGGTGTAGGTACACAATGGTACGACACGTACAGGGGTGGGGGTACGACTCGAACGTACTGGGCGGTGGGTACACGGTGGTACGACACGTACAGGGGTGGGGGTAGGACTCGAACGTACTGGGGTGTGGGTACACGATGGTACGACACGTACAGGGGTGGGGGTACGACTCGAACGTCCTGGGGTGTAGGTACACGATGGTACGACACGTACAGGGGTGGGGGTAGGACTCAAACGTACTGGGGTGTGGGTACACGGTGGTACGACACGTACAGGGGTGGGGGTAGGACTCGAACGTACTGGGGTGTAGGTACACAATGGTACGACACGTACAGGGGTGGGGGTACGACTCGAACGTCCTGGGGTGTAGGTACACGATGGTACGACACGTACAGGGGTGGGGGTAGGACTCGAACGTACTGGGGTGTGGGTACACGATGGTACGACACGTACAGGGGCGGGGGTAGGACTCGAACGTACTGGGGTGTACATAGACGGTGGTACGGCTAGTACAGGGGTGGGGGTATGACTCGAACATACTGGGGTGTACCTAGACGGGTGGGGGTGTACATACACGGGGGGTACGTGTCGGACGTACGGGGGCTGGGGGGAGTGTTGGGCGCGTATGCGGGCACATGTCTCCATGGTTGCTATAGGGGTTCGGTGCGGACGGTGTTTTTTCCATACGGTTGTACCCTCGGACGCACGGGATGGATCGTGATTCCTCGGTCGGACTTGACTTTTCACGTTTGTACGGTAAATCGTCCGAGGACGTGTCGGACACATTTTCCGACCCGAGGACGTGTGGGGAATGATTCCCAATGCGGTTCGTATGGACTTTTTACCATGTGAATCGTGATTGCCAGTTCGTACGGCACTTGTACGATTCGTACGGTTAAAAGACCGGATACGAGTCGCACGGGGAAATTTTTTACCGGATCGTGATCGGCACCAGAATGTAAAAATCCCCCTCACAAAAATATGCATCTTTACATTCTGCACATACACAGGACTGTGGATGTGCATTCTCTCAGACAGCCACTGGGGTGTTGGTGTGTGCCCTGCTTTTACTGAATGACTCAGGGCTGAGAAAAATAAACCTGGACTGCATTCAGAGTCGGAGGAGAAGTTCTCACTAGCACCTGATTAGGCTTGGTCTGCGTTTAGAGTAGTGGGAGGATATTTCCTTTGCACCTGAATAGGCCCTGTCTGCCTTACACAATGCTGTCTCCACCTCCTGCCAGGAAGCTGCACCAGAGAGAACATAACTGGTTTTGGCTGGGCAAAGAGCTCCTCTGCCACTAGAGAAGAAAGGATATTATGCTATAAAAGTGGGGCCCAGACCCCTGAACTTTTGATTACTGCTGAGCTAAGGAACCTGCCAGGAAGAAGAACTGGGAAAGCTGGAGGAGGAGTACTGTCCTTGTGCTGTGTGCTGTTGGGGTTGGCCCGCAGTGGTTGCAGTGGTTGCTTCTGTCTTGGGCAGGGAAAGGACTGGGCTGTGCTTTCATCTTCCTGCTGTTAGAGTTTTCTTCAAGGGCTTGAAGTAGAGCTTGCCTCCTGTTGGAAGTCATTTGGACAGAAAATACTTCAAAGATTACTTTGAAGAAAGGAAAGGAGAAGGACTTTGCTGTGTCCCTTACTTGAGGAAGTTCTCCAAGGGCTTGAAATAGAGCTTGCCTCCTGTTCTGAAGTCTCAGGGACCCAAAGACTTCATCCCCAAACCCCCTGAACTCCTTTGTTGGGAGTTCTGACGCGCTCAGAGGTGCCTGCCAGTGTTCTGGACCTCTGGAGGTTGTTTTTGGACTTAAAACTGCAAGAACTATAAAAATAGATGCATCCCCTGTTTCTGACTCATCGCAGCGGTGCGAGAAGAATTTTTCAATGCATCGCCGGTGCCGAAGAATCAACACAGTGCTTGCTCGCGGCTAAAGTGTTTGCCGTGCTACGAATTCTGTGCTCCGACGTCCGAGATCACCGCACCGATTCTGAAGCAGGTCCTGTTGTAGAAGAACTGACACATCGAGGGGATGCAGCTAAAATCATAGCAGTGCATCCCGGGTCTTAACACATTGCATCGTACCAGATTGTCACGCATCGCATCGAAGCATCGAGTCTGTTGTTTCGTTGGGGGATGCAGTATGTGTAATGCGGCTGAAACCGATGCATCACCTCCTCTCCAGTAAGGAACCGGAGCATCCCCTCCCCTGTGCAGCAGTAAGTAACCAACACATCACCTCCCCTGGAGCAAGGTACCAACGCATCACCTTTCCTGAGTGTAATGAACGGACGCATCACCTTCCCTGCGATCCTTTTTTCTTGCTTTTTCCAACACATTGAAGATACGTTGTGTAAAAGTTTTCTTGGAACAGAACGGTTTTGACCTTTTAAGAATCATATTTTTAGTACTGTATTGTGGATTTTTGTCATTTTGGTATCGTTTGGTTTAGATACAGATTACTTATTTTTCTAAATTGGTGTGGTGTCCATTTGTAGTGTTTTCACTGTATTACTGTATGTGTTCAGAAATGCATTACACACTGCCTCTGAGATAAGCTTGTCTGCTCGTGCCAAGCTACCAAGGGGGTGAGCAGGGTTTATTTTAGAAGTGTGTGTATCCCCCTTACCCTGACTAGGAAGAAGGGTCCCTAATTGGACAACGGTGCAATCCATTGCCAGCTTTCTAACATTATCCGTATATTACTTTTGTGTTTGGTCATTCTCACTTATATCTTCCTTTCAATTTTTCCTGCATATTTAAGGCTACAAGGGCACTTCAAAGCATAAATGTAATTTCTTGAATCAAAACTTGCAGAATGTGTAAGGGCTATTTTATTGCATTGGCATGAGATTATCACTGTGTTGCCTAGAATTGTATTATTGCAGTGTAAACAATTTCCACATTTCATAGTTCCTTTGTGTTCACATTTATTGGGTGTCCATTTTTTTCTCTTCTTTTTTTCCAGTGACTATACTAGTTGCCAGGATTTCCTGTCCCAGTCTGAATCAATCATCATGAACCTGGCAGTTACAGCCTCCTGTGCCTGGTACCTGAAAGGCTACACTTGATGAACTAGAATTTTGGATCATTCTAAAGGTATACTAAATTTAGGAATACCTCATATCAGACAAACCTATTCCTATCAATGGAAGAGATCAGTCATTTGTTAAGGATTTGTGTGCATTTATGCTTTTGTGCATTATTAACAGCATGCAAAATGTGCTTTTACACTCAATTAAATATGTACACACCAACATAACTACTTTATCAGTCTATTTGTCTTACCCCACATGAATTTCTTATGATGTAGAAATGTGTTTTCCTGATCCTTGTTAACTAGGCTTCAATGGGGGCCTAGAAGTTATCTTGTTTAAAAAGGAAGCCCTCCCTGACTTCAATGGTGACGGATATCCCATCTGCTGAAATATAAATCCCATAGGATGTTATGGGATTTATATTTTTGCGGACAGGATATCCGTCACCGTTGTGGCAGAGAAACCCATCTAAATCTAAATGGTTCCTAAATTATAACTTATGTCAAGTTCTTTATGCTAGCTCACTGTACTCTATTCATTCATAATAGCTGCATGTTTTTCATATATCTACTTTTTTCTACCAATTCCAGACAACATTAGCATAGAGTGGGCAGAAGCAATATTAATATGGTTAGCTACCACTTCTGTGCTAAGGCAACATGGCCCTTAGTAAAATTGTGTTCTGATTTACATAGAATGTAACACTTTTGATCATGCCACAATAATTCTGCGGTTAGAGTAATTTAATATATGAAAAAAGTGTATATACACCCTCTATTTAGGAGGTGAATATGAGCACTTTCCAATTCTAATAGGGGTGATGTCCATTTCCGTTCTGATTTTGTTGCCCACTCAGGAATTAGAATAATTTTTGCTTTTGTACTTTTCTGAAATTTCCTATTTGCTGAACAGCCTTCATGGCAATAACTATGTACCACATCTTTTGAATTTTGTAATAAAATCCTTACATTTGTTCTGCTGATCTAGAACTCATTTATAGATTGGACTCTTTATCTAATTGTATTTGTGATATTTCTGGTGTATTGGAAGGGGCCTTATTTCATGGACACATTGCTTCATGAAATTGAGGTTTAACACCATCGAACTGGGGGCACTATGTTGAGGTAGAGTTCTGGGTGTCAGGATGTTGAGCCTCTTCCCTCCCACACACACAAATTGTCACAGAGAAAACCCTTGCAGAGTGTACATATTGTAAGTATTTCAATCAGCTAGGGCAGTTACCTAGTCACTTCAAGAGATAAATTGCAACTTTGTGCCATTACTTTGGATTAATATGCAGAAAAATCGTTCTGCATTGTGTCAATGGTAAAGTGACTAATGAAAAGTTCACGTGAAGCAACATCGCTTACAAAAAACTATTATATAATAAATTGTTTAAAAACCCGTACAAAAACTGGCATGAGTGACATGACCATAAACACACTTTAATGTGCAGAGTGAGGAAAGAAAGAAATATCAAAACAATTCGATGTCTCTAATACTCCCCAAACCACAGTTTTATCGTCCTAAGACTTATAGTTGTCAAGTATTGGCTTCAAGGGGTTGAATCCCCACATCTACTGCCCAAACGAACCTTTGTTTATTGAAAAGACATTGATACATTTTTTTTTACATATTAGACTTTAATTCCTGCTTGCTGCTTGTTTCTGTTTTGACAGAGCGCTATTTGTTTCTCATTTTCAACATACTACGAAATTTTGTGCAATACACTACTTCTTTATGCTCTCAATAGAGATCGTTGCATCCACCAGGAAACTCCATGAAACATAAATCTACTTAACTGGCAATTCTTATGTAGTTTACCTTTAATGCAAACTTGTGTTTCCATATTCGAATCCTTTGTATTTATGTAACAAATCATTGGTTTCTGGGAGTTCATTGCATTATTTGAGTCAAAAGAACCAACTGGACAACTGCAATCTAATTTGATATATATTGTAAAAAATCAATTTCTGTGCTATTCTACAAGGATGCAAAGTGGACTTCTGTGCATACCTTCACATGCCTGCCAAGTTTATCTTGCTAGAGATTCTATAGTTTCCATCCTGTCAGGTTATTATCATTGCTCTGAACACGTAATTTAACAATATGTGTCCCATACTTTTCAGTGATAGATGTGAGATAACATGCTTGTTCACGACTGCTATTTTATCAGCACCGATGGAGGAACAAGTGTGAGTGTAAGCCCCTATAGTGAAGTGGTGACAGAATACTGACTGCTAATGTCTCCTACCTATGAAGTCAGAGATGCAAAAAGTGAAGGTCTCTCCATTCGGGCATCTACATATATACAGGGAATTATTTAGGTATTCGCCAATTACTGCAGAAGTTGCACGTGCATCTCATTATATATTCATATTTCATCTTGAGCAATATAAAAAGGCTGCATTTACCTGTAAACATTTGTCTCTTAGTAATCAAAGTATTTTCCAACCTTTCATTATACACAAGTATATGTAGATATATGCACTTTTGTCCCTTTCAAATTGCTTTACAGCAACCACTACTAAGAATGTGTAGTTTTGATCTAAAAACGTTTTGTAGAGTTGTTACCCCATCAACAATACAACACTCCAGGACACACTTTTCTCCACAATAGGACCCAAGGTATGTTTTACCTTTGTAAAAGACAATGGCATGGCATAGCATGGTGTGTTTCAAAAGCAGTTTCAGTCTAAGCGTTAATGGCGTAAGCAGTGTCTAAAACCGTGTATACCACTGCGACACATGACTGCGGCCCTCAAAGCTATGCGTGGAAATCAATGCGCACATGCTTTTGACGCTGAATGTGACAGTTATTATAAAAAATTGTTTACCTATTTCTTGCATTCTTTGCCCTGGGTATGCGGTATTAAATATCATCATTCTGAAGTAAGGTTCTGATGATGACATTGTCTGTTGCACAGTCACAGATGAATCAATGTTTGATAACACTTCTTATTCAGTTGTCTCAGTTCTAAAGAGAGCAGTGGAGAGGGCAGTGGAGAGGGAAGTGGAGAGGGAAGTGGGCCTCCTTCTCATTTTCTCTCCTTGTCTGAGCCCAACTACATCTCCTTTTCACTCATGCAAAGCCATGATTAATTACCGATAATCATTTTAGTGCAATTCTATCTTCCTCATCCGAGTCCTTACTAATCATAGGTGAGGTCAGCTTATCGATATTGACGAATCACAGACACAATATCAAAATCGAAAATATTGTGTAACACGTATATATTGCGTTAAAAATATTGTTTTAAAAATATTGTGGCCCTTTCCTTATATTGGAAGTACAAAAATATTGAAAACAACCACCCGGTAATTTCACACTAATATCATTAAAAAACATACACAAATATTGTTTCTAAATATATACAAAGTTTAAAGTAGTACATCTTAAATATATTTATAAATACTATGACTATGTTAATTAAAAACATCTAACTAAATGTAATATCATATATAAATATATTCTTACATAATCACACTTACTTATATATGTGTGTGTATCTTTATATATACTTATATACATGTACATCATATATTTATAATGTAACACTATTATTAAAATATATATTTTACATTAAGTTATATTTTTTTATTCATTTTTCACATTTACTACCATAATAAGCACTATCTATAAATATAAATATATATATATATATACATATATAAACATAAATATCTTAATATGAAACATAAAAAAATTAACAATTCAGTTTCAAAACATTAAATAAATTACCAAAGAAATAATCTATAAAAAAATAAAATAATTTATACAAAATATTATAAAAATGTAAAAACAAATAAAAATGTACACAAATAATATAAGATTCAAATTAGAAACTAATATTAATAATAACTATATTTAGCCAATATTAGGAAACGCATTGGAGTCTGGGAGTAATAGATATAGTATTCCCTCTCCCGTTTATACAACATTAGACAAAGTGTAGGACTTCAGAGAGTTTACATTTATTATAACAGCACAATAGTAGGGAAAGTGTTGGAATTCAGAGTGGTATGATGTACTATGCTGACTCCAGTCTATGCAACAGTAGGGAAAAGGCTGGACTTCGGAGGGGTTAAATTTACTATTCCCACTCCTGTCTCAGCAACAATAGGAAAAGCATTAGATTTTCAACAGTTTACATTTACTATTCCCACCTTAATCAGCAGAACAGTTGGGAAAGTATTGGACTTCGGGGTGTTAGATTTACTATTCTACTCCAAGCAGCACAACAGTAAACAAAGTACTGGACTTTGCAATGGTTACATTTACTATTCCCACTCCAAACAATGTAATGTTAAGAAAAGTGTTGGACTTCAGAGGGGTAATATTTACTAGTCCCATTAAAGTCTGGGTAACTATTCGATTCTCACATAGGTTGGGTAGCAAGTCCATTGAAGAAATGCTAACTCTGTATAACGCCAAATGTATCTCAGCATGACATATGGGGCAGGCATATGGAGGTATTCAAATTTCTTTATCCTCCAATGGGCAGAGAACAGTTTCATCCGCAGATTACTGAGGACTCCACCGGAGACTGCCATGCTTGTCTATCATGAAGAACTAGGACCTGGGTACCTAGAAGATAGGTTGGGACTTGCCCTGCTTTTATTATGGACTAAGATGTGGATTAACCCGGAGGCCCACTTGGTTAGGTCTTGTATTCAGGATTGTTTCGCCCTAGATGGTGTGGCCCGTATTCCATAGATCATATACCTGAAACAAACTTTTGGGGCCATTGGGCTGAAAGAGCTGTTTGAAAACCCTTGTCAAATTGCTATTAAATTTAAGAGGAGGCTAAAACACGATTTCTTACATATTGCTAAGACATAAGACTAAGGAAAGCACAGTCTATGGTTTCTTTGAAAAGATATGTTGAGCTTTCCCTCAGAAAAGTGTTTGAATGCCTGTTTTATCTCTGTAATTCTGATCAAGTTTCCACACGAAGCACAAGTCCCTATATATAGTTTTGACCCTTGTATATTGATTTAAGGTGAAATGATCTAATACCTGATTTAAAGAATTCTAAACTGAGAACGCATAAAGAAGGCGTGGTCTTCCACACAGAAACTTTCCATCTCAGAGATATGCCATGCTGAACTATGGGCCTCATTACAATGTCAATCGGAAAGCATTCTGACAGACTCGGTTTCGAAATGGTTTACAACAGACTAGGTTTACGGAAGTCCAACCATACGATTAAGATTTTTCCGAACACCATTCAGTCGGACTCCCATTGAGTTCAATGGGAGCCTGTGTTCTGACTGACAACACAGGCTCCTATTGAAAAATTGGGTTAGCGGGCAAAACCTTGCACCCTGTGACGGGCACCCCATGGTACCTGCCACACGGTGCATGGTTGGAAAGAGGGGACTCATGGGTACCCCCACGGGCCCCAATGGGATTCCGACAGCCGATCTGTGTCAGACAGACCGATTCGGAAAGGCTGTCCGAATCCGACATCATAATCGCTCGGTCGGAAACGCGGCCCATAGTGACGTACGAGTTGGCTCCGACTGACTCAGTTTCTCCGAATGCGGTTCGGACGCAAGTGGAAACCGAGTCGGACAGTCTGAACGGTTTCTGACCATCGTAATCAGCCGGTTGGAAACGTTTCCGAGTCAGTCGGAAACAAAGCTTCTGAATCGGATTCGGACCAATTGAATGCCGTGCGGAGCCCTTCTGACCGACATCGTAATCAGACCCTAAATGTTATCAGGAAGGCTCTTGAACTAAGGAAAATACATGAAATGGTTGCACTATGATAATACTATATTCAAGTATCTTGTGAAGCTGGGGTCTCTCTGTTGATTTACCCCTTGTTATTCTTCATATGATTGTGCTCTAGATAATACCAGAAAATGCATAACTTGGTGCAATATGAGTCTCGGTTTATTTTTATTCAATTGTAAATGAGTTTAAATGCTTAATATCTAAGAACCTTTATGTATGTGTATTTATTGACTTTTGTGGCCAAATGGCCGCATAAAGTATAGCTTGATTACTAGATGAACACCAGGGGAAGAATACCCTGAAGCACTCTTGTGGAACTGGGTTGTGATCACATAAACTGCAGGTCTCAGATTGATCAACTTTGCAATACCCCCAACACACAGGACCAGACACATTTAGATCAGACTCCAAAGACCCCCACATAGGACAGACTGTTTGGAAATTACAGGAGGCCCTCTAGTTCACAGTGAAGAGCAGAGACCATCATTAAAATAAGGGTGGAAATCAATAACTAGAGCCACCTTGGTCTGCATGACCCTGAACCCATCTAAACATGTTGTAGAATGAAGTGCTTTATGGAAGTCATTCTCAGGGTTGCCTGTGATGCAAGCAGTGAATGCAGAGAGGCACTCTACTCTACTCTTTCAGACAACTAATGTTTATAGAGGCAGCGGGAAATGCCAAAATTAATCCTGGCAAGAGGATGCAGAGTCATAGTGGAAGAATAAACATGCAGAGGCTGAATCAAGAAAGAGATGTCCCTAATAGCAAGAGTACGCCCTGAACCACAAAGAACCTGGTATCTTGTGCCTACTTAGAAAACTCCAAGCCCTGAAGGTAAACAACACAAACACTGCCCACTGAATTCTTCCTGTAGATCCAATCTCAAACTCAGCCCCATAACCCATCCAAACCTGTTTACTATGACAGATGAATAACAACATCAGAGTGATATCCAGTCAGCAAACAAGGAGAAACTAAGGGATACTACCTTATGGATTACTGTGGGGTAATTCACCATCAAGAACAAATTGGGATGAACTTGAAAGGTCATTGCAAGCTTGCCTCAACTCATCTCAGAGTCCAAGGATGAGCAGGAGATTTTGGAATAATCACTCCATCCTAGGAAAGTTATCAAAGCGTTTGAAACATTTTATGAGAAGCTGCAAGAGCAGCATCCACCGTCTTCAAAAAGAGACTCAGCTAGTTACACTATGGTACAATATACTGGAGCCTCAGGAGAAAATGTTGGAAGTAGACACTGTATTAAAGTACTGGCACTTCTTTAATTGAAAGAGACATTGCTAGCATCTCTCTGCAGTGTAAAACTTTCAGTGGGAGGGTATCTGCACTCCTCAGTTATAAACAGGTCCACTGGTAGGTTAACATCTGCACTACTCACTCTGAGATGGAGAGAATCTGTACCTTAATATTATTCATTCCAATTACTGGTAGTAGAGGGAGGGTAACAAAAAGTAGACAAGACCACATCTTAAAGGCAGGGTCAAAGGGCTCTGAAACCATACCCTCCTTAGATAAATAGGGAGAAATGATCTTAAGACATGGGGACTTGCAGGTGCATCAAAGAGAAGCTCCTAACAGGTTTCAAGAGTGTACCTGTACAAGATACATCAGAACAGGAACGTCTGTGGGGAGAAGCAGACAGAAGGAAGGAAACCAAATTCAAATGCATGAATCAGGGGCCAGACGGAGATGACAAAGAAGTTGTAGATCATCTACAGAGGAGGGAGAGGGACATCATCAGACACGTAAACAAACATGGCATTGCTCCACACAATCTAAGAATGGAGGAGCATCAGAAAAAAAAGAAAGCAGCTAAGGCCAAGATGATTTCCGCCATACCTGTTGGGACCCTAGCAAAGGAGTCGGCACAACACCTGAAGCAGCATAAGTTACTCTTGGAAGGCCAATCCATGAACAGGAAGCTGCTGAGAATTATATCACACCTGATCCCAGACCACCTGAAGTACAGAAGCCCAACCGTCTGTGCTCCTCATTCCAAATGGCAGAGAGAATGCCATCAAGCAACTCACACCCTCCTGCCACAATGAGAGGAGATTTGCCCTAGCATTTCCATCTTCGGGTACTTTCCTGTGGAGAATGAAACAGCTGCTCCCACCACATAGCCTCAGATGGATGTGTACTACTGACAGCAATTCAGAAAAGGGGAAGAAATTACATTTAAAACTGCTACCTCTAAAATAGCAAATAAAGGATACATATCACCAAGAAATCTAGGAAGAAACCCACAAAGTGTCAGGGACATCAACACAATAAACATTAGTTGTGGTCAGGGCAGGAGAGGATTCATCATGCGTCAAGATAGATGGGCATAGGCATTAGGGACATTTATGGTTCCTTACATTTAGTCATTCAGAAAACGTATATTCTGAATATTGATTTCATGTATTTAATTTCAAATGCAGATTTAAGTAACATTTTATACTCCTAAGAAGGAAATGAAAATTGAGGGCGTCTGGTATGTCCTTCCCAAAGCAAGACAGCATCTACAGGGCGAGAGTCACATTCCAAAGGTAAACAAATGTGAAAGAGAATGTGTCAGCCATCTTTGAACACTAGTATATCGAGGCTTTCCCTGTAGAACCTTTCTTCCCTATGTCAATTTTTTTATCTGCTCGTGTATTGTTTAGTTTGGAGTCTGAATTACGCTCTGATAATCTGCAGAAAATCCTCTTTGGGGTATCATCTGAATGTCTTCGGTGGAAATGACTGCTGTTGGAGTATTGCCATTTGTATTTCCTTGGACTTGGACATTTCTTCCAAGCAGGCATTGTTCCATGACTGATTCTATTGAAGGTATGTTTTCATCTGTGGAATGTCAATCTCTCATTGTTTCCAAAGTCTTTGAACTACACAATTGATTTGGTTTTCTGAGAGTATAATAAAGTGCATTCACTATTTCTCAAGGTAGTTGTTGGATTAGATTCATCACACCTCAGAAGAGTTAGACTTTGAACTAACATTTCATATTATATGTTGCAAGCCGAATGAGCCGGCCAAACATTCATGCGCACTTAGGAGAGTTCCACCACTCCTCCCCTCTGCACAGCCTATCCCCGCCCCACAAAACTGCCCCGGAACAGAAAAATAAAATGATAATAACAACTTGTTCTCATTTTATTTGTCCTTTTTTGCCATGCTGAAAACAGGCAATGTGGCTTAGTAGAGGAGCTGCCCCAGGTATCTTCTAAAGCTAGACTGGCCGTACTGGGCATGGGAGTTTCCCCAGGAGGCTGGAAGGGGGATGGTGGGTCTTGTAGCAGTGCAGCAGATTTAAAAGCAGCGTAAAGTTCTTGTTTGTCAAGTAGTTTTTGGGCCACAATAAAAGATTCAAGATAACTCTGGTGATTAATGTGTCTTCTGGAGAGAGATGAGAGTTTTGTGTAGTGTTAGTTTCAATTCATCTAAGGTAGTGTAGAGTGTTAATATGCCTACTACAAAGAAAGTGTAATATGCATTTCAAAGAACAGTATTGTATGTGCACAGTTTACTGGGTTACTGCTTTTGTAACAGAGATTATTTTTTTACTGTACAGTTCAGAAATTGCAATCATAATCTAGCACAGTGAACTATAAACTGCTATCAAAGAGCTGCATGCAAACTGCATGGTACAGGTTAGAAAGTTATGTTTTTTCCTAGTCTTTCATTCTCATGATGTTGCTAAAAATGGTTTCTTTGGGTAGAAATAAATACTTATTAAAGTCAACCCTAACCACTGTGTTAGGTTCTGAATCCTGACTTTGTGCATCTCCACACCAAGCACTCTTAAACAATGCCTACCAGTATGGATGGCATTTGAATCCTATACCTTGTAGTTCACTTTGCCTTATGTAACATTTTTCTATACACTGGTTTCCACATGTATGATTCATTGTCTCTGTATTTGTGTGTGATGTAAAGTGCCTCGACAACCTACACTGGTATGAGAGATGCTATATAACAAATTAATTGCAATTGAAAGAGGGCCATGGAGAGATGAGAGGCACTGTTGGAGGGTGATAGTGAGAGTCATTGAAGAGTCCCAACAAAGATTGTTGTATCCTGGTGTGCAGTAAGGTCTTCATTTACTAGGCTTTAAAAGCTAATACAATCGAATAAATAATTACATGTATAGTAGAATGCACCATTTGTCTCCAATTTCTTTGGGAAGGTAACCCCCCAAACCCTTGTAGTGGTCAAGCTCTCTCGCTGCACTCGTTTTGCGTCAAATGAGGGCAGGTCTGACATAATTTGCCAGGGCTGCTCTGGGATCCCAGTCTGGCACTGGTGCTTTCTCTATTCCTTTCCAGGAGATGGGGGGCAGTACTGGAGGGGTATATTTAAAAGCAGGTGTTTTCACTGTTATCTGAGTCGCCAATGGAAGAGTGTTATTGAAGAAATGTGCCTTAGAAAAAACTGATGCCACTTATTTAACCATCCTTGTAAAATATTGCAATAATTGGCATTTCCAAACTTGTCCCCATTCAACCCCAACTATACGCCACCCATGCAGTCTATATAGAAAATGCCTCTCGTTAGGCACTAAAAGCAGTAACTTGTACATAGTCATGTGGACTATGCTGACGTTTAGGACTATTTTGTTCTGGCTCTTTTGTGTGGATGAGTCACTATTTTCTGGTAATACAATTTTCCTAAAATTAAAAGCAATAAAGTGCATTGAATTAAAGGATCGATTTCTTGATGTTGTTCATATTTCTTGAATCTTATTCTTGCGCTCTCAAAAACCAGCACAGGAAGGAATATCTTGCGCAGCTTCTAGAAATCTACCATTATTTTTAAAACAGTGCTTGAGGAGAACAACTAATAAATCTGTGCCATATTGTGTTCTTGTTTGAAAAAGAATGGCTTTATAGTCCCATCTGCTTCTGAAGCTTTAGGCTCATTCTTTCCTCACAGACTCGGATGTTTCAGAAATCCATCTTTTCTTATCCCAAAATAACAATTTCCAAGGCAAGCTGCAGATCCCACTGCAGACACCGCATTGCCCCTGATCAGAGCAGGCTGTCGTGTTCTCTTCTCAGAGAGGGCTCGAGGCCTCCATGGTTACAAGGCCTTTCATCTCTGCCTAAGTCATCGGTGGTCTAAGTGTGTCAGATTCAGTATTCATGGATGTCTGAGTCACTGGCCTCAGCTCAGTGCCTAGTGGCCTGGAGATATCAAGAGATTGCAAATAAGCCAACTATCAATGTTGATAACATTAATGGTGGAGAGGTCAAGTTTCGTTTGTGCATGCCATAAAGTAAAATTCGAGTTTGTTTTATATGGCGCCTGGAACCACAGATTAGCCCATTTCTAAATGCTCCAAATTTTTGTAGCTAAAGGAAGTGAAGCACTGAAATATCAAGTTATTGAACAAACTCAGACAATTTGTTATTGGTGAGAACCCTCGGTTAACTATCAGGCCTCCAAGATTGAGTTTTGGCAACTTAGGCATGCTAACACTACTCCACCGAAGGCAAGTATTCACTTCATTATAAAATCCCCCTCACATTCCAAACTTTGTGATGGTTTGATTTTTAAGTGATGCTTAAGAGTTTACTGCAGCACTACAAACACCCATACGGTTTCGTGGCACTGAGTAGGTATCTTGGACTGGAGACGTAGAGGATCTTACAGATATAGTTGAAAATGCCAGGCCTTCAGTTTCCTGCGAAATTGAAGGAGATTCGTAAATACCATCAAGATGATGGGTTGACCGTTTCTCAGGTTAGGATCAAGCAAGGAGAAGGCAGGCGTCCTGAATAAAAGAAATTATTAGAACGAAGTGGGCATTAGGGGTGTGTCTCTTTAATTAACTCTGTGGAAACTAGAAAGTGACACCAAGGGCAGCACAACCAGAAGTAGGCATTGCGATAAAGTAACACCATGGGGCAGATTCATGACGACTGGCGCATCCCTGCAAATCAGCAGGGATGCACCAGGTAAGATGCGTCACGCAAGTTTACCCTTGCGCCACCACAGATGCGCCGCATTTACCATGCGGCGCATCGTGGCGCAAGGATAAACAGATGCATCTCCCATCGGAAGGGTGGCGCATTGCTGGAGTCGTGTCGCAAGTGCGACGCAAATCCAGCAATGCTCGTGGCATGCCCATGCATAACGTGGTGCGTCATGCCCTACGTCTGCTTCAAGCAGGCGCAAGGTTTTGACGCAGCGGTGACGGAAAAGGGACTGAGTGGAATCTTGTAGATTTCACTCCGTCACTTTTCCGAGGCTTTACTGCACCGGAAGGCCCGCCCCTGCGCCGGAATGCCCACATGAAACCTGACGCAGGTTTCATGTGGTGCAGGGCTTTACAACGTGACGCATCGCCCTAGATGCGTCACGTTGTAAATAGGGCGCAACGTGACGCATCGTTTACGCCGCTGCTGCGTCACAGAAGTGACGGTGGCGCAAAAGTGGCGTATGGGGCTTGTAAATCTGCCCCCATGTGATTAGTGGAAAACACTGCGACCGTCTAAGGTAAAATATGTCTGTGAACATGTCTTGCCGACATTTTCTGGCTGGCCAGTATCGGAGATAAAGCACCCTTTGTAAAACCCAGATTAAAAAGGTTACCATAATCTACACTGATAACCGCGGTAAATGACAAGTGGATACCTTTTGACATAAAAAAATAAAAGACTTTTTGAACAATCAGATTTGAAGACCAAGTTGTGAAATGTCTGTACTGGCATTAGGCAGATTCCAGGTTCCACAGGTCAGAAGCTGTGCAATTTAGGATTCTAAGGACCATCAACCACTATGAGTTCCATTTTGGATAAATTTATCTCCAACCGGTTTAATCGCATTTACAGGTAGATATCTTTCATACATATACAGAATATCTCAGCAGTAACAGTCTGGGTTCCCTCCAACTACAATAACAGAAGAATACTCTCAACACACATGTAGAAACACAAAACATGAGACTGAATTAGGGTCCCAAAGCATTCCATACACACTTTAAACAAGAATGGTGATGAAGTGGAACCTGAGAAACTCAGGGAGAGTTGAAGGGAGAGTTGAAGGGAGGGATCCGGGCTTGCTGGGTGGTGTTCTTTATGAAGGATTGAACTACCCCGGCACACAGTCCTCTATGCCCAGGGCCTTAATAAGTGCAGTCAATAGATCTGCGTGAAGCATCTGTAGATCAGAAGATGGAACTGTTCAATTGTAACTAATTTGCAGTGTGAGGAGAATGTGGTACCCACATATGGTACCCTAGAAAAGGCAAGTGAGCTACAGAAATTAACAAACACAGAAACATGACATTGAAAATAGAATGCAAATTAGGATATCCAACTTCTTGGTGTATCATGAGGTCCTTTCTAGATTTGAATGTGGTAACACATTTTAAACCCATTGATTTTGCACCATTTATTTTATAGTCTTAGTTTGCTGAAAAAATAGAGATCCTGGCAACTCTATGAGCTTAACGTTTATTCAATAATTCGAGAATAAAAGAACACTCTGGCTTTTCATTGTAAGATCTAGACGTGTTTGTGGCCATCATTATAGCGTGACAAGGATTTTAGGTCCTAGTTTTCTCATTTTAAAACCTTCCCTGAGCAGTAGTTTAACATGAAAGAACAGAGTGATTCATAGGGCAAGCTATCCTGTTATCTTTGCCGGTTATCAATGTTGCTTGGTTGGAGCAGAGCTGTTTTAAGATGTGGGCAATGTGGGCAATCGTACAGGGCCCCACCTTCCTTTGATAGGAAGTTTAGTTAGCAAGTCTGACCTACCCAAACTTAACCCTTGCACTCTCATGCAGTAAGCAGCAGCTAATTAAAAAAAAATGTCTCATGTTCCTCCTCTTAATTTACTACATCTCTTCTAACGGAAAAATGACCTTTACAACGTGGTCAAAACACCGCAATACATTTACATCACAGTTTTTCCAACGCAAGTCGTTACAAGGACTTGCGCTGGATTGCACTCTAGACTAAGAAATAGTGCGATTTACTATTGCAACACCTTCCATTCTGTTACGTAGGCTGGAGTTGAAATAGTAAATCATACTATTCCTAAGTCCAGCGCCCTCCAGCGCAAGTCGCTGTAACGATGTACGTTGTAAAAACAGCGATGTAATGTACCGCTATCTAAATGATCGTGTTGTATCAATCAATCAATCAGGGAATTGTAGGCACGCTACTCGCCCGTGAGGGTCTCAAGGCGCTGAGGGGGGGTCCGCAGATCTGTTTAGCCAAAAAAACAGGTCTTGACGGTCTTCCTGAAGGTGTTCAGGGAGGGGACACGTCTGATATCTGCCGGTAACTCATTTCAGGTCTTGGCTGCAATGTGAGAGAAGGATCTTCCGACCTGCTCTGGCTCGGTGGATGCGTGGGGTTTCGGCCAGTGCGAGGTTGGAAGATCGGAGGTTTCTTTTGGCTACGTGGAAGTTGATTCTGTCATTGAGGAATTTGGGTCCGTTGTTGTGTAGGGATTTGTAGGCGCGAGTGAGGATTTTGAAAGTGACTCTTTTCTCCATGGGGAGCCAGTGGAGACTTCGTAGGTGTTGACTGATGTGTTCGTGTTCTGTATTGTCTGGAGTTTGTGGAGTAGGGACTTGTTGATGCCGACGTAGAGCGCGTTTCCATAGTCCAGTCTGCTGGGGATGAGTGCGTGGGTGACTGTCTTCCTTGACTCAGGGGGGATCCACTTGAAGGTCTTGCGGAGGATGCGGAGGGTGTTGAAGCAGCTGGAGGTGACGGCGTTGACCTGTCGGTTCATGGTGAGTGATGAGTAGAGTACCATGCCGAGGTTCTTGCCATGGTCTGAGGGGGTAGGTGGGCTTCCGAGGGCAGTCGGCCACCAGGTGCTGTCCCATGCAGAAGGGGTGGTACCGAGGACGAGGACTTCTGTCTTCTCGGCATTGAGGTTCAGGCAACTGTTGGTCATCCAGACTGCAACGTCTTGCATTCCTTTCTGGAAGTTGAGCTTGGTAGTGGTGGGGTCTTTGGTGAGGGACAGGATGAGCTGGGTGTCGTCGGCGTGGGATACGATGTTGAGGCCGTGTTGTCGGACAATGGCTGCGAGGGGGGCCATGTAGATGTTGAAGAGGGTGGGGCTCAGGGATGAACCCTGTGGGACTCCGCAGGTGATTTACGTGGGGTCAGAGAGGAAGGGTGGGAGTCTGATCCTTTGGCTTCTTCCGGTAAGGAATGATCGGATCCAGTCCAGGGCTGTTCCTTGTATGCCTGCGTCGTGTAGTCTGGCGACTAGTGTGCGGTGGGAGACGGTGTCAAAGGCCGCTGATATATCGAGTAGGATGAGGGCTGTGGAGTGGCATTGTTCCAGGAGGGTGCGGATGTCATCTGTGGCGGCGGGTAGGGCGGTCTCTGTGCTGTGGTTGCTTCGGAATCCGGATTGGGACGGGTCGAGGGCGGAGTTCTCTTCAATGCATCGTGACAGTTTCCTGTTGACTGTTTTCTCTGCAACTTTGGCTGCGAAGGGAAGGAGCGAGATGGGCCGATAGTTCTTGAGGTCAGTGGGGTCAGCTGTGGGCTTCTTGGGCAGAGGTCTGACTTCTGCGCGCTTCCAGTCGTCTGGGAAGGTGCCTGTTTTGAAGGTGGGGTTGATGGTGCATTGTAGTTCGGGTGCGATGGCAGCCGGGGCTCTGTGGTAGATGTGAGGGGGGCAGGGGTCAGTGGGGACCCCCGAGTGGATGCTTTTCATGGTCGAGGTGGTGTCTTCGGCCGTGATTGGTGTCCAGTTGAAGATGGTGGGCTGGCTGGTGTTTCTGGGGAGCGGGGGCTGTCTGTGGCGCCTGGTGGATGGTCGATGATGTTGTCTTAGAGGTTTTTGATTTTGAGGTGGAACTAGGTTCCAAGCTTGTCGCAGAGGTCTTGGGATGGGGTGATGTCTGTGGCTCTGTGGAAATTTAGCTTACAAACTGAACATTATCTGTGCCATCTTGCCTCTCCCCAGCGCCACGCACAGCGAATGCACGGCTGCCATTTTAGGCACCCCACTCTCTCCCCGCTCATTGTCAATCGCCAGCGCGTTCCCCTGACGCTGCAAGCATCCCCCGCGCGCCGGCCACCCCCGCTCTCTCATACAGGCCATAAACCCTCTCCTTCTGCGCGACCCTGCTACGGAACCACTTCCGACCGACAACCCATACATGGTCATGCCTCTCCCTTGATAACCCCCTTCCTCTGCGCCCCATTGTCCGAACTGGTCCCAGGCCATCACCTAGCCCTGCGGATGCAGTTTATTGCCCCTACTGTAAGGGAAACACCCCACATCAAAGGGATTACAGTAGATCAAAGCCCCTACTCCCTGAGACCCGACCGGTCGCACACACCCCCAGGAATTGGCGGAATACCCTGCTGCGTAATAGCCATCTCCTACTGTGGGTGGGGTGGGAACTTCTACTGTATCTATGTGTGGGAACGGATCTGAACCGGGGCTTCAGGGGATATTCCCCCGTACATCAAGGGAATCTCAAGAATGTACTATGTGTAATAAAGCAATAAACCAGTGTATAAGAGACCAGGTCTCAGAGATGCAGTTAGAGCACCTCGTGACGATACCTTGCTGTCTGATCTGATGTGTTCTGCTCCGACGGAATAAAACTTTGTTTCCTGCCTTCCAGTCTCCGGCGCCTGCCTCTTTTATTGGTAAATTATCGAGTGGTATGAGAGGCGATTACCGCCGGGCAAATACTTGAAAGGTTATCGACTGAAACTGCCGCTACCATTTAACAATTGGCGTCCCAAACGTGGGGCCCATCAGCGACACGTGGATCCAGTGGGAGAGGTCCCGACGACAGAGTGAACGACTGCAACGATCGGGAGAGCTCCTGCCCAATAGACCCTCGTCTGGCAGCCGATCATCCGAACTTCACTGGTTCCGAGCAGACCTCTCTCGAGTGATCTACGGTCCTGACTGGGAACCATCAGGAGTGCCGCGGCAAATACGGAGAGTAGAGGACGATCGGGCGCTGGAGGCGGAAGACGCGAAACTGTCCACGCGGTCCGGGTAAGGTCGTGATACACGACAAATTGAGAAATAATTGATTGATTGTTTGATGCTTTGGAAATACTAGTATTGCTCATTGATTGTTCTTTTTGAGATATTCGCTGTCTACAAACGGGGAGGAGTAGAAATACTCTCTCTCTCTCCCTTTGCAGATAGTGAAGGGTAGGTAACGCAGACTTTTGTCCCCGTTGAAACCCGTCGTGCCTATCTTTATCTCCCCATTGATTGATTGTCCGAACATTGATTGTTTTGAAGAATAGTGCTTTTTGAGATATTCTCTGTTTGCAAATAACGTAGAATAGGAATATTCTGTCTAGTCTTTGCAAATAGTGAAGGGTAGGTAACGCAGACTTTTGTCCCCGTTGAAACCCGTCGTGCCTATCTTTATCTCCCCATTGATTGATTGATTGATTGTCCGAACACTAGTTGTTCGATATTGGTTCTTTGGAGGTATTCTCTGCTCACAAATAACGAAGAATAGAGATATTCTGTCTAGTCTTTGCAAGCAGTGAAAAGATAGGTAGTGCTGACTTTTGTCCCCGTTGAAACCCGTCATGCCTATCTTCTCCCCACTGATTGGTAGTTGGTTCTGCCCGGACCGCTTATTAGAGGTGAACCACCCGGCTCCACTGGAAGGCACCCCTAATAAGGACATGTTCACTAAATATGGACTAGTCGCCGTAGCTTATAGCAAGCTGTGGCATAAATATACCAAGAAGGACCCCAAAAGTCAGTGGCCACTGATGGGATCCTTCGACGACCATAAGATAGAAGCGCTAGAAATAGCTCTGCGTAGCAATAAGACGACGCCTACTATGCTTGACAGTATCGGCATGTGGCGCAAAGAAGCAACGCAACGGAAAAAGAGGGAAGAAGTAAAAGCAGAAAAGGAATTACGAAAGGCAGCTCACCTTGCCGCTAGAAAGTTAGAGGAAGACATAAAGGAGAGAAGGGAAACTAAACTAAGACAGGAGCCCGAAACCTCAGGCCAGTACGCTGTTAGGACCCCTTCTTTGCTCTACCCTGAGTTGTCCTCCAAGCAGCGAACGAATGACGAATTACTGTTAGGTCCCCCGATCATTTACATGCCCCCTCCGTATGCACCCTCCCAATCAATAGTGCAACACCCACAACCCCCGAACACGAGCGAAAGCAGTACAGGGGCCTCGGCCCTCACGGCCTCCGCGCCGGCTGAGCCTCTTGTGCCGAACCCAACGTCGACTACAACGCTAGACGACCATGAGATAGGAAAGAAAGAGTCCACCAGAATGAATCGATTAACTAAGGATGAACGAGCAGGAATTGACAAGATAGTAGGGACGCTGGTGGAACGAAAAGAAAGTGAGGAGTATATAACAGACGTGTATAACTCGTACGCCGACAGCCGCAGACGACACTTCGTCGTACGGCTCTGTTATCACGCCCTGAATGCATATGAGGATAGGTACCACGATAAAGGTCCCGAAGGCTTAGCGGCCCTATATAGGAAGGTAGACATTGGGGAAGAAAGAGAGGGCGATGTAACGAACCTCTTCACTCGTACACTCGAGGTCTACCGACACCTTAAAGAACATGGACAGACCACCAAAACAGAAACCCCCATAGCAACTAAGCCCCAGGGAGGAAGGGCCGATGCCATGATGCCCATTAAAGAAGCTGCCCCCTACTGGGTCCCCCCACGGGGTCAGGGAACACACGACGACATCAACAACCCAGATGCGAAGGGAAGGGTTGTATATAACTGGGTCTATCAGCCGTGGGACCGGCAAGATATTTTGACTTTTAGAAAGACTCTACCCGACTTAAGAAAGAACCCGACTGCCTTCTACACGGAATTGGGTACAGCCTTAGGCTCAACGATAATGACGTTAGCAGATATCGACTTGTTCTTTGGGCTATGTCTGCCGGCTGATGTGTGGAAACAAATCCGGAAAGTTGACCACGCTGAGCCGTTCGGATATACCTGGGTACAACTCGATACCATAGATAAACAGCGAGAACCAGGACAGAAACCCCCGAAGGCCATCTTAGAGCTCCCAGACAAGATTGTACAAAAGCTGAAGACTCTAATCCCAGAAAGAAAGGTAGACTGGTCGATAGTGACGGCTTGCCGCCAGAAACCCCAAGAGGATGTGTCTGAATACTTCTCCCGATTCGAGACTGTGTTCTCCGATTACAGTGGCCAAGACATGACCACCGCAACCGGACATCACCTCTTTGTCCAGAATTATGTAAAGGGTCTGTCGCCAGAAGTTTCCCAGAAACTACAGACCAGCGAGAGTAGTTGGGCAGCCTCCAAACCCGCAGCAATTCTCCAGATGGCCCAGTACTACGAAAACCAGAAGAACAAGAACGATAGGGCATCAGAGAAGAAGAAAAAGGAATTAAAGGAGAGGGTGATGATAGCACAGTTGCAAGGGGTGACCATAGGAAGGGAACCCCCAAAAGAGAATTACCAACCAACCGCCCCTAGAAAGCTACCCCCTAGAGACCATACACCTACACCCTACAACGGACGGAGAGACTTAGATGGGAATCAATGCGCGTTCTGTAGAGGGTTCGGACACTGGAAATCCCAGTGCCCGGTCCTTCTGGAAATGAACAAGAATAGGGACCCCAGAGACACAGCATATGACCCCAGAAATAGAGGACAGGGACGAGGGCACACGAACAACACCATCAACGACAGGCCAGGCAGACCAAACACCTTTGATCGCCCCCGACAAAACCAGTATCAGCAGTCCGGCTACGAGAGCACCCAGGACTTCGCATAGGACCGCCAGGGACAAGGGAGGGATCCAGTCGAACTCCGTGTTGACCAGCAAGGTCCTTACGTCACCGCTAAGGTCTTGGGCACAAAATCTCCATTCCTGGTAGATACTGGGGCGACACGTAGTGCGTTATCTAAACGACTGATTCCTAGGGCACCCTTGTCTGGCTCACACGTAACCTCAATAGGCTTTGACGGAACGCCCTCCACTAACCCCTTATCAGCACCAATCTCCTTTGACTTAGAAGATAACACCACTGACACGACCTTTCTGCTCTCCTCCAACACCCCCGATGCTATTATGGGGCTCGATTTGCTAAAACATTTTCGAGCCACCATCAGATGCTCCCCAGACGGAGTTCGAGTCATCCTACACGATAACCCAGATCGATCCAGACCCTGTCACACACGACGTATGCTCTCTATAACCGATGCTGATACGTCCCTACTCGACACATTACCTTCACATCTATGGGCTAAAACCGACTCAGATGTAGGGCGCATGGTGATCGACCCGGTACACATAACCGTCCGACCGGATGCAGTGCTCCCAAAGCTTCCACAGTATCGGATATCACCCGAAGGCGAGAAGGCATTGGTGGAAATCATCGAGTCCCTGGTCGAGGCAGGAGTGGTAGAAGAAGTAGTCAGTAATGTTTGCAACAGCCCTATCCTACCCATTGTAAAGAAGCAAGGCGAGGGGGATGAGAAAGCCTACCGTTTCATTGTTGACTTGCGAGAGGTTAACAAAGTAGTCATACCCCAGTACCCCGTAGTCTCAGACATCACCACCATCCTCACCCTGATTCCATCCACTGCCACCATCTTTACTGTTATTGACCTCAAGAACGCATTCTTTTCCATCCCCATCCACCCAGACAGCCGCTACCTGTTCGGCTTCACTTTAAAAGCCCGTTCGTACAGATTCTGCAGGGCACCCCAAGGCTACACTGAGAGTCCCAGTATTTACAGCCAAGCCCTCAAGAGGCAACTGGATGCAGTCCAACTACCCGATGGAGTGGTGTTGATACAGTACGTTGATGACATTCTTTTGGCGGCCGACACCACTCCTCTTGCCGTCACAGCCACCATTCACCTCCTCCGCTTCCTTGCGGAGAACGGTCACAAGGTCTCCAGAAAGAAATTGCAATTCTGCCAGCCCCAGGTAACGTATCTAGGCCACCTACTATCCAAAGACGGGAGGAAACTTACCCCTGACCGAATTCAAACCATCCTAGAAACCCCCGTTCCCAAAACTCAGAAGCAAGTACGATCCCTAGTGGGCCTCACCTCCTTTTGTCGACAGTGGTTGCCAAACTTCAGTCTTACCATAAAGCCTCTGCTTTCCCTGCTGGCTAAGGATGTCCCCTTCCCCCTCCCCTGGACACCTGAATGTCAATCCTCCTTCAAAGAATTACGAAACGCCCTCTGCTCGGCCCCAGTCCTAGGAACCCCAGACTACACTAAACCTTTCTCCCTCTACACCCACGAAAGGGAGGGATGTGCGTTGTCTGTCCTAACCCAGTCCATAGGCCCTAAGCAACGCCCTTGTGCCTACTTCTCTGCCACCCTTGACCCCGTAGCCAGAGCTCTGCCCGCCTGCCTTCGAGCAGTAGCCGCCGCTGCTGTCTCTATCCGACAAAGTGAGGGGATCGTGCTCTCGAACCCCCTCACGGTATTGGTACCCCATGCTGTTGACACCCTCCTGAACCAAACCAAGACTCAACACCTGACTAGCGCACGACTGACTGGTTATGAACTGACTCTGCTTGCACCCCACATCACATTGAAACGATGCACCACTCTGAATCCAGCTACACTACTGCCTCTCCCTGACGCTGACCCCAATGCATCCCCTATACATGATTGCGTGACCCTCACCGACGAACAAACCAAGAGTAGGGTTGACCTCCGGGATACTGCCTTCCCGGACCCTGACGGAGAACTGTGGGTGGATGGCTCATGCATCAAGCTCCCCGATGGCACCACCTCGGCTGCCTATGCAGTCACCACAGCCCGAACAGTTGTTGAGACAGCCCGCATCACACAGCGATCCGCACAGGCGGCGGAACTAATTGCTCTTACACGAGCTTGCATCCTGGCAGCAGGGACAACCGCAAACATTTACACAGACAGTCAGTATGCCTTCGGGGTAGTTCACCACTTTGGGCTCTTATGGAAAGAAAGGGGATTCTTGACTTCTCATGGCACACCCATCCTGCATGGAGATCTAGTCTCTGCCCTGACCGAAGCAGTCCTCCTCCCCACACGGTTAGCTGTGATCAAATGCCAGGCACACAAGAAGGTGACAGACATTATAGGATAGGGAAATGCACCAGCTGACATTACTGCCCGGACCACAGCCGAGAATAGGTCCACGACCCGTATGTACGTGACCAGGTCACAAACTGAAAAATGGAAGGATGCTAGGGAAACAATTAGGGATATCCAACTAGCCAGCACACCACACGAGTTAACTGAATGGGCCCGGGTGGGATTGAAGGACGATGACGGTTGCTGGCGAACCAAAGACTTGAACAAATGGTTGTTACCAGATTCATACTTGATCCCCATGCTGACCATGGCTCACTCCCCCGCACACATAGGGTCTGCCCCCATGATCGAACTCATCTCTAAAGTCTGGCACAATGACAAAATACCAGACTCGGCCAAACGTCTAGTCCAACAATGCCTAGTATGCCTCCAACACAACCCTGGGAAAGGAACTGCTGTACCCCGGGGAGGGTTTGGGGTCCCCAATCACCCCTTTGAAGTCCTACAAATGGACTATGTCCAGCTAGAAAGGTGCCAGGGTTTGAAGTATGTACTCGTCATTGTGTGTGCCTTCAGCAAGTGGGTGGAAGCCTACCCAACCCATGACAACACCGCTATGACTACCGCAAAGGTACTACTGAAGGAATTCTTCCCCCGATACGGCCTTTGTCGAATTTTGTGGAGCGACAATGGCCCCCACTTCGTAGCCGAAGTTATCCAACTCATCTTAAAAGGGTTGGGTGTAAAACAGAAGTTCCATGCGGTTTTCCATCCCCAATCTGCAGGCCTGGTTGAACGACACAATGCCACATTGAAGCTTAAGATAGCAAAAATAGTCGCCACCACAGGGCTAAGATGGCCAGACGCTCTCCCACTAGCCTTGCTATCAATGCGTTCCACCCCCACCAAACACCACTTAACCCCCTACGAGGTCGTCTTTGGGCGGCCCATGAACCTTTGGACTGCACCAAAACCAACATCCATCCACGACGTCCCGGACGTCCTCATGTCTGATTATCTGTACAATCTAACTAAAACGTTGTCTATCATCCACCAGCAGGTGCTGCACGCCATTCCCGATGTTTCCAGGGGCCCCGGGCACGACATCCAACCAGGTGACTTCGTCTTAGTGCGTAACTTCCAGCGCACCAAGAGTCTGGAGCCCCGGTGGACGGGCCCCCTGCAAGTCCTGATCACCACCCGAACAGCTCTTCGAGTGGAGGGGAAACGCAATTGGCTGCATGCACACCACTGCAAGAAGATATCACCGACCCTGACAACCACGGACAACGTCACCGCCCAAGAGGAACTCCTGAACAAAGACCGACCATCCCTGAGCCGCTGCCCGGATACAGAGACACTTGAATTGATTGAATATCCCGATCCCACTGTGCCATCCAAAGAAGGGTATAACTTGCGACGAAAGGAGAGAACTTCGGCTAAGCAGACCACAGGCTAAGTGGAAATCTCAGAGCGGTAGCCTAGTCACTTCAAAGGCCACCAGGAGAGAAACTAAGCAAAGTCTGTGGTTCTGCCCGCTACCGAGTCTCTCGAAGGTGATGGAAGCGCCCGACATGAAGGTGATGGAAGCAACCGGACGTCCGAAGATCCCCTACAGAAACCCAAAGACTGACCGAATGCACAGCTTTAAGACTATAACACTTTTTATTACCCTTCTCTTTTGCCTTCTCCTCATGGTCACCTTCTGGATCATGGAGGAGAACACACCCGCTCATAAGACATTGCTGACCACCGTTCAACCTACCACCACGAAGGAGCACCATATGATCTCACTTTCACCCCAACTCCGAGAAAGGCGTAAGGAGTTCTGGAATAACTCTTTTGTGCAGTTGCTCCACCAACACAATCTTGCCACCAACGCCACTAACTGCTGGATCTGTGGATTGCTACCGCATGCCACTGGGCACTCAATCCCTTTCATCCCTTCACCTTTTTCTGTCCATGGTTCCTGCCTCGCCTGGCTGATCCTTCTGCAGGAGAGCTACAAGGACAATGCCACTTCCGGCAGAACCATGTCACACTTCTACCATGGGTTCTGGATGAACAAAACTGGTAGAACTTCCGCCCTCTTCTGCCCTCTGAGATCGAACACTTCCTTTCACATGGACATCCCTGCCAAAGAACGAGTTGAAATGCAAGTGTTCAACAATCCAGCCAGACCCACCTTCTCTTACCTCCGAAAACGGACGGCCGCCACCCTAACAGTGGCCCTGTCCGTCATCAACATCACTGGATCTGTATGCCTCGAAGGCCTGGGGGCACAGCTGGTGGGCCACAGCTCCTGCCTCATCACCCGAACATTGGATTCAGTTGACCCACCCTCCTTTGTTGCCTCCCCGAATATGTACTTCGTCTGTGGTACTAAGGCCTACACCTGGCTCCCGAAAGGTTGGGGAGGCACCTGCTACATCGCCTTTGTCCTTCCTCCAACGTATGTGGCCCCAGCAAACCATCACCGACAGAAACGGGCCAAAGACATTGTGCAGGCCGACTCCACCGGAGCACAGTTCATGGACGCAGTCAAAGGCCTTGTTCCACTCTGGGGCCCAATGGCAAACAGCCGTGCCATCCGCCACTTAACCCAGGCAGTCGAAATGGCAATGAACATTACGGCTGGCGCCCTCGCCAACAACACCGCCGAGCTCCAGGCCGTCCGCTTAGTGGCCCTTCAGAACCGCCTCGTTCTAGATGTGGTTCTGGCTGATCGTGGAGGAGCATGCCGCATCATTGGGTCCAGCTGTTGCACCTACGTACCAGACAACTCACCCTCAGTCTACAAAGCAATTGAACACCTCCACAGACTGTCCACAGAGGTCCATCAAAAGCAAGAAGAATGGTCGCTGGGGAGTTGGTTTTGGGACGCTATTAAAAGTTGGGGATGGAGGCTGTTTTCATTTATCCTAATACCGATTGTGATACTATGTGGATGTTGCTTGGGGATTCAGTGTCTGCCACCTTTATGTTCGCTTTTTATGAACTGCGTCTGCCCTAAGACTTTGAACTTTGAAACAGAGCGGATGAAAACCCTTTATGAGGTGGAGGTCCGTAGTATTATGGGGATAAATCCGAACTAGACAAGCTGGCGAGATATGTTAAAAGGGAGGACTGTGGAAATTTAGCTTGCAAACTGAACATTATCTGCGCCATCTTGCCTCTCCCCAGCGCCACGCACAGCGAATGCACGGCTGCCATTTTAGGCACCCCACTCTCTCCCCGCTCATTGTCAATCGCCAGCGCGTTCCCCTGACGCTGCAAGCATCCCCCGCGCGCCGGCCACCCCCGCTCTCTCATACAGGCCATAAACCCTCTCCTTCTGCGCGACCCTGCTACGGAACCACTTCCGACCGACAACCCATACATGGTCATGCCTCTCCCTTGATAACCCCCTTCCTCTGCGCCCCATTGTCCGAACTG
Organism: Triturus cristatus; assembly: GCF_964204655.1. Lineage (NCBI taxonomy): Eukaryota > Metazoa > Chordata > Amphibia > Caudata > Salamandridae > Triturus > Triturus cristatus. The sequence goes on along the minus strand of NC_140584.1, from coordinate 629,958,187 downwards.
GTCCCAGGCCATCACCTAGCCCTGCGGATGCAGTTTATTGCCCCTACTGTAAGGGAAACACCCCACATCAAAGGGATTACAGTAGATCAAAGCCCCTACTCCCTGAGACCCGACCGGTCGCACACACCCCCAGGAATTGGCGGAATACCCTGCTGCGCAATAGCCATCTCCTACTGTGGGTGGGGTGGGAACTTCTACTGTATCTATGTGTGGGAACGGATCTGAACCGGGGCTTCAGGGGATATTCCCCCGTACATCAAGGGAATCTCAAGAATGTACTATGTGTAATAAAGCAATAAACCAGTGTATAAGAGACCAGGTCTCAGAGATGCAGTTAGAGCACCTCGTGACGATACCTTGCTGTCTGATCTGATGTGTTCTGCTCCGACGGAATAAAACTTTGTTTCCTGCCTTCCAGTCTCCGGCGCCTGCCTCTTTTATTGGTAAATTATCGAGTGGTATGAGAGGCGATTACCGCCGGGCAAATACTTGAAAGGTTATCGACTGAAACTGCCGCTACCATTTAACAGCTCCACTGCGTGGGCTGGTGAATTCTTGAATGACACTGAAAAGTTCCTTGGAGTTGGTGGAGTTGGCCAGGATTTTGTTGTGGATGAAGTTCCTCTTGGTGGCTCAGATCTGGTTGTGGTAGTCCGTCATGGTGTCCTTGTTGGTGGTGTGGTTTTCGGTTGTCTTGGTGTTTCTCCAGTTCTTCTCCAGGCGTCTGCAGGTGCGTCTGGCTTCTTGGAGAGCGGTTGTGAACCAGGCGGCTTTCTTGGGGCGTTGTCTGTCGGGGTTGTGTAGCGGGGCGAGCTCGTCTGCGCAGTCGGAGAGCCTGGTGTGGAGTTCTCTGGCTGCGTTGTTTGCGTCGGGAGCCCAGGTGTGGTTGTCTTGGGTGAGGGTGGAGTTAAGTTGCTCATCGGTAACCTTGCTCCAGTTCCTTCGTGGTGGGAGTGGGGCTGGTTTGGGTTCCTTGGGTTTGTTGATGGCAAAGTGTACGCAGTGGTGGTCGGGCCATGGCGGCTGCGTTGTGTGGCTGAATTGGATGCTGTTTCCTGCCGCGAATCGTCATATTGTATCGTCATACATTCCTTCTATCGTTATCACAACTCTTTCTGTTTCACCTCGCTCTCTCTCTCTCCCAGCTCTCTACCAATACGCCTCACACTCATCCACATCTCTCTACATCTATATTTTACAACCTCACCTCACCACCATATTCCTTTCCTACTAACTCTATTTTGCTTCCTCTTTTACTCAATCAAAACTTTTTCTATGCTGTGGTGTGCTGTGTGATACTACAAGTGCAGTACAACCAAATGCAAAAAACCTAAGAAAAATTAATCAAGAAATGGTGTACAACACTTCATAGGCCCTTGTTCCGTTTCATCCCTCCAACTTCTTAGTACCTGAGCATACCCCAAACCAACAGTGATTCTTAGCCACCTTGTCGTTCTTCATTTTCAGAATCCTAAGAGAGGGAAAAACATGGAAACCCGGCAACTTCTATGCCTCAACAAAGAAGAACATTTTTTGGTTTCTCCTCCAACTAACCCATAATTCTGAGGCAACATGTTTTAAATTTACACACAGTCACATCTGGCCTTTTTCTGGGATCTAGTATTTTAATATGTCTGTGCCAAAAAAGCTCCTATGTGATTGCATCCATGGTGCTTTCTCCAGCCCTTTCTAGGAGATAGGGAGCAGTCCTGGATGGGTATATTTAAGTCAGATGTGTTAGAAATGGTGGTCTCTAGTTGGCAGGAATTAACTAAGTGTGTAATCCCTGCTCATCCACTTGGTAGCTTGGCACCAGACAGGCTTATCCTAGAGGCAGTGTCAAATCAAATCAAACCAAGGGACATTTATAAAGCGCACAAATCACCCAAAAGTCTCATGGCGCTTGCGGACAGCTCGGGGGTCTGCTTGAAAGGGAAGGACTAGTTAGTTGTCAAACAGCCATGTCTGTGTGTAAAGTATTTGTACAAAACACGAACAGGTACACAGTGAAATACTACAAATGGACAACGCACCTGTTTTGAAAAATTAAGTATTTTTGATCTAAACCAAACTAGGTGAAAATGACAAAAATCCAACATACACACCCAAAAATATGACTTTTAAAAGGTTTCAAGCAATTCTGTCTATAGAAAACTATGGGTGCAGGATTTTTACAAAAAGTATCTCAAATGCGTCAAAATCCACAAGGCAAAACAGCTTCAGAGAAGGGGAGCATTGAAAAACACAACAATGCGTCAGTTCCTGAGTCCTTGGGCAGGTAATGTGACAATTCTGTTGCATGCAGGTGATGTGTCGAATCCGGACTGTAGGGGGAAGTGATGCGTCGATTTCCCAGGCAATTCTGGTCTGCGGGTGTTGTGTCAGAAAAACCTGCTGCACAGGTGCAACGCGTGAAAAATTTCAGGCGCTGCGCGGATTTCCGTTGACACTGACAAGTGATGCATCGATTCTTTTAGCCGCACAGCGGGGCCTGCATTGGAGTTATGTGTGGTGGTTTCTCGGGCCGCAGGAAGGGGCTGCATCGATTTCTTCATCTGCATGGGCTATGCATCCGGAATTTTTCTCGCACAGTGGTGCTGCATCAGAAAATTCAGCCGCAAGAAGAGCGAAGCATCAATTTTGTACATTTCTTCAGTTCTTCACAGCTTTCTGTAGCAGGAACAAACTCCAGGGTCCCAGAACTGGAATAGGCACCCATAGGCAAGTCAGAACTACCAGCAGTGTAGTTCAAGAAGGCTGTAGGTGAAGTCTTTGTGTCCCTGAGACTTCAGAATAGGAGGCAAGCTCACACAAGCCCTTGGAGACTCTTCTCAAGCAGGTTTTGCAGCAAAGTACAGTCTTTGTTCTCTCCTTGGGAGAAACAGCAACTGCAGGCCAACTCAGCAGAGCAACACACAGCAAAGGGGTAGTCTCCTCCTCATAGCTCTTCTCCTCGGCAGAGGTTCCTCTTGATCCCAGAAATAATCTAAAGTCGTGGGGTTTTTGGTATAATACTTAAACCCCTTTTTCACATTGAAGCCTTTGTTCAGGAAGTCTCTCTTACTCAGTAAAACCAGTTCTGTCCTCTCTGGTACAGTTTCACTACAGGAGGTGGAGACAGCATTGTGCAGAGCACCCACAGCCTATTCAGGTGTCAGAGACAACTCCTCCCACCACTCTAGCCCAGAATGACCCATCAGCATATGCAGGACACACCTCAGCTTCCTTTGTGTGAGTGTCTGAAATGAATGCGCAAACAGCCCCTTTCAGTTTAAAACCAGACGGTGAATCCACAACCAGGCAGAGGCACACAGAACGGTTAAACAAAAAAACGACTTTCTAAACACACAATTTAATAAACATCTTTACTAAAAGGTGTGTTATTAAACTCTGAATTCAGATAGCCTAAACTCCAAATATCTAGCTATTCCCAATTGACAGCAACACTTGTAAATTGTTATAAGGCCGCTCCTCCAATGATAGCCAATGGGAGATCTAGTCCTTGCAATAGTGAAAAATAAAATACACAGTGGCAAGTCTGAGACACATTTGAAAGTCTACTGGTGTGGGTGGCACAATCAGTGCTGCAGGCCCACTAGTAGCATTTGATTTACAGGCCCTGGGCACATACAGTGTACGTTACTAGGTACTTACCAGTAAATCAAATATGGCAATCATGGCTAACCAATCATGTTCACAATTTACATTGGGGCACTTGCACTTTGCACTAATCAGGAATGGCAAAGTGTCCAGAGTACCTAAACCAAGAAAAACAAAATCTAGGACACTGTCAAAAGTACAGAAGATAGAGGCAAAAAGTTAGCGGAATCCACGCCAAGGATGCCAGGTCTAACAAGGTGTTTTCACAGTTTTTGAGGAAATGTGCGTTAGAAAAAAGAGATACTACTTCTGTTGAACAATCCTTGTTACATATTGAAATAATTGGCACTTCTAAATGAGGTTCCACTCACTCCCAACTACATTCCACCCATGCAGTCCACATACAAATTGCTTCATACTTTTTTTATAATTATGTTTTTTTAAACATATGCATCGTACAATCCATCATCAATAGACATGGCAAAAGTGTATAACAAGCAAAACAATGCATGGCTGAATCATCAATGTCAATCAGGTACAGCATATCAGCGTTTCACATAATATGATAAGGTAACACGCTTAATCATGCGTTAATCACACACTTAGTCGTCCGAGTTCTTTGGGGACTTAGTTTGCTCAACTGATCTCAAGTACTGTAGCAACAGTTCCCAGATATCATGCGGCTTAGAGGCAGTGGGCAGTTTCTCCGCATAGAGTACCAAGTTATCGCGGCAGGCAGCCAGATCTCGGAGCCACGGTACTCTCGATGGTCCAGCTGTGTTTTCACACACCATCGCTACACACCTCTTAGCCATGAGTGGAGAACTTTTTACCAGGTTACCCGCAGCACCTTTCACCGAGGGTACAAGACCCAGTAGGCACACATGCGGTGAGCATTGTAGTTCGAGGCCGATAATTTTGGAGAGTGTGCAAATCACACCCTCCCAGAACCGTGCCACTTTGTGGCATTCCCAAGAAAGATGCCAGAAGTCAGCACCAGCCCCGCCACACCTCTTACACATGTCAGTGTCCCGGAGCCCATATTTGAACAGCTTGTGTGGGGTATAATACACTTGGTGTATATATATTAGAAGTAAATTATCCGGAGATTACCGTTGGATATGAGGGGCCCCGTTAGTTGGCAACAATACTCCCAGTCCCTAGGAGTAAGCGGCGGAATCAAGCGATCATTCCACTTGTCTAAACTGTTATCATGTGGCATTTGTTTCTCCTCCCTAGGAGAGCGGTATCATTTGGTGAGAAGTTTGTGATGCGTGGGGCTGACCAGTAGGGTGTGTAGGGTTTGCAACGTAAAAGGCTCTGCAGGGAAGGTATGGTAATGAGCTTGTATCGCCTTTTTGAGTCTGTGGAATTGAAATATGAATAGAGGTGTTTTATTCTTTATGAAACTTAAGTCGCTGTCAGTCAGAAAGACCCCGTTTGGAAAGAAGTCTTGCATCTTAACTAGTCCCACCTGCTGCAGAACACGTAGAGCCCCTGCGTCATGAGTCACTGATAAATTTGAATGATATGCTAGCGGCAAAAGGTGGTAGTACAGTGGTAATTTCCAGCCATATGGCCTAAAGCCTGCCAGGCCCCTATTGTGGCATCCACTGTGTTGATCGCAGAGCGTGGAGTCTGTCGTCTGCAGTGTGTTAACATAGATCTCAGCGGGATGGGATAGGAGTCCCCATCCTCCACTGCTACGTGTGAGATGAATTTGTGTGTGCCAAGCCAGTAGTGTGTGTATTGTGCGTGAGCACACAGATAATACAAATAAAAATCTGACACACTAAATCCACCATGTTTGTAATCCAGTGTTAGTGTTACACAACTCACCCGGGCCTGCTTGCCTCCCCAGACAAGCCTAAGGAGCAGGGATCGCACTGTTTTAAAAAAATGTTTCGTGAGAGTGATCGGTATGTTGCTGAATAGATATAAAAATTGGGGAAGCACCACCATTTTGATTAGAGCAATACGGTCAGCCAGCGAGAGCGGTAGTTTCACCCATTTGTCTACCTGTCGCTCCAGTTTCGCATATGCAGGGCCATAGTTTTTGCGTATAACCATGTCGGGATCTCTCTGTACCCACACCCCGAGATATTTCACTGAGTCCGTTGCCCATTCCAGCGGGAAGTCTAGTTCATACAGAAGGGTGCATTCTATCAGCGAGACCACTACCGATTTGGACCAGTTAATATGTAGGCCGGAGAACAGCCCGAAACTGACATATTCTCGGAGTATTGGCGCCATGTAGGTATGTGGTTCACATATAAAAAGCAGCATGTCATCCGCATATAGTGAAATGCTGATAGGAGAAATTGCTTCATACTTGCTACATGTCTTTCTCGTCTTCTTTTTCTCTATTTGAACTTTTCTATGTTGTTCAGTAATACTACAAGTGAGGTACAACTCAATGCTAAATAAACCTAAGTAAAAGTAATCAACAAACTGCGGAGACAACACTCTGTGTGCACTTGTTCCATATCATCTCGCTAACTCCCTAATTACTTGATTGTTCCCCAGTACCAGACAGATCCCTTGTCAGCTTGTCCTTCTTCCTTTTCTAATTTCTGCACCCATTTTATTTATTTACGGAGTTTTATATAGTGCTTGCCAGACCCGAGGGTATCGGAATGCTTTACAACAGATTATAATGCAAGAGACCAAAAATAAGGCATAGGTATACAAATTGGTTCATAGCGTCTCGGCGTGTGATGCGACAAATGAGGTGAGGCAGTCCTGGGAGCCTCGCACCCTGTCATGAACGGAAACCAATTGCAGGGAGGGGGGTAACAAGGAGGGCGCAGGGGCACTTGGAGGAGGTAGATGATGGTGAGAAAGTGCCATGGTGCTGCAGAAAGTCGGCAAGTGTCCAACAGCGAGGGTTAACTGTTCGGGAAGGCGCGGTTGAGGAAGAGGTCTTTTAGGAGTTTTTTTTATTTTACAAAGGACGGGATAGCCCTAATGTGTGCTGGGATGGAGTTCCAGATTTTGGGTGCATTTCCAGCGAAGGATCGAGCAGCGGATTTTTGTTTGCGTGTTTTCATAGGGATGAGCAGTAGGGAGTTGGAGCTCCTGAGGTTCCTTGTCTGGCCGGCCTTATTGAGTTTGGAAGCCAGGTATTCCCGTTTCCCTGTGTGGAAGGCTTTGTGCGTGAGACAGGCAGTTCTGAAGCTGGCACGCATCTCTACTGGGAGCCATTTTAGGGGCATATCAACAACAACCGGCGATAATTATCGCTGAGCGCACTTAGCGCCAGGATAATTATCGCCGGCTAGCGCTGATTTTTATCGCTGAGATAGCGTGCTATTAGCAACGCTTATCTCCTCAGCGATAAAAATCCTGGCGCTAACTGGCTAACGTGAGATTATCGCTGGAAACCCAGCGATAATCTCACGTTAGCTTGTTGATAGGGACTCACAAACTTAGCCATGATATCCTCCTTCCATAGGATATCATGGCTAAGTCAGTCCTGAAGCAGGTATTATGAAAGTAGCGATAACCGGTGTTATCGCTACTTTTCCTGACGCTATGCTTCATAGCGTTAGGCTTGCTGATAGGAGAAATGTCGCTTAGCGACATTTCTCCTGTCATGCCAGGTCAGGAACACTCACTTTGCATCTCATTAGAGATGCAAAGCTGGGCGTTAGAAATCCTGACGCTAAAGCAAGGTTTCACGCGTTAGCGTGACCTTGCTGATTAGGCGATAAAATTATCGCCACTTTTTTATCGCCTGCTTGTTGATATGCCCCCAAGATCTTTGAGTGCAGGTGCAATGTGCTCAAATTTCCTGACTCCGGTGACCATTCTGGCTGCTGCGTTTAGAGTAGTTTTGAGGGAGGGCAGGTGGAATTTCGCTGTACCAGTGAGGATAACATTTCCAAAATCAAGTCTGGATATCACCAAGGATTGGGTGGCTTGTTTGAGGTCTTTGGGTGGGATGAAGGTTTTTATTTTGTGGAGAAGCTTCAGATTGAGGAAGGCACTTTTCGCGGAGTTCTTGATGTGTCTGACCATGTCCAGTTTAGGGTCTAGGGTGATTCCTAAAGATTGTATGGTGTTGGCCGGGATGAGATTACCGTTGAGAGCATCGATTACTTTTATCCATTCCTTGGTTTGGGGATTTTCTTCTTTGTTGGAGATGAGGAGTATTTCGGTTTTGTCTTGGTTGAGTTTGAGGTGGTTTATGGCTAGCCAGTGTTGGACTTCTTTGAGAGTGTTGTTTAGTCTCTGAATATCTTCAAAGGAGGAGGTTTCCAGATAGATCTGGGTGTCGTCTGCATAGAGGTGGAAGGTGATATTGGCTTTTTTAAGTATGGAGGTGAGGGGTTCCATATAAATGTTGAACAGTTGAGGGGAGAGCACTGATCCTTGTGGGACGCCTCTGTTGACGGGGTGTGAGTCGGATGTGAAGGATTTGAGTTTTATGTTTTTGGGAGCGGTTTTGTAAGAAGGAGGAGAACCATTGTAAGACCACCTCGTCAGCACCTGCTCTGTCTTGCAGAGCCTTGATGAGTAAATTGTGATCCACTGTGTCAAAGGCTGCCGATAAGTCCAGGAGGATGAGTAGGCAGCATTTGTCGGTATCTAGAGATTTGTGCATGTCGTCCACGATGTTTAGGATCACTGTCTTGGTGCTATAGCCTTTGCGGAATCCCAATTGGTGGGGATCTAGAAGGTTGAGGTTGTGAATGTGCTGCGTTAGTTGTGAAAGAACGCATTTTTCAAGGATTTTAGCAAGGAGGGGGAGGTTGGAAACGGGTCTGAAGTTGTACAAATCATTGGTATCAAGGCCGGGTTTTTTCAGGAGAGGTGTGACTTGGCCGACTTTGAGGCAGTCTGGAATGACGCCGGAACTCAAGGAGCTGTTTATGAGCTTGCACCAGAATGGAGCTATGGAGAGTTGCAGTTTTTTGTTCAGTTGGGTAGGTAAAGGGTCAAGTGCATGAGATGCGGGTTTGGAGGTGGCAATCAGTTTGAGAATCTCGTTTTCAGGTACAGGGTTGAAGGATTTCCAGGATTTCGCAGGGTATTTGCATGTGTTGGCTTCGGTTTAAGGGGGAGGGATTGTGCATAAGGGGTTAGGGTTGATGTAAAGTGAGAGCTCGATCTTGGAGATTTTGTCTTTAAAGAAGATGGCGAAGTTGTCGCATAGGTCTTTGTAGGCTTGGCCAGGGGCAGCTGAGGGCTTGGGTGCTTGTTGTCTGATGATGTTGAATAGTTCTTTCGGTCTATTTTTCGCGGAGTCCAGGGTGGTGCAGAAGAAGGTGGTTTTTTCATTGTTAATGTGCTTTTTGTATTTCCTTCGGTTTCCTTGAGTTGCTCGAGGAGGAAATTGGGCACCTCCTTCTCTGTTTCAACTCACCCTCTCTACTTCATCTCTTTCTCTTTACACATCTCTCTCCATCTCTTCTGTGTGTCTACCTCACCTCTCTCTCTTTCTGCCCCCTTTTCTATATCCCTCTACCTCACCTGTGTTTCTGGCTATTTCTCTACCTTTCCCTCGCTCCACATTTGTATCACCTCCACCTTTATTTTTCTACCTAACCTCTGTCTCTCAACATCTTTCTACATCTCATCTAATTTGCTACCCTTCACTCCATTCTCTACCTTCTTCTCTGTCTCATTACTGTCTTTACATGTCCTGTCTTTCTTATTATGCCACTCTCTCTACAATACCATTCACTCTCTACCTTACACACCATATTTCTCTCACTACCTCTTCTCTCAATCAATCAATCAGGATTTAAAAAGCATGGCTAATTATCCTATAGGGTATAAAGGTGCTTGCAGGCCCCTGAGGCTTATTCAAGAAACCATGTCTTGAAGGCCATTCAGAATTCCTAAGTAAGGTGATGGTCCGGTGGTGCGTGGGGAGGCTGTTCCAAGTCTTTTCTGCAATGTGGGAGAAGGAGTGTCATCCACTTCTGGTTTGGTATATGTGGAGAGTATGGGTAAGTGAAGGGAGAGAGAGTGTAGTCTTCTCGATGGTTGGTGGAATTTCAGGCGGGGGTTAATGTAGGCTGGTCCATGGTTTTGTAGAGCATTCTGTATGTGGATCAGCAGCTTGAATTGCCATCTCTTCTGTACAGGGAGCCAGTGGAATTTCCTCTGGTGGGGTGCAATGTGGGTTTATTGGGGAAGGCTGAGTATAAGTCTGGATACAGCTTTCTGTATGGTCTGAAGTCTCTGTAGAAAGTGTGCTGTGATTTTATGTAGATGGCATTGCCCTAGTCCAGTCAGCTGGTGATGAGGGCTTGTGTCATGGTGCCTCTCTTGTGTAGTGGTAGCCACTTGAAGATCTTACTTAGCATGCAGAGAGTGAGGAAGCAGACAGAGGAGACAGCATTGATCTGCGATTTCACGGTGAGTTTCCTGTCAATGATGAATCCGAGGTTTCTGGCGTGGTTGGAAGGAGTGGGTGCGGGTTCTAGGTCTGATGGCCACCAGGAGTCGTTCCATGTGTTGCTGCCTTTGCCAAAGATCAGTACTTCCATCTTGTCTGTGTTCAGCTACAGGCAGTTGTTCTTCATCTATTTGGCGACATTTGTCATGCCTCTCTGGAAGGTGGTTCTGGTGGTGGTGGGGTCGTCGGTGAATGAGAGGATGACTTGGGTGTCGTCTGCGTAGGAAATTATGTTGAGACCTTCAGATCTGACGGTGTTGGCCAGCGGGATAATATATGCGTGGAATAGCATGGGGCTGAGGGTTGAGCCCTGGAGGACACTGCAGCTGATCTCCTTGGGTTCAGAGGTGAAAGGTGGATCCTTTGGGTTCTTCTGGTGATGACAAAGGTGATCCATCTGAGTCCATCCCCTTGTATGCTGATGTGGTGGAGTCTTTCAATCAGTGTGTGGTGATATACAGTGCCTAAGGCTGCCAAGAGGTCGAGGAGGATCTAACCTGCTGTTTCTCTTCAGTCGAGGAGGGTTCAGATGTCATTGGTGGCTGCTATCAGGGCGATTTCAGTGCTGTTATTGCTGCAGAAACCGGATTAGGAGGCGTTGAGTAGCTGATCTGCTCCAGATGTGTCATGAGTTGATTGTTGATGATCTTTTCTAGTTCCTTCACTGGGAATGGGAGCAGGGAGATTGGCTGGCAGTTTTCGAGTTCACTGTGGTCGTCCTCTCTCTCTCTGTCTACACTTTTCTACATGCTACTTTCTTCCTCTCTCTGCCTCTGCATCTCTCTCTATGGCACCTATCTTTCTACCTTACAACTCGCTATCCTGATCCCTTGACGTACCCCACCCCTCTTATTCTCTCTATATTTCCTTTTCCTATCCCTCTGCCTACCTCTTTACCAAGTCATAAAACCTTACCCATCTCTTTACTTATCTTTACCAGTCTCTTCGTACTTCTTTAACATTCCTTTTGTCTACTTCAACTTTCTTTACTCACCTCTCTACATACTTCACCTATTTCTCCTCCTCATCTCTATCTTCCTTCTACCTTTAATTCATCTCTCTTGCTCTAGTTTTCTGTTTAAGTCTCTATCCTTCTCCCATCACTCTCTGCCCAGCAAAGTGGACACATTGAAAGAGGATAAGAGTGAAAAGGCAGATGATGCAGCTTAAACAGACAATTATCACATTTCATCCAACAAAATTATGAAAGCCAAGTTACAGTCCTTTGATTTTCACTGTTGTACTGAGAATACCAGCTGTGACAGATAATTTATTTGTAATTTCGAATATCTGGCAATTAAAGCTTCAACGCCAGTTACTTTGTCACAAATTGTATTTTAATAATATTCTCTAGTCCATTAAGCATCCACCAAGCCACTCTTACTGTGTCTTTCCTACAGTGGGCGGAACATGTTAATTAGACAGTGAATTCCAAGAAAAATAGTGTTATTGCAAGACAAAAGAAATCTAGACTCAAGGGCAAAAATAAATGGCTTAATCAATGCATGTTAAAGTTTTCATTTGGTACTGTTTGGCTAGCAGCTGCAGAGCAACTTTAGCTTTCAGCTTTCCTTATTTGAGCCCGTTTCTGAAACTGTAACAATTACATTCTGTTTGGCATCACACAGGTCTAAATTAGCTGAAAATGCGTTGTTCCAAACAAGGGCCAACAAATTTTTCTTGCCTGGGGTCCTAAAAATCACTCTTCACTCTAGCATGTGCAGGATCCTGCCCAAATCTTTTTTTGTGATATTGTTGTTTCAGGTTAGATAGTTTAGTTTTCTACTCCAAACTACTGATGGGACTCCATCTCAACTCGATCATAATGAAAGATGGTATAAAGGGTCTCTTTTATCCATAGCCTGCATGAAATGCAGGTGCTGAGGACAAGTAATGCACAACACAGTTGCATCTTCTTGTTGCCCATGATGACAGTATCAAGAATGAACGCTACCCACATATGGCGAAGCAGAAGATTAGATTGGAGGGAAATACAAATATTTGAATTAGGAGAATAAGAAGATGAAGAAGGGAACCCCTAGAAATTACCAGTAAATTAGGCACATAACTAGGGAATCATCAGAAGAAAGAGCACAGAACACCTTTCATCCATCAGTGTGGTTTTAGGGCCTACTGGTGGCAGTATATGAGTTTGAAAATATGTTCTTACTATGCGCTTATTGAAAATATTTTATTACAGTTTCATAATCTAGGTTTCTTGATGTTGCAGAACTTGAATATAAGAGGTTGGCTAAATTTGTTCAATTAACTAGTCTCATAACACAGACATGCACATGTGCATAGATAAATGATTTTGCTATTGTGCTAATTAAACTTTATTATTCCAATTCCTCATTACCCATGCATGCCCCCCACTGTTTTTGGCATGGCAAGCCTTTCAATCTTATTGGTGAGTTGCGAAGGGCACCATCACATTTTCCAGGGAAAATGCTAATACGCGCAACTCTGAATGAGTGGATTCAGGTACAATTGTCATATAATTCATATAATTACCTCCCCATTCACAAGATGGTACTAACAGACCACAGCACCAGTTTACCCGCAATAGCAGGTGCAAAAAATATTGCCACAGAGGATCACCGCAACTATCGCTAATGAGATGCAGAGTGGCCTTTCCCGTGCCAAAAGCCTCGACCACACCTCAAGATTCTCAACGACCAGACAGATCGGCGATAAAAACACAAAACAGGCGATAATGCGCGTTAGCACCAGGAAATCTACACCTGCTCTAACTTGGTGTTAAGTCAGATGGCAGCTAGCAGGAAAAAAGGGAGACCAGCCCAGGGCCACATCGGAAGGGCAACAGATGCCATGGAGCCACCCATCATGTGGCCCGGACACCCAAGAGGGCCACAACACCCACCAACACCACCTACCTGACCACCCCTCCCTGGCACCCCCCCAACAAAGACCCCCATCAGCTACACAAAAATATGTACAATATATTCTGCATGATGTCGCACAATCACAACAGTTGAAATGCATATGTCGTCACAGAAATGAGCATCACACATTCACTTTCGAAGAAACAAATAAAACTTTATTAACATGAACACCGAAATTAAAAGACACATGGCGACTCCCGGCGGGCCAGTCCGTAGGTCACAGCCTGAAAGACAAAAAACATGATGAGAAGGTGTGTCCTGCGCTCATCAAAGGACAGAGAGAGAGCGAAGGAGAGAGAGCGAGAAAGAGAGAGAGAGAGAGAGAGAGAGAGAGAGACGCCCTGGTGCACCCAGGCCACACTGCTCACCTGCTGCCACCGGTGTGTCTCCAACCACGTGCTGGTATGTAGAGCAGTACACCAGGACACACATCTGAGTCAGAGCCGTCATCTGAAACAGAGATTCCAGACACATGACTGACACAGTACACACACTTGCACAAGACAACAGCGCCTGCCCGCCCATGCACACCCAGGCAGAGGCATCACAAAGTCACCCGCCGCCCACGGAGCATGCCCACCCATGCACACCCAGGCCTCACTGCTCACCTTCCGCCACTGGCGTGTAGACTGGATGTCCCACCACGTGCCACTGCAAGCCACAAGCCTGGGGTCCACAGACATGGCACCCTCCACACCATGCAGCCACGGTCCGCAGGCCAACAGGTCACACGTTTGGTGCTGGGTCATGAATACTCCATGGCAGAGGACATACCAGTGCACCTGGCAACATTGCAGGCTGCACACCCGCTCAGTTTTGATTTGTTCAGCATTACGTACATCAATTTTGTGTCTTTTGCACACCCGAACAGCCCAATGGGTGCCACAAATTCTGTGCCCAGAAGTGAGGCCACGAGGCGGTAGGCCCACGCTGCCTGCTGGCTTTGGCCTACACCACGGTCCAGCAGGGCACCTGAAACCTGAGTTGCCCAGACCGCCGGGACGGGGCATCATCGCAGGGTGCCCACCCGCTCAGCAGCTTAAGGTGCCACTGACTCAGTGCACCCAAAGTCACCGGCCCGTGGCGGGGTGCCTGTGCCGTTCGCAATGCGCCGGGTGCGGCTAACCCTGTGCAACCCTAGTCAGCGCCACATGGTGGTCGGTCCGTGCCTTACTCAGGCCTGGTTTTCCACTAACCCTGTGTGCAAACAATCTCTTGGGCCCTTCATGATTGGGAACCGTGGCGTCCCTCATCCAGTCGCCACGGTCAGAGGAGAATGTGACGTCGTCGGACCCTTATGTTGGCAGAGTCACATGGCCTGTGACGCCTGTGCCCGATGGGTGTGGTGTGCGTGCAAACCTGCCCTCAGGGAGTGGCTGTGACATGCTGACAACTAGACCAGTGACCTGCACACCACCAGCGAGTACGCCTGTGACGGGTAGCAATGAGCGTAAGCAAAGTGGTCTGGACTGCCATGCACCGGACCAGCGCAGGGCTTGCCACAATGACACGTGGGCTCTGGGCGTGGTTCTCTCCATGTCTGGACATGGAAGTGAGTGATGCATGTGTCCCTGTTGTAGTGTCCAAGGGACCCGGTACACAAAATGCAATGTAGCACCCTCTGACTGGCATCCCACAGGATGAGCATCATTGACGCAAGGGTAATCACTGCCCCTACATTCATCCACACATGCATACATGACTGATGAAAGACGTGACACAGCAGTGCGTCAATGGATGTTTATTGCACATCCAGTGCAGTTATGCAGCTGGAGTTGTTCAGGGCAATGCCCAGCACACCACACAATATGGGCCCGTGGAGGGCCAGCTAGAGTCTATGCGGGGATAACAAGTCCTGCTGAAGGGAAGGGTACAGTCCACAGCCTGGTTGCCGTGTCATTGGTCACCAATCCGGAAGTGGCGGCCCATGTCGCTGTCCAAGGTGAGTGCAACGGAGTGTGTCATGGGTCAGTGTAAGGTCATGAGGCCATGTGCGGGACCAAGCAGAAACAGGCCAGGTGTTGGTAATGAATGCTAGTGCCTGGTCCTTCTGACCACAGTCCCATCCGCATCCTCGTCCCTGGGTGTGTGCCATATCCCACCTGTGGGTGTTGCAGAACCGGCTGCCGCACTGTGTGCCACTGACACATCAGGGGCCTGAGTGGATCCGGCTGCCGCACTGGGTGGCAATGACACACCTGGGGGCGGGGATGTGGATGGTGTGGGGACAGCAGTATTCATTCACCTGCGCCACGCCCTGTGCCGGCAATGCCATGGTGGAGGTCAGTAGGGCATGATAGATACCAGCTACATTTCGATGATGTGCAGTGGTGGCTGCCATCCTTTCCACCTCCATACGCACCATGTCCTCCATGAGCCTCCGTATGTGTGCCAGCTCACGGCTGGCATCGCTGGAGCCACCCTGAGCGGACAGGTGTTCTTCTCTCCACGTCATGACTCCAGCGATGTCAGTCAGGGCTCGTTGGAGACCATGGGGCAGACATAGACACCCAAGGATGGCGTCCAGTTTGGCAACCATGATGCTGAAGCCCACCCACACCTGCTCAGCCGTCTCCATCTGGCCCTCCAGCACACAGTGTTGGAAGGCCATGTGTTGTTCCTGGAGGTCTTGGGAGGGTGCCAGGGCTGTGGATGCCTCGTGCTGGGTGGTTTGGGTGGTGGGGGGGGTCTCATCGATGTAGCTGGTCTGCCCTGAGCCTGGAGGTGAGTGGCGGATGATGTCAATAATGCCTTGGATGGTTTGGGTGTCGATGTTGGCGTTGTCCTCCTCGTTATCCGTGAAGAGTGGCTGGGACTGCTCTGCTGGAGGTGTTGATGGTGCCCCTGCGATGTGAAGGGGAGACGGTGTATTACAGTGTGTCCACATGTGTTTAGACGCATGGTACCGGTTGACATTCTGACAGCATGTCATTGAACATTGTGAGAGTCTGTGGATCTGGGCAATGACCCAGTGTCATTGCGGGTGTGTACTGTGCCCTGCTTGATTGTGCATGTGTGCCATTGTGCCCATCTCCACACGTCCCCCCAGTACCTGGTGGTCACTCACCCTGTTGCGGTTGTGTTGTGTCCTGTCGAGCAGTATCCGGTCCCCTGACTCCGGCCACAGTCTCCACACTGAGGACTGTCGACACCAGCTCCTCCATGTCATCCAGCTCCAGTTGTGGCACTGGGCCCCCACCTCTAGGCTACATTGCTGCCTTCTGGTTGGTGGAGAGTTTCTCCTTGGTCTTCCGCTTGATGTCATTCCATCGCCTCTTGACCTCGTCCATTGTCCGCTTGTGCTCTCCGACGGCATTCACCTTGTCGACGATGTCCTGCCATTTTGCAGTTTTGGTGCCCAGTGACACGTTGGAGGTGATGAAGTGACTATGATCCTGTTCGATTGCGGACTGAACTTTGTCTTCCTTGTCTTCTTGTCCTTGCCCTTCCCTGTCCCCGAGCTCCCAGGCTGGACATCTGGGGTGCTTGTGGGTTGCGCTCGTCCTCTGCGCCTGCTTCGTCTGCCTCCATGGTCCTTGGGTGTAGGTCAGTTTGTCTGTAGGTGTTTTTTCTGCTTTTATGAAGATTTTTCCCACCCGCCAGGTGTGTGCTGCAGGCCTGGCACTGGTTATTGCTGATTTCCTCATCGTGCTTTGGCCCATCGCAGGTTTTTTGGTGTTGTGGTTTGTGTTTTTATCTCCATCAAGGTGGTTTTATCGCAGACATTGTCCGCGGTTTCGGCAGACTATCGCATGCTACCGCCTTGTTGTGAATTCCACATTGTCACAGGGTATTTTCCCGCGATGGGCTGCGATATTGGAAGTTGCGTTATGCTACTCTTGCGGTAGTTATCACACGTTCTTGTGAATATACCCCCAAGTTGTCAAACATTTGCTGAGAGTCTTAGCCAGGGACACATATGTCCTATGATCTCTGTCTCCTGGGTGCCACTCCTGATGGTTTCATTGATAGCGGCAAACAATGAGGAAGACACATCTGAAATTTCCTTTCAAACATCAAGTCAAATGGGCACATCAATATGAATTGTTTCAACATTACTTTAATACCTGACACAGTGCTTTCTCCATGAAAAAACTTTGGTCTACTTTACCACTTCCATTCCCAGCTCGCACTCTTGCTGTCGGCCACCGAACAGCCAGATTCTCTCCCACCTTGTCCCTCGTTGTTCGTTTATCCAGATTCTGCCTTTTCTGCCATTTTCCGCTACCTTTCATGTCTTACTCAATGCCTGTGCCTGTATTTCCTTCTTTGACTTTGCCTTTGTGAGCCTTTTGTGGGCCTTGTTTCACTCCTTTTCTGCCTTGCCCTTTGCACCTTTTTATTCCATATCATCTGTGACTCAATTTTCCCTCCTTTTTCTCCCACTTGTTTTGCGGCCTCCTGTTTCCCACCTCCTGCTAGCCTTGCCTTCCACCACCCAGTGCCTACTCCTCCCAGGCTCTACTTAATGGATGCCAACAACGTGCCGAAGGCAAGCCCATCTGCATCTGTCCACACCTGGACCGCGTCCAGTGCCAGGAACCCTGTTTCTCTTACACCCCCCACAGGTGAACTCCTATCCCTGGACCGGGAACACCACATCAACCAATGCTGCAGCATCTTCCCACAACCCATGGTTGGTCCATTCTCCTGCATTCATTACTCTTTCTCCTGCATAATCATATCACCCACCAACATGCCATCCACCACCATGCAAACAGACCAACATATGCGCCTACTTCACATCAACTTGCTTGCCTCCTCCACAACACCTGCTTGCTTGCTAACACACCACCAAGATCTGAGACCTCATCAGCAGCCTCACCCCAGCATCATGTTTGTCATTGAAACCTGGCTCAACCTCGCATCCGTTCCTGACATTACCACAGCAATATCAGACAGACACAAAATCACACCGAGACCGCACCAACAAATCCGCAGGAGGAAAACCATCAATCACAAAGAAAACATCCACTGCACCACTGAGACAGAAGACACCATCCAGACCAAGAAATACCTCAACTATAAACTCCAAACAGAGGCACCGTCACCAACAGACCACCCGGACCATGCCCCAGCTTCTGCATCATCATCCCTGACTTCATCACCCCTCTCGCCATTGACTCCAAAGACTACATCTTCCTCAGAGATTTGAATTTTCACCCTGATGACCTCGCTGACACCAACAACACCACCTTCGTTGACAGCATGAATAACATCAGACTCACCCAACTGATCACCGACCCCACCCACATCGAAGAACACATGCTGAACCCCTTCTTCACCTCCAGCAACAGGGTCAAGTACAGCCAAATCACCAAACTCACCTGGACCGAACACTCCATCATACAGTTCAACATCTCCAGCCCCCATACCTCCAGTGCTGAAACACACAGAGCCCCCCACCACAGTTGGAGCAAAGTATCAGAGAGCTAGGAGATATACCAAGCTGGTAAAATGGTACACCAGGGAACTAAAGACAACAAAACGGAAAGCAACTGGAAAGAAGATGGCACACAAGCAAGGCACACAAGCAAGGGCACCTCAGATAAAACCCCCTTCATGACCTCCCTCAGCCTACATCACTGGCTACTGAGAGAGACAAAGTGGAAAGCCTTTGCCAACTGCATCAAGTCCAGCTCCAATCACAGCAAAGAGCTCTTCTACATTGTCAGAGAGTTAGACAACCCCGCAGCCACAGAAAACAGCATCACCCCCTCCCAAGAACTATGTGGCAGACTTGCCAGCTTTTTCCACAACAAGATTATCACCATCTATAAGAACTTCGAACCCCAGCTCAAGCCATCAGGCTTCTTTCACCTTCACACACTCACTGAAACCAACATGGATCACTGACTGCTCACATGGGACCAGCTCACACCTCAGGACACCACCACCATCGTGAATTCTGTTTACACAGCAGTGCCCAAGGACCCCTGCCCACCCCAAATTTTCAACCTCAAAAGATGCAGGGTCAGCAGTGAGCTCACCACCCTTTTCACCTACTCACTCGCCGTGGCCACCTTTCCCGAAGACTGGAAATATGTAGAAGTCAGACCACTCTTCAAGAAACCATGTGCCGACCTATGCGAACTACCATCCCATCTCCCTTCTCCCCTTCCCAGCCAAAGTCCTGGAAAAAGCCATTGACTGACAACTCACAAAATATCTGGCGCAGAGCCTTCTCCTAGACACCTCCTAATCTGGATTTCGTGCCAACCACAGCACTGAGACTGCCTTGATTGCAGCCACTGATGACATCAGAGCCCTCCTCACCTGGGAAGAAACAGTGGCTCTGATCCGCCTCAACCTCTCAGCAACCTTCAACAACATATTTCATCACACCCTGATCAGAAGACTGCATCACATCGGTAGCCAACGTAACGCAATCTAATGGATCACCTCCTTCCGCACCAGAAGAACACATAAGATCTGCCTACCTCCATTCACCTCTGAACCCAAGGACATCATCTGTGGTGTTCCTCAAGGATCCTCTATCAGCCCCACCCTCTTCAAGGCCTACATTACGCCTTTGGCAAACATTGTCAGATCTCATGAACTAAACATCATATCCTACGCAGATTACTCTTTGCTCATCCTCTACATCTCTGAAGATTCCACCTACACAAGAACCAACTTTCACAGGTGCATGAAGAGCATCGCCAACTGGATGAAGGACAATTGCCTGAAGCTCAACATGGACAAACAGAAGCGCTAATCTTCGGTGTCAATACCACATCTTCGGAATGACTCCTGGTGGCCCTCAGAACTAGCATGATCATCCAAACTGACCAAACACGCCAGAAACCTCGGCATAATCCTGGACAGCAAACTGACCATGAAGTCTCAGATCAACACAGGCTCCTCTGCCTGCTTTTTCACACTGTTACAACAAGGCTTCAAATGTTTCCTCCTAAAAAACAGACGTACCGTAATTCAGGCCCAGATCACCAGATGATTATACTATGGCAGCACACTCTACACTGGGATCATCGCACACCTTCTGGAAAGACTCCAGACCATACAGAACTCTGCCGCCAGACTCATCCTCAACCTCCACAGATGGACCCATATCACTCCCACCTCAGAAACCTCCATTGGCTCCCTATACAGAAGAGATGCCAATCCAAGTTGATAATCCATGCCGAGAAAGCACTGCACAACCAAGAACCAGCCTACATCATCCACCGCCTGGACTTCCACCATCATACCAGACAGCTACGCTCCACCTTCCTCTCACTCATCCACACCCCTTTAATCCTCCAAAGCAGCAGCGGAGGATGCTCCTTCTCCTTCTTCTCAGTGAAAACCTGGCACAACCTCCCTCCGCAGCTACGGACCTCAACCTCTGTACTAGAATTCCGGAGAGCACTTAAGCCATGGCTGTTCATTTGAGTCACCTGATCCATCATGATCCTCAAGTGCCTGGGTACCCTCTTGAGTGATTAGGTGTGCAATATAAATTGACTGATTGACTGACCACCCTCTTCTACTGCCCCATGATTCCCTCCACAATGTAATTGGCTTGAGGCACATTGGTGTGATTTTCCTATTTCTGAAAGTCACATTCTGTCCAAATCCTATAAACCTATGGCTGGTGAGCAGGGGACCATTTTCTATCTTAAATGTGATGGCTGTTTCCAGCAAAGAAACAATGTTGTCCGGGGCTGGAATTCTTTTTTCTGCATTTGTAAAAGATATAACTTAGATATGTAACAACCAGGAATATTCATCCATTAAGACGTGACCCAAAGAAGTCCAGTGCATCTAATTCTCATGTGCCCCAGGCAGCTCAGACATTTGCTGCGGATTTGGATGACTGTCTTTTGGTCCCATTGACACAAGTTTTATTTTAGGTGTGGTTCTCCCAGAATATAAAGAACATACCTGCTACCGCAAAGCTTTTTTTATGTTAACTGCACCACAGTGTCTCCTGTATAACAAATGTAAAAGTCTTCTCCATAAGCATTTGGCGCTAATTAAACCATCGCTTCTCAATATCAAGCTGAAGACACCACTAATATCTCATGCACGTTTGAAAGCTGCATTTTCAGCCAGGTTTACATCTGACTGGTGTGCCTCTAGTATGTCAAGACCATGTCATGTGGATGAGTTCTATGAAACGCGCTGTTTCATCTTCAGTGTTTTGCAGTGGCACAGTGAGGGAGTGTCCTCCTGAGAGAAGAAGTCATGATACTTTTCTGCCACGTTGGAGAGTGTCCCTTATTTCCTCATAGAGTGAAATGATACATAATATGTCAGATTCTGTTCTTTCCTATGTTTGTGGATGATTGTACCATCTTACTCATGTAGTCAGATGCCCCATGTTCTTCATTTCTTGCAATGTAATGTAGTCAGTCAGTATACCGTTTGCGATGATCTTGCTTCCTCTTACTTTGATTTAGGGTACAACATCTATGCTGCTTTTGTTTTCAGGCACACCGCTCCAAGATGTCTGCTTGTGTGAACACAGCCCACCCTGCTTGATCCAGTGATCTTGCTCTAATTAATGTTGTATACATAGATTAGTAAAAAGTCAAAATCTGAAATGCTAACTCTGTTAAAAGGTTCGTTCACTAAAAAGCTCTCTCGCATCAAAACTACCAACACAGAATTGAGTGCACAAAGAGAAAAAGGAGGCCAGTGCAGGAGATAACACTACAACCAACAGCAACATATTCATAGAGCAACCACCAGGAAAGCAGGTAAATAAATATTACTCTTCATGTCTTTCCTTTTTGCATCATGCCCTTTGAAGGTGGCCTGCTGAGATGGAATGGATCCTTCACAAAGTTTTGTGATGCCCTTGTCTCTCACAACCTGGGAAAGGCCATGGGACAACTAACTTCTCTTCGCTCAAAGATACTGCCAGACAACCTCCACATGCAACCATCTCTGCAGACTTTGCCAATCGAAGCGGCCTCCAGAGAGGTTTTCTTTCCCATCTCTAGATGGACATTGTGCAGGAAAAAATTGGGATCCCCTGGAGACTCATTCCTGCCGACAGTGTTCAAGAAAATCCTAACTTATGGCACAAGTAGCATGGACAATCACCAATGCTTCCTTGATTCCTGGTGCGCACTATAGGACCTTGAGGGTGCTTCCATTGAACCACTTCTAACGGAGCCCAGTATTTGCTTTAAATACACTGCAAATTACAGCCAAATAGAAAAAAGATGATCTCTAGTCAACCAAACTGATGCTGGAATGTGTTGCAAAATAACCCCTTTCCCAGCAGATGCGCTGAATCTATCGTAGTCTCAGCTGCAGATGAGCTTAGAACCAATGGTCTTTGCAGTGGGTTAGGGGCGCCTTTCCTGCTAAAACTAACTAACTAAGTAGAAGCTGTCCATCACCCAACACCACTGACCAGATTGGTACCAACGTCTTTGATGGGCTTTCCTCTTTACTCACAAACCATGAGAACATCGTCTAATTACCCCCACAAGCTTATGCCCCATTCCACCGAGATATTTGTTTTCTTCACGGCACAAATATCTCCTCCACCCTCCTTTTTAGCATCTACCTTAGCCCACTGCCAGAGCTGATGCAATGCTTTGGCCTTACTTGTTTGGTGTAACTTGGGCTTTTTGATTTAGATCTCTCTCTCTCTCTATGAAAGACCAGGTCAACACAGTGGGGGAGATTTATTAAGGTTTTGCACCGTGTTTGCATCATAAAAGTAATGCAAATCGGTGCAAAATATTTTTTTTCCAGTTTACTTTGCAGCAGTAAACTTGCTTAGGGCTGGAAATAACGGAAAAGTAACTCGAAGGTATTACTTTGTGCCATGGGGACGTACCAGGGGGGGAGCATGGGCATTCCCATGCAACCACCCAAGGTTTCTCACGCTAAACCAAATTTACTAAGTAAAGTAGATTGGGTTTAGCATGAGAGAACTGTGGCCTTTTCAAGTAAGCGCAAGGAAGGAGAAATGCTTTCATTTCTCCTTCCTTTCCCGACTTTGCATGTGTGCTGCACCGTGTAGCACACATGCAAAGAGGGAAAAGGTTTGCAGTGAGTCTCAGCATAGTATTTTGTACTGGAAGGACAAAGACTATGCTAGACTCACGGAGACACCCTTCCAACATGGTGCAAAAGTGTCTCCGTGGCACAGGAGCTGATTTCAGCACCGGCGCAAGTGAAACGGGGAAGAGTGCCATTTTTTTTTGTAAATAGGTGCGCTCTCCTCCTCTCTCCTTTTCACGTAACGCAGCGCAGCATTTGCGGCTGCTGCAGTGCGTTACGTGAAAAGTTGGTAAATATCCCCCTGTGTCTGAAAGCTGTGTTGGCCTCTTGCACTCACTCAACAGGATTTTCTATTGGATTCAAACTCACTAGTCTAAAACTGTCATACAGGCATTCATAATGAGTCGACTGGATTATGGTAATGCACTGTATGTAAGGATGGCCGATTTCCTCTTCACTTGGTTGCAAAGCATAAAAAAATCTGACTGCTCCACTAACTTGTAATCTTTCTGCTAGTATTCTTCTCAGTGGCAGCTCACCCAGGGAGTGCTGCGGGGTGGTGGGCCGGGGTGGGGGAGGACCAGGGTGGGTGGGGTAGTGGCGTCTGACATACGACGGACAGGAGTAAGGTAAGTAATTAAGTAAATGAAACTATTTACCTTGCGCACCAACTCGTATGTCGGACTCCACCCGCGAGCCGCCACTGACTCTACTATTGGCCAGCTTGAACTTTCTTCATTGGCTGTCCATCCCTAAGAGAGCCATTTTCAAACTGCTTTGTCATATGCATCGGGCAGGCTACTGGACAGGTCCTGTGGCCCAAAGAAGCAAAATCTCATTTTAGATGCCGTCGAGAGCACCTATCAGGCCATCATTTTGCAGAGGCACATCACTAGGGCACATACGGCAGAAGCTATTTTACTATTTGGGGGTCACCCACTGGAATGCCCTTTTTCTCAAACTGCGCCTCACTTCTGATATTATTGTATTAAAAAAATTACTAAAAACTTGGCTATTTCCTCTCTAGAGGTTCTTCTGTTGGTGCAGTTCCATTTTCTGTGTGTTCGTATTTGGTCAGGGCTGCTGTCTAGCGCCAGGATCTCTCTTCCGGGATGAATGTGCACTATATAAATGCTGGCAATAAAAAATATTCACATTACACGAAGATCATCCTCAAGTTGCAGAACAAATGCGGCATAAGTCACGTTCAATTTCTTCTCACATAAACCTTAACACTGAATTGTATACATGCAGTGAGACGTTCGCTGTGACACGAACAGAACATGTGTCGGGACTAGTCCCAGGAGAATTTTTTTATGCATGCGTGATTTAGTGTAAATATTGATTATTGTATTTAAAATATTTCTTATAGAATTAGTTTTTTTCTTGCTTACCTTTTTTCACATAATTTCACCCACGGGAATCTGCTTCAACCAGGAAGTGCCTTGAGGGAATTAGTAAACTAGATGTGTGCCATGGCTTCAAGCGCTGCTCTAGCAACGGTGCCAGTGTGCCTTTGGAAACAGTGTACACATACAAGTAGATATTCACTCAATCTACTGCACCAGTACACAATTATTTGCGAGATCTGCCTTGTCCATTTAACCCTACTAGAGCTGAAACCAAAGAGTGAACGTGTAAGTATAGCCATTGGTTAAAAAAACAGTGATGTTAGACCTGGCGTGTTCAGCGGGTTTATCCCCCAACTGTTTGCTTTTTAGCCTTCCGTATCTGACTTGTCTTTGTTGGTTTAAGGACTCAGAGCACTTTACCCCTGCTGATCAGTTCTAAAGTGCATATGCTCTCCCTGTAAATTGTTGTTATGTATTGGTGATTCCATGATTGGCCTATTTGATTTACTAGTCAGTCCCTAGTACAGTGAACCATGTGTGCCAAGGGCCTGTAAATCAAATGCTGCTAGTGGGCTTGCAGCACTGGTTTTGCCACCCACACAAGCAGCCTTTTAAAGGTAACTCAGATCTGCCACTGCAGTGTCTGTGTGCAGTCTAGTACTGCCATGTCGACTTGGCAAGTGCACCCACTTGCCAGGCCCTAAACTTTCCTTTTCTTACATGTGAGTCACCCCTAAGGTAGTCACAAGATACCCCTGTGGGCAGGGGGCAGTGTATGTGAAAGGTAGGACATGCCCTGATGTGTGTGACATGTCCCGATAGTGAAATACTGCCAATTTTGTTTTTCACTATTTTTTAGGCTATCTGGCCCATAGGAAATCATGGGAGTTAATTAATAACAGGTTATAAGTATAACTTCCCATTGGGACCAGATAGTAAAATAAAGGTTAGTATGCCTGAACTCAGAATCTAAAGATGCACCTTTTAGTAAAGGTGATTTTTACATTCTGTGTTTGAAAATGCCACTTTTAGAAAGTAGGTATTTTCTTGCTTAGCCATCCTGTGTGCCTCTGCTAGGATGTGTATTGACTGTCTGGCTTTGGGGTGACAGGCGCTGGGGATGTGCAGTGGCTCACAAGAGTCTGGATGAGTCAGGGCGGTTTGAATAGACCAGGGCTGCATTCAGAGTACAGGGAGGAGTTTTCACTAGCACCTGCATAGGCCTAGTCTGCATTTAGAGTGGTGGCCAAAGATTTCCCTTGCACACAAATAGGCCCTGTCTGCCTTACAAAATGCTGTCTCCACCTCCTGCCAGGCAGCTGCACCAGAGAGGACAGAATTGGTTATGTCTGGGCAAAGAGCTTCACCGCCACTAGAGAACAAAGGCATTTGTGATATTAAGAGAGGGGGCCAGACCCCTCAACTTTAGATTACTGCTGAACTAAAGAACCTGCCAGGAAGAAGGACCGGGAAAGCTGAAGAAGGAGTACAGCCCCCATGCTGTGTGCTGTTGGGGTTGGCCTGCAGTGGTTCCTTCTGTCTTGCGCAGGGAAAGGACTGGACAGGGCTTTCATCATCCTGCTGTTAGAGTTTTCTCCAAGGGCTTGAAGTAAAGCTTTCCTCCTGTTGGAAGTCTCAAGGATAGAAAAGACTTCAATGATCACCTCTGGGAAATCAAGAGTAACCTTAGCCAAGGAGAAGAGCTGGAGAAACTGAGGAGGAATACTGCCCCTGTGCTGTTTTCTGTCTAGGGTTGGCCTGCAGTGGCTACATTCCGCCAAGAAAAGGGGAAAGGACTTTGATGTTTGCTGTGTCCCCTGTTTGAGGAAGATCTCCAAGGGCTTGAAACTGAGCTTGCCTCCTGTTCTGAAGACTCAGGGACACAAAGTCTTCACCACCAGCTTCCCTGAACTTCCTTGCTAGGAGTTCTGACCTGCTAAGAGGTGCCTGCTGTTGTTTGAGCCTCTGGAGGCTGTTTGCCGCTGGTAGCTTTAAAAGTAACGCAACTTCAAGAAGCACAGCGCATCCGCACCTGTTTCCGATGCATCGCTGAAAAAATCATCGCCTCGTGTTAGAAATGGGATTTCTGGTTGACTAGGGCAAGCGCCTAAGCCAGGCAGAAACCACCACTCTAGTCAGGGAAAGGGAGTTACACGCTGAACATAACTCCTGCTCACCCCCTTGGTAGCTTGGCACAAGCAGTCAGGCTTATCCCAGAAGCAATGTGTAAAGCGTTTGCTCAACTCACACACAGCAACACACTAGGCACATTACAAAAGAAACTCCGCACAAGGTTATATAAAAATAGCCTTTGTATTATCCAAAACAAATTAGAATCATAATCACGCATATACACTGCGCCAACTGGCACCAGGTAACAATTTACAGGGGACTATATACAGGACCAGGCCAATCGGGCCACGGTCAGAACCATCAGAATGCAGGTAGTAAATATAAAACACAACCAGTCATTACTGGTACCATAATGGCATAAGCATTATCACATTAGCATTAGACACCATCCTAAAATATCATATCATGACATTAGGCATAAACACATTAGGCCCAAACCTCATTAGCATAAACACTTTACGCATTAGGCTTCACCAGCATAAACACATTATGCAATAACCTCATAAGCATAAACACATTACGCATTAGGTATCACTGGCATAAACACATTATGCAATCACCTCATAAGCATAAACACATTACGTATTAGGTATCACTGGCATAAACACATTATGCATTCACCTCATAAGCACAAACACATTAGCGTAAATACCACGGGCAAAAATCATATTTGGCATAGACGTCCTAAACAAACAGGGCATCACAGTAACACGGGGAAAGTGCGCACAGCACCTTAGGGCCTTGCGCCCTATCAATAGAAAGAAAATGACCCCCAGGTCAACTGGCCTTTCTCTGGGGCTGAAATGCCCTATGTCCAGAAATGTCAAGGTCTGTAGATAGGGCTTCTCAATTAGCCCTAAGGCTGCCAAAGCAGCAACAGGAATGGGGCGCAATGGGCTGGGGCAGGGCATGAGTGTATCTCACTCCTTTCTCATCACAAAGAATCTGGCCCCCAAAAACGCTGCTGCTGCCCGTGCTATCGCAGAGCAGCTGGGAATCCGGCACTGGCACTCACTGTGCAGCGGCACAGCTGTGAAGATGCCACAAACAAGCACTGGGACCACAGTGCCTCAGGGAGCACTCACAAGGCACAATGGAGGGGTCAGGCACCGACAATGTGCCTCAAACCACCCCTCAACAGCTCACGTCTTAGCCCCACTCACCGGGGCTGTCGTGGACTTCACTGGTCTCCGGGTGAAGGCCGGTCTTCAAGCACCAACAATGTGTATTGTAAGGC
Source organism: Triturus cristatus (assembly GCF_964204655.1). Taxonomy (NCBI): domain Eukaryota; kingdom Metazoa; phylum Chordata; class Amphibia; order Caudata; family Salamandridae; genus Triturus; species Triturus cristatus. The sequence continues at coordinate 629,930,581 of NC_140584.1, read as the reverse complement.
CCCGCTCACGGGACCTCCCCGGCCTTCCTGCGGCCACCGGCAATCTGGGTGAACTCACCTCCCTTCCTCCAAGACGGGGGGGGCGGAAACAGAGCCCGCAAGACTCCTGACTCGCCTGCAGCACGTGGGGCTTCCCTCACCGATATGGGAGCCCAGCCTTACCTCCGGCACTGGATTGTCTGGCTTCCTCTTTGCCATGTGCTTTGGATTAATCGCAGCCGTAGTACTCCTCCACGCACACCATTGCGGGGTGGGCTCCCTCCAAAAGCGGCATTACTACGGGGTAGGCTCCTGCCAAAGCGGCATTACTGCAGGGTAGGCTCCCACTCCAAAGGACCACAAACGCGGGGTGGGCTCCCGCTAGTAAATAAGCATAAATGTGGGGTGGGCACCCACCAGAAAGGCATAAATGTTGGGTGGGCACCAGCTCAATAATACGCATAAATGCGGGGTGGGCATCCGCAAAAGTAAAGGCAAACGCGGGGTAGGCTCCTGCTTGATCAGCAGTGCAGGGGGGGAATCCCTACGCTTGGAATTCCCTCGGCACGCACTTCAGCAGCACGCTGCCAGACGCCAGCTCCTCTTAGCCATAAAAACATAGCGCTCTTCAGAATAAAAGTAAAGCGCTCACAAGGCGCTAGAGTACAAAGTACAGGGAGAAAAGACTGGGCCCAGGCAGGCCAGCACACATGGCCGTCCAGCAGGGAGGCAGTCCCTCGTGGCGGTTCCTTCTGGAGCTCAGCAGCAGCAACAAGCCCCCAGTCACAAGAACAACACACAAAACATGGGGTCACAGCCCCTACATTTATACTCGGTTTTCCTTTGTCTGCCCCGGCACAGGACTTGGGGGAACCAGTTGCAACTGGTTCTGGGGGTGTAGAGCACTTTGCTTACAGGGCTCCCACCCTCGTTTGTCAGGTTGGGGCTCTATCATCAGACACACCACAGGGGGGCGCAGCCAGCATTCACCCAGGCAGGCACAATCCCATTCAGGGTCAGGGGACTACTCCTCCCACTACTCTAAATGCAGATGCCCTATTCAGCCAAGCGCTGACTCACCCTGCCCCTCCTGGAGCCACACACACCTCACCAGCCCCTGTCACTAAAAAGCCAGACATGCAATCCACATCAGGCAGGCAGACACATAGCACACAGAAATGCCAACTTGTAAAAGTGGCATTTCTAAAATAGTTATAATAAATCTGCGCACACCATTGCATAGCATTTATTATCACTATTTCAAACATACCAAACTTGACCACGCTGCTCCTCCCATATCAAGAATTACCACTGAAACACTTATCAGGGAATCTCCAATGCATTCCTATGGGAGGCAGCCTCACAGCATTGAGAAACCAAAATGGCAGTTTGTCACTACTAGGACATGTCACACACTTAAGGTACATGTCCTACCTTTTACCTAAAATGCACCCTGCCCATAGGGCTAGCTAAGGCCTACCTTAGGGGTGACTGACATGCAGTAAAAGGGGGGTCACAGATAGGGCAGACACTTTAGGTGCCACGTCACAGCGGCAGTAACATTGAGCACACAGGCCCTGCAATGGCAGAGGCCTGGGATAGGTTTGAAAGGCTACTTTGGTGGGTGGCGCAATCAGTGCTGCAAGCCCACCAGTAGCATTTAATTTACCAGCCCTGGGTATATGAGATACCACTTTACAAGGGACTGACAGGTAAATTAAATATGCCAAACAGATGTAGACCAATCCTTACCATATTTAACACAGAGAGCACACACACTTTACACTGGACAGCAGTGCTAAAGTGCCCAGAGTCCTAAAACCACCAACCCATGTCAGAAAAAAGGCTAGGTGGAAAGCAAAAAGTTTAGGGATGACCCTGCAAAAGGGCCAAGTCCAACACCTTGCCTGCCCGCAGCTCAAGAAATTGCCACAAGCCACATCGAGATCCACTGATCTCGGAAGCCCAAGATCACTGTACCAATTCCGACTAAAGCCCTGCTGTGCGGCTGCAAGAATCCACTCATCGTCCCAGATCGTCGCATCGCATTGAGGCGGCAAGTCTGTCACATCATTGGGGAATGCAGTAAGAAATCGACGCATCACCTCCCCACACAGTAAGAAACTGACGTATCACCTCCTCTCCAGTAAGGAACTGACACATCACATCCCCTAAGCAGCAGTAAGGAACCGAAGCATCACCTCCCCCGGAGCAAGGAACGGACGCATAATCTTCTCTGAATGTATGGAAACCAACGCATCACTTTTCCTGCAGCCTTTTTTGTTTGTGTGAGTGAGGCATCCAAGGTACTTTGTGTGAAAAGTGCTGCATCTGCAATTTGCTTTGAACTGAACTATTTCTATCATTGGAAATTCATATTTTTATTATTGTATTATGGATTCTTGTCATTTTGGTCTTGTTTGGTTTAGATAAAGATTACTTATTTTTCTAAACTGATGAGGTGTCCATTTATAGTGTTTTCACTGTATTACTGTATGTGTTCACATAAGCCTTACACACTGCCTCTGAGATAAGCCTGTCTGCTCGTGCCAAGCTACCAAGGGGGTGAGCAGGGGTTATTTTGGAAGTGTGTCCCCCGTACCCTGACTAGAAGCAAGGGTCCCTATTTGGACAAAGGTACCTCACTCTGCCAACTAGAGACTCCAATTTCTAACATTGGTGGCCAGCGGTGAAGATCTAGACGTGCATTTGTGTCTTACATACACTGATTGTTGTACACTACTAGTATAGTGCAGAGCATTACGCGACCACATACTGCTTTTTCTGTTTTCTGATGTCCTCCTGGAAATATTTTTGATACTGAGACTCTGATTTGTTGTTGCACCTGTGAAGTCTTGAGAAAATGAAACATGACTTCTGACACATGTTCCTCTATACAATGAGGGAGCTACGTGTGTTCTGCAAGGAAAGGGGGCTGCCTATGAAGAGAAGGTCCAGGCAGGATCTAGAGGCAGCTCTATTTCAGTATAAGTTACCCAGCTGGGGGCCAACATTACCAGTTGAGTCTAAGGATGAGGACTTCTCTGAAAGTGAGGAAGAAACAGAAAAAGATGTCTGGCTTCTAGCTTGTGAGCAGAGGCTGAGAGAGCTTGATGAGGAGCTCAACAGAGCTAAATCCAAGAGGGCCTTGACCCAAGAAAAGGAAATGTGTGTAGCTCAGGAAGTGAGCTTGGCTGGGCTGGAGGCGGTGTCCAGCTCAGATGGTGGCAGCAAGAAGGTGTTATCTAGTGCTGAGGAAGAAGTACACACACCCAGAGATATGGCGTCTGACTTGAAGGAGGGGGTTAACATACATCAGGGGGTTCAGGTTTATGAGGTGGCTCCAGTTGTACGCAGTGTCCCTGAAGTGGATTGGGGAACTGGCACAGGGGATCATAGTGGTGGGAGAGATACTCTACTGACTGTAGATGAGAGGTGCTGGGAGAGGGGTTCCCCCATGGTATAATTCCTGGCCTGTGAGTGTAGTGCCGCCCAGAAGAGTGTGGGTTGAGTAACAGAGACAGTCAGACACTGTCTTGTCAGTCTAAGGAGGGTGGTGTGGGGTACGTGTGCGAGGCACTGAATGGTAAAGCAAAGGGTAGCTTGGCTAACACCTGTGTGGGGCTGTGTGATTCAATTGTTGGAGAGCATATTTTAAGTCCCCGTTTTCCGGGGCATATGCCAACACCTGGTGGAGTGTGAGTTCTCTGACCCCAGGGAGCTCACCCTGGAGGCAGACCTTTCGGTGGATTCCAGAGGGTCTGAAAGAGCATCTGGAGTGATCGAGTGGAGGTGGCTCAGGTTGTCCCCAATCAAGTGAGGTAGGGGAAGGTTGTGGTTGCCCAGAGAGGTCCCAAAGTAAACAGAGGGGTGTAGGGTCCCATGTCCTGTCTCAGAGGATAAGGAGTTGGTGTGGACTGTGTCCCGAGGTGCCCAAAACCCATTCTCAAGGCCTGGTGTGTTCAATGAGGGAACACCAGGAGGGAGCCCTGACCTGTACCGGGAGGCCATTCCCTGAGGAGGATTCCAAGGTGTCAGTTGAGCTGGAGGAGACTACTGTTACCAGCATTCCACCAGCTCTGGTGTCTGGCAGAACCTCTCCAGTTGGCAGAGGGCATGAGTCCAGAGAGGGGATGAGAGGGGGACATAGTCCCAAGTGGAATGACCAGTGAGTCAGGGGTTGCCAGCTCTGAGATCAGAGCACCCTAGGACTGACCCTGGTAAGGCCACTTCTGGCCTGGGGATCTTCATGCTCTGTCAGGTGGACAGGAGGCTGGAGACCTGCACCAGGCAGACTCTTACACAACTCCAGAGGAGTGTGTTTCCCTTGACAGGGTGGGTGTACTCCCCCAGAAGTCCTAGTTTGCCATGCACAAATCCAGCCTAAGGGACAAACCCTAGGTTGGAGGGCCAGGTTCAGGGTGTCCCCCCTGACCTGGAGGAAGGGGAGACTGCCAACAGTGCGCCTACTGGTTGGTCTTCTGGGGGCACTGCTCCAGGTGGGAGGGTGCAGTGCCCCAGTAGGGGAGCAGGGAGAGGGTGGCCTCACCCCTGACCTCTGCTCAGTCTAAGGGTACAGACCCTAGGCTGGGATCCCAGTTGCAGGATAGAACCCCTGAACTGGTGGGCGAATTGAGCAGGACACATGCCGCAGGTGCCCTGACAATTCTAGAAGGGTGTACCGCACAATATGAGAGGGTGCCAGGCCCCAAGGAGTAGGACCAGGTGTGGGAGAACCCACCTCAGTCCCCAGTCCAGTCTCAGGGTACAGACCCTGGGCTGGTGGGTCAGTGTCAGGATTTCATCCCTGACCTGACATGAGGGAGAGTGGACAAAGGGTGCCAGGCACCTGAAGCTACTGCCCGACTCTCTAATGTCACAGACGTTCAAGAGCCCTGAGATGCATAAGGCCTGGGTCTCATCACTGACAACTGTCAGTGGCCACTGTGGCTTGCTGTCCTGCTGGACTGAGTGGCCCCTGTGGAGGGGACAGGAGTCACACCCTGGGGGTGGACTGGGCCACACCACTGTGTTGGCCATGTGGGTACTGTCTGACTGTTGGGACACACCTGTGAGCAAGTTAAGATTAGGTGCTGCACAGATGGTTTCCACAGGTGAGAAGAAGGGTTCCCCATGGGTTAGCGTAGTGGGCCCTGAGAGTATGGACAGAGGGGTCCAACTGGGTTCAGAAAGGCGTGGAACCAGAACTTGCCCTCGCTGTTGTGGACCAGGTCTAGGTTCTATCACCTCAACCAGGGAGGTCTATCAAGGGATTGATTAGTCTACCCTGGCTTTAGGCTGGAAGGGAGTTGTGTTGGACCTGGCTTGTCCAGCAGTTTTATCCCTAGACTTTTTGCCTTTTGGCCTCCTGTTTCTGACCTGTTTTTGTTGGTTTTATGACTCCGGGCACTTTACCACTGCTGATCAGTGCTGAAGTGCATATATGCGCTCCCTGTAAATTGTTGTTATGGATTGGTGATTCAATGATTGGCCTATTTGATTTATTAGTCAGTCCCTAGTACAGTGCACTATGTGTGCCAAGGGCCTGTAAATTAAATGCGGGAATTGGGCTTGCAGCACTGGTTGTGCCACACATACAAGCAGCCTTTCAAAGGTAACTCAGACATGCCACCACAGTGTCTGTGTGCAGTCTAGTACTACCATGTCGACTTGGCAAGTGCACCCACTTGCCAGGCCCAACATTCCCTTTTCTTACATGTGAGTCACCCCTAAGATAGGCCCAAGGTACCCTTGTGGGCAGTGTCCAGTGTATGTGAGAGGTAGGACATGCCCTGATGTGTGTGACATGTCCTGATAGTGAAATACTGCCAATTTCGTTTTTCACAATTGAAAAGTTATATGGCCCATAGGAAAGCATGGAAGTTAATTTTTAACAGCTTATAAATATAGCTTCCCATTGGGACCAGATAGGTAAATAAAGTTTAGTATGCCTGAAATCAGAATCTAAAGATGCATCTTTTATTAAAGGTGATGTTTACATTCTATGTTTGAAAATACCACTTTTAGAAAGTAGGTATTTTCTTGCTTAGCCATCCTGTGTGCCTCTGCTAGGAAGTGTATTGACTGTCTGGCTTTGGAGTGATAGGGCCTGGGCATGTGCAGTGGCTCACGAAAATCTGGATGAGTCAGGGCAGTATTAAATAGACCAGGACTGCATTTAGAATAGTGGGAAGAGTTTTCACTAGCACCTGAATAGCCCTGGTCTGCATTTAGAGTGGTGGGCAGAGATTTCCCTTGCACACGAATAGGCCCTCTCCGCCTTACACAATGCTGTTTCTACCTCCTGCCAGGCAGCTGCACCTGAGAGGACAGAACTGGTTTTGGCTGGCCAAAGAGCTTACCTGCCACAAGAGAACAAATTAATTTGTGCTATAAAGAGAGGGGGCCAGACCCCTGAACTTTAGATTACTGCTGAACTAAGCAACCTGCCAGGAAGAAGGACCGGGTAAGCTGAAGGAGGAGTACAGCCCCCGTGCTGTGTGATGTTGAGGTTGGCTTGCAGTGGTTGCTTCTGGAATGGACTGAGCTGTGCTTTCATCATCCTGCTGTTAGAGATTTCTCCAAGGGCTTGAAGTAAAGCTTGCCTCCTGTTGGAAGTCTCAGGGATAGAAAAGACTTCAATGATCACCTCTGGGAAATCGAGAGGAACCTTAGCCAAGGAGAAAAGCTGGAGAAACTGAGGAAGAATACTGCCCCTGTGCTGTTTTCTGTCTAGGGTTGGCCTGCAGTGGCTACTTTCTGCCAAGAAAATGGAAAAGGTCTTTGATGTTTGCTGTGTCCCCTGCTTGAGGAAGGTCTCCAAGGGCTAGAAACTGAGCTTGCCTCCTGTTCTGAAGACTCAGGGACACAGTCTTCACCATCAGCTCCCCTGAACTTCCTTTCTGGGAGTTCTGACCTGCTAAGAGGTGCCTGCTATTGTTTTGGACTCTGGAGGCTGTTTGCCGCTGGTAGCTGCAAAAGTAACGCAACTTCAAGAAGCACGACGCATCCGCACCTGTTTCTGATGCATCGCTGAAAAAATCGTCGCCTCGTGTTAGAAATGGGATTTCTGTTTGGCTAGGGCAGGCGCCTAAGCCAGACAGAAAGCACCACTCTAGTCAGGGCAAGGGAGTTACGCGCTGAACATAACTCTTGCTCACCCCCTTGGTAGCTTGGCACATGCAGTCAGGCTTATCCCAGAGGCAATGTGTAAAGCGCTTGCTCAACTCACACACACACAGCAGCAACACACTAGGCACATTGCAAAAGAAACTCCACACAAGGAACTGGAAAGGTAACACAACTTCAAGAAGCGCGATGCATCACACCTTTTTCAGCTGCAAAAAATCATCGCAGCTCCTGCCTGCAGCACAAAAAATCGCTGTACGCCTCATCGAGTGCACTTATCTCCGAAGTCCGAGATTACCGCACCGATTCAGACGCATCTCTGCTGTGCAGCTGCAAAAATCCACGCATTGTCCTGATCATCGCAGGGAGGCACCAAGTCTGTCGCATCGTTGGGAGAACGCAGTAAGAAACCAACGCATCACCTCCTCTCCAGTAAAGAACCAACGCAGTACGGAATCTAAACATCACCTCCCCCAGAGCAAGGAACCGGGACATCACCTTCCCTGAGTGTAAGGAACTGACGCATCATCTTCCCTGCGGGCCTTTTTGTCTGTGTGCGTGACTCATCCAAGGTACTCTGGAGCAGATTTACAAGGAACTGACACATCTGCATAGATGCGTCAGTTTCCTTGCGCCAGCAGCAAATGTCCTTGTACCACCATGGATGCGCTGTATTTTCAATACAGTGATTCATGGCGCAAGGATTAACAGATGCGTCAGAAATTTTGACTCATCCCTTGGCCCAAAAGTCACGCATTACCAGAGTTTGGTCGCAAGCACAACACAACTCCAGAAATTTATTTTGGGGCCTATACTTACTGTACTGCATCACTCCTTATGCCTGCTTCAAGCAGGCGTAAGGTTTTGACGCAGTGGCGTCCGAAAAATGGCGCAGTCAAATCTTGTAGATTTCACTGCGCCACATTTACGAGGCCTTCCTGCATGGGAACGCCCACCCTGCATACATTATACCTGATGCAGGTATAATGTGACGCAGGGCTTTACAATGTGATGCATCTCCCTAGATGCATCACGTTGTAAATAGGCCGCATTGTTATCGCAGCCGTTGCGTCAAAAAAAGAGACGCAATGGCAGCGCAAGGATTCGCAAAGAGCTTGTAAATCAGCCCCTTTGTGTGAAAAGTGTTGCATCTGCAATTTGCTTTGAACTGAACTATTTCTATCATTGGAAATTCATATTTTTATTATTGTATTATGGATTCTTGTCGTTTTTGTCTTGTTTGGTTTAGATAAAGATTACTTATTTTTCTAAACTGGTGTGGTGTCCATTTGTAGTGTTTTCACTGTATTACTTTATGTGTTCACAAATGCTTTACACACTGCCTCTGAGATATGTCTTTCTGTTTGTGCTGAGCTACCAAGGGGGTGAGCTGGGGTTAATTTAGAAGTGTATCCCCCTTACCCTAACTAGAAGCAAGGGTCCCTATTTGGACAAAGGTTCCTACCTCTGCCTCTGCCCCAATTTCTAACAAGTGATGTGCATAACAAAATGTTTGAGTCTTTAACAAATGGTGTGGTATATGAGCTCCTATCCTCCTCCATTTTACCCCAACCCAATTACTGCTCAAGCTTGGGAATGAGAGAGCGTGCAACTGCTGATGGATAGCATGGCATCTGTGCTCAGCTATCGGCAGGAGTCTATTACAGAACAAGGATCCTGATATGCTGACGTTGGATACGCAGAAAAGTGGTTGCTTTCGAACACTGACTTATTGCACATCTAATGCAGTTGTACAAACTGACCTATGAACTATTAGATCGATTCACAAAATCACAATTCAGAGTTGGTCACGATCTGACCTGCCTAATGAATATTAGTAAGGTAGGTTGCAAATTGCCACTTTCTGTGATTGGATGCCTAAACAATGGTGGTGACTTGCTCTGCTCAGCAGACCACCATGCCTGTGATCACATTTAAATAAAGCAAATCTTTTTAAATGCAATCACCATTTCCTTTCAGGAAATGGGGACTGCATTTAAAGTAAAAAGGTAACTGTTTTTGAAAGGTTTGTTTGAGAGTTGGCAGTGGTCCCTTGCATCACTGCCTACACTCCACAAAACCTTTTTTTAACATTCACAAAGGGGAAGGGGACCCATGAAAACCAGTTCCTCTTTGTACATGGGTTACCAACTTATTTGAGGAGTCAGTAACTTTTCAATAAATGTAGGCCAAAATTACAGTTAGAAACCAATGATAAATCACAGTGTGAATTGAAATTTGGAAGGAATGCCCTAAACACATCCATACCAAAACTCCAATTCGTTAAGTATTTGTAAACCTATTTTTTGATTCGGTAAATGTGAGAGATTGGATTACTGGTTGAGGAGGGTAAAACCCTACTCAAGCAGTGACCACAATGCTTGTCAGGGTGAGGCACAAGCAAACCCCAAATTAACCTGTGCTCAACACTCTGGTAGCTTGGCACAGAGCAATCAGGCTTAACATAGGGGCAGTGTAAAGTATTTATGCAGCACTTCAAACAGTAATAAAGTGAAAACACAACACAAGAGAAATCCCACACAAGTTTAAAGAAATAGAGTAAAGTTTACCAAATAAAAAAATAAAAAAACAATCTGTAGAACTGGAGATATAAAATTAAAAAACTTCTGTGAAAATACCACCAAAAAGCACAAAGTGCCAACCGTGGATATCTAATCTGAACAGGACAAAGTCACAAGTTCAGGGATCCGCCATGGGGGGCAGGTCAGCTGCAGCGACCCATGTATGCCTGCTGAACAAGAATACCTTAAGTCCTGGTTGCAGAGCGTTGTGAGGTCCTGCATTGAGGATGCACTGGTTGCATTGAGGATGCGCTGGCTCCGAGGAGCTATGGTGCTGCGATGCCAGGTCCTTCATCATCGTTGAGTATCCCCTCAATGAGGGCATGCGTTGTGAAGTCTGGTGTCAAGGATGTGTTACACAGCTGAGCAATGCGTTAGTTCTAAAGAGCTGGGAGGTTGCAATGTGAGAACATTTATTGACGTCACAGCTGCCGTCGATGAGAAATTGGCGATGCGAGGGCCTCTGTTAATGAAACTTCACACAGCTATGTTTTCGATGCAGGCTGCGAGGCTGCGAGGCTGATGCGGAGTCCTTGTGCTGGGAAAACCCTTGCAGCAGAGGCAATGAGTTGGTTCTGCTTAGGATTGCTTTGGATTGCACCAAGCATCAGTGGTGATGTGTCAGTGGTGCTGGATTTACAGATGTGTTGGTCCAGCACATTCAGGCCAACTTCCAAGGGTCCAGAACTGGGGTGGCATCCATGTTGTGATTCTCCCCCTAACTTTTTGCCTTCAATCCTCCTGTTTTGCTGACTTCACTTTCCCTAGCTATAGGACTTTGTGAACTTTATCACTGCTAGCAAGTGTTAAAGTACATGGTAGAATTGGCATACACCCAATTGGCATATTTAATTGACTTGTAAGTCCCAGGTAAAGTGGAACTACCTATGCACAGATCCTGTAAAGTAAAAGCCACTGGTGGGCCTATAACACTGATTGTGCTACCCACTTAAGTAGCCCTTTAAACATGTCTCAGGCCTGCCTTTGCAACCTGTGTGTGTAGTTTTTAAACTGCCATGTCATCCTGTCAAAAGAAACCTTTTGCCAGGCCCAAACCTTCCTTTTTACTACACATAAGTCAATCCCAGGGAAGGGTGCCATGTATTTAAAAAGTAGGGCATGTGCTTTTACGTTTTTAAGAGCCACCAACTGTCAACGCATCCATTGCCACAGTAACCTTTCCTGACACATGCAAACATGCAAAAATCAGATCTATCCTCAAGAAACCCTCCTCAGACACCAACAAACTCCAGAATTACTGCCCCATCTTGTTGCTCCCTTTTCCCCGCCAAAATTCTGGAGAAGGCCATTAATTGGCAGCTCAAAGAACACCTGGGGGTGGGGGGACAACCTGTTAGACGCCTCCTAATCCAGTTTCTACACCAACGACAGCACGAATGCCTCCCTGATTGCCACCATGGATGACATCCGCACCCTAGTCGACAGAGGAGAATTGACGGCCCTGATCCTCCTCAACCTCTCCGCAGCTTTCGACAATGTTTCCCACCACAAACTCATCAAAATACTGCACCAGATTGGGATCAAGAGAGACGCACTCAGATGGTTTGCATCATTCTCCACAGGACTCATGCAGAGAATCTGCCTTTCTCCTGTCACCTCGGAACACACAAGCACCATCTGTGGCATCCCTCATGGTTCATCTCTCAGCCCCACCCTCTTCCACCAATCTGACGCTTCTAGCCAACATCGTCAGAACCCATGATATCAACATTATATCCTACACCGATGGCACCCCGATCATCTTCTGACTAACAATAAACCCCACCACCACTAAGACCAACTTCCACAACTGTATGAATATTGTCGCAGCCTGGATGAAGGACAGCTGTCTGAAGTCCAACATGGACAATACTGAAGTGCTAATCTTTGGCAACCACGCCTCCCTCTGGAACAACACTTGGTGTCCTGTCAAACTCAGATCCACCTTCATACCAAAAGACCATGCCCACAAACTTGGCATCACCCTGGACAGCAAACTCATCATGGAATGACAGATCAACACAGTCTCCTCTGCCTGCTTCCACACTCTTCACATGCTCTGAAGAATCATCAAATGGCTCCCCATAAGAACAAAAAAATAGTAATGCAAGTCCTAATCACAAGCTGGCTGGACCACAGCAACGCACTGTATGCAGGAATCACCACCAAACTCATGAGAATGTTCCAGATGATACAGAACTCTGTGGCCAGACTGACCCTAAACTGCTCAAACGGAACCACATCACGCAGGACTTGAGGAACCTTTACTGGCTTCCCGTCCAGTAAAGATGCAAATTCAAGCTACTAATCCACGCCTACAAAGTCCTCCATGACCAAGGTCCAGCATATATATACCACCGCCTTAACTTCCACCAACCATCCAGAAGCCTTCGCTTAGCCTCCATCACCCTCGCACAGACACCGTGCATCCACCAAAGCTGCAACGAAGGCCGCTCATTCTCCCACCTCGTCGCCATGTCCTGGATCCCCCTCCCTCTCCACCTATGAACATCACTCTCGCTGACAGACTCAAGACCTGGCTTTTGAACTGAGCCCAGCAACCCAGCACCTGGATACCCTCACGGGAGATAAGTTGCGCTTTACTAGTACCGATTGATTGATTGATTTTACATGTCCTGGTAGTGAAAAACTCTTACATTCATTATTCACTACTGCAAGGCCTGCCTTTCCCATAGGATAGTATTGAGGTTATGTTTTTTCGTTTAATAAGCTGTAATTTCAAACCAGGTCATGTTTAAAAATTAAAGCAGAGCAAAGGAACTGGCAATGGCGACAAAGCAAAAGAAACTACCCTTGGAGGAAAATAAGTTGGCCATGGAGGCGGAGGAGAGGAAAATGTCTCATGAGAGAAGCCTCAGAGAACTGGACATAAGACCTGAGCTAGCAGAGTCCAGCGGTTTTGATGGCAGCATGCCTGTAGTACCCTGAGGATCCGTATTCCTTAAGGTCTGGTGCCTGATTTTTTGTGGGGGAGGACATTGAGAAGTGGTTTTAAACTTATGAGGTGGTTTTACAGATGCATAGGATCGCTGAGGAGCTTTGGGGGCTAGCCTCTGGAAGCCTATGCTTAGCTAAGGGAGTGATACCCTACTGGCTCTAGAGAAAGAAGACATGATAAAGTATCCACCCATGAAAGCAACCCTTGTATGGAAATATGGCCTCACTCCTGAGAAATACAGGGAGAAGTTTAGGTACATCAAAATATACACACAATCTCGCACTAGCCTTTAAAGAATTAATCCACAATCATTGCTAACCCACGGTTATTTCAAAAAATATTTCAATTTAATTTCTTTAGCCTACATTATTCATGAAAAATTTTAATTGTTATTTAGAAAAAAAAATAATAATAATTTTGAAAAAAATCAAATTTAAATATACATATGAATGAAGTGTGTTCATGTTATTGTTATGAGGTTTTCATGAATAATGTAAGCTAAATTAATGAAATAAAAATATTTTTGAAATAACAGTAGGTTAGTAATGATTGCAGATTGATTCTTGATTAAAAAACAATAGGCTGGTCGGTTTTTGTATACATAGTTTGATGTGCTGTTCCCTGTGCCTCAGCCTGTAAGGAATACTGGGGGTACCCTTAATAAGATTAGAAGTTTAGGGACAGCCAGAATATACCCCACCAGTCCTGGGTGGATTTTGTGGATTCCTTTGCAAGGAACTGGATGGTTGGGTGAAGGGAAGGGAAGTAAAGAATTACCAGGGTCTGTACTACTTGATTGCAAGAGAGCACATGATCACCACAAGGGTGGTCAGGGTCCATCTCAGAAGAAGGAGGGTGGAGACAAACCTAAAGACAAGGAACTCTCTAAAGGTCCCCCAACTTGTTCTAAGGGTCAGAACTCCCAATCTCCTCATGAAAAGAACATTTTGTGGTTCTTTAACATTCAGCCCCTAGGGAATCCACTCCCTAAGTGCTATGAGTGCCAACAGGCTGAGCACTATAATGGGGATACCACGTGTCCCAAGCAGGCACAGCCTCCCCCTGGTGGGCAGGCACCGCCTTTGGTTAGTGTAGCACTTGGGGAGGAGATTGCGCTAGATAATATGGGGATAGCGTAGAGTTCACCCTAGATTCCCTGGGTGACCGAAAGATGATTCAGAGAACTCACATGCCGAGTAACGCATGGAAATATAGGCAGTGGGCCACCATCAATGGGTAGAGGGTTACGCTCTGAGTGACACTGGAGCCAGCATGACAACTGCTAGAATATCATCTAGTAACCTCAGAGTAGGTAATCCATAATGCATTCCACTAGGTTGTTATGTACCCCCAACCTAGGCCTAAGTAGCAAAATGATCTTTCACCTACATTTGTCCTACCTTGCTCTGCATAACGGTTCTAGCACTGACTTTTTACCCAGTTATGTGCTGAATAAATGTTGATTGGTTTCCTTGAAACTAACTTCATTCATTATGCATGAGGATTCTTAGAAAAGTCCCCTGACATGACGTAAAGAGCAGGATCAACATACTCTTTATAAAAGTCATGGTCATCTTCACCCTAGGGTGGCAGAACTACTTTGCATAATTGCAGGTATTGATTTGGGCTCATTTACATAATCATACTCACAGCATATTGATTGTAGTAGGAACCCCAAGCCTATCTTTATGGTATAAAAGAACCATACCTTTACTAGATAAGCAGAGGAGATGCTTCCACGCTGACACAAGACACTCAGGTCCTGGCCTGCTACAAGTTTCAACACACAGCGGTCTGCGATTCCTTGTGGGTTGTTCAACTCATGACCAAGATGGGATCCTTCATTCTCTCCGATCAGGTAATGGGTTCGGCTCTTTCCGAGGAGATTATTGGCTTTACACCCACATACATGCTAGGTACACGTAGGTAAACTTAGGTAGGGTCCACATTGTAGGAATACGCTTGAGTACTGTCATGTATATATGCCTGCATATATTCACTGTTTCAGCACCATGGTAGAATTCTACCTTCCATTTACTCTGTTGGTGCTTTTAATGTTATACATTTGCTTCTGTCTAATGATTGTCACAGGCAACATGTTTTATACTAGAATGACGCTGTTTCAATAAATGCGTATTGAAAACATCCCCACCGTTTATTTTGTGTATCTCTCTGAGACTAAGTGTGCACGATTGGCTGAGCGGAAATACTGTACTGTTTCCACGATCCCTGAAGGATCAAGTATTGTCATGTTCAATTGTTGCCACAAACTATTCACTTCTTGGTAAGGTTAGGGGGCTTATAGAGGCACTGTGAGCTAGCTGGTCTAAAGGCTAACATATCCTTTGGGATTGACGGAACCAGTCTTGGCCCCAAGCCCTTTAGTTTATGTTGTCAAACAAACATGTGGATCCTATGTATTTTTAGGAACTACACAACAAGGTTATTGCAGACAACAACCATGACAGTCACTACCCATTGGCTCTGGTTCCCTGTGGGTGGAGGGGGGTCTCAGGTTCCTTGACGGTAGCTTTGAGTCCATCCATGCCTGTGGATTATCTGCTTGCCAGTGATCTAGAGCTCACCATCTGGAAAGAGGCAGAGCTTAGGTCATGCCTGGAGATGCTAGGGTTGCCTGAGAGGGTATGCTTGACCACACGGTCCATAGTTGACCAAGAGGGGAGTCAGGACAGCCTGGAAGAATGGTTCAGGTGCTTGCCAAAAGAGAAAATACAAGGGGCACAGGAAAGTCGCTTCAGAAACTCCCACTGTCCAGAAGGAGGCAGAGCCTGAGGGCATATCCTCGGAGGCTACAGATGAGGACATGATCACCCTGGAGAACCAGCCTGAACTGACCAACGGGGCATAAGGAAGGGGGTCCCACCAGAGGGGATTTCTGCAAGGCGCAGATGGTGTGCTCTACTTTTGAGGGCCTAGAACAGTAGGCCAAGACCCGGGTAGCTGGTGACATCTCTGGTGTAACCTGATCTATTGGGACAACAGTCTACTTCTAAGGTTCCTAAGCCTGGTGCCTCCTGTGTCTTGGTGGTCTCCCAGGGTCTTCCTGCTGGAGCTGGCTCATGATGTTCCCCTGGGAGGTCATCTGGGGTAGGACAAGACCTTTGAAAGGCGTGTCACCCACTTTTATTGGCCCTGGATTAGGATGGCCTCAGATGCATTCTGCAGGTCATGCACTACCTGCCAGGCCAATGGCAAGTCAGGAGGTAATCACAAGGCTCTCCTGCTGACATTCCCTTTGAATGGGTGGCATCAACATTGTTGGACCTGTAGACCCCAATACAGCCCTTGTAAACAGGTGCATCCTGGTTTTGGTGGACCATGCCACCCGGAGGCCATACCTCTGAGTTCAGTGACTGTGCCCACAGTTGCAAGGATACTGATAGGTATCTTTAACCATATGGGGTTCCCCAAGGGGGTAGTGGTAACAAAGTCATGTCTGCATACATGAAGTCCATGTGGAAGGAGTGTGGAGTAACCTATACAGTCTCCATACCCTACCATCTCCAAACAAATGGGCTTGTTGAAAGGTTCACCAAGACCCTAAAAGACATGCTCATGGGTCTATCAGAGCTCTAGAGGTGAAAGTGGGACGTGCTCTTGTCATGCCAGTTGTTTGTGTACAGGGTGGTAATACAGAAAGGGTTGGGTTCAGCCCCTTTGAACTGTATGGTCTCCCTGTGAGAGAGCCTATCAGCCTTCTAAAGCAGGGGTGGGATGAAGCACCAAAAAAAGCCCTTCAGAATGTGGTCAGCTACACGCTGGCAGTCTGTAACCAGATGAGGTGCTTCTGGAAGATTGTCAAAGAGAATCTAGAAGCCAGCCAGGAGATCATGAAATGGTGGTCTGACCAGAAGGCCACTCTAGTTGAGTTTCAGCTAAGGGTGGGTGGAACTTGTGGAGTTTAACTCTACAGAATTCTGTGGAGTTACACAAAAAATCCACCCACCTCTACATACATTTTTTAAGCGCGACAATCTGTTTAGTAGAATATTATATTTAAAGGTGGGTTAATGTAGGTGAGTAGACAAGACGGGCCCATGCCTTTGCCTTGAGCAGCCATAGTACAGGAGAGCCAAACCTCTAGTTTATGGACTTGAAGCAGATTGCATGGAGTAATACGCAGGACAGGACTTTAGTTTTAAAAATGATGTTTAAAGGTTACTGAAGCATCATTCACTGCTGCCTCCGGAAATATTTATTGCTCTATCTGATATTTCTTCATCACCACATAGTGTTCATGAGAAATGACAGGTAAAATGCAGGAGTTAGAGGACTGAAGCCTGCACAGAGTGGGACACCTGCACAGAGTTGTGAAAGTGCATTCGCTGCATGAGGATGTTAGACCACAGTATCGGCAAGGCGCCTTGAGAGCACCAACTCTGCAGAAGGTTGTAAGAGAGTAGACTGGGCATGAAGTTATGAAATGTCATCCAGTCTGCGTGAGGAGTTTTGAAGTAACAGTACCTGCAGGAAGAACAGTACAGACAGGAAGTGGTTGACACTGTGGGCAATAAGAGGGAGGAAACCACATCAGACTCATGTGAGGTTACTGCCAAAAATGTCATGTTAATTTCATGTTATTAAAGATGAAGTGCTCCAATCCTATTCCTTTACATACTACCTTAATGCATTCTGGAAGTTGCAGTCCTGGTCCTCTTAGTAGTGAGAGAGCATAATTCCTGGAGTTGATGCAGTTTTGAAAGTGTCAATTCTACACAGATTTAGGAAATGATAGCCATGGTATGGAGTCGTAGAAGGGCAGTTAGTTTGTGAAAGGACTTATGGGAGTGTTGTTCCTGCAGATGGAATGGCATCTACTGACAAATTTAACTTTGTGTACTTTATGTGTTTGAGAGGATGGAGGTCCCGTAAGATTCTTGCAAGGTATGCACAAGGTTATGGTATCCACCCTCTTCATGCATCTCCTTACCTGGACAGGTGCTTCAGGATCTGCTTCTTGCTGATCCCTGCCATGGTGGGCCAGTGAGGAGGATCGAGACTCCGGGCTCCAAAGAGCACTGCTCCGAGGAACTCTGCCTGCTCCTTTGGCAACCATGGATCACACACCCAGAGAGAGACATGGAGCAGAGCCAGCCACATCCAAGATCTCCAGTATCCTGGCATGCCTCGTGGTGCACACAATCAGTATGATGAATTGACCATCGACACAATGTCAGAAATGGGAAGCAACAGACTGTTAACTCTCTCAGACCATGTTCTGTGCCGATGGATTCAGGGTGCACGGGGTCACTGCAGTACAAGAAGAGACTTTGCACTATGGGAGAGCGCTGCTAATGTTACGAAGTCACCCACCTGTACTCCGGTTGTTTTCTTCTTTGATGCTGCTTAATACTGACTCCCTCTGAAACCAATCAGAATGGCAAGGAAAGGCACACTTGCCACTCTCACTGATTTCCAGGGGACGGGGGAAACGGGAATGAGAAACAAAGAAACACCGGATACTCGAGAGGCTGCCTCGCCGTCAGGGCTCTGCGAATTGCCTCTCAGTTGCTGATGAGGATAGGGTTTTCTCCAGGGTTATTCTATTGTATTGTTCGGATATATTCACCTATGTGAACAAAACCACAATTAGTAAATCATAATCTTTTACTAGATGTTCCTGTCTAGAAAGCCCCACCCCCCCTCCCCCCCCCCGGACTTCCTAATTAACCTACTGAAAATGTTCTGCCATGATCATGCTCTTGATTACTTTATATCAGAAGTGTTCTTGAAATGGTGCACACCTTTTGTGTACTATATGCTAAAAAGAGAAAAAAACAATGTGTCACTTTTTACACTATTGTTCTGAATTGCATTTGCTCGTGGCAGAGGACAGCATGCCTTTAAAGAGTAAAATCTGCAAAGTATCTGATAAGATGACAGCAAGCCTGAAGGAGAAAGGCTCCAAATGGCTGGAGCTATAAGTTACTGAGCCCACAAACAGTCCTTAATCCAGTCTAGTGGTGTTGGTCCCCAAGGCTGCTTTTCCCAGTACCACCCTAGAACTTAGGTTCTGCATTGATTGTGCCGAGCTAAATTCCTTCACCAAGACTGACACACACCCCATCCCCTGAGTTGATGAGCTCATAGATCAATTGGGAGCTGCTAAGTTCCTCAGCATGTTCAACTTGACACCTGGGTATTGGCAGATTGCCTTGACCTAGCAGGTCAAAGAGAGTTTCACGTTCTCTACCCCAGAAGAGAACTTCTAGTTCCAGGTAACGTTATGTTAAAATATTTCTAAAGCACCAACAGATAACCACTTAGGGTTTCCCAGAGTTTTGGGCAACATATAAAGATTATCCAGGCAGCGGTGGTTCAAAACAGCCACGTCTTAAGTAGTCTGCGAAAAGTGGGCAGTGATATGCAGATGGCAATTGAACTGATGAGATTTTATTAAACCATTGGTGCTGGGCCATTCATACCATTAATTTGAAGACATAGCACAAAACCTTGAACTGGATGTGATTTTCAACCCCTAGCCAATAAAGTTCATGGCAGAGAGAAGTTACCGAGGCATTTTTTGGCAGTCTATTGATCAACTTTGCAGCTGTATTCTGCACCACCTGCATATGTCCCATGAAGGCATTGTCGTCCCGAGGTGGGGATTTTACCATTGTCCATGCAATATAGAATGAGAGCCTGGATGATAGTTCTTTGGGCAGATATGGACAGGATCCAGATGAATTTCCATAACCATTTCAGAGTAGCAAAGCAGGTTCCGGATATCTTTGCCACCTGTGGCTTCATGGAGAGATTGATGTCTAGCAAGAAGCCTAAGTTCTTAACTTTGCAAGTGGGAATAGGGATATCACCCAGTAGCACTGGCCAATGTTGTGGTCCCCAGAGGCCAGGGTTTTACCAAGGATCAACACCCCAGTTTTTCCACCATTCAGTTTTTATTCATCCATGATCCTACAAGCAGGAGTTCAAAGACACAGAGCTGTGATCTTGAGTGGATGATGATAAAAAGATGATTTGCATATGATCCACATAGGAAAATAGGGTGAGGCCATAGCGCTTCACCAGCTTAGCCAAGGGTGCACATAGATATTCCAGAGGTCGGTCAACCAGGTCCTGGTTGGGTTGGAGAACTTCAGTGCAGCCTACCTAGATGACAATGCAGTCTTTGGTTCCAGCTGTGAGGACAATTTGAACCACCTCAAGGAAGTGTTTCAGGCTCTGCAGAGGGCAGGCCTGACTATCAAGGTTAGGGCAGGGTTGAGTGGTCTACTTAGGACACCAAGTAGGAGGATGCAAGGTGCAGCCCCTCCAGACCAAGACCGGAAACATTCTGGCTTGAGAACCCCCGAAGACCCAGACAGAGGTGAGAGCCTTCCTAGGTCTCACCGGATACAACAGGAGATTTGTCAAAGGGTATGGCACCATTGTTGCTCCCTTGACAGATCTAACTTCTGAGAAGCAGCCCAGACAGGAGAAAAACATTTACAGATCTGTGAAATGGGTTTTTGCATTATCAAATGAATTAAATGGTATTTGAATTGAGCAGAGGTTACCCCCAAACAGAGTCCTGGTGCTCACCTAAGATCAGCCTACATCATCCAGAAGTGCAATACCTGGAGGAGAGAGCAGTGTATTCAACAAAAGCAGGTTGGTGAGGAGAATAACCAGGGGGCATATTATCAACAAACGGCGTTAAATTTATCGCCGCTTTAGCGGCAGAAAAGTGCCGCTAAAGTGGCGATAATGGGCTTGATAATATGCCCGTGAGAATTCCCATAGAAGGTCATGTTCTGGTGTCAACATGGGCTTCTATTGGAATTCTCTGTGGCATATTATCAAGCCCATTATTGCCGCTTTAGCGTGAGTTTTCTGCCGCTAAAGCGGCGATAATTTTAACGCCGTGCTTGATAATATGCACCCAGGTCTTAAATGTTGCCTGAAAATGGCTTAATTATTTCCAAATCTGAAGGGGATAGGGAATGTATTTCAGGACTTTGCAGTCAGCACCAAAATGGACCGACCTCTTTTATAACCAGTCTAAATTTTGGTATGTTGCATGTTCTCCGTGTTTCTCTATTTGAATCTCTTATTAAGGTTTTTTGGGTCTCATTTCAAATAAGACTCTGTGGACGAGGCAGGAGTTTTAAATAGGATTTACTTGTTCACTGGTAGCCAGTGCAGTTGTTTTAGGTAGTTAGATACAGAAGTCTGGACTGGGAGTTTAAGCGACAGTCTAATTGCAGCATTCGGGGCTACTTGCAACCGGTTAATTAAATATTTTGGGATACTCAGAAAGAGACAGTTACCATATTGTAACCTCAAGGTAATCAGTTCATGTGCCACTGTTTATCAAGTAGTTATTTTATCAGGGAGAAACACGTTTCTGACACTGCAAAAAGATGTGGTAAGAACGACAGGTCCTTGTCAAATTTAATCCCTAGCTTTCTTGCTACCACTGCCTGGGAGGGGAAGGGGTGAGGTTGTCTAATACCTCCAGCCAATCTTCAGCAGCTACAAACAAGTTATTTATTTCCAAAAAGTAGAATCTCTGTTTTGTCAGTGTTACATTTTAGATGGTGAAAGTTCATCCATTCTTTAACCTGACTCAAACACGCCTTATATTTCCATTTTATGATCTCAGAATCTTTGTCAAGGGACAGGACCAATTGGTTACAATCAGCATATGAAATAATTGTGATCCCAAAAGATTCTATAAGTAAGATTAATAGGGTCATAAAATATTGAACATTGTTGGACTTAAAGATGATCCCTGCGGGGCTGCGTACTTCAGAGTTTTTTCACCTGAGCTGAATGAGGAGACTGTCACTGTCTGTTTCCTATGAGCAAAACCATCTCAATGCAATGCCGCAGATTCCTAGATTGGCAAGGTGCTGTAACAGAGGGGAATGTGACACAGTATCTGTTAGAAATGGGATTTCTGGTTGGCTGAGGCTTGCGCCAAAGCCAGGCAGAAACCACCACTCTAGTCAGGGTAAAGGGGAAACACACACTGTTGTTAACCCCTGCTCCCCCCCTTGGTAGCTTGGCACGAGCAAACAGGCTTATCCCCTAGGCAATGTGTAAAGTATTTGCACCAACACCCACAATAACACTGTGAAACACCACAAATGGACACCCCACAGGTACTTTATAAAAATAGATTATTTTATCTAAAATTAGGCAAGACCAAGGGCCTCATGTAGGTAAATAAATTTTACCGGTTCTTAAATACCGAGCCGTACCGAATCGGTAAATTAGAATCGGTAAGTTATATGTAGGTAAAAATTCGGTAACAGTTACCGATTCGGTAACAGTCGGTAAATACGAATCGGAATTCACCGATTCGGTAAATACCGAGGTGATAATTACCGAATCGGAAAATACCGAGGTGGTATCTACCGAATCGGAAAATACCGAGGTGGTATCTACCGAATCGGAAAATACCGATTCGGTACGTACGGATTCGGTAAATAACATCACATGACTTGACGAAACAGCTAATCCTGTGCAACGACAGCCCACCCAACCAGGAACTGCCCACACCCAGGCAGGTGTACACAATTAGCCGAAGTGGCCACACCCAGGCAGGTGTACATAATTAGCCGACCCTGGAGAGGCTCGGAGTGCAGAGGAGAGGCAGGGAGCAGTTGCATGTGCGAGCGGGAAACGAACAGCATGTCCAGCCAGAGCACACAGAAAGACGGAGGGGAAAGGAGGAGGAAGCTCAAATTCAGCCCCAAGGAACTCCAGGTGCTGGTGGAGGAGGTGGTGAAGCAGCACCAGAAGCTGTTTGGGAGGCAATCCCTGCAAGTGCCTGAGGCCGAAAAGCGCAACATATGGCTGGCCATCCAGGCGCAGGTCAATGCTGTGGGAGTGACCCACAGGGAAATTGAGGTCCTCAAAAAGCGCTGGTATGACCTGAGGATTGTGACCAAGAGGAAGATGGGCGACATCCAGAAGGAGGCCAGCCAGACCGGAGGCGGAACCAACAGGGCACCTGCCCTCACCGAACTGGAGGAGCTGGTGGCGGCCACACTCGAGCAAGAGAGCGTCGTGGGTCTTGGGGACGCCGACAGCTCTGCCAGAGCCGCAACACACCAAGGTAAGACGAAAGCACAGCAATGTAGCCGCCCCTACCCCTATCCCACATCCCCCATTGTGAAACGAGAATCACACTGCAGTCCACACGTGTCAGTGCAGACAGGCAATGCATTCCGGGAGATGTAGTCAGGGCAACACTAACCATGACGTAAATGTCACAGGGCAACAAGGCATGTCACGCACTCGAGGCACAAGGAGACAGAGGACAGATTGGAATGTGAAATGATTTATTGTGACGCTTGCAATGCAGCCCTTCGGGGACACTGAGCCAATGTTGTTTTTCTGTCCACAGATGTGACATCATGCAGTACAGGGCATGCTGCAGGGGAGACGGCACACCGGCCACAAAAATCACCTCTAGCCAGCACGAGTGCAGACCAGGGAGCAGGCCCACTTGCAGCTGCACCACCTACGCAGCCAGCCTCGCCGCACACAGAGCCAGCATCACCTCACCGAGAGCCAGCATCACCACCACCAGAGCCAGCATCGCCACTCATGTTCGATTCACCGGCCACATCTCCGCTTGCAGGTGTGAGAATGAGGAGGCGTCCAGCAGCCAGGCTACGAGCCTTAGACACCTCGTCAGACGACAGCATGGGCCCAGAAGACCGCACCGGGCCCCAGGAAGGGAGCCATCCCACTGTGCCCCACACCTCACAGGCAGCACAGACGGGAGCAAGAGGGCGCCGCAGGTCGCGTGTCCAGAGTCCACCAGCACCCACTGACGGCCATGGTGTCTTCTTGGGGCTCGAGGGCCAAATGTTGAAGCAACAGCGCCTGCAATCAAAGGCAGTAATGTCAGTCCAGAGGCACATGCGGGTGATGAGGACAAGCTTAGTCAACATGGACACAAACATTGGCGGCATGGCTGCGGGCATTCGGGACATGTCCCAGTCAATCCAGCAGTTGTGCAGCAAATTAGATGCTGACATCGAAGCACGGCGCCGGGAACGCCAGAGAAGGGACACTACCAGCAGGGCACTCAACCGTCTGGCAACTGCGACTTCCCTACTTTGCCGGCGCTCTGTGACGATGCAGGAGGGCCTAACACAGTGCTGCAGCGACCTGTCACGGGGGATGGTGCAGGTGACAAGTGCACTAGGGGTGCTATTGACAAGTCAGGCGTCGACAACTGCTGCAGGGGATGCTGCGGAGAGCATCGACACCAGCAGCAGCATCACACCCCCCGTCCCAGAAGCACGCAGGAGCAGCAGGCGGCTTGGGGTTGGCTCTAGTGAGGATGCACAGGCCGTGCAATCCACCACTGCAGCGCGTATGCGCAAACATTGATGTGGCCCTGCTTATCCACTTGCCATTGGGTGACGTAACCCTGGACATACTCATTGTATAGATGGCATGTTGCCAGATTGGCCTGTTCATGTGTTCATGGCGTGGTGCCACATTAAACTACGTCATGACTTCTCACGACTCGCTGTGTCCCCTCACTTACTCAGAAATAGTTGCATGTGATCTCTGCCCGTCTCTCTCTCCCATCGATTGCAGTTGGCACTCTAGCTGCGCTGCCCTCTGGCTGGCCTGACTCATCCTCGTTGTCCTCAAAATATGTTAGTTCCACATCTGTACCTTTTTTCGTGGCAAGGTTGTGCAGCATTGCACAAGTGGCAATTATCTTGCAGCAGGTGATGGGTTTGTACTGGCGTGCGCCTCCGCTCTTGTGGAGGCAGCGGAACCTGCTCTTCAGCAGTCCAAACGTGCGCTCCACCACATTGCGTGTAGATTTGTGGGCCACGTTGTATCGTCTCTCACTCTGGGTTGCTGGGTGTAGGTAGGGAGTGAGGATGAATGAACGGCATGCATATGCACTGTCGCCTGGATGAGTAAAAGGGAACCATCAGTTACATGCCTCTATACACTCTGATTTGCAGGTTTCAAGGGGCGTCACTGTTACTTACCCAGCAGGTATCCCTCTCCGAATTCTCCGGCTCTCAGTCGTGTGTAGATCCCACTATTCTGGAAGATGTAAGAGTCGTGGGTGCTCCCAGGAAACTTTGCAACAATATCTGTGATGATGTTCCCTGCATCACAGATCACCTGCACATTGATGGAGTGGGTGGACTTCCTGTTCCTGTAGATGTGCTCTGTGTCAGCTGGAGGACAGATTGGGATGTGTGTACCATCAATACAGCCGATGACATGGGGGAACTGTGCCATGTGATAAAAGTCTGTTTTTGTTTTCTGCAGTGCAGCCTGTGTGTTTGGGAAGCTGATGTAGTGGTGCATTCTCTGCATCATGGCATCCAGGAACTTCCTGAAGAAACGTGACAGGCAACTCTGGGATACCCCACCCACCGCAGCTATCACCACCTGATAACTGCCGGATGCCAACAGATGTAGGCTGCAGAGCACCTGCACATGTGGGGGTATGGCGTGCGCCCTTCTTATTGGCTGGTCCAGGAGTGGGTGAAGGTCCCTGATTAAGTCCATGATGGTTTCGGGGTGTAGCCTGTACCTCTCATGTATCTCTGCATCAGTCAGCTGGAATAGTGTGATGCGCTGTCTGTAGATTTGTTCCTCCCGTCGCCACACCCTCAGTCCTGCTGCCTGTAGACGTAGGCGCCTTGCAATGACGTACATGGCGGCCATGTTGTCCACGCTGTTGCATTTTGGGGTTGCTTATGTGCATTGTTGATGGTTACCACCTGCTTTCCATTCGTGTTAATTACCGACTCTTATTTACCGATTTTCCTGGATTTCTTAATTACCGACTGCTCCTACATGTCATTTTAAATTTTTACCACTTCATATTTACCACTTCATATTTACCGATTCGTTAATAATGTATTCGGTAAATATGAATCGGTATTTTAGAATTCGGTAACTATGAATCGGTATTTACCGCCTCATATTTACCGAAAGGTGGTTTTTGGACTCCTACATCTCACTTATCTGAATACCGGTCGGTAACGGCATATTTACCGAAAATCGGCCGTTACCGACCGGTATTTGGCTACCTACATGAGGCCCCAAATGACATAAATGCCAACATACACAATAAACTTTGGTTGCAAAAAGGTTCTCTTGTAGTGTTCTCTTGGTTTACAGTTCCGTTATTATCAAAGATCTTTTGTAAAGATATAGTCCCAACCAAGGGGACTCAATCAAGATAGTTCTGGCAATACGGGCATCCTGGTACCGCAGCTGATATCTGGAAATGCTGCTTGTGATATCAGAACGGGACTCAGACCTTTACTTAAGCCCCCGATGCCCCTCGCGTTCCAAGTTATCTTAATCTGCTACCAATATCAGCCAGGCAACCAGCGCAACGCACAGCCCGCCGTCAGTGCACTCGGTGAGCACTTTGGTAGGCGCGAGCTCCAGCAAGGGATCGGAGCCAGTTACCGGAGGGACGTGGGCAGTCTGGGCGCTCAATGGGGCTTCCCGGCGAGGCAGGATCCTTCTTCCTGACACTCCCCGGCCTCCGGCACAGCTCTCCTTGTCCTGGCCAAAGCGTGGGGAGGCCCTCAAAGACGGGTTCGTTTTCTTCACGCTCCCCAGCCATAGGCGCAGCTCTGCTCTTCCGGACAGAACGAGGGGGAAGCCCTCGAGGCAGGACCAGTAGGAGCGCGGCATGCCGGTGACGCTGCAGAACTCCTGGGCTGCTGGGACCAATCCCAGCACGGCCTCTCCGATGACAATGAGGAAATCCCTGGAGGCTGGGGCCAATCCCAGCGCGGCACAGCGGTGACGTCAGCGGACCTCGGGACAGCGGCGGTGAAGCTCCTCTCTTCATGGCGAACCCGCCCTCGGGCCATTGGCTTGAGATGCGGTGGTGAAGACAAAGAGAGGTTACGCAGCACGCTTGGCAAACGGAGGCCGGTGGTGAAGAGATACCAGCCCTCAGTGCGTGTTTCTCGTCACGGGTGACTTCTCTTGTGTGCCGACTGCACACCGAAGAACAGACCACCCACAGGCACCGACTGTGCTCCGCAACACGCACTCAGCTTGCAATAAAGGTTGTTTCTGGGAATCTTGATAGCCCTGTGTTCCCAATAGGAGGCCAGCTCTTCTCAGGCCCTTGGAGACTCTGGTCAGACACAGCACACAGCAAAGTCTTGGTTTCAAGCAGGTGGGCGGAAACACAGCACACAGCAAAGTCCCCTTTTTCTCTCCTCCAGTTGAATTAGCAAAAACTGCAGGTCAGACCCAGAGCACACAGCAAGGGCAGTCTTCCTTCTTAGTTTCCTCAGCTGTTCTTCTGGCAGAGGTTCCTCTTGATTGTGGAAGTCTTTGTCAAACTTTTATATCCCTGAGTTTCAACAGGAGGCCAGTTCTTCTCAGGCCCTTGGATACACTTAATCCTGGACACGGCACACAGCAAAGTCCTTTCTTCAAGCAGGTGGGGGGAACACTGCACACAGCAAAGTCCCCTGTCCCCTTCCTTAGTAGTAACAGCAAACTGTAGGTCAGCCCCAGAACACACAGCAAGGACAGTCTTCCGTGCCAGTCTCTTCAGCTGATCTTTTTTGGCAGGGATTCCTCTTGTTGGCGAAAGTAGTCTAATTTTACTGGGGTTTCAGCTCTTAATTTTATACCCCAAAATTCTTTGTTCTTACATGTGTGAGGGGTCCAGGATCCAGTCCAAACCAGTTCTAGGTACCCTCTGCCAGGGCATGTCTTCTTCCTTTGTGAGTGTGGGCCAGGGCCATCAGACGCACCGCAGGAGGTAGAGCCAGCATTGTGGAAGGCAGGCACAGTCCCATTCAGGCCCAGGTGCAACTCCTCCCACCACTTTAAGTGCAGATCGGTCTATTCACCTTTGTGCTGACTCACCCAGCCTCCTGCAGCCACCCCCAGCCCCTGTCACACACACAAACCAGACAGTCAATACACAAACAGGCAGAGGCACACAGAAATGGTGAACAAGAAAATAGCCACTTTCTAAAAGTGCTATTTTCAAACACAGAATTTAAAAACCATCCTGCCTAAAAGATGTGTTATTAAATTCTGAGTTCAGGGATACCAGATTTCAATTTTCTATCTTGCTCCTATGGGAAGATATGCAGGTAAACATTATACACATTCCCCATTCTAGCCTATGGGCAAGATAGCCTTTCAATAGTGAAAAAATGAAAATGGCAGTATTTCACTATCAGGACTTTTCACCCACACTAGTACATGTCCTACCTTTCACATTCACTGCACCCTGCCCAGGAGGGTACCTTGGGCTTACCATAGAGGTGTTCAATGTGTAAGAAAAGGGAAGGGTCAGGCCTGGTCAGTGTGTCTACTGGCTAGGACAACATGGCAGTTCACAGTCTGCGCACAGGCACTGCGGTGGCAGGCCTGAGACACCATTTTAGGCTACTCAGGTGGGTGGCACAATCAGTGCTGCAGGCCCACTAGTAGCATTTGAATTACCAGCCCTGGCACACTCAGTGCCCTTTACTAGGGACCTTACAGGTAAAACAAATATGCCAATCATGGATAACCAATCATCATATCAATTTAACAGAGAGCATATGCATTTTAGCACTGATCAGCAGTGGTAAAGTGCCCAGAGTCCTATAGCCAACAACCACAGGTCAGGAAAAATAAAGGGGGAAAAAGCAAGCTGTTTTGGGATAACCCTGCAAAAAGGGCCATTTCCAACAGTATTGAACATAGCAGACAACTTCAAAAATATCACAATGTTATTCTGACCATTGTCCAAGGTTATTTTGATGTATGCAGACACTTGAAGATGGACCACTTGTGTGCAATTCAGCAGCCTGAATCCTTACAGGGAGATATGAAATAACCAAAACTGGTTTAGATATTCTGCCAGTTAAGTGTTCACCAAATTCTCCAACATTTTGGAGAGAGTTGGAAGCAGTAAGATTGGTCTAACATGAGATGCAGTGCTTAATTTGAGCCAGTGGTTTCCAGTGCTTGATTGTTTCACCGGCTCTACTGATTGCGCACCACATGGTGGAGCTGTCCGTGATGTGTAAAACAACCATGTTTATGAATTCAAATGGCATTGAAAATGAATAATACCAGACTCTGACACCATTATAGCTTTGTGTGGTCTGAAATAGTCTTTATTGTCATACTTGTAGGAGTGCGATAGATAGGTGTTATGTTGGTTCTCTCATTGGCAGCGCTGGCAGGGGCAATGCAAGGAGCAGGCTGCAGTGGCCTTCTGAGCAGGTCCCTGGCACTACATTTTTTACAAATTAAGCACTGATAAGATGGATTCTTCAGGTCAGCCGTGGGTTTTTGGCAATTGTTTAGCCTATGCCTACTTCAATATCTCTGGGACCTGGGAAGGGCTCAAAGAAAAATTAAACAGAGGATTGAGAATTGGATTAATAGTCGGTAACGCTCTGACTAATATATTAAGGAGACATGGGTCTGCAGGTACGCCCGATTTACAATTCAGGATCGCAAGTGACAAGTTATCATTCTGAAAGGCAAACATTTGTCAAGGGAATGTGCCAGCGGATCACCTATTTGGGCCCCTGCACAGTTGACCATGGTTGAGTTCATCTGGTGGTTATCACTTAGCTAGATGTGGGAAGGACACTGATGATAAAGCATGCCACAATGAACAGTGGGTGAGGTGTCCTTATCCAATATTTTGCTATACCGGTGGCAAAGTCATGAGATAAAGTTGTAACAACTGCATTCTACTTGTGTAAACATTTGAGTATATCAGGTGATTGTATGCAGATGTTTTTTCCTCCCAGTATCCTTTATGTGTGATACACAGTTCAAGTTTGCATCAAAGGGATGGTTGATGGCAAATTCTGCCAGATTCTTTTCTTTTTTTTTATTCACAGTAACCAAAGCGCTTATCACAAATCTCTAGAGGGGGTAGAACTTCGATATTGCTTACTTTGGGCTGTAGAAACTCTTTGGTGAATTGAAAAATACCCTGTGGTGCCTTTTCAATTTCATTATCAAAATAAATTAGCCATTTGCAACCTATATAGCAATGTGGTATTGCTTGGTAGCAATTTTGTATTCATTTTTATCCTTGGGGTGTTAATACCTTCTCCATTTTCCATATAGGATTTTACAGAATGTTATCTCAATAATAGCTCCAGCATGGTAACACAGGTGAAGTTTAATATATAAACAACACCAATCTTTTTTTTAGGCAGAGTAGCATTTTACTGTCACTGTTGATGTCACCCTATGCTAGAATTCAAGCCCAACTGAATAATGCTTACCTTCTTGATAAGGGCTATGGCCTGCTCTGCACAAGAATTGGCTCGCAGATTAAACATACACGCATGTAACTGGGGAGTTAGATAACCCTAAAGTATTCTGGCAGATTTGCACTTCCTAAGCCCACTAGATTAGGAAGTGCTAGGTAGGACCATATATGTGATCTTAAGTATGCATATATTCAATGTAACATCTCAATGGTTGAATTGTTTATCTTCTTTACCATTCTCATAATGCTGCTTACTCTGTTCTGTTTCCTTCTATTAGTCATTTCAGCACATGTATTTCACACAAGAACCTTATTGATTCAATACATGTTTGAAATGCCAATTCAAGCATTTCCTGTGTCTCCCTTTGGGCATGCATGACCTATTAACGAAATGGACTGATCTGTTTTCCACGATTTCCTTTAGGAATCAGGGTTTTCATTAGGCCTGGGCAGAGCTTGAGGCTTTTCACTCTGCGGAATTCCACGGAGCTACTGAACAACTTCACGAGATTACACGGAGTTCCACGAGCGGGCAGAGTATGGTTTTATGGTAGCTAAACATCCGTGTCTTCATCTTTACTTATATATATTGGCAATGTGTGCTTAATTAATTTGATACAAATTTTACATTAAAAACATGGTGACCTTCATAGAAGAACTGTGATGGGAAAGTTTCTCAGATCCACCAGAAATGCTGTCAGACGCTTCCTCGTTTTGATGAAGCCCAGAAGGCCATGAAGAAAGAAAATATGTCATGCCACGCAGACCAGAACAAGCCTCCATCAGCAACAATTTGGGAAAAGAATGTGCTGAAAGCTAATGTTACTACTGGTCCATTCTTCTGAAAGATGTGGTGGTGGTTATGTAAGCACGGGAAGCGCTGTCTATCATAGGAGCCACACAAAGGAAAGAAGATAGGGGACATATAATCACCCTGCCTTCCTTCCACAAAACCAATATTCAGAAAGAGACAGCTCCTCTGTAACACCCTTCTCCGCCAGATCGGCGCAGCCTGAGACCACAAACAAATGTCAGAACTCTGACACAGAGTCGGAATTTTCCAATCCATCTCCTGAAATAATGCTGTTTACCTGGGTGAATTTACAGCTTACAATGGAGCTTTCTTGGTCTAATTTCATACTGATGACTGGATGACAATCCAAATGTATGGACAAGGATATGAAAATCCTCTCTGCTTATTGTGTGAATGGAGGCAAAATCTACAGCAGCAACGGTGAAAATTTACACTAATGCATCCTAGACCAGTTCGAAAACTGATGAGAAAAGTACACAAGACTGCACTTACTATATTCACTTTGAACCCTGAATAGTTAGAAAACAAAAGTATTTAAATCTGTTCGGGTCTTCCCTCAGGTGTACTCACTGTTCAGGTACACTTTGTGAATTCTCATGGCAAAATCTCTGTTTCCCTCCCGAAATTCCCCCACTCATCTCTTTATACATTTTGTGTGACCAGATACCAGGGAAACTGCAGCCTTTCTGCATGAAGCACCCTTCACACATGTGTACACCTAAACTTGCTATATTTAACTCTAGAGTAGGACTAGGTGGCAGGGAGTCCCTGTGTCACCCGAGCCTACTGTCTTATGGTGCAGGTAAAATTAATTACAAAACATCTTAAAAGAACTTATTTACATCTTGCGTGGGATCTGGAACTTCTCGTAAGGAAGGGACCCCAGAGTCCCGAAATGCATCGGGCTTTTATTAATGCAATGACATAAGCTGTGTTTGCAAGGATTGCAATTGTTTGTATACATTTTTTTTATACATTTTGGTTTGGAATGTAAAACATGACTGCAATGTAAATGCGACTTGATTGTTACTCATTGAACACAGGAAATTGTATGATTTGTTAAATACGATTTGTTCAACAATAACATTTTGAATGATATACAACAAAATGGAGCTGGTTTATTGATTGGATTGAGTTTATTTTAGATTGAATACATGAAAATTGAGCAAAACATAATATACTATGGGCATTTCAAAGTGCACATTCTGGTTTCTAATCCTGTTAGATTTCAGTTTTACTAATGCACGTGTCACCAACATGTTCAGTGGTGAGGCCCAAATAGATTAAAATCAAATATAAGTAGTATAGCCATAACACGCAATTCAGTATCAAAATGATTTATCGAGGAGTGCTCCACCACCATCCACATACATCTCGTAAGTATCAGGCCGTACTTCATTATACACCAATACCTAAGCAAAGGGACTGTTGTCCGATTTTTATTTCAGAGTATCTTCAAGGATTCATTTGTCCTCTCTGGCACATTGATTGTCTCAAGATGAGTTGCATTACTTCGGTCATATATATTGTTAACCTCACTGTGGGTCTCATTTCTACTTCAATTAGTTTTTGACAGTACAGTTCTTGTTTAATAAAACCCAGTGGAATTTGCAAGCGCAACATGCAAATATTTTGAGTTTTTAACCTTGAAACATGAGAAGTATCACCCCTGCTATTAATAATTATTGCACTACATTCGCAAACTTGGTGCCAGATATTAATGGATGGAAATCAAGGTTTATCAGATGTAATCCCTACAGAAAATGATTTGAAACAAGGCTGCTTGCTAGCACCACTGCTATTTTCTCTTTATATAGCAGATTTACCCGATTGCTTTGCTCAAACTGATGGAGATGCACCAAAGATAAGTACCCGGCCTTCTGCATGTCTTTTATATGCAGATGATATAGTAGTAATGGACCTAACCCCTATTGGGGTGAATAGAAAGCTGGTATCCCTTCAGAAATATACAGTGGGTCACTTTTTGAAAATAAATGTCTCTAAAAGTAAAATTGTAATTGTGCAAAGTATTAAAAGTAGAAAATCATGTAACTTTAAGTGGCAAATTGGTCCTGAAAAGCTGGAAGTGGTTGACTCATACCTTTATTTAGGGAAACTTTTAACGGGCAGTTCGAAGAACAAACCTCATATTGAACACAGCTGTTTCCCCCCCATAGTGAAGACCACAATGGAGAACGCGAACGTTGTCTGCTGCGAACGCTGACTGCCACAGCGATTCCAATACTGGCATACCACTGTGAAAGTGCTGAATATTGATTGAGGAAAGGCTGTGGAATGGTCGCGTATGGACGAGCGGCAAGGATCCAAGGTCGCATTTAAAGCTCCGTCGGTGAAAGCGTGGTGTAACGCACTGGCAGTTACAAACTATTCTGGCAAGAGGCGAAGCAGCGAGGCTGTTTCCAACAGCGAAGCAGTGAGGCTGTGCAGCAAAAGGCAAGCACTGATGCTCCCTTGAAGCCGGTAACCTAACTGAAGGTAATGGGAGCAATGAGGGGAGACAAGGCGGCAGCATGGCAGCTAGGTGCCTGAAGCTCTAAAGATCAAAGCGGAGTGCTAAAACTTCAGTAAAAAAAATAAAGGGCAAATTAATTGTGATAGCCGATCCCATTAGGTGCTGACAGAAGCTTAACCCCATTATATTTAACTCTCACGCTTCATGTTTCCAGTGCTGGGGGGATAAAGTCAGGCTTACCACCTGAAAACTCATAATCTGATTGCTGCAAGGAACTAAGACCTAAGATATCTGTTGTGCAGTCTCAGAGCTTAAGGAAACTAAAGCAAGATGGGGAGACATTCGAAACAAGTAAATACAATAGTTAAAGTGGAAACAGCAACAGCGCTGAAAGCAAAGAAGCGTCTAATGCAAGTAAAAGGGGCATTGTCTTCAGCTAAAGCACCTAGCCCAGAAAATTTCCCAGGCCTGAACTCACGTTTTGAGAGCCCCGCGGAAGATCTGTCTGAGCCACAGTCCAAGTTACAGCAAGAAGGAGGGGACCCCACCTGCGTAACCGAGGGACATAATGATGGGGAAAAGGGACAGACACCTGAATCCTTGCCAGGAATAAAAAAAAACGATCTCAAGAACTGCAAAGATTTCCGGCTATTTACAAAGAAGAGTATTCAGCATGTAGCTGCTAAAAGCTCACAACATCTGCATGTAGCCCTGCCAGTGACCCCAGAAGAAGATGCAGCAATTAATTCTCTCTAGATGTTGCACATATCTCCGCCTGCTCGAGCCCAAATCCCAGCCTCGTTACCCTTGACATCTATTAAACTAGAGGAAGGAAGTCTGCCGCACTGTCAGGCAAGCCCACTGGCCTCTCTGGATCAGCCTTTGCTCCCTGATCGATCTTCCGCTGTAGAAAACATTGTAGAATAACAGCTAGAGAGCTGGCCGCAGTCTCAGGAAACATCCCGTTCAATAATGGATAAGGGCCCGGAATCACTAGGCCAAACAATCAATTTGGAGAATATAATCTCACAAGATTATTCGGAATTTCCAACCACCGGAGCTAATAGGCAACAAATCGAAATTAAAACCTTACTTAATCTCATACTGGATGAGATTAGAGATAAGAAAAAATCCCAAGAACATGAGATAGCCGCTCTGCATCTTCAGCTTGAGAAAATTGAAGAATCAGTTGCCGGCATTCCCGCAAGACTGCAAGAAGCTGAATCAAGGATAGCTCATCTTGAGGATCAGATGAACTCTATGATCCAGAAAATTAACTCAGTGACGGCAGACAAGATTGTCCTTGAAAGCAAGCTTGAAGACTTGCAAAACCATTCACGCCGCTCCAATCTTCGATAGTTAGAGTGCCCGTGGGAAGTGAGGGAACCAATACCCTCCTATGGGTTGGAACATTCATCAAACAAAAAGTGCTCCTGGATTTCACTGGAGATTTGACACTAACCAGGGCACATCAGGTTCCTTCTCATCCCATTCCTAACTCTGAGTACCCTCATACAATTTTGACTAACTTTGCTGACTATAGAATAAAAGAGAACATTTTGGCTCAAGCAATTCAGCAGCGACAGTTCTCTATTAACAAGAGCACTAAATGTTGGATTTTTCCACATATGTCTGCAGGGGCGGCCCGCAGACGTAAAGAGTTTGTGAAACTTTTGTATTTATTTAAAGTACAGGGGTCTCAAGCATCCATTGCGCAGCAATCTAAGCTGAGGGTGTTGGTGAAAGGGAAATTCCATAAGTTTTCACGCTTAGAGGAACCTCAGGAGCTATTGAGAGAGATTTCCACTGCAAAATGAATTGGTGGGAACGATTGTTGACTGATTTATGTTTGTTAGGTCTTTACTGTTGTGTGGGGGGTAGATCACCTGGGGTGCAGAAACAGGACACCCCATAGTACAGAAGGGGGGGGAGATTTGGTTTGCGGGGATTACCACATTTCTAAGGGGTGGGTTTTGGGGGTAAGGGTAAAGTGTGTCGGGTGGGGTTTTAGAAGGGGTAGGTTTAGCAATAGTAATAAAATGAACAGGAAAGAAATAAACTATCTAGAATTGATTTGCAAGGGACAAGAACATTTCAGGGATTGATCCTGAGCCGAAATAATGAGAAATTCAAGGTTGAAAGTCTGGGGGAAAATTTGGGAGGTCAAACAAGCTGGAACCAAAAATGCAGGATATAACAATTGTAACATGTAATGTTAATGGATTACTTAACCCGTGGAAAAGTGCTGCTCTTTTAAACTGGATAACGTCCCTCTCTCCCGAGATTATATTTCTACAAGAAACGCATCTCAGGACTGACATCCCAAAGATATCACTTCCTAAGGAGTATCTGCAGGTATACTTCTCATCCGCTAATTTAGCTGTTCGCTGGGTAGGGATCTTATTATCTAACACCATTGATTGGCAGGTTAAGGATATCTGTCGAGATGGGAATGGTGGATGGCTTTAGGTGAAAGTACAGCTGCAGGAAACAGTCCTAAATTTGGTTAATTACTACGGTCCTATTGAGAATGATACTGCAGCACTCGCCCAAATCTATCAATTAATAGTGCCAATGGAAGGTATATTAATTTTCGGTGGTGATTTTAATTTTACTCAGAACTTGGCACTTGATACATCAAACAAGGCAAAGCGCCAACTAAAGCATAAAACCGCAAAATTAATAAATAGGCTCTCTAATGATTTCTCATTAATAGATCCTTGGAGACTAGGGCACCCTAGTCTCTTGCAAATTGCCTGTTATTCGGCGAGATTTAGATCAGACTCCTGTTTGGATTACTTTCTTGTAGATAAGCTGGTTGCCAATGGCCCGGCAGAAATATTGGCCAATTCTTTTTCAGATCACTTGTTAGTTTCATTCATATTGAAATCAGGAAGCGCTACAAAAAAGAGGTCAAGATGGCAGTTTGATAAATCCCTACTACAAGATATTATGTGGTTGACAGAAGCCAGAGGGTTTATCAAGGAGTTCTACCAGCTTAATTTAAATACGGCTCCTTTGTTTACGGTATAGAGGCATTTAAAGCCACCTTCAGAGGCCAGATTATATGATATAAAGCAAGAATAGGTAATATACGGAAACTAAAGATTCTGGCATTACAGACTGCCGTAGAAAAAGCTAGACTAAATGTAGTCCTAACAGATACACCATTGCCTATCATAAAAACTCAACAGCAATAGCTAGATAGAGCCAAGGAGAAATTGAAGGATTTTTTTCTATTAGAGAAAATTACAAGCAGTAAGGCCTATCAAAAAACTGTATGAGGAAAGCCAACAGATGGGTAGATTTCTGGCTTGGTCCATGAAATGTTAAAAAGCTGCTCAATTAATTACCCAAATTAAAAATCCATCTATGAGTACATTAGAGGATGTTAAAGGGGCAATTGCTGAGGTGTTTCTTACACATTTTAATCAAATCTACGCAGAAACTCAGGCAATAGATGAGCTAGCATTGAGGAGTTACTTCGAAGAATTATAACTACCTTTGCTATAACAACAGCTTTTGGAGATATTAAATGCTCAAATAGGAATTATAGAGGTCCGAATCATTTTAAATAGTATGCCCAACGCCAAGGCCTCTGGACTGGATGGGATCCTGGTGGAAGTATATAAGGCATTCCAAGAAGAATTGCTTCCCTTTTTAACAAAATTGTTTAATCAAATTATAGAATCCATAGATATCCCCAAAAGTTTTAAGGAATCAGTGTTAATAGTTTTCTTAAAAAAAAGATAAAGATCCCTCCGATCCCAGCTCTTATCGTCCTATCAGTCTGCTAAACACAGATTATAAATTGCTTATGAAGATTTAGGCAAAGAGGATAGCACCCTGTGCACAACAAGTAGTTCATAGTGACCAAAATGGTTTTATTCCAGGATGTTTCATGGCTTCTAATACATATTTTCTAATGCAAGCTATTGATTATTCTTCTATTAATAAGATCACTGCGGTGATTATGATGATGGACGCCGTAAAGGCTTTTGATTTGGTAGATTGGAGAGCTTTATTTTTTATTTTGGGTACATTTGGTTCTCCGTCACAATTCATACAGATGCTAAAAGAAGTATATAGTTATGCAGAAGCCAAAATCATCATTAATGGTTCAGAAGTTGGCAAGGTTAATATTAAATGAGGCACACGTCAGGGATGTCCGCTATCCCTCCTTCTGTTTTCATTGTTTATTGAACCCCTGGCTGTCAGGAACCGGAAGAGCTTAATAATTTTGCCTCCTATTGAGGGGATGGCAAAAATTAAGCTATATGCGGATGACATTTTCCTATATCTTAGTGCAGGGGCAGTTAATATACAGAATGCTCTTGATGACATCCAGAAATTCACACAGGTTGGCAGGTATAAAGTAAACCAAGCGAAAACTGAAATTTTAACATTCAATGTGATTCATTCGGATATTCCAGCTTCCATTCAATTAAAGCCATTACATCCAGTCAAATATTTGGGGATTCACGTTACAAATGAGTATGGGCAATTATTTTTCTTAAACTATGCAGCATGCTCACGAAAGTAAAAAAGCTATTAGACAAATGGTCTATGCTTCAACTATTATTAACAGGTAGGATCTCTATGGTCAAAATGTTGGTGCTCCCTTTGTTTCTGTTTCTTTTTGTCAATCTTCCTTTGAAAATCCTGAATTTATACTTTAAGGAGTTAGATCAAATAATCAGGAAGTTTGTATGGAATAATAAACATCCCCGGGTTAAGATAGCTACATTACAATTGGATGTAACATCAGGAGGCTTGGCTCTCCCACATTTTCCAACGTATTATGAGGCTTCTTTAGCTAATTTACTCTCCCAACTTGGTGAGGAAAAGCCGGTTTTTGATAATTTTCTGCTAATTCATATGCTGAAGAAAAGTACTATAACACTCCCCGTTTTTTTACGTTTGGCGAAATTTCCTAAATAAACAAGATACAAGGTGATACTGACATTAGCAGAAAGAACTCAGATATTTTTCAAATCTCGTGATATCCCTACATTTCATGCATACACCCCTATACAGGATTGTGAGGCAGGAGGACTTATACTGTCAAGAGGGCTTTATCAGGTATGGCAAGAGCTAGGTTTTTCCCAGCTTGGGAATTTTTATAATCACGAAACATTGGCCTCTTTCTCAGTTTTTTACAGTTAGTTATTTTTCTTAAAATTAATTATTCTATGATGGGCGAAATGGCAAGTCAAATCACTGGAGAAACTGTGGGAATATGTATATCTTTCAGCTGTATCATAATATGGACCGTTTGGAATCATGGTTTAAATTCTTCAGATAAGAATTTTTTATGAATTTCTTACGGAGTGAGTTTTATAGTTGCCATTAAGTTTGATTTTATAATCATTCTGTCTTGGCATAGTTTGTAGCTCTCCAATATTTCTGTACTATATCTGATGCTATATACCTTGTCTGTTTGCTCTCGTCTTTGTATATTTTCCTGTTCAAATAAAAATATTTAAAAATATATATATATATATTGAACACAGCACTTGTAAAGCTACATCTCAGGCAAATGGTTTGCATATTTTTTACAGTCTATAGGCAGAAGACACTTTTTACATCTACTGATGGTTTTCAAGGCAAAAATTCCTCCAACCCTGCTCTATGCGATCGAATAAATCCCTGTTAAGGACTGGAATTTTTTTAATAGAATTGAAGGTCAGATACTATGTAAAATATGCAATTTTAACACGTTAGTCCTAACGGTAGCAATTAGATTGGATTGGAATTTGGCTTGATAAGCTCCTTTATCCAAAGGTTATCCAGGGTTATACGCTGGGAATAGCAGCTAAAAAATAGTGAGATTCACTAAGAGGTTTCATGTGTCATGAAATCTTCGATGTTAAGGCAGCTAATCACATTTTTTACCGTGATTTCTCATTGGCACTAAAAACCTTTGGTATACAAGAAGAATCAGTGTTCACACTCTCACCATTAGGATTTAAATCTCTCCTAAAAACCTTAAGTGGCAAAATAAGCTTTATTAGAGATATTACACTTAGCAATTCTAAAGAAAGATTAAAAGTAATAGCCAGGACAAACTCCCCGAGCATTGCACAAAAATACTTATTTTGGAATTTAGAACACGGAATTCGACGTTTGCTCATTTTATGTCACATGAATCACTTACCTCTAAATGATTTAACAGCAAACTGGTCCCAGAATTTGAATAATGGAAAAACGTGTAACTTGTGTAAGCTGAGCATTCAGACCCTAGACCATGTTTTGTTTGTTTGTCCAGTATTGGCCTCGACTCGTTATCGTTGGCTTCGGCCGATGTTTTTACAAAATTGTGTTAAAAATGTAGCATCAGCCCGGGACTAGCTCTTTTGTTCAAAAAACGAAGCAGTGTGTGTAAAACATTTTAATTATTTTAAGGAGTTTATGTGTTTATATTACATTTTTAACACATTCTTTTAATCGGGGGGCTAACCCCCTTGTTTGTCATCCTCTTGTGAAGTATTAGTATTTTGTCCTTTATCAATTTGTATTTTGCACACTGATTGGTTGCTATTTACTGCTTTTTGCACCATAGGGATATGTTATGTTTGTTTCCCACTATGTTGTTAACTTCAAAACTTAACTGAAGTAGGATTTTGGATGTATTTTGCACATGAACTGGCTGCTACTGAATTGCTATTTGCACAGGTTTGGAAATGCTTAGTCATTCCTTTTTTCGCTGCTAATCCCAAATTGAATATTTTGGATGAAGTTGAACTTTGGACTTTGTTCTGCATATGAACTGGCTGGTACTTACTGCTCTTTGCACATTTTAGGAGATGCTATGTTATTCCCTTCTTCTTGCTGATAATTCTAAATTGATCTTCTAGTTGAAACTGCACTTTGGATTTTATTCTGTATACGATTTAAAAATGGTTGAAAAACTTAAGTATTTTACGTACTGGGATAACTGATAATATTGACTGCTCTTATTTAAAGGAATTCTAGCCTTGTTAACGCAGGTCCCTGATAATTTTATGATGGTTCGTGGAATGAGCTCTGTTATGTTTTATTACTTGTAATAATATGTATGTACTTTTATGTGGACCTCCTAGGAGTTCCAAATCTTTAATAAATACTGAATTGAGAAGTATCACCCTGTGATGATACAGTGCACCTGTGACTTTCAACAGTCTATATTATGCAGTTCAGTTGGGGTTCATTTCTCCAAATGATATTAATGGAGAACAATAAAACTTATTGTATTCTCAAAGTATAGTTTGTTCTGTCAGAGCAAATCAAAAAGATGTGCAAAACAACTTGTACCTTCTACACAACTGATCGTGATTTCACTAACAAACTGAGCAGAATAGCATTGTCAGCCAGTTTGTATGATGATG
Source organism: Triturus cristatus (assembly GCF_964204655.1). Classification (NCBI taxonomy): domain Eukaryota; kingdom Metazoa; phylum Chordata; class Amphibia; order Caudata; family Salamandridae; genus Triturus; species Triturus cristatus. The sequence continues at coordinate 629,890,031 of NC_140584.1, read as the reverse complement.
CCCTCGAGGGATGCCAAACATTCGTTGTGGAAGACAAAAAATAGACTTCTCTTTGTCTTCATCCACGCATGTTTTAAAGGAGTTACATTCCTATGAACTAGGCTTTGTAATGTTCACCATGTTAAGGAAACTAAAAGTCCCAGAATACAGCATGCTGTTGTCTAGAAATAGGGGGTTCGCTGACTGTATGGCTCATAGAATGGGATCATCTCATTCCAGCCGTGCCGAGTGCTGCACTTTGTAGTTTGCTCGGTTTGGTTTTTGCTGCGGCAGGCCATAGCTTTTTGGCCCTACGACCTTCGCAAAATGAACACGACTTCCTCCTACAGCACAGTTGTAAGAATGAATGCAGCCAACATGAGCCTTCATATTTGGTTGTGGGAAGTAAAAGAGAGTACTTCTGCAAGTCTACTCAAGTAATATATTCCGGAGAATGCAGCAACCTGCTTTGTACTCACCACCTCACAGACCATGTGGCACACAGCTCCTACGGCAGCTCTTGGGCTAGGGATTTCACTGCAGCACCAAAACTTCCTGTCACTTGATGTGACCTTTTCCCAGTACACTAGTTTCTCAATACTTGCCCCAAGGCCAGCGTACAAAGAAGGTGGGGGTGACAAGGCAAAGAGCCGGCACATCCTGTACTTAACAGAATGCAGCCATGGAAAAGATTCCATAAACTAATGCGCATGTGTGCGGCTGGTGGTGGATCTGTGTGATTCAAGTCTCACCTTCACCCTTTGGCAGAATTATAGGTCATAAAAGTGAAAGGAAACAAATTAGACTGAAAACAAGGCTTGAATGTTCACACACAACGTCATGCCACAGGGATACCCATGGATAAATTGCCAGTGCTGATTAATTCTACCAATGGAGTGGAGCAGCAGAATTTATTAGAAAATTTCACATTACGAGAGTAACATGGACTTGCTAAAATCTTCCAATTCTGCCAGCAGAATAAAAAAAATCCGCCCACCCCTAGTTTTCATGTCCTACGGTTGAACGTATCATCTAGTACCTTGTGAGGTTAGAGGTCCAGATGGTGTACTGTGAGCTAGCCAGGTCTAAGGCCAATATATCTTGATGGTGTGCATGGACTCTATCTCACACAGTTTTGAGGTTTATGTTGTCTAAACACACAGTCTTACTGCAATAGTATGAACCACACAACATGGTGCCCTACATTCTAGCTTGGGTAGTTATTTAATGGGTCTCCTGAATAGTTTTTCTTTCTGTGCCCAAAGACCCAACTCACCAATTAACTGTAGATATCCGTGTTGTTAGGGATCAAATCTTCCTCAGCAAAGTAGAAAACCCCTATTTCTATCTGTAGGTTGTTCAAGCTTGAACCTTTAAAAGGATCACCCCACAAAGGTACCTTCTCTGAATTCCAAATATTCAAATGGCTGATCCAGCACAGGTGGCTTTACCACTAAATTGCAGACATGCAGTAACACAAACGTTATTACAACATAGGCTCACCCTTGCCGGTGGGGACCTTACCGTCATGGTAGAGGCTCATGAAGTGTTTAGAAGAGAGGTACTCTATTCATGTGTCATATTCCCGGCAGCATAAGGAATTTTCACACATACACTGAAGAAGTAGTACCTGACAACCATAGGGCATGTGAGGATTTAGAATTCCTATTGACATATCATCAATACATGCATTGGTTCTTAGGCACCCTTCCACATACAGTAGAAAATGTCAGACTGAGTTCTCTCTGTAATGAGGGGTAACATGGCCAGTGTTAGCCAGTTACATAACTTATCCAGATATAGGAAACCTTACAGCTCCAGAGCTTTGTACACTATCCGCAGATATAGCCACACTAATAAGATGGCTAATACAATTTGTTATGTGAACTATAACAGCTAACAGGGATGTTCAAGCTGCTCAACCACAACTGGTGATGCCTAAAGTTAGTACAGTGACTAATAATGCAATTATGGGTAAAGTTCCCACCAGACGGGGTAAGGTTCCTTTCTGGATTGCACAAAAAACAAATCAGCTTGAATTCTCACAACATGCCTACCATTAGGGATGGTTCCCTCGGTGGAAGACTGTGCCACTCAGGGCATGGTTTTTGCTGCAGTCTATACCATAATACTTGGTACACCATCATTGGTAGGGGTGGGCGGAGCTCGCGGTGTTCTACTCCACTGAATTCCACTGAGTTATCTTAAACCTCTGTGACATTCCGCGGAGTTCCGTGTGTGGCGGAATGCCAGTTGCCGCCCGGTCCTAGAATTTATTCCAGCCCAGAACGGCTTTGAAATATTTTGTCAGGGTTATATATGTGAGGGGGTCTCTCTCTCTCTCTCGAAGGCGAGTCAGAAGCTGCCTTTCATCCTGACTGTCACCTCTTACCCAATCCAGAAGATTTACTTGCGTGTAAACTATTGTCCAAAAGCTGGAATGCATTCAGTTTAATCCCTTATTATACACAACAGATTCACCACTCAGACACACAGTGTTCAAGGCAAGGATGCCAGGATTTATATGGCAAGCTGTTATGCGGCAAGTAACTGGCAGATGGTCAATAACATCTGTGGATCTAAATCTGACTCATCACATTAGCTCATAAAGTAAAAATATATGGAATTGTTTGGAAAGTGCAACGAGTAAAAGAATCTATAATTCTATCAAAGAGATGGTCTGCATGCACAAGTATTAGCCAGGTGGAAATATGTGAAGGGTGGTGCTCCGTCAGGGGAGTCCTTGCGAACGTTGGGGTACAGATAGGTGAATGCTGCATGAAACATCATAGAGAGGAAAGGCGCGCAGGAGTTCTAAAACCATAGAGAGGAGATGGCAGAAGGGGTCATCGACTATGAAAGAAAGGTTCATGTGTTACCGGTTGGTCACTCCAGAATCTTTGATTTCCTGCCAGTAGCTTATATTGCTTATTACAGTGACCGAAATAGGGCAGAGGAAGCCTTGGTTCAGAATGAAAATCAAGTGGCCCAATAATTATGCGTCCATTGCTTTTGATCACACGTCTTATTATAGCTCTCAGTTTGGCAATGGAGAGAGTTTGTCTGATAGAACACATACCCAGTGCATAGTGGCTTTGGTGCCAGGCTTACCGCTCAAACACTAGCTGGATCATGCAGATGCAGAATGCCAAGGGGAAAACGAGGTACAGATCCGCCTGCGGAAAGGTAGCCAGCTCGATGTTCTTTAGATGTACCCAGGTAGCATTGTGCAGCAGCCAGAACCTCTCATTCTAGAACCAAGCTAGGATACCTGCCATCTTCCCCAATGCTCTTGTCTGAGCGAACTCCGCCAGTGGAGCGGTGTTCACCGCCCACCCCTAATTATTAGCTGTTGTGCCAGAGGTACTCAAACAGATTCAAAATGAATATGGGCGGCCCTGTCCTGGATTTGGGGATGAAATTAATGGGCAGTTTTGCAGCAGCATCCTCAATGATAATAAGTAATATAAAAGGGGAAGCAGCAGCTCAGGCAGGTTGCTCCAGGAGACCAGGTGCTTGAACTACCTAAAATTATTGCGGAAACCTATACATCAATAGGTCGAAATACTTTGGGGGGCAGACCTAACAAACTACAGCTAAAAAGTAAATCTGGGAAGGATATCTCGAAACAGTAACCAGTTTCTTCTAACAAAAAATGCTGGGATAATAAGAGAAATCTAAAACACGATGTGGATGTCCTCAACAGGAATACACCGAGAAGCTCAATAACTTGCATAGCAATGATACAATGAAACAGCCTGATAGGTATCAGGATACTGATTCACGTCCTTCTTGTTCCTTTCAGGAATCACCCAAAAAATGCTTGGAGAGAGGAGGATGATCGGAGCGGAAATCGGAAGAGTACATGAAACCAAAGAAGGACCTACAACACTCTTCTGACTTCATAATAAAAAAGGAAGAGAAAGTCTCAATTTAAATAGAAGAAGGTGGCTGGTATTAAATTAAAACATGCCACAAATATTGAGGACTCGGCTTCTGAATGAGGAGTGGGCTCTGACTCTGCTGGGCAGTGCGTTAGATGTCATGATAGTTCATTAGAATCCTATGGAGTGGCTAGTGGCAGTAGCAACAAGTGACTAAGCCCAGGTGGAAACATCGGACCAGAAACTCAGTGTCCAAAGTCAATTATATGAATTACAACTCCAGATGGAGAGGGATATATCATGTACTATCAATGTTCTCTTTTGGAAGAACTTATCTTTTGGCTATTACATTCCTCTGGCTGAAATAAATTGGCCACCTGAGTTTGTTAGTGAATGCCAACTAAGAGAAACAATAATATTACCAGTTTTTTCCAACCTCGTTACAGAATCAGTAAAGCACACATACACCAAGGAGTAGGCCCTAGCACAAGCCCCGGTGTTATACAGGCAACCATGTGGGTAGCCTTACCACATCATACCCACAAGTTCCAGACCACAATTCCCCATTAAACATGAAGCAAAATGAAATGAAAGAGAAATTCTTACTCATCTTGAATATTATGGTGTAGTGGAGAGTTGTATCTCACCAATGAACAATCTTTTGTTTCCAGTAATGAAACCAGATGATCCATATTGCTTAGCCTTAGACTACAGACAATTGAACACTGTTATATGCATATTAACAGTGCACTAATGAACATTGTGCATAAAACATTTAAAACCACATTAGATATATCAAACTGTTTTTCTGCCAAAATATAGTGCCTGCTAGAAGGTATCTGACTTTATTTAGCACAGTAGGCTCTCAAAAACAATTTTGATGATTGCCACAAGGGTGTAAGAATAACCCGGAGCTGTTCTCTGCCCGTGTAACAGACCTGTTGTAACAATTTAACGGCCAAGCATTTCCCTATGTCGATGACATATACTTGACGGATGATGACTTAGCAATACATTTGGCCACTTAGGCTAGAGGTTCAATTTTAAGAAACAAAAAAATGCCCACTAAGTGTCCTCCTGTTCCTGGGATACAAGTTGTCAAATGAAGGCAAAAGTCTAGCAACACCTTTCCTAAAGAAGTGTGCGCTTTTACAAACCACCAAATACACTAAAAAACTCCAATCAATGTTGTTTTTTCTAAATTTGGTAAAACCTATATACCCGAGTATGCACAATGTGTAAAATCATATTCTGATTTTATCCGTGCAGACTTTTTAGGCTCACTTTGGACACCAGAACACATAAAGATTTTGCGTTCAGTACTAGCTGACATGCTTGCTTCAAAACTCTTACGTACAGTGTTGGAAATGGCTCTTTCTAGGATGCTTTCCCTTGACGTTTTGCTATTCTCCTTCCCAGTTTTCTACTGGTCTATGTACAAGCCTTAGGACTTTGAGCGCATTTGGCACTGGCATTCAGTGTAAGGGTGGGCGTAGTTCGCGAAGTAGCACTTCGCGAAGCTACGCAAAGTGAAGTTCGCACTACGCGAGCTACGCGTAGCACTTCGCGAACTGCGTAGTAACATGTTCGCACTGTGCAAGATGTTGTTTTCAATGATTGCACAGTGCGGACAAGCAACCGGCACTGTGCAATCATTGAAAATGGCATCTTGCACAGTGCGAGCTGTAGTTTTCTGCTGCTCGAGTAGATTTTTACTCGAGCTTCAGTTTTCTCAACGCGAACTGGTAGTTTCTCATCGCGAGCGGTCGCGAGCATACGCGACCACTCGCAATGAGAAACCTGACCTTCTCGCGTTGGGAATCTCGCCGGGAGGTTTATTTTCCATGCTCGCGATCGCCAACTTGCAGTTGCTGATCGCGAACAAGGAAAAAGTCTCGCCGGGATGTCATTTTGCTTGCTCGCGGTCGCCAACTTGACGTTGAGGACCGCGAGCAAGCAAAAAATGACCGCAGCACTACGCAACACTACGCTACGCGTGTTCGCACTGTGCTACGTGCAGTTCGCGTAGTGCGAAGTAGCGCGAACTTCGCAAACTACGCGAGCGTAGCGTAGTGCTTCGCCCAGGCCTAATTCAGTGCCAAAGGGCTCATATGCATACTGGCGATTGGTGTATACATGATTGGCTGATTTGAGTTAGCTGTAAGTCCCTTGTCTAGGAGTGAGACATATACCCAGGGCATGTAGATTGAATGCTTCTCCGTGGGTCTGCAACATTGTTTGTGCAATCCACGGAGGTAGCTCATTGATCATGTCACAGGTTTGCCCTGGTGGGGTCTGTGTGCGCTGGTTACTGTTACTCGGCTTGGCATTTAAAAAGCTACTTATCAAGGGTCTGCATGTCTCTTGTTATATCAGAGTTCTCCCTGGGGACAAGGTGCAGTGTTGGAAAAAGGTAGGGTATGTGCACATGTGTGTTACATGCAAGGGTCATGAATGGCACCGGAAGGTGTGTTTTGGTATGATGGGGCCTGCTTCACACATTGGATTAGCATGGGGAAATGCAAGGAACAGCTATTGAGAAGTATTTTGTATGTGCAGAATAGTTGCAGTATAGTGTTTGATATCAATGAGATCATAATGGCGAATCCTCTCCGGTAGCGCAAGTGGATCCGACATTACATTTGTGGAATAGTCACTTTGGGAAAGTAGCCCACCTGAGGTGCCAGGGTGTGAGGAGTTTGAAAGAAGCTTAGAGAGCTCGACTGACATATGCTTGCGTTACCTTGTACTCCAGAGTGTGTGGTGTCTGAGTGGTGTTGGGGGACCTGAGCTGGGAGCTTTGACCTACAGGGAGGACAAGAGTGCCTGACATCACTGCCTCCATACGAGGTCGCTAGCTTCCTCTCCCTGGACCCACACCACAAAGTACTTTGTTGTGGAGAACATCGTGATGGGGCCCGGGGAGTTCGTTGTGCCTTGTGGGCACCTATGTTGGCTGTCAGGAGCCATGGCAGCTCACACCTCCACTTGACAGGAAACATTTCACAATACTTGAAAGCATGCCTGCTCCTTGAGTCATAGCCTTTATCTATGGGGGTAGCGTTCCAACACTCGTGCAGGTACTGCTGGGCACCTGGAGATCTAATCCAGATGGATGAAGCTAAGTAACAGTTTCTTTCTATTTTAGGTGGTTTGACAATTTAATCAACGTAGCGCCAGAAGGGGCAATGTGTCTTGTTGGCTGGGGTAGTTGAGTGAGTGTGGAGATGGGTCATGAGGCACAGTCAAAGACCTGTGATTGGTTGGTCATTGCAACTGTTGGAGGTAGGCGATATTGGGGAATGTTGAGTTAAATGAAAACGAAATGTATATGCTCATGTTGTTCTGCTGCTAATAGGAAAGTTTGACAACTGCGTATAACTGTAAGGTGCATATACAATATGTATACCGTTTTGATTTCAATGTGTATGTGTATGGAATACAAAGACCACTCTTTATGCACACAGTGTGGAGTGCACAGTGTGCTGCGAGGGTGGTGTTGTGCCAATACTTTACACTTGGTCCCTGAGGAGAAGCCTGACTGCTCGGTACAAGCTACCCAAGTGTGAGCACAGGTTATCGGACATGTGTATCTTTCTCATTCTATCTAGGACAGTGTACTCTGGATAGCTTCGATGTGTCCCAGCCAGCCAGAAACCACTGAGCCTAACATACATGTGACAACATCACAAATTTGGTGATTGGTGTAAACTCTGGAACCTCAGTTTACACATACGTCACATTTAATTAAGGTTACACTGTACTAATTGCATATAAAATATATTTATATACAAATGAAGAAATGCATTTTGCACCAAGAGAAAAGATACAGACGGCAGTATAGACAGCTGTAGTGAAAGAAGATCATTGGCAAGGGGAAAACAAATTATTGCTGTGACCCTGATTTCAGCATTAGAGCCTGTCACGAAAGCCAGTGTCCCTAATGCAAAAGCTTTACATCCTAGATGGATACAGTGGGCCAATTCACTAACAGCGACCGATGTAGATTATGTCTTTGAGTCTAAACTACAAACACAAGCATTCCTACGTTATGAACACAAAAAACTTCTGCCCAGTGAAGAAATACCTTTATATCAGTATGATTTCATAATCTATACTGATGGTTTTGCCCAGACTGCAGCCGGAACAAATATCAATACTCAATCCCTTGCGCAGCGGTTAAGGGTAAAAAGAGGAATGGAGAATTCCAACCTCATAAAGCATTCATGCAGTCAGTAGGTGTCTGCACTGCACAGCTGGCTGAATTGAAGACTCTAATTTTGGCACTTGAGAACACAGATCCTAAATTCCCCATACTTATAGTGTGAAAATCGTATTACTGTGTCAAGTCTTACAATGAGTATCTGTACTATTGGAGTCAGAATGGATTCAGAGATTCTAAAGGGAACACTATCAAGCATAAAATACTTTAAGGGCAAGTGAAAAAACTTTAAGCAGTTTGACAGGGCTCGTGTTATTCACCACGTGAATAACACGAGTGAGCCAACGAGTGTGCTACACTTGTGAGCCACCAGCGTGTAGCAATACACGTTGCAGGGAATTTATTGCCTGATGAAGCAACAAAGGCAACAGTGCAAACTGCTGCCATAACTGCAGTGACTCATACTAACACGAGAATAGATGGCGACATTATGAAGGCTGTCACAGCTTTGTGTTGAGGAACCTCCTTACCAAAAGGTTTTCCAGAAAAATACTCCTACCAGCAAAGTGTGCAAAACATTCCATTTGCTCATCTTCCCAAATTCAGACTGCAGATTAGAATTATTTCTTGTAGCAAATGCGGGTCTAGCATCTACTCATGCAAGGGTGAAGGCTACAATTTCACTGTTCTAGCAACGCTACCGGTGGCCAGGTGTATACAAACAGACAAATTACTATTGGCCTGGTTACGAGTTTGGCAGGTGGGAAACTTCATCACAAACATGACGAATTTCCATCTGACGTATTACAAGTTCCATGGAATATAATGGAATTGTAATTTTGCCAACGGGATATCCATCACATTTGTGATGGATAAGCCCTGTCCGCCAACCTCGTAATCAGGCCCTATATCCTGAAATGTGATATTTGTCAAGAAATAAAGGTTTCCACCACAGCTCACGCACCACAGACACCTCTATACCTGTTGATATCAGTGAACCTTTGGCTGTCCTTACAGGAACTGAACAACTTCTGAGACAAGCAAAGCAACGAGCTACAGAAACATTCTGCCAATGGTGAGGTGAAGGCATCACCAGCAAGTCCTGGCTGGATTCCAAAAATCGGTGATCCAGTGCAGTAAGAAACAGGCCATTGGGCCTGTCCTGGCTGTTGAGGGTACCAGATCTGTACTTTTACTGCCTCTTGCAAAAAGAAGGGATTTGTTTCAATTGACTTTATCATACCATACTGTGTTGCTGGTCCTACATAGTAGGCTGTGAGCGCTTCTGGGAAGTTACCTACCTCCTCACACTACCATACAGGAAATCCATTACAAGATTTAACCAACATATACTTTCTTCTCCTTGGCTGGGGACAGCTGATACTGAAGTTTCACTACTTCAGTTACGTCTACAAATACCATACAATTTCATGTATGACTTCACAGAGTTCAACACAACAAGCAACCAATGAAGTTGTTTAATATACCCCACAACTGGAGTTATCTGTCAGTTCTACAACGCTCCACAAGCCCCCCACATTTGCACAAACAGTCTCAGGCCATTTTGTCAGCTTTGATTACTTTTCTTCTGATTTGTCAGACCCACCTCTACAGCGTGGAAAACATCAATTTTTAATTTCTATCAAAAAGATGTTTTTTATCTCACCCTTGATATACACTTGGATTAAAATGTTGTTACTTGTCGTCTTCCTTTGGATTAGATTTGTGACTGTCTTTTTCATTCTTCTGAATGTACACTGTCTCCTAGAACGCTCTGCTGTTGAAATCGTAAATGAGGTATTGACACCTCATTCTTTATCTAACAAATAGCTAAGAGACCTGTCCCTTGTTAATATTTCAGCGGTTCGAGTTCCTGATGGAACTGTTTGGGATAATGTCCCCTATGATATATTTGGACCAACAGAGATTTCATATGTGTTTTGAATTTCTGTGAACAATGTTATTACTTGTGGCAACATCTCTGACGATTGGGACATTTGTATAGTAAAGCAAATGCTTGAAGATTTAGAACTTATACTACATTTGAAAGTGAAGATATGTTTACTGGTACATCTAATTATGATTAAATGGTTTGTTTTCACCATTATAATCACCATTATTTACATAAAGCAAGCACTCCATGTGCAGTATGTAATTCCACACAATGGCAACACTGGCTACACACTGGTGGTGGGTAGCTCAAAAACATTTGAACAGAAGTTTGCATTTTTTTTCTGGTCACAATCCCATAGACCAAGATTTATATTACTATAAACTCTTCGTATCCTGGGCAAAGAAGAACATGCTAACAACCGCAATGCTGATTTATTCAGCCCCTTTCATTTCACAGTTGTCGAAACAAGGGTATGACTTTTGAAAAGATAACATTGAGTTGAATTTCATCTGAGGCACTGAAGATTGGCAAGTTCAGGGCAATGAGGCTTTGTTTAGAGAATGACTTATACCACAATAAATCATTTTCATGAACAAAACAGTGCAGCATATCTGGTGATGGTTTCTAAGGTCATGACCTGTTGTACACAAGTGCTTTTCCACCTGCCCTCACAGTTAGGGAAGTGACAATTTGGCCTTCAATTCCAATCTAAAATGTGAACTTTCATGCTTTAAGCAGACTGAAAGCCTAATTTCTTCAGCAGGACGTTGCCTCAACATCTGCACAGGAGATGTTTGATCTTCAAGTTGCAAGGTCTTTTTCTCAGACATAGTCGTTACTATGCGCTATACTCCCTTGCCACTTTGGGTAGCTTGTGCATCGAATTTTTAATAGCTTGAATACTGCAGGTGTAGTACCGTTTTTAAAACAACAGGTTGGTTAATACTTCCATATTGTCTTTGAATAATTCCATCATTCATACACTCCATGCTTGGAAGCATTTTTGGAGGCTTAGCACTTGTCCTGTTCCTCATTGTCAGGACTTTGCTTTTATTTTATTTGCTCCGTAATGGATGCTCCATCACGCGACCAAATGGGGATGGCACTGCCACACTGCTGGTGGATCAGTTAAAAGCAAACTTGCAAAGTTACCTTGTGCGATTGCCAGTGCTACAGAATGCATATTATGAGCATTCCTGGGATGCCTCTGCTCCTGGATTTTTGGATCCTGGCTCATCCTCTGTGGATGCACTACTGGCTGTCTCACCTTTATTGGTTCCTGAAGGGGCTGGATTTGACCATGTTTGTTTATTGGAACTTGTGAGAGGGATGCCAACTGAAACATCATCTGTGGCAGCTGGGAACAGAATCATTTTGTCTGCTTCTCTGAACATTTAAATAATCTGGCAGTTTCAAGCAGTGGAGATTTTTTTTATTCGGCAATGTTTTTATTTGCAAAATTTCTTTTAATACAGCCTTTCATCGCCTTTTTATATTAATTTTTAAATATCTTTTAGACTTTCCTTATGCTTTTAGTATTAAAGAGCACATTGCTTTTAAGATTTTAGGTTTGATTACATTTTTGCACTTACATTTTAGCATATCATTTAGGACGTTTTTAGTCGTCTCACATCCAAGGAGTGTGTGTCGTTTGGTTACATAGGCCTCAGGCAAGGAACTTCACCATTTTACATGTTCACGTTTAAAGTCGGTATCTTTCTTAAAACGGCCACTCTTGACATACATTTACTTCCTCGCTCATATGGGATAATATTCTCTGAAATGGATTTGCTCACATTTACACTTCGCTGTAGGTATATGATCAGGGCCTTGAATATTCTGTACCAGGTTTAAGTTCACTTCGCAAAATGTTGAGCCTTGCTGTTGTCTGCTCTGCGACAGCTCTGCAATGATAGAATCAATAATGACAGCCTGACTAGGGCTCCGGCATGGTTGCATAGGCAAAGACTATTATATCAACAAAACCAATCATTTTTGTAATCATATATTCAGTGCAACAGCAGCACAATGGTTGAATATTTTATCTTCTTTACCATTTTTGTAATGCTGTTTACACAATAACCTTACCATTTAATATGTCAATAAATGTTCTAAATGCCAATTTGAGTATTTCTTGTGTCTCCCGTTGGACATGCATGACTTATTAATGAAAGGGACTGATCTGTTTCCATGATTTGTCTGGGGAGTCAGGATTGTCAAGTTCTGAGGTTGCACATACCATTCGGTGCCTTATAAGGATACAGGTCCAGATGGTGCATTGTGAGATAGCTAGGACCACGGCCAACATATCCTGTTGGTATGCACAGACTCAGTCTTGCACAGTTTTGAGGTTTACTTTATCCAAACACATAGGGTTACTGAAATAGTATGAACCATAAAACAATCCAAGTGAGTGGTAAATGAGACCAATTGTGGGAGGTTGAGCATGCAAAATGTTTCAAGCAATCCTTGTGCTGTCATATTATTAGCGTTGTTTGACTGCAAATTAAATCTCCTAAATCCATAAAGTTGTAGAATTGTAAACATTGACGAGTTCGTGCCTGTTTGGGGGAATTAACAAATTCGGTGCTTGGTTATGGCGGGCGGAACATTAACAATCCTAACCACTTGCGCAGAATAAAAGGCCATTTTAGTTCATTGCAGGATTGGCGACCACTAAATGACTTATGACATTAGGCCAAGGTATCTATAGTGGATGAAGCCAGATTAGGTTTTTTACAGGTGCGACAAGTCTAGTTTAGCTGGGCCAAGTAAATGGCTCGTGACAGGTGCTAGTGCTGCTAATTCCTCGCTGTCCACGGTCTGCGGATTTACACATGTGCATGCATGTACGGGCTGCACACATGCACGCCTGGTAAATGCTCTCGTTTCTTTACATCTTAAGGAGCACCGAAAATGACACAGACAAACAGCCAACATACCGCGCGCGCAACCTTCAACTTCTCCTCCAAAACGGTACACAGCGGGTCGCAAACACTCGCGAGAAGAGAACATCTGCGTGGCATTTCCCTGGCTCAGGGGGCGTCACGCAGCGCGCGATCTCTGCTTTCCTGTACTTTGAGTGTTTTGAAGTGTATTCCGCTTCTCACTTGGGGAAATGCCAATCAAGAAGAGAGGGAAGAAAAAAACATCTGACATCCTTATTACTCTGTCAGAGAAAGACGATGGCTTCAGACTCCTCAAGGTCTGTGCGTCTCTCGGAGTGACAGGCTAATATGTTCTATTCATAAAGTGTGAGTACATTCATCACAAGTCGAGCAATTTGTCTTCAAAATGCGCCCCAACAGGCCGCACGTGCTTGTGGGATGTGTGCGTCAAGGTAATCAAGTGAGTCGCACTTTTTTTTTACTTCATGCAGCTTCAACGCGTGCTATGCCTTTATCTGCCTTTTAAACGTGACCTATGCCGTGCTTCTTCCAGGCTATGAATAAATATGCAGCCACCCCTCTCTCTTTTGGGTCAGGCCTTTTAACTGCGGAGTGGATTTACCAAGGTGCGATGATTCTGGGCCTTGGTAAACGGGCGGCCGCTCGGCATGTGAACCGGGCAGCATTTGAGAAAGAACTGAACACTAAACTCTCTCCGTTAAGAGAGCCAAGGGGTGTTAAGGCCCAGGGAAGCCTCACATTTAAACAGATCTCTACGAGATATTTTGGCAATATATTTTTTCTAGGTCTGAGGTTAACTGAGACCCTTCGATTTTACAGCAATTACTCATACAATGTTAGCCCTCTTCTTCCATTTGTTTGTTTTGGTGTCATTCCCGTTTTTCCTCTGCCTGCTACAATATGCTGCATGGTCCTGAAGGAGAGCCTACAGTCAGGAAATTGTCGGACTTCACTGTGAATGGCATGGAATGGCCTCCCTCAACACATCAGAGCCTCCTCCTCACTGGCGGAAGACCTGGCTCTTCATATAAGCACCTTGGAGACTACACACCTGCTCAAGCGCCTGGATACCCTCTCGGGTGAATAGTGCGCTATACAAATCAATATAAACATAACATACAATGTGCTCTTTCACAAGGATGACATCTGCATACAAAGTTCTTCCCTTCAGGGCCAAGGATTATTAGGGTTACGCTTGCTTGTTGGGCCCCAAAAAAAGATTTTTGCTTTTAGTCAATTTTTTAAAACTATTGGCAAGGGTCCAGCGGCACCCCCAAAATAAGGCTGTACAGAAAACCACGAAAAAAACTAATGCCAAAAGACGGGCAGGTAATGCCAGAAGAGTGCCCATCCTGGTGGCGACCTCAGTGGCTGCTTAAGATCTCTTTGTCTTAGAGGAACCTTCTTCCCAGAAAAACGAGGGATGTTTCTTCAGAACCATGCAAACCTTGTGAATGTAGAGACCACCACCAGTGCTTCACTGTAACAGTCAAGTCCTCACCTTTTTAAGTAAAGATGTGTCCGTTGTCATGGCTGATTATCTCATTTGAAGTTGCTCGGATTTCAATATACATGCATAGTCCATTTCTTTCGTAGATTTTCGACCTGTGGGCGCTTATTTAAGTCTTCTCTACAAACTGGAAGTGCCAGTATTTCCTTGCATGTGTTGGTGTTGAAAACTGAGGCACCACTTTCTTCCGAGTTAACTTCCAATCCATTTTCCTCTTGACTTTGAAACTGGTTGGAAGATAAACTTCTTTGTTTTTCTCTTTTAAAAAATGCACATGTGGAAACGCACATGCTTAAACCTTTGCAAATTGCAGGCACTAAGTAAACATAATATATGCAAGAATTATAGGGATTTCACGAACGAAAGTCTTTGCAGCTTTGCAGACAACATAAAGACGTAAGCGTATCCAGAATGCCAGGACTGCTCCACTTACTCACCATAACAGGACAGTATTACCGATCTGACTGCCTCCCAGTGGCTAGCGGAATTATACTGGGCAGTTCATAGCCAAGGCCTTACTTTCAATTGCTTCATATCTGAGCATATTCAGGGCAACATCTTATCTGTAGTTTTCCTATAGCTAACGCACAAATCCTAACAAAACAAGGGGACGGCGAGTTTAGTCCAACTAGGTAATCTAGAGGTGACGTTACTGTAGGGTGACCAGAATTTTAAAGCCAAAAACTGGGACATTTCATGAAAATAGAAGAAGGACTACAATGTTACTTCAAGCGAGCGCACAGAATGACAGCGCTCCTCAGCAGAGAATTACAGAACAGGCAGCAAAAACATACATAAAATGCAATTTTAAAACCCAGTAGCTTGCCTGTTAAATAAATTGCTTTCTTGAAACAACTGCTAACTCTCCCTGCTTTGTAAAACATAAAAAAGCACCTCCTGCCTTTTTCAGTCGACCCTCTTTAAAAACCGGGACATGAGCTAAATTTCTTGAAATCTCCTAGGACAGCTGGTGTAAAACTGGGACCGTCCTGGCAAATCCGGGACGCCTGGTCACCCTACGTTACTGGAAATGATGTAATGGGAAGTGACATAATTGAAAGTGAGACTATGAGTACAGTCAACATCACTTAGAAACCAAGCCCTTCGCAGTTTTAGTTTCCATGGCACAGTGTTTTGGTTCTGATTACTTTTTAAAAGTTCCTTCTTCTAAGTAGTTTTAGTTTCTGTGGCACCGTGTTTTGGTTCTGACTACTTTTTAAAAGTCCATCCTTCCTAGACGAGAGTGCACCAGAGCCTTGCAATCAGTGGCCCCGCTTGTGGCAGCAGACTCCCATTAGTCAGGAAATTCCGCTTCATGAGATCTCATACATCTAATGCCCCTTTTACAATGAACAATCCCTGAGCCTTAGATTTACTCTGACATATGTCTCTGATTACATTTTTAGGTCTCGCCTAGGCAGTGCTTGCGCTGTCTATGTGAGACATGCTGTATTCAGGATATGGGCTTAAAAGCTCCACCCATTTTCAGGGACTGCCCCGTCACGTGTTGTTACTCCGAGCGGTTGAGCACTATTTCTTTCTTTAACATGGAGCACTGGAGACAAGTGCTTATGGTTTACAGAGCTCTGTTTTAAACAGGGCTGTAAAAAATGCTCTTATCTTGCCCCATTTGCTGTTCATTGAAAGAACAGGTCTGTTTTGGCTGCGGTTGCCTCCTCCTCCCTCCTGCCTATGAAACACATGGCCTGGTGCCATGGTTCCTGCTTTCCTGTGGCTGCTGTCGCTTCAGTCTCAGAGCTCAACAAACATGGGAGCTCCTTCTCAGTCAATCTGGAAGTGTTATGGCACAGGGATAGTGAATCAGTGACTTTCAGAGGTCATCAGTGATCTCGCCGACAGAAAACAGTAACTGGTTGGTATTTACATCAGTGCTCTGCTCTCGAACACACATGTATTTATTTATGGCTTTGTGCTCATCTGATTCAAGCGCTTTCAGATCAAATCAATCTTTCATGACTTTGCAGTTTTAGGGATGGGAAGAGCTCCTAATTAGCTGTTCCAGATAAATTCTTGTAAACAAACGTTTACTGCTGAGTCATATCCTGTGTTACAAGGCGCGTGTTTTGCCATAGATGCATCAAGAAGGATAAGGAATAACTAACAGACTCATGCCCCGGAACTCTCTTCACCAGATATAATGCACCAGATTGCCTCACTTCATCTACCTCAAGCTCTGTGTTGCTCTTGAGCTGTGCGCATTGTTTCAAAGAGAGGCTTTCTCCAACAACAGCAGCACACTTTCTAAAGCAATACTCAACATCGCATTCTGTATCCTTTCATTTGTCTGCTCAAAGCGCTCCAGAGCCTCTTTCAGTTTGAGACACAATACCGATGTTAATATCCCCAAGTTAAAATGCAATTTTAACTTGCAGTCTCCAGTGTGGAGAGGAGTCAGTGCCGCCCCCTCAGCTGGGTCCAGATATAAAGAGGAGGCTGGAGGGACGTGATTGACTGTCCACAGTCATGCTGGACAATCACCCTACCTGCTTATCTTATCTCCTTTTAAAAAGGACCCTTTCTGAATGACATCGCAGCAGCATGACGCTGATAAAAAAGCACTTTAACTAAGGAAATCTGCCTGGCAATGCATTAATCAGTATAGGAAGTTCATAAGGATGAATGAGAACTATCTCCAGCTGAATGCAGATAGGACCGAGATCATGCTGTTCGGTAAAGCCCCTGCCATCTGGGCTGATGATTGGTAGCTGCAGCAACTGGGAGCCTCCCCTGTGCCCAATCAAGCAGTAAAGAATCTGGGGATAACATTTGACCAAGCCTTAACTATGAGAGATCACGTTCAGTCCATCACTGGCTCATGCTACCATTACCTACGCCTATTGCGCAGGATCTTCCCTTACCTCCCTATCTCCGCCTGGAGAACGCTGGTGCAGGCCACAGTAATAAGCAGACTGGACTATGGCAACACCCTGTTGGCCAATGTCAGTGAAACACTGATCTCTAAACTACAGGTTGGTCAAAATACGGCAGCAAGGCTTGTGCTCAACTGCCCTTCGGGCACCTCTTCGGGGCCTCTGCTGAAAGAACTACACTAGCTCCCTGTGAAGAAACGCTCTTATTTTAAAATCTGCTGTCTCACATATAAATAATGCCTTAAAGGGCAAATGCCAACTTTACCTTCAGCAAAAAATAAAAGCGCATGCCCCTTGTCGTAATCTAAGATCTGGCTCGAAAGCACTACTGTGGATCCCTCGCATCATTCTAAAACGCAGAGGTGGAAAGGCTTTTTCCTACCTCGCCCCCTTGTATTGGAACAAGCTCCCTCTTCACGTATGCTCTTTTGCCGAGTTACTATAAATTCAGGAAACAACTCAAAGCCCACTTATTTTAAAAACACCCTATTTGATTCCTGTCTTTGATCCACAAGCAGCGCCGAGATGTCCTAGGGTGATTTGTGCGCTATATATTATCGATTTAACATAACATAACTTAAGTATTATTGGGCCAAAGGGGGGCACAGCACAGACCACAAAAAGCTCTATATGTGTGGAAAAGGCCGCTTTATTGAAGACAGGTGCACCTTACAATAAAACATTTCCCTTTGCCGTACAAAACAAAACCTCACTAAATATTTTTCCTCCTACCATGCCTCCCATCCCTAACATTTACCCTTTTCCCTTCCTTTGCAACAATTTATAACCCCAACTCGGTCGTTCCATGCTGCCATACTAACCCTGTAACCTTTTCCTAAGATAACTATCTAACCAAACATTTCCTATGCTACCTTCTCCTTCCTGTCTGCTCCCGGAGTAACTTTTTCCAAACCTAAACTTAATCTGTAAACAATATAAACCACTAGTTACCAACAAAAACGCCAGTACCTGCTTCAAGCGACAACCAATGTACAATTTTTCCCCCTAGCGCACCTGTGTCCAATGAAAAACAGCCTCCTGCAGGGGATGGGAAACCACCACCCCCTCTAAACAGGGAGGGAGGGCGGGTGAAAAAACCATGCAACCCACGACCCAACTACCCCAACCGGCCGCTGTGTCACCTTACTGAAATGGTGACACTGCACTGTAAAATGGCCGGTTAAATACCCACACACCCCAAATGTAGCCTAACGAGCTCAATTTGGCCCTGGGCTGCACCAAGGCCCAAAAAACCGCGGGGGGGGCAAGCCTTCCGGTGGTTGGCCACCCCCCAAAGCCCTATTGGGCCAAAGGGGGGCACTGCACAGACCACAAAACGCGCTATATGTGTGGAAAAGGCCGCTTAATTGAAGACAGGTGCACCTTACAACAATGCATTTCCCTTGGCCTTAGCTGTACAAAACTAAACCTCACTAAATATTTTTCCTCATACCTTGTCTCCCACCCCTAATGTTTCCTCTTTTCCCTTCCTTTGCAACAATTTATAACCCCCAACTTGGTCATTCCATGCGGCCACATTAACTCTGTAACCTCTTCCTACATCCTAAGGTAACTATCTAACTAAACATTTCCTATGCTACCTTCCCCTTCCTGCCTGATCCCGGAATAACTTTTTCCATACCTAAACTTAACCTGTAAACAATATAAACAACTAGCTACCAAGAAAAACGCCACTCAAAAAAGTCCCTACCTCTTAGACTTTTTTGACCCCCCCCAACTAGGGCCTAGGACTTCTTCGAATACCTTCTAATGTCCAATGATCTGTCTAGTACCGCCTTAATTTGGATAATATACAATTCCAAACCAAAACGTGACAAGTGCGCCCCATCCTGTCTGAAAATATATATTGCTGCGTATCTTAGCTTGGGGTGTTCCACTCTCCCGATGCCCTCTTTGTCGCAAAACAGTCTCATATCCCTGTTAATTTTCTATCTGGCCTTATCTATTGCTGCAGGTCTCTCTGCTCCCCTCCAATGCCTTTTCGGAATTAATTCTGACCATATGACATAACACCCAGAAGTCCCTCTTCATTTGTTTCAACAGGGCCAAACCCTTACACAAAACCAAATCATTCTTGCCCAAGTGAATGATCAAAACATCTGGGCAAACGCTACCTCTAATTAGCTTATTTAACACCGGAAACAACTCATGCCATCTCATGCCACCGTTCCCATCCCAAGAACACTTAAACAATGCTGTGTCGAGACAGTGGTGAATCCTTTCCCTTTATCCCACTCATGACGCTCGCCCCATTTAACGAAGAAATGACCAACAATCCAAATGGACAACTGCGCTGACACTGGTCCAGCCACCGCACCTGAAAAGACACATATGTGAGAAATATACTGGAAAAAATTATACCTCTTCCCCCAAATTGCCGCGACTGAATGTTTTTTTTAAAGCAATCCGACTTTCATCCTCCCAAGCGCATAATCCTGTCTCTCCCCCAACCTTTCTTGGCTGCATCCGTTGTTACCCCTATGCGAAAAGAGTGAGTACCAAATTTGCTCGGCAATTTCCCTACACACAATAGCGCCACCGTAACCCTATTGCCCATTCCCTTACAGAAAACCACCCATAACCTGGAACTTGTCACCTACTCAAAGCCCTTCCCCAAAGAACTGGATATACCTCTCTGTCATCTTTGGACCTCATTACCACCCTCCTCCCCGTTCCTCTTTGATCTGTCTTGGATTGTTTAATCCTCAATGCCACCTTCTCTTGCCCATTGTTCTGATCGTCTCAGAGACCCCCTCTAGGAATTCCCTCCATGCCTGAGTATATGCTCTCCAGGTGGATGCTGCCAGAGACCCTACCACTAGGTGGAGCATCCTTTGTCTCCTACGGACCACATCCCTGCTGGAACCGACGTCTTGCATTCGTCCACCTCCGTGACTAGACCATGGAAGCTTTCCCACTGTGAACAAGACAAAGCGTCCGCTATGTTATTGTCCACTCCTGGCACATGTCGGGCTTGAAACAAAATATCGTGCTTCAGACAGCTATGGACAAAAACCCTCATCAACTTCAATACCTGCGCATCCCTTGCTGATTGCCTGTTTACCACTTGAAGAACTGACATATTGTCCACTTTAAAAATTACCTTCTTGTGTGCCAAATCCTGCGCCCAAACTGCAACAACCACCACTAGCGGAAAAACTTCCAAAAAGGCAATGCTCCCCCCTCCCATTCTTCCAATGTCGATTTCTGCGCACCATCTCTCATCCCAGTATAGCCCAAGACCGCTAGCTACCGCAGCATCAGAGTATATGGTGACCTCCAACTCTTTTGGTATTGCCATTGGGATGCTATTAAACTCCTCCAAGAATGTGCACCACATGCGTAGATCTTCCTTCGTCCCTGCGGACAGACGCATGTGATGGTGTGGCAGTGTTAAACCAGCCAGAGACATCCCCAACCTCCTGCAGAAAGTTCGTCCTGCCCTGACTAACCTACATGCGAAGCTCAGATGTCCTAGCAGTACCTGCACCTCCCTGACCGTCACCTTTTTCCTGGCCAATATGTCGTCAATCAAATGCAACATTTGCATCTTTTTGTCATTCGGAATGCGTGCCTCCATTGACTCCGAATCCAGTTCAATTCCAAGAAATGACAACACCGTACTTGGACCTTGTGTCTTCTCTGTTGCCAGGTGCACTGCCAAATGGCCCATGAGCTCTTGAAAACTTGCCAGCTGTTGCTGATAGTCCGTTAAACCGGGCTGGCCCACCAGGAAGAAGTCATCAAGGTAGTGTGTCACCGTCTCTTTACCCGTGTGCCATGTGAAAACCCATTGCAAAAATGAACTGAACCGCTCAAATAAAGTGCAGGCTATCCAGCAGTGCATTGGCAGTGCCTTATCCACAAATATGAGCCCCTCAAACTGTATTCCGAGCAGCTGGTAATCGTCAGGGTGTATAGGCAGTAAACGAAAAGCCAACTTCATGTCGCATTTTCCCATCGTGGCTCCCTTCCCTACTGTCGCCACCAACTCTCTGGCCATGTCCACTGATGAATAAGATACTGATGTCAGGTCGTCCACTATGAAATCGTTAACCGACGACCCTTCCGGCCATGAGAGGTGGTGTATCAGCCTAAACTGCCCTGGGTCTTTCTTTGGCACGATCCCTATGGGAGAAATAATCAGATCCCAGATTGAGAACGGGCCTGCCAGGTGCCCTGCTGCTATTTATTTAAACAGTTTGTCCCTCACTATCTCTGTGTGTGTGTTAGCTGATTTCAAATTTTCGGCCCACCTGGCAGACCAAGGCCCCTCATATCCTAGTCTAAAACCCTCTCTGAAACCTACTTTCAATAAATCTGCGTCTTCTTTGAGTGAATAGTCTGGCAAAAACTGCTCTAAATATGTCGGTGTAATGGGTGTATGAGCCTTTTCCCATATTCCCCTGTGCTTCTCTGTCCCCCTACTCCCTGCATTCTGCTGTGCCCCTATGATTAAACTGCTGTCCCTGTCCTATGAAGCCCGGCCCATAGCATTGCACCAATGGGTGCCTGCCTGACCACTTCGACCATTTGTGTCTGAACTTGCAGTACTCCCTGGAACATGTACCCTTGTACATGTTCCAGCCTGGAACATGTACCCTTGTATATGTTCCAGGGAGTACCCTTGTACCCATGTTGAAATCCCAACATGCCCCCTGAACGTTTCCTGTGCCTTTTTTCCCCTCGGGTGGGGCAGCTCTGAAATGGGCGATAAACCAGCGGCAGACCACTGGCGGTATATGTCTTCTTCCCAATCTTCACTGCTCCCATTGTCTGCTGATATAAATCTGAATCTATCTCCCCCACTTGGCCTCTGTGTCCCAATGCGAGCCTAGCCCAGAACTCCTCATCATAGTGTGACCATGCATAGCCCCGTATGTCAATTGTGCTCTCCTGATCATGTCCATATATTTGAACAGGGCCACGGATCTATCCTGGTATTTTTCGCAGTATATCCTCCTCCTTCGACCCTTCTTTGGCCCTCAGCTCCCTATGTAGTAGTTTCAACATATCTACAAACTCGCCTTTCTAAATCTTTTCTTAGGTTGATAACATAAGGTGTGCTTCCAGCGGCTTGGTCAATCCCATGTATGGTAGACGCTTGAGCTTAATTTCGTGGCTCTCCTTAGTCCCCTCTACCTGCGCCCCCTGATCGCCCTTGTCCTCTGTAGCTGTCACCTTCCTGGACCCGTCCGTCTGCTCTTCCCCCCACCCACTTGCAGTCACCCTCGTCTTCTTCTCCTCCCCGACTAATTCAAGTGACTCAGGACCTACCCCTGTATCCTTTGCGTATAAACTCCTCAGCAGGCGCCCCTACCCTTCTTCAGCCCCAAAGCATCTGTCCCCACTGACACTTTACCTTTTACCCGACTAACCATGTTTGTCTCTTTCTTACCTGGCGCCAAGGTCAGCGTCCTCACCAGATCCCGCTGCCTAACCAGTCGTGCAGGGGGTGGCACCACGTAACTGTGCGCCGCTCTTCCCGGTCCATCTGTAACACACTAGGCACAGCATTATTTGAGACCACCCACCGCCCTCCTGATCTCCCTCCTCATCTTCTAGAATTTCCCCTTCTTCAACGCTATCCTCTTCGAAGTCCAGTTGCAAATGTCCCCCTTCAAGGACACCCGCATGTGTTACTGTGCCGCTTCCCTTCCGCTGCGTATGAAATCCTCCAAGCCCAAACCTGTACAAAACTGGCCTGGCCTTGATCCCTTATCCCTGTCCCAATGCATTTGCCCAGAGCCCTGCGCCACTGCCCCGGAGGCCGCATTGATCCACCGGGGTTTTGGCACCACTGCTCGCGTCTCTGTCCTCCAGTTTGCCGCATCCTGTAGGTCCCTCACCGGGGTCCGGCTGCCCGATCGTAACAATGCCCACGCTTCATCTCGATGCTGCGGAGCCGCATGGGACTCACCCAAATTCGTGGCCAGTTGCCCCTGCAATTTAAAAGTAAGGTCCAACATGCCGGGGTTAATGCCCTCACCTGCTCTTGGCAACCCCCCCAGCCCTTCCTCTGTAATGTCCCTTGTCCCCTCAGCCTGCTCTGCCCCGCCCCCTCACCCTCTTCCTGCCTAGCCTGGTGAGTACCCCCCTGCAGTGCCCGGGGTGCCCCCAGCCCTCCCTCCGGCGCAAATATACAGCAGCAGGGGCCCAGCGCCCCTCGCCTGTGCCCCACCTCCCCCTTCCTGCTCCACCCCCTCAGTCCACTCCAAAATGCCCTCCAGCCTGGCGGACGTGTACTTCAACCCCCTTCTTTAGCTGGGGGCCTTTCCATGTCCCTAACGCCCCCCTCAGTACCATTGGGATCTTGTCCTTTGTCCGACCCCCCTCCTCTGACCAGCTCTGCCGGAGCCCCGCAAGGGCCCTCTCCAACCACCCTCCCAATTCAAGGGATGGCATCTGTCCCCACCAAACCTCACTTTGCCCTCCAAATTTGCTGAGCCTGTCCGTCTGGTTCCTCCCCCCACTTCCTTCAACCCAGAAATTGCTCCCCATGGTGCCTGGCACCTCCTCCTCAATCATGCTGCTATTTGCTGCCTTGTGTGCTGCCTGGGCCCGCCAATCAAACCCAGCCCCCGGTCGCCCTGCTGAAAGTTCCATCCTGCCTTCTTCTCGCCCTCCTAGCTCCTGCCCTGGTGTAAGACCCCTAATAGCCCCGCCTGCTCCAGCCATGAAAGAAGAGCGGGATGCCACGAGGCACCCCCCCGCTGCCTCTTTCCTCGTACGGCTGCGCTGTTAATGCAGCCGCACACACTCACCGGCTTCTTTCCTGCTGCTATTCGGGCCCGCGGTGTTGAACAAGCTAATATTGCCGCAGCGACCCCTTTGGATGCCCGCCCCGCGGGCCTCACAGCGGGCTCCACCTGCAACAAATCCATGCGGGCTGCTTCTGCGAGCAGGTGCATTGCTTCAGCCACCCGCGGATCCTCCACCTACACCATCTCTGCTTTGAGCTCCAATCCAAATTCTGAAAAGATCTAGGAAAACCTCCCTTATCACGACACAATGAAACAGTTGCGCACAGGAAAAGCTAATTCCTAAAGAAAAAACCTTGCAACCCACGACCCAGCTACCCCAATCGGCCGCCGTGTCACCTTACTGAAATGGTGACACGGCACCCTAAAATGGCCGGTTAAATACCTACACAGCTCAAATGTAGCCCAACGAGCCCAATTGGGCCCTGGGTTGCACCCTGGGGGGGGGGAGGGCAAGCCTCCCAGTGGTTTTCCGCGTAGATGCATTAAAAGAAGGAATGACTAACAGACTCATGCCCCGGGGCTCTCTTCAACAGATATACTGCACCAGATTGCCTCACTTTGTCATTTCTTTCAGCCCTTTCACCAGGCACCTGTGTTTTTTCCCATGGCACTGTTAAAACATAATCCACTGAAATATCTAAATCCGAATCACGCCAGAAATGATCAAATGAAGTTTCCTATTTTTATTGAAGGCAGCTAACAGATGCATTCATACCAGAATGGAAATACATCTTGGAACGTTATCCTTTCTATGGAAACCGCATATATATGATTCTCAACATAATTTAAGTAGCTTCCAATATTGTGGCATCTAAATAATTGGATAATTGAATTATATAATTGCTATGCAGTTTGTACTCAAATACTGAATTTTATCCTGTTTACAAATAATTTTACATACACAGCACCAAGTGGAAACCAAAAGAGTTATTCTGATTAGGTAGTTGACCACATATGGCCACCAGTACAACAAGGATTGATGGACACAACAGGCCTAACTTTACCTCTGTACATTATTTAAATCACCACTATGCGCATTTTCGGGTCAATGCAGTTGAAAATGTTTTTCAGCACCACACTCTTTGTATTATGTCCCTACTGCACAGGGGTTTACGTACGGACTCAGAGGTCACCAGGCCTCCCGGAACAAGGGCTGAAGTAGAGCTCTGTCAAACATATTTCTTATATGTCAAGTATTTCTAGTCAACATTTCCTGTCACGTGACTTGTATTATGACTTGTATTATGACGCCAAGGATCTACAATAGCCAATGTTGTAGTTGGCCAAAGGATGTAGCCAAGAATTAAAGGATGTATCTGCAGGGCTAGTGAGATGATCTGTGCTGGAATTGTTAATGGGTGTGTTAAGGTGTGAGACACCTTTGCACAACTTAAATTAAACAAAAAATGTTCAACGAGTGAGAGGACGTTAAAATACTAATTAAGTTACACAACGTACTTGGCTGGCAAAGCCAGCAAGCATTTGCAATGCAATTGGTCTCCCATTTGCGAGAGTTTGAGCTATTAGCATTGTAAATGACCTTGCCTTTTATTTATGTGTTTTGAAAACCTGCAAGCGGTGCTAAACACGCACTTTGTACTTGAAGTCCTTGCTTACCAGAAGCAAGGCTGGCAGTAAAAGAGGTGCAGTTACTGCCAGCCTTGCATCTCATAAGTTACGACTAGAAGTACAAAGTGCATGTTTACGCACAACTCTGCTTTACTCCATGCCACTCTGCTTAACTCTGCTTAGCTCCACTCCATTCTAGTTTACATTCTACTTTACTCCACTCAGATTTACTCCATGCCACTCTGCATTACTCCACTCCACACCACCTGCTTTACTCCACACCACACCACTCAACACCACTCTGCTTTACTCCACTATGCTTTATTGGACTCCACTCCTCTCAATGCCACTCTGCTTTACTCCACACCACTCTACTTTACTCCACTCAACAACACTCTGCTTTACTCTACTCTGCTTTATACTCCACTCAATGCCACTCTGCTTTACTTAACTCCACTCAACACCTCTCTGATTCACTTACCTCCACTCTGCTTTACTCCACTCTGCTTTGCTTTACTCCACTCCACTTTACTCCACTCTGCTTTGCTCCATGCCAATCTACCTTGTTCCACACCACTCCACGCCACTGTGCTTTACTCCACGCCACTCTGTTTTACTCTGCGCAACTGCACCCTGCTTTACTCAATTCCACGCCACTCTACTTTATTCACGTCACTCTGCTTTACTCCACTTCCCTTTGCTTTACTCTACTCTGCTTTATTCCACTCCTCTTTTCTTTACTCCCCTCCCCTTTGCTTTAATTCACTCTGCTTTACTCCACTTCCCTTTGATTTACTCCACTCTGCTTTACTCCACTCTCCTTTGCTTCACTCCTCTCTGATTTACTCCACTCTCCTTTGCTTTACTTCACTCCACTTTACTCCACTCCACCCTGCTTTACTCCACTGCACTCCACTCTACTGTACTCCACTCCACACCACTCTGCTTTACTCCACTCCACACAACTCTGTTTTACTCCACACTACTGCTTTACTCCACTCCACTCCACTCTCCTTCACTCCACTCCACTCTGCTTTACTCCATGCCACTCTGCTTTACTCCATTCCACGCCACTCTGCTTTATTCAACGTCACTCTGCTTAACTCCACACACCTCTGCCTTACTCTATTCCACTCCACTGTGCTTTATTCAACACCACTCTGCTTTATTCAATTCTACATCACTGCTTTACTCCACTCCACACTGCTTTACTCCACTCCACGCCACTTTACTCCCCTCCATTCTGCTTTACTCCACTCCATGCCACTTTACTCCACTCCACTCTGCTATACTCCACTCCACTTTGCTTAACTTCACTCCCCTTTGCTTTACTCCATTCCCCTTTGCTTTACCCCACTCTCCTTTGCTTTTCTCTACTCCACTTTGGTTTACTCCACTCAACTCTGCTTTACTCAACTCCACTCAGCTTTACTGCACTCCATGCCACTCTGCATTACTCCACTCCACTCTGCTTCACTCCACTTCCCTTTGCTTTACTCCACTCTACTCCACTCTGCTTTACTCCACTCCACGCCACTCTGCTTTATTCCAGGTCACTCTGCTTTAGTCCACTCCATGTCACTCTGCTTTACTCCATGCCACTCTGCTTTACTCCACTCCACGCTACTTTACTCCACTCCCCTTTGCTTTACTCCACTCCATTTGTAGGTCTCACCTACGCAGCGCGCATGCGATGCATAGGAGAAAGACCTTTAGCCATCGATTTTGCCTTTTCAGCCATTAACGTGCACGCGTTGCATTGCTTTTAATGGCAACGCGTGCATGTCTGGCGATTCCCTTGCGAGAGCGAGCTTTGACACTATATGTTTGTAATTAACTTGCAAACATATGGTGCTCCTGCTCACTCCCACAAGGGAAACAGGCGCAGGCCCCCTCCTGTCACTCCTCCCCCTGCTGACTCCTACTTTAGCGCGAGGCGCTCGCGCGTTTGTTTTCCTCGTTTCATTGCTACCCATGATTAACTCTAATATTCTACTTAAATGCACATGCAAAAACCTAAATTACTTTTCATAATTATCTGTGCTTATTTTCGAGTAAATACACATAT
The DNA here is from genome assembly GCF_964204655.1 of Triturus cristatus. NCBI lineage: Eukaryota > Metazoa > Chordata > Amphibia > Caudata > Salamandridae > Triturus > Triturus cristatus. The sequence goes on along the minus strand of NC_140584.1, from coordinate 629,862,380 downwards.
AAATGTAAGAAGCTGTATTCAGATTTAAACCTAAGCATTGCAAACGTGCTTGGAGAAATTACTAAAACAAAAAAACAGCGAGGTTCCTCTGATGTGGAGGCGGTACCTTCTTGATCGGGTGAGTTTAGGTTGTACATGTGTAGCGCCCAGTCTCCTCGGTGAGGCTTCTCGTTGTTATTTGAGGTGCAAACTACCTTTAGCTAATTAGAGAAAAGAGGCCCTAAGAACGGAAACGGGTGCAATTCTGCAAATAGGAAAAGTCAGAATGATGCTCCTTCAAAGCCCAGTTTCAGGCGGTCATGCAGGAGTAAAGTGTGTGTCCCATGGAGCAGATAGACTTTTGATGGCATTGTGTTGTTATGTAGCGTATATGGCATCATATGGTGGTCAGGAGCTCCTGCACCGAGCTCCCGAGACTGAATAAAAGCACAGGATCTCTGCCACCTATCCTGCTGCCTGTTTGCAGCTGGCAGCGAAGGTGCCTCGCACCCCTTGCCACTCCTGGATGACCCTTGGGGCCGTGAAGTTGTCTCTCGCATTAGCAGTATCTAAGGAGGGCAGAATCTGCGGCGAGCTGGGTTGCCTCTGTCCTCGCCAGTGTGATGCACCTCACTAATGGGACCAGTTATCCAAGGTCGCGGTGGTACGCACTCAGACGAGCTAGCCCACCAAATATTACCTTTTAAGACTGTTTGGTTTGCAGTTTTCTTTTTCACTCAACACAGTTCACGAGCACAGTGCCATTGCCTTGTTTGATAATATTAGCGCCTCTGTTTGTCAATCTTACAACACCAATATAACATGCATGAACCGATCTGTGCTTGGATAGTTGCATACTACTTCTGCGCGATTCCTTGCCGCACACTCGATTCTCAATTCTCCACCATCTCTTTTGTTCTTAACACACACACAAAAGGGACAGCCAGGCAAGAGACGGAGAAATGCAAAACAAACAATAGGTATCGCCTTTGGGACCTTATTAGCTATGCAACAGTTGATGTTGTTGCACCAAGGATATTGTGCTGGATAGCTAAACACTTATAAGGTTCCATAGGCGAGACCTATTGGCTATGCCAATGCTTGTTTTTAGTCCACTCTACTCCACTCCACTCTGCAAGCTTTACTCCACTCCACTGTGCTTTACTCTACTCCACTCTGCATTACTCCACTCCACTCTGCTTTACTCCACTCCCCTTTGCTTTACTCCACTCTGCTTTACTCCGCTCCATGCGACTCTGCTTTACCCCACTCCAGTTAATGCCACTCTGCTATACTCCACGCTACTCTGCTTTACTCCACTCCATGCCACTCTGCTTTGCTCCACTCCTTGCCACTCTGGTTTAGTCCACACCACTCAGCTTTACTCAACTCCACTCTGCTTTACTCCACTCCCCTCCACTCTGCTTTACTCCACACCATTCTGCTTTACTCCACTCAATGCCACTTTTCCGTAGTCCACCCCACTCCACTTTACTCCATGCTACTTTGCTTTACTCCACACCACTATGCTTTACTCCACTCCATGCCACCCCACTCCATGCACCCGCACTCCACTCTACACAACTGCACTCCACTCAACGCCACACCAGTCAATAAACTCAACTCTACACAATGCCACTACATGCAACATAGCTCAATACAATACCAATCCATGAAATGCCACTTCACTCTACACCACTCCAAGCAGCACCACTCTATGCCATGCCACTCCCCACAATCCCACTGTACGCAACTGCACTCACTTTATACAATTCCGCCCCGCCCTACACAACTTTACTCCATACAACTGCACTCCATCCACTCTGTGCACACCACTCCATGCACGTCAATCAATGCAGCGCCATCCACACTATGCCATGTCTTGCAATACCACTCTACAAAACACCACTCCACGCAACCCCACTCCTCTCCAAAAAATGCCACTCTGCTCTATGCAACACCACTCCAACCAACTGCACTCCACACAATGCTACACATCTGCACTCCACTTTATGCCAATCCCCTCAGTGCCACACCTCTACTCTATGCAATGCCACTCCACACAACACCACTCAATACAATGCCAATCCACACAACCACACCACGCAACATAATTACAATCAACATAACACCACTCAACACCACATAATTCAACTCCACCTAATTACACACTATTCAATAAATCATAAATATGCCCCACATAAATCCACTTTATACCACATAATATTCCACATAAAACACACCACACCATGCCACATACTTCCACTCAACATAGTTTCACTCTTTACCACAAATTTCCATGCCAGACTATTCAACTCCACACAAATCCATTCCACAGCACATAATTAAAAAAAACATTATTCCACTGACAACACAATTCCACTACACACCACATATATTCAATTTACAACACATAATTCAACATCATACCATAAACTTCAACAGTACACCACATAATTAAACTCCACTACACAACACTCAACAACATAAAATACCATTCATCATAATTACACTCCATTACACACAATCCCACTCCACATAATTCCTATACACTCAAAAACACATAATAATTATCCACATATTACAACAGCACACCATACCACCTAATTTCACTGCACAAATCCACTCCATGCCACAACTAACAATTCCAATCCAACCCACACCATATGCATCCACTTCAATTCATAACATCAATATACATTGCCAATAGCTCTAATTCTGTCTTTTTGTAACACACACATGTGAAGCTTAGCTTCTACCTTTTTCTTCTTCTTCATCACCAAACAGGAAAAGCTATCCACACAGTTCCACATCACACAATTCAACTCCAAACATTTGCAATCCATACCACATCATTTGAAACCAAACCACATAATATAACTCTACACAATTACACAACACAGCACATACATTTAATCCACACCACAGAATTCCACATTGTGCCACAAAATTCAACCGCACACCACATAAATAAACTCCACTACATACCACTCCACAACCCAAAATACCATTGCACATAATTACATTCCATAAAACCCAGTCCCACTCCACTTAATTCCAGTACACTCAATACAACATATTTACTACCAATTTAATTTTACAATACACCATACCACTTAATTCCATGACATAAATCCAATCCACACCACATCATCTCATGCCACACAATTACAGTACTAATAATCTAATCCAACACTCATCATTTCACTACTCATTAAATACATACTTTCCATAACACCTAGGTAAAATTGCCATTTACATCGCCAATAGCTCTAACTCAAACAAATGCGAGACCGATTGCATTTTCAATGCTTGTTCTTCATTGGTCCCTGAGTTAGTGCAGTGCTGTGGGATTTAAAGGCGGTCCCATACTAATATGGGTACCTAGTGAATCAACATGTTGCACAGAGAGCATTTCTAGCTTCCATGTGAAGTGCAGTGAGCACAGCCTCAGCCTAGGAAAATGGTTTGTTCTCGAGATACAACAGATCTAAGTATGACTTCTTTTAGGTAGTGATTTCGTTCAATGTGGCTCCACCATTGTGCGAACATAGTACACCTGTTTTTTTTCCAAACAAACCCAGTTTACTTGGGTTTGTTTTACACTGCACATTATGACGGTCTGCTACTTTGGAAATAAGCTGACAGGTGACAGTAGTTGCTAGCATAATGTAGCCATATTGGAGAAGGGTTGGGAGCACCGAGTGTGCAGGCAATAGTGCTGCCAGGGGCACGCACAACAAGTATGGGAGTTTGATGACTGAAGACAAGAGCTGACATCTCTGACTCTACAAAGGAGAATAGAACCCTTTGCATAAACCAAAGATTGCTCAATCCAGGTTAAAGTACATTCCCAGACAAGCACAGTCCTCTGTTTTATTATATACTATACTATCATGGATAGCCACCAACTACAATGAACTGAACAAAAACTCACAATGAGTAAACTAAATGAAAATGGTGCCATATTAACATGATAATCACCAGCATTGAAACAACTGGTAAAGAATATAGTACACCAAAATATTCAAGACCTAGTCATTAACTCAATAAAGAGGAGAAGGGGGCTGAGAAATACCAACCAGTATGGTGCAGGTTTTAAAAACCCACCTATAAGAGTATTCTTTATTTTCTGCACATTTACCACATTTAAATGATCAGCTCCATTAGCTAATGAATGGAGAACACATTTCGGACCTGGCTTCATTGCAAATTCTTCAAGTACCTCCATGCTTTGCCATGAAGTTCACAGTCAACTCTCTGTCTGTCTCTTCATAGTGATACATTCTCTGTCCACCTGGGGATCTGTAAGGATCATGGACTTCCCCCTTCTCATAAGCTCAGTTTTTCAGACAATTGGGGGTATTCCGCCACACCCAGGATATGAAGTTCTTTTTTAGGACCTACAAGTCTTGTATTCGTCACAGAGTCTTATAGCTGAAGTCAGGAAATATGGGCACTCTGGAGTCAGTGACTACCATGTTGGGTTTCGCGACTGATGCTTCAAAATCTTGTTTGCACCATAGTGGGTCCAATAACTCGGAAAATAACAATTCCCATATTTGCCTCCTCACTTTGGTGCTCTTTGGTGGAGAACATGTCAACTCTCTGCATTCTCTGATCGTCATAAGAACCATCTCATCAGGAGTGATGGGGCAATAGTTGTAGTCAGGGGGCTGTTCTGTCGCATTAGCTCACTGGAGTTTATAAATTCCAAAAGTTACTAAATGAGAGAGTCATGTGAATAAACAAAATACCTTAAGTGCATGTTTGTGGGTTATAGCTGGGAGGTGGTTACGCATAAATGAGGTGTCAATCAGAAATATTTTATATTAACATCTAAAATGAAAATAGACGTGTGACAGCAAAAATCTTTCCTATTAAAATACTACATTTCAGAGGAAGTAAAACTCAGCCTTTGTAAGATGCTGAGTAAAAAATAGCCATTAGCAATATTATTTTGTGATAAAAAATGGTTAAAACACCGTAAAAACATCGACAGGAAAAACACTGCAATCAAACATAACGTGCAGCCAGAACAAAATAGTGTGTACTGTACAATGTTATAATGTCACTCTGAATATTGAATAGACAATGCCAATTGATAACTCGACCGCATGAATTGAGTTAACAATACGTTAAAGCAAAATAAAGTCATTTTTACATTTTTAATATGAAATATATGTCTATGGCAAGTTTTGGAACATTAATGTTAATAGATCTGTGTTGTAATGTTGATAGGAATGTTACATGTAGAAATCTGAAATGTCATAGAATGCTCAATGCTGGAAAAGGATTGTAGCAGGGAGCTGAGGTAGAGAGCGGACCGTTGATGCTGATCCTCTGTATCTTCTTTGAATAAACCATGTTTCACACCATTTCATGGAGAGAAGATCTTATTTTTACACTGGCGACGATGGACTTACAAGCTTGATTGTGGACAAGCGAATTTCAGCATCAACTCCCCTAAAGAAACTTGGACTAACCCACGAGCCTTGAAACCGCATTTATTTTCCTTCAAGATCACCTGACTGTATGTATAGTTTATATACTTGTATTTCTAGACTCGTGCTCTGGTTGAACGACAGAATTTTGCTTAGCAAGATTAGAAGACACTGTGGTCATAAATTGACTGTAAATGCACAAGATGCACAAGATTGTGACATTACTTGCCTCAATTGAAACGTTCTGCTGATTATCGTGTTAAAGAAATATGCGGTTATAACTGTCAACTTATTGTGTATTTACTTACAGTTGTTTCAAAGAGTGACCGCTCTCGGCATCATTTGAATGGTGGCATTGTTCTGCGAGGTATCCTTGGAGCTGACTCGCGGTAACTCAGCGCGCTCTTCTGTTCACGTGAAGAGTCTCCTTAAGCTGTCATCACGCCCGGGGGCACGCAGCATGAGGTAACCCAGTGCGCTCTTCTGCTTACGTGAAGGGTTTCCTTAAGCTGTCATCACGCTCGGGGGCACGCAGCGTGACCTAACGTGGCTGCCATTTTTTTTATTTGAGGAAAAGCAATCCGGTGGATAACACGATCTTCAGGAAACATTTGAAACGTTCTGAAGCACAGTTTCTAGAAGCAACTTGTACTGGTATTTACTTACTCTACATTATTCTATAAATACTGACTTTGATTCTTCCAGACTACGGTGACTACTTTATTTTTTTAGTTTGTTGTGTTAAATAACCTTTGTTTGTTGTTCTATTATTAAGTAACACTCCTGCTTTTCACTCCTAGACTACGGTGACTACTTTTCTTTTTTTCTTTTTTTTCTTTCATCTGGTATACTTAAACAGTGATACTTTTATTTACAGACTAATTTTACATAGGACAACGTAACTTACACTGTTTTAATTAGCAATGGCTTCTGCAACTAGCATGTCTCAAACTCCAGCATTTCTTTCAGAAAAAGGAGATCCTATACTACCTTGGAAAAGGTGGAGAAACTTATTTGATTCTTACATTGTAGCAATTGGTGGGGAGACATTTTCAGCAATAAGGAAACAAGCTATCTTGTTGCATAATTTAGGAGTAGAAGGACGTAACATTTATGATAGTATGGACCTTATTCCTGTAGGTACGGGAGAGTGTGAGTCTAGTGATGTGTACGAGATGTCCATGGCAATGCTTGAGAGGTATTTTGGTCCTCGCATAAATGTTGTCCTTGAGAGACACAAATTCTTCACCAGGATCCAAGAAAGTAATGAACGTGTGAAGAGTTATGTAGCTTCTCTCAAGACTTTAGCGAGAACTTGTGAGTTTGGTGATCTTTCTGATTCACTAGTGAGAGATCAGTTGGTGAGATGTACAAACAGTACTCGTGTACAGGAAAAGTTATTATCCAAGAACCCCACTCTTGTGGAAGCAGTTGCAATTGTTGAGGGAATGGAGAACACCTCCTCTTGGGTAAAAGAAATGAAAAAAGGAGGTGACGAAAAGAAGGAAAATTCTAGCGAAGTTCACGCTCTGAACTGTGAGGAAAGTACAGTGAGTTCAGAAAACGTAGCCAAAGTCATTTCTTCTGAAACGTCAAGGGCTCCTCAAAAGGATTCTAGAGCTTGTGGTTCTTCAAAGAATTTCCCTATCAAGTCTGATCGTGAAGTTCGCTCAAACTCCCATGCTTCCAGTAGGGGCGAAGATGAGAAATATGGCAAAAGAATTGCCCAAAGTGAAGTGTTATAGGTGTGGAAGCACAGCTCATTTTTCAAATGATTCTCATTGCTATGCCAAAGATTCTATCTGCATGAAATGTGGAGTTAAAGGTCATTATGCTCGTGTGTGTAAGTCAACCCGCAATGCAGAGAAAAAGACAGAGATTGTGCGTATGATAATCTTGAGCATTGATGAGGATAATGGGGGGGAGGGGGTAGACACTGGAAAATTATCCATGCCAGAGTGTAAGATCTCCGTAGATAACTATGATTTTCTAGTTTTAGCTGATTCTGGTTACCCTTTCACAATGATTGGGAACAAACAATGGGACGAAGTTGTGGGGCTGGACAATGTTGCACTCCTTCCTCCCGACATCAGTCCTGTTAGTTATGGGGGTGCTAGAATCAATGTTTTAGGATATACTGAAGCATGCATCCAGTTCAGAGATAGAAACACGGTAGGGAAAGTTTACGTGGCTGAACGAGGAGATAATTTGCTGGGATGGAGACATCAGAGGGATCTAGGGATCATGCTCAACCCCAATGCCAAAGATCCCAAGGACCAAGTAATGTTGATCGAGAGTGGAAATTAATGTGGAATGATGAATGAGCAGAATTGTGAGTATTTTGGAAGATTTCCTGAGGTTTTTACTGATGATTTAGGATGTCTTAAGGGTTTTGAACATCAAATCATTTTGAAGGACAGCCTTGTGTGCATAAGGTGAGGAAGGTACCAAACATGATGGTGGAGCCTCTCATATCTGAACTTGACAGATTGTTGAAATTGGGTATCATTGAAAAATAGAAGCCTCAGAGTGGTTGGCGCCCATTGTTTTAGCCCCAAAGGATGGTGGTGCTGGGGTCAGGATGTGTGTTGACTTGAGGAGTCTGAACGAGTGGCTTTGGGTGGACCGACAGCCATTACCCAACATCTTGTTCTTCCAAGATGATATTTTAATTTATGGTAAAAGTAAGGCAGATCATAACTAAACTTTGGTTGAAGTCTTAGAGAGATTAGAAGAAAAAGGATTAACTGTAAAAAAAGAAAAATGTCGTATTGGTGTTGAGAATGTTTCGTATTTGGGCCATGTGATTTCAGGTGAGGGAATTCAACCTAAATTTGAACTTGCACAATGTGTTGTGAAGGCCCCCATGCCGAAGGACAAGGAACAGGTAAGGTCGTTCCTAGGTCTTGCTGAATTTTATTCTAAATTTGTTAAAGGATTTGCCTGTGTAACGGAACCAATCAGAGCCCTGTTGAAGAAAGGCTCAACTTTTTTTTGGTCTGGAGAGTGCCAGAAAGCTTTTGAAACGTTCAAAACGGAGATTGGGAGAATGCCAGCCCTTGGGCATTTTTATGTTAACAAAAGGACTGTACTGACTACTAATGCCAGTCTTAAGGGATTAGGGGCTGTACTCTCCCAAGTAGTGGATGGTGAGCAGAAGACTGTGGCTTTTGCTTCTAGAGCTCTTAGAGATGCTGAGATTAACTATTCATGTATAGAAAGAGAAGCTTTGAGTGTTTTTTGGGCTGTGCAACATTTTAAGTTTTATTTGTGGGGTATACCTTTCTTGGTTAGGACTGATCATCGTCCGCTTGTGCAAATTTTCTCTTGCAGGCATAGTGAGCACATCACTCCCAGAATTAAGCGTTGGCATGAAGGGCTACAAGAGTATAATTTTGTAGTGCAGTATATACCAGGATCTAGCAATAAGACTGCAGATTGTCTTTCTAGGTTGCCGGTTAGTGAGGTGAGTTGTGACAATGAAGATGATGTTGTTTGTTGGGTGGCTGAACCTTCCTTGTCTTTTGAATCTGGGTCGAAGGTGTTAACAGGGATAAAGTCTTGGAGTCACTGAAAGCATGGATCATTCATGGTTGGCCTGAATATAAAACTTTGGATCATGAAATGAAAGCCTATTGGTCGGTCAGAGATGATTTATCTTTTACTGGAGGTAATCTTATGAGGGGAGAGAGGGTAATTCCCCCGGCAGAGTTCAGAGATAAAATTGTCAACACGGCTCATGAAGGTCATTTAGGGCGGAGTCTTACCAAGGCCAGAGTGTGGGAAAGGTATTGGTGGCCAGGTATGGATCACATGATTTAGGAAATAGTCAAGGACTGTGTGTCCTGTGCCACCAGCGATAAATCACATGTTGTTAGTAAAGTTCCTTTGTCTCCAGTTGCAGTCCCTGATGTGGTCTGGGTTTGGATATTATGGGTCCCTTTGATTTGCTACCATCTTATGAGCGTTTTGTTATTTTGCTTGTGGATTATACTTCCAAGTGGGTGGTCACAAGGTGTGTACCCTCTGTAAATACTAGATCTGTTGTTGAGTTCCTCAAAGATGTTTTTGTTTCTGAAGGTATTCCTAAGTTCTTAGTTACTGATAATGGTGTGCAATTTGTGTCCCATGAAATGGTGAAGTTTCTTAGAAACTATGATAAAGTGCATCAGAAGACAGCGTTGTATGCCCCCCAAGCGAATGGTTTATCCGAGAGAATGAATCGAGTTGTGAAGGATTGTGCCCAACGAGCACTTAGCTCTGGTGTTTCATTTAGTGGAGTTTTGAGAGATACGTGGTGGGCACATCGTACTACACCTAATGCAATCACTCAGCTCTCACCATTCGAGGCTTTGAGAGGTAGGAGGGCAACGTCGAAACTTAATCCTTCCTGGTTGCCTGTGTCTTCTGGTCCTGTAATGGACAAGGATATCTGTCGGAAGAGAATTTCAGAATACCAGCATAAGTATAAAGCAGACTATGACTCCAGGATGAGAGTAGAGGACAAGAAGTGAAATATAGGAGACAAGGTCCTAGTGAGGAATCCAAAACACACCTTGAAGGGCAAATCCTCTTTCATTGGTCCCTTCACAATTGTTGCCATCAAGAAAAATGTTGTGAGGGTTGATTCTGGTTCTGTGTGGAGTATGTCAAGGTTAGTGAAGTATTTTAGGAAATCTTCTAATATCCATCTTAGCAATAATAGTTGTGAGGATAGTGTTCAACCTAACAGTGGGAACCTTGAGGATGAAAATACCTTGCGGAAGGATATATGTCCTAGAAGATGTCCTCTGAGACGCAGACTTCTTCCTGGGAAATTTAAGGATTATATATTGCATTAATTGATGCATCATTGTAGAGTTTCTTTTTAGTGGAAGTCAGAGTATAAGTCACACTCTTGTTAAATTTATTTTTCTAGTTTGTTCTGATTCTATTGCTGTAAAATTGCATTGTTATTAGCACTGTTTTTTTAATATGTTTTTTAAAATTATTTTCTTTTATGTAAGGAAGATGTGTTGTAATGTAGATAGGAATGTTGCATGTAGAACTCTGAGATGTCATAGAATGCTCAATGCTGGAAAAGGATTGTAGCAGGGAGCTGAGGTAGAGAGCGGACCGTTGATGCTGATCCTCTGTATCTTCTTTGAATAAACCATGTTTCACACCACTTCATGGAGAGAAGATCTTATTTTTACAATCATCTTTGTTATCTATAGGCATCAGAACATCACTTCAGATCATCTTACTCTATCACGATTTAAACGAAAGAGTTTTTTTAAAGATTGATTGGGTTAATTTTACCGATGTTAGCTCAGAAGAAAAGCTCTTCGCAAGGTTTAGCAATGTGGCTCTATTACATGTGTACTTCTTTTATGTCACGATACTGAAAAATTCTTAGTTTTGACTGTCCTAGAGCTATGATGTTGATGATTCAAAAAATCGTGCAAAGCTTCGATATTGACAATACCCAGCCACATTTTACCCGGTGGTCTGCTATTGAAATCCAAGAGTCTCTCAACATTCTGTTCCTTAAAGCAGCCAAGTCACACAGAGCTGATATATTGTTAATGCACACACTCACATTAAGGTTGTCATCATACCCAGGTCCCAGACTTACTAAGAGGTCTTCGTTTGTTATTGGCCAGACTCACTCAGAGCCGTGCCGGTTAATAATACCGAGACTCACTTAAAGTTGTCCTAGTGATACACACACTCCCTCAGAGGTGTTCTCCAGGCTCACCCAAAGCTCTTCCACCAGTATACCCAGAGATACTCAAAACTGTGCTTTAGATAATACCCAGATTCATGTCTCTGGTAACCCCTTAACTAACAAATAGTGACTCTCCTGGAAACAGCCAGCCTTTTATTTCGCTCAGACTCACAAGCACACATTTAATTAGAATTCTACTGTTGATTCTGTAAGATAGTCCGGAGATGTACATTTAATTATACACAGACTAGTCCCGAGATGTTCGCTTGGTAATATCTAAAGTCACTCACACCTTTGCCCTGTGTAATATACAAAGTATTGTGCATGCATCTTTTCACGTTAATGAACGGATTCACACCTGGCTTGGTTCATTATAATCTCAGACTCACCTATTGCCATTCCCCTGATGGTATCCAGACTCCCTCACAGATCTGCTTTCTTAATACCAGGACTGTCTCAAACCTCAGATTTGTTTTATATGAGAACAGAAGTCATTCAGAGCTCTAGTCTTGAACATGCCAATACTTAGACAGAGCTCTAGTTTTGTGACTGGCATGACTCCCTAGGAGCTCTGTCTTTGCTAATACCCATGCTCACTTAGATCTCAGCTTGGTTCCCATAGTACCAAGGCTCCCTTCATGCTCTACTTCGGATTATATATATACTCACCTGTAGCTGCACTCCTTTTAATAAACCCTTAATCTCAGCTCTGTCTTTGATAATGTCTAAAGTTATTCAAATCCCTACTTCTAACAACACAAATCATAGCTGAAAGGTCTCAGAAATGTACAGAGCAGAGCCTGCGGATGTGAACAGCTCTCACCCTGTTGTCAGAGAGAGACTGATGCCAGCTTAGCAGAGCTTTGTTCCTCTCTTGCTCAATGTGACGGTCAGCGCACCAGCGTTTACCACTGGCGCGTGCCGACAGATCACCGCCCCTGTGCTCACGCTGGCATGAGCGGGTGAATAAATAAAGATGGGCGGAGCTGCGCTGGCAGTCCGCGCCGAACCATCATACTGTGTGCGCGTTGTTCTTTGCCGCAAGCAGCAAGGGCACCGCGTGCATCTCACAACGGGAGGGTGTTCCCCCCCCCGCAATCACCACATTGGCAACGAGGAGCGGAGCAACTCACGCCTGCTCCAGCCCGCTGGGCTGCATTTCGCACCATTAAGGCCACTAGAACACCTCATAGTGCTGCAGACCCCGCCGGGCGACACTGCAATTAACCCTGCCTTGCCTCATTTCCTGCACAGGCAGCTGCCAGGACACAGCAACAACTCGGCAGCTCTCCCCGCCTCCACATCCGCTGGTCAGGCGATCGGCGCCACGCTACAGGGGTGAGTCTTGCACGCCCCAGGGGAGGTCAAAAGGGCACAAAATTGACGACTGAGCACACGTGGGCCCACACGACGCCCAGTGCCCTTGCACTGTCACCTGTACACCTAGGCCCAACACTTGGAGACAGCGTCCTCGCTAGGCCACACATCGGCACCCACATCTAACGCCATGGGGTATCAAGACAACGCCGCCCAGGCCCCTGCGCCAGTGACTCCGCACCACCCCCCTCAGGTGTCCTGCCTCCATTCAGTGAGTCGGCAGACCCCACCACGGCTGCACCAAGGTGTCAGACCTGGCTTGGCCGCCTGGACAACTATTTCATCACCACGAGGGAAAAGGATGGGGCAGAAAAACGTTCACTGCTGCTACATTATGCGGGGGAAGAACTCTACCTACTGTTTAAGCATCTACCAAATACAGGGCCCCCCGAGGACTACGCTGCAGCGGTCACGGCCCAAAATGCTCACTTCGACCCCCAAATGAACCCAGACTTCGAACACTTCAAGCTGAGGCAAGCCAAGCAAAGAGAGGCTGAGTCGGTAGATGCTTTTCACGCGCGTTCTCAGAGAACTAGCCGCCACTCACATCGTGGGGTAGTGAGCCACGGAAGAAATCAGAGCCCAGCTGATCCTTGGGATACGCAGCAAAGTCCTGTGAGGCCTCATACTCAGGCCGTCGAACATACTGATGAACGACATCCTCGTACTGGCACAGTCTCACAAACTGTCGGTGGCACGGGTGGAAGAAGTGGACATGACGTTAGTGTGTGGGATGGAAAAGAGCGTCGCTGTCAAAGCGGAAAGGACTGATGCAGTCAGAACAAGAAACATGACCTACAGGCCACGAGATCGCCAGCCGCAGACCCCAAGGAACCACTGCGGATGCTGTGGGTATGAGGAGCACCCCTCACAGGCATGCCTGGCACAAGGGAAAACATGTACTAACTGTGGTATCGCAAACCACTTTGCGTCAGTGTGTAGAAAGAAGGCACAGCGCAAAGAAGGGAACCAACCCAAGCATATGAGAAGGGTGGTCCGACAACTATCTCAGGTCTCGCTAGCATCACAACCCAGAAAGAAGAAGAGAGAAGAGACACCCTACCAAAGAGATGAGTCTACATCAGAAGACGAAGGGGAGATGTACCTAGTCTCATTCACCCAAGCCCTGAAGAGTAGGAGGTGACCCCAACCTCGCTGTACAATACAGATTGCAGGGACAGACGTCAATGCGGTAATCAACACCGGAGCCTCAGTGACAGTAATGGGGGGTCCAGCAATACAATAAGCTAAGGCCCAAACCTTAACTCAGACCGTCGAAGGCCCAGATCTTTGCGTATGGGAGCGGCTCGCCACTGCCTCTCCGGGGCAAAATGACCGTGCCAGTGCGGTCAGGAAGCATCGAGATCACCATCAATATCCATGTCATTAACCAGGAGGTAGACACGCTGCTCAGCAGCCATGCGGCTGAAGACCTGGGTCTTGGGAGGTTCGCCAAGAGAGTACAAACAGACAGTTTGAGGACCTGTTCATGGGGCTAGGGAAGATAAAGAGAGCCCCCATCCGACTACACATAGACCCAACCGTCCCGCCAACGGCCCTAAGACACCGGCGGATCCTTTTCCACCTCCAGCCACTGGTGGAGGAAGAATTACAGAGGCTCGAAGATCATGGGGTCATAGAGAAAGTATCCGGGCCCACGCCGTGGGTGTCACCCATGGTAATTGCGGAAAAACCTCGCCAACTGGGGAAGATCAGACTCTGCATTGACATGCGCCTCCCTAACAAGGCCATTCTGCGCAAATGCCACATAACACCGACTATGGATGACATCGTGGCCAAATCTGAACGGGTCCAGATGGTTTTCAAAGCTGGATCTGAATGCAGGCTATCACCAACTAGCCCTTGCCAAAGACAGTCGATACATAACAACTTTCAGCACGCACCTAGACCTCCAAAGGTATAAACGGCTGAATTTCGGCATATCCTCTGCCACGGAAATATTCCAGGATGCCATCAAAAAGATCCTGGTCGGACTACCTGGCATCCTAAATGTGAGTGATGATATCCTCATTCACTCAAAAACAGCGGAAGAACATTACCGGCATGTGAGAGCCACGCTGAAGACACTCCTGTACCACGGGGTCACCCTACACAAAGAGAAGTGCCTGCTGTTAAAACAAAAGATAGAGTTCTTCGGCTACACGTTTACCCAAGACGGCATACAGGTCGGTCCACGGAAATCCCAAGCCATCAAGACCGCAGCTGCCCCACTCACCATGGCAGAGTACGCAGTTTCCTGGGAATGGCCACGTACTGTGGCCCCTTTATTCCGGACCTAGCCACCCTTGCAGAGCCCCTCCAAAATCTCACTTGGGTAGATGCCATGTGGCAGTGGGGTCCTACCGAAGAGACTGCGTTCCAGGCCATCAAGATTGCCCTCCTCGACCACGCCAGGCTGGTGTACTTTGACCCTGCAAGAGGACAGAAATACTTGTAGACGCTAGCCCCGTGGGCCTAGGGGCTATCCTCACACAAGAACAGAAGCCCAGAGATGGGCCGCCCTAACATAGGTTAGAAAGCGCTATCCCCGACAGAGAAACGATACTCTGAAAGAGAAGCCCTAGCAATCCGTTGGGGCTGCAGACACTTCCACTTGTACAAATGCGGACACCCGTTCACTGTAGTCACGGATCACCAAATGCTTTTGCCGCTATTCAGTCAGTCAGTAATAACTTTATTTCAGTCAATTTGACCTTAAAAGTACAACTAAAATTACATACAATTCATTTACTTTTAAAATCGATTGCAGTTAAAAAAGATAAAAAAGATAGAGCAAGGCTGAATACATAAAATGAACGCAGTTGGGTAAAACATACACAAGCATGGCCTATCACAGATATGTGGTATAATCTATTCGACTAGTTCCACATGTAAGAGAATCTAATCATGTAAAACAATTGATTGGTCTTAGCTGGAGACAGTTCTGACAATACAAAGTGCATGTGCGACAGTGTGAGATATAAAACAGGTAACAGGACCAGGTATAAGAGGTCAGGATTTCGTCTTGGCCACTAAATACAGGTTCGGGGACAGGAAACCGATACAGCGAAAAAGACCAAATATGGATTAGGTATATCAATGCAAGTGATCACAGTTAAACCATCATAATAGTTGGCCCAATAAAATTCCTTGTTTCATTAATGCATGGCTGTAACCCTTGTTTGTTACTATGATTTTGTTTTTAAAAAGGCTCTGCGAGTACACCACATGGAGAAAAGGAAACCTGCTACCGAATAAAATCGGGAGGCTGGTATTGTGTTTAAATATCCTGAAAGCCTCACAGCAGCGTCTGGTCCCTTGGTTTCTATAGATCTGGACCAGCCACCATTTTCTCACTTTGTGGTAGCCGGGACGGCTA
Source organism: Triturus cristatus (assembly GCF_964204655.1). Taxonomy (NCBI): domain Eukaryota; kingdom Metazoa; phylum Chordata; class Amphibia; order Caudata; family Salamandridae; genus Triturus; species Triturus cristatus. The sequence continues at coordinate 629,846,491 of NC_140584.1, read as the reverse complement.
AAGAATACATGAAGGTCAGATTCCATTGGGCAATCACATGCTGGGCACCCCAAAGTTTGTGAGCCGCCCCAATTGTTTGTAAAAGAGCGGAGTGGCAGGACCCCATATCTAAACTGCAAAAAAAGCTTTCTTGCAGTTGCCGGCTTGATGTCATTCAGGGCCGGCTCTAAGCTATACCTATCCTTGGACTCTAGGAAGATTGCAGTCAGCTTAACCTGATAAAGGGTTGCATTAGAGTTGGGCCAATTTGAATTCCCGTAGCAATCCCTCAGAATTTTCCTAGAGATTGAGGCACAAGCAACCTCTGGGTCATCCCAAAGGTTGCCCTGTCCCAAGCTCGCTAATATGTGTCGAACACAGGATAGCCAGGGTAATTTGCCTGCCCCTGGTAGGCTCATCACCTCTCTTAATTCATCTCTATATGCTGCAAGGTCAGGGGTAACCCACAGGCGCCGCCAGAATAGGAGGGGTCTGAGATTAGATTTGTCTGCTATGGGCCTTACCCCCAGGTCCAGGCGTAGCGGTGTGAGTGGGATACTCCGTGGGAGACTAGGCAGTTGCCTGAGAAAAATGTTTTCTGTCTGTGTAAGACTCTCAGAGCTGCAGTGTTCCCATAGTTCTGCCCCATAGAGCGCCCCTCCCCTAGCTTGGACCTTATAGAATTCTATGGCAGGACTCATAGGTTTGTGGCTTGATTTTCGAAAAACCTTCATCAGTCCCCCAGATGATTGTGATAGTTTAAGGGATGAATTTTTAATTTGAGCCCCACAATCCATGGAATCTGTGATAGTGATGCCTAGGTAGTCAAATAAGGATACTCTTTCAAGGGGTTTGCCATGTAGCGATGGATTTGGTCGAGTGCTTTTGGGGGAGTTGAACGCCATGAATTTCGTTTTTTGGAGGTTGATTTCAAGCCCTCTTTCCCTGCAGAACGCGTCAAACCTATTTAAAACCCTCTGTTTCCCCATGCGTGATTTAGATACTAGTAGAGTATCGTCGGCAAACATCATAGCTGGAATTTTGCGTGATGCCAACTTAGGGATGTCCAAGTCTTTCTCGCTGAGCAGATAATCTACTAACCCATTTATATAGAGGCTAAATAGGGTCGGGCGAGTACGCATCCCTGTCGAACGCCTCTATTTACAGGAATGGGGGCCGTAAGTTTTTGCTCTTTGCCATATCTAATTTGGGATTAATTACCCTTGTGCAACCACTTTATGGCTTGGCACAAGTAGGGCGGAACCCCCATATCATGGAGAACTGCCCACAGCTTCTCTCTTGGGACCAGATCAAACGCGGACCTCAGATCTACAAATATTAGGTAGAGGCTGCCACCCTCCAAATGCACTATCTTCCAATGTAATATTTGTAGCCTGAGGTTTTATCCAATGTGGACAATTTTTCCCTGAACCCCACCTGCAGGGGAGTGAGTATCTTGTGCTCCTCCATCCAGCTCTGCAGCTGCAGCAGCAACACACGTGTGAAGATTTTTTGAGTGATGTCTATAAGGCTCATTGGCCTTTAATTTGTTGGCAACAGCGGTGAGCCCTTTTTGTATATGGGGATTATTTCAGCTCCGGCCCAGCTAGCAGGGATCTCCATACCTTGGAGTATAGCATTGAATAGCACCCAGGTATGGCGTCCAGACAATGGGTTCACTGCCGAAAAGGTCCCCAGGGATCTTATCTAGTCCGGGAGCTTTATCCAGTGCTATTTTGGAGAGGGCGCCAGTTATCTAATTGAGGGATATCATAGGGGTGTCGTCCAATGTTATGGGGGTGAACATAAGTGCGGTCGAGGGGTCCATCCCCACAGAACAGACCTTGGCGGCTGGTTCATCCACTGTCTCCACCCTTGAGTATAGGGACCCAAAATGGTCCCCCCATACACCTGCCTCCAGGTTTGATTCTATTGGAGATTTAGCTTCGCAACTGCCTGTGTTGACCACTTTCCAGAAGGTCCTCATGTCCCAGGCACCCAGAGAGCTTCTCAAGATATTCCACTTGTTGCTTTCCCACCCTTTTTTTGCCTCACTAACACTGGCCTTATAGGCCGCTCTAGATGTTTTAATTAGGGGATGATCATTAGCCTTAATAGAGGCGATCAGGGCTGTTTTGGCCTTGCGACATTCATCGTTATACCAGGGGTGGGAAGGTTTCCTATTAGGCCTAAGGTTTTTTATAGGAAAAAAGAAGTCTACCGTAATAGCCTAGTATTCTAGTATGATTCTGGGTGACCATCTGGAGATCAATTCTGGCACCATTAGTAGGTGCGGAATTAATTGTGGTCAAGAGCACCGGGATAAATGCTTCGTACAGGGAGCCTAATTTATCCTGGGACTGGTTTATGTCTGCCCAACGTACTCTCCTCCTGCAATTTGAGAGGGACAGCCTATCATCAATAGTGGAGTTGCACTCCCAGGATTAGGCTCGTATAGTTCTAGCACAAGGGCGTTATGGTCACTATCTTGTCGCGCCATAACTTTAAAATCAATAACCCTATGCCAGGATTTGGAGTCGATCAGAATATAATCCAATAAGGAGCCTCGCCCATTTCTAGTGAAAGTACAATTACTAGATGAATCACATTGTGTTCTTCCAATGCATGCCCTTAAGGAATATTTTAAAACAAAGCAGTTCATCTGGATCACCAGAGGCGACCACATTTTGACTGGGGGGCATGAAGACTCTGGGATGTCCCAATATTTGTCTTCTTCACAGAGGCTGTCCTTTTGCAAGTCATCTAGTGGCTCAAACTGACAATTAAAATCCCCTCCTACAATCACCATGAGATTATCTGCAATGGTGGCTAGAAATACAATAATTCCTCAAGAGTTTTTGACTCCTGGCCCTGGCTAACTGGTCTAGAATACACATTTAGGAGGGCAATGGAAATCTTGGGGGAAAAATGCAGAAGGACACAAAGAATGTCGTTTGAAGATGATTCAATCCATTCTGCCGAACAACCTAGGTGGGCTGCCACCCATGTGCTCAGGCCTACTGAAGGTCTCCCTTTCCCACTTGATGTTGCAGGGATATTGAATATGGCATAATCCGATTTTGAGACGTCCCCTCTTGCCCACATCTCCTAGAACATGCAGATCTCATGTTGGTCAATGAAATGGCCCCATTCGGGGTCGTCAATCTTGCTGTTCAGGCCTGCTTGGTTCCAGGATAAGATGCGTAGCCTTGGGCGATCAGGAGAGTTGGTTTTTTTGGCAACTGGTAGGGTGGATTGAGGGGGAGACCCGCAGAGACCAGGGTCAGTTTTCGTAATAATCCCACTAAACGATGAAGGTGGTTGGTTATAAATCAAAGTCATGTTTGGGCCTTCGTGGGTATTCCCTGGTGAGCCGCTCACTGGTCTCAGTTACCATCAAAGTTTCGCCCAACTGGCTTAGTTGGCTTAGGCCTCAAGTCAATCCACTCCGGCAGCTTTGTTGTAACTATAGTTTTCGTATCTACAGTCCCACCCGTAGTGCCTGGTGTATTGGTGGGCCCTCTCAGAGGGATAAAAGTAACCCAATGGGAGGGCTAGAATAGAACCCATTTGTCTCTCATCCTCTCTATTAAGAATTTCTTGCACAACGCAGGGGTTTCTAAAGTTAATCACTATGCAATCACTATTTTTATCCTTGGGCCTCCAACCTAGCCATCCCACTCTACGTGTGGTTAAAATCTCTTCAGCGTCGTCGTACCGGAAGTACCTGTGATTCACTAGTCAGTGCATGCATTTGTTTTTTAATTCTTGGTGTGATTCATGTTGACCCTTTCCAAGCTCAGGGATACCAGCCAGGATGAGGACATGTGGGGTTGAGGCCGGTGGTAGGTTTATAACTGGGGGGGGGGGGGGGGGGGCATTTTCCTTGGAAGCTTCTGGACATGTTGGTAAGTCTACCCCTACCCTTTGATTATTCGGCTGCCAAGGCCTGATGGGTTGTTTGAGTAAGAGGGTGGGCTTGCTCTACTAGTGGTGGCGATGGGTGACCTCTCTATGTTGGCTCTAGTGGGAGCTAATGGTTGTTGTCTCTCTAAATTTTGCGCATGGGTAGCTGGGCGATCATTGTGTTTAGGGGTTGGACTGGCCTTTATAGAATTCGCAGTTGCCTGGTCTCGAGGAAGAGTGTCCATTCCAACAGTCCCGTCAGCTGGCCCCCATTTGCTTGTCCAGTTGGTAATAAGCGAAGTCAATTTATCAACCCTTCCTACAAGTGATTTAAGTTCGTCCTTGACTATGTCCCTCACTTGGATTTGAAGATCTACCACTAGCTTGGTAACCCACACTGGCTGTTCATTGGGTGTTTCAATGCTATTGAATAGCCCTCCCATCCCAGTATTCCTATTTTCTTTCTTCTCTACCATGGCTTTCTTCCTTGTTGCCGCTGTTTTTACTTGCCATTTAGATCTCCCTTTTGTAACAGGTTGTAAAGGAGATTCCACCCTGATTTGGTCAGGAATACTTACTTCAACTATTGAAGTTTGGGCCCTAGGCGAATCATTTGTCAGGACTCCTGGGGTTCCTGATGTTTGCGGGGTGTGAGAGTCTATCATGTGGATTTCCAAGTTGGGAGTAAGGGATAATCGTCTCTCTGTCCGTTCAATTTCAGTGGCGACTACTCATCCTATCTGTAGAAGTTGGCTTGGTTGTAGATATAGGCATAGGAGGGGCCTTTAATTTCTTTTCTGTGCATGCTCGTTTCCCCATTCTATTTGGGTTGGGTCGATTATCTTTGGTGCTGTAGATGGCTTTAGTTTGAGCACTAGTAATTGTCTTAGAGCTCAAAATGGAGGGACGGCTACTTGGCTATAGCTAGTTCAAGTGATCGAGTGCATGAGTGCTCAGAGAAAAAAAAAAGAAAAAAAAAAAATTCAGCAAAACAAGTACAATCTAACGTGTTACAGGCCCAAAAGCGTGGAGAAAACAGTAGTGCAAGTACAGAGTGCAGATAGAAGGGGCCCCTTCAACAGCCAACATAGGGTTTGCGGGGCTACCAGATGTAGGGGCCTAGGATAAAAAGCGCTGTCTGCCACCCAATCATTGGGGCATTTAGCACTGCTGTCAAATTGGCTCAGATATGTTTTAAAACTAGAATATGCAATCCAGTAGTTGCTCATTAACTCTTAATAGATGGTTAAAAGCATAGAGCCTTATTTAACAGTTTCAGTTGGACAATCCCCGAAAATATTTGCCTCCACTGGTTTGAGTGTACTATACAGTTTTGGTGGAGACAATATTGCAGTGCCCAAGGGAGAAAACTAAACAACAAGGAAAAGGAATAAATACAAAGAGGGAGGTATTGATAGAGTTTCACAGCCTTAACCTCCAGCTGCTTTCAGGTCCAGTTCGATTGCCTAAGGCCAAGAAGCTTGTGTCCCGGGGGAGCGGCCAAGAGGTATGGCCTCCTGGCGCCGCGCTGACGCGATCTGTAGACGTCAACCAGCGCCTGCTGGGAGTTGGAGTTCTTCAGTGGGCCGTTCCCCTCACTGCGTAGCCCGGTGGCAGGAGATCCTATTTGCAGTTTCCCTCACGGCTGAAATGGAGGCAAGAGTGGTGAAGGAAAAAGCCGTTCCCCTCACGGCTGTGGCTGCAGGCTGGTGAGTGCGTCGCGTGCTGCTGGAGGTCTGCACGCTATTTATTTGGCCTGCTGGTGCCGCTCTGATGCGATCTGCAGTCGTCAACCAGCGCCCGCTGGGAGTTGGAGTTCTTCGGTGGGCCGTTCCCCTCACGGCGTGGCCCGGTGGAAGGAGATCCTATTTGCCGTTCCCCTCACAGCTGGAATGGAGGCAAGAGTGGTGAAGGAAAAAGCCGTTCCCCTCACGGCTGTGGCTGCAGGCTGGTGAGTGCCGCTATTCAAAGGATCAGCGCCTCACCCGCCGCCACGCATTGAAAGGTGGGCCATCGGGCTCCAACACTATGACATGGACGTGATCTACCGGCCCGGCGCCAAGAACCCTGTCTACTTCCTATCATGACACCCAGACACAACCAGAGAAGGCAGTGAAGAACCCAGCAGTGATGACACTGAGGCACACCTGGACATGATCGCAGCACTGACGTGCCCTCGAGCACTGGCGCTCGAAGAAGTAGCTACCACGGCCAGGGAAAACCCAGTCATGATCAAGGTTCGGGACACTATCCAAGGAGGGCTGTGGCGTCAATTCCTATATTCTTCAAACACATGGTCAAGCCCAGAGAAGGAGAGCCTGATTCATATGCAGAGGGTCCGGAACTAACTAAGCCTCACCCAAGGAGGCATTCTCCTCAGAGGACCCCGAATCATCATCCCGGCATCCCTGCAGCTACGGGCAACACAACTCGCCCACGGTGGGCACCAAGGAGTGGAAACGATGATGGCCCGTATGAGGGAAAAAGTCTGGTTTCCAGGGATGGATGCCTGGGTAGAAGAAACTGTCCAGAAGTGCCTATCCTGCCAATTAACGAGCGGGCCCGAGAGACCAGCGACCATCCTCACAGAAGAACACGGCCAAAGCCCATGGGAAAAAGTGAGCGTGGACTTTGGAAGTTTCCCTGATGGGCGTGTCACACTAGCCCTCATCGATAGCTACTCAAAGTATCCAGTGGTAGAAGTTGTGAACTCAACCGCCTTCCTGCATGTTGGCCCTACCCTAGAGAAGATATTCGGCATGTTCGGATGTCCGGATGAGCTCCGCAGCGACAACGGGCCCCCGTTCCAAGGACACAAATTCCGCGAGTTCATGCTCCACCATGGCATCCGGCACTGGCGTATCACCCCACAATGTCCCCAGGCCAATGGGGAGATTGAACGTCTCATGAGAACGATAAACAAGACCCTTCGCATTGCTGTGGCGGAGCAGTGTGACCCAGAACAAGAACTGCAGAAGTTCCTGCGGGAGTATCGGAGCATGCCACACTGCTCAACACGCCAAGCACCCTGAGCGCTAATGTTCAACGGCACCCGCCGAGATGGTCTCCCCACTGCTCCGGGGTGGTCTCCCCCTCCATTTGACGAAGAAGGTGCCCTCAGGAGGAGAGAGAAGTGCAATAACACTGCCAGCCAGGCTCGGAGAGCGGTATCCCACCAGCTACAGCAAGGAGGCACTGTCATCGTGAAGGACAGGAGACCCAGGGGTAAATTCCGGACTCAGTACGAGCAGGGGTACTGGACAGTGATCGATAGACAAGGAACCATGGTGACTGTCGAGAAGGAGGGAGAAACAGTGACCCGCAACATCTCGTGGTTCAAACAAGTGGACAGGCCCGATTCTCCCACTGCTATCACGGACCACGCTGAGGAGACCGAGGCCAGCCAGGGCGAGTCCCAAGAAGCTGACGACCACCATCCAGGGGCGACCCCATCACCGGCAGGTCCGGAGGCCACCCGTGAAACCCTCAGTCTGCCTCCAGAACCCAGCTCCCCGGTCCCTGCCGGGGCCCATCCAGGTATGCCCTGAGAGAGAATCCTCCGCCGAGCACTCGCCTGAGGAACTTTGCCTGTCAAGTAAGTGAACTATGAGACTTTTGAGATCCAGTCAAAGACTGAGTTAAGATGGGATGTGACGGTCAGCGCACCAGCGTTTACTGCTGGCGCGCGCCGGCAGATCGCCGCCGCTGTGCTCACGCCCGCTGGCATGAGCGCGTCCATAAATAAAGATGGGTGGAGCTGCTTGGCAGTCCGTGCCGAACCATCATACTGTGTGTGCGTGTTCTTTGCCACGTGCAGCAATGGCCCTTGCGCATCTCACAACGGGAGGGTGGCCCCCCCGCAATCACCACACTCTAAAACTGTCTTCTTACCTGTTAGCAGTCCTCAGTGCTCGGATTCCTACCAGAACAAAGCCCTTGCAAGTTTATCCCCAAGCAACAGATGATTCATTGAAAAAATTGGCCATCTCCCTCAATAACCAAAGACAATTAAATTTCAGTAATTTGTAATGAATGTATTTTAATTTGCTTACTCAATTTTGTGTGATGTACCGATTCAAAAAAATGTGTGGCGTGTGGTCCTGTGTTTTGATCAGTTTCTTGTTAAAGAGTATGGTAGATGGGATACTATTGCACAAACATTGCGGATGCCCAATCTGCCGCAGTAAAAGCACCTTATGAACAAATGCACCAGTGGCGTAGTAAAACTTGAGGGTGTCCCACCTGCGAAGTACATGGAGGGGTCCCCCCACCCAGCCAAGAGCTCTCAGACCAGGGGGCTGACGCCTGTGCATAGTGTCAGTGGGGACCCCCTTATGCTCCGGACCCAGCCAGGAGCTCTCAGGCCAGGGGCCCGCCATCTGTGCCCAGTGCCAGAGGGGGCTTTCTGGAGATCGGGGGCCACCTATGTTTCTAAAAAGAGTTTCTCTAATTTCTGATTGTGTAAATTATTATTAAAGAATTGGTACGCAGTTGTTTTCTTTTTCGAAGCTCTTACATGTGTACTGAATTTGGTAAACATAATGGGCCGGAAACACAATGGCTGAAAACACTTGCGTTTATGCCTAGAGGGACTTCAAGAAAGGAATCCTGGATGGAATAGAGGGTTTTACTACTGCGGATGAGTGTTGAGCAATCCACAGAAGTAAATCCCACTTACGGGGTCAAAAGTAGGCAGAACAGGTGTGGTTAGCCTTGTACAAATCATACACTTGTGGACATTCACAAAGTAAAATCAGACCCTTTCCGACCTTAGAGATGCCTTTGTTAGAGATTTTCTCCAGTCAAGGTCTACAGTAACACCTCTTCCATGATGAAATGGAAATGGATCACCCCAGGTTTGGTGTGGGTGTAAATGAAGAGTTTTCTTCACGGAAATATATATCTGTGAAGAAAAAAAGGGAAAAGTTCCTCTTCATAGGTCTCCATTTCCCCCCTGCACAATTGCATCGTATTTACAGTTGCGCATTGGAAAAATGGAACCCTGGGACACATGTCGCATAGCATTCCTAGTGGCATGAATAAAAACCTGCATCTGGCGCAGCTTTCCACGAGAACTACTAGAAATTATTGTGAATTCAAAAAAGTATTACATCTCTGACAGCTCAGTGTAAGAGAGGTTTTAAATCCATATTTCTAAAGCGCGAACTGCTCACCTTTACGGGTCTCAAGGCACTGGGGGCCGATGTGGAAATTAAGTGAGCTATTGCCCAGAGTCACTTGGTGCTGAACTGAGCTGCCTGCAGAGCCGGGGAGCGAACCGTGAACCCTGTGCTCCGAAGTCAGCTGCCCTGGCCGCTGCACCACACCTCTCCACGAGCCAGTGTGTTCTATATAGGTGAAAATAGCTAAGCCGGAGAACTAGAAGCTTACTCCTATTTAACAGCTGAGTGCAAAGCTAATGTGTGGTTCTTCTATGCATTAATTTAACTACTGCTGAAACCACAAAATACTTCAAACTGAGAACAACAAGTAACACTGTAAATCAGGGACGCAACTAGACCCAAGCCTCGGGGTGGCTAACACTCCTGGCCAAAGGTGGCCTAGCACTGGTCGCACAAGGTGCAACAGTCTTTTTTGGCGCCCCTTCCCAATTTGCTCCTTCTCCTGAAAACCCTAACTAACACTCACCAGCAATGCACCTCATCTCTCTATAGTACCTTCCTGGCAAACATTTCATTTTGCTATAGCGCTAATCATAGTGTACTCACACTCAGGGGCATATTTACAAGCCCCTATTGCCACCACAAAGCCACTTTCAGTGACGTTGTGATGGCGATAGGGGGCTCGTCTTATTTACAAGGCAGCGTTAAGCCACTTATTGTGGCTTAACGCTGCCTTGTAAATAAGGCACCCTTTCACACTGTGTTTAGCATGAAAGGGGAGGGTAATGAGTGTTGCTGTGGGAGCTCCACCACAGCACCCATTGATTCTGATGCTGCCCCCTATTTACGAGGAAGGCGTAAATAAGAGGCAGCGTCAAAATTAAGACCAGGGAAAACCTGGTCTTAAACAGGCGAAACGAGGAGAGATGCTTTTATTTCTCCCAGTTTTTGCTATTTCCATGTGTGCTGCGTTGTGCAGCACACATCGAAACAGCAAAACGCCAATGATTGTTAATGTGGCATAAACAGTCATTTTTAAAAAACATGCAGTTTTGCAACTTCTATGTGTGCTTGCATGAAGTAGCACACACAGAAGTTACAAGACTACAGAGCATCCTTGGAGGATTCTGATGCTAGGCATTGTGGCTAAACATATAGCAACCGCAAGACAGGCAAAGTGCCTCGAGGACACTCAGTGCTTTTTTTCCCATAGCTAGTGCATTAAAAGGGCAGGTACTGTCTGGTAATGAGTACCTGCACTTCTTTAGTTTGAAAGGAAGAGTATCAGCACTTCTCAGCAGTGCTGAAATACACTTAATCAGAGAGTGCCATCAGGGCTTTAAGTGGGATGAAAAAACTGGGGGGGGTCTCTCAAAGGGGAGTGGCCAATGTAATTAAGGGCGTGGCCTTAAAACACGTAAGCTAAAAATCTGTGCTCAGCATACTGTGCCACCAGACTTGTATTTTGCGGTTTCTGTCATTGCATCCAGATAAATGCTACAAGTAACATCATACCTACAACAAGTCAGGACTGTTGGCTTTGTCAATGGTTGTTAGTTGCATACAGTGGTCGAAGTGGGAAAAAAAAGTAGGGGAACTCTGGGCGGAGCATCAGAGGTGTGGCTAGAAAGAGCAAAACATCCCAATTTTTATTATGTTTGGCATTTCACTGATGAATTACAGCTTATAATGGTATTTAATGCAACCAATAGATACACGTTTATTTGAGGTTTAATATATGAGTTATTGACATTAAAATACATTTACAATGTGGGATACGTTTTCAATCACAGAATGTCCCAAATACTCATATAAGTGGAATCATAAGTCATTTGTGTCCGAGCCATGCAGTTTCTTTCATTAGCACTTCTCCTCCCTTTTTCTAACCATTTCTGAACATAACATTTGGCTTTAGATTCGATGACAGGAAGCCCCACGTGTTGGGGAGCACTGTTGATGACATAATTCTGTGCCCCACTGTCAATGCAAAATTGTATTCATGTGTTTTTTACATGCTTCACGCAACGTCATGAAGCCAGCATTAGATGCCTCTTAGTTTCCTGTTATTGTATCTAGACTTAGCACTCTAAAACAACCTAGACCTGTTGGTTTTGCAGATGCTTTTAGCAGTATCAGATGAATGAGATACAACTATTTTATGAGTAGTTTGTGTAATTACCACTCAAGTTAGATAGCAATCAGAATTGCAAATGCATCAATTCTGAAATTATGAGACTCAAACATTGGTAGAGTCAAAAATAGGTAGTGGTCCTCAGATTATTTCAATCAGTTATTTTCTCCCCTACAGGCTACTATCCTCTGCAATCACTATTAGGCAGCTTCCTCCATGAGCACTTTAGGTGTCTAGGAATACCATCCACCAGAGACTGCATGAGAGAGGTTCAAACATGAATGGCAAAATATCCTAGTTTGCAAATGTTTTCCACATAATTATAACTCTGCTGTGTTTGCCACATAAAGCACCATCTGCTTCATAAGCTGATGGTTTTACCTAAAAAATTGTTAGTATCTCAAGTGGATCAAAACAACGTGACTTGTGTTGCTGTGAAGTGGAGGGTCCTTTACAAAGGTTGACTGGTCACGTTCTCAGGGCTGCTATTAATGAGGCGAAAGCTTTGCAGAGACTGTTAGTATGTGTAAAAATTTCAAAATAACAAAGTATCAGAAAATGTACCACATTAAGCTGCATCCTTTCTTTGCTGCATAATTTAGTTATTACTGCAACATAATTTTGCCCTCCATTACTGCGTAATTGCAGCGGCCCAAAAGCAGGCAGCACATGTTAAAAGTGCTTGCCGCTTGAAGCAAAGAGACACCGTGAAGTTTGAGAACTTAGGGACATATTTACGGGAATGGTGGTGCAATGCAGCAAGTTACTTTGCTGTGCTGCCCTGTGTCATTCGGTGCATTCTTACCCTTTCCAAGTGTGCTGGTGCTATTTCATCAGCCTAGCGCCAACGCAGGCACCCTTGCACCATGGTGCAAGGGTACCTCCATTGCATGCAGCATTGTTTTTGTGCAGGAAGGGGAACCTCCCTGCACAAATCAATCCTGAGAGGCTTTTTCCTCTTTATATGAGTGCTGCACATATAGAAAGTGGATAACAGGGAGAAATAAATATATTTCTCCTTGTTGTGCGTCCCTTGGGGAGGCGAAAGATTTTGAATCAGTCCCAGGTTTACAAGTCCTTGTAAATCTGGGAATGCATTAAAACAACGTGAGAGTTGAGTGGGAACGCCCACTGCAACGCCTCCCTTGTGCAGAGTAAGGCAAAGGAGCAATTTGCGCTGTGTTGTATTACTCTGTATTTATGAAACCATTCAAAGCCATGCAAAGTGGCTTTGCGTGGCTTCATAAATATGACTTGCAGATTTGTGACGTGCATTTGCCACATTCCGTGGTGCAAGCATGACGTAAGGCCCTTGTTAACATGCCCCTTAATCTGGTGTGCATGCAAATCCTGCATTGCCAATCTCTGGTGAGTTGAATTAGTACTGCTGGAACAAAGCCAATGGAGGCACCAATGGGTGAGGGGGACTGGCCTCAATGGTCCTGTGACCTCAGTGACAAAGTCACTGCTGTTCTAGGGTGTGCTGCTTCGTAGGCCTACCCGCAAGACTGTAGGTGAACTTCAGTATGGATTGTGATGGACAGGCATTCAAGGTTAACCCACACTGGCCACCAGTAAGGTCCACCTGCTGGTGCTAAGAGACCAGGGCTTCTATGGTCTAGTATGGCCTTCTAAGGTCTAGTAGGGGAATGTGCTCCCTCAGGAGAGTGGTCTTGTGGACTGGTCATGAAGCCTGATTTCCCAGTTCCAGATTTGGTAGCTCTGGCCGTAGTGCCACATCCTATCCTCCCTGAGCACCCTTCTGTCCCACTGAGAGACACTTGCACTGCCTTCAGCTGCAACCCAATTATGCCCCATTATAAACACCTGGCTGTGACTCAATTCAAATTACGCACTGCCTGAAAAAAAGTAACAACATCCTGGAAAAAGCAAACACTCAGCGGCACAGGAAGATTATGTAAAGCGTGCGAAATATGAGCAGGAACGACATGGCTACTTTAGCTTTTACACTCCTTGTTTAGAAATCAATGAGTGTTTTTTGCCTCAAACATTGAGGACATGAAAACTGTGCTCTTAGTGTACACAGGTGTGCCTTTGGTGTACTTGTGGACAGCAAGGAAGGGCATAAGCAGGGCTCAGAAGATTAAGGGATTCTTCTGAAAAATCTGATCTGACTCTCAGAAACCCACAGGGCTCCTCCACATTCATGTCAGCCAGCAAGTTGCTCAAACATCTACATTATGTATTCAAGTGTCCTGCTAACGATACCTTTTGAACTGTCTGGCTTGCTAACTCTCCTACCCACAAAAAACTTGAGAGAGCTTCTGAGAGTAAAAGGCAAAATTATATTTTTATTCGGGAAGTGAAGGATACATCCAACTCTATTTTTTGTGGTGACACAATCGTACATTAGTTAGGCTCTAATGCGTTGCTAAAACAAAATCACAAACCTAAGAGGTCCCAAAGGCAAGACCTATTGGCTTTGCCAATGCTTGTTTAGATATCTCATTTGCTAAATGGGGCACTCTTAATTTGGTGCCAGACAGATAGGGCCAAACTGGGAACCCAAAGCAGCCTTTGCAAATTTTTCTCCATCCCCTGCACAGTGTGATGCATGCGAACGCTGCAAGCAAGCCTGATGACTGCAAAAGGGACACGGGGAGAGGGTGTTCTCTCCCCAAGAAAAGTTTTGAAAACATAACATAAATTGTGCATTCTACAACACATTCTATTATGCATTCCATTGTATTAGCTTTTAGAGAACAGTAAATGATGACCTTACGGTGCACAAGGATACGACCATCTTGTTGGGGCCGTAAAAGGATTCCCTCACTTTCACCCTCCAACAGCGCCCCTCATCTCTCCATTGCCCCTCTCTCACAATATTTAAATTGTTTTATAGTGCCTCTCATACCAGTGAGGGACTTGGAGCACTTTACATCATGCACACATACAGAGACAATGAATCATACGTGTGTAAATCAATGTTTAGAACATGTTTACAAGACCAAAGTGACTACAAGGTGTTAGGATTCACATGCCATCAATTCTGGTTGGCATTTTTTAAAGATCTGGAGAAGCACAACCGGAGGATTCAAAATGTAACACAGTGGTTGGATTTTCTAATAAGAATGTATTTCTTCCCAAACAAACCAATTTTAGCAGTATTAGGATAATGAATGACTGGGGAAAAAACATAACTTCCAAACCCTCACCATGCAGTTTGCATGCAGCTCTCTGTGACAAAAGCAGTAACACACTGAGCTTTGCCCATTAAATACAGTTCTGTGATCTGTATGGTACAGGTTCTTTACAGCAGGCATCTTAACCCTCTGCGCTACAATGCATGAGTCAAAACTGGCAATAGACAATACTTCAATCTCTCTCCAACAGGAAGATCAACCACCAGAGATATAAATCTTGACTCTTTTATTGTTGCCTGAAATCTGCTGGGCTTACAAGGAATCCTGCAGTGATATTTGCGTTTTTGAGAGTGAGAAGTGAGTCATTGTGCTGGACAGCCCTGCGGGTTTTGTTACTGGGGGTCGGTTTTGCAGCCTCCAGTAACAAACCAGCCTCCCTTCCAATGCCCAGTACACCAGCCCGGCCTTGGTGCCTGGGCTTATTTGTTTTCACAGTCAGACAATGGATGGGGTTCACAAGGGGCTCTGGTGCTCGGGTGTCACAGAAATGGACACCTCAGGCTGCTTTTATGTTTTATCCTTAGAAAAGGGTAAACAGTATTTTTTAAAAGACCACATCCCTGAACGTAGACAGAGAAGCAGTACACATGTTATAAAATATAATACGGAAAACAGCAGATAAGACATTAAACATTTTCCACATTTATTTTAAAAAAGCACCAAGGTTTGGGCACAGTCTGCCACGAATTCCACATGAAGTCCTCTTCCGTTCCTTGTGGTATTGTCAGTCTGGGTGAGCCGGACAATAAAGGGCAGATGAGGTCAAGGGCGTGGCCGCCAATGTGTCCTGATGTGACCATTGTATTGGTCACAGTGGGAGCAGGCAGGTGGCCTCCTCACTAAATGAGGTGTAAATCACTGCTCAGTCGGGCAGTGATTTACAACTCACAGAGGTAGCTGTTTTTTCGTGCTGATTGATTGCTCCTCCAGTGCACCACGGCTCCTACAGTGTTGCTGGGCAGGTCCCTGCCCACAGATACAGTGGGGAAGGGGGAGGGTGTCCTGGCAACTGCAGAGGCCTTCTTCGCTATGCAGCACACTCGCCTGGATGATCCTGTAGTATTCCAATTCCAATTCCAAAAATTCTTTATTTCGGCCATATAGACCATAAAAGATGCAATGCAAACATTACAAACATTAAAACATTATTTTAAAACATATTTAAATAGAGTCAGCTCTCCCAGCGAGGAGTGGTTTAAAATTGCATATAGAAAGTTCATTAGAAAGTTCAAGGGGCTTCAGACGATTTTTTCTTTCTGATCAACCATATGGCCATAAGGAATTTGGAAACAGCGAACACAATGTGGCCCAGGGTGCTAGTTTTCAAAATCCTGTATGCCTGTGCATACTCTCTGAACCCCAGGTTCTTACAGAGCGGTGCTATCCAGTATTTTCTGGGCCTTTGGTATGCAGGGCACACAAACAAGATGTGGGGGTCATCTTCCACATGGTTGTTACAACAGGGACATGTTTTATCGCCCCCATTTGTCCACTTAGAGGTGTATGAATTAATGGGTAGTGTGCTAAGCCTCCATTGAACATACAGTTTCCTCGCCAGGATAGGAAAGATAAAATCCATAAAAGGTTCAAAAGCATAAGAATTTTTGAATTCTAAAAATCGCAAGGTTAGGGTGCCGCTATTTTGAGCGTCCATCAAGTGAGCAAGGGACCTGGCTTTGTAGATTTGTGCCAGGGCTTTGCGCGAGATTGTTTGGCAGCCTCGCGCGGGGTCCTCCCACAGGACACGGAGATTGATGGCAGACAGTTCATTTTCCACAAAGGTGAGCCAGGGGATTTTGCCGCTGCAGTTTAAACTCATGACATGGGTCAGATCCTTCCTATAATGATGAAGTTCGTCCGTAGACCAGAGCCTGTGCCAGAATTTCACTGGCTTTGACACAAGCTCCTCTGCAATAGGGGGGAGACCCATGTCCATTCTCAGAGGCTGAAGTGGCGTAGCACTTGGGAGGGCTAGAAGGCGCCTTAGAAAACTATTTTCCACTGTTGATAAGCCCTTCACCGCTTTATATCCCCATAGCTCACTGCCATACATGGCCGCAGCCTTGGCCTGGGTCTTATAAGTTTCAAGGGCCGGGCTTATGGGCTTGAAGGAAGAAGTATTAGCCACTTTCAGGATTGCACCCGACAGTTGGGATAATTTGGCCTTAGATCGTGCTATCTGTCGGTCCCATGCTAAGTTTTCCTGCAGTGTTACCCCCAGATATATGAAGGTGGACACCCTCTCAAGGCTGGCGGTCCCCAGGGTGGGATTGGGCCTAGTTTTGGTTGGTGGGTTGAAGATCATGAACTTGGTCTTTTCTGTGTTCACCTCCAACCCATGCTGATGACAGAAAAGACCAAATCCATCCAGGATCCTCTGGATCCCCATGGGGGATTTTGAAAGGAGGAGGGTATCGTCGGCAAACATGATTGCCGGTACCTTCCTACCTGCCAAACAGGGGGCGTCATTGTCCTTGACGTTTTCCAGGTGTGAGATGACGTTATTAATAAATAAGCAAAACAGGGTCGGTGCCAAGACACAACCCTGCCTCACACCTCGACGAACAGGAAACCTGGATGAAAGTTTGCCATCTTTCCCACACCTGACTTGCGCATAGTTGTTCTCATGCAGCCTAGCCAGGATGTTTAGTAGCTGGGGGGGAATTCCTAACTTTTCCAGCACCTCCCAAAGTTTCCTGCGCGGGACTAGGTCAAAGGCTGACCTCAGATCCACGAAGACCATGTACAATCTCCCGCCTTCGATCCTCACCGTCTTCCAGTAGAGGAGAACGAGGCGGAAGATCTGGTCCATGGTCGACGTGTTTTTCCTGAAGCCTGCCTGCAGGGGACTCATGATGTCATTTTCCTCCACCCAGTCTAATAGATGATTCAAAATAAGGCGCGCAAAAAGCTTTTGGGGAACATCTATCAGGCTGATAGGCCTGTAATTTGCCGGACTCAAAGGGGACCCTTTCTTGTAAATCGGAACTATTTCAGCCCCTAACCAAGAGGAAGGGACCGCCATACCTCCCAAAATAGCATTAAAAAGAACAAGAAAGTACGGGGCCCAAATGTCAGGGTGGTATCTGAACAAATCACCGGGTAGCTTGTCCAACCCCGGTGCCTTCCCCAGCGCTAAGCGCTCCAGTGCCAGCTTCACCTCCCCCAAGGAAAATTCCAAGGCCACATTTGGCAGGCAGGGGGACTCCACCACCATCCCTTCCGACCAGAGAGTGGTTTCTTGATATAGTGTCCCAAAGTGGGCCTCCCAAATAGAGGGGGCAATATTGGGTTCTACTGCAGATAGCAGATCCCCTGTTCCATTGTTTACCAAAGCCCAAAATTTTCTAGAGTCTTTGGATTTGAGGGCTTCAGACAGTTCATGCCAGTGATTCCAATCCCACTCTGCCCTTGCGTTGGCCAGTACTAACTTGTACCCCCTCCTAAGGGCTGCAATCTTCACCTTATCGCTACCCTCTTTGATTGCGGAAAGAAGCTCAGACTTAGTTTTCCTGCAAGTGGAGGTGTACCAGGTCGGAGCGCGAGTCTTTTTCCTTCTAGTGGGTAGGGCCGGATTGAAGACATCTGCAAGGTCCCTCACTAAGGCCTGATGAATGCCAAATAGTCTCTCATTGTAGTCTGAGGGTCTAGATTGACTAATGAGAGCATCCACCTCCTGGAACCTGGGGAGTGCTATGCCATAGAGGTTTTTTAGAGCTTCTTCTTTATCAACTAGCTTCCCCCATTTCACTCGGCGCCTGCTTGTAGTGAGTAGTATGTCTCCCTGGTCGACTCCAGAATCGGTAGTTAGCGGCCCTATATCAGGGGCTGGGTGCTGGATCTCCAACAGAAGGGAATTGTGGTCGCTGTCTGTCCTCGGGATCACTCTAAAATCTTGAACTTTGGGCCACAGGGAAATATCTATAAAAATGTAGTCCAACCTTGACTCATGGCCCTTTTTGTTGAAAGTACACACCGAAGGAGTGTCAGAGGGGGTACGTCCGTTACACGCCCTCAGTGCAAAGTTCAGAGTGAGAGAGGTAAGTTGTACTGCCAACGGAGACCAAGCTTTGGGGTGAGGTGAGGAGGAAGGTGGGACTCCCCAGTGGTCATCCTCGGCAGTAAAGGCACCCTCCATTAGACCTTCCAGGGGTTCAAAGTGGCAGTTGAAATCTCCTCCCATCACTATTTTCAGGTCACCTGGCAGTTGCCCTAGAAAGGATGAAAGATCAACTAGGGTGGGGGATTCCTTACCCACAGCGACTGGTCGAGAGTAGACGTTAACAATAGCCCATGTACTTTTACCAGGCCATCTGAGGAGCACACACTGAATGTCCGGTGAAAGTGTGTCCATTCTATCCACCTGACACCCAATGTGGCTCGCCACCCAGATTGCTAAACCTCCCGAAGGTCTCCCTCTCCCATTCGACTTTGCCGGGATTTCAAAAATGTCATATCCCCTCCTAAGCTGTGGTACCCTAGCCCATGTCTCCTGGAGGAGGAGGATGTCACTTTTACTGACCAAAGTTTCCCACTCCGGGGTATCCACCTTACTTGAGATACCAGCTACATTCCAGGAAAGGATGGTCAGGCCTGGACCTTGGAATTGGGGACCTGCTTCACTTAGTGCAGACGGGATGTCATGTGCAGAATTACCCAGGTCACCCAAACCAGTAGTATTGGGCGACTGAGTGGGTAATTCAACAAGCTCCACCAATTGCGTTGTAAGAACAGTTAATGTGTTTGGTGGATCCTCATCCAAAACTTGGATGCTTCCCAGGGTAGTCCCCCCGTCATTTGCAGGGGCCAGGGACCTTTTTTCATTTACGGAAACAGATGTACCTTCCCCCCTGAGTGTAGACCCATAGGCAAAATTTACTGAGTGTTGTGGAATATCCCCCCTTATTGGTCAATCTACTTGGTCCAGGCAGGAGAATCTATTCTGAAGGACCAAATTGCCATGGGCGGGCAGTGTGTTGTGCTTGGGTCTGTACCGTGAACCATCTACGGCAAAGCCCACTCTGGTCCAACTCTGTTCCCTCCCCACTACTAAGTTGGACACATTTGGGTAGAAGTGTGAGAGGGACACTAATTCTATGATGGACTTATCCGGCCTTACCAGCCAGTTGCAAATGTAAGGGGCAACCAGTGGGCTTTTAAAACTAATTATGATACAGTCCCCTACCCTGTTTTTGGGGGTGATTCCGATCCATGGGATCCTTCTGACCATCAACACATCACCTTTGATGTTAGACGGGAGTGGCCTGTTAATATTAAGCCAACTAACTACCTTATTACGGAGTGAGTCCTGTGGCTCTCTGGTGTCGCCAGTGAGCTCAGGAACTCCCACCATAATCGCTGTGTAAGGCACAGCCTCAGGGGGCAAATTAACCGCCCTGCGCCTAGTGTTGGGGCTAGTAGGGCGACCAGTATGTTCATTGTTAACTCGCCCCCCACTCGTTGGAAGGGGTAGTGTTGGTTGCTTAGATCTTCTAGGTGCAGGGACAGGGGGCCTAGACATTTGTAAAGAGGGCAGTGGGGGAGCATGACTACCTGTAACACTGTGTTGTGCCCCAGCCGGGGCCTGTATGCTTATTCCAGCAGTAGATGGTCTATTCCCTACAGAATCCCGGGGAGCCGTCTGTGCACTTGGACCCAACCCCCTGCTGGGACTATTCCTGTTATGTGCGTCTTCCATAGCCCTAAGTCTAGCAGCTATGGAATCCAATTTTACAGACAGGGGCTCCAACAGGCTCCTAAGGATGTCCCTAAAAGAGCCAATTAGAGCCTCTGTCGCATTTGGAGGATTTCCACCGAATATGAACGGGCCAGAACACCCAGGTACCACTGTGGTTAATGGCGAGTCTGATTGATCAGACCCAGTTCCCGGGGGAGTAACCACGGGAGAAGCTGGAATGTCTGAGCTAACATCTAATGTTGGGTTGGATTTATCCACTTTGGCCCTTTTTGCCCCTCTAAGTTTCCTTGACCTTTTCCTTTTTGGAGGATGGTCCACTCTACTGCCTACGGGATCTGTTGGCGCTGCAACTTGCCCTTCATCCAGCGCCTTAGACATTTCCGCACAGTTCATGTACGGAGTGGTCTCCACCACGCCCGCGGGACGCAGAGATTCGCTATCCCTCTGTAGATTAGACGGAGTCCTAAGTTGTTGAAGGACTGTCTCGATTGTCTGATCAATACTATCCATGAGAGATAGATGGGTGGCGTCAAAGGGTATTGGAGTACTAACATCGATGGAAGAAGAGTCCGAGGGGATCACTGAAACTGACACGTTTTCTGAGTTTACCTCAAGGATAGTGTCTGATACTGTGCGACCTTTGCTAGCCGCAGCACTGGTCTTCGGAAAGAATTTATCCAGTGTGCTAGAGCACTGTTGGGCAGCCTTACTCCTGGATACTCTAGTAGCCATGGTGAGAGGAACAGTCAAAGCCGCAAGCTGATGGAGTATGGAGAAGAGCCTTAAGACAGGGACAACGTTAGAGGGGTGGCCCGGTCCGGTCTCTGCCGGCCTCTAACGGCCTAAAACGGCCCGCTCTTTGCCCGGTCTTCGCCCGCTTCCTCGTCCGCGCGCGTCCCGCGTACGCGTTCAAGGCGGGGTTAAAGTAGAGGAGGAAAGAAGGGGGCGGGAAGAGGAACCAGGTGCGCGCGGTGGACGGCGCAAGCACTTCTGGACCTCGCAGTCCCGCTCCCTATGCAGGTGGCGTCTAAGGCACTCCCCCAGCCGAGGTGACCGAGCCGAAATGCTCCCAGGTCACGCAGAGGGTCTTAGAAAGGGCTCCGCTGCTGTTGGTTCCCCTAGAACGGCCAGAAACACTGTCCACAGATCTTCCGCTACACGAGCGGCACCCGCGCCAGCGGGGGCCGCGAGCAGTTAAATACGCCTCCAGAAGGGTCCAGGGAGGTCCAAGGGAGAAGGGGGCGGGAAGAGGAACCAGGTGCGCGCGGTGGACGGCGCAAGCACTTCTGGACCTCGCAGTCCCGCTCCCTATGCAGGTGGCGTCTAAGGCACTCCCCCAGCCGAGGTGACCGAGCCGAAATGCTCCCAGGTCACGCAGAGGGTCTTAGAAAGGGCTCCGCTGCTGTTGGTTCCCCTAGAACGGCCAGAAACACTGTCCACAGATCTTCCGCTACACGAGCGGCACCCCTGGGTAATTTCGCAAATTGTCCAGCGCAGGGAAAGAAATGTGTAAAGTGTCAAAAGTATGGTCACTCTGCATCTCCAAGGTTCAAAAGGATAGTGTGAAAGTACAGACCTCCGGTAATACGTGTCTACACTGGTAGTAAGGCAGCCTTAATCTCAGATGTATTATTAAAGGGTTAACGCGTGCGATCTGTGTCTCCCCTGATCCCTTGCCGCCAGGCTCCGTCAAGACGTAAGACAGTAGTATTTGCTTTAAGCTCAGAGCATTCCTGCCGTCCTGGGACACATTTTTGACATGAAGACTTAGGGGAATGGACTTTGTTAAATTAAATAAGTAGGGGCACGCCGTGCCCTTCCGATCCCCTCCACTTCGACCACTGGTTGCATAAGATAAATAGGCAGCAACTATGGCTTGCATATAATATTGAAAAAGCTTCCACTTAAAGCTTGGTGACACCACAACAATGTTGCTGCTCCTGGGAAGTGGCAATTTGCAGTGTGCGCTATTCAATAGGGCCCCCTCACTCGCAACTGCGCTTGGAGTCTTGTGTTTTAAAAAGCAGACACATGAGAGATGTAAGAAGGAAGGAATTCCCTTCCCCTGCAATGCTCACTTGGCATTTCATGCCGTAACTTCTCCACTAGTGAGCAGTGTGAGCGCACGCACATCCATGTGCCTGCTGCAGTGGTCGAAGTGGGCGGGATCGGCAGGACACGGCGTGCCCCTACATCTTTAATTCTATAGTTTCCGTTCCCCAACTTTTTTATTTTGAACGTGCTTCCCGGGACGTAAGAAATATCCACGGCCTTAGAGAAGGCTCGGCATTAGAGGCTGTTCGGGGACGGGCGGGGAGCAGGGAAGGGAAAGGTCTCCGTCTCTTGCTTCCTGCCCAGACAAGACAAGGACAGTGTCCACTTCTGCTCTGCTGCTGGCAGCTGCCCCCCCCCCTCTCTTTCTTACTCCTATTCCCTCTTTGTCTGTCTAACTCCTCCTCACTTACTGAAAACCGTGACTCAAGAAATGGTTCTCACCCTCTCTTTCTTCCTGTCGTTCATTTGTTCGCCTGTGAAATGGATGCAAAAAAAAAACTTTTGCTGGAAATGCCGTTTTTGCATTTTTCTATTCCAAAGTGCAGCCTCGAAAATAAAAAGTTCATAATATGGAAAAAATCAATATAAAAAACAAGACGGAGTGTTCTTAAAGTGGCCAGATTGTTTTTATTCAAACCCCAAAAACATTAGCGTCACTTTACCGAGTTTGCCAGTAAAGCGTTGTTTTCCCCTGGTGGGGAAGTGCGCCATAACCCCCGCATTTGCCCCACTCCCGGTTTCCTTACTTGGATTCCCTGTCATAAATAAGCCAACAGACTTGCTCTTATGGTGCTCATTGTTGGCCGCAGTTTATTATGCATACCCAAATATACATATCCTCACTGTTGTACAAACTGCCATCAATCATTATTGCTGAGCTGACATCCTGTGTCTTGTTTTACTTGCCTCTCGTTACACATTGTGTTTGCAGAATCATATGTACATTGGACACATTGCATATAGACTGACAGTTCGTTACATGGTTGTTTGCAGGCTTGTAATGTCTCTTGGCCCTATGGGATCGTTGCTTCGTTCGGTTGGGTTTGCCCTTCCAGGGGTATAGCTTTTTGTCCCGGAGGTAGGCCACAACTCGCTACCTTGCCATTTCTTTTTGTGCCCTGCCATCCAGCGGGGGCTGGGCAGCGAGCGCCGTCTCCGATAGCTAACCCCTTTGTGGTCGGCCAACTCACCTAGCCGTAAGGCATCCCAGAGTGGGTGGTCCTAGCCACCGGCCATAGGCCAATCACCCAGCCGTAAGGCATCCCAAGGTAAGTGGTCCTATTCCGGCGCACCGCCCTCCAGTGTGCCTCCGTACCAACCATTATCCCTGTGGTTTCTTCGCCCTCGTCCTGCTTGTTCCTCCTGACTGCGACATAGCTGTTCCTTCGGTGTGGGTGGGTGGGACAACGATTTCTTATGCTGCTCCCCCGCTCCCCAACAGATAGGAGCATCCCTGGGGGAGCAGCGCTTATATCCCCCCCAGTGCTGCGCCGCTTCTTCTTGGTCTCCCCCCATTGGGGGGTTCGTACCATGCCTCTTGCTCCCATTGGCCGGGTGGGCCGGCGACTCTGTGGCGGCCGCAGTGGGGGGGGCGCGCCGTAGCTTTCTGCTCCGTGGTGCGAAAAAACTGGTTTCACCCGGGAGGATGGGGGGGGGGGGGGCTCAGCGTCGATTATGGCGCCGGCCCTTTAGGCCCCCTTCGGCGGTGGCCTCTGCTCAACCTGGAGGTACTGCAATAACTGGTTGATGGGTAGATTGGAAAACAAAATGTATACGCCGGCTTTGTGCTCACGAATGTGGTCTTTTTAAACCGTACTGCTTACGTTTGTAAGCATATAAGCAGTGGACATTGAAATGGGTCCTTTCTGGGCCCTGTAGTTTTCAGGCAAAAATACTTGTTGATTTCTGCATAATGACTGTAAAAGCGTTAAGTTCACCATGTTGTTTCTGCTTACATTTCACATGCTTTATTTAATCTTTCATTCCCTATGAGTGTTTGCTTTTTCCAGGATTTTTTTACTTTTTCTTTTAGACAGCGTATTGCTCTTGCCTAGTGCGTAATTTGAATTGAGTTGCATCCAGTTGTTTATAGCAGGTCAAAATGGATTGTAGTTGAAGGCAGTGTGAATTTCTCTCAGTGGGGCAGTATGGTGTTCAGTGAGGGAGCAGATGTAGCACTGGGGGCAGAGCTGCCGAATTTAGAACTAGGGAACCAGGTTCAGCCTTCATGAGCCTTCCCCCAGACCACTCTCCTGAGGGAGCACATTCCCACGCTAGACCTTAGAAGACCATGCAAATCCGGAAAAGCCCTGGTGTCTTAGCACCAACAGGTGGACCCTAGTAGTGGCAAGTGTGGGTTCACCTTGAAGGCTTGCCCACCACAATCCATACTGAAGTTCACCTCCAGTCTTGTGGGCAGGCCTAAGAAATAGCAGACCCTTGAGCAACAGTGACTGTCACTGAGGTCACAGGACCCCTGAGAAGAGCTGTCTCCAGGGCAGTGCGACCGGTGTGACTGCAACGGGTGCTGACTTTGAGTGGTGGCGTTGTAAATTATGGTTTCAAAAGCACTTCCTGCCTCCTTCCTGGCCTACAGCAATTTTCGGCAATAATACAAATGTCATGATAACTCCGGTGAATAAACTTCTTCCTAGAGAGAGATCGGAGTTTTGCCTAGTGGAAGTTTTGCCTCATGGAAAGATAGCGCAGAGGGTTAATGTGCCTGCTGCAAAGAAAATGTACCATGCACATCACAAAGTGCACATATTGTAAATTGGTCAGTGGGTTACTGCTTTTGTCAGTAAGATCCTTTTGTTACTTGCAGTTTATAAGTTAAAATCCTAACAAAGAACAGTGAGCTATTAACTTTCATCTAAGAGCTGCAAGCAAACTGCAAGGTATAAACTAGAGCTTTATGTTTTTTTCCCTAAGCCTTTGATTATCCTAATGTTGCAAAAAGTGTTCATTTGGATAGAAATCAATAATGATTATTAAAGAGAACCCCCAATCATGGTATTAAGTTTTAAATTCTGAGTTTGTGTTTCTCCAGATCAATCACTATTAAACTATACTGCCTACTAATATGGTTGTCATGTGACTCCTACATCTTGTAGTCCTTTGTCTTATGTAAAATTTCCTATACAGTGATTTACACACGTAAAATTGATTGTCTCTGTGTATATTGCTGATGAAAGAAACTCCATGGCTCGGAAACAAATGGCTTGTGCTTCCATTTTTAAGCATATTTGGGACATTCTGTGATTAGAAACATATCCCTCTTTGTGAATTTATTTTAATGTCAATAATTCAAATTAATTGTTATATAATCATGTGTATCCATTAGTTGTATTACATAACATAATAAGCTGTAACTGGTCAGTGAAATGCCAAACAAATACTAAAGATTGGGATGTTTTGCCAATCCTGGCAACACCTCTAACTCCGCCCACTGACCCCATCCTCGGGTTATTCCCGCCCTCTGATTCTCCGCCCACAGTTCCCCTACTTTTTTTTCCCCACTTCGACCACTGGCCTGCTGTCACTGCAGTCCGGAAAACAATGGACCGCTTGTGTCAGGGCACAAAACAGAGCCCGATAGAGACCCGTTTCGAGGCCCCCTTTAAAAAACTGTCGGTGCTCAGACCCGGTGAGACTCGGCCCACTTAAAGCCCTAAGTACCAGTACTTCCCATGAACAAGTAGGTACCCTAAAGAATGAGTACCTGCACTTCTATATTCACATTTGAAGATCTGCCTATACCTAGTTTTCATGTCCATGCTTAACTAGTTGGCCAGTTCTGTTTTTCTTACAATTCCGGAGCTTGTACCTCTGATTTTATATTGGGCTACATAAGACTATGAGTTCCAGAATGATAAGTAAAAAAGCTCACTAGCAAAACTAGTCGCACATGAACCTGTAAAATGTGGCCAAATATTCGACCTAGTTCACACAAACCAGAACGATAGTTTTGATAACCGGCTATTCACCACTTCTAACCGTGAGTTGCGGGGATGTTGTTATTTGTTTAGTCAACAGTTAGTCTTCTTCCAGTCCACAAGGGATGGGAGGGAACGGAAGAGAAACAACGCCTGAGAACCTACGCAAGACAAAGGAGAGGTCTCCACAGCAGAGCTCTCCCTTCAGCAGCTCCTCGCGTGCGTAGCTCAACAAGACCAGGTTGGTTTGTGCTGCATTCAGAAATTTGTAGCCCTCTTTAGCACAATATAAAACCAGAACTGCAAGTCCCACACTGGAAAGTAAATACCCGAATTGGGTGAGTTAGTCACGAATAGGACTGGGCAGGGCTTTAAGTGGGATGAAAAAAAGTGGGGGGCGAGGGGTGTGGGTGGTATAAAAGGGTGTGGCCTATAAAAAAGAGGATGTGGCTTAAAACATATACACTAAAATCCACATAGGGTGTCACCCTACCCACACATTTTGCAGATAATCGAACTACAGTCAACCACAACTCAATTGTGACCGGTTGTACACACCTGGCCACGACTTAGTTCAAAGTATGCACTATATAAGAGCAACACACTACACGAAAAAGAAAAACAGCAACACAACATCCTGGAAAAAGCTAACACTCTCAGGGGATGTTAAAATTATGTAAAGAATGTGAAATTGACACTGCCTGTATTCCGGTTGCAATATGTTTAGCCTCAATGCCTAGCATCGGAATCCTCCAAGTGTGCTCTGTAGTCTTTTGGAAAAACAGAGAGACTGCAAGGTTGATTTTTCCCTGCTGAGTAACGATGCGTTATGGTTCCTGAAATGCTCCCATCTCGAAGCATTGTCAGTGACGCAAGCAACCCCCGTTTTTCACTTTTGAAAATAGGGTCCACTCTCTGAAAATAGTGTTATGGCGGCAGGGGCGTACTCCACTGTCTCTCCCACAATTGTGTGCTGCCTATAAAAAGAAGTACATGCCTTCATAATGTCGCACACATGTGTTTTCTCTCTAAAATAGTTTCCTTCTTTGGTAAATATTAAACTTTCGTCTTTAAATGTAGTCCTGCCTTTTAACTTATGTTTTATGCCAATATGCTGCCTTTGTCTGAATCAAGCAACAAGTCATGCGCCGTTGAGCACATCTTCTCCCCTGTTTACACAGAAACTTCCTCCACACTGAAGAAATGAGAGAGGGAGTGGTGCCACATGTAGGTGGGCCAGGGAAGGAAACATGAATTCTGGCTCTTGGCTAGGGTTGCTATTTTTCAGTTGTACATACAGCATTTACTCATAGAAAGAAATCCCCACCCAAAATGGTGATCTGACATAAGGTACCTGTCACCTGACCTATAAGGTTAGGACAAACCCATACCACATCCTGTGAATCCCAACAAATAATAAAGACCACAAAATTAAATAAGAAAAAACAAATGAGACCAATAAACTTGCCCAGTGACTCGAATGAGCTGAACCGTTTTCTCTTCTGTTGGTTGTCTATCTCCCAAAGGAGGGAGGGATGGAAACATAACTGTGACGAGGAAGACTATGATTTGGAGTAATGAAGATTTCCGGTAAGTAACAGAGTCATTGCCATCCTCCTCCATCTTCCTCATCACAGTCACCTTTGAGCGCATACCAAAGTGTTTGACGGAAAAAAAAAGAAAAACAGCACCTATCAAGAAGCCAAGAAAAGTTTATTTCCATCCAAATACAAATCAGTGAACTGCAGTAAGAACAGCTGAGCCAAAATCTTCTGGAAAAATCTCCCCGTCCTCAATGTATAATGGGAAATAAAGGTGTGAGGGGAAGACCATGTTGCTGCTGCACAAATGTCTTTAAACAAGGCGCCCTTAAAGGACGTCCATGAGGAAGCAACGCCCCTGGTTGAGCCCCCCTGAATCACGGGAGGAAGAAAAAAATCCCGAATAAAGATAGGTGAAGGAAATGGCCAACCTAACCCAATGAGAAATAGTCGCTGTCATAGGGCGATGACCACACCTGGCTACCCCAAAAGTGACAAAAAGAAAATCCACTTGGTGAATGTAGGGAATTCTCTCCAGATAAATAACAAGAGCCCTCATCAAATCAAGAGAGTGCAGCAGAACTTCCTCCTCTGTAGAAGGGGAATGGAAAGAAAACAGGAAGCACAATATCTTGAGCTAAATGAAAAGGAGAAGGAACCTTAGGATGGAAAGCCAGGTCAGGGCGAAGGACCACATTGTCCGTAAAAAACCTTCAGTAAGGAGGGTGAAAAAGCCGTGCTGCTATCTCCCTGAAAATGTATCCCTGAGTTAATTGCCACCAGGAAACAGACCTTAAGGGTCAGAAACTCCAGAGATACTGAAGACAGTGGCTCAAACGGGGACTTCTGTAAAGCATTAGGGAACAGTGGGAGATCCCACAGAGGAACAGGAGAAAAAACTACCGGTCTCTTGAAAAATAACCTCCGAAGAAGGCGAGAGGCCAAGGACTCAAAGGGGAGGAGAGAGGTACCCCTAATAGCCTTAATGGTGGCCCACTGGCTATGGACTGTAGAGACTAATAGCTCCATCAAGAGCCCATCCCATATGAACTCTAGGACAGAACCACAGTCACAGGAGTCTGGGACAAACCCTGTGGATAAACATCCAACAGAAAAATCCTTCCAGTGTCTCTAATAAACATGAAAAGTGCTGACCATTCAAGAATTTTTAATTGAAAGCGCCGCTTCTGAGCAGCAAACCAAATTGACTAGCCTCTTCCTTTCACATTCCAAAACTGCAATGGCAGTTGCTGATTGAATTGTGACACAGATGAGGAAACCTGAGCAGGTAAAGGGACACTGGAAACTTCCAAGGAGGAGCATTGGTCAAACTGTGCAGTAGGGGGTACTTCAGTTGACATCTCCAAAACAGGACTACCAACAGCACCATCACCCTCTCCATTCTGATCTTCGTCAAAACCCGCATAGAAATGGAAAGAGAAGACCCTGCGGCCAAGGGAAACTCATGGCCTCCAACTGCCAAGCCTTCCAACAAGGGAGAAGGGTGCAAAACCTTGGTAGAACAGCATCCTGCAGGGAAGAAAAATGATCCAGCTATGGTCTCCCAAACCTCTCCATAATCTCATAGAAAATCAGAGGTGAGAGGGACAAAGACACTGAGGAAGGAAGCTGGCGACTCAGCTGATCCCCCCACCCATTCTCCTGCCCCGGGAGATGAATCATAGTCAGACCCAACAGGTTGTCCTCCGCCCATGCCGCTATCTGATCTGCCAGGAGAGCCAGAAAAGGAGAACAAGTCCCCCCCAAATTATTTAAATAGGCCTGTGCTACTCGATTGTCCGTCCTAATCTGGATAAAATGTCCTTAAGAAGTGGGGCAAAGTGCAGAAGAGATTTGAAGACTGCAACCAACTATTTCCAATTCAAAGTCATGCAGCTCTCCGTGGTGATCCAAAACCCCTGAGAAGTAAGTACCGCGAGAGCAGCCCCCCCCCAATCCCAAGGGCTTGCATCGGTTGTCAGGGAACAGTGCACTGGTGAGTCCAGGGGCACCGCCTTTGCTTGGTTTTCTGGCTGCAACCAACACTGCAGCTGCTGAGACATTGTGGCCAACACTGGCATCAAGGTGTCGTAATCCTGGGACCTCGGGCTCCAGTGCACTAGCAGCTATTAAACCAAATGTAATAGATGTCTGCAAACCCAAGGAACCAGAAAAAGTGAGGGAGACATGTCCTCTTGAACCCTCAACCAGTCCTTTGCCGAATCTGACTGAGCTGATAGGAGAGTCCCAAAATGAGCAACCCTGAGTCATTGTTGTCATAATGAGGAAGAAACACCCTTCACAACTTTGTATCTAAGAGTGCCCCTACGAACAGGAGCTCCTGAGATGGGATGAGATTGACAATGAACCCATGGTTCTCCAGGCAATCCCGCACCGACCCCTCTTCCTCCTGGGCCTTGAGGAAAGATGAGGAAGAAATTAGCCAATCATCTAGGCAAGGAAACAGAAGCACCCCCAGGCATGTAACAGTCCCACCAGAGGAGCCAGGGTTTTTGTGAACACCCTAGGGGCTGAGAAGAAGCCAAAGGGAAGCACACAGAACTGGAAATGCTGCCCCCTCAAATACTTCTATAAAAGAGGATATATCTGGATATGGAAATAGGCACCCAAAGGGTCTAAAAAAGTTAGAAATCTTCTGCAAACTCATCATCTTGGATTTTTGGTAGGGAACATAAGAATTTACTGTCTTGAGACTCAGGACTGGGCGGTAAGCCCTGATGCCTTCTGGACCAGGGGCATTAGAGAATAACTTCCCTTAGCCATCTCTGATTCTAGGACTGGAATGGTGGATCACTTCTGGAGAAGCTCGAAGATTGTCTTCTGTAGACCCTAGAATTTTAGAGGATTCAAAGGAGTTGGGGCTACAACAAAAAGATCCGGAGGGTGGGAAGAAAAATCATTAGAATAGCCTTCTTCCACCAAACGAAGAACCCAGGCATTGGTGAAGTCTCTTTACCAAACTGATTAAATACTTCTGCTGATTCAACCTCTACCCTTTAACAATCATGCCTTTAGAGTGGTACTGGCAAAGGCGGCACCTGTAGGCTGCTGCCGGGACTTATCAGAGGAGGGAATGCCACTGCCTCTGCCCCTCCCACCAAAGGGCTGAGCGTGCCCTCTCCCAACTGACGAGGAATTCCCAAATGCCCGCCTTTAAGTAAACCCATGAACTCTCTCCACAGGTCTCAGAGGTGTCAGGAGCATATGGTCCTCCACAGATTTCTTTAAAAGTTCCTCTAGTTGAGGACCAAACAACTTCGCCCCATCAAAAGGCAGCCAATAAAGGAGTGCCTTCTGGGATGCCACCGCCTTCCATGACCTCATTCGTACGTGTTGCCTAGCCGAAACAATGGAACCAGAAATGGCTGCTTCTGCTGATAGAGAATCAAAATTAATGTCGACAGTAAGCAAACCTGTTGCTTCATAATAGACAGACTTGAATTAACATCATCCCCTTGCTGAATCTCCTCAGATAATCCTTATGTGACATAAGCCCCTGCCCTGATTACAAAGTTTAAGGCTGAATAGTCAGGTTTGGTGGCATTGTCTACCTTTTTATCAACCTGGTTGCATGTTGAGACATCTTCAGAGATGATGGAGCCACTGGAAGCCAGGCCTGCCATAGGAGAATTCACCTTCACCTGAGGAGGGAATTTATTCTGAAAATTGCTACGAAGATACTTCTTAGCAAGGAATCTAGGGAACCCTGATTTCTCAACTTCAGAGTTGACAAACGTCCACATATAGCCTAATGGATAGGCAGAGCCTAAGGCTCCTTCCAATGGTATTTTGAGAAAAAATCCTCCTTCTCATCCAGAGGAACCACCACAGGAGATGAGAGGCCAAATTTTCCTTCAAATGGGTCATAACCTCTTTCATCTCAGCTCCCTTCTCAAAGAGTCCCCTCTGTTCCTCATCTGAACCATCTGATTCTGGGTCAGACTGCGAGGAGAGCCTAGGGATTTTAGGCGCTCTATCCTCTTGTGACGCAAAATCAAAATCCACAGCTTTATTAATCATGGCCTGAAGGACATCTAGATCCATTCCAACAGTCTGATGAGAGGAAGTTGGCTCTGATAACACTTCCAACTCATAGTTAGACTCAGAATCATACCTCCACTTTGCAGAACGCTTTCCCACCATGTCTGCAATGACCAAACAAATGCTGAGATGGAGGGGGAAAGACGGCCGCCTTAAATATTTCCATATAGTACTGTTGCTAAGCACTTGCCACGGAATCAGTGATGCGGGCACTGCTGATGGCTCATTTAGCATCTATATTACTACCTTAGCAACCATGTAAACAGAACCAAGATTGAATAGGTAAAGCAATCCTCTGCTCCTAAATGCTTAGCAGCAGTGCATCATGCAGGATTTAAGCTCCTGAGTGTTCCTCTGGACTCATTCAAGTGATCAATGGCAAACAGGCAGACTGACTAAGAACCGCCACTCCCAAGTGCTCAGCACCAAAGCTGAAACGGCATCTCCTGACTGCTTCAGCGCAGCAGCAGCGGTGCCTAAAACTCTCATGCCACATCAAGGAACAACAAGAGACACCACCGCACCCAATCATACGAGCTGCGGTACAAACAGCATAAAAAATGCTGTGCAACCTGAAACCGCCACTCCCAATCGCTCAGCAGAGGTGCAGCGGTACAGTATAAATACATAAATATGCATGGACGCTCTAGCAGTCTGCGCAACATACTAATAATAAACAAGAAACATAACCAAAGAAACACTAACTTCTATGGGTCCCTTTGCTGGAACACAGAAGAAAAAACAGGATGCGGTATGGGTTTGCCCCACCCTTATAGGTTAGGTGAAAGGTACTTCCTGTCAGATCACCTTTTTGGGTGGGGATTTTTTTCTATAGGTGAATGCTGCACCCTGAATACAGAGTGCTCAAAGGTGACTGTGACAAGGAAGATGGAGGAGGAAGGTAATGTATGCAGCTGCAGGAGAGGAAGTGGCATTAAGACCAGAGGTATCGACGTTGAACCTGGGAAAAGTTCGGATCTTGGCAAAGGCTCAGCTTCCTGTGATTCTGGACAAATTACTTCATCTCCCTGTGCCTAGAAAATGAATGTGTAATGTATCTGGTGCTCATGTAAGGTGCCCCAATACCTTTGGCTCGAGTTCGTTCTATATAAAACTGCAAGACAAATTTAAAAAGTACAGTAACCTACTTGCTGCCCCTACTAATTTAGGGAGAAGGCAATACTTTTTCAGCCAAACTTCTGTGGTCTGGTTTATGGCGTCGTACATTTTTTTCGAAAAGCTGTGGATTTAACCTATCAAGCGATGAAAACTAGCTTACTGAGCAGAAAGAGAATAGCCAAGGCTTAGAGCTTAATTTGTAAACATAAATAAAGAAATGAATCCATGGACTCAAACCTTTTCTTAGGAGCCCGTCACCTGAACGGACAAATGCCTGGGTTGCCAAATATGAGACCTGCCTAGTCTTCCTTTCACCTCGTGAATCTTTCTTCCATCGCCCTTCAACTTACTCTCTCTTTAGGTGACTATTGCACAGTCTTTTGTCCCCTAGTCACACTTTTCTGAACTTTCATTCATGCTTCCCTCTCCCATTTCTGATTTCCTCTCTTTACCGCTGCTTCAACGTGTAATGATGAAAAATATGTCCCAGTCTTCAAAAATGAGTGCTGCACACCACAGACTCAACTTAAGCAATGCCAACAACCATTTGAAAGCCACATACTGCCTTGAAATGCATGCTTTGTGGCAAATACTGAGGGTTACTGACTGCCAACATTGCAGTACATTGATATATTAGATATGATCCTTATACATTACACCTATCTTCAATACCGCTAGTGCTGCCCCCCCCCCTGCTTTAACCTCCACTTTTTGCTTTATTCCTAATCCCTTCTTAAAATGTCCCCAACCCCATCTACATCAACCCCCATCCATTCTTGGAAAAGGTATTTCGTCATATTTAATTTTCTCCAAAATGAAAGTTTCTCAGTCTTTTTTCATCAGGTTGTCTTTCTTCCTTTTGGAAATTTGTCAAAATGACAGAATTCCCAGGGTCCATTAAGAGTTATGCGCGTGTGGTGTGAGTGCACTCAGCAAATTTACATGACAAAACACAGGCTTTCACAGCTTAAGCAACAACGTAAATTGAAATTAAAATTTGTCATTGTGTGGATGTAAAGAATGAATTATGTTTGACACTACCTATCCCTTTGGCATGTTATTAAATCCTGAGATCTCTCTAACTGAGATACCGTTTGATCGTGTACATTTTGTTACAGTACTTGTGCAAAGAAGTCACATTTAGATTTTTATAGCACTGTATTGTCATTAGTATGCCCTCACAAAACTGTTGATGTGTGAGTACCTTCTCTCACTGGTCTCAAAGATCACACCATAGTTTGCTTTATTATGGTTTGTGTTGGCTTATCTGTGATGCGGCACTTTCATATGCATGTTTGGTTCTTGGTGGGTTCTGGTGTTCTGTTGTTCCATGTATGTAGCTGGAGATCCTTGCCACTTCGTGTGCGTTCCATTGATGAGGACTGATATGTGCATGAGCTGATTTTAAGTATTGTCTTAGATTACTGGCAGTCTGATGCCAAAAGAGGGTCCAGGGATCCCTTTAAAACAGACTGTCTGGGGGTGTTGAGTTGGTGTTGTTTTGTTGTTGTCCACTGTCTGGAGTGATATATTGCTTTACTGGGAGTGGAGTGGTGTTGTAAACTCGGTGGAGCACAACCATTTCGTCCTCTGTGGTGTGTTAGATATGAGTAGGTTGCTTTTTTCGACTAATTCATGTGAGCTCAGTGATACCCAGAAGAAAACACATCACATCTTAAGTTTGCATTCATGGACATAGAATTTTCCATTTCGACAAACAATAACTCCTTATAGGACATGATGTTCCAAGTAGAGTTCCCAAAGGGCGGATCAGTCCCAGAATGTGAATATACAAAATCTGCAGCCGGAGCTGGGTGAATTAAACCTCCCCTTTGCAGAGCTAACAAAATCTAACCAACCATTCGCAGGAAAACAGAAGCAGATGTTCTCTCACTGGTTGTTCTTCCACATTTTTCTGCATGATCTATCTGAGCTCCGAAAACAGCCACTTTGTAATTAAAAAGGAAAGATTGGTTTTGCTTGAGATTTCATTAAAAGATGAGACTGACTAGAATGGTATTAGTCATTCCGCACACGTCGCTCCACAGCTCGCCCTTTTGTGGCAAGCACCGCCCCGTAAGTAGTGCGCGGGGTGGCTCGGAAAGGCAATTAACGAGGGACTGGAGCTGACCTGTGTTCTCCAGGCTGTCAAATCACATTTCAATTTTGGGTCTGGCTTAGGGATAGTTTCAGCTGTTTCTCCAGTCTCATTTAGCTGGAAAAAACATAAATAACCTGAACACGTGTTTTGCAACATTCCATTTATTTTCTTATGTACTACCATACGTTGGTTTGTGGTTTAACATGAATATTTTGAGTGTCAGAGCTAGATACAAAAATTGTAGCATAAAATAAAACATAACATGCATAAATGCGTTCGTTTATGATTGAAAGCAAGGCTCATCACAACATCCACAGCCAAACTAATTTTGTTTAATCACAAGGACATATTTAGAGTACAGCAAATATGAAAAGTTGGGAAAGTTTGTAGAAAAGAACATCTTTCTCCAACAGTGCACCTGCCTCGTTGAGGTGTACATTTGTGGGACAAGGCCCGTCAATCTTTTTGGGTTGCAAGCTGTTTGGTTGCACAGCAACTATTTTCAATTTACTGAGGGGCATATCAGCAACAACCGGCGATAATTATCGCTAAGCGCACTTAGCGCTAGGATAATTATCGCTGGCTAGTGTGTATTTTTATAGCTGAGATAGCGTGCTATTAGCAACGCTTATCTGAAAAGCGATAAAAATCCTAGCGCTAACTGCCAAACGTGTGATTATCGCTGGAAACCCTGCGATAATCCCACGAAGTTTGGCGATAGCTTGCTGATAAGGCCTCACATACTTAGCCATGATATCCACCTTCCATAGGATATCATGGCTAAGTCAGTTTCAAAGCAGGCGTAAGGAAAGTAGCGATAACAGAGGTTATCGTTACTTTTCCTGTCGCTATGCTGCTTTGATTGAGGCTTGATAATAGGAGAAATGTCGCCTAGCGACATTTCTCCCGTTATCTTGGGGAGCAATTCCCACTTTGCATCTCATTAGAGATGCAAAGATGGGCGTTAAGGGAAATGGAGATAAGGCAAGGTTTCACGCGACAGCGTGACCTTGAAGATAAGGCGATAAAATTATCGCCGCTTTTCGTCCGAAAACGGACGCAAAAGCGGCAATAAGTTTTTAACGGCTGCTTGCTGATATGCCCCTAAGATCTTACAGTAGGCTTAAAGCCTACTCTTGCCTACCATTGGTTGCCTTTATTGTCACTCTCATTCAGTGTCGGACTGGACTATAAGGCATCCAAACAGTACCTAATGGGCTGGTCTGAGAGATCATTGTGTGGGCAGATTTCTGACTGGTTGTGGGCCTTTTTTATGGTCTGGTGGGCCAGTTTTTTTCTGTTAATATCCCTGATATTGCTGTATAAACATTGCTTTCAGTAAGTACAAATACTTGCAGTGTCTCCTACCTTGCAAAATATCTACATATTGTGTCTTTATAAGTTCAAAACTGGGGGGCGTGGCTTGATGCCAGAAGAAGATGGCCGCTCTCCGCTGATACTCCGCGGCAACTCGGTTTTCGACCTCCATTCCTGTTATCTGCATGTTTGGCCGCTAATGTGATACCTTGCAGTGGATGAGACTTGCCTTTCTGCAATGAACTGAATTTCGCCGATCGTTGAGCAGCCTTATGACTCCTTTTTCTTTTCTTGACGGAGTCTTGGCTCTCACGGCAACGTTGTTATTTCTGTTGCATATTCCCTCATTGCTGTCAAAAGGAGTATGAATCGAATTGTTTTAATAAAGTCAGTCATTGAACCTCAACATGCACCTGTAAAATCTTGAAGGTTGCAAACATCAAATATGACAGATGGAGATTTGAATTTCTGAAAACGGTTACTCACCTTACAAGCAATATTTTGAAAAGGCAAAACAAATACTTGGAATTGGCAATAGTCATGAATATTAATTAAACTAATGAAGACAATGCAAAAGTCTTGATAGCATTCTGCATTGTTTCTATCAAGAATACCACTTGTAATTGCTTTTTACTCATAAAGTGGCACAACAAAGAAATGTTTGACTATAATTATCATTCATCAAGGCATGGCTTGACTCCAAGAGAGGCTGGTCATTCTCTGTTGGTCCTTTGTGGTAAATTTTTTCAACCTCCTTTCCAAATGCCTACATATCTATCAACTGGCCTGGGCTTCCTCATTTCATTACATAAGCCTCGCTGAAGTGCAGTAGTCTGGTTTCATTGATCGGTGAGCAGTTTTGTGATTCCTTTTTTCCCTCAGGTTATATGATGCGTTTCTCTTCACGGGTCTCGCGCGTCAAACATGTTGATTTTCCTGACAGAATCTTTGCTCTCACTGCAACATTGCTATTTTTGTTGAATACTCCTCTCAAATAATTTCATCATATTTTCTTACAGCATATCTCCTTGACGGAATATCCATGACAAATTTTCAATGACTTTCAGTGGTTCATATTATGTGTAGGAAGTGTTTTTTCAAGTTTTTGACTTTTTTGCTATAAAAGTATACCGTACATAGTATTTTTCTCTCACAAATCTACAAATCTCTTCCAGTAATTCTAATCGCCCTGGTTGTGTGTAAGCGCTGTATGTTTTATGGGAGAACAAAACCCAAAACCAGTGAGGCGTTCCACACAATTGACTGCTTCGTCATCTCCCCTTGAAGATCCTTTCAATATTCTTCAGTCCAACATGGAAGAGAATTCTAGCAATAATGTATTCACCCCAGTGGGTACTTCTTCATTGTCTTCTAAAATTCCACTTCCAACGACGAAGCCTTTGCTCTAATCACCGGTTTCCTCCAATCTCTCATCTGGCAAACTTGTTAAAAAATATCCTCCATCTCCTGCCACTTCTCCTCCTCCCACGTCTCTAGACTTACTTTTGGAAGATATTCATGCTCTTCGACCTCACATGGACGAAACTAATAATCGTCTACAAGCTTTGGAGGATAAATGGTCACACATGGAAAACAAAGTTGTACAAGTGGGACAACGTGTTGACTCCCTTCAAGTTGTGGTAGACCGGATCCCCACAATGCAAACGGAAATGTCATACCTTAAAAAAAAATTCAAAACCTTGAAAACCGCAATAGACGTAACAATCTGCGACCATATGGTGTGGTAGAGGGGCAAGAACGTTCAGATCCTATAACATTTTTCAAATCTTTTCTTCCAAAAATTCTGGGTATCCCTCAATCCCCAATTCTCAACATCCAGCGAGCGCACCGCTTGGGACACATCCCACGTTCTCCAACTCCTTCCACAAAGTCAAGAGGTGTTATTATATACTTTTTAGAATATACTGACTTGTTGAAAGTATTGCAAGCAGCCAAGTTTAAAGGCCGAAAATCCTGGCACGGTTCTAACCTCTTCTTTTCTCAGGACCATGCGAAGGAAACAGCAGACAAAAGAAAGACATTTTTAGATATGAGACCTGCATTGCAAAATCTTAATACTAGATTTGGCCTATTTCACCCATGTCTGTTCAAAGTAACTTACAAAAGCAAAACAACAAACTTTGAGGATCCGGATTTGCAGCAACGCTTCATTGACAACTGTAGAGAGGAGGACATGGACGTTTCCAGACTTTCCTACATTTGATGCTATAATGAATAATATACTGCTTTTCCTCTGAAATTGGTGTTAATTGTTCGAGTTTCAATTTGTTTTTTCATAGTTCCTTATTCTCTTGTTTCTCCTATTAATATTAGGTGCGGTATCCTGTTTATTTGCTCCTTATGATTACCGATTTCGTTTGGATGGAGTGTCTTCCCCCCAACCTTTCCCTGAGATGTCTGGTCAGTTGTGTCATCTTCCTTATGTGGTTTCACCACCATCGTTTTTGGTATATTTTTTTTGATGTTTTTGTTTTGTCCTATGTATATTTAGTGTTTGTTTTGTCTCTTCTCCTTTTCTTTCTTTCAATCTCTTTTTCTTTTACGTATTCTTCTCCCGACAATCCTTTTATCTTTCATAACATGGAGCCTATCTCTTCCTTTAAACTTTACATCTCATTTTACAAATTTTCTCCTTTATAATCACATCGTATCCTATATTTCATATATATTCCAGCTTTCTGTTACTTTTTTTAATCTTTGCATTATGTTTCTACTTTTTTCTGTCTTATTAATATTCCAAACTGTTTCTATTTTTCAACTTAATTTGTTTAACATATTTATTTTAATTTAGATGACTTTGCGAATTGTATCATGGAATGTTAAAGGTTTAGGTTCTCCTATAAAACGTCAGAGAGTATTAACCTAACTTTCTAATTCAAAATGTGATATTGCTTTGCTTCAAGAAATTCATATTGTAGATAAAGAAGTTGCCAAACTTAAACGACAATGGGTAAGCCATGTATTTGCTTCCCTGGGTAATGGAAAACATAATGGTGTAGCTATTCTATGTCACAAACGCTTAGATGTTCAAGTGCTCTCACACGACTCTTATGATCTAGGTGGATGGGTCTTTGTTTCCCTTTTAGTTAACAAAATACCCATTACTCTTTTCAATATTTATGCTCCTACCTCTCCCAATAATGCCTTCTGGCCCACACTTTTATCCAAATAAATGACTTATAAAGATGATTATCTATTGGTGGGTGGTGATTGTAACATGGTTATTGATCCTATACTTGACCGTAATTCTAAAACTAAATTTATTCCCTCTCTTAAACGCACTCAATTTACTTCTACAATTGCACAATGATCTTTAATGGATGCATGGAGACTTTGCAACCCCACCCTTTTAGAATATACTTTCTTTTCCCTGGTACACTGTTCTCTATCCAGATTAGATTATTTATTCCTTTCTCACTCCCTTGCACAACACATCACTCAATCAGAGATTAGTCCTATACTTATTTCGGATCATGCTCCAGTATTTTTAAATATAGACCTACTTCCTCCATCTCATGGTAAGAACGTTGGAGATTTAACAACTCCCTTCTATTAGAGAATAATTTTACCCAAAATGTTGAGTCTTTTGCTAAGACTTTTTTTCTTGAAAATGAACTTTCACATATTTCTCCACAAATCATATGGGATGCATTTAAAGCTACTTCGAGAGATTTCATCATTTCATATATATACCGCAAAAATAAATCTTCTTTAGATACTTTGAAATCCCTCACTACACGTATTAAACAACTAGAGCATTCCTATTACTGTACAAACTCAAAATCTTCTGTGGAAGATCTCATTAAACTAAAGTTCACTTTTAATAAATTGTCCACAGATAACGCAATTTCATTTTTACTTAAAGCATCTCAAAAACATTATGGAGGTCAAAATAAATCGGGAAATTTCCTAGCCAATTATCTTAAAATAAAAGAAGAATGCTCCAAAATCAATTTGATTCTTACTTCATCTAATTGCATGCTTTATAAAAATGATGACATTCTGGCTGAATTTACCAGTTTTTATCAAGAACTTTATACACCTGATTCTTCTACGTCTCAAGGTAGTATTAGTCAATATTTATCTTCCATTGATACTCCTTCTCATCTTAATGTAGACTTTTCTTCATTAGGTAAAGAAATTCAATCACAGGATATCCTTAATGCAATCCGTACTATTAAACATGGTAAGTCGCCGGGCCCTGATGGGTTTACCATTGAGTTTTACTCTCACTTTTTTCAGTTACTTCTTCCTAAACTACATCAACTTTTCCTTTACTTCATAGCCGTTAAATCTTCAGGTGGCTCTTTCCAGGACGCTCTAATTTGTCTCCTTCCCAAACAAAATAAAGATCCCTCATTGTGTAAAAATTATAGACCCATTTCTTTGATCAATTTAGATTATAACATTTTCACAAAAAATATTAGCCCAATGCCTGGAATCCTTGTTACCTCAATTAATTGGAGGGGAACAATGTGGGTTAATTAAGGGTCGTCATATTGCAGATAATATTAGATTTTTTTTCAATGTTTTTAGTAAATCCAAATCTTATAAGCATTCTTTAGCGGCTATTTCCCTGGATGCTGAAAAAGCATTCAATCGATTGAGTTGGCCTTTTCTTTTCTCTTTCCTGGTTTGGTTTTAGTCAAACTTTTATTGATTATATCTCTCTTTTATATCCGTCTCCCATGTCATATATTTTAGTTAATGGTCTTCTCTCTTCTTCATTTTCCTTATATCAGTGTATTAGACAAGGGTGTCCCCTTTCTCCTCTCCTTTTCATTCTTGCTCTTGAACCATTTCTGATAAACATTTGTACGAATTCCCAAATCTCTGGTTTTCAATATGGTGAAAACCATCTAAAGGCCTCTGTCTATGCCAACGATATCTTACTTTTTCTTTCGCATTCACAGACCTCTCTTCCTGCCTTCCTATCAGAGATACAACTTTTTGCTTCGGTTTCAGGATACAAACTAAATTTTGACAAATGTGAAATTCTTCCCCTAAATAAACTATGTTTTCATGCTGGTTATATCTCTTTGAATTTCAGTTGGAAACCTAACAAAATTAAATATCTTGGCTTATAATTCATGCCTACTATTAAAGAAACTATATCCTTGAATCTAAAAGAATTGCAATTAACCTTA
Source organism: Triturus cristatus (assembly GCF_964204655.1). Classification (NCBI taxonomy): domain Eukaryota; kingdom Metazoa; phylum Chordata; class Amphibia; order Caudata; family Salamandridae; genus Triturus; species Triturus cristatus. Next base: position 629,805,192 of record NC_140584.1, on the reverse strand, counting down.
AAAAATCTCACTTTCAGATGAAATCCTTTGTTGTTGTCCTGGTGGGGTTGTTTGGATGTGATAAAAATTATGCTGGTCCCTATAATTCTCTATTATATATCCAATCTTCCTATAAATATTCCTCACTCTTAATATAAATTAATTTATTCCATTTTATCAAACTTTTTATGGAACAATAAAAAACCACGTATGTCTCTTCAAAAACTTAAAAGTCCCAATTTATGGGGGTTGTTAATTTTCCGGACTTTCACTCTTATCATACAGCATTTTTCCTCAAACAATCTGCTTTCCTCTTACAGGAGGATGCTGCCTCAGATTTACCTTTATGGGTGAATATTGAAAAGATCTTTTTACATCCGTTCTCCTTTAAAGAATTCTTATCCTTTACACGTAGGCCTTTATCCTTGTCTCTTCCTATCTTTAATAATATTGCAAAAAAATTTCAACCTATTTTCATTTGTCACAAATCCCCTAAGGATCAATTCTTACATTCCTCCATTTGGTACAACTGCCACATTTGAATCAATAATAAAACTATCTTTTGGAAGGACCGGTATGCTAAGGGTCTTCATTGGGTTTCTCAACTTTTTCACGATAATCTTGGCATCTCGTTTGCTAATGCCCAAGCGAAATTTTTATTGCCTTTGTCCGGGAAACTAAATTCAATTCTTTAATCACGAAGATTCAAGATACTTATAATAATTTCATGCCCTCCCACGTATCTTCTACTCCCCCATCTAATTTAATTACACTTTTGGAATCTACCCCTTCTGCTTCTCAATTATATAAACATTTTCTCCCTCAGTCATCCACTAGAGAGAAAATAGAAGTAGAATTACTATGGGAAACAGATCTCCAAACTGCTTTCCCTATCCACATTTTGAACAAGATTTGGTTGAAAATAAGATCTTCCAGAGCAGCCAATACCACCCAAACTCTATTTCATATATATAATAGACTCATGTTCACTCCTGTTTCATTACACAAAATAAATAAATCTCTTCCCCCTTCCTGTTGGTCTTGCTCTTCTACCAAAGCAGATTTAAAGCATATGTTATTTGATTGACAATATGTATACACTTTTTGGACACAGGTTTGGCAGCAAATAAATATTATATTTCAGACGCAAGTCGCCCTTCCTTTTATTAACATTTTCTTAGGGAGTGTTTCTGAAGATTGGGATTCCCTGTTAACTAATTTCTCCATAATAGACCTTCTTCTAGCCGTTGCTTTTCAACAAATCACAAGGGAATGGAAGAATTCTGCAAACATATCTTATCGAGCCTGGTGGTATGCGGTTTATTACAACCACACATTAGATAGGGCATATATCTCTCCCATTTCACTTGCGATTAAGCGTGACTCCCTCTGGCAACCTATAACTACTTTTTAGATGCTTCTGCCATGAATGCTTGCTCTCATAATCCTTGAATTGAGGAAGCTCCTAAACCTCCATGATTGTTTTTCATATATTATACTTACAGTGATATATTAATTCATTTTTTTCCTTGTTCTTTTACTCTCACCTTTGATGTTATTCCTTGAAATATGATTATAAGTATTTTTAGAACTTGATGATTGTCTTTCTCTCCCCTTCCCCCTTTTCTCTTGCATATTTTCTCAAAATGGGCCCGATTTGTAAATGTAGGCCACTTTTTTTTAGCTATCTGATTTGCTAAGGATGGCACCTATATTTTGGTCCCTGGGCTTATTTTCAGTCCCTTTCTGACTCTACTCTAATCTGCTACCTTCTTATTCTATGGCGTGCCTTGTTCATCTTGTGTCTGTCCCTACCCTAGAGTATAGCCTCTTTACTTGTATCCTTTCACTGTTTACTTTTGAGGAACTAGTTTATATTTTTCCTTATGCACTCCTCAAGAAAGTGTGTTTTTATGCTATCTTCCTCGTGTGCTTCTCTCCCCTCAGAGCTTCTTTCACTTGTTTTTATTGCTTAAGCTCTCCCCTATTGCATGTAAACAAGTACTTTTTTTTATTGACCGTTAGATGATTTAAAATCTTTCCAGTAAAACAACTAAAATCTACACCCACCCTCCTTGCCTTTGCATGTGTTTCCCTTGTGCGCTTCTCTAACCCTCCAGCTCTGTGTTGCTCTCTCTCATCTATCAGTGTCTCTTCCACCTGTAATTCCTCTCTGTCGCCATTGTGTGCTTTATTCCGCAATCAAGTGTTTTGTGCTCCTCTCTGCATGCTTCTATGGTTTTCTCCCCCCTACCGCTCACTCTGTGCTGCAGTACCCCTTCCTCGCCCCACTGACTCCTTCATTACATCCCATCCCATCCCACCAACGTTCATGGTAATTTTTTAGGTCTCGCATAGGCAGTGCATGCGCTCATCGTTTTTTATTCATTCTTTGGTGTGCTGTTCTGAAATCCTCACTTTGCAGTGGTGCATTGCTTTAAATTGACCCTGCTTTTTGTGTTTCATCCCTGCACATGGAGCTAGGCCCTATTACATATATTCGATCCCTTCTGACTGTTAGTTTCGGCCCACTATTTTTTTTGTTTTCTCTTGCCTCGTGTTACTGTTTTCAGAATGTTGTGTTTTGTGCATTTGAAAGTAAATGCACTCAGTTGACAGCATTTCCTTTAACATTTTTAGACCACATATGGTATTTTATAGATGCTTGTCTTTGGCTCTGAGCACTCAACACAAGTGACGCTTGCCGTATCAGTCATCCCCCCAGTGTGCTCCCCACTGCTTTACCCCTGGATGTTTTCAAAATCAGGTTTATTTTAACAAAAAACAAAGACATCAACAAAAGAGCAGCTAGCATAGCCCCCCTCTCACATTAACCACACCCTGGCATTCGGGCTCGTCTCCCCCCCTGTTTGCTTTTATTACAGCTCTTTCTCATTCTCTTCGCTCCTCTCCTCTGTAGTTATTTCAAGCTTTAAAGTTGTATTTAGTGTGAAGCAATGATGTGCAATTGTGTTTCGCAGATTTATATGTCAATTTATTTAGTTGTTTGGCCGGCTGATATGCTGCATTTTATCATCTTTAGACGGTTTGAGACACTGCAAGCAGACAGAATTTCAGAAAAGAAATGTCATAGACCAAAAAACGCAAACAGTGCAGTAAATCACCTGAAAACCATGCATCATGCTTGAGTACACATATGGTGCTGCACATTTGGGTGGGTTGGTGCTTTTCGAAGATTGATGGGCAAAGAAAAGAAATTCAAGCCAACTAGCCTTTAGCTCATTACCTTCATTTTTGTAGCTCCTAGAGTCACTGCTCCGTCTCTGACAGCACATCTGGACCCTCCTCCCAATACTTAGGCTTTCAACCTACTTTCTTTTATGTACTTTTGTGTACCTCAGTTACACTCAGCACCAGTGCAGCACCACATCAGCACCAGCACAGCATCAGAGGAGCACCACCTCAGAATTAGCTCGCACCAACTCAGTACAGCACCATCTGAGCAACACAATAGCACCACCTCAGCATCAGCACAGCACCATCTCAGCACCAGCACAGCACCACCTCTTCAACAGTGCACCACCACCAGTGCAGTACCAACTCAGCATCAATGCACCACCACCTGAGCACCAGTACAGCACCACCTGAGCAGCATCAAAGCATCACTCAGCACCACCTCGGTATCACCTGAGCACCTCCTCTGCACAAGCACACCACCTCAGCACCACTTCAGTATCACTAAGCACCACTTCAGCACCACCTCAGGATCAGCACAGCTCCACCTCAGCACCACCACAGCATCAGCACAGCACCACCTCAGCATCAGCACACCACTACCTCCTGATCAGTCCACCAGCACCAGTGCAGCACCAACTCAGCATCAGTGCAGCAGCACCTCAGCACCAGTGCAGAAGGACCTCGGAACCAGTGCAGCGCCACCTCAAAATCAGCACAGCACCATCCCTGGATCAACAGAGCACTACTTCTGTATCAGTGCTCCACCACCAGTGCAGCTCCACCTCAGCACTGGTACAGTTCCACCTCAGCAGTAATTCAGCGCCAACACAGTACCGCTTCAGCAGCAGCACCACTTTAGCATCAGCACAGCATCACCTCAGCACTTCCTCAGCATCACTCAGCACTACCTGAGCAGAAGTGCAGTACCACCACCTCAGCATGTCTTAGCACCACAGCATCACTGAGCACCACCCGCATCCCTCAGCACCACCTCAGTATCACTGTTGATACTCCCCTAGTGTCTGTCCACTGGTCATGCTGTAATGCAGGTACCATTTCGCAACCTCCACCCTCCCATTGTTTATGTCCCTCTCCCCATTACAATCAAAACCTATAACAAACAAGCATTAGAACAGGCAAGAAGAAGTTGCCAGCTTTGCAAGGACAAAAAAACTAGAAGACATTTTTTATGTTAATTATTTTTTTAATAGAGTCGTTCAGTTGTACATAATGTCTTCTTGGTTATGTATAAGGTAACAAAATTGTTTGTAAATTTCTTTTATTATAAGACATCTTTTTAACATGTTACGCAGCAGCCATGCTGCTCTACAATATAGCTTAAATACATTGGCAAATTCAATAACTGTGGCTAAACACTTATAAGGTCCCACAAGCAAGACCTTTTGACTATGCCAATCCTTGTTTTTAATTGCTGCATTCATATTTAAAGATCCTAATTGTTTTGTTTACCAGTCCAAGTAGCATCCATCATCTTGGAGCCAAAGGAAACAGTGTTCACAAGGAACTCATTTATAAAGACAATACAAAATATGCAAACTAAGCTAGTTTGCTCTGATTTAATCTGAATCTAAATTATATCAGTTATTGACCTCCAAGTTGGGTCACGGTACACTTTACCTAAGGTTATATGTAAAAAAGCCTGTCACAACAATGAGTAAAGATAGTGCTTACTTCAGGCGAAGTAAGTGAAATTTATTCTACAGTTATAGCATGTACCACAAGTATATTTCCTTATATATATAAGGCAATTGAGAACTTTACATTAGTTATACATTAAAAGTGATGTGTGAGTCCCAGTGAGGTGACCATAACCTATCTTGGCGAGTGCTACGTGAAACATGTGAAAAGGCAGGGAAAACAGGTTATTGGTAAATATCAAAAGGAGAGCAATACACAATGGATGATGAATGATTCAGGCTCTCTCTTTTGTTTAGTGTCGACGACGTTTCGACCCTCTCTTGGTACGAGGTCTCTTCAGGACAGCGTATCTGGGGACTAACATGGGGAAGAATTAAATTAGGGTGATGAATTACAGTGTGTTGGTAATCAGGGCTAAGGTCATTGTGTGTACTATAGCTTACCAGTACAGCACAGGGCATCTAATTCATGTAGTATCCTAGAAGGGTGGATAATTCCGGTTGAATGATGGGGAGCCAGTACACAGGGTCGGCAATCTTACTGAACCTGTAACAATGAATGTATGAATTTAATTTATAGTCACACTGGCGTTGTGCAACCTGAGGTATGATAATGGAGGTGAACTCACTATTATATGGCTCCAATCATTTAATGACAGGGAGAATCATGGGTTAACGGTAGAAACCCGAAGCTATTTGTAACCCTGGGCGTAGTTCGCAAAGTAGCACTTCGCGAAGCTACGCAAAGTGCAGTTCGCACTACGCGAGCTACGCGTAGCACTTCGCGAACTGCGTAGTACCTTGTTCGCACTGTGCCATATGTCGTTTTCAATGATTGCACAGTGGGGACAAGCAACCGGCACTGTGCAATCATTGAAAATGTCATCTTGCACAGTACGAGCTGTAGTTTTCTGCTGCTCGAGTAGATTTTTACTCGAGCGGCAGCTTTCTCAACGCGAACTGGTAGTTTCTCATCGCGAGCGGTCGCGAGCATACGCGACCACTCGCAATGAGAAACCTGACCTCCTCGCGTTGGGAATCTCGCCAGGAGGTTTATTTTCCATGCTCGCGATCGCCAACTTGATGTTGCTGATCGCGAACAAGGAAAAAGTCTCGCCGGGATGTCATTTTGCTTGCTCACGGTCGCCAACTTGACGTTGAGGACCGCGAGCAAGCAAAAAATGACCGCAGCACTACGCAACACTACGCTACGCGTGTTCGCACTGTGCTACATGCAGTTCGCGTAGTGCGAAGTAGCGCGAACTTCGCAAACTACGCGAGCGTAGCGTAGTGCTTTGCCCAGGCTTAGCTATTTGCTCATGCAAATGTTCACTCAATGCAGTTCTGGGATGAACTGCAAGAAAATTATAACAACTCGTAAGGATATTGTTCCAGACTAAGTGGATCAACTAGAGAAAGGTGTCCTAGTAACACACAGAGCTTCATAGTACTTACTGATGCGTTGCCTTCGTGGACCTCTCAGTGGAGCGGTGTTTCATGTATTCGACACGATGACTAGTGGCATAAATAGGGAAATCAGTATCCGGAAGCGAGTCGCTTCCGGTTACTGATTTCCCTAAAAGCAAAAGCCAATAGGTCACAAATGTGAGACCTATTAGCTAATGATTGTTTAGTAGATCGGGCTTTGCATCAAAGGGAATGCCCATGTACCACCCATGGCACACTCATTTAGTGCTAAGTAGTGGAAAATAGCACATAGAATTATTTTGTGTTACTTTAGGGTTGCTCTGCAGCACTAAAAAAAGTTTTGTGCAGGAAATCAATTCCCATTTCAACACTTTACACCAGTTTGCATCTCTTTTGTGACTCAAACCCAGCACAAACAGTAAGTCTACCTCATGGTCTCCTACGTTTCATTCTTGTCAGACCTGGTGATCCAAAGCCTCATTCTCTCACATATCTATTTACATGATAGTGTTATACATACAATAAGTGCTGGTTGAGAGTTTGGTCCTTGTTTAGGTAGATAGGCGCAAGTATCTAATCATTCGTTCTAGTCATGATTACTATGGAGACAAACAACATTTTGTGTTTTGGGTTTGTATTGTCACTAATGTGCAACATCCATATGTCACAGGATAGATGGTATTAGATTTCCTCTATATATATTTACTGATGGAAACCAAAGGTTAAATTGATGTTATAGTTGGGTGAAACTGTCAGCTAAAACATACAATTTTAAACTAACAAAAGGACTAAATTCACTAGTTACAGTTATCTCAAGAAAATATAACTTAAATGCCTACCATGCACATTTTTTTCACTAATTGTCATTTCAGATGTTGCAGTGATGTTATCAATTATGGAACAGAACATGTCATGAGTGATATTATATGTGAGGTAATTAATAGTGCATGGCAAGGGTGTATCCTTAGCCTACCCCCCTCTAAGTTTTTTTCAGGACAGGGGCTGAGTCCCCGAATCCTAAAATGGCTGTCGCTACATCTTTGTTGATGTGGTGGCAGCTAATCAGATCTAATCTTTAGATCTGTTGGATCCGCCACAGCGATGATATATACATACATTTTGAATCTTAATTTCTCAAAAACTACTGAAAAAAAGGATAAAGTAGTTACTGAGTGTCTGACTTCTCCTCAGTACTAGAATGTTAAAGAACACTACTGAACAAATTTACACCACATCACACAAAGCATCCTTTCTGGACAAAGATCTAGCTTTCTGTCAAATTTGGTGCAATTCCGTTCAGCCGTTTGGCAGTAACTTTGTCTGTTTTTCCAATGGAAAATTGTGTGGGGAAAAATTTGGGGGTATCTCCCTTTTTCTCAGCCCCTGCTTGTCGGATCGCCCTAAAACATTCCAGGAAGGAGCTGACATGGATAAGACTTTTTTTTAAACGTTTTGTGAAGATCCAGTCAACGGCTCCAAAGTTAAAAGCAAACCAAAAAAACCATTTCCTATGGAAAAGTAGTCCTAACTATAACTACCCAGTGATGAAGGCCACTGGGTAATATATTCATTAGCCATATACAAATATTTTTTTTTTATTCAGAGTGTGGTACTGATGACACAGTGCACAAATCATACATGATTATATGAGTTACATTACAGCTTAAATGAATGATTGACAGTCAGGTATAAAATTGCAGACTTTGTGGTAATGAAAGAGGATGAAAAAAATATCACTTTAAAAGTCTTAAATGCAAAAAGAGGAGCATTTTTGCACAACACGGTTACACGGCTTCTACTTGCTGCAAAGAGTGGGATATTGAGCTGGTTAAGGACCCATATTTTTTCCTTTTTCACTTTCTACAAGGTATAGTAAACTAGGAATGCTAGTATTAAGCTTCTAATGCTAAAACTGCCATATTTACAACCTTACAGGCTCAATACTGACTTGGTTTACTACAGCTATATGCATGTAATCCCACTCTAGTACTTTGCATTTATGAATGCTGAAAACTCTGTGAGAGTGCTGTGAAGTGGGTACAAAGTGGTATGCTGGCACTCCTTATGCGCACCACATTTCATCATAATTACCTATCTGGATTGTGAAGCATAGACAGCGAACACTTTGTCGGCCCACCAATGGAAAACTAGGTACTAGATAAAAAGAGTAACGTCCTTTGCTAAAAACCACTTATATACAAAAGACACTACCAAGAACTCGTAAGAACCAACCAATTTACTTTCAACGTAATGCGCACAAACAAGTACTAAATTAGGAACTCAACATGATCTCTACTAACCTCACACAAAGGTTTTAGGGCTGTGGGCAGGTGTGTTTTTAATGTCTGGGGTCAAGGTTTTAGGTCTCAGGGCAGGGGGAGAGGACAAGTTTAAGGCTGAGGTGATGGTTTTACAGCTCAGGGCGGGGGGCTGGGGTGTTTTTTTAAAACTGGGATCAAGGTTTTAGGGCTTATGGCAGGGGTGAGTGAGTCGATCTTGAAGGCTGGGGAACAGTATAAGGGGTCAGGGTTGGATGCTGGGGTGTTTTTTAGGTTTGGGCTCAAGGACTTAGGGCTCAGGGCAGGGGGGCTCATGGCAGGAAGGGCAGAGGTCGGGTTTAAGGCTGCAGTGATGGTTTTAGGGCTCAGGGCAGGGGGCTGGGTTGTTTTTTTCAAAACAGGGGTCAAGGTTTTACAAGTTAGGGCAGGGGTGAGTCTGAGCCGATCTTGATGGCTGGAGGGACGGTATTAGGGGTCAGGGTGGGGACTGGGGTGCTTTTAGGTTTGGAGTCAAGTATTTAGTGCTCAGGGCAGGGGGGATCTGAGTCAATTTTCACTGCTTTTAGCGGGTTTTAGGGCTCAGGGAACAGGGTGGTTAGGGTGTTTTTAGGTCTGGTGTGGGGTTTGATTTGAGGGTAGAACTCGGGGCAGGTGTTGGGATTTTGGGCAGGGGCTAGGGAAGAACCTTAAAGATGCATATGCCTTTACCAATTATGCCATTACAACTAAATTAGTTGTAAAGGCATGCATGGTAAAGGCATGCATGTTTAAGACGTTGTCGTTGTTAATACTGCGTTGTTCAGGAATGCGTGGTAGAGGATAACATGCTTCCGACATACAACTGACTCTTGGAGTTCACGTCTTTTGTCTGGGCTTGAAGATGACTTTTTCTTGAGCAGGGCACCACAGGTACAGTCCTCTCTTTGCTAGCCCAGGAACAGCAGATGCAGTCCAGTCTTTGGTGTAGCCTATGTTTGCTAGGCCCAGGGATCAGCAGAGCAGGCCTTATTCAGTCCTCTCTAAAGTACAGATTTGATCTGAGGTCTGGGTGCTACTTTTATTCCCACAACATGCCCTCTGGGGATGCGATGACTACTAGCCAATGGGTTATCAGATCCCTACCCACCCGATAATGATTTCCTGCAATGTGTGGCATCTAACTATCCCCAAGAGCATTATTCTGCCCACTCCCTGTATGGCAGAACCCTTCTCGGTATGTGCAGCTTGGTAGCCCAACCTAGAGATGTGGCTACCTGAGAGCTATATACCCCCGGGAAATCAGTTTGGCAACTGTTTTTCCCTCTCTGTCATGGATGCCAACCTATCTACTAGATCAAAAGAGAAGCTGCTCTCGTGTGTGTGTGTCCACCATTTGCCCTTTAAGGGCAGCTTCCCTCTTGAAGCTCATCTTTTGAGCTCACACCCTATATGGCTTCCTGCCAGGGAGAGGTAATACCTCTTCCAACGGCAAGCCTACATTGTGTCCTTTCCTGGGAGTTGTTCACACCTCTCCCCAGAAAGGCAGAAGGCTGTCTTGTGCTAACTTTTGGCAACAGAGTGGCAATTTTATGAAGTAAAATTTTACTCAAGAGTCATATTGAATTCGACTTGGGCATCAAGTCAGGTTTAATGCAATGATTCCTTTGATACCTTCAAGCACCAACTGTGGTAGTCTCATTTACGAGTTAGCACAGCTGGGTTGTCAGCATGTAGGCTTGTACTTGCCAATAGGGTTACTAGCCTACTATAGTAAAAATGATAATTTGGGTTTTTTGTTGTCAAGACATATAGAAATTCATGTCTTAGTTTTTAGCATACAGTAACTTGCCTTTAGGACTCGACAGGCCTACCTTGGGGGTGACATATGTATTAAAAAAGGTAGGTCTGGATGTTTTCATTAGTTTAAATGGCAAAGTCGAGTTAGCAGTTTTAAACTGCTGTACCAAACTACAGTGGTAGGCTGGGAGATATATTTTACTTTGACACACTCATGGTGGCACAATAAGTGTTGCAGTCCATGAGGGGCAGTTTAACTTACAGGCCCTTGGTACCCCATGTACCATATCCTAGAAACGTATAAAAATGTTCCAGCATACCACCATGTCTGTGATTGCTTTTCAATAAAGCAATGTATTATTTGAAATACAGCCCAATGCGTTTCAAAATGAAAAAATGAAAAGTTTTCTTCTACTGCCTGCTCTTAAAAAGTGTTTTTGCAAATATTCTCAAAGGAGACCCCTTCCCATTTGGGAATGGGGTAACCCCTACTTGAAGTAGGTGGTGAGATACGGATGTTTTGCGATTGCATTTTGGTCGCAAAACATTTACACATACATACTACTGCGATTCGGTATTGGGTATTGACGGGTATTGACGCCCTAAACACACCCTTTCTAAATACAGAATCACAAACCCAATTTACGATTCAGTATTTGGTTACCAAATCACAAATTGTGCCTTTGTACATTAAAAAAAATATTTTTTTTGCTGTCGATAACGGCCTGATTCTGCGAATCTGGCCATTTGCAACCTCACAAAAGCTTTGTACCTCTGGCCCTTAAAGAGAGTGAGAAAGTTTCCCAAGAATCGGCGCTGAAAAAAAGAAAATGGAAAGGATTGTTTTTTTAAGCAATTTCTGAAACAGAAAGTGTTTCTAGGATTTTCTCAAAGCAGAATTTATAATTGCCACAGTAAAACACTGAAACTGCATCAATAAAAAATGTAAACGTTAAATTCCTTCTAAGGAGTGCTGCAACTGCTCCAATAAAGATCCAGCAGGTGATCACTCCATTAAATGCACAGCAGTTACAGTGAGAAGTCCCTACAGTGTCCCAAATAAAGCATGACAGGCTGCTAAGTAGCAAAACTAGTGCTTCTCCAACAGCTGTGCTGCAAAGTGCTAGTACTGTCTCCTGCAGGGAAGTGCCTATGTTGTTATATTACTTGCACAGAAGCCCTCTTAATAGGGCCCAAATTATGGCATAGTGGCAAAGCTCAGGGGTCATGGGTCTCTCCCAGTCAAAATAAGGAAACGTTACTGAGCATTGGTGTAATTATTCCAAGAAATGTATAGCAGACCGCCTGAGAAAAGGGCAATATATTCTCACGCTTCCTACGAGTGCGCATTGTACCACACCTAAACGCACAATCTCAGATTGGACAACCCCGTACAGTAACCAGTTAAGGAGACTGTTGGACCTAACGTCCTTGAGGTAGCTTGACTCCGGCCAAAAGGCTTTTATCTCACTATGGCATTTCGTGCTTGCACCTCACCCATCTCACACTTCAACGCAATACCACTTAAAAATGACGCTACACCAAAACGAGGTTCAGACTCAGTAAAGAAGTTTTATCTTTCCTTCTCAGATGCACTCAATTAACATTTTCCATTACATTCAGGATTAACATTACAAGATATTCAGAGCAACCGTGTGACTTCTTTCATTATCTCAGTATAGCACGTTCCTAGCCTTCATCATATTGGTCAAACCAGTACCTCGTTTCTCATATCTCACATGACATCCCCACATATTCCATTTCCTGTAACCCTTCCTCCAGGTATACAGTGGGTCCACAGGTGGCCCTACAGACAGTTGGGTACCCTGGACACCTCACTTCTTGGGCTCTGGTCTATCACATATGATTCTTCCTAACATTAGACGCTATACGGATGTCTTGTATGGCTACTAGAGATCCCTGTTACACTTGAACTTGCACCTGTAGTCTCTTATTGACCAATAGTTACATTAACTTGGTTGAACATTGGCATATGAACCATCCCAGCCCCTGGGAATCAGAATTACACAATTGAATCGCTTTTCCCTCTCAACCCCACAACATAGTTCACAGTCTCGCAAGGCACCGGTGGTTTCTTCTCTCCACCCAGTATCTGGCCTTAAGTCCACCAGCCCCCCCCCCCTTTCTACTCAAGTCCCGCTTACTGTCAACCTCTTGGTTTTCTCCTCCTGACGATCGGCGAAGTTTGAGCCGAGTTTCCACCTCTTCCGTCGTTGCCAGGGGGAAAGAACCCTCTCAACTCACAAGGAGGGCGGTAATGAGGCACCCCCACCCTTTTTCTCCCTTGATGATTCCCCAGCTCGCGAGTCTCACTAGGGGTAGCCCGCTTTCCTCTCACCCGCGACCTCGCTGGCCACCCGGCACGAACTGGTGTCCTCCCCTCGCAGCTCCAGGAAGGCTTCCCGCCTGAGGCAACCCTGTGAAGAGGCGCGGACTCCTTGGACTTCCCACGTCAAGGGGCGGCGCCTTGATCTTGGGCCCTGTCACTCGATACTGGCTGCGTCTCGCGTCAGCTGCTCCGACGCGTCGTCCTCACGCCGGCTCCCACCAGGAAGCTCCGACTCCGGCTCCGACCCTCCCAGCTCACCGCAGACTACTTCCCCGCAACATCCAGCGATCCTCCACCTTGAGTCAGTGGCGACGGCCTCCAGTCACCGCGCCTCCCCAGGACTACGCACCGGCCCATGGCATCCCGGCCAGTGACGGTGAGTCTCATGCGCGCGGGGCTCCCAGGGTACAGGCTGGTTTCCGCTTCAACGACAACGGGCCCCTGAAGTCCCTAGCGCGTCAGGAATTAGGATTGCGCCGCACTTTACTGACACAGTGCTTGGGTGGATGTCACTTGGGTCTTAGAGCGCTAAGCTGACAGAGTGCCTCACTGTTTCTCAGAGGGGCTGAAATTAAGGGGGCCAGGGTCGCACTGCCACGGTCCGGTAGTCAGTCGCCCTTTCGCTACCAGGCTCAATCCTCTGTCTCCAAAGCCCCAGGCAACTACAGGAATGTGAGCAGGGTGGTTCTAGACGGCAACTCCTCCCCTGGTCCTCCTTCAGGGATTCTGGCTATAGGGAGGCCACCATGGACGATGACCTCCAAAGTCATTGGCTGTGTGCAGGGACCGGTCAGAAGGTCAGGGGTGGTGTTAACTGATGAGAGAAGACGTGCAGACCCTGAGACCTGTCAATTCCCTATCTAGCGCAACCACCTCCCCACTCAGGTGCCTTACTCCTGACTACCTCACAGCTCAACTAAGTCCTAAAATGGCCGCCCTACCCCCACCTCTATTTATCACCTGGGGCCTGACTGGCCAGAGTGGCCCAGAAGGTTCCGGCACCTCCCATGGCAGTCGATGGCCCAGGTGCTGAGGTGACAGTTGGAGCCACCATTTTATGAGACAAGCCTCCATCTTCCTATTTCCTCATTGAAGCACCTTGCGCCTCTCCCTCAGTTAGCAAGGATGAGGCTCCCAGAGCCTCTACATCAACACCAAAAGTAGTTAGTGAACAGGAAAAAAAAATGAGAAGGGAAAGGGAAAAAAAAGAATAATATGAGGAGGGAACTGCCAAAGGGCTGACAGGTCTAACACGCGTCCCCCCCAGCTGAAAGTGGGGAGAGCTACCCAATCCCTTGGGAGTTCTCTTCACTAAGGCGGAAATACCTGGAGAGACCATCAGCATTGGCGTGGTCCACTCCTGGGCGATGTTCCACCCTAAAGTCCATTCCCTGTAGGGAGATGGACCACCTCAATAACTTGGGATTCTCGCCCCTCATTTGCATCAGCCACCTGAGGGGCCGGTGGTCGGTCTGAACCAGGAAGTGCGAGCCAAACAGGTATGGCCGCAGCTTCTTCAGAGCCCACACCACCGCAAAAGCCTCCCTCTCAATCGCACTCCACCTCTGTTCCCGGGGGAGTAGTCTCCTAGACAGGAAAACCACCAGTTGGTCCAGACCCTCTTCATTGAGTTGCGACAGCACTGCCCCGATGCCATGCTCCGACGCATCCGTTTGGACGATGAACTCCTTGGAGAAGTCAAGGGCCCTGAGGACAGGCGCCGCACTCATTGCCTTTTTCAAGGTGTCAAAGGCTTGTTGACATCCGTTGAGGGTGCTTTTTAGAAGTGAGCTCAGTCAAGGGAGCCACAATAGTACCGTATCCCTTGACGAAGCGTCGGTAGTAGCCAGTGAGGCCCAGAAAGGCTTGGACCTCCGTCTGAGTCTTGGGGGGTTCCCAGGCCATGATGGTTTCAATCTTGGCCTGGAGGGGTTGCACCTTGCCCCGACCCACCAAGTGACCGAGGTACACTACCGACCCCTGCCCGATCTGGCACTTACTGGCCTTGATCGTCAGACCCGCTTGCTGCAAAGCCTGAAGGACAGCCTGAAGGTGACACAAATGGTCCTCCCAGCTGCTGCTGAAGACAGCGATGTCATCCAGGTACGCAACCGAAAAGGCCTCCATCCCGGAGAGGACCTGGTTCACCAGCCGCTGGAAAGTGGCAGGGGCGTTCTTGAGCCCAAAGGGCATCACACAGAACTGGTAGTGACCCTCAGGTGTGGAGAAGGCTGACCTTTCCTTTGCTCCATCTGTCAGGGAGATCTGCCAGTACCCGGATGTAAGATATTGGGCAGCTCCCAACCGGTCAATGAGCTCATCCGCCCTTGGGATAGGATGAGCATCGGTCTTTGTCACAGAGTTCAGTCCCCTGTAATCCACACAGAACCGGAGTTCTGGGGTCGTGCCCGGCGGGGCAGCTTTGGGTACCAGTACCATCGCACTGGACCAGGGACTGTTTGAAGGTTCAATCACTCCCAGTTCTAGCATCTTGGTGACTTCTCCATGGATGCTAGCCTTCACCTTATCTGACAATCGGTAGGACTTGGACTTCACAGGTGGGCTGTCCCCTGTGTCCACGTCATGGGTACACAGATGAGTCCTTCCCGGGATAAGTGATAACAAGGAAGCAAACTGCTCCAAAACTTGGTGGCAGCCCCTCTGCTGTTCGGGAGTTAGGGATGGTGAGAGGTTCACTCCCTCCACCGACCCATCCTTCTCTTGGGACGCAAAAAGATCAGGAAGAGGTTCACTTTCCTCTTCCTCTGACCCATCAGTCACCATCATTAAAGTGACCTCGGGTCTCTCTTGGTGGGGCTTGAGGCGGTTGACATGGAGCACCTGATGGGGCTGCCTGGGGGTCTTAAGGTCCACCACATATGTTACCTTACCCTTCTTCTCAATCACCTCAAAGGGGCCTGACCAGCGATCCTGGAGGGCGCTAAGCTCTCCAGGTTCCATCACCCACACCTTCTGGCCAGGCTCCAGCTCCACCGGGTGAGCATTTCGGTCATACCATTCCTTCATGACCGTCTGGCTGGCTTCTAGATTCTCGGAAGCCTGTTTCCACAACCGAGCCATTTGGCTACGAAAGGCCAGCATATAGCTCACCACATCTTGGGGAAGTTTCCTGGGAGCCCTTTCCCATCCATCCTTCACCAGGCTGAGTGGTCCACGAACAGGGTGTCCGTACAACAGCTCGAAGGGGCTGAAGCCCACTCCCTTCTGTGGTACCTCCCAGTAGGAAAATAGCAAACAAGGTAGGAGGACGTCCCATTTCCTCCGCAGGCTCTCGGGCAGACTCCTGATCATGCCCTTTAAGGTTTTGTTAAACCTTTCCACCAGACCATTGGTCTGGGGGTGATAAGGGGTAGAGAACCGGTAAGTGACTCCACACTCTTTCCACATAGCCCGCATGTATGCCGACATGAAGTTGGTACCTCTGTCTGACACAACTTCCTTGGGGAACCCCATCCGGGTGAAAATCCCCATCAGAGCCCGTGCCACCGCAGGTGCAGTAATGGTCCTCAGAGGGATAGCCTCTGGGTACCAGGTGGCATGATCCACCAGAACCAGGATAAACCTGTGACCGGCAGACGTTGGTGGATCCAATGGCCCAACAATGTCGATGCCCACCCTTTCAAAGGGGATGCCAACGACAGGCAGTGGTTCCAGGGGAGCCTTCAGCTTCACCCCTGTTTTCCCACTAGCATGGCAGGTTACACACATCCTACAAAAAGTGTCGGACGTAATCCTCATCTGAGGCCAGTAGAAATGAGGGACAAGCCGAGCAAAGGTCTTGTCCTGTCCCAAGTGTCCTGCCAAGGGTATTTTGTGAGCCAGTCCCAAAAGGAAGGCTCGGTAACGCTGGGGAACTACCAAGGCCCGGGATGATCCATGCACCGGAGCCTTGGGTTCGCTATAAAGGAGACCATCTTCCCAGTATATGTGGAAGTTCCCCGAATCGTTACCCGCTGCCTGGGCTTCGGCCTGTCGCCGCAAACCCTCAAGGGTAGGGCACTCCTTCTGGGCCCGACAAAGCTCCTCCCGAGTAGGTCCTCCCTCCATCTGCCAGTCTGAAGGGGTAGGTAAGCCCTCCAGGGAAGTCACATCCCCCTCCGTAGACTCCGGGACCACCTCAGTCGCCCCATCCATCTTCTGAGGTTCAGATGCCGGGGCAGGCTTCCCCTGTCCCCGTTTACCCTTTCTGGCAGCTGGTTGGGCCTTTGTCCCAGGCTCCAACCTCTCTGAACTCCCTCTTCGGGCAGTCACGGACCGTGTGTTGGTTCACGTCCACTCAGGTGTCCCCAACATCCCCATGTGGGCCCTGAACTCGACCTCCTTCCACGCCGAATGTTCAAGGTCATTTCCCAACAGACAGTCGACCGGCATGGCAGGGCTTATCGCAACTCGTAGAGGACCCGCAACCCCTCCCCACTCAAAGGGAATCTGGTCCACCGGATGGTGACCCTCTCGGTTGTCAGCCATCACAACCGGGTGGACTACATTGGGAACCACCTGCTCTGGGGACACCAGCTGACTCCTTACCATAGTCATGCTGGCTCCTGTGTCCCTCAGAGCCTCCACCCTCCGGGCATTGATGGTGACCCATTGCCTGTGCTTAGTAGTATTCGAGGGCACCTGGGTCTTAGGAACCATCTCACAATCCCCTAGGGACACTAAGGTTAGCCCTGCCCACTCACCTCCCTTATCTAGGGGCAACTCCTCCCCGAGCACTACACTCGCCACCCCAGGGGTCTTTCCTCCAATGGGAGGGTGTGGTCTCTTGGGACACTTGGCATCCCCCTTATAGTGCCCAATCTCGCGACACTCATAACAGCGGACAACCCTAGGCTGCTGACCACGGTCAGGATAAGGGGGTTTGTGGGGCCAACCTTAGGAGGGAATCCTAATCCCTTTCCTTGTGAACTCTTTTGGGGGCCTTTAGAGAACTCCTTCTTTTTGTCTCCCCCCTCTTTCTTCTGGGGGGCGCCCTGTCCAGCCCCTTGGAAATTCCCTCCAGTCCCTTTTGAGGATACCCGGGTACTTGCCCAGATATCCGCCTCCTCGGCAAGCTTCCTGGGATTAGTTAGCTTGCTGTTCACCAGGTGTTGACGCAGCTCCGGAAAACTTTTCTCGAGGAGGTGCTCCTTTAAAATCAGATTATACAACCCCTCGTAGTCCTTTACCTCACTGCCCTGTACCCAGCCCTCCAAGGCCTTCTTGGCGTAGTCCAGGAAGTCTACCCAATTCTGGGTGGCCAGCTTTTGACTGCCCCGAAACCTCTGCCTGAATTTCTCAGGGGTCAACACAAACTTTCTAACTAGGGCGACCTTCATGGTGGGGTAATTGGTCTGATCTTGCTGCTCCAAAGCTAACAGGGCATCCCTCCCCACCGGAGGCATATACCTATACAGACCACCCCCCCACTGTGCTTCGGGGATCCCATGGGCTCGTGAGGAGACCTCATAGGCAGCCAGCCATTTAGCAATGTCATCCCCGACACCATAGCTGGCAACTACGTCCTTTGGCAGATAGGGTCTGGGCTCCCTGGGGATCTCTCTATGTACGCTGCCACCAACGGGACTGCTGGGGGTTCCAAACTGTAGGGTTTTGAGTTCTAATTCCTTTAAATGGAGCTCATGGAGGAACCTCCTCTCCTCCCTCTCTTTCTCCAAGCGAGCCAGATCCATTTTGAACTGCCTCTCCTCCCTCCTGTCAACTAAATCAGCTGATGACAGGCTCCCCCCCGAAGCGCTACTACCCGCTCTTGAAGGGGCACTAGGTCCTACGTCCATGCTGCCGCTCCCAGGGGGGAAAAGTAATTCTGTTTCTTCTGTGATGTCCGGTCCTGGCCCCTCCTCCTGTTTCCCGCTAGGGTGGGCCATAACCCAGGCTCTCAAGCTAGTTTGGAGTTCTATTTTCTTCGCCCCCTGCTTGAAAAATACCTCCCTCTCCTGGCAAAATTCCTTCAGTTGGGTCACAGTATATTCTTCCAGCCTACCCAACTCAAACTCCATCCTACCAGGTGGGACCGCACACTGCAGAAAAGAACTTCACAATAGGACACCTTTCCTTTAAGAGGAAGTACACCACAGGACAGGACAATTTTGAAAAAAAATCCAATTAGGGAGGCAACCTGGAGAAAACTCCAGTAAAAACAATCAGGTGTAGGGTGTGGCGCACGCCAAACTGCTGATGAGTGGATGCAAGCACAGATTCCGGATCCCACCGCTGAACACCATCTTGTTGGACCTAACGTCCTTGAGGTAGCTTGACTCCGGCCAAAAGGCTTTTATCTCACTATGGCATTTCGTGCTTGCACCTCACCCATCTCGCACTTCAACGCACTACCACTTAAAAATGACGCTACACCAAAACGAGGTTCAGACTCAGTAAAGAGGTTTTATCTTTCCTTTTCAGATGCACTCAATTAACATTTTCGATTACATTCAGGATTAACATTACAAAATATTCAGTGCAACCGTGTGACTTCTTTCATTATCTCAGTATAGCACGTTCCTAACCTTCATCATATTGGTCAAATCAGTACCTCGTTTCTCATATCTCACATGACATCCCCACATATTCCATTTCCTGTAACCCTTCCTCCAGGTGTACAGTGGGTCCACAGGTGGCCCTACAGACAGTTGGGTACCCTGGACACCTCACTTCTTGGGCTCTGGTCTATCACATATGATTCTTCCTAACATTAGACGCTATACGGATGTCTTGTCTGGCTACTAGAGATCCCTGTTACACTTGAACTTGCACCTGTAGTCTCTTATTGACCAATAGTTACATTAACTTGGTTGAACATTGGCATATGAACCATCCCAGCCCCTGGGAATCAGAATTACACAATTGAATCGCTTTTCCCTCTCAACCCCACAACATAGTTCACAGTCTCGCAAGGCACCGGTGGTTTCTTCTCTCCACCCAGTATCTGGCCTTAATTCCACCAGCCCCCCCCCCTTTCTACTCAAGTCCCGCTTACTGTCAACCTCTTGGTTTTCTCCTCCTGACGATCGGCGAAGTTTGAGCCGAGTTTCCACCTCTTCCGTCGTTGCCAGGGGGGAAAGAACCCTCTCAACTCACAAGGAGGGCGGTAATGAGGCACCCCCACCCGTTTCCTCCCTTGATGATTCCCCAGCTCGCGAGTCTCGCTAGGGGTAGCCCGCTTTCCTCTCACCCGTGACCTCGCTGGCCACCCGGCACGAACTGGTGTCCTC
The DNA here is from genome assembly GCF_964204655.1 of Triturus cristatus. NCBI lineage: Eukaryota > Metazoa > Chordata > Amphibia > Caudata > Salamandridae > Triturus > Triturus cristatus. The sequence continues at coordinate 629,785,292 of NC_140584.1, read as the reverse complement.
CCCTCGCAGCTCCAGGAAGGCTTCCCGCTTGAGGCAACCCTGTGAAGAGGCGCGGCCTCCTTGGACTTCCCACGTCAAGGGGCGGCGCCTTGATCTCGGGCCCTGTCACTCGATCCGGGGAAGGCGGCCTCCAGGCCTAATGGCTGCGTCTCGCGTCAGCTGCTCCGACGCGTCGTCCTCTCTCCGGCTCCCACCAGGAAGCTCCGACTCCGGCTCCGACCCTCCCAGCTTACCGCAGACTACTTCCCCGCAGCATCCAGCGATCCTCCACCTTGAGTCAGTGGCGACGGGCTCCAGTCACCGCGCCTCCCCAGGACTACGCACCGGCCCACGGCATCCCGGCCAGTGACGGTGAGTCTCATGCGCGCGGGGCTCCCAGGGTACAGGCTGGTTTCCGCTTCAATGACAACGGGCCCCTGAAGTCCCTAGCGCGTCAGGAATTAGGATTGCGCCGCACTTTACTGACACAGTGCTGGAGTGGATGTCACTTGGGTCTTAGAGCGCTAAGCTGACAGAGCGCCTCACTGTTTCTCAGAGGGGCTGAAATTAAGGGGGCCAGGGTCGCACTGCCACGGTGCGGTAGTCAGTCGCCCTTTCGCTACCAGGCTCAATCCTCTGTCTCCAGAGCCCCAGGCAACTACAGGAATGTGAGCAGGGTGGTTCTAGACGGCAACTCCTCCCCTGGTCCTCCTTCAGGGATTCTGGCTATAGGGAGGCCACCATGGACGATGACCTCCAACGTCATTGGATGTGTGCAGGGACCGGTCAGAAGGTCGGGGTGGTGTCAACTGATGAGAGAAGACGTGCAGACCCTGAGACCTGTCAATTACCTATCTAGCGCAACCACCTCCCCACTCAGGTGCCTTACTCCTGACTACCTCACAGCTCAACTAAGTCCTAAAATGGCCGCCCTACCCCCACCTCTATTTATCACCTGGGGCCTGACTGGCCAGAGTGGCCCAGAAGGTTCCGGAACCTCCCATGGCAGTCTATGGCCCAGGTGCTGAGGTGACAGTTGGAGCCACCATTTTATGAGACAAGCCTCCATCTTCCTATTTCCTCATTGAAGCACCTTGCGCCTCTCCTTCAGTTAGCAAGGATGAGGCGCCCAGAGCCTCTACATCAACACCAAAAGTAGTTAGTGAACAGGAAAAAAAAATGAGAAGGGAAAGGTTAAAAAAAGAATAATATGAGGAGGGAACTGCCAAAGGGCTGACGGGTCTATATCATATGAAGTACCATAAAGGGACCTGCATAGGTGTTTAAGGCTACCAGCATACTGCAAACCATAAAACTGCTTATGTGTCTCTCATACTTCATCATCCACCACAAGGCAATGTGCTGCAACTCCTAACACAATAACCGCAGTTCGGTGTTCATCATGCACGACATGGAAACACTTGCCACATAAAATCAAAACAAAGAGAACAACCTTCCAACCACACACCCTACATGGTGTAGCGTGCTACCCATGTAGAAAAATGCGTCAGCGCCCCACATTGGGTAGTAAGCGCTATATAAATGTTGCAATACAATAAAACACACTGCTACAACTTACCTAACACAGAGTTCAGATCTTGGAGATCAATCGCCTGCCCTCACCACTGAGGCTTCCTGCAAATACCATCTTCAGATACACAATCTTACCAAACTTCCACAGAGAATGAATATCCAAATTCACACCACCAAAGCGTTTCACTGAATAAAATACTATTTCTACTGACTTCAACAATGTTTGTTAAGAAATGGTCGTGCATATCTGAAGCATGCAAACCATGCACTGTTCTACATCAACTCGGTACATTTGTAAAATACATAAACAGATTAATTAATTATTCTCAGTGGAAAAGCATGAGTACAGCGACATTTTAAGTGAAGTTGATACTCGTCAGCTAAGTCGTCAGCTGTGTTTGGGTGGGTCGGGAGGATTAGATCTTAGGAGGGGGAGTGGTTCAGACTCTAATGAATATGCCAAAGGTTGTTCCTCCTAGAGCGCTCTTGGACCAAATAGCACCCACTGCATCATTACACTAGTTCAAAAGCATCTGCTATAAAAGCAATGTGAATGTAGGCTGAGCTGTTTTCCTCCAGAGCAGCTGCTGTGTTTTAGAACCTGTTTATTAATGGCATCAAGCCAGCCATTTTGTATTAGCTCAATAAATGCCTGCATAAGTTATGGCAGCTGAAAATCGACATGGCAGCTTTTACTGCTACAAGCAGCCAGTATGTGCTGGGTTTGCTGCACCTAATGACGCACGATCCAAGTGTTTGAAGTGGAAAGAAGATTTTCAGGTAATCACAGCCTTTCAAAATGTGCTAAAGTGGTAGACATGGGCCAATGCAGGCTATAATGCTGCTACTGAAATAAGCCAGTAAAAACTTTCAGTATTTAAGAAATTGTAATCCACTGGGAAACGCAAGCACTCTCCCATTGTTAGTATGACAGTCTTTCGACCAAGTTGATATAGAGTGCTTTTAAATTTGAAGATGCCCGGGGGCAAGTGCAGACTCTGGCCTATGAAAAGTGTTCTCTGCTGTCCGGGGTCATTTTGTTGTGCTCTTGAAAGTGAGGCAGACGAGCTGAAGTGGTAGTTACACACTCTTAAAGGTTTAGCCATTCTTTTTCTGGAACTCAATAAAAGGAAATGTAGGAAGGTCTTGTTGTGACGAGTAGGTATTGTTTCATAAAGCGAGGCAATGCTGCTGAGGAGTGAAACATCTCTTTCTTGTATTACCAAGACTGCAGAGAAGGTAACACGGTGTACTCCAAAAATGCATGCAATTGAAAGCAAGTACTATTCTATTAACACTTTGGCATTCCTGCTGAGAAGTGCAAGTGTTATCATTATACCAGTATAGCAGTCCAGCAGTGAGGTGAAGATGCTGTCCTATTACAGGTACAGAGGTCCTGCGGAAAAGTGCATGTGCTATCATATTTACAGTCTAGCAGTCCTGTGGAGAAGTGCAGGTACTATCATATTACCAGTTTACCAATCCTGATGAGAGATGTAGGTGCTGTCGTATTACTGGTATGACAGTCGTGTGGAAAAGCGCATGTACTATCATATTTCCAGTTTAATAGTCCTGCTGAGACATGCAGGTGCTCTCATATTACCAGTACAGAGCCCAGCTGAGAAGTGCAGATACTATCATATTACCAGTTCACTTATCCTGCTGAGAAGTGTAGGTGCTGTCCTATTACTGGTATGGCAGTCCTGCAGAGAATTGCATGTGCTATCATATTGCCAGTATGTCATGCTGAGACACACAGGTACTATCATATTACCAGTATAGCAGTCCAGCTAAGTGTAGTCCTATCACTGACCTATTACAAATATGGCAGTCCCGCAGTAAAGTGCACGTGCTATCATATTAACAGCATTGCAGTCCTGCTAAGAAATACATGTGCATTCATTCCTATTACCAGTATAGCAGTCCTGCTGTGAAGTGCAGCTGCTCTCCTATTACAGAATTGGCAGTCCTGCAGAAACGTGCATGTGCTGTATTATCAGTATAGCTGTTCTGCAGAAAAGTGCATGTACTGTCACATTATCAAAATATCTGTCCTGCAGATAAGTGCATGTGAAGTCACGTTATAAGTATAGCTGTCCTGCAGATAAGTGCATGTGCTGTCACATTATCAGAATATCTGTCCTGCAGAAAAGTGCATGTGCTGTCACATTATCAGAATATCTGTCCTGCAGATAAGTGCACGTGCTGTCACATTATCAGTATATCTGTCCTGCAGATAAGTGCACGTGCTGTCACATTACCATTATATCTGTCCTGCAGATAAGTGCACGTGCTGTCACATTATCAGTATAGTTGTCCTGCAGATAAGTGCATGTGCTGTCCTATCACTGCTATTGCAATTTAGCAGAAAAGTGCAAGTGCTAGCATATTACAAGAATAGCAGACCTGCTGAAAAATGTAGGTGCTATCAAATTACCAGTAACTCAGTCCTGCTGGGAATTGCAGGTACTGTCCTGCTCCTGGAATGCAAATCCAGCTCAGAAGGTAGTATTTTATTACTTGTATTGCAGCCCACTGAAAAAGATATTGCTCTCTACTTAGCACAAGTTTAATCTTGATGAACAATGCTGTTATTCTGCTAATAAGATTATGCTTTCATGCTTAGGATGTAAAGTTGTAACTTGTCACTTGTCATTTTCCAACTGAGAAACAGAAATATTGTTATTTTAAAGGCATACTTGTGAGAAAGGCGAGTGCTTTTCTTTTACAAACAATCTAGTCCTGCTGAGAAACGCAGATGCTAATTAACTACGACATTCTTCTTTTATTTACGAAAACTACAATATGTAAACCACAAGTCTATGGATTGACCAATGTTGATACAGAATGGAGAATGTTAACCCCTTCCCCACTCATGATGGAACCACTCCGTCATGAGCCACGGTCGCCGTGTGCTCATGACGGAGTGGTTCCGTCATGCTGCGGCCGTTGGCGGCCGCGCCGCCCACGCGGCGCTAATTCCCCGCCTGTGCGGGCGATTAGCGCAGTGGGCGGAGTCATGACAGAACCACTCCGTCATGAGCACAGCTCAACCGCGGCTCATGACGGAGTGGTTCCGTCATGAGCACCGCGCCACCGCGCTGCCCCCAAGCCCCCCCCCAGCGCTGCGGCGGAATTCCCGCTGCAGCGAAAGGGTTAAACAGAAGTGTTCATAGGCCTTTTCTTATTGGCCTGTGAGTCAGTGCCGTAACGTAAAATGATGGGGCCACCCTGCAGAATATAGAGGGAGCCCCCGTGTCTCCCATATCTCACAGATATTCATTGGCTTTTGGGATGACAGCGACATACTGAAGGATTTGGGGGCTCACCTGCGCTGCAGGAGCATGTGCTACACGGTGCAGTAAGTTGTGAAAGGTCGCTTATAAGGACGCAGCCGATTTCATACTTCAGGAGAATATAGAGAATGAAACAGGGGGGAGGCAATATGGGGAAGATGCTAGAGTTCCAACAGGACTGTTAGGGGTGATTTTGTTTTTGGGGTGGGCTCGGTGAAAGATTGGTCAGACATTTGATGGTTGAGACAGGGTCTTAGATTTGGAGAAATGGATCCCTTTGCTTTAGACCTGAGTCCCACTATCTGCTACACCTGGAGCATTTCTTGACGCAAACAAGTTGATATTATGGTATAGATGGATCTGATCCCCATTACGTCTAGAGTTGAGAATGCCCCAAATCACATGGTCCAGTCAAGTTGGCAAGTTGGGATAAATACGAGGATGCCTTTGAGCTGTTAAATCAGGAATAAACACCTTTTGCCACTGTGAATTCTTGCCTATGTCAAATGTACAGAGTGTGGGTGTGTGTGCCTGTGTGTGCGTGTGTTTGTGTGTTTATATATATAAAATTATAGAGTGGTGGTAGCCACTCTGTAGTTAGGATTCCCAGGCATAGGTTTCCTCAGCTTTTTTGCTTGATAATACCTTTTGCACTGGGTGACGAATCTCCACGAAACGTTGCAGGCCTATTGCTTTTATTGCTTTTTCTACATTGGCTAGTGAAGCAAAGTTTCATGGTGATCAGTTAAGGGGGTGCAAAGAAAAAAGGGGGTTCCAAAATACGTTTTTTTTCACCAATGCATTTTCCATAAACTTTTTATAGGCAGATAGAGCGGCAAAAGGGCTGAATGGATTTCCATGAAATACGGTAGGAATATAGATTAGGGTGTGGAAAGGATCCTTTTTGGTATTTGATGTGAATTGGTTCAGTAATTTTTAAGAAATAAGGGACACAAAGTTAGTGCTAAAGTTGGTGGCGATAACGAAACACAATATGGTTGGTTAATCAAAATGAAAAGGCAGCCATCTTGATAACACCACACTTTGCCTTTGTTTTGACTTTAAATAAGAAATATAGGTTAGTGTTGTTTTTTTAATCTTGAGTAAGAATTGGGCCAGTTTAGCAAACTGTATAGAAGTAGGGAACAGTATTTTTAGCGTGTTGTATATTTAAAAAAAAGTTTACGGAGTACCGCAGAAGTACCTAGAAATTACTGCAGTACTTATTCGGCCAGGAAACTCCAATCAATTAATTAATCTGGTGACGCATGTTGAGATTAGTTACAGGCCAAATCGGTTTGCGAGCAGTCTGAAAATTGAATGTGCCGCCGAGTTCGAAGTCATCAGACTAATTAATTGATTGAAGTTTCCCAGCAAACTTCTGTCTGGCTGTGTAGCTGAAACGCACTCCATCACAGTCAGCCTGAACTTGTGACTCTGACCCAGTTCGACATGACCAAATACCAGCAGTTAGTGCTTTGCACATTTTGGCACAACTTTTACCAAAAACCTCTAAAACGCATAACTCCAATTCCACTCGTTGCATTTTGTCGTTTTGATGTAATTTAATTTATTAAAGATTCCTCTATTTTCTAAATGGGTTTGGGAGTTTTCTTGTGTTGTTTGTTTCATGTATTGCTGCTTTAGTGCTGCACAAACACTTTAAACTTTGCCTCTAAGTTAGACCTGACTAATTCTGTGCCAATTTACCAGAGGGTTTAGCACGCTTTTATTTAGTGACTGTTGTAGTTCAGCCTTACCATGATTATGATTATTATTTGAAGTGGGCTTCTCATCCCTTTAACCAATAATCTAATTTCTTACAATTTTTAATTCTTATTTTAGCTGTATAACTGTACAAATTATTGATCGATCAGATCTCAGCAGCTCTGTAAAAGTAAATCATAAGCCAGGCCAACAATACTAAAGTGTGAGAAAAGGAGACTTTAAGTAGATGGTTGAATTGTATCCATGGACCCTTCCTGAAAAAGGACGTTGTGGGAGCTTGGTTATCGCACACATAAAACCCGTTGGCCGCACACCCTTTACTGCCCCAGTGGTTACCAATCGGTATTCTGCATTATTCCAGTACTGAATGATGATTGGCCATTCAGCTTTTCTTATCCTTAGGCATGGGGCTTCCACGGGCCCTGCTTCCTGAAGAGTTCAGCAAGTGCTATGTCAACACATCAGCTGCCAACAGTTACCACTCCACCCACCTTAGAAGCCATCACATCTCACCTGCTCTGGCAGCCTGATATTAGCGTGGCGTATGCTGGAATTGATACAGGAAGCTGCCTGTCCCCTTAGACAGATATCTTAGAACAGCGTTGCAAACTGTCAAAGTGGTGAATACCATAGACTGAACGATGACAGACAGCATTAGTGCTTAACGTAAAGAAATTCATTAAATAGGGATGCACCGGCGGTGATGCTTTATACCAAGCTTAGGCATATATTTATCAATCCTGTTTGAGAGACATAAAAGACAGACTGTCAGGCATGTAAAAAGAGCCATTGCGTTGTGGCTTGTTATTCTGGGCAGACGCTGAGTCTGCTGTAGGTTAAACAGGATAATAGAGCATTTTCCACTATTCTCAACAGGCTATATTTTAACCTACAAAGCAGCTACTTTTCTACTGAAGGACTGAAATGTTGTGTAAGTTGGACTGATGAAAAGTGGAATGTATGGGCTCACCGATTATTAGCACAGGACACCACCATCTGCTCCCCAAGTGACAGTGTGTTGGGCTTCTACTTTATCACCCTTATGTGTGGTTTCAGAAACATAGGGGCTAGAAGAACCTGTGTGAAGTAAATGTGTTAAGGTACTTACAGTGACACTTAAAGACACTTTGCAGATTTCAGAATCATGACTCGCCATATTCACCCATCAGCAACTCCCTCTCAGTTGTCAATCTCTGTGCAGGTACTGAAACGTAGGGTATCTGTATGGGGAGCAGCACAGCTTGGCACCTGGGTGCAGGAGTGTTAGAAATGGGATTTCTGGTTGGCTAGGGCATGTGCCTATGCCAGGCAGAATCCCCCACTCTAGTCAGGGCAAGGGGGTTATACGCTGAAAATAAACCCTGTTCACCCCCTTTGTAGCTTGGCAGAGCAGTCAGACATATCCCTGCGGCAATGTGTAAAGCGTTTGCACAACACACTCACACACCAGCAACATACTAGGCACACCACAAAAGAAACTCCACACAAGAGCATATAAAAAATAGCCTTTGTATTATTCATAAAACACATTAGAACATATCACAAATATACACCGTGCCACCATACACTTATCATGACTTTACAGATTACACAAATCATTAGGCCAATCGGGCCACTGTCATAATCATCACAACTCACAGTTAGTGAGAATCACTAGCAACTACTGGCGAGGGTGCACTGAGCACACCACCTCTAGGCATAACAACATATCATCAGCAGTGCACCATAGGAACCAGTCGCAGCTGTGCACATATCCTGATTACCATAAGTACATCAGGCCCCTCTGAGATGTAAACTACACAATAGCTTATGCATACACAACATCATCAGCAGTAAATCATAGTACAACCCTTTTAAGGGGCACACATTACAACCGCATCAAGCATTAGGCATTGCGTCATACTTGCACAGACGCGGACTGACTTCCAGCAGCTTCTTACGGACCTCGTAGCCCCCAGCTGTGCCAGACTGGGAGATGCTGCTTCCTCCTGTTGGGCGCTAGTCAGCTTCCTCCTTCCTGGGGGAGATCTGCACACAATCAGGCTCTTTACTCAAGGGAGCCACACCTACGGTCGGGCTTTCCCTGCCTGACTTCCAGTTTGTGGGCTGCTCTCGCCACGTACAGAAGAAGAGCCCACTTCTCGGGCTTATGGGGACAACTTGCAAAGCACCCACCACATGCTTCTAGTGGTCAGGACCCCCACACTTCAGGGGTACAAGAATGCAGAGCTCCCCACTCTTTCTCCCTAGTGGCAGGAGGAAGGGGCTGCACTCCACCGGCTACTCCCTCCAGAAAGCGCTCCTGAGGTGCAGAACACAGTGCTCACCAAGCGCTTGGCTGAGGATCACTCCCATACAGGGGGGAGAAAAGAAAGCACAGCGCTGTTCCGATTTCCTCTAAGGCCAGCCACACAGTCCTGGTAAATCCCAGAGGAACGGGCTCAGGCAGGCCAGCACACTGGGTCCTTTCAACAGAGCAGCAGTCCCCTCAGCTGCCAAGCAGAGCAGCAGGTCAGTCCCCAGTGGTGGTTCCTCCTGGCACACTGCAGTCTACGCAGTGTGCTCTCCCAAGTTCCAGAAGTTCACAGCCCCAATATTTATATGCCATAAATTCTTTTTTCTGCCCTGGTACAGGACCCTGGAGCAAACCAATTCTGGGGGGCAGTTATCAAGTGCACAACACTCCCCATTGAAAGTGTAGGCGCTGGCCCCAGACAAACCACAGGGTGGCGGAGCCATCAGTGTGGAAGGCAGGCACAGCCCTATTCAGGTTCAGGTGCTACTCCTCTCACTACTCCAAATGCAGATCAGGCCTATTCAGCCTAGCGCTGACTCACCCAGACCCTCTGGAGCCACTGCAACTCCCCAGCCCCGGTCACTCCAAGGCCAGACAGTCACTACACAACAAGCAGACACAAAGACACATAGCACACAGAAATGCCCACTTCTGAAAGTGGCATTTCTAAAATAGTAATAATAAATCTGCGAACACCAGGAGGCAGCATCTATCACCACTATTCCAAACATACCAAACTTCATCACGCTACCCCTCGAAGATCCAGAATTACCACTGAAGCGCATCTCAGGGAATCCCCAATGCATTCCTATGAGAGGGCAGCCTCACAGCAGTGAGAATCCAAATAGGACATGCCACACAGTTAAGGCACATGTCCTACCTTTTACCTACACCGCACCCTGCCCATAGGGCTAGCTAGGGCCTCCTTAGGGGTGACTGATATGTAGTAAAAGGGGAGTCATGGACGTGGCAACCACTTTATGTGTCACGTCACAGCGGCAGTAAACTGCACACACAGGCTCTGCAATGGCAGAGGCCTGAGACAGGTTTGAAAGGCCACTTTGGTGGGTGGCGCAAGCACTGCTGCAAGCCCACCAGAAGCATTTAATTTACTGTCCCTGGCTTTATGAGAAACCACTTTACAAGGGACTGATAGGTAAATTAAATACGCTAAACAGGTGTAAAGCAATCTTACCAAGTTTACCATAGAGAGCATATGCACTTTAACACTGAACAGCAGTGATAAAGTGCCCAGAGTCCTAAAACCACCAACAGGTCAGAAAAAATACTGGAGGAAGGCAAAAAGTTCTGGATGACCCTGCAAAAAGGGCCAAGTCCAACAAGGAGGACTTAATAGCAGAGCATGGCCAGAACCTCTTTCGGGCGCTTACTGGCCATGTGAGTGTCTGACATCATTCCTGGGGGCCCCATCACAGATGTTACTGACAATCTGTTAGCTAGTCTGCAACAAGTAAAAGAAGAGATTTTTACACACCATCATTGACTAAGTACAGGCTTGTTTGTATATTACTCTGGATCACCTACTCTTTATCTTATACTGCCAACTCTTCAAACATTTTATAGGATTATTTTATTTGATTTTGACAAGATATATTGAGTTTATGGAGTTTCGTACTATTTACTGGTATGACGTTTTTGTTATACACTTACCAGGATTGTTCATTTTGTCATTGCTCATTGGGTTTACAACAACATTACAATTTTAATCAGCAGATGGTAATTTGCATATTTTTTTAACTAAAGCAGTGTGGTACAGGTTTGTATTGAGGGTTATAGTCTGCCCACAGAGGCAGGTATGAACAGGTCTGTCCAAGATGACAATGTGTAGTGTGCCCTTGTCGGTTTTTCAAGAGGCTGAATCAGACATCTATTCATTCATCCATCCAGACAGCGAGCCATCCATCCGCATCCATACATCCATCAGCCCATCCCCCCATCTTCATCAGCGCACGATATTGGGTAATGGATGAATGCAATTACCGTGTGCACGGTGAAAAACCAGAAAAAAAAATTAAAAATAAATACATAACTTAGCATTTAAAAAAACCGTACAAATTCACTGAAAAAACCATAGGTTTCACACACGTTATAGTTAGGAATTAGCATTTAAAAAACCTTGCAAATTCACTTAAAAAACCATAGGTTTCACACAAGTTATAGTTAGCTGTACATTTCACTCGTAAAAAACCAATGAAATTCCACGTTATAGTTAGATCAGGTAACTATAACTTGCGCGACCGCAATCCACAATGTGTCATTTCAGATGTCATCATCGATGTCATGAGTGATGTCACTGACCATGTCATGAGTGATGTAATATGTGACGTCATCAGCAGTTTATTGTGGGCGCGCAAGTTATAGTTACCTGATCTAACTATAACGTGGAATTTCATTGGTTTTTTACGAGTGAAATGTACAGCTAACTATAACTTGTGTGAAACCTATGGTTTTTTAAGTGAATATATATATAGATATATATAGATATATATAGATATATATAGATTATCTACTGGCGGTCGCCAGTAGATAGTTATAGTTAGGACCATGTTTCCATAGGAAATCCGCAACATTCTATTTGGAATAACTTTGGCGCCGGTCGACGAATCCTCGCGAAATTTTCAAAACTAATGGGGCGCTACGCTCCGCTCCTACCCTGAAAGTCTCGGGGGGATTCGTCAAGCGGGGGCTGAGAAAAAAGGGGGGTCCCAAAACGCGTTTTCCCCATGCATTTTTCCATAGGACCTTTAGACACAGCTACAGCCCGAACGGCTGAACAGAGTTACTTGAAATTTGGCAGAGAGGCAGTCTACAGGTCAAGGAAGTGCCTTTTGTAGGTCTGGTGTAAATCTGTTCAGTATTTCCTGAGAAAATAGCATTTAAATCAATATATATATCTGTGGCAGCGCTCCGTGCGCTTACCGTGCGCTTACGGTAAGCTTACCGTACGCGTACGGTGCCGTGCGCGAGCGCTATTCTGATTGGCTGTTAGATCTTAGTAAACATTCGAATCGGTCGAAACCAGGAAGTGTCGGCCGCCATTTTCTCTCTCGCACTCTGAGGGGGGGAGGAAAAACAAAGTTGGATAACATGAAAAGGGGCAGGCTGGACAGCTCCTAACCACCTAGCCTTGGTTAGGGTGTCACAAAAGAACCCCCAAGGCCAAAAATTCAATTTTTTTTTTTTTCGAAAAAACGCCGAAAGCGCTTACTGTACGTGTACGGTCAAAAATAACAAAAAAAAAAAATCCACATTCACCCCCCCCCCCGTGTGCAAAAGGTGCCCGCAGTGCACCTTTTGTCCATGGCTTACCAAACATTTAATAGATAACCTTTCACAACGAAGCGCATAATATGTCCTCCATGTGCGGACGGTGCGCGAAGCGCATCGTGCGTACATGGCCCATCCAGCGTAACGTGGGCACGCGGTGCGCATAGCGCACCGCGTGCCCACCGTGCGTGCACGGCACTAACTGCGTAAAGTGGGCGCGCGAAGCGCACCGCGTGCTCACTGTGCGCGCACGGTGCGCGAAGCGCACCGTGTGCGCACGGAACGAACTGCGTGAAGTGGGCACGCACACCACGAACAGCGTAAAGTAACTTAGCATTTAAAAACTGTACAAATTCACTGAAAAAACCATAGGTTTCACACACGTTATAGTTAGGAATTAGCATTTAAAAAACCTTGCAAATTCACTGAAAAAACCATAGGTTTCACACATGTTATAGTTAGCTGGACATTTCACTCGTGAAAAACCATTGAAATTCCCCCGTTATAGTTAGTGCAGGCAACTATAACTCACGCGACCGCAATCCTCTGCTGATGACATATGTGTCTTTATGAAAAAAAAATATTTGTAATATATGTATAGCTAAAATTTAATGGAAGAAGACATGGGCAAATAAGTGTCTAAATACAGTATTAGCATCAGCAGAGGATTGCGGTCGCGTGAGTTATAGTTGCCTGCACTAACTATAACGGGGAATTTCAATGGTTTTTCACGAGTGAAATGTCCAGCTAACTATAACATGTGTGAAACCTATGGTTTTTTCAGTAAATTTGCAAGGTTTTTTAAATGCTAATTCCTAACTATAACGTGTGTGAAACCTATGGTTTTTTCAGTGAATATATATATAGGTATAATATATATATATATATAGAGAGAGAAAGAGAGATAGATAGATAGATAGATAGATAGATAGATAGATAGATAGATAGATAGATAGATAGATAGATAGATAGATAGATAGATAGATAGATATGTATATATTATCTACTGGCGGTCGCCAGTAGATAGTTATAGTTAGGACCGTGTTTCCATAGGAAATCCGCAACATTATATTTGGAATAACTTTGGCGCCGATTGACGAATCCTGGCGAAATCTTCAAAATAGGTGGGGCGCTCCGCTCCGCTCCTATCCTGAAAGTCTTGGGGGGATTTGTCAAGCGGGGGCTGAGAAAAAGGGGGGTCCCAAAACGTGTTTTCCTCATGCATTTTTCCATAGGACCTTTAGTCCAAGCTACAGCCCGAACGGCTGAACAGAATTACTTGAAATTTGGCAGAGAGGTAGTCCTCAGGTCAGGGATGTGCCTTTTGTAGTTCTGGTGTAAATGTGTTCAGTATTTGCTGAGAAAATAGCATTTAAATCAATATATATATCTATAAGCGCGCTCCGAGCGCGTACGGTAAGCTTACCGTACGCGCACGGTGCCGTGCGCGAGCTTAATTGTGATTGGTGGTTACATGACTGTAAACATTCGAATCGGTCGAAATCAGGAAGTGTCGGCTGCCATTTTGTGTGTCTCACACTGATAAACAAAGGTGGAGAACGTGAAAAGGGGGCAACGAAGAGAGTTGCAGACCCCCTAGCGTTTGTCAGGGGGTCCAAGAAGGTCCCAAAAGTATGAAAAATAAATGTAAATTTTTTTTTTTTAAATCGCGGGGTGCGCGTACGGTAAGCTTACCGTACGCGTACGGCAGAAAAAAAAAATGATAAAAAAAATGGAAGTAAAAATCAAATTTAAGTGTTTAGATATTAGGGGGCTCTAAAAAGAGCCGTTGTGTTTATGAAGTGTTTTTTGTGGTACTTACAAGTAAGTACCGATGCAGAGTCTAAAGTTCAAGAGGAAGACTCTGTTGCCTTCATCAGTGAAATGTACACCGTCTCCTCTATAAATGCCTTGCATGTTGTAACGCAAGTTGTTGTGGTATATAGAACCCATACCATAGTCTCTGAGGAAAGCAGAAATAGATTTGTTGACGTGCTTTCTTGCTTTGTCAATCTGCGGACAAAATTGGTTGGACCAGTTCCACTTTTGCCTTTGGCATATGTTAGAATATACAAAGGCAGATTGAGGAAAAAGCGACATCAATTGCACAAAGGTGTCCTTAATAAGCATTTCCAGACCTACCCCAGTTAAAGTGCCTAGGTCATTTCCTCCACAGTGCACAATAATAAGGTTAGGCTGTGGGAGATGTTGAAAGGTTTTCACCAAAGGCATTAATTGGTGCCACTTTAACCCTCTCTGACCAATCCATTTAATGTCTACATTTGGCAAAGCAAGGTCTCTCACCATATCTCTTTTTTCTGCATACTTTTCACTCCAGAAGACATAGCTGTGACCTACAATCCACACTGTGAACATCTTTCAAGGAGATCTGGATGCACTCAGGAGGTGTCTTTCAGTAGAATGGCAATATGAAATGAAAGACAGTTGTAAAATGGAGGCATACATATTTTTTTTTAAATAAAAAGAACTCATTGGATGATTCAAATCATTTTACAGTTAAAACTAGGCTGTATGTGTACATTTTTAGAAGCATGTTTTGTATTGGTTCAGAAAATTGTGTTCCCACAGAAGATTAATTTGGATTTGCTGTTAGTTTTGACAGGTGAAGCACTCTTGCTCTTTGGAATAGAAACATTGTGTGCTGAACTTCTGACCTCTCTGCTCACACCAGTGTTCCATGAGCTGTTGCTATGGTAGCAGGCAGAAGTCAAGTTGGGGGAAGGGTTCATTTGGAAAGGGTTGAAATTTGCAACCAATAGAAATGTGTGTTTCCATTAGAAAAAATGTGGGAAGGACTGTGATTTTACATTAACATGTATATGTGTGAAAAAAGAGAGGGAAACATTGCCATTTACTGGTTCTGGTGAGAGGAGAGAGGTGTAGAGCTCTGAGATTCTGACTCTGATAATCTGCTGTTTGAGTGCCACATTTCTTTCTCAACTAACTAATTTCAAAGGTGAGATATGAGTTTGAGAGGGGATGTATGTGGTGATTTTTGATATAAATATTAGAATTGTGATTCTTCTTTTGTATTCTAAAATGTATTATTAAATATTAATACTTTTTTCTTATTTTTCAGATTGAGAAAAAAAATTTACGAAAAAATAAACCTTTTTTCTAGCAATTTAAATGAAGCATTTATTAATAAATACGTTATTTTGTTGGTCAGGTATGTGTGAAATTTCTGTATTTATCACACATTTAGTTTCATGCTCCCTTTTTTTCACTTCTCTCTCTGCTTTTCTCATTTCCGTTGTACTCCCTCAAGGACCTTGTAGGGTAAAATAAACATTTCTTTAAAAAAAAAAAAAAAAAAAAATGCGCGCACGGTAAAAAAATAAAATAAAAAAATAATTAAAAAAATTTAAAAAAAGTTGTGAGGTAAGGTTGGCTCTTAAAAGAGCCGTTGTGTTAATACAGGGACAGAGGAAAGAAAGAATGGAAATATTAACAAGGACCACAGATGTGCTGGTCTATCTTATTGTTTATTAGGGAAACACTGCTCTCCCCATGAACAATTAGACCATAACATCTGGTGCACCTCATTTGTACCCTCTGAAATCGAGGGTTCGTTTCCAGAGGAGCAGAAGAGGGTGATGCTCCCACCGCAGAGGAAGGGCTTGGCTAAGCTGCCGAAGATGTACTCGGCTGAGCTTCTGCGGGTGTGCTCGGGTGACTTTCTGAAGGGTTTGCTTCAGAATGTCGAGCAAAAGTCCTGGGATGTACATCCCTAATGTGTCTCAGCATAGTGTGATTACCAAAGGAATACTTCTTCCTTGGGTTACCTCTAGATAAGACACGCTCACAAAGTGAGCAGGTGACTAATGGAGCATTTACCTTTTTCTGCCCCTCTGGAAAAGTAAAATACTCCCAAACAAAAGAATTGTTTTGTTTCCTCCTTCTCTGCCTGATGATGCTGCTGCCCTGCTCACTCTCAGAAGAGGTCTGCTGCTCTGCCATTGTATCCCAAAGACAATTCAGCTCCTTCTCCTAAGAAATCACAAGCAGTAATGAGGGGAATGGGTGTGGTGTAGGAAGATTCTAGAACTGAAAGTAGTTTAAACCAATCAAAAGTGTTGTTTCTTCATCACATGACCAACCGTACGCGCACGTTAAGCTTACCGAGCGCGTACGGTAAAAGTACGCATGCGCGTACGAAAGACACGTGCGCGCGTGCATGCGCATTACAGGCACGCTCGTACACTTCCGCGTAACGTGCGCGCGCGCGTGCGCGTGTAAAGCATGCGCTTACGCGTCGCGTAGGAAGTACGGACGCCTACGCAAATTGTGTAAAGCATGCGCAAACAGAGTAGAAATATTACGTACGCTCACCGTACATAAAGCGAAGCGTGCGCTTACGGTAAACTTACCGTACGCGCACGGTAAAAAAAAATTAAAAAAAAAAAAAAAAGGTTTGTTGAAGATATTTACTTTGTTATACCATTTATTTAAAAAAGGTGAATTTTTATAAATTGAAGAATGAATTAAAACCATGAATATATACATAGGTAGAATATTGTTTAAAGGAAAAAATAAAAAGGAAAAAAATAATGTAAAAAAACAAAGAAATTCAATGAAAAAACCATAGGTTTCACACACATTATAGTTAGGAATTAGAATTCAAAAAACCATGCAAAAACACAAAAAAATATAGGTTTCACACGCGTTATATTTAGAAATTAGCTTTTAAAAAACCTTTCAAATTCACTGAAAAAACCATAGGTTTCACACACGTTATAGTTAGGAATTAGCATTTAAAAAACCTTGCAAATTCAATGAAAAAACCATAGGTTTCACAAATGTTATAGTTAGCTGGACATTTCGCTCGTAAAATCGTAAAAAAACAATGAAATTCCCCCGTTATAGTTAGTTCAGCTAACTATAACTCGCGCACCCGCAATCCACTGCTGATGACGTCACATATTACATCACTCATGACATGGTCAGTGACATCACTCATGACATCACTGATGACATCTAAAATGACATCATTGATGACATCACTGATGACGGCAACAATGTGATAAATTACAACATATTTTCACACCCTTATAAAACCTTTGATATACCAACTCAAAATTACAGATTTCCATTCTCATATCCATAAATAATGCAATACCAATAACTGCATACCCACATATTAACTTTTAGGTCTTCATACACCTCCACACACTCACGTGTAAAGTCACTCATAGTTACAGTCACTCCATAAAAAAGTATCATATGAATTTATACACACACCTATATAGACACTCACACACTACCAATCATCCATAGAGGTACTCTCACACCTAGTCATTCATAAAAATAATCACACTGCCATTTACTCACCTATGCAGTTATACACAATCAAGTTCCCTTGCTCACAAAAATAGTATCACATTTTTATGCTCTATTAGAATCATTGACAAAAGCACACACTCATCCATACAGTCACTGTCACAATCACACATTCTCACATCTAGCCACTTATATACTCTTACACACATATATACTGCCTTTCACATATGTAGTTAGTCACAAATGTACTACTGAGATATACATTCAATCCCTAACACACCCATACATACACTCGCTCAACCGTACAGTCCATCACAGATGCACTCTTAAAACCATGCACCCATAGAATCACACATCTATGCACAGAGTCACACACAGCCTACCCACACTAACACTCAGGCACCCATACAGATACTCACACAACCAATCGATAACCCACATAGACACTCATATAGATATTCACAAAACCATGCAGCCACTTATACACCACCAGACAGAAACATACAGACATTCACACAGATTAGTCACTAGTCTGCAGTAAGATAAATGTAATGACTCACTTATAGAGTCAGTTACGCACCAAAGAAACTCAACCATTTACACACTTGTACACCCACTCATTCTTCAACAGGCCTTTCCATATATATATTAAACATATTAAAATTGTTAAGAAACACAGACTCAATGGATGACGTCATCAGTGATGTCATCCGTGATGTCATTTTAGATGTCATCAGTGATGTCATGAGTGATGTCACTGACCATGTCATGAGTGATGTAATATGTGACGTCATCAGCAGTGGATTGCGGGTGCGCGAGTTATAGTTAGCTGAACTAACTATAACGGGGGAATTTCATTGGTTTTTTACGAGCGAAATGTCCAGCTAACTATAACATTTGTGAAACCTATGGTTCTTTCATTGAATATATATATATATTGCCAGGCCGACCAATCATTGCAGCCTGTGATGGTCCTTTTGAGAATCTTTCCCAATATATCGACTACTTTCTGCAGGACCACATGAAAAAGTTAGACTCGTACATCCAGGATACAGGAGACTTCCTCAAAAAGATTGACAATTTTAATTGGAAAGAGGATTATTTGTTAGTCACCTTAGATGTATGTTCTTTGTACACCTGCATCAAACATCAAGATGGCCTTAGAGCGGTCGAATTCCATCTGAGTACAACAAAAATGGAATATGCTGATCACACTAGAATGTTATTGAATATGCTATCCTTCTGCTTAGAGAACAACTTTTATTTATTCAATGGTTGTTTTTATCAACAGTTGCGAG
The DNA here is from genome assembly GCF_964204655.1 of Triturus cristatus. Taxonomy (NCBI): domain Eukaryota; kingdom Metazoa; phylum Chordata; class Amphibia; order Caudata; family Salamandridae; genus Triturus; species Triturus cristatus. The sequence goes on along the minus strand of NC_140584.1, from coordinate 629,766,573 downwards.
GAGTAGCGATGGGCGCCAGCTTCTCCCCCAGCTATGCCTGTTTGTTCATGAGCTGGTGGGAGGAGCTGGTGGTCAGGCGCAAATACAAGCATGTTTATACTCAGAATGTGATTTTATGGTTCCGCTATATTGACGACCTTTTTATCATTTGGCAAGGCTCCAAAGAAAGTGTGTTTACATTTGTTGAGGATATTAACTGCAATGATCTTAACCTCTCTTTTACATTCAATGTTAGTGATGAAATAGTGACATTTTTAGATGTACAGGTTTTAGTAAATAACAACATTTTAACTACTACCCTTTTTAGAAAACCTACGGCAGGCAACACACTTCTCCATGCTACTAGTTCGCATCCCCCGCATCTAATTAGAAGTATACCCTATGGGGAGATGCTCCGTATCCGGCATATATGTAGCAATCCTGAGGATATGAAAACAAAGCAAAAAGAATGCATGATAAGGTTCCTAGCTAGAGGGTATAGTTATGAAGTAGTGGAGGCTGCCATGAAGAAGTCCCAGCTAAAACCGAGAGAGGAAATTTTGGAATACAGAAACAAAGAGGCCCCAAACACCAATAATGAGCCAGTACGCCTCATTCTTACATATTCAAAACAAGAAAAAGAATTGAGGAATATCATGAGAAAACATTGGCATTTTATACGGGAAGATCCAGTGATAGGGTGCCTCATGCCCCTTAATCCCTCTATTACTTTTTGCAAAGCTAAAAGCATGGGTAATATGCTTACTGATAATAGTCTAGATACTTTTAAAAAACAAACGTTGAAATGTTGAACAAGAAATGTTTTTTTTAAATGCTCTACCTGCAAGGCCTGCCAGTTTGGTACAAACACCAAGACTTATTGCACGGTATTCCCAGATACGCAAAGGGAAATTAAGCAACACCTTACGTGCAAAATGGACTATTGTGTATATGTCCTGGAATGTGACTGTTCCTTTAAGTATATAGGTAGTACCAAGCTGGCAGTACATAAGCGTATTCTGCAGCACATTAGAGCCATTAACAACAAGGATCAGAATTATCCCGTAGTCAGGCACTTTGAAAAGGTACATAATAGTAACCCCAAATGTCTTAGGTATTTTGCCATTGAATCAGTACCGTCGAAGAAAAGAGGTGGCAACAGGGAGGCAATACTCCGCCGTCTGGAAACTCAATATATTTTGGAGTTTGACTCCAAATGGCCGGGGGGCCTGAATGCCACGGAGGATCTCTACACCTTTCTTTGATTTACGGTACTTGATAGGTAACCAGCCTTATCTGTCATAATTACCCTTTTATCGCAAAGTAATACAGGTATAGTTTATTCTGGGACTTTTTACTGTTATTTTTAATGATTGGTTTTAAGGATACTGTAGGGTAGTAATTTTTATATACCTAGTGTCTTTTTATTGATCATTTTAAATATGTCACAAGTCTTTTACATTTGCTTATTTTCCTGTGTTTCATTGCCTATTTATCTCTGATGAATTTGACTTGAACTTGCTTAGATTGTGGTATCGGATTATTCTCTTTTTGTATTCCACCATATTTGAACTGCTTGTACCATTTATCATTTGTCTCAACCAATGATTGCCTTTTTTGCACCAGTAGCACCAGTCACTTTATGTCCATTAAGTACTGTCGCATTAATGCACTTTAATAGACTATGTATTTTGTACGGAGAGTTGGACTACTGTTGCAGTATGATTGCCTTTTTTGCACCAAGTAGCACCATTCACATTATGTCCATTTAGTACTGTGGCATTAATGCACTTTATTAGATTATTTATTTGAACTTAGAGTTGGACTATTGTGGGAGCATGTAATTTATTTACATGATGTTTTTTATTATAGCATGGTGAGCACTTTAATAATTTAAAATAATATGACATACGACATACTGTTAATTGACACCTAGGAAAGAGATATATGCGAAACAAATATTTTCTCTGTATAACTACTGGCATTTGGGCTTTGAATCTCTAGTTACAATGTAACACATGCTATGCATTTGCTAAAATGGCTCTGTGACCAGCGCAATGTATTTACATTGTATTTTCTGTCCCTTAGTATGTCTTTTATGTCTATTGTAAATTTATGAGCACTTGCACTTTAAAAATGGGTTTGGCCAAGCGCGTGGTCAGGTGATCAAGGCCGCTTGGACAGCCGAAACGCGTCTTGACATCAATGGGGAAATAAATAAATAAAACTGTTTGGCACTTCAAGAGGTCTGCGCCCGTGATTCCTTTAAAGGAGTTATATTGCGAGTTGTTTGGAAAATATATATATATATATTCATATTCACTTAAAAAACCATAGGTTTCACACAGGTTATAGTTAGGTGGATATTTCACTCGTAAAAAACCAATGAAATTCCCCCGTTATAGTTAGTTCAGATAACTATAACTCGCGCGCCCGCAATCCACTGCTCATGACGTCACATATTACATCACTCATGACATGGTCAGTGGCATCACTCATGACATCACTGATGACATCATCCTTGTGATAGAGTGGCGGTCGCGCGAGTTATAGTTATCTGAACTAACTATAACGGGGGAATTTCATTGGTTTTTTACGAGTGAAATATCCACCTAACTATAACCTGTGTGAAACCTATGTTTTTTTAAGTGAATTTGCAAGGTTTTTTAAATGCTAATTCCTAACTATAACGTGTGTGAAACCTATGGTTTTTTAAGTGAATTTGTACAGTTTTTTAAATGCTAAGTTATGTATTTATAATTTTTTTTTTTTTTCAAGGTTTTTCACCGTGCGCGCACCGTGCACACGCTTTGGGCGCACGGTGCGCTGCGCGCACATTGCGCGCACCCCACGATTTAAAAAAAAAAAAAATAACATGTTTTTTTCCCCTTGGGGGTCCTTCTGTGACCCCCTGACAAAGGCTAGGGGGTCAGGAACTCTCTTCCCTGCCCCCTTTTCACGTTTTCCACCTTTTTTCCCCCTTTCCTTTTCAGTGCGAGAGACAAAATGGCGGCCGACACTTCCTGATTTCGACTGATTGGAATGTTTACCGACATCTAACAACCAATCAGAATTTCGCTTGCGCACGGTACCGTGCGCGCACGTGTGCGCACCGTGCGCGCGTATAGATATTTATATGCTTTTAAATGCTATTTTCTTAGGAAATACTGAGCAGATTGACACCAGACCTGCTAAAGGCACTTCCCACACCTGAGGACTCCCTCTCTGCCAAATTTCAAGTAATTCTGTTCAGCCGTTCGGGCTGTACCTTCGACTAAAGGTCCTATGGAAAAATGCATGGGGAAAACGCGTTTTGGGACCACCCTTTTTTCTCGGCCCCCGCTTGACGAATCACCCCGAGACTTTCAGAGTAGGAGCTGAGCGGAGCGCCCCATTTGTTTTGAAAATTTCGCGAGGATTCGTCAACCGGCGCCAAAGATATTCAAAATAGAATTTTCAGATTTCCTATGAAAACACGGTCCTAACTATAACTATCTACTGGCGACCGCCAGTACATAATATATGCATATATAAATATATACTTGAGAAAGGCTACAAAGCAAAAACGCATTGCCGTTGACATCGCAATAAATATGAGATTTCACCATGAGGAGTGCCTTGACGATTCATTCTTTGTATACGGATATATATATATATATATATCAAAGCACAAGAAGAGCCCACAGCTTCGGCATCATGTTGAGCTGACATTTTATTCGGCATAGTGCGGCAGCTTAAACAACTCATTAAATCCTATATATATGTGTATTACCAGTTATGGTTTGGACCTTATTTCCATAGGAAAAACATTTTTTGACTTGCCCATATCTTTTGTGCCGTTTGACAAATCTTCATGAAATATTCCCCCATACAGTATGTCAGTTATTCTTGTTGCGCATGGAAAGTTTCGGGATGATCCATCAAGCGGGGGCCAAGAAAAGGGGGAGGATCAAAAAGTGCATATCCTATGTTAATTCCCATAGGAGCTTTGAGCACGACTACAGCCCGAACGGCTGGACGGAATTACACCAGATTTGGCAGGAAGGTAGATTTTGGTTTGCTTTCAGTCGGCCGGTGTAAATTCATTCAGTAGTTGCTGAGAAATTTAAGGGACAAAATTTCGAGTCCCGAAATAAATGCTCAAAAAAAGAAAAGGGACCCTAGCAGGGCAAAAAAAGTATTTTTGTAAAAAAAAAATATTGGTTGCAAATTCATGGAATTCGCAGCAAAAAAATAAGCTTATTCCTTGGGGAATGAAGTCTCCTTAGATGCTGAGGGTCCTTGGGGACCAAGAACCCCTCCTGCTATCACCAGTAACCAGCAGGGCTGCCGAGACCTAACTGGTACCTCCCCCCTTTCTCAACCACTCTGCAAACATGCCTCCTGGCCAACTACTGGTTGGGGGAGGAAGTTCCCTTGGCTACTGACGGTCATTGAGGGCCAAGAAACCCTATTATTATCACAAGTAAGTCCTCTGCTGAGACCTCGATCGAGGCCCGCCCCCTTTTTCAACCACACTTCAAACAGGCCAACTCATGCACTACTCATTGCGGGATGAAGTCCCCTTGGATGCTGAGAGTCGTTGGGGGCCAAGAACCCCTTTTGTTACCACCAGTTAAGTCCCACACACTGGGATTGCTGAGACCGGAGGTCCCGCCCCCTTTATCAACCACTCTGCAAACACACCTCCTGGCATTATTGGTTGGAGGATGAAGTTCCCTTGAAGCTTGCAGAGCAAAGTTTACCACCCTCCCCTAAAATAAAGGTGAGAAATGAGCAGAAAAGGCAAAATAAAGGTGAGAAATGAGCACAAAGAGGCAAAATGTAGGTCAGAAACCAGCAGCAAGAGGCAAAATTAAGGTGAGAAACGAGAAGAAAGAGTCAAAATAAAGGTGAGAAACAAGCAGCAAGAGGCAAAATAAAGGTGAGAAATGAGCAGAAAGAGGCAACATAGAGGACAAAAACCAGCAGCTAGAGGCACAATAAAGGTGAGAAACAAGCAGAAAGATGCAAAATAACAGGCAGAGGTAGCAGAAAGAGGCAAAATAGAGATCCGAAATTAAAAGCAAGAGGCAAAATAGAGGTCAGAAACGAGCAGCAAGAGGCAGAATAAAGGTTAGGAGCAAGCAGAAAGAGGCAAAATAATGGGCAGAATAAGCATAAAGATGCAAAATGGAGGGCAGAAGCGAGCAGAGAAGGGGCAGAAAAAGAAGCTTGAAATTAGCAGAGGAGGCACAAAACTGAAGGCAGCAGAGGGTAGCAGGAGGACATCACAGGGGGAACTGGCACAAGGGCCTGCTCCCATGTGCCCCCTGCCTTTTTATAATGCACCCACAGACAGACACTCATACACCCACTTATTCACCCACTCAGAGACTCATCCATCCACTCACAGGCTTTCAAAGACACTCATGCACCCACTCACAGACCTAGTCTGAGACTTACACACCAACTCACAGACCCACTCAGACACTCATGTTCCAACTCACACACCCACTCAGACACTCATGCATCCAGTCACAGACCCACTCGGACACTCATACACCCACTCACAGACCCATTCTGACACTCATGCACCCACTCACAGACCCACACTGGTACTCCTATACCCACATACACAGCCATGTACACACCCATACAGTAACTCATGCACCCACTCAGAGACCTATACAGCCACCCACCGATCCATTCATCTACCTATACATCCACTCACACACCCACTCACAAAGGTTACAGATTGCAATTAGGAAATAAAAAATATTTAAAACGCTGAAATTCACTGAAAAAGCCAAAGGTTATAAGGACATTATAGTTAGGAAATATAATTTTTTTAAACCGTAGCAAGTCACTGTAAAAAAACAAAGGTTACTGAGACATTTTAGTTCGGAAATTGAATTTAAAAAACCTTAAAAATTCATTGAAAAAACAAAGGTTACAGGCATGTTATTGATAGGCTCAGATTTCACTCATACAAAGCCAGTGAAATTCAGCAGTTATAGTTACCTGAGCTAACCATAACTTAAACCCCTGCAATGCACTGCTTATGACCAAACATATTACATCACTCACAACATGGTCAGTGACATTACTGATGGTATCACTGATGACAGCACTGATGACATCAAATGACATCACTGATGACATCTCAAATGACATCACTGACATCATCCACAGAAGCACTCACACACCCTCACCTGTAAACATACCCTCATACACCCACTCACATGCCCACACAACCACTCACATACCCATTCACAGACCAATACAAGTACTCACACAACCACTCACTCATCCATAGAGTTACTCATGCAACCAGTCACTTGCCCATACAGACACTCACACAGCCACATACTCACCCATACACACACTCATTCACCTGTACAGCCACTCACACACCCACTCACTCACCCATACAGTCTCTTAACACAGCCACTCACTCACCCATACAAGCACTCACACACCCACACAACCACTCGCATAACCATTCACACATTCATACAAGCATTCACACATCCGCTCAGTCACCCACACATCCATTCACACAGACACTTACTCTGCAATACAGCCACTCACACACCAAATCTCTAAACCAAACAGCCATTCAGGCACCCACTCACTCACCCATACAGTTACTTACACACCCACTCACCCACCCATACAGCCACTCACACAGCCACTCACTCACCCATACAGCCACTGACACACCCACTCACTCGCCAATACAGTCACTCACAGAGCCATTCACCCACACAGCTACTCATACACCTACTTATAAATTCATACAGCCAATTCTTCTGACCAGTCTACAGGAGATCGGCAATGCAGACAAGGCACTAGATTGATGCACGATAACGATAGGTCTCAGGCAGTATTTCTACCCCTATTTATGTGTGAGTATAAGATCATGAGCCAATGAGTCCCTCATGGATCAGCACTTAGCCATATGCACTTCGATATTTACATTCACCCACTGGAAAAATGTATCAAATCATTCGGCCTTCAGTGCATGAAATACACAAATAGAACTCCCATAAACTTAACTCAGACAAGACAGGGGCAAAACACTTGTATCCCATTGGAGTTTTGGCCTTGCACTTGGTCAACTTCACCTGCCCAGCCAATATGGTTAAATATATGGAGGTCTACCTGGAACCAGAACTTTCTTTTGCAAGATTAAGCATGTTGTGGCAATCTCCGTCATTCTGCTAAAGGTGCTCAGGTAAGTCCAACATTTCCTTTCAAAACCTATCCACCAAGTGGTGATCCACATATTTTATTACGTTTTCATACATACACATTTATTACCTCACTTGTGTTCTGTTATACAGACCCCCGAACTACATGCAGGAATTCTCTCAGGCCCTGGCAGAATCTATTGGTCCTCTAATTATAGATCATGCCAATGTCCTTCTTATAGGAGATCTAAAATACTGGGCCAACGAGGAAAGAGGGGGGAAGCAAGCTATTGATCTCACTGCCGCCCTTAGCAACTTGAACATGGAACAACTAGTAAAACTCCCGACTCATATTAAAGGTCACGTTTTGAACCAGATCTGGACCATCAAATTTCCGGTGTGGAAGCTGAATATAGCCCCATGTGGGTGGTCTGTTCATTACCTGATTTCCTTCTCAGTGTCTCTGCCTAATGGGATATGTCCTCCTACTGGACCAGCCATTCTTCTAGAAACTGGGCCCAGGTCAACCTCACAGCCTTCTGCAGGGAACAAAGGAAGTCTCTGCCTGTAGCTAAGGAGGACTTTGAAGTTTATGAGCATGAAGTCACGAGCTGGCTGAGGGAGGTCAGTAATGACCATGCACCACTCCATAGAACCAGATCGCCAAGAGTCTCAGATGATCAAACATAATCTTCGACCAACAGAAAGGAAATGGCGGTCTAAGTACTCGCCAGACCTTAAAATAAGGTGTATCCAACAAATTAAAACCTACAAATCTCTTTTAAGGCAAACCAAAGTGAGCTATTTCACAAGTAAAATCTTGAATGCCCCCAATAAATTTAAAGAGATATTTGAGATTGTCTCAGACCTCTCCTACCCAGAAAGAATCAGTCTCCCGGTTATACCGACTCAGAATTTGTGTGACTCTCTAAATGCTTTTTTGTGAACAAGATTGAGGCTATTAAAAAGAGCATTCCCTCTGGCCAATCTTACAATAATTCCTCACCAGGCGATATGAACAGTCATACGATCTCCTGTTTCCCCAATATATCGCAAGAGGACCTAGCTAAATTACTAACTAAAGTTAAGTCAGGTTCACCTAATGATATCTGCCCCCATAGGTCCTAAGAGTAGTAGCGACCGCTTTCATAAACATTATATTGTCACTTCTCAATCAACCCATTCATTCTGGGTTGGTCTACAGATGCTTTAAAAAAGTGATTATCGTACCTCTTCTAAAGAAAGCGGGAGCTGATCCCATGGGTATGAAAAATGTTGCCCTGTCTCTCTCCTGCCTAATTTGGCAAACCTTCTGGAGGCACATGTAGCCCACCATCTCTGCTCATTTGTAGAGGAGTCAGATTTCCTGGACCTCAGTCAAGCAGGAATTCGGCCCGCATACTCCACCAAAGCAATGATCATGTCAGTTGTAAACGACATGCTTAAGTAAGTAGACAATGGAAACACTCAAGCTTTGGTGTTATTAGACTTGTCTGCGGCATTTGACACGGTCGACCATATCATTTTGACTGACTGGGTTAGGGCCGCAGGGCTGCGGGGTTCAGTGCTGAATTGGATCATATAATTTTTGAGCGATAGATCTCAATTGGTTACGTTACCCCCTTTTAATTCATCAGAGGTTCAACTGAACTGTGTGGTACCACAAGGCTCTTCCCTTTCTTCTCACCTCATTAATATCTATATCAGTCCCTTGGTCAACTCCCTCAAAAACATGAAAGTCAACATTTTTAATTATGCTGATGACATGCAATTGTTATTCACAATCATCGACAGTGCCACGTCCAGACAGCAATTCCAAGATACTATGCTATTCATCGGTGATTGGATGAACAGCAACCATTTGAAGCTAAACTCTGACAAAACAGAGATCGTCATCACAAAGAAAAAGGTGGACAGCTGGAACTCCTTCCTCAGGCCCAGCGAGATGGGTCCCCCCCACACCCAAAAAGGCAGTAAAAAGCCTTGGTCTCATCATTGATAAGGAGCTATCATTCTAGCAGCAGGTTAGCTCAATGACATTGGCTTGCTTCTGCCAATTGGGACGTATAAAAAAGATAAATAAATCCTCACTAGGGAGGCTCTGACCCAAGTAATATTAGCCATAGTAATGTCCAGAATCGACTATGCTAATTCACTTTATTTGGGTATCCCAAATTCCTTCTGCACAGGCTCCAGCTAATTCAAAACCAGCCCCCCGGCTGAAATTCCACCTGCCCAGACCTGGCCACATTTCACAGGTGACCAAGGACCTCCACTGGTGGCAAGTGGCACAGAGATCTAGGTTCAAGGTGTGCTGTACGGTCTTTGCGGCCTTAAATTTGAACTGTCCTGCCTTTGTAAAGTCTCATATTATTAAATACTGCCCCACCAGAGAACTGAGATCCAGCCACCTACACCACCTAATCATCCCCTCTCACAAAAAGCAAAGGACTGGAGGGTGTAGGTTCTCTGTCACGGAATACATTATCTTTGGATCTTAGGAATACTTCTAACTACACCAGATTCAGACAACTTCTGCAAACTTAGCTCTTTAAACAGGCTTAGCAGTAACTGGTGATTAAGCCCGTACTTGACCACCTAGCGCCAAGAGACCGTCTGGTGAACGTGCGCTTTAGAAATTGGTACTAACATAACATAACATACCAAACCAATGCTAAATTCTATAGGCATGCTGTTGAGCTATCATTACTATCTATCCTATTCACATTTGAAATGTCTGAGCCAGACAGCTTTTCTTCCCTAAGTAAACATAGACATACATATACTTACTTGTCTCACCCCAACTGACCCTTTTGCTCACCCCTGACCTTATTCTCCTGCTCTCCTTTCACTCATCATTAGGCCATGTCTTCTAAATTTTTCCACAGGCCCCAGATCTTTTTCAATATGTGGAGGCATTAGCTTGCCTTTTATACTAGCTTTTTAGCTCTCATGTTCCAATCCATGTTACTCTTTCACTTTTGAATGGAAGGCAGTGTTTCTCTGCCCCAGTATTTAATCAAATTCCTGAGTACTACCAAGGCCACTTTGCAGAAAAGAAGTGAGTAATGGTCAAGGAATTGCTCTCCCCAATACCCAGGGACACCAATTGTGGGGTGAGCATCACCAAACTTACACCTCTGAAATTCTGTGATCCACTTTACCTCAGTTCTTGGGCACTACCATATCGAGTGTATTAGGATGCCTTTCAGACGGCAGCCCTTTCAGGCATATATCTTTATCAATCCTCCCTATACGTAATGGCGCAGTTCTAGTATAGTTTGCCCTGTGGAGCAGCATTAATTGAATCAAAACGGCACTGACAACCACCTCTCCTGGGTATCAACATGCCATCTCCCAGTAGTCATCCCCAGTCTACCTAAGTCGCACTCCCATTTCTTTCCAACGTGTCTAGTGGTGTGTGGCTATTTTGCAGAAGAGTTGAGTAGATTTGGGTTTTATCACGTGGCTCATCAGGGAGGCCCACAGCACTCTAAATTCTCATGGGGACTTCTTTGCCACATCTTTCAGGAGGGCCCCAGAGCCTCGTAGTATATATCAGCAGGCTCATACATAGTCGGCAGGATTACTGTAACGTTTACTTTCTGGTATTGGATGGGGGTCTTATGAGGAACTTGCAGAGGATACAGAATGAGGCCGCCAGATTAGTACTGGTCCTGCCATTCTTTTCCTCTCCTCCTGAGGCTTTGAAATTATTGTACTGGTTTCAAGTGTAAATAAGCATTTGCAATGCAATAGGTCTCGCAATTGTAAATGACAAGGCCTTTTATTTATGTGTTTTGAAAACCTGCAAGTAGGGCTTAAACACGTACATTGCACTTATAGTCCTTGCTTACGAGAAGCAAGGCTGACAGTAACTGTGCCTCTTTTACTGGCATAAGCAAGGACTATAAGTACAAAGTGCGTGTTTAATCACTACTTGCTGGTTTTCTAAATACACAAATAAGAGGCATTGTCATTTACAATGCCAATAGCTCAAACTGTTGCGAATGCGAGACCTATTGCATTGCAAATGCTTTTTAAATATGTGCCTGCTCTTGCATCTCAGTCTAAGCAACAAACCCTAATGATATTTATATTTGGCACGCTATTGCATCACAATCTAAGTGATATTACCCAATTATCTCCATACCTCACCATACATTAGATAAACTGCTTAATTTGTGCTGGTGGTTGAGGGGTGGTGGGCATGCTCATTTTTAGAGATTGGGACTTAATTATCATGGCTAGAGTTTGAACCAGAGTAAGATAGACCATAGTAAGAGAGAGCAAAAGACTGAGACGGGAGAACTTGGGAGGAAGAGAAAAGAGGAAAACTGTGACAAAGAGAAAGAAGGGATGAAAAAGTATAAGGGTGAGACAAAGAGACAGAGAGTTAATGGTGTGGACGAAAGAAGCATGGGATGGAATCAAGACTATACAGGCAAATTTTGTATTTCAAATCCTGGCATTCCGCAACACTGGTATACTCTCTACAAATACCTATCCATACATACACAGAACAGACCTATTAAAAAGAACACTTCAGAAAGACTACCCTCATAGGGACAGAGCATAGGGTGGCATTCTACAAGAGATAATTGTAGTTATGGGGCTATAAAGAGACTTCCCAAAAAGAGAGAGGGCAAAGAATAGGCATTTACCAAGAGATCACTTCAACTGCAGAGAAGATGTGGCGTAACTGCAGGAGTTGCCGACCTTGGAACTGGGGAACCAGGTTTGAGTTTCGGCGTCAGCTCAACATCCTGTGATTCTGGCCAAGTCACTTAATCTCCCCGTGCCTAACAAAAATTAATGTGTCCTTGTGTAATGTAACTGGTGCTCATGTAAAGCGCTCCAATACCTTCTGGTCTAGTTTGCGTTATATAAAACCACAACTTTTTTCAAAAATGTTTTTAAAAACTGGACCACACTGTGAGGGAAAACTCTGCAAAGAGAGCACCTAGAGGAGACAGAACAAATAAGATGAAATACCATCACAAACAATTTGCTGTAAAGAGACTGGGTCAAGAGAATAAGACCCCTACCAAGAGACTATCGCGAAGAGGATGCTCTAATGAGGATAATGCATTAGGGAAAGTGTGTAGTGTAGGGGTCTACAAAGAGATCGTTTCAGAGAAAGCAATGCAAAGAGACCGTCCTTTGAGAGACAGAGCATAGGATAAACCTCTTATACTTCTGCAAAGAGACTATCCTGCGATGAAGATCCCTGTAAACAGAGTGACCACTCCCAGCGGAAGAGAGCACAGACATATGAGCAAATAAGAGACCTCAGCAGAGACAATTCTAACAGGGAGAGAAGATAGGCAAGACCTCTACAAAGAAACTAGTGCAAAACTACTGCTCCAAAGACTGCTTCCTAGCAGGGAGAAGAATGCAAAGTGACAGTCCTTAGGAGGACAGATCATAGGGTAGACCTCTATCAAGAAACCACCATCAAGAGACCAACCTCAGATGGTGATGTTGCAGGAGAGACATCTGCAAAGACAGTGGCACTGATGCAAAGAGATTGTCCTGAACGAGTAGACCGCTGTCAGGTGACCGCTGTGAGGTGTAGTGAGCACAGGACAGGACTATGTAGAGTGACCATCGCTAAGAGACCACAACAAGACAACTCTGCAAGGAGACATCTGCATGGACACCCCTCTAAAGATACCAGTGTTAGGTGAAGAGAGCACAGGAGAGCGGGGGAAGAAAGAATGGAGCAGGGAGAGAGATGTAGGGGTGGAGATGGGGACAGGGAAGTGTCGGAGACAAGATAAGAAGAAACAATGGCAGAAAGGATGGGGTGAAGGGAAAGTAAGGGAGAGAAAGAAGGAAAAGGAGGAAAATAAGGAAAAGGAGAAAGCAGGGAGTTGCATCAGCACAAGAAACAAGAGTTGGGAAGGGGAAAATGGAATGAGAGCGGAAGAAGGAAGAGACACGGTGTGGAGATGTTAGAGAGACAGAAAAGAGACACCAATGAGAAGAAGGGGTGAGGCGGGGAGAAGGGAGGGATAGAAGCTGGAAGGAGAGCGCCTGGGGAAGGGTAATTTATGTTGGAAGAAAAGAAATGAGTAATGGAGAGGTGGAGATGAGAGTATGAGGGGCTTAGACAAAGAAAGAGGAGGTAGGAAGGGAAACTGGGGTAAGGAACAGCCGACGGGGGAGAAAGAACCATCAGGGGTAGAGGAAGGAAGAGAGATGAGAGTGACTGCAGAGGAAAGAGAGGGATGAAAGTGCGACAAGGTAGCCGGGGAGCAGCACCGCCAGGCAGAAGGGATTAGGGGAGATGCGCTCCAGTGATGGAGGGAGCACAGACAGCTGTGAATGTCAGAGCCGCAGATATGGGCCCGGTATCTCCGCCGCCATCAGGCGCCATCAAAGGGCCAGGTGTCGTTCTAGTCGATCCTGGTGCTGGCGGGCACGAGACGGAGCTTAGAGACCTGTGACGGCGTGGAGAGAGGGAGAGAGGGGGAGTGACGGGAAGTGACGGCCATGGAGAGACAGAGGCCAAAAGAAGCAAAGATACCCAGACAGGGCCCCACACTAAAAGAACTAAGAGACAGAGGCAGGCAGAGACAGGAAGGCTGTAACAGAGGAAGACAGAGTCAGAGAGTGACAAACAGGCAGAAATGGAGGCAAAGATAGACAGAGCGGCAAGAGATGATTTGCATAGAGATGGCGACAGACAGAGGCAAAGAAAGAGGCAGACAAAGGCCGCCAGAGTTATGCAGAGTCCGAAAAATGCAACGGAGACAGAAACTAACAAACATCCATAGAAAGACCCCCAACAGCAACAGACAGTGGCAGTAACAGAGGCCGACAGAGATAGGCAGAGAGCGCCAGGCAGTGGTAGAAAGGGATACAGAAGCATAGACGGAGACAGGAAGTAACAGATTTGCAGATACAGAGTTGACAGAAACCTACAGAGTCAGAGAAAGAAAGAGACAGGCAGGGGCACGGAGGCAGAATTAGAAGGAGGTAGACAACAAGCCAACTCCGAGGCTCCCGAATCCGTGCAGGGTCCCCGGGAGCTTCCGAGATGATCTGGAGCCGACAGGGGGAGGGAGGGAAAGTGAAAGCGTGCCATGCGCACGCTGTGGTGAAACGCCGCGTGCACATCTCCTGTCCTGTCTGACGCGTGCTGTGACTGTGATGTTCAACTTGAAAACGTCATGAAATAAAAGGAGAAGAATGAAGACCTCGCGATTGATTTATTGATTCAATTATACTGTTTAATCACATACTATGAACGTCAGAAGCTCTTGAATTTTACGTGTGCTGGGGGTTTGAGAAAAACTGTCTGACGCGTGCACATCTCCTGATCATCTGGAGCCGACGGGGGGAGGGAGGGAGGGAAAGCGAAAGCGCGCCATGCGCACGCTGTGTTGAAATGCCAGCCCTACGTGGGGACAGGAGATGTGCATGCGTAAGGAGTGCACATCTCCTGTCCTTACGCGTGCACTTCTCCTTTCTCCCTTCCGCCCAAAAAGCGACGACAATAGATCTCGCCAGGGCGGGCAGCGCATCCGCTGCATCGCTAGGCGAGACCTATAAAGGGTGTGTTTAAGTCCCTCTGCTTTGTATTTAAAGCAGTCCACCTCATAGGACCAGATTACCAAGTACAAACGCTTGTCAACTATATCCCAACAAGCTGCCTCTAGCTCTTTCAGAACTAAAGTTTTTTTGCTAGCATTATGATGCTGGTTCGGTAGGTCCCAGTGGGAGGGAAGTGTTGTCTCGTTATACCCAGCTATTCTCTGTTTTGGCTAGTGCCATGACACCACTCAGGGTATTTGTTGCGCTGTATAAATTCTGTAACACAACATAAGGCAGTGAGACTCAACAAATCCACTCCCTTTGGGCAAGGTGGGCGTACGAAACACCCCAGGCCCATGGGAAAAGTAGAGTGTTGACAATGATGCCCACATCTTGCGCAAAGTGAGATAATACCAAAAATCTTCTGGCCCTTGAGCAATCTGATGGAACAACAGATACTCTCAACCCACGTTGAAGGTGGCATGCAATAAATGCACCGCCACTCTTTGGCAAGATATAAGACTACAAAACAATGCCTTCCTGCCTTTGGACTGGAAAGGAGAATAGGACGTGCCCACAGAGCTTGGACTAGGTGGAGTGGGCGACAAGAAAATAGGAACATTGCTGAAATGTGTCATTATATTTAGTTTTAATTAGTTCTCTGATGCGTCTGCAGACTGTGTGAGCGCTAAATAAAAATAACATTTGAACTACATATTATCATACACAAAAATGTGATAATAACATTTCAAAATAATTATACCTATTGTAAATCACATGCATCTTTTCCTTACATAAATAAATAATTAAGTTTATAAATAATTCAAAATGATAGGGTTTCATAGTCTCTTCTTCTGCTGTTGTTTCTCTTGTCGATTAACATTACAGGAGGACATTCTCCTCCCACCCCCTAAAGCCTCGGGCGGGTCTAAGCAATTATTATCCATCTAGAAATGTGTATTTTAAGAATAGGAACTCTTCTTAAGCAATACAAAAGCAGTGGAATGTTGTTTCGAAATGTTACCTCACACTTTGAACACTCTGTGGTGCTAAAAAAGTTACGAGAAGAAATTCACAACGTAAACGTAGAACTACTATACAAAATCTAGCAAACACTGTACAAGACAATAACCTTTCAGAATGCACCTAAAGACTTTTTAAACATGGCTATAGAATTTGGGAAGGGATTGCAACTAACATCCTAACAATATTTTGCAATTAAAAATGATTGCGCCTACTTTAACGCACCGAGGAAGTGGGAACTGGTAATCACCTCTACATGTGCTTCTCCGAGATGAGTTCCTTTAGAAATAAGATATGTAGACCCATGGCTTTAAGTGGGCCGGGTATTGCTGGTGCTCAACACCGGCAGTTCTTAAAAGCAGGTGCGGTGGCTGGTCCCTATCGGGCTCTTCAGTTTTACCCCCAGGGTGAAAAAAAAACGTAACTCTGCAGGTAGTCACTGCCCTTGATGTAACTTGAAAAAACTCGTTTTTCAGTTTTATAAAGCGCGACCTTGGAGCGCTTTACATGAGCTCTACCACACAAGGACATAGTCATGTTTTGAATCACAGAATGTTGAGCCAACGCGAGGCTCGAACCTGCTTTTTCAGCTCGAAAGTCAGCAGCTCCACCCTTACGCCACAACCTCCCGCACAAGAACTGAACCTTTTTCAAAATAATATACAACGAAGTCATAGTTGTTGCTTATTTATCGTATGCAGTTTACAACCATTGACAAAGCCAATAGTCCTGGCTTTTAGTAGGTGTAATGTTACTTGTGTTATATATCTGGCTGAATAGACAGAAGCAGCAAAATACCATTTGGGCAGCACACTATATTAATTGCAGATATTTAGCTTAAGTGTTTTAAGCCATGCCCTTATTTACATCGGCCACGCCCCTATGAGAGACCACGCCATTTTGTTCATCCCACTTAAAGCCCTGTTTAGACCTATACTGGTTTAAAGCTATTTTACAGTTTGCACCTATCAGCAGAGGAGCTCAAAATGTGCAGTTGTACATAAATGTTAATGTAGGAAATTGGATTATTAGTTGGGTGAGAACCCACTTCGAATTATCACAACCCTTTTCATAGTGAACCACAAAGTCACTAAATACACCTGTGCTTAACCCTCTGGTAGCTTGGCACAAAAGCAGCCAGGCTTAACATAGAGGCCATGTGTAAAGTATTTATGCAGCACTCAAACAGCAATGAAGGGAAAATACAACACAAGAAGAAAGAAAATAGAGGATATTTTACTAAATACAATGACTCCAAAATGACAAAAATCTAATCAGTAGATACGAGGTTATGAGTTTTTAACATTTAGGTAAAAAAGCACCAAAAGGTACAAAGCTCCAACTGTAGGTATCTGATCGCGGGGGACCGGGACAAAGTCACAAGTTCAGCCCAACCGCGATGAAGCCTGGGCTGGAAACAGGACTAAGTTTGTCCCACTGGAAGTTTTACCTTCTAACTTTGATGCACAGACAATGTGGCATGGTGCAGCGTAGCTCGTGGCTCTGTGAGGCTTTCCATCAGGAGCTGTGTGGTTCTTCTGGGCTGTGCATCACCCTGAGTCAGATCCAGTGAAGCCAGGGATCAGGAGCTGGGTGCTTCTGCATTACAAGACCCTCCGTTGCCTTGCATCAGATACAGTGAAGCTGCAAATCAGGAACTGCACTGCAATGGGCTGTGATGTGAGACCCTGCATCGCTCTGCATCGGATTTGGTGGAGCTGCCAATCAGGATTTCCATTGTGCTGCAATGTGAGGCCCTGCGTTGCTCTGAAATGGCTCAAGTCAAAACTTCAGTTGAGCAGGGAGAAGTACACTGACTCCAGCCCAGGGTCCAGAACCTTGGGGACTGCACTTTGGGTTAGAAATACTCCCCTAGACGCCAGCAGAGTGGACCACGTCAGGTCCAGCAGTGTCTGGTCAGCTGGAAAGCAGTCAAATCTCTGAAAGCTTGTTGTGTCCCTGTAGCACAAACAGGAGGTCAGCAAACTGACACTTTGAGTCATTTTTGGGGTCTGGGTTCAAGGCAAACAGGTCCAGGATTTCTTCTTCATACAGCAGGGCAGTTTTTCCTCTGATTCTTCTAGGTTTTAGGAGTGTTCTGAATCCAGGTACTGGGGGGGTGCCTCTTTTATGCTCTGTGTCAGCGTCTGAGTGTGGGACGCCGGTGGGTCTAAAACTAAAACTGGTTCTGCTAATTTCTTCCTCTTCTCCTGTGTTTGCCTCCAGTTTGTCTAGCAACACAAAGGCAGCCAATCTAGGTGTGAGCTTCACTTGCCAGTGATACAGTAGGCACCTTCTGAAGTCAGGAAGGGACTTGGGAAACCCATTGAAGTTCAGGAATGGGCTCGGTACAACCCACCCGGCCATCCTGCTCAGGTGCGGAATGCACTTCCCCACAACCAAAGCTCTTTTGCCCCCTGTCTGGGAAGAATAAACATCACACTACAGGACAGCTGGCAGAAAGGCATGTTAGACTTAGGCCTGAAAAGTGTTAACTTTCTAAAAGTATAATTTTCAAAATAGTAATTGAAAATCGACTTCACCATTAAAGAGGGTTTTAAATTACAATTAAAATTAATGGAAGAAGCTTTTCTCTCTTTGCTCCCAAACTGAGTTTAGCGCTGATTAAATGTAATAAGGTAAACAAATGTATGGGAGGCCAGCCTTGGTACAGTGAAAAAAAAGACTGTAAAGATGTCTCACTGCCAGGACCTATAAAACTTAAAATATACATATCCTACTTTTTTTTAAATAACATGGAACCTGTCCTATGAGCATTTAGGGCCTATCTTAGGCGTGACCTGTAAGTATTTTAAAAAAAAGGTTTAGGTCTTGTAAAAGTTTTATTTTGCTAGGTTGAAATAGCAGTTTTAAAACTGCCCTACTGGCTGCAGTAGCAGGTCTGAGACATGTTTTACAGCGCTAATTTAGTATGTGGCACAATCAATGCTGCAGCCCACTTTCAGCATATATTTGTACACCTGGGTGCAAATAGTAATAAATACTGAGAAAATATATGTAAATTAAACATACCAATAGGGTATATGCCAATTTCACCAAGTTCAAAAGGGAGAGAGCACAAAGGCTATACCACCAGTTAACAGGAGTAAAGTTCACAGTTCTAAAGCCACCAAAAAGGTGGTTCTGCTAAACTAAAGTGGTAAAGGGAAACATTTAGGGACTTACCATGCAAGAGATGATCATTTCCAACATCAAGAAGTCCAGTTATGCAGGAAGATGAAATAATATTTAGTCTGAAGGATGTCACTGCTCTGTTCCTATTTCTAAATTTAAAACATTGTGTTTGTCTGGCAAATTGACAGGTTATCTATCCTAACCAATAAACAAATTGTTTTTATTGGTTAGGATAGGGCACCTGTGAGCCTATAAAATAACCACACTCAAAATAAAATACAGCTTGTGGTGTAGCATGAGCCAAAAAAATATGTTTTCTTCACTAAAACCAGTAAAAAATTAGGAAAGTTAAAACAATAGTAATAGGTGCCCTACCTGTGGATAATAATGAATTACTATATGAATGAGTAGTAAAGTACATGTTGGAATGTAGGTAGATATAGGTGGCTGAATAATTGGCGCTAAATACATTTTGTTTGGTGGGTTTTCACTTTACAGATTATTTAGACAGCCATGGTCAATCAACCAGGGACTCGGTGCTTGCATCTGGTTGTCTACGTCTTCTGAGCATTAATCTAAGCAGTTCAGAGAAGGCTTGACAAAGGCAAACAGAGGCTAAAAAGAGGCTGGATTCCTAACTCACTTTTTCTCATCTCCTGGTGTCTCATTTGCAATTCCCATTTTCCATGACCTTATTTCCAGTTTTGTAGTGAAGTTCTATAACTTCTCTGGCAGAATGCACCAAAAAACAACGTTGTGCCCTTTAATGTGGGGTCCACAGACTTGAGAGATTACATCAATATTCTCTAAATAGCCAAATAAAATGTTAAATATGAATCCCACATATAGCCCAAAAACATGTATTGTTCATGAAATCTGGATAGATTAGGTTCCCCCTGTTGGTCTTGACTAATACTCTGAAAAAGGCACAATTTGAGCAATCGCCCTAACACAGAAAATATTAATATTTTTTCATAACTTGGCTATCCTTTGTTGCCCCCCCCCCTTGCACTTATTAAGTTGAAAGCTTAAGCAGTAAGTGGTTTAATTCACTTCTCTGATAAGCATTAACCAATGGATATGTAAAGTTACTTTGGTCTTTCCATACACTTCAAAAGAATGTTAAACCGTAAATTGGATCTTGGTTTCTTCAGCCTCCAATGTTCAGAAAATCTCTTTTTTCCTCCCAAGTAGATTTCTAAAAATACTATTGTCAGGTTCTTATCGATGGGATCCTTCCTAATGATAAATGATGGTGTCCTTTATCTACTTCTGATCTATAAGAAGAGACTGCATGCCCAATAGATTCACACTAGTATGCCCCTTTATTCTATTTTAAAACAGATATTCGAATAACTTCCCATTCCAATTTCAACCCACAATTCTGCACACACTATTTGAAAGAACACATTTCTTAAGATACGGATTCAAATGCTTTAACCATGTTCCATCTTTCTTTCTGATGCAGTCACACTGCTGGGATGGGAATGGCCCCAGCAAGAGGCATGTACCCCTGCCATGAGTGATCCAATTGCATGTGAAACTGAAATTCTGCATTTTTTTTTACCAGCCTGGCTAACATACTGATCTACCATTTGTGCTGCAGCCTAGGCCTGGTCCAGTATGGTTTTGTGAGCAGGGGACGCACCAAGTGTTCCTTCTTTTATTGACATGTATTAATGGAAGAATCCCGATTTGCGCCAATTCATCTTTCTGTGTCAGAAAGCACAGTGACCCACTTGAGTGAAATGTCCTATTCAATGTGGCCCCAGAGACTTGAGCTGCCATTCAGTGTGCATGCAGAGAGTGTGTCTACATTGTGTTTGTGGCACACACATAACAGTGAAACAGTGGGGCCAATGAGAGCCATTTGGATGGCCTCTGTTTGAGCACATCCGAAGATGTAGGATTGATAGAGGAACTATATTGCTTGCATTCCTTAAGCCAAAGGGGTAGAGTACCAGACATTGAGTTAGGGAAGAGGGTAACAGGACTACCCTTGGAAATTCAGGAGATGTTTCTGCCCACCCCATTTGGTGTATAATATGGAAGAGGGAGTGAGTCAGCAGATTGTTTTGATAGGGAAGTGGGAGCTTTCAGGGAGGGCCTTCCCCTTTGTCTCACCTAAATTGCTACATCAGAAAGGCTGAGGACAGACAGGTGGAGAGTCTTCACACTTCACTGTGCTAATGTTTTGGATATTCCTGCTTAAAGGTAGGATCATCACTGCACGCAGTGCGAGCCATCGCCTTGAACAAAAGCTGAGTCTTCAGAAAATGACATTTAAAAGTGAACCACCATCAACAAATTCCAGAGCCTTAAACAGTTGATCAAAAACCCCTACCCGGAAATTAAGTTTAAAAGTGGGATACCAGCCACCTGTTACATGTTAATCTCGACTAATCAAGAGAATGCTCCACATAGTACTTGAAGAACATTTGTGAGACCAGAGCTGGTGTCTTCATGACCACCAGTGTTCCCGAGGTAAAGCCCATCACCTGATGTCTCTGTAAAATGCTGAAGAAATTATATGTCTGGCTAGAAGACGGTTGATTTCTTAGCAAGAGAAGGAGAGTATGTGGCCCTGCAGTAGGAGAAAATGTCCAGGAGGAGATATTCAGTCAGGTTCCCAGTGTGTGGGAGCCTCAGAAGAAACTGATTGCCTATTGGGAGCAAAGACAAAACTAGCCAATACCATGAGGGATCATCTAGCATCACGGAGCATGTTTTTCAAGGTGAAGTGCATAAATAAGCTTTGTGTGAAATAACAATATGCCCTTTGGTACCCATTAGCTCAAGGATTAGTTCTACCACTTCTGACAAGAAGTTTAACCTCAGAGGACCAGTATCTGTGCTAGTGGGAAATCTGCTTGGAGACCACAACTGCTGAAGATGGCCACTCACCAGTGGGGCTGAGACCACCAATGCCAAACACAAGCACACCCCAAACTTGCTCAGATGTCCCAACTGCCCAAGACAAGCCTCTGTCAGTCCAGTCTGCTGCACTGATACCTGAAGTGATGTGAGAGGAGTGCAACCATTGCCATCACCAACCAGCATTGAAGAAGATGCCAGCAGGCCATGGGGTAAGCCAACATATGCATTCTTCAATGTCAGTCAATCCACTTCCCCACAGAGCAGATAAATGCATGGCCTGGCTTGCCGAGACTGAAAGACTGTAACTCAAACAAATCTAAGCTGCAAAATGAGCTTCCCTTTATTGTTGAGACTCAGGCTAAGAACTATTTGCACTGACCTACAAGTTGACAAAATGGTGATGGCTTAGAGAAACTTGTACCTGTGCCTCATGTTACCTAAACTCGAATTACAGAGAGGTCATCACAACTTAAGGGGACATCAGAAAGAAGGGAGGAGGGTACCATAGAGGGTGTAGAACAAGTACTTACCGTCGGTAATGCATTATCTGGTAGAGACAATATCTAGCTGCATATTCCTTACCTTTGAATTTCCCAGGTGTCCGACTGGATCTGGAAAGTTTTGGGTGAGCTGTTCCCCTGAGCGCCGTCGGGTGGCTCCGTTTGGCTCAGAGTGATGTTGTCCTCGTCATTAGCATCGGCTATGCCATCACATCACCTACATAGGCACACCAAGGTGCATGGACGTCAGTTCCTTTCCAAGCCAGAAGCACAGAGCCATGAAGTGAAATGACGTGTGTGTGTGTGTGTCACAACTAGGGCCCTGAAAATTGAATTAACCTAGCCTTACAAAAGAGTCAGTACAGGGGGAAGCGTGGGTGAGTCTGTACGGAATTTGCAGCTAGATATTGTCTCTACCAGATAATGCATTACTGATGGTAAGTAGCTTGTTTTTCTGATAGAGACTTCTAGCTGCAGATTCCTTAGCTTTGAATTGATACCCAAGCCATATCATCCTGACGGTTTGCTGCAGAAAGATTTTCTAAACCAAAAAGTCCTGCAGGACGGAATGGCGAAATGCCTTTTCCCAGCAGACCTGACTGCCCAGGCAATAACGCTTGGAAAACGTGTGCAGAGATGCCCACGTTGCTACCTGGCAGATATCCAGGAATGGGGATCCTGAGCCAATGCCATGGCAGCTTTCCCCCCTGGTAGAATGGGTCTGTAAGCCCTCAGGAGGTTGCTTCATAGCCAGGACATAGCAGATATTAATGCAGATAATAACCTAGCACAAAATGGTTCATTTCTGCCCTGCACAAATTTTATTTGCTCCAAAGTAACCCACAAAGAGTTGGTTGTCCACCTAGAACTCTTTTGTGCGGTCAAGGTAGAACAACAATGCCCTATTTGGGTCAAGATAGTGGAGACACTCCTCTTCTTTAAAGGGATGTGAGGGAGCAAAAAAGGTGGGCAGCATGACCTATTGACCCAGATGGTATGGGGTCACCACCTTTGGTAGGAATGAGGCATGGGTGCAAAGCACCACCTTATACAGAAATGTTATCATTTAGGGACATGCAATTCACTCACACTCTGGGCAGATGTCATCACCACTAGAAAGGTTGTTTTGATGTTAAGCTGCTGGAGGGGTCAATTGTACAAAGGCTCAAAGGGAGCACACATAGGTATTTGAGAACCAAATTAAGATCCCACTGTGGCATGATAAAGGGCGTAGGAGGAAACGTATGTACAAACCATTTTAAGAACCTATTTACTATAGGGCATTTGAACAAAGAGGGTAGGTCCGGCAGCCGCAAGAATGCAGAAGGAGCAGAAAGATAACCCTTAAGAGTACCCATAGCAGAGCCCTGCTGGGCAAGGGTAAAATAAAGAGAATAATGTTTGATAGAGAAACAGAAAGAGGGTCAATGGACCTTTTTGTACAATATTTTACACATTTTTACCAACAGCAGGCATATACCATCTTAGTTGAGGGCCCCCTGGCCGACCAGATAATATTACATATTTCTGGAGGAAGGTCGAAAGCTATCATCTGTCACCGCTCAGTCTCCACGCAAGGAGGCACAGAGTTGACAGGTTCGGGTGGAGGACCCTCCCCCATTGCTGTGACAGTAGATCCTCCTGAAGGGGCAGCCTGATCGATGCTCATTCAAAGAAGCTCTGGATACCAGACTCTCCGTGCCCATTCCAGAGCCATAAGGGCCTGGTCACTCTTGTTCTTCTTGAAAACTCTGGGCAGAAGTATTATGGGGGAGAGGCATACAGGAGGCCTGAGCTCCACTCTCGATCAGATAGCCGCCTTGGAAACTCTAGCTTGCAAAACTGCTGACATTGCATGTTCTTTTCAGAGACTAACACATCTAACCAAGGCTCTCCCCACTGCTGAAAGAGACTTCGCACCACCTCCGACTGGAGTTGCCATTGATGATTTGCTAGGCATCGACAACTGAGTTTGTCCGCCCTGGTGTTCAAAGAACCTGCCAGGTGTTGAACCACCTGGGTTATGCCCTGGGGTTCAAGCCATGTCCAGATACGCGGGGCCTCTTGACAAAGGGTCTACGATAGGCCTGGGTGGCAAATTCCGTTCCGTTCGCGGAATTTGCGGAATTTGGGTAATTTCGCGTTCTGCGGAGAACACGAAATTGCACAAAATTCCGCTTTCCACGACTTCGCGAAATTTTTGCTTGTTCGCGTTCTCAAAATGCGTGTTCGCGAGATATTTCTCCCCGAGCATGCAAACAGCGATTGTGAACAGGAAAAAAGCATCGCGAACAAGCAATTCCGTGCGTTCGCGGAATTTCTGCGTGTCCGCGGAGATTTTTTACCGTTTCGCGGAGATTTGCGTAACGCGATTACGCAAATTCCGCCCACCCCTAGTCTACGACCCCACCCTGCCCTGCTTATTGCAGTACCACATGGCGGTGGTGTTATCCATGAACACCTGCACTAACTTCCCCTTGACGGAGGGAAGGAATGCTTTCAATGCTAGCCGTCCTGTTCAAAGCTCGAACAAATTAATGTGGAGCCCCGACCACACCGGAGAACTGAATCCCCCGGTCATCACCTCTCCCAGATGGCCGTCCAATCCCAGGAGTGATGCATCTGTCACTACTGTGAGATCTGGCTGTGGCATTCTCAGTTCGTCAACCACGACTGCTGGTGTTTTGCAGTTCCTTCCGAGATCTGGACCATCTCAGAGAGATTCTCCTGATGCTGTGCCCACTGGAACTGCAGGTCCCACTGTAGAGCCTGCATATGCCATCTGGCAGAATTTACCAACAGGATGCATGAAGCCATGAGTCCCAGCAGCCTCAGAGTTGTTCTCACCGAAATCCAGGATAGAGCCTGAAACATTGGTGTCATAGCCTGAATATCCTGGACTCGCTGCTCGGGAGGTAAGCCTGAAACTGCATTGCGTCCAGAACAGCTCCAATGGAAGGGAGCACCTGATAAGGATTGAGGTGTGACTTTGGCACATTGATAGAGAACCCCAGCGAATGCAGGTGGTCCGCCATAGTCTGGAGGTGGGAGATGACAGCCTATGGCGAGGATGCCTCCAACAGCCAGTAGTTGAGGTAGGGGGAAACTGACACCCCTAACCTGCGCAGATGAGCTGCAACATTCGCCATCACCTTGGTGAATACCCGAGGGGCGCTGGTAATGCCAAAGGGGAGCTCAGTGAATTGAAAGTGCTTGTGGCCTACCTTGAACTACAAGTAACGACTGTGGGGTGGCAGGATAGAGATGTGAAAATACGCATCCTGCAAGTGCAACACTACCATCCAGTCTCCTTGATCTAGGGCAGATAAGACCTGAGCCAAAGTGAGAATCTTGAATTTCTCCTTTTTGAGGAATTGATTGACGGTCTGAAGGACAAAAATAGGATGAAGACCTTTTTTCTTTTTCGGATCAGAAAGTAGCGGGTATAGCAACCACTGCCTACTTCTGAAATAGGAAACTTTTCTATAGCTCTCTTGGCTGGAAGAGCTGTCACTTCCTCTCTGAGTATTAGGAGATTATACTCTGCCAGCCGTTCTTGAGC
The DNA here is from genome assembly GCF_964204655.1 of Triturus cristatus. Classification (NCBI taxonomy): domain Eukaryota; kingdom Metazoa; phylum Chordata; class Amphibia; order Caudata; family Salamandridae; genus Triturus; species Triturus cristatus. Next base: position 629,740,780 of record NC_140584.1, on the reverse strand, counting down.
TGGTGGTAAAGGAGGAGGAAAAGAAAGAGAGGGAAGAGAATAGCCTTCTTGAATGATCTACAAGACCCATTTGTCCGATGTTATGAACTTCCAGCGGAGGAGATGGTGTTAATTGCTCCCTTTGACTGGAGTAGCATGGCCTTGCAGAACCAAACTAGGAATGCTTGGTGGCTTCAGCTGCTGGGGCTGCGTGGCAGATGACTTCTGGCTACCATTACCGCAAGGTTGGAATGAACTGACTCCATGTCCTTCCACAACTGGGGCAGTCTGAACAGGACAGTGCCTGGGATATGACTGATGTGGTTGAAAACCCCTTCCAATGCCACAAAAGGGGCAAAAGCTAGAATGGCTGAGACTGAGAGGCCCAAGGATCTGGCAACAGCATGAGATTCCTTGAAGCACTCCAATGCCGAATCTGCTTTATCACCAAAAAGATGAGACCTGTCAAAGGGCATGGTCCCATCCAGGCTTGGCGCCATAAGGCCACCATTTACAAAATTGCTCTAATGTGTGAGTCAGTCGTATCTAAGCCGCACCTGATGGTGAACTTTGCTGCATCTCTAGCATCTTTCACTGCCTGGGAGAGCATGGCCTCCTCCGGGACCTGTGGCAGCACTTGTGCAATTGTTTCACAAAGGGTGTGCAAGAAATGGCCCAATAAGCATGTAGTGTTCACTGACCGCAATGGCAGGTTGGTAGAAGAAAACATCTTCTTCCCAAGCGTGTCCAGTCTCTTGGATTCTCTATCTGTAGGAGAGGAAGGGAATGCACAATGGGACGTTGAAGCCAGAACCATCAAGCTCTCAGGGGTGGGGTGTTGGCTGAGGAACCTTGGATCGCCCAGTGCAGGGTGATGGCGGCATGCAATTGTCCTGTTCACAGGAGCCCCTGTGCTAGACTTGGACCATGTGCCTAGAAGGACACCAGTCAGTGCTTCTTAAAAGGGCAAAAGGGGCTCAGACGAGGAAGCCCTAGAAAATATCTTCCTCAAGTTCTTCTTTAAGTTCTTCAGTTATGTGCTAGTCATAACATTGTGTGTCCCACGATATAAAAATCTTCGGTTTATCACCAGTGGAGGTAAATGGGCTTTTAGACAAGTGAATGAAGGGATGTGGGATGTAGGTTTAAGTCCTGTACATGTCTACCATGCATTGTCTTATCCTGTATCCCTTCCACCTCTTATTTTTCCTCCGTATTGCGTAGGTGGTGATAGGTGACCTATAGTCTTGTTTCTGAAGTGTTGTTGCTAATGAAGTAGATTACACGCTAAACCCCATTTTATCTGAGTAATAAAGTTGCTTGGAAAAGTGCTATGTTAACATCATTTTCTGCACTGTATTCTTGTGATCTATATTATTCTAAACTCACCTGTTACGTTGTATAGAATAATATGTAAATTGTAAAAAACAGAAGGTTATTTAAGCATTGCCCTCTGCAAAATGTGAACTTTGAGAACTATGTTTCTTAGAACCTTTCGGCTTGACACTGCTCTGCTTCATGATGTTTGGCAATATTCTCATATTTATTCTTGTGGAATCTGTCCAAAGGCTTCAGTGCTGCCTTGTGTATTGAATGTTGTCTCTTCTGTTAGTTCACAATGATCCTTAATGATGACAGCAGCTTTATTAGCTAGTTTTTTTTTTAATGTGCAGTAAACACAATACACAGAGGGGTATATTCACAAGAACGTGTGATAACTACCTCAAGAGTAGCCTAACGAAACTCTCAACATCGCAGCCCAACGCAGGAAAATTGCACCGTGCCAACCAAGTATTCACAATGCGGCGGTAGCATGCTGCGATAGTCACCAGATAACGTGTCAAATGACGAAGCAAAATCCGACGCCACACCGCAAAATTGCGAAACGCGAACGTAAATAAACATGCGACGAGGCCAATTGCGGTACAAAAATTCGTGAAAACCAGCCACAGGCCTGCAAATACCACGCGTCTGGTCGGAAAATGCACCATAAAAAACACAGAAACAACACACCAGAAACAAGCCAAAGCACGTAGTAACATGGATGCAACCTGACCCAGCGCAGAGGCCAACACGAACCCCACAACCCCCACAGAGCACCAGCAAGGAACATCGGGGAAGGCCAAGGAGAAGAGGGAGAGGAAGATGGGGTGCAGACCGCAGGAAAACAAGACGAGCGTCACAAAGGTGACATAACACTACCAGCAACTGACCCACAAGCTGACCACCTGGAATGCTTAATCTCTGGCTAATACAGACTTATCACCATGGCTCCTGTAACAGTCTAACTTGTTTGTTTGAACAACCACAATGAAGGGTGGAGAGGGTGGAGGGATATTAATGGAGGGGTGAAGCCTGGACTGGAACTGGCACTGAGGTTCAAAGAGTTTGCCAGACGCACGTGAATATGAAGAGGAATACCCCCCGATCTGAGAACCAAAATGAGATTAAGCACCAAGGTAGGGCCACTGCAGTGTTTTACCTAGGTAACCTGGGAGGGTTCAGGAGTGTCTCCTCACATAAAGTGGTAATTACGTAACATAAGTACAAAGCGGACGTGTGGTGAGACTGCTGTGCTTGTCCACTGTGGTTCAAGTGCTGTGTAATGGACAGCTGCCACTTGAGGGCTACCCTTGTTTTTAAAGAGAGTGAAAAGCGCAGTGGCGTTTTTTGTATGTCAGGCAGGATAGATCGGTGAGGTGATGTGCAGGTCACAAGTTAGAGTCCTTGCTAGGCTGACTCAGTCGTTCATCTTCCTAACATGTTAGTGCTGTGAAAATGCTGGGGAGGGGAGACATTTAAGAAACATATCAGAAATGTGATAGGTGGGCTCAGACATGGCTTGCCTCACAGGCTCAGTTATGGGGACCAGGGCTTATTTTCCACTGTTAAAATTTGAGCCAAAGCAAGAAAAAAAGGGGGAAAAGGGAAACAAGAATATAGAGGAAGCTAGGAAAACATTGACAAAGGGAGAAACTTGTAATGGAAAAGAACATTTGGGAGTTAGCTAAAGAGACAGGAAGTGTAGGTAGCAGAAGAAAGATTTATTAGGTGAAATCAAGACTAGGTTGCCATTGGTAATTAGCAACCATGGCATTCAACAGCTCCAGCGGGACACTCGTAAGAACGTTTTTTGAGCCCTGCATTTATTACAAATTATGTGACTGTTTGCTCATTTTTCAAAATATAACACAGTACAGTAAGAAATCCCAGGCCATTGCACAGTTTATAACATAGATTCATGGCTAAGCAGCATATGACTCCGCAATCGTAATGATACTAGACGTAAAATTTGTTGCGACTCAGGCCCTGTGTGCTTAGTGTGAGACAGCATAAAATATTTGTAAACTCCCTGCCTTTATTTTCACATTACAGGCAAGTTTTAATGAAACGCTTTTATCACTGTCTCGAATAAAGTTAAAAGGCGTTTTAGTCAAAACCAACACTGCCCAACGATGACAAAAATAAATTGTAGTAGTGACACATCCAAGGTGCTAAAATTGAGGTAAAATGCCCTGTTGAGTTGTTGACATGCAGAGATGTAAAGCTGGCCCCTCCTGGTACTGTGTCGGTAGTGAGGTGTGCATGCCCATTTGTTGAATAATGTTCAGCCTAAAATGCTGTTAAATAAATGAACGGCCGTTCCTGCCCGGTGCGTGCTCAGCGCACTTTGGCTCATTGCACATCTTTCTAAAATGTTGTTTTGTAACGTAAAGGGACACAACCAGTGTGTTTTATTTTTAAATTTAATCAGTAAATTACACTTACTTAAAAGTCGGAATGCCTCAGGCCTACACAGACTTATGCTCTCTGCTGCTTGTTTCTCCGGTGCGTGTGAGTCCCTGACTAAGAGGGCTCGGTGTGTACTATGCTGCAGGTGGCGCCTGCAGGAGAACTTGGGGAGGGGGCACAGATAATTGGTCCAATTCGCACATCACACCCTAAACTCTCACTGTCATTGGCAATGACAGTGAGAGTTTAGGGTGCGACGTGTGAGTCAGACCAATCGTTGGCGCTCCCAGACGGCTTCTGGTGCTGCATGCACTGCCCCCATAAGGCAGGTGGTGGACACCGCGCACACACTAAATACAGAGGTCAGAGTGCACTGCAGAGACTGACACGGTGGCCTTCCAATTTTGTTGCTGGGGGTCTATTTTGCTGAAAAAGCAGCACCAATAGCAAAACGAGAATTGCCCTGTCCCCGGCATCACCAGTCCAGCCCTGTGGACAACATTTAACTTGTGCACGCTCTCGGACCCCATACCAAAATAGAGCGGTTGAGTCGCTGGATTGGGACCATCTGAAGCCAGTGCCCCAGCTCTAGTTGTCCTTGCCCCACCACAATCAGTGCTGCAAACTCACCAGTACCATTTGATTTACAGACTCCGGGCACATATGGTGCACTGTACTAGCGTCTGACAAGTAAATCAAATAATCCAATCATGGTGTCAGTAATCCATTACAACTATTTACAATAGGGAGCACTTACACTTTGGCACTGAACAGCAGTGCCCAAAGCATCTATACCAGCAAAAACATAGCAAAAACACAGGAGGCAACGGCGAAAAATGGAAGGGAGATCCACGCCAAACCAGAGCCACCTTGCAGTGGCTCTCTGAATTTTCAGCGGCAACTACCGGGTAGAATGCATTGGGGATTACCTGCATGGCCAGACTGGAAACCAAAACCGGCCCTGGCAAAGTGCTTGGATGGCCCCCCGGGAAGTTGGGGGTGCCACCGAGCTCTTTGCCAGGGCCAGTTTTCGGCCAATTTTGTTACAGGGCCGATTTTGCAGCTATGCTGCAAAAACGGCCCTGTAACAAAAACGGCCCCCAGGGGGCCAAATTCGGCCCCTGCGTGCGGCCCACCGGGGGATTGCCCGGTGCCCGCTATGGCCAGTCTGGCCCTGAGCACTTGCTCTTCAGACACCAGCCGACAACTGACAGCTGTCACACTGGCTCCGGTGTCTGTCAGAGCCTCCACCCTATGGCCATTGATGGTCGCCCACTACCTGTACTTCTAAGTGTTATCAGGCAGCTGAGTCCTAGGGACCATCTCACTGTCTCCTAAAGAGACTAGGGACATCTCTGTGGGACCCCACCCACCTTGGGCACCCATCTCATCCCCCAGGGCTACACTAGCCATCTGCTGGGGCGGTGTACCAGTGGGTGCTTCGTTACCCTTGCTGGGACACTTAGCATCCCAGAAGAAGTGGCCCATCCGACCACAATTAAAACATCTCTTGGGACCCCTCTGAACGGGCTTAGATGTTGGGGCCCATGGCTTATTCTCAGTGGGAGGCTGAGAACCCATCCCTGGGTTCCCTTGGGGATTACTTTGGAACGTTTCTGGAACTCCCTCTGTTTATCCTTGTCCCCCCCACTCTTCTGCTGGGGACCCTGCCCGCCTTGGGCGATGTCTCCTACATGACCCTTGTGGACCCGGGTACTGACCCAGTGGTCCGCCTCCATAGCAAGTTCTCTAGGCACAGGTAGCTTACTATCAATCAGGTGCTGGCATAGCTCTGGAAAACAATTACTGGACAAGTGCTCCCATGCAACCAAATCATAGAGTGCCTGCAAATCATGTACTTTGCTACCCTTCACCCAACCATCCAATGCTCTGCAAAACAAAGACACATACTCTTACCAGGTACTAGACTCCAGCTACTTGCACTTCCTAAATTTCTGCCCATAAAGCTATAAAGCTCTGGGGTCAACCCATACCTAGACATTAAGGTTTCTTTCATGGGGGCATAGGAATTTTGATCCTCTCTGGGCAGGTCTAACAAGGTGTCCCTCACATCACTGACAAAGCGGCCCCACATCCCCGCTCCCCAGTCCTTCTCAGGGATTCTATGGGATGTCATAGTTACCTCATAACCGTTAAACCCATGCCCAATGTCCTCATGCTTCGCAAAGTCCTTAATCACATCTTTGGGTATGTATACTTTCCCTTCTACAGGCACTGACTGTGTGCTGCCACCAGAGGGAGTGTTCTCGAAACTCTTTGCTTTGAGCTCCAGCTCCCTCACCAATCTCTCAGGCTCTCAATGCATCCTCTTTTCTTCCAAGGCCAACCTCTTGTTTTCTAACTCAAATTTCCCCTTTTCTATGCTATTCTGACTCCCCGCCTTGAGCTTGGCTAGTTCCATTGCATGCACTCTACTCCTCTCCCTGTCCTCCAGTTCTTATGGGGTAGGGCCATTTGAAGAAACACTGCTGCCCACTCTGGAAGGCACTTTCCCCCCATCCAGGCCCAATGGCCCGCCTCGCTTCTACGCTAAATACTCCCCCTCCACCATAGGATCGTCAGGATGCTCACTGGCACTCCTTGCTTCCAACCAGGCCCTCAGTGCCTTTTGGTATTCCTCCTTTCTGGTGAGGCCCTTCATCGAGATTTTACATTTTTTGCAAACAGCTTTGAGTTGTGGCACAGTGTAGGTATAAACCCTTTTTTCTTCAAAATCAAAATCTGCAGGTGCGATGGATGCTGCTTTGCTCATGGTGAAAGAAAATTGGCAGTTCTCAACAAAAATAGAAGTTCCAAGAAAAGAGTCTATAACAAAGTATGTGGTCGCGTAATGGTCTTCACTCACTAGTAGTGTACACCAATCACTGTATGTAAGTCACAAATGCGAGTCCAAATCCCCACCGCTGAACACTAATGTTAGAAATGGGGGTCTCTAGTTGACAATGGTTTGCACCTTTGTCCACATAGGGACCCTTGCTTCTAGTCAGGGAAAGGGGGATACACTTCTAAAATAACCCCTGCTCACCCCCTTGGTAGCTTGGCACGAGCAGACAGGCTTATCTCAGAGGCAGTGTGTAGAGCATTTGTGAACACATACAGTAACACAGTGAAACACTACAAATGGACACCACACCAGTTTAGAAAAATAAGTAATCTTTATCTAAACAAGACCAAACGACACAAATCCACAATACAGTATCAAAAAAATAGGGTAGAACTAACTCAATTCAATGCAGATGGTAAATGCGACACGTTTCTCCCAAAGTACCTTGGATGCATTACGCAAAGCAAACAAAATGGTCGCATGGAAGGTGATGCGTCGTTCCTTACACTCAGGGGAGTGGATGCGTCTGTTGCTTACTGCAGCGCAGGGGAGGTGATGCGTGACTTCCTTACTGTGTGGGTAGTTGATGCGTCGGTTTCTTACTGCGTTTCGGTTATGATGCGACATTATGGCGCCGCGATGCGACGATCCAGTGTGATGCGACAAGAGGGCGTCCTTGATGCGGTGCAATGACTTTGGTATGATGCGTGCATGCCCAGAGGCCTTGCGCTGAACTTGGTGCACCGGTCCCGGTCTTCTGAGATCGATGCACCCTCTACATCGTGCGGCGACTTCTTACACCGCGACAGGCGCTACAACTCGCGTGTTCGGCGATGCGGCAGCCACAGCAGCGGCGGCGACACGCTTCTTCGGCGATGCGACGACAACAGCAGCGGCGGTGACCCCCTTTTTCCGCGATGCGTCAACTTTCCAGCTCCCAGCGACAAACAGTCTCTAGAGGTCCTAAACAGCAGCAGGGACCTCTCTTCAGGATAGAATTCCCAGCAAGGAAATTCAGGGGAGATGGTGGTGAAGTCTTTGTGTGACTGAGACTTTGGAACAGGAAGCAAGCTCAGTCCCAAGCCCTCGGAAATCTTACTCAAAATGACAAAGCAAATACATCAAAGTCCTTTTATCCTTTCCTTGGCAATGAAATAACCACTGCAGGCCAACCCCAACAGCATTGGGGCAGTAATCTTCCTTCAGTTTCTCCGGTCCTTCTCCTTGGCAAAGGTTCTTCTTGATTTCCCAGAAGTGATCTAAAGTTCTGGGGTCTGGGCCCCCCTTTTTAAACACACAAATCCTTTGTCTCTGAAGGCAGAGAGTGTCTGCACCCAGCCAAAACTAGTTCTGTCCCCACTGGTGAAGCTTCCTGGCAGGAGGTGGAGACAGGATTGTTGAAAGCAGCCCTGACCCAGGCAGGTAAAAGGAAATCTCCTCCCCCTACTCTAAATTCAACCCAGGTCCCATTCAGCCTAGCCCTGACTCATCAGACTGCTGGAACTGCAGCCCTCTCCCAGCTCCTGTCACTCACAAGCCAGACATGCAATACACAAACCTAGCAGAGGCATACTAGATCTTTAGGCAAGAAAATACCTACTTTCTAAAAGTGTTTTTTTCAAACACATTGGGCCCAATTCACAGAACTAACTTAAGACAAAATCCTAAACGTACTACCATTTACTAATTTTCATATTCACAGAAGGCACTTACTCATTTTGGTATTCATAGAAGGCACTTACTCATTAATGAGTAAGTGCCTTCTGTGAATACCAAAATGAGTAAGTGCCTTCTGTGAATACCAAAATGGTAGTAAGTTTAGGATTTTGTCTTAAGTTAGTTCTGTGAATCAGGCTAAGAATGTAAAAATCACCTACACTAATGGATGCACTTTAACAGTCTGAGTTCAGGCATACTAAACTTTATTTTTCTATCTTGTTCCCTAGGTCAGTTCTGTTTATAAGATGTTATAATCAAACTGCCCATTCTGGCCTATGGGAACAGATAGCCTTGTAATAGTGAAAAACGAAATTGGCTGTAATTCACATCAGGACATGCCACATACATCAGGGCATGTCCTGCCTTTCACATACAATTCACCCTGCCCACAGGGGTACCTTGGGCCTACCTTAGGGGTGACTAACATGTAGAATAGGGAAGGTTTAGGGACTGGCAAGTGTGTGCACTTGCCAAGTCGACATGGCAGTTCCAGACTGCACACAGGCTCCACAATGGCAGGCCTGAGCCACATTCTACAGCTGCTTCTGTGGGTGGCACAATTAGTACTGCAAGCCCACCAGCAGCATTTGATTTACAGGCCCTGGGCAAACATGGTGCACTGTACTAGGGTCTGACAAGCAAATCAAATAATCCAATCATGGAGTCACTAATCCATTACAACAATTTACAATAGGTAGCACTTGCACTTTGGCACAGAACATCAGTGGCAAAGTGCCCAAAGCATCTAAACCTGCAAAAACATAGCAAAAACACAGGAGGCAACAGCGAAAAATGGAAGGGAGACCCACGCCAATGGTGCCAGGTCTAACAGCGGGCTAATCATAAAAATAAGCACAGCCCAAGCACTGTGCAGGGTAAACATTAAAATAGGCACAGCACAAGCACTGTACAGTTTAACCATGAAAAAAGTTCCCCAAAGGCGGATTAAAACAGTACTTTGGCAACAGGGATAAGGGAGAAGCAACAGGAAATTAAAAGCTGCAGCCTATAGAAATGGAGGAAAAGTAAGGGGCAAACACACAAACCAATTAAAAGTAAGGGCAGTATGTAAGGCCCTTTTAAGATTTATATTAAATACAATAGATTTCACAAGCACAGCACGAGCGCTGTGCAGGCGAAACCTTAAAAAAAGTGTGAATCATTGTGAAAATACATATAAATAGAATTGCTTTCAATTCTCCCTCCTTTCTACAGGCTCTAGAACAGTCCTAAGAAAATTATGTTGTGTAAAAGAAATTGTTTGTTCTGTTGGAGTGCTTAATATAATTGTGCTTATGCAATGGTTTGAGTGCACACTACGTAACAAAAATCCTTCAAGTGAAAATGATCATTTAAAAAGTTTTTATAATAAATTATAGTACAGATGAATGAATATAGCATGTGCATATCACTTCAATTTTGTTGTATGTATTGTATTTTAATATGTTCAGAAAGCACTACAAATGACAATATCGTGATTTTAGAGTACGTGCTGTGTACAGGTAGAACAAGTATGGAGACAGGCGGGAAGCTTGAATTTACCACAATCATACCACAGAAAGTGGCAAAAATGTAAGATAGTTTTCTGTATTTATATTAAAAGAATTCCATACAAATATCATTTGTTGGGAATGCCCTTACTGGTAAAGCCCTCAATAAAAGAGGAAGATACATTTGTTCAAGGTCTTTTCAAGAATGTCAGAAAGATTGTTTTAGGTCTTAAATCCAGCTAAGGGGTTTTCCAGAGGGTAGAGTCTCAGAAACGGAAATTTCTTCCATCAACTCTTTTCCTCTTTTGATTTTAGTTGATTTGACGGTTGGTAAAACTGACACACTCTGAATATATACACCATGAAACATGGGGTAGGCTGGCTATATGGAAGAACTGCACAATGCACAAAATCAGTGAAGTGAAATCTCTGTTTGAAGTGGTGGCACTTAAGGAAACGTCAAACGCTTTCTCGTAGACTATTACTGGGGAAATATTGGCTAAATTTGGCCCTGAGCATTTTTTTAAATGTTGAACCTGACTATTGAGGTCAAGCTGCACCTAATGTTTAGTGTCTGAGTTTAAAAAAAAAGCTTTAACATATTTGAGTGAAGACTTGAAATGATAACATTGATTGACTATAATATTGATACATGTTTTTACCCAACTCAGTGAAAATCATGTAATCACTCTTCGAAGCTGAAAGCCAGAGTTGGCCTATATATGATTCAACGTTAAGAGGGCAGGTCACGTGCTTTCCTCGCAAGCTATGTGGCTGATTGAGATTGGTCACTTAATTCCAGTGGCCTTCGTGCTGCTCTGTCAATTCTACTGACTAGTTGTCAGTCAGTGATCAATTAGGACAGGATTTTCTTTGTGGACGGCAGTGGGTGTAAATCACCATCCTGGTGGGGTTTTAAATGATAGTCCGCCTTATAAAAGGCAAAATCCCGTTATTAACTCCATACTCGTGACACCCTCTGGTAATAGCTGGACCTGTAGGCGTAACTGGATCTTAGATCATCTGTGCAGCAAGTCCTAGGACGCAAGGCGAGGTGAGCTAAAAATCAGATGTGAAACCTTACAGGAGGCCGGCCACCTTGACAACACTGATACTTCCAACAAAAATCAAGACACGGTCTAGTTTCTCAAAGAATGATGAGCAACATCAGTAGTCAGCCATTGCCCGTCTCGTATCCGATCTAAGAGGTGCGCCTACCGCCTTTTGTTTCCTGCTTGTCTATTATGAAGGCACGGTGTTCGTTTGCCAGCGGTTTGTGGTATGAAAAGAACTTTCAGATAAAAATAAAACGAAAAATAAGCTACTCATAGCTGGAACAAATTTAGGGCACAACAGACGGTGAGCGACGCACTCAAGTCATCAGCTGAGGCTTGGCAGAGGCCGACGGCTGCGCGCGCCTGCTACGCACAAAGGGGGGTTGCTATGGCATCGCGTCCAGTCTTCCTTCTGACATCATACGGTCAGCGCACTTCAAAAAACAGAGAAGTCCTGCGTCGTGTCGCTGCTATGGGCGCGTTATGCCCCGCTGCTTGCAAGAAATAAACCTATCTGCCCTGCTGAAACGTTGGCATGACAGCAGCGCGGAGATCTGCATTTCCTGGCAGGCAACTGCGCGCGATCAGCAGATGACAAGCAGCTAAAGCGTTTGTTGAAAGCTGTTTATAGAAATATGAAAAACAACACCCAGCATGGGGGGAGGTTGAAACGGACGCTGTCTCCATTGTCTGTAAGAGCGAGCGGGAAAGAGGAATTTGCTCCTTAAACGTTTCTTGCTCATTGCCGTCAGAGGTAGGTGATCTTTGAAAGTGGAGGTCAGAAATACAGCATCAAATGCGCCCAAGCTTCCAAGCGGCTGGGCACATCATGTGAACCCTGGCTTCCGTTGGGGCAGAGGGTGCTCTACAAAAGCTTATTTTGGTTAGAAATGGGGTCTCTAATTGGCAGTGGTATGCATCCTGTCCAAGTAGGAACCCTTGCTTCCAGTTAGGTTAAGGATTACACACTCAAGACAGCCCCTCCTCACCCCCTTGGTAGCTTGGCACGAGCAGTCAGGCCTATCTCAGAGGAAATGTGTAAAGTATTTGTAAATAACACACACAGTAACAGTGAAAACACTATATGGACACCACACTCATTTAGAACAATAAAGTATCTTTATTGAAACCAAACAAGTCCAAAACGACATAAATCCAACCTAAATAGCTCGAAATACCATTGTTGAAAGTGTTGTAATGCAGGCCTCCCTTCATTTCCCCCCTTCCCTCTCCCACCTCCTGGGCACCCGTACCCCCGCGCGTGCCACAAGTGTTGTGACGTATCAGCTGGCGTTCTAGAACGCGAGCTGGAAGCCTATCAGTTTAGAATTGTTGTTGAGGCGTTGACACGCTGTGGTTACTAGGTTGTCCGCCTCCATCCCGATGTGCTGTTACTACTTGAAGAATAAACTTTAACTTGGAACTACTGCATATGCGTAATTCTTCACTAGATAAAGGATTACTGAAAATTATAGCTCTTAGGAGACAATATCTCCAATCAGGGATATCTCAGAGTCATGACAGGTACAAATCCACAATACGGCTCCGGCCATGAGATGCACGGGCCGGCCTCGGAGTCACAAGGACCCCCAAAACAGTACCTTAGAACTGATGAAGTCGAAATACATTGCCTGAAGTCGCAGAGGTGAGGCGTTGATGGGCCGAGGCGTCATCGGTTCCTTACTGCCACAGGGGAGTGTTGTATTGGGCTTAGCGTGGAATGTAATTGTCATTGATTACACTTGGAATGTTGTTGTGTCATCAATGACCAGTTGAAGATTTGCTGTTGGTCGGTTTATCCATATACCAATAAATCAATCAATCAATCAATCAATCACAGCATTTTTATATAGCGCACTACTCACCCGGAGGGTCTCAAGGCGCTCGGGGGGGGGGGGAGGGGGTCCGCTACTGCTCGAACAGCCAGGTCTTGAGCTGCTTCCTGAAGGCGAGGTGGTCCTGGGTCAGGCGGAGGTGGGACGGGAGGGAGTTCCAAGTCTTGGCGGCCAAGTAGGAGAAGGACCTTCCTCCTGTGGTGGCTCTTCGGATCCGGGGGATGGCGGCGAGGGCGTGGCTGGTCGAACGAAGGTGGCGTGTGGGAGCGTAGAAGTTGAGGCGGCTGTTGAGGTATGCTGGTCCTTGGTTGTGCAATGCTTTGTGTGCGTGGGTCAGGAGACGGAAGGTGATTCTCTTGCTGACCGGGAGCCAGTGCAGGTCTCTCAGGTGTCCGGAGATGTGGCTGCGACGGGGGATGTCCAGGATGAGTCGGGCTGAGGCGTTCTGGATCCGCTGGAGTCTCTTCTGGAGTTTGGTGGTGGTTTCGGCGTAGAGGGAGTTGCCGTAGTCCAGACGGCTGGTGACGAGGGCCTGGGTGACCGTCTTCCTGGTCTCGGTGGGGATCCACCGGAAGATCTTTCGTAGCATGCGCAGGATGTTGAAGCAGGACGAGGATACGGCGTTGACTTGCCTGGTCATGGAGAGGGAGGAGTCCAGGACGAAGCCTAGGTTTCGTGCGTGGTCTGTTGGTTTGGGTGCGCTGCCCAAGGCGGGGGGCCACCAGGAGTCGTCCCAGGCGGTGGGTGAAGATCCTAGGATGAGGACTTCCATCTTGTCCGAGTTCAGTTTCAGGCGGCCGCTCATCATCCACTTGGCTACTTCTGTCATCCCTTCGTGTAGGTTGGTTCTGGCGGTGGCGGGGTCGTTGGTGAGGGAGAGGATCATCTGGGTGTCGTCGGCGTAGGAGATGATGTTGAGGTTGTGTTGGCGTGCGATGGCTGCGAGAGGGCTCATGTAGACGTTGAAGAGGGTTGGGCTGAGCGAGGAGCCTTGAGGAACGCCGCAGATGACTTCGGTGGCTTCTGATCTAAACGGGGGGAGGCGGACTCTCTGTGTCCTACCGGCGAGGAACGAGGTGATCCATTCCAGTGCCTTCTCCTGGATTCCGACGTTGCTAAGGCGCTGTACTAGGGTGCGGTGGCAGACAGTGTCGAAGGCCGCGGAGAGGTCCAGGAGGATGAGGGCCGCTGTTTCTCCGTTGTCGAGCAGGGCTCGGATGTCGTCGGTGGCTGCGATCAGGGCGGTCTCTGTGCTGTGGTTGGCCCGGAAGCCAGACTGCGAGGGGTCGAGGGATCCGTTCGTCTCGAGGAAGGCGGCCAGCTGCTTGTTGACGGTCTTCTCGATGACTTTAGCGGGAAACGGGAGCAGTGAGATGGGGCGAAAGTTCTTGAGGTCGGTGGGGTCGGCTGATGGCTTCTTTAGAAGAGCGCTGAGTTCGGCGTGCTTCCAGCTCTCCGGGAAGGTGGCGGTGTCGAGGGAGGTGTTGATGATGTCTCGCAGGTGGGGTGCGATGACAGCGTCGGCTTGTTGAAGATGTGGTGGGGGCAGGGGTCGGTCGGGGATCCGGAGTGGATGGAGTTCATCGTGCGGATGGTGTCTTCGGTGCTGATCGGGGTCCAGGCGCGGAGGGTGGTGGTGGGTGGCGTTGGTGCGGTCGTGGGGAGCGTTGGTTGTGTGCTGAAGCTGTTGTGTATGTCAGCGATCTTGTTGTGGAAGTAGGAGGCGAGGGAGTTGCAGAGTTCTTGCGATGGTGTGATGTCGTTGTTTCCGGCGTTGGGGTTGGAGAGCTCCTTCACGATGTTGAAGAGTTCCTTGCTGTTGTGTGCGTTGTTGTCCAGCCGCTCCTTGAATGCTGTTTTCTTGGTGGCGTGGATCAATTGATGGTGCTTTCGGGTGGCGAGCTTGAGGGTGGTCATGTTGTCAGGTGTTGGGTCTCTTCTCCAGGCTCTCTCGAGGGCTCTGCAGTTCTTCTTGGAGCTCTTGAGTTCGTCGGTGAACCATGGGGCCAGCTTGCTGCCGGGTCTGCTGGGTGGGTTCCTCAGTGGGGCGAGGTCGTCTGAGCAGTTGCTGATCCACTTCGTCAGGTTGTTTGCGGCCTGGCTGGGGTTCGCTGAGCTGGCGGGAGGGTGCTGGCTCAGGGAGGCGGCGAGTTGGTCGGCCGTGATCTTGTTCCAGCTTCTTCGTGCGACCTGTCGCTGGTGGTGGTGGATCGTGGTCCTTCTGAAGCTGAAGTGGACGCAGCTGTGGTCCGTCCAGTGGAGTCCGGTGGCGTGGCTGAAGGTGATATCTTTGCTGGATGAGAAGACGGCGTCGAGGGTGTGTCCGGCGAGGTGGGTGGGGGTGGTCACCAGCTGCTTGAGTCCGAGGTTGGCGAGGTTGTCAAGCAGGGTGGTGGTGTTGCGGTCGTTGTTATTCTCCAGGTGGAAGTTGAGGTCCCCGAGGAGGATGTAGTCAGCAGAGGGGAGGGCGTGCGGGCTGATGAGGTCGGCGATGTCTTCGCTGAACTGTGCGCGTGGTCCCGGGGGTCTGTAGATGAGGGTGTCTCTGAGGGTGGTCTTGGGGTCGGTGTGGATCTGGAAGTGCAGGTGTTCGGCGGCTTTGAGGGTGTCGTCGGTGGTGGTCGTGATGCGGATGGTGTTCTTGTGGACTATGGCGATGCCGCCTCCGGTCTGGTTGGTGGTGCGATCCCTCCGGGTGATCTTGTATCCGTCCGGGATGGCGATAGCGATGTCTGGCGCTGAGGAGGCGTTCATCCAGGTCTCCGTGAGGAAGGCGACGTCTGGGGATGTTGTGTCGATCAGGTTCCAGAGTTGGATGGCGTGTCTGTGGATGGATCGGGTGTTGAGAAGGATGCACTTCAGGTGGTTGCTGGTGGTGTTCTTCTTGGCGGGTGTGGGTGTGGTGCAGGTCCGGATGCAGGCGAACTTGCAGGCGTGGCAGCTGAAGGGTCCGTGAGCCCGTCTCGGGGTGGCTCGGCAGCATCTAGGGGTGCGTCCGGTGTTGAGTGCGTTGAGGTCGGTCGCGTCGTAAGTCAGGCGGGTTGGCTGGGGTCTGCGGGGGCCAGGGGTCCTGGCACTGGGCGCGGTCCAGGCACGGACGGGCGCAGACGGGCTTTCCTTTGGCGCACCTTCGGCGCGCTTCGGGCGCGCCCGCTGCGCGTCAACACTGCGCATTCTCCACTCTGCCATATGTGGAGCGTGGGGGGGCGGAGTGAGGGAGGGTCAGCTGGGAGGCGGGAGCGGGGTTATACTACTGCAAATACAGAACGGGTATATTACATTTTTTTAGCGATGATTGGAAGTGAACCCACGGCGCGTGTGATGACTTTGTCAGAGATTTCTTTCGTTGTTGTCTCCCTGAGTACTTTTCTGGAGACTCTACAAACTGTAAGTACTGTGATTAGGAAGTCAGCCCCCGGCGTCTCTCCCTGAGGAACGGTGCAGCAACTTACAATTTATTTTTTAAGAATACTGCCTATCTTACCACCTGAGGGCAAGGTTGTAGGGCATGTGCTGTGTGACCGTTGGTGCCTTCGTTACTTTTGGAGCACGTGCCTGCTTCCGCAAACAGCCTCTGCTTCCATTATTCTTCACAGGGACACGCGCTGCTCTTGGTTCGGTGATAGAGGACAGTCTGCAAACGCAGAGTTAGACATGCTGTCATCAGTACACTACATGCCAGCCTCCATCCTGGATTGGGATCAGTTGCAGAGTATGCGTGAGCGACAATGACACAGATCTACTGGGCAATTTTAGTTTAGTGACAGGCTCACCACCGGTGCGTGCGTTTTCAGCCTGTTAATTAAGGTGATAGGCACACCTGTAGTTACTACTGGTATCGTGCAAACTGTGTATTGTTATTATTCATTAGCTTGTCATTCTACGATGACATGCACACCCTTCTACAAGGTATTGTCAATTGTTTAATCCTATGCTGGTTGTCGTAACTCATCATTTACAGAGTCAGGCACACCCTTTTACAAGTCATGGCTTTGTATCACATTTAATTTTCAACAGATTGTTCTTCACGGTGACAAGCACACCCTTTACGAAGTACTTTTAACTGTTTATATCTGTACAAGACTGCTGCTCTGCTCACTGTTGGTATTTCTCATTATTTGGCATTACAATCCTTAATTCTCTTCACTCAAATTCAGTATGTGCGCATCACAAACTTATTCTTTGGCATTACTGCAACCCAAGTATGCCCAGACGTGGGTCTCTTGCACACTTTGCCACTGGATTCAAGCTAGCCTGGCTGATAACGGCTGATTAGCCAGAAACCGGTCCCAGGATGCTTGTTTCCGGTCCAGGGAAGACATGGCTTGGCAGTTCGGGCAGGACTGTTCCCATGAGGCACAGGGTCAGACTGATTTGCATATGGCCATGTCTGAACTGGGGTGGCGGAATGAGCTAAAGAATGATGATGGATTAAACCCAGATCAGTTGACTGGGGGGTGAGTGCTTGCAATGTTCAACACTCCGTCCATCATCCCCTTTGGTTTCGCTTTGTTTGCCCTAAGTTGGCAGGGTATGCCCAGACGTGGGTCCCTTGCTCACTTTGCCACTGGATTTAAGCTAGCCTGGCTGAAGATGACTGATTAGCCAGAAACCGGTCCCAGGAGGCTTGTTTCCGGTCCGGGGAAGACATGGCTTGGCAGTTCGGGCTGGACTGTTCCCATGAGGCACAGGGTCAGACTGATTTGCATATGGCTAAGTCTGAACTGGGGTGGCGGAGTGAGCTAAAGAATGATTATGGATTAAATCAATACCAGTTGACTGAGGGTGAGTGCTTGCAATGTTTAACACTCCGTCCATCATCCCCTTTGGTTTTGCAATCCTTTCTTGCCACAATTGGTGATCCTCCTATAAAGTGGCAGGAATGGAGGGAATAGTTTTTAATTACATAGATGCGTTAGAAGAAGGGGGAGAGGAGCTATCCAAAGTAAGGAAGAAAAAAATCTTGGGGTTTATTTATGAGCCCCTTGCGCCAGTTTTGCGCCGCCGTTGCGTCACTTTTAGTGACGCAGCGGTGGCATAAATAATGCGCCGTGTTGCGCCATATTTATGAAGTGACTCATCTAGGCAGATGCATCGCTTCGTAAGTCCCTGCGCTACATTATACCTGCGTCAGGTATAATGTATGCAGGGTGGGCGTTCCCCCACAAGAAAGGGTCGTAGGAGTGGTGCAGCGAAATCTATGAGATTTCACTGTGCCACTTCTAGGACGCCAATGCATCACAACCTTACGCCTGCCTCATGGCAGGCGTAAGAGTAATGCAGGCCCTGAAAGGAACATTGCTGGAGTTGCGTCGGGCTTCCGACACAACTCCAGCAATGCGCCACTTTTTTTTTTTTGAAATATTTTTATTAAATTTGCAAACACAAAAGAAAATAAACACCACTCATCGATCTTCAGGCGTAGCATGAGGTTACTCCAAACGGAATTCCACAGTGCAGTATAGTTACAAGTGAGACATAAAGACATTTCACACGTAGCATATCGTCGTTCCCATCCCGAACCCCTGCATTCGAAAGGCGCACTACTCTTGGTCACTGAGTTCAGCATCTGATGCGTCCGGTGGGGGCTCACATATATTCCCTCTGTATACATTCCACCCATTCCACACCTGGGACCATTTCCGGGGGCACCCTCTATGTATATATACAGATTTTTCAACCACCATTACTTGGTCCATGTCACGTATCCATTGCGCCAGGGTAGGCGCCTGCCCCGAACCCCATCGCTGGGCTATATTGCGTTTTGCCAGCATGAGCCCTAACGTCACCCAGAGCTGCGTCATTCTCTTATGATCAGTTTGTTCCCATATGTTAAGGAGACATCGCCGAGGCTCCGGGGGTGTCAGGATTCTGGTCACTTGGGAGAGCGTGTGCATCATCCCCTTCCAGTAGATCGTGATGGCTGGGCATTCCCATATGGTGTGAAAGAAAATGCGCCACTTTTTGCGCTGAAAGATGCATCAGTTGTACTGACGTCTCTGTCCTTCCTTACAACATGATGCGTCATATTGTAAATATGACGCATCATTGGTGTCGCAAGGAGGGCACACTGAGAAGTGGTGCATCGCTGCTTTCACGCAGCGATGCACCACTTCTCGTAAATGAGGCCCCTTGTTTAATTCTCTGGGCCCTCAAGGACTCAAAGTGTACAATTCCTTAGGAAAAAAATACTTCCTTCTAAAATCTGATGTTTTTCTTCATGCGTTGGAATATTTAGATGCCATTACTCCACTTCGGTGTGCATCACCATTGATCGCCACAAATTCTTTTGCAGGAAGCAAGGAAAACAATAATCCATTGAGGAATTTCTTTCAGACTTGAAAAAGCTAGTGATCACTTTCAGATTTGCTTCTTTGCATGATGAATTTGTTCGGGACCAAATCATTATGTACGTTAACAATGAACATGTTCAAGAGCGGTTGTGGGTGTATGGTGAGGCACAATTATTTGAAGTGGTTGCTTTAGTTAAGAAAGCGGACATTGCCAATAAGTGTGAAAAGGCAGCATCAGGGGTACCTAAAGATGATGAGAAGGTTACCATCAGTAAAAGTGGGTAATAAAGCTAAGATTAAATCTACCAAAGGGGGGAGAAGGGCAAATAATATAATGCCAAAGAAATGAAAATGCTACAGGTGTGGAAGTAAAGACCATCTAGCATACAGTAAGCAGTGTCCAGCAAAAAAACAAAAGTGTGGTGGTGGCAGGCTGAATGGTCATTTTGCCAAAGTTTGTAGGTGGTGTAAAGGTAATAGGAAGAAACTGTCCTTGGTTGCTTATGATGATGACGATTCAGAGTCTGACACATCCAATGGGGATGATCCAACCAAGGTTGTGGAGTGTGTTTTGAGAATCACAGATAATGTTTCCCACTTGAATGTAAAGTTTAAAAGTAAACCTGCATGTTCCATATGTTTTGGGGGTGTGGAGATGCTTATCATAGCAGATTCAGGGTCTCTGTATACCACTATCAGCAAGGATCAGTGGGATAAGAAGTTTGCTATAATACTTGGTTCATCCCTGTTACCACCTGATGTTGCACCAGAAAGTTTTATGGGTGAAAATATTTCTCTTGTGGGGTACAGGGAAAGTAATTTTGAGTTTGAAGGAAGATCAGCCATAGGGAAATTGTATGTTGCTCTTGAAGGCCCATCGGTTTTGGTTTGGGTAGATCAAATAAATATAAACATTATATTGGATCCTAATAGCCCTGAACAAGTTCTTGTATTAGCTCGTAAAGATCTTTATAGTCAAAGGTTAAAGGAAGAATGCCCTGAAGGGTTTTTAGGCAAGATTGGAAGTTTGTGAGGTTTTGTACATATAATTGTTCTGTTTTGAAGAAAGATGCCAAACCCAAGGTTCACATATCTAAAGGTATTCCATGCGTGTTATGAGAGGAGGTGGAATGGGAATCGAAGGCTTCATTGGGATCATTAGAGAAGTGGATGCCTCTGAATGGATCTCTCCCATGGTTATCGGGCGTAAGGCCAATGGGAAGATTCATTTATGCATCGATTTGAGAAGTCTTAATGAGAATGAGAATACTATAGTTGAGAAGTTTCCCCTTCCAAAGATTATTGAGTTGGTGCCACTCACAAAGAATATGAATGGTTTTCGATGATAGATTTTTCATCGGCATACCATCAGGTTATGTTACATGAAGATAGCAAGAGCTTAACCACGTTTATGACGCCCCAAGGATGTTATCGTTTTATACGTATGCTTTTTGGGTTAACGGCGGCGGCTGCCATCTTTCAGAAACTAATGCATAAATAATTTGTGCGAATTCCTGTTGTAATTTCTTTTCCAGGATGACATCCTTATAATGGGAGAGTTGGAAAAACTCCATGACAGTAGGGTACACATTATGATTGAGAGACTACATGAAAGTGGTTTGACTGCAGAGCTATCCAAATGCAGATTTGCTGTTCAGTCCTTAGATTACCTGGGGCACAAGATATCGGCAGAAGAGATTAGGCTAAGGAAAAATTTATTTAATGCTATAAAATATTCTCCTCCACCACAAAACAAGGATGAATTGCGGTCATTTCTGAGCCTCATAGAAGTCTACAGCAAGTTTATTAGTTGCTTTGCTGAAAAAACGTACAATTTATTATGGCAGCTGTTAAAGAACAAGTCCACCTTTTTATGGACAGAGCTCCGACAATCTGCTTTTGTCAAGATTAAACAGGAGTTGTGTGTTGCAAAAAATTTGGTGAGTTTTTATCTTACCCTTGCTTGTATCATCACTACTGATGCAAGCAGTCGGGGTACAGGAGCTGTTTTATTGCAAAAATACATGAATTGCAAAGAGAGCACAGTGGCTTATGCTTCTAGTGCAGTGGTACCCTTCTTTGACTCACGGCTTCCTTGACCTATTAGCCATTGACCGCAACTCCCCATATGTACCTTTTTTGGTGGGTGAGGGTATGTAAGCCCAGCCTCAGAAGTTCTTACATTTTTCACCCTGAACATATTTGGGATGAAGCCGATGCAGATATTATAATCATATATGATGTAACAAATAAAAAATATAACAATTATTTAATAAAAAACTTTAATTGGTTATGTCAGAAACAATACTTTTCAGCAGTGGGGTCTGCATATGGAATTTTTTAAAACAATTTTTTGTTTATAAAAATTGCCTTTAGAGAGAGGGGCTCACTCCTAGAAACCAAGTGGAGAAGGAGATGGACCGGGGACTAAATAAATAATTCTCATTGGCACCTTTCGCAAGATCACTTTAATGTGCCAATGCATCCCAGCTGGAGTAGAGTGAACATAGAGTAGTATAGTTATCCATTAATTAGTCATGCATTTCAATGCAAGCATTTAAGTGGACATGATAGATACACTTAAAAAGCCAAAAGCACTAGTTAGCAATAATATAGAATAGCCGCATCTTCATTAACAATTTTTCTTTTTGTCCTGAAAAAGACAAAAAGGAAATGGTTGTAGCTTTCTAACTTTTTCTATATGTGCTTAAAATTGTTTTTTTAAATACTGCCCAAAAGCATGTAGAAACTGTTTTAATAAATTGACAAGCTGTCTAATTATTACATCTATTGGTCCCGTCCGACTTCCAGGGTTTCCTCGTCCTCTTCTTAGTCTAATTATTACAGACATATGAACCAAGTCTACTTCCCTATTGTGACAACCCAGAATGTACTGAAATTTGAAGTGCCACTCTGTTCCCATTTATAAAACCGGTTCAATATATTTTGGTCAGGGAATGGAATAATCTCATGAAAGAACTAGCCTCTACTATACATCTTTTCCCATTTGCAATACTCATAAAACAAACTTGTTTAACCTTTGTTATTAATTCGTGTGAACTCTGCCCCCTCTGCATGTTTGTCACCAAGACACTTCAGTAAAGCTGTTGTTACAAATAATAAATCCAAAAAGCACGGATTTATATCTTTAGCTTTAAATAGCTACCAGGAACTGGAAATGTTGAGGCGTACAAAAACCTGCAAGCCCAGGGTCTTGTGTGCTATTTAAAGTTTGAAAGGAAATACTAACAATTCAAAAGTAAGAAAATGGCATAGTAACCATATTAAACCTTGTTCGGTGGTGCCCCCTAAAAATGTAAAACATCAATCCTAATGATGTGTGCGACCAGCTCTGTCATTCTAGAGGATAACCTTTAATTTAACCGTGAATACAGCAACTGTTTTCACAATTTCCCCACACAAGGGACCCGATTCACAGAACAAACTTAAGACAAAATCCTAAACTTAGTACCATTTTGGTATTCACAGAATGCACTTACTACTTCTGGTATTCACAGAATGAACTTACTACTTTTGCGATTCACAGAATAAACTTACTACTTTTGGTATTCACAGAATGGATTTACGACTACTAACTTTACGTCCGCACTCGGGCCGGAAATTCCGGCCCGGAGGCGGAGCTTCCGGCCCGGAGGCGGGGCCTCTGGCCCGGAGGCGGGGCTTCCGGCCCAGAGGTGGAGATTTTGGCCATGGCTAAATCTCCGCCACTGGCCGGAATCCCCACCTCCGGGCCGGAAGCCCCGCCTCCGGGCCGGAATGCGGACGTAAAGTTAGTAGTCGTAAATCCATTCTGTGAATACCAAAAGTAGTAAGTTCATTCTGTGAATCGCAAAAGTAGTAAGTTCATTCTGTGAATACCAGAAATAGTAAGTGCATTCTGTGAATACCAAAATGGTACTAAGTTTAGGATTTTGTCTTAAGTTAATTCTGTGAATCGGGCCCAAGAAATTGTTTGTGTTGCATTTCCCACCAGTCAGACCTTCCTGCTTACAAAACTGTTCAGTTAGGCAGCCAGCTGGCTTCTAAGAGTCCGTGCTGGAGGATTCAGGCCTGTGTTCTATTCTCATGGTTCTGTGGTTCCCAATCTGTTTGCGGGGCCCCTTGCTTGATTTGATGGTACACCAGGGTGCCACGGCGCACAGATTGGGAACCACTGTTCTAAAGCATTGTCTCCAGTGGAAGAACGCTATTCAGTCATAGAGAGGGAGACTCTAGCGGTTGTGTGGGGTCTAGAACACTTTAGAGGTTTCATTTGGGGTGGAAATAAGGTGTGATCACAAACCACTTCTTAAAGTATTATCTACTGAAGGGTTACTTAAAGCCACACCTAGAATTGCTAGAAACTCTGTACGTTTACTTAATTACAGGTACTCTGTTAAGTACATACCTGGAGGGAGAAACCAAGTTGCTGATTGCCTAAGTAGGTTGCCATTGCCTTTGGAGAGCGCACCTGATTTGTGGGATGATTTGTGTGTAGCTTATATTGGGAGTGAAACTGTAGATATTAGTGAATGAACTGAGGCATTAGCCAAAAATGAGGTTAACCTAAGTTAGAATGTATTTTTTGAAGGGTTGATCTGAAAAAAAGTTCCTCAGTGAAGATTTAAGACATTTTTGGGAGGTGCGTGAAGAATTATCCTTGGTTGGAAATAATGTCTTACGTGGTGAAAAAATTGTTCCTCCCACTGGAGTAATAGTCAAAGTGATTAACTTGTGCCACGATGGTCATCTGGGAATTGTCAAGAGCAAGAGAAGAGTGAAAGAAATGTATTGGTGGCCTGGGTTGGATGTTGAGGTAAAGAGAGGGGTGAGACAATGTAATGCTTGTCATAATTCTGATAAGACTCAGAGGATAGTTATCCCTCCTTTGTCACCCATTCTCTGTCCTGAGATGGCGTGGGACCTGATATTTTGGGCCCTATTGTTGATCAACAGAAAAACTGGTTCATTCTGGTCTCAATTTATTACTTTTCGAAATGGCCTGAAATCCAGTTTGTGGAACGTGCTGCTTCAGAGAGTGTGATTCGGTTCTTAGAAAAGATGCTTCAAAGAGAAGGGTTGCCCATGCGAATGATCACTGACAATTGTGCTCGATTCAAGAGTGTTTGTGTGGAGCAATTCTTTCAATGTAATGGGATTGAACACAAAGTTACATCAATCATCCTAGTGGGAACAGTGAAGTTGAATGCTTCAACCATGTAATCAAAGATGTACAACAACTGGCCAAATTTCAAAATCAAAATTGGTTCATAGCTGTAAAAAATGCTTTGGATGTATCGCAGGACACCTGCTGTTAAGGGCTACAGCCCTTTTACCATAATGAGGGGTAGGATACCTTTCACTAAGGATAATCAATTTTGGTTGAGTCATTGAAGATTACGTGAGTGGTCTCCATGTGAATTCAAGAAAAACATCAGGTTGTACCAAGAGAAGTACAAGAAGTGTTGTGATGTTAAACGCAATGCCAAAGAGTTCTCCCTCATGGAAGGTGATGTGGTATAAGTGAAACTGTCTTTTAATGTAAGGAAGGGAGAGACTAAGGGGGTGATTACCATGGCGGGGCGGACAGTAGCGGTGATTGGGACCACCTGCCAGACGTGCGGCTGTCCCACCACTGCGATTAGGATGCAACCGCCATATTGGCGGGCGCATCCTGGGCCTTTACCATTGCCGGCAATGCTGCTGGCTACAGCACCGTCCGCAATGTCAAAGGTGCTTGCACCGCATTTCTCTGCACCACGTGGTAGGCACCATGCGGTGCCTGCCACTTGGTGCATGGACCTACAGGGGGGTAACATGGACATACCCCCAGTGCACCTCCCACACACACCCCGCAACAGGCCACCAAAGTCAGTCTCCACCGGTCTTCTTGAGGTGGGATATCAGCGGCAAAAAGACAGGTGGAAAGCGATACCGTAATCCGTATGATGGAGCCTGCACGGCACCACCGCAATGTTGCCCTGGTTCCGCAAGGTGGCTGGAACAGGACCGCCTTGCGGAACGATGGCATACGGTCTTTCCATCTGCCACGGAACCATTGTGATTCCCACTGCCATCCTAATTTGGCAGTGGGAATTTTCTGTATGATGGCGGATGGACCGCCACCGCCGGCCCGGCCGTGGCAGTCCTTCTGCCATCATATTGAGCCCCTAAGTTTTCAAAAGCAAGGGAAGTCCTGGAAGCGTTTACTAACTCAGCTAAATTGAGTGATGAAAAAGTGTGGCACATGACTAGGTTAGTATGGTATGACAAAGGATTGAAGGACTGGGTGGATTTTCAGGAAGCAAGAGAGTTTAATTGGCTGGATTCCCCCTCAAGATGAGGTTCAAGTCTTCTGGTGAGAAACCTGGTCAAAGTGTTGTCCACTCAAATGAGCGCATGGCACAATGAGATGGGAGACTAAATCACAGTTCTCCTGAAAATTAATTTTTTCAGAGTTTTGTTCCTTTTGAGTGTGTTACACAAGACATTGCAAGAGGGTCTGCTTTTATTCCATAGTGTCCTTCCATTGACATATTTGGGAGAGAGGTTAGACTACCGGAGTATCTCAGGGATTATGTTACTGGTATTAGCTCTTAAGTTTTATTTTATATAACATGCTTTTGTTATGGCTGGGTAGCACATCCACCAACAAGGTCAGTATGTTTTAACATATTTTAGCTTGTTTCTTGTTCACTTTTTAAAAATATTTTGTACTGCTGCATCCTTTTAACACTTTTAGCTTTTTCCTGTTGCATTTAAGACGAACCGTGTTTTCTTGCTTGTTTTTTTTTCCTTCCATTTTTATTCCAATTGTCACGATTTTAAGTAATCAAACAATAAACAATACTTACATGCTTTTGTTATTTATATTTCATTGTTTTTTTGCATTACACATGCTTTTACTTGTACTATTGTTAGTATTTTATTGTGTCGATATTTGAACATTATGTAAGGAAGGAGATGTGTTGTATTGGGCTTAGTATGAAATGCAATTAAGTCATTGATGACACTTGGAATGTTGTTGTGTCATCAATGACCAGTTCGGTCACAGGCAGCAGCCCTGATGATGACTTTGGAGTCGATGTAGAGATGGCATCAGCAGGTGTCAGGGCTGCTGTGTCGTCATGGTTGGTACTGCGCTCACCCAGAGAGCGGTCACCAAAGCGTTGGTGCAGGAAGCGGAATCAGAGACTGCATTGAGAATCCGTTTCTTGAATTCAGGGATGCTGCAAGTGAAGTCCTGGTGTCCCTGATACTTCTTAACAGGAGGCTAGCTGTACTTCAAGCTCTTGGAGAATCTTCTTAAGAAAGATACAGCAAAGTAAAAGGTCAGTCCTTTCACTGCCCACAGACATAAATGCAAAAGCAGGACAACCCAGCAAAGCAACACACAGCAAAGGGGCAGTACTCCTCCTCACAGCTTCTCAGCTCCTCTCCTTGGCAAAGGTTCCTCTTGGTCCAGAAGTGTTCTGAAATCGTGAGATCAGAGGCCCAAAACTGGTATTACTTTTTCCTTTGAAGTCTTTGCTCAGAAAATCCAGTAAAACCAGTTCTGTCCTCCTTGGTCCAGCCACACTATAGGGGGTGGAGACGGCATTTGTGCAGAGCAGCTACAGCCTATTCTGGTGCTAGTGATAACTCCTCCCACCACTCTAGTCCAGGATGGCTCATCAGCATATGCAGGGCACATGTCAGCTCCCTTTGTGTTTGTTCTGGAGTGTATACACAACAGCATCTCTCAGTCTACATCCAGACAGTGAATCCACAAGCAGGCAGAGGCATAGGATGGTTAAGCAAGAAAATGACCGAAAACGGCATTTTGAACAACACAATTTAAAAACCACCTTTACTAAAAGATGTGTTATTCAATTCTGAGCTCAAGGAGAACAAACTTGAAGGGGCTTATTTATGAGCCCCTTGCGCCAGTTTTGCGCCACTGTTGTGTCACTTTTAGTGACGCAGTGGTGGCGTAAATAATGCACCATGTTGCGCCATATTTATGAAGTGACGCATCTAGGCAGATGCGTCACTTCGTAAGCCCCTGCGCTACATTATTCCTGCATCAGGTATAATGTATGCAGGGTGGACGTTCCCCGCAAGAAAGGGTCGTAGGAGTGGCGCAGTGAAATCTATGAGATTACGCTGCGCCACTTCTAGGACGCCAATGCTTCACAACCTTACGCCTGCCTCATGGCAGACGTAAGAGTGACGCAGGTCCTTTCACATTGGGCTTGCCCCATGTGAAAGGAACATTGCTGGAGTTGCGTTGGGCTTCCGACACAACTCCAGCAATGCGCCACTTTTTGCGCTGACAGATACGTCAGTTATACTGACGTATCTGTCCTTCCTTACGACATGATGCGTCATATTTTAAATATGACGCATAGTTGGTGTCGCAAGGAGGCCGCACTGAGAAGTGGCGCATAGCTGCTTTCACGCAGCGATGCACCACCTCTCGTAAATGAGGCCCAAAATCTCTAGCTGTTCCCAAATGAAAGTTACACTTGTAAAATGTTACAAGCCCGCTCCAATGATGGCCTACAGTACAGCTAGTCCTTGAAATACTGAAAAACGAAATTGGCAATATTTCACTAAGGGGGTTCATTGGGCCTGCCTTACATGTAGTAAAAGGGAAGTTTTGGGCCTGGCAAGTGGGTGCACTTGCCAGCTTGACATGGCAGTTTAAAACTGCACATGCAGACACTGCAATGGCAGGCCTGAGACAGGTTTATAGGACTACTAATTTGGGTGGCACAACCTGTGCTGCAGGTCCACTAGAAGAATCTGATTTACAGGCCCTGGGCAAACATAGAACACTTTACTAGGGACTTATCAGTAAATCAAATATGCCAATCATGGATAGACCAATCACCGGTTCACTGATAGAATATCGATGACATAAATATCGATGTTCAAAATATCAGAATAATTAATATAGATTACAAAAATATCGACTCCCATACCTAAACAGGTAAGTAAAAAAAAATGGAATAAAAATATTGATGTAGAAAATATAGATGTAAATTATATTGATTTAAAAAAATATATATTTATATATAATAAAATAATACATATATTAAACATTAATATTATTTGTCACTGCAATAAATTCAATTTACTATATATTTTAACAACATATAACAAATAACCTTAACCTCTTCTGTGCCCATGAAGTGCTGGACTCGTCATGGAGCACAGTCGCGCTGTGCCCATGACGAGTCCAGCACGTCATGAGGCATTCCCTGGGGAATCCCTCTGGTGCGGGCACCAGAGGGATTCCCTTTAATTAAAAATAGCCTCGGGAGCTAGGGAAGAGCTTCCCCAGCTCCCGAGGCCCCCCCCTTACAGTGTAATGACGATCGGCGCGCACGTCGTGCCGACGTCATTACACTGAAAGTGAAACTGAAATGAGCCAAGAGGCTCATTTCAGTTTCACTTTCTACGTGCTCAGGGGGCTATCTCAGAAAGACGGAAGAGGTATCGCTGGAAAGGGGAGTATCTCCCCTTTCCAATGGTACCCCTCCCCAGTGGATCCCTGCTTGGGGATCGCCACAGGAGGGCGATCCCCAAGCAGGGATCCACCCACTAGACACCAGGGAGGGGGAAGTGGCCCCTTGGGCAAGGGCCTTTGCTCCCCCCAAATAATTTTGACCAAATGTAGTCTTTTTGCCCCCCCTGGGGGGCAGATGGGGGCAGTAGCCCCCAATGTGCCCCCCCAGGGGGGCAAAAAGCCCACTAGACACCGGGGAATTTAAAAAATAATAAAAATAGGGGTGGGGGCTGCCCAAAACGGGCAGACCCATGCCCCCATCCCACCCCCCAATTATCACAGTCTTTCTGCCCCCCCCCCCCGGGGGGCAGATGGGGTATTGGCCCCTAATCTGCCCCTTCGGGGGGGCAGAAAGTCCACTATACACCAGGGATTTCTTTTAATTTTTTTTTTTAGGGTGGGGGCTGCCCGAAACGGGCACTCCAATGCCCCCACCCACCCGCCACCATTACAGCCTCTCTGCCCCCCCTGGGGGGCATATGGGGCATTGGCCCCTAATCTGCCCCTTCGGGGGGGGGCGGAAAGCCCACTTGACGCCAGGGATTTTTTTCACGCTATTTTCTTTAGGGTGATGGATTTTATTTAGGGTGGAGGCTGCCCGAAACGGGCACGCCAATGCCCCCACCCCCGCCACCATTACAGCCTTTCTGCCCCTCCCTGGGGGGCAGATGGGGCAGTAGCCCCCAATCTGCCCCCCCCAGAGGGGCAGAAAGCCCACTATCCACCAGGGTTTTTTTTGCGCAATTGTTTTTATGGTGTGGGCTGCCCGAAACGGGCACACCAATGCCCCCACCCTCCCCCCACAAAAATGACAGTCTTTCTGCCCCCCAGGAGGCAGATGGGAGCTGTAGCCCCCAATCTGGCCCCCTCTGGGGGGCACAGAAAGCCCACTAGAAACCATGGATTTTTTTGTTTTATTAGTGTAGGGGTAGGGGCTCCCCAAAATGGGCATGACAATACCCCCACCCCACCCCTACCCCCAGAGAAACTCCAGTCTTTCCGCCCCCCCGGGAGGGTAGTTGGCGGCAGCGGCCCCTGATCTGCCGCCTGGGGGGGGGCAGAAAGCCGACTAGGCGCCAGCGAGTACGCAGGCTTTTTTTATGCGTGGGGGTGGGGGCTGCCCAAAATGGTCATACCAATGCCCCCACCCCCACAAAAAATAGCCACAGTCTTTCTGCAAAACCAGGTCATTTTGAGATAGGCAATTTTCATGTCGCCTCACTACGTTGTGGGCCCTTGCCTGTCGCGGGGACTTGGGCCTCCCACACGAGTGAGGCACTGTTTTTATCGGGAGACCCGGGGGAATGCTGGGTGGTAGGAAATTTGTGTCAGCCCAGTGATGCCACAACTTTCCCACACAAAAATGTGTCAAAAAGGTGATTTTTTTCAGCTAAATTTGAGGTTTGCAGTGCATTCTGGGTAAGGAAACGTTGGGGGATCAACGCATGCCATACCTCCCTGGAATCCTCCGGATGTCTAGTTTTCAGAAATGTGTGGGTTTGGTAGGTTTCCCTAGGTGGCCGCCGAGCACCGGACCAAAAACCCAAGTGATCCCCCTTGCAAAACCAGGTCATTTTGAGATAGGCAATTTTCATGTCGCCTCACTACGTTGTGGGCCCTTGCCTGTCACGGGTACTTGAGCCTCCCACACGAGTGAGGCACCGTTTTTATCGGGAGACCCGGGGGAACGCAGGGTGGTAGGAAATTTGTGTCAGCCCGGTGATGCCACAACTTTCCCACACAAAAATGTGTAAAAAAGGTGGTTTTTCCAGCTAAAATTGAGGTTTGCAGGGCATTCTGGGTAAGGAAACGTTGGGGGATCCACGCAAGCCATACCTCCCTGGAATCCCCAGGGTGTCTAGTTTTCAGAAATGTGTGGGTTTAGTAGGTTTCCCTAGGTGCCGGCAGAGCTAGGGTTCAAAAACTACAGCTAGGCACTTTGCCAAAAAAGGGTAATTTTTCACAGCGAAATTGAGGTTTGTCCACGTTGCGTTTTGTGCCGTTTCCTGTCGCGGGCACTAGGCCGACCCACACAAGTGGGGTACCATTTTTTTTCGGAAGACTTTGGGGAATGCGGGGTGGGTGGAAATTTGTGGATCCACGCAGATTCCAGAACTTTCCACCAGAGAAATGTGGGGAAAATGTGTTTTTTTTGGCAATTCTTTAGGTTTGCAAGGGATTCTGGGTAACAGAACCCGGTGAGAGGCAGTCAAGTCACCCCATCCTGGATTCCCCTGGGTGTCTAGTTTTCAAAAATGTATAGGTTTGCTAGGTTTCCCTAGGTGCCGGCAGAGCTATGGTTCAAAAACTACAGCTAGGCAATTCACCGACTGTCTCACACCGGGCCTTTTTTGCCATTGACGTAAATGCTGAACAGAGGCTTGGTGTCTGAGTCACTGATAGACTAACATGGCCGGGACCACACACCAGATTGTAAATGGAAAGAATGGCTGCAGTAGAGAGGGGTCAATCTCTCTATTGATGAGGTTGGTGCACTGATGCCCTGATGCCCTTCTGACATGGGGACATGCACAAGTAGTGGTGGAAGTACTGGGACATTCCAGAGAAATTGCTTAGGGTAACTGATGGTCATACCTCCTGTGTTGGAAACAGACTGCAGAAATAGCCACAGCCTGGTTTTAAGACAAATGGAAAATTTTTACTCAGCAAACACAAAGAGATTAATTGCTCATATGATAGTGTTTAAAAAGCACAATATCTTTATAGAAGATGAGGCAGGTGTGGGCGATAAGGCAGCTGTGAAATTGGGTTGTTTTTAAAATGTGTTTAACAGCTGATATGGCCCCCTCAACTGTTTCTTGGCATTAGCACAGTTTAATAACACAGATTATGTAGGTTGAAAGGAGTGTAATAGAGTTTCATTGGGGATATGCCAACAGCCCATATAACACGCTTCTGCCCTAATAGTAAATTATACACATTGAATAAGGTCAGAAATAATGTCAAATTTGATGACTTTTGGATCCATATTGAATTAAAAGATCATCATCAGGACATAGACAATCATAGATAGATAGATAGATAATGACTTTATTTCGGATATTTCAATCCATAAAAGTACACATCAATAAACAGTTCATATTAAAAAACATCACATTAATAACAAAATCAATCCCACACACATACAATACATAAATAAATTCCATAAAAGAGTGCAAAGGCAAAACAGTACAGGAAAAAAAGTGCATTGGTGCAATGGGCGACTGACAGTTCAGAGGTAGTTACATTTACTCATCTAAACATTTTCTAAATCTTAGTGTCAATTTTAAAAATTCTAACACCTTGAGGACACTATCCGGGTACAGCATCTGTAAATACATAAAGGCAGGTCTAATTTGTTTAAAATTCAATTTCTTTAAAAGGGTGAGAAGATATCTCCTACGGGGATATTCATAAAATGAACATAAAAACATAAAATGTAGCATATCCTGTGGAGACTTCCCGTCGCAGCCACAGGGAGCTACAGGTTTCTTGTAAATATCTACAGTGGGTCTAAATAAGAGAAGATGGAAAATGTTAAGCCTGAATCGGGTCAGCAAAAATTTCTCATGTGAGGTGAAGGAGCATGTTAGATACTTTTCCATAGAGTTACAAGTACTCAGCATAATATACTTTCTAACATTAGGTTTTAAGAGCTCAACTTCATCTCTTAGGGCAATACATTTCATAGAGAAAGCTTTTTTAATTGCTACTACATCACCCTTGACTATATCCCTCGGATTATCAAACAGATTCAGGCGACCAAGTTTCAAAAATTGAGACTTCAAGTATTTGAGCCAAGGTACACACATGGCATAATCAAGTGATATAAGGTCTTCCACTATCAAGTGTGTTAGAGGGATTTCATCACTTAACCATAGTTTTATCCAGCATAACAGAGGTTTTAAACCGACGATGTCGGATAGATACTGGCAGCCCAGTTCTTCATGCGCAGTTAAGTTCGAGGTACTACATGGGACACATAACAGGCGTTTTAAAAATTTATTTTCAACTATTTGTAGTTGTTCGCCATTTATGTAGCCCCATATCTCACTACCATATACAGCAGTGGCTATGGATTTAGAGTTGTATAATTTCATCATAGCCACATTTGGTTTATTCCCCAGTTTAGACGCAATATTGAAGATGGAAGCATTGGCTCTAGTCATTTCCCCCTTTTTCTTGGCCAGGTGAGGAGCCCAATTAAGTTTGGTGTCAAATAAGATACCTAAATAGGTGAATGTTTGGGTGGTAGGGATCGGGACATTATTCAGTTTAAAATTAAACTTCTTCTTTGGTTGTCGGCCAACATGCATAATATAAGATTTTGAATTGTTGACCTTAAGATCCCTATCAGACATGAAATTATTAAAAACATTCAATAGTGCCTGTAGACCAACTTCAGTTCTGGAAATTAAGACCGCATCGTCAGCGTATAAAAGTAGAGGGATACCCCTCAGACCAACTCTAGGGCAGTCTGATTTTACCTCTTGTAACACAGCCTCAAGGTCATTTATATAAAAGTTAAAAAGAAAAGGGGCCAAAATACACCCCTGACGTACTCCTTTGTTAATGCTAAAACTTCCTGTAGTTTCCCCGGTCGATGAAAACCTCACGTTAGCTCTTGTGTCATTGTGCAGGTCCGCAAGGAACTCCACAATCCCCTTATCAATACCTTTATCCTTCATGGTCTGCCACAGCCTCCCCCTGTTAACACAGTCGAAGGCAGAGGACAGATCCATGAAGGCAAGGTGAATTGTTCCTTTATACACAACAGTATATTTACTCAATATAAGAAACAAATTAAGACATTGAGTTATAGTTGAACGCCCTTCACAAAAACCATATTGAGTGGTCGACAGAATATTGTTCTCATTCGACCAGCTTGTTAGGCGTTGGAGTATAACTCTCCCCATTATCTTCACCATTGAATCAATTAACGAGATTGGGCGATAACACAAAGCACTACCCCTGTCTCCTTTCTTAAAGACCGGAACTATTGTTGAGAGACCCCAAGTCTCCGGGCAGCCCAATATCACTGCTGCATTAAAAACAGCAGTCAGAATGGGAGCCCAAAAGTCCGGATCAGATTTATAAAGATCAGGTGGTATTCCATCAGGGCCAGGGGCTTTGTTAGCAGTAAGACCCTTTATAGCAACCAGAACCTCATTTATATAAAAAATGATGGCAGTACTGTCCATATCAGAGGGGACAGCAACCATAGTTGCATCAGCTTCTGAATAATATAAACTTTTAAAATGACTCTCCCATTCCTCCTTTGTTATACAACATACCAGTCCATCTCCCGAGTCCCCAGTCAAAAAAGGTTTCTTTACCAGACCCCAAAATTTAGTACTGTTATTCAAAGTGGAGGGATCAAGCAATTCCTCCCAGGCCTCTTTCCTCAAAAACTCTTTACGGGCAGCAATAGTAGCCTTATATTCCTTTCTAGATAGTTTTACCGCCTCCCTGTTCCTCGGGGTTGCTGCCAAGGCTACCCTCAAATTACGGGCAGCTAGAGAACAGTCATGACAGAACCATCTCGGGCCTGAGTTAAGTTGGGGTTTATATGGGACCGATAGAAATGCTGATACCCTTTCCGTGATATTTTGGTACGCTTCTAAAACCGACTTGGGTTCACCTCCCTCATTCATACAAACTTTGATGTCCTCGGCACAGCCTTCAGTGATATTCTTATAGAGGACATCCTCAGAGACCATAGACCATTTTAAGCGCCTCTTACCATCTGTTGTAACCAAACTACCTTGCCTAATACTCGTAATACCTTTTTTGAACCATGGGCAGTTTAGACCGATTATAAGAGGATTATGGTCACTGAATTCACTAAAGTCAATGGTAAAAGAATCCACGAAAGTTTGCATCGTCTGCGAGACCAGTATGTGGTCTATGAAGGTACCCCTTCCATGCCCTTTAAACGTAGGGGTATCAAAGCGAAATAGAGGGTCTTTTAAAGACATAGCCAAAGAGAGGTCATGGTCATTCAAAAAGTCATTACACAGTTCACCCTCCTTTGTGTGCTCCATATGGAGACAGTCTGCCCGATCACACACCATTTCTGGTAAACATTTATGCAATGGGTCTATACAAGGATGCAAGTTAAAATCCCCCATAATCAGGAGGTTATGGCCCACATTTTCCATAAAATTTGAAACGAAGGAATTTAAAAAATAAATATGATTCCTGCCACCACTATCATGAACAGCATTATAAAAGTTCACCAGCCCGACACGGACATTACCTCCACATAAGATTACACCCATTACACCTGTATGCTGTGCTACAATTCTTTGTACTTCGCAGGAAATTAATATAGATAAAAAAATTACGAGGCCCCCCTTGGGCCTACCACGCACAGATGGCAAGGCTGGCACAAAGAAGGCCCTATACCCTTCCAAAAAGAGTTCACATCCCAATTCCCAGGTTTCTTGTAAACAAATAATCGAGAATTGTTTAATATAGATCACCCAGTTTACATCAGACATTTTAGCAGCAAGGCCCGCAATGTTCCAAGAGACAGCAAGACATCCTGACAGTTTGCCTACCAAACTATCTGGATTAGAAGGTTCACCTGAAGCCCTGATGTCCTGAGCTGCAGGTGCCCCCCGTCAATCGCACAGTTCAAGACCAGATAGTACTTCGAACCTATTCTGTGTGTGAAGATTCGGCCCATATTGATAGTGTCCAGCACTAACACTCCTGTTAGACACACCAATCGGTCCACCTACACCACAGGAGTTAGTAAAACTATGCTGAAAAAGGGTCTCTTGCACGGGAGTAAAAGGTTCACGTCTCCACCTGGTTAAATTCTGTGGCAGTCGTGGTTTGCACAAATGTGCATAAAAATAACCCAAAGGGCGTACACAGATACTATTTGTGTTATAAACCAGTGCAGAAGCTCTCAAAAGTACGGTTGCTACATGCTGGGGGTGTTTAAAGTTTACGACTATACAGTCCCCTGAACCAGCCTTTTTGGATGGCCCTACCCAATTTACACGCCTTACTGTTAATATCTCGTCAAAGTAGGAAATCGGAAAACCACAATTTTTGTTAAGCCAAGACACTGTCTTATTTTTCAAAGAGATAAAGGATTCATCATAGGGGGATGCAGGATGGGTGCCACAAGAAGGCACATTGGTCAGTACTACTACAAAAGGGGCACAGTCTGGTGGTAGATTAAGATGACCATTGTGTCTCGCCACACTAGAGGCTCTGTTGCTGTGGGGAGTTATGGATATTTGTTGCTGCAAAGCAGTTTTCACAGGAATATCCGGCTGGATAGAGGTTACAGGTCCTGGGATAACTTTATCAGCAAATTCTCCCCTCCCCTTATTCTGTAGATCATTAGGAACAGCAGTATCTCTCCTTTTCCCCCCAGAGTAATCAATTCCGCTAGGCTGGGCAATCTCCCGAGACAATAACAGGTCACCCAGCCTTATCACTTCCTTTGCTAAATCATCAATCTTAGTGGTTAATGGCTTAATAAGATCCTCAATTTTGGCAGTAAAAGAAGCTTCTAAGTTTTTTAAAAGAGAGGCAATCATATCCGAGTTTAAATTAGTACCATTGCCAGCACCATTGGTGGCCGTAAATACAAACGGGTTTGGTACACTAGTACCAGTATTTGGCTTACTGACCTTCTTTCTTGGCTTACAATTATTATTTTTCCCGTTCTCCCTTTGAGACCGTGTTCTACATGATCTCGTGTGCCTAATCTCAGGTTGGGTCTCATTTAATACATCAGCATCAGAACTTGATGACACCCGAGAAGCAGAATGGACCTCCACCTCTACAGGAATGAGAACTGGGAGGGCCGTAAAAGTGACACCACTCGGGTTGATCTCAGGGTCTTGGGGCTGGCTTAAAGGATCATTTTCTAATAGTGTCTCTTCAGTCACGGTGCCTTTCCCCAAGGATACACGTCTATCATTATTAATCTGTGTTACTTTCCTGACCAGGAAATTATCTAGGGTAGCTGGAGCCGCCATGGCTTTATCAGTTTTCGATTTCACCATTCCGTTCACTTATAGGTTAGGCTTCTACCCAGAACCCTAGTGTCTGCCTACGCACTCACAAATAGGACAATCAAATTAACAACAAACGGATATATCAAATGGCAACGATAGTCAATGCGCGATCAACACCATTCGACAGGATGCACAGGAACCTGGCCCAGTCCAGTCTCTTCCGGCCTCTGAGGGCCACAGAGGGCCCGCCCTTTGCCCGGGCTTAGCCCGGCGCCGCCCGCGCGCGTCCCGCGCTGCGGGAGCTTTCAGTGCCTTATGTAGGACACCGGCGCGCTAAGATGACATCACGCGCTGCGCCGGTGTCTGGGGGTGCTGGGAGTTGTAGTATACACCGCCGTTCCCCTCACGGCACGGGAGTTTGGTATGGAGGCAGGTAGCAGGTTGCAGGTTTCCCCCACGTGGCAAGCCGTTCCCCTCACGGCAGACTAGGAAGAAGGCAAGGTAAAGCACTCTTTTGCTCCTCCGACGCGTCCCGCGCTGCGGGAGCTTTCAGTGCCTTATGTAGGACACCGGCGCGCTAAGATGACATCACGCGCTGCGCCGGTGTCTGGGGGTGCTGGGAGTTGTAGTATACACCGCCGTTCCCCTCACGGCACGGGAGTTTGGTATGGAGGCAGGTAGCAGGTTGCAGGTTTCCCCCACGTGGCAAGCCGTTCCCCTCACGGCAGACTAGGAAGAAGGCAAGGTAAAGCACTCTTTTGCTCCTCCGACGCGTCCCGCGCTGCGGGAGCTTTCAGTGCCTTATGTAGGACACCGGCGCGCTAAGATGACATCACGCGCTGCGCCGGTGTCTGGGGGTGCTGGGAGTTGTAGTATACACCGCCGTTCCCCTCACGGCACGGGAGTTTGGTATGGAGGCAGGTAGCAGGTTGCAGGTTTCCCCCACGTGGCAAGCCGTTCCCCTAACGGCAGACTAGGAAGAAGGCAAGGTAAAGCACTCTTTTGCTCCTCCGACGCGTCCCGCGCTGCGGGAGCTTTCAGTGCCTTATGTAGGACACCGGCGCGCTAAGATGACATCACGCGCTGCGCCGGTGTCTGGGGGTGCTGGGAGTTGTAGTATACACCGCCGTTCCCCTCACGGCACGGGAGTTTGGTATGGAGGCAGGTAGCAGGTTGCAGGTTTCCCCCACGTGGCAAGCCGTTCCCCTCACGGCAGACTAGGAAGAAGGCAAGGTAAAGCACTCTTTTGCTCCTCCGACGCGTCATTCCTGAGATGTAATACACAAGAAGTCACCTCAAGGTACATAAAACGACTAATCCGTATTGGGTGAATCACAATCAGGAATTTGAGTGAGTGCTCAACTGGCAGCAAATGTATGTAATCATACAGACGCGGACCCCCAAAGGCAACCACCCGGACGATTTGCGAGCCAGTCACTCCGGCTCACACTGGCTGTCCGAAGCGTGCATCATACTGGCTCAGTCGTGAATCGCATCCATTGCACGCCACGGTTAGCTTACGACCGAGACGTACGGAGCGGTTCAGACCCGGAAACGACTCGGTCGGTGAATTTCATGTGGCTCGCATCGTACTTGCTCTCTCGTTCAGCTGTACGAGTCGGCTGGAAAACACGCGTGCGGCTCATAGTATTTCCAGCCGGATCGCGTTCGGTGCCCTTCCAACCCGGATTGGAATCGGCCCCTGAGAATAGTGAGTAACCAACACATGTCCAAGAACACAAACTCTCTCAATCATATAAATTCTCTGGGGTCCTGGGCAGTGAGCTACTGGGCACTGTAACCCATTAGGTATCTAACAGACTATCAAGAACACAAACAACACCACTCACTGAGGTACACATGCAGAAGGAACCACAAAGAATTGAAGAATTCAATGGGAATTATTTGTCAGTGAGGGAGTGGGTGTCCAACGCAGATCCAAGATCACAATCATAGGCACTCTTTGATGTACTCAATCAGGGCAATATAATACAATTAAGTTATCATGTTGTTTCTTTTTCAACTAGCAGGTATAGTTACATTTTATTTAATGTTTACACCATAAGATAGGTACATTTATTTTCAATTACATAAGAAATTGCAAATTTTGAAAACTATTTTATCACAAGTGGATGAATGACATTCTAATCCTTATTTTGAAGCCAAATCTCTTTAAAATGGTTGAAATTCACTGGAAAAATCTAGTTAAAAACAGAGTTATGGTTCTGGCTCAAATTCAATATACCACTGAAATTCATCAGTTATGGTTCATGGCTTAAACCATAACTATCACTTCCGTGCCTATCTTATGAATGTCATCGCACACCACATTATAGACGACATCATAAGTGACAATATTGATTACATCGCCTATGACATCACCATTGACATGACTGCTTGAGCCATACCTTGTGCCATTCCCATGAGCTGACTATGAAATCACACATGACGTAATTTATGACATCATAAGTGACATAATTGATGACATCATCCATGAATTCACCAGCGACATCCCTGCATCTAAAAAAACATACGCATATAAACCTATACTTAAAATAAAATCAGTTTTAAAACTTAAATAAAGATAGCATTTACAGAGTGCAATTGTCCCAGACTCATGTGAGCTTAGACACACACACAGGTACGCTAGGACAGAATTACATTATCATATCCAGAACCACAACTGCAAATAATATTTTAACAACTCAACTGTCTTAGGGCCATATGTAGGAAGCTCTTTTTAGATCGCAAACACTGCGAATTCCAAAAAACAGGGTGTTTGCGATCGCAAAACAGACCGTTCCTATGTAGGAAAGGTTTCCGCTGCCCAAAAATGAGTATCGCTAATTTAGCGATTACCATTTTTGCGTAACACAGATTCTGCAAATTATTTTGCGTAATAGCAGTCTGCGTCACAGCAACTGCTAAATTTGCTATTACCCATCTCGCACATTGCGAATTAGCAAAATAAGATGTTGGAAAAATTCGCAAATTAGCGATTCCACGAAAATCGCAAATTTGCACTTCTCAATTACCACCAACTCTGAGCAGGTGGTAACCATGTGCAACCTATTTAAACAGGCCCACAATGCCACTGGGACTTCCCACCATGGCTGGCCTGTACGTGATAGCCAGGAGGCTGCGAATCAGAGATACCACACAGAGAAGGAGACGCCAGGAAAGGATCTACGGAGCACGCATCACCCTCTTCCAACTGATCGAGGAGGAGATCCATGAGAACTACAGGCTGCACCCAGACAGCATCCTGGATTTAATAGAGGAGCTGACACCCATACTTGAACACCCCACACGCAGGGCACACACCATTCACACCCATGTTTAGGTCCTGTGCTCACTGCACCTCCTGGCATCAGGGAGTTTTCAGGGGGTGATTGCCACAGCAGGAGGTGTCTCTCAAAGTGCACTTTCAAGCTTCTTCCACGCTTTCCTTGATGCAATGGTACAGAGGCTGCATCATCACATACAATTTCCAAGCACACAACAGGCACTAGATCAGACCAAGCAGGAATTCTACCAAATTGCACAATTCCCCCACGTCATTGGCTGCGTAGATGGGACCCATGTCGCAATCTCACCCCCATCACAGAATGAGTATGTGTTCAGGAACAGAAAGTCATAACATTCCCTGAACATCCAGGTAGTGTGCAATGCCCAACATATAATCACTGATATTGTGTCCAAATACCCAGGAAGCACACACGACTCATTCATGTTTCGCCTCTGTGCATTACATCGCAGACTCACATATAGCGAATTCGGAGAGGGCTACCTGCTAGTTAAATGCATGCCATACAGACACAGAACCAGTAGAGGTATGTAGTGGCAGGACAGTATTGAACATGAATCTACTTATACCCTGCAGGTGTGAGTGAGTTTGCTGTACGCGACTACATCCTCTCACACCGTACCTGAATCCAGCAACTGCAGGTGAGAGGAGGTACAACAGCGCACACAGAGCTACACGCTGTGCCATTGAGAGGACCTTCGGAATCCTAAAGAGCCGTTTCCGATGCCTTCATAAGAGTGGAGGTGCGCTACAGTACAGCCCTGAGACATGTTGCAAAATTGTGGTTGCCTGTGCAATGCTACACAACATCGCTACCAAGAAAGGCACCCCAGTGGATCTGACAGACTCTGAATCATCAGATGAGGAGGGACCGGCTCCACATCGCGGACCAGCAGGTGGGGCCGGTGCGGCTGCCGGGCGCATGAGACGAGATGAGATCACACAGAACTACTTCTAAGTGAGTAATGAGGACACAATGCGACTGACTGAATGGTATTTAACAGTGATGTTTATTTCCTTAGTTGCAGGAATACATCTATCACACAGCGTGACTTCAATGTTAGTGCTTGCACATGTTTGTGCCACAGTGCAAGAATTGTCATCAGCAAGTCGATATGGAATGTGTTGCTTCACACATGGCCATTAGTCTCTGGTGTCCCTTCACCTCCTACGTGCACACCCTGTTGCCCCTCGCTCTGTCTGCCCACTGCCCTCCCTGGAGTCAGCATCCACTCTCCCCTGGCGTGCACTCCGGCGTCTGTCCGGTGGAATTGGGGGAGTGATGCTGCTCCTGCTGGACTGTTTGTCCGTATCCATTGCACTAAGTGAGCCTATGCCACCTGTGGCAGCTGCGCTCATCTGGTCCACCGCATGTGTTACCTGCACCAGGACACTGCCCACGTCCTGGCAGCAGTAGGCCATCTCACTTTGCATACTGACACATCTTCTAGCCAGCAGGGATGTGGCGGTTGACTGGCGGTTGACTGCTCTAGTGTTCAAGTCCAGCCGTGTGTGAAGGTGATGTCTCTCCCTGCGCCAGGCTGCCCTGTCCCTCCTGATCTCCCTGCACAGTCCCTCCAAGGCACCAGTCATGGCCATTACACCAGCCCGCAACTCGGTCATGTTGTGATTGGCTGTGGCTCTCCTGCTGTGTCTGGTGCCTGTGCCTCCAACAGTGGCAGTGGTGACACTATGTTGTGCCGCCTGCATGGTGCAGAGTCTGATGTTCTTGCTTCGCACTGCTCCTCCTGCCCTGCCTCGTCCTCCATTTCTGCTGTTTCCTCCCCTTCAGGCACGATTTCCTGTGTTGGTGGTGCGTCTGTGAATTTAAAGGCACACATTAATTCTGTGTCCTGTCTCGCATTTATAATGCATTGCAGTTTACAAAATAAAATTAACATGGGTACTATCTGTCTGTTTCCCTATTTTCATGACGGACATCTCCCTATTCCACCTGGCTGTGTCTCACTGGCCCAGTAATCAGTGCATGTGACTACATCTCCCATAATGCATTTCTGGGTGTGCTGGTGGACATGTACTGGAGTTGCAATCAGGTTGCCTTTCGGGGTGTGTGAGAGGGTTGGGTATGTATCAAGGGGTTTTGGCATGCATCTTACCTTGTCTGGTGTTTGTGTGTTCGGAGCTGTCCAGGTTAGCCACACCACTCACACTCTCAGGCTGAAGTGTGCCCTCCACCAGCTCCTCCAGGGGCGTTTGGTCTGGTGCTGTAGACGGGCCATCACCGGTCTTTTTGGCCTCGGCCAATCTTGTGGCCACCCTCTCCTTTGACCTTTGCCGCATGTCGTGCCACCTTTTTCTGAGGTCTTCGACTGAGCGGTGTGTCACGCCAATGGAATTCACTTTTTCCTGGATGTCACTCCATATTTTTATTTTTCGTGCCTCTGGCACACGTAGGAAACTTTTGCCAAACAGGAGGTCATGGCTGCTGACTATTTCCTGAGTGAGGACCTCCAGCTCTCTTTCGCTGAATTTTTGTTTCCTCTTTCTTGGTGGTTCTTACTGCTGCTTCTCTGGCCCTTGGGACTCCATTTGGCTTGCTTTCAGTAGCTGAGCACAACTCTCTAACTCTCCACACAGGCTCTCACTCAGCTGCTGGCAATCAGGTGCAGAATGGGCAGTCACACTTCCTGGTTGTGATGTCATCATTCTGCACCTGAATTGCAGATTCCCAGATTTGCGATTCCTTAATTGCGTTCTCGCAATTAAGGAATCGCAATTTTGGTAATATGCAAAATAATTCTGCGATTTTTTGGGGAATCGCTAATAATTTGCGAAAAAATTACCTACATCGGAATTTGCGATTCTCAAAATGCGATTCGCGGAAAATCGCAATTTCAGAATCGCAAATTAATTTTTACCTACATATGGCCCCTAGTTCTTATGTTACATAGGCACAGAGACACACACAGAGCCAGACTTAGGAATAGGTATATGCAGATGCGACCGGTACAGGTAAGAGCGAGAGGAGAGTCGACAGATGACGGGAAAGAGAAAATAACATAAATAAATAAATAAACCACTTACCTTGCGCTCGCCATATCGCCAAGATGGCGATGCGGCGAGTGCAATGTAAGAGGTTTTATTTATTTTTTTATAATATTTTCTCTATCCTGTCTTCTACTTACTTCCCCCCACTGCACCCCCGCCTGACCCCACCACCCCATTCCTCTTACCTGTACCAGCTGTGCCTGGGTAAATGTGCAACATCACTCATACACACTCTCAAACTCAAAGGAATAGAGA
The DNA here is from genome assembly GCF_964204655.1 of Triturus cristatus. Taxonomy (NCBI): domain Eukaryota; kingdom Metazoa; phylum Chordata; class Amphibia; order Caudata; family Salamandridae; genus Triturus; species Triturus cristatus. The sequence goes on along the minus strand of NC_140584.1, from coordinate 629,697,723 downwards.
CACTAGGTACACTATTGACTAAGTATTTGATGATGAAAACAGCTCTGTGTGTGCACAATCTAGGGAGAGCCCTATATCGAAGGATAATTTACTTCAGAAACTAAAAAGGTTGGCAAAATCTATAAGCTTAGAAATGTCTAAGTAATGGGAAAGTACTTCTTTACAAAGGTATCTTGGTGTGGAAAGAGTCCTACGTGGCCTCAGAATTTCAACCATTTCAGGTTATGGAAACCCCAATTTTGACGTGTTTGTTGCTCCAAGGAACAGAGGCTGGGTTTGGGGGCGCCAGAACGGGGGTTTATTCACCAGTGTGCTCCTACGCTTTATCTCCCCACGGAGCTCAATTTCTTCTTCTATTCGGCTGAGCGGCTCCGATATTGGGGACGGGACGAAAGGCGTTTCTGATTCACCGAACGAGCCCACGACGTTTTCGGGAGAGTCCCTCAGAAACATAGAGAATATGCCAGGTGGTTTCTGTTATCAACAAGAGTACTACAAAACTCTGAAAAAAGTCCAATAAAGGCAAATATGATGAAATGCTAATCCAAACATACTAACAAAATTAATGTACAATATATTTTTAGCTGGACAAAGACCAAGTATTAAAGAAAGATGCTACATTGTAGAAAATGTAATTGTACAAAAGACAAATATAGAGTCAAGTATTGTAGTTACTAATAAAGGAAAATTGCCACACTAACTCCAATAATTTTGTAGCAGAAAATGTATAAAGGAGTGTAGTATTGACTAATCACCGGCTTAACTAACCTCCTTTGACAGGAAGAGACAGAGCAGGGCCACCCCCCTTGATATTCCTGTGGACAAGTCAACTAAGAGCTTTTCCTTTGAATTTTGGAGTCACGAGCGCAGGAACGCTATAAGGGAAGCAAGAGAACCCGCCGTGCCGGGCTGGACCAATCCTCTAAGCGGAGTAGGACTTAAAGACAACTGTAAGTGTAAGCTCTTTAATATCTAGGGGGTGATAATAAAAAAGCATAAAAAATGACTAAAGGGAAGATGGGTCATGTAGCCACTATGGCAAACTCAGATTCAAAATCAGTGGGCCAAACCTCATTGTTGTCCTATCTCACTGGGACTATGGGGGCTATTGAAGAACAAATCAACACGGTGGAGGAGACGTTAACAAAAGGGAGGAGGGGTATACAAATGGAAGATTCCAGTTTCAAACCTCTTACCCCCTTAAGTGAGAACCATACTCCCCAGGGTGCCCGGAAGGGTTGCATACAGGAGATTTCTAATCACATAGATTTGAGTGATAGTGAGTAGGATTCCCAACCTCCCTCGAAATGCAGTCAAAATCCGGATAAGGCAGAGGGTATATTAGTTGAAAAAAATGGGAGAGAAGAGTCCGGTGAGACGGACAAAAAATCTGATCCCTAAGAAAAGGAAAACCCCGGGCAAACGGTTATTATTAAAACAACCTGCACGTAAAAACACTGCTAATACAGGAAAACCTACTCTGATTATGCAAATGGAGGTACAAACCCTGGCACTGGAAAAAATATCTAAGAGTATAGACGCACTGCACAGCTATATGGTTGGAGCCTTGGGGAAACTGACAGAGTGGCAAATCTGGAGGGGCACATAAGAGGAATAACCGGAACTTTCAAAAGGGGTCCACTATTGACTACACAGATAGGGACACACTGGAATGGGTCTACCAGTATGACTCCCATAGCTACCCCCAAATATAGATACTTCGCATGCTGTAACTAGACTGCCACTCCACAGACCTATACCACCCAGGAATGAATTACAAGACAAAACTGGGTTAAATAGATCTGGTGTAGAAAAGAATAGGCCCAACACTAGGATAGGGGTACCTCCTACTGGACCGAGGCCAACCTCGGAGCCCCCAGTGTGTGGTTGCCTTGACTTGCCCCCGGCAGCCACACTGTATGTAGTAATCCTGTATTACAGACACCAGAACATGAAACATGGAAGGAACTCCATAACAGGTCATTGCACTGGCTAGGAAGACAATTTGGTCTCAGCGGTGCGCTATTTAAAAACTTTAAAATGGCAAGGCGGGTCACGTGGCTGGGCAAGGAATGAAAAGCGCTCCAGGGAGATTGTATAGTCCTGACATTTAGTGACCCTATGCTAGTGCACGCAATTCTTACTAGGGCAGGGAACGTTTTTATAACATTAATGAAATAATGTATTACCTTTAAGGGATTTCTATCCCCCCCTATACACTCCTACCTAGGCTCCATGCCAGAAACCATGCAAGGGATTCCCATACAGAATTAACAATATGATGGAATGTCCCACTTTATAATCGCTTCGAACCATTAACGTCAATGGAGGACCTAGATTGACCAAGTCTAAACCAAGAGAGGGAGGATGGTCAATGGAAGGTGGACTCGCTACCCCCACTGGGAGATATCTCGCACATTCAGGGATATGGTCCGGATATCCTGTGCGAGAAAGGAAGAGATTGTATATTGCACCCAGATTATAACGTGGAGGGTGGGGATAAACATATAGATTTAGTTCAAATCCAAGGCAATATTGGAAATGGATCCACTAAATTAATAACATCAATTTTGCATAGGGACAGTGAAATGAGGAAGGATACAGGAGAGGGGCAGTCCAAGTCAAATACCAGCAAACCATGTAAAATATTAACCTGGAACATTGCAGGATTATCATCTAAAGTAAGAGATCCCCAGTGGTTATCTTTTATAGAAGAATACTCTATAATTTGCCTTCAAGAAACCTGGGTAATTGGGGAAAACCACATTAATGGCTTTCGAACTTTTCACACTCCAGCTGGAACCAGCAAACAGGGACGAAACAAAGGGGGTTTATGCATTTACATCTCCAACATGGCAGGGGTCTCTATTGTGAAACTTGTAAGTGTGACTGATTATTACCAGATTTTAACAGTGCATATGGGTGGGGAAAAGGATATCGTGTTAATAAATGTTTATAACAATATCCCCAAAACGCTTATAACAAATGTTTTTGCAGATCTTTGTCGAACTCTGAAAACTATAGAAGAAAAAATGCTTGGGGATATGTTCATTATATGGGTTGGCGACTTCAATTGTTTTTTGTGCCAATATAGTCAGCAGGGTATCTGTGGCTTAGGCAAGGATAAGGAAGAAACACCGACTCATTTCTTACATACAACTATGAGGGACCTGTTAAATGGAATGGTTTTTCAATATGATCTGGGATATGCCAATAAATGTGTTTACCCCATGTACCGTTTGAGCCTACCTTTAATAGGAGGGGTTGTAATTCAATCATTGATTTTGTTTTAATGTCTAACAGGTATTCTTGTAATGTTTCCACTTGTAAAACCCTTGATATCTTAATGAGTGATCATTACCCAATTTGTTTAGATCTCTCTGTAAGAGGGCTGGTGAGAAATATTAAGAGGAATACACATTATAACTTCAACATCAATCTTGCTAGTACAAACGGGTACACCCTAAACTGGGTAAAAGTGGATTCTGTGGCATTTCCTAAACAATTAATTAAAAGATCATCAGATGATATAGAAATATGCCTCTCACTGACCAGGGACGATGCAGAAATCTTTGATGCCTTCCTTAAGATAACAGAAGAGGCCTGGAAATTATTAACGAGGGAGCAGCGACAAAGAGTGTATAAATCACAGGGCTGGTTCGACAAAGAATGTACTAAGGCGTATGCCCATCTGAATAATGCCCTGCATAGTGAATCTAGATGTAAGACAGGCTAGAATCCTGTACCGATTAGCCTTAAAAAAACAGAAGGCGCAATTAAAAAGGGAATAGGGAGACCTATATCATAGATATGGCAATCACAGAGGATAAGTGGGTAGAATTCTTTGCGGGCCTCTATAACGATGAGACTACTGAAGATAATGAGACAGCGACAGTGGTAATGGGGACTGAAGATAACGCACAATGCAGAGTATTTCCCCTAGATATTGATATTTCCCTTGAGGAGGTCACTAGGGCCATAACCGAGAGCGCCTCTGGGAAAGCGTCCCAGTGGACATTTATAAAACCAATATAGGGTTATGGGCCCCATTATTAACAAATGTTCTAATCAGCTGTAATCGCCATAGGTTCATTCCACCTGGATGGACGCAATTGTGATCACCATATTTAAAAAGTGGGACAGAAATTAACCAAGCTGCTATCGCCCAATTTCTTTATTGGATGCTTTTATGAAAGTTGAAGGGAGGGTCATAAATAAATAAATTATAAATTACAGACATGGGCCGAAGAAACAGGGGTGTTATCAAATTATCAATATGGATTTCGCTCAGGTCTCGGTACAACCGAGCAGGGACTTAATTTGTCACTAATCATCGGTAAATATACACAAGCAAATAAGGGTAAACTTTTCTTGACGTTTGTTGATTTAAGTTCAGCATGTGATTGTGTTAAACATGATAAGCTGTGGAGCATTATTAAAGGGATGGAGGTTGACCCACCTTTGCTATTGTTTATTAAGGAACTGTACAGGGGGGCAGGGGCGAGGGTTCGCTATGGGAGACAGGGGGAGTGTTCAACCAAGTTTTGTATAAAAAAAGGGTGAGGCAAGGGTGCATACTCACCCCTTTACTCTTTTCGCTATATATTAATAGCCTACGACAACACTTGAGTGAATATCAACATGATTACCCAACCATTAAGAATAGCCCTGTCCCTATTTTATTGTATGAGGATGACACAATCATTATGGCGCGGACGTAGCTAGGTCTACAAAGATCTGTCACCAGTTTTGTTGCATATATGAAAGACAGGGGCTTAAAGGTAAACATCAGCAAGACCTATACAATGTGTTGTGGAACAAAAAGGAGTGAAACATGTGACATTTTTATTGATAATAAAAACATTTAAAGCACGGACAGAGTTTCCTATTTGGGAATACATTTTGATAGGAATGGTTCTTGGAAAGCGGCTATGAACGCAAGGAAATTGACCTTCTCAAGAGCAATAGGAGCAGTTATTCATTTCTCTAAGAAATTAGGTGGCAGACCTGTCCCAGAGTTACTAGATATCTATAAATCTAAATGCATTTCAACAGGGAGATATGGGGCAGGTATCTGGGGTACTGCAGAAGTAGAACAAATTCAATGTTGTGAAAACACTTTCATCTGATACCTGCTGGCAGTCCCAAGCTCTACTGCTACTTTTAGTTGTCATTGGGAACTTGGCCTTCCATACATTTCTGACATTATTAGAATTAATCCCCTATTATTGTGGCATAAGGTGTGGGTATCTAAGGAGACAGGTTTTAACAGAGACGTAATTTTGGACTGTCTTAAATTGGATAGGGTGGCTAGTATATCATGGATTAATTATATAAAAAGAATGTCGCACGATATCGGCCATCCGGAATATTTTGACCCTCCAGACAGTATGGAAACGATATCCAGAAAAACATTAAAAGCATACTGCCTGAATCACTTAGAGAATAAGTGATGGCTTACTGAGAGATAGAAAAAAACAGTCATGGATAACCAACTGATGTCAACATGTCTAGGGTTACAACCTTATCTGTTACAGCTTCAGAGTAGTTTTTGTCGTATGCTTTTAGCTCGGTCCGTTGTGGGTCTTTTCTTTTTTAGAATGATCACATTTCCAGAAGCCAATGACTGGACGAAAAATTTGCCCCTATGTCCGTGTGATGATACCTCAATACAATCAACTTTGCACTGCATACTGTTTTGTAATTATTACGTTGCACCGAGGAAAACGTTTTTAATGCCCACCCTCAGAAGCTGGGGCCTAAGACAAGGTTACAACTCTTGGAAAATGAACAAACTATTATGGCCATTTCCTCCTTTTTAAGGGCTGCTATTAGATACCGGAATACAATGTAAAGCTTTGTTATAATGAGTTCCTTGGCACTGTTCTGTATATATATATATGGATTGTTTTTTATGATTCCGTATTGTGTAATATAATGTGACAAGTTTTTATCTTCTTAAAATTGTGCTTTTATGATTTTTATTGTATCAAAAATCGAATAAAGCGGATTTGATTTGATTTAACGTGTTGGTGTAGTGGAAGAAAAATTATGCAGCTGCATCAGTTCAGATGCTAAACAGTCTAGGGAAATATGTGATCATAGGTTAAGAGAAAGCTTTGATAGAGATTGTGTGCTTATAATTCAAGTTTTGAAAGGAAACCAAGAAAGATTATATTGATCAGTTTTATAGAGAGATGGACAAAAGACTGAGATAAACTGAGGAGAAAATGAAAGAGGACAAAAAGCTATGAAATATGTGAGAGAGAAAATAGACTATGAGCAAAGGAGAGTGAATATCTTTGCAAGAACATTTGACACTAAACCATATGTCACCGCCCACTCATAATACACGAGGACTCTCTTCTATACATATTTGAGTTCTGCAAAGTCTTTGGTTTAGTCCCTCAAGCCTTTATTAGCTACACAACCTTTTCTTTTCACTAATATTTAAAGAATGACTCAATTTGGCCTGTTATGGACATTTTTTTTCAAAGTTAATAAACCTCCCAGTTTGCCCTCTCATTTGCTTTGAGATAAATAAAACAAGTAAATATAGCATTGTATCTGATCTCTAACCCCACTGGACACTGTGGAGTTATGTTACTTCAATGGAAAGATGGTATTTTGTTCCAATGACAATTACAAATAATTGTATTTTATAACAGTTACTGTGGTCATAATTAAAAGGATGTTATTCTGTTTTCTTGTTTGTTTTTGTTTTCTGTCCTGTATTTAGTTTATTTTTCTGAACTACCCTGAAGAGGTGATAATCAGTTATATTTTGCTCTTGATTACATGAAGCTTTGGCACTGGAAGATAAACAGTGGTCTGAGAATGTAAGTTTGAAGAAAGAACCCACGGAATTGTCGGTAGAACTCCGAGGAGAGCCTTGCACTCCACAGCTGAATTTCAACAAGATTTATTACAGCGACGCATTTCACACCATCTCGGACTTTGTCACAGCCAATCCACAGTACACTGTGCCCCATCACCTTATGAAACAAACAAGGGGGTGGTATGCCATAGACATAAAAGACAGAGGTAACTACGTTTCAGCAGGCTTTGAATATAACGATGAAATTAATGAGAGAAATTCCTTCTCGCAATTACCCACATATGTAATCAAATTAATTTCAAGGTGAAAATAAATGAATTGCATTTTTGCAGATATTGAAAACATGGATTAAGGCATATATTCAACATATTTTCTGGTAACCAGTAACAACCAGGAAAAAAACAAACATAAAAAGCATCGACTTAGTCTAGTGCCCTAGAAGTTCAATTAATTAAAAGCACCATATATGCTAGATATAATGCAATATCGAATCAAAATCAAGCCAAGGGGTTGAAGTGCAAAACACATGTTATGTAGCCTTATAGGATACTTACACCTATCATGAGGTCACCGACGCAGTGTCATGTCATTGTCAGCAAATTCCCCCTCTAGCCAAATGGTTATTCAATCCTGGAATGAGCAGTACCAATATCCTCAGGCACACACAGCCTGCCATGAGAAAAATAAGATATAAATGTTCAAAACAACACAAAATCCACTGGCACGAACCCCTGTTTCTCTTTATTCTTACCTAATAAACACCAAGTGCACATATTTATACTATTTCAAGACTAACTGGATTTTTTCATGTGTCAACATTAAATTAAGTATATAATTAACAGAGAAGTGAGACTCAGGCCAGTAAAAAGGTTGTCGACAGGATCAAAGAGGTTACATGTGTATAAACATATATGTACATATGGTCAAAGGGCATCAGGGAATGTAGTTCTAGACTCATAACACCAAGGGCCTCATGTAGGAAGCCTAATACCGGTCGGTAACGGCCGATTTTCGGTAAATATACCGTTACGGACCGGTATTTAGGCTTTTGAGATGTAGGGGGATCATTTCATGATTCGGTATTTACCGAATCGGTAAAATTACCGAATCGGTAATTTTACCGATTCGGTAAATACCGAATCATGAAGTGAGATGTAGGTGGAGTGTGTGGTGGGTGTGAGGATTCGTTATTTACCACCAACTAAAGGTTGGTGGTAAATGACGAATAGGTGTAAAAAAGCATTTTTGTGCACGTTTAAGTGTGCAATGTGGCAGACATACATGCCCTTAGGGCATGTATGTGCGCCACATGTGCACACATGGCCGAATCAGGGGTGCAACAGGGTGTCAATGTGACACCCTGCCACCCTTGCATGTGCTCCCCCCATTACCGAATCGGTATTTACCGAATCGGTAATGAGGCATACCTTCCCATCAATGGGAAGGTATGCCTCATTACCGAATCGGTAAATACCGATTCGGTAATTACCGAATTTCTACGAATCGGTAATTTTTACCGCATAAATACCTACATAGCATTTACCACTTCATAAATACCGAATCGGTATGATTCGGTATTTATGAAGTGGTAAATGCCAGGCCACCTACATAAGGCCCTAAATGATTACAGGGAGGAGACATGACTCGTATGAATATACATATATAAGAATAAGTTAACTGGACTTATCCTATGTGACATCAGCCAATATGGTCATGTGGCTCTTTATCCTCATTGAGGCCTCTGGCAGGATAAAGTATTCATACTCCAGTAGTCTAAGTTTCTTCTCTCTATCTCTTCCACAGGCGTTCGGCAGGATCCTGTAAATGCCAAAATAGGGTAGTGAGTCAGTGTTCTGGTTAAGAGCTCGTGCCCCATTTCTGGCCACTGGGTATTTGACATCCATATGTTTTATGTCTCTGTAATGATCCCACACTCTCATCTTCACAGGACAGATAGTTTGTCCTACATAGGGCAAACCACATGGTCAAGCCAGAACATATACCTCAAAGTCATTCTCAAATGTGATAAATTTGTTGATATAGCGTGTTTTCCCTGTGGGTACGGTGTACTCTACCTTATATGTGCTGCTTTTTCAGGCTTTGCATCTCTCACATTTGTAGAAACCCATTTGTTCTTTCAGCCAGCCTCATCTATCTGCAGGGGTTCTAGTATAACTATGTGCCAAATGGTCCCGTAAGGATTTTGACTTGCAGTATGTTACGAATGGTTGGGGTGTCATAACCTTACCAATGACTGGATCTGTCCTAACCATCGGATAATCGCACAAAGGATATAGGCTGGGCACACCTGCATGAATCCCAAGCATCTGACACCCTCTGTTTGAATGGCCTGGGCCAATACATCAAGGACTGCAGGGCGAGGGAAGTGAATGCTCGCCATCATGAGTGTCCAAGAACAATGCCAAGACCCAGCGCCCCAAAGCACAAATCAATGCTCCCACGCACCGGTGACAACACTTCTACCAATTAGCAAGCAGGCTGATCCTGCAAACGCTGCACCCAAGTGGCGCTCGTGGCTGGGGCACCTGAATAACTACTTTCGAGGCACCAGGGAAACTGAAGGAGTAGTCAGAGGTCTCTGCTTATGCATTTTGGTGGCGCTGAACTGTGCAAACTTTTCAAAACTCTACCAGTTACGGAGGAAGAGGTAGCTTTTAACAGTCTAACAGGTTTATAAACTTTTAATTAAATTCTACCTACCACCAGAAGCACTTTCACCTTCTCAGGGCGGTTAACGGGGGCGGCTGTCCTTTGCAGCACTTCCGGTAGACCAGGAATCACTCAGGGGAGGGTCTCCGGTCTAGATGCCAGGCCTCAGTGAACATAAAAGCAAGTCTGTCTGCGCCCATCGGCGCCTGGCCCGTGCCTAGTGCCAGGCACGCTGGCAGTTTCAGTCCCCACTCTGCATCAAAGCATATTTACACCGGGGACCAGCTGCGAGAACTCAACAACAAAAGTAAGTGCTGTTGGAAACCTAGTCTTAGCACTGACTCGTTTACGGTACCTTTCCAGTGCCCAGACTGCAACTTTCTCATCTGCCCCATTAAACCACAATTGGTGTCCCTTAATTCAAATCGTGTCCCAAAAGGGCCACGCAGGAATAGGACAGTCCTATGTACTTTACTCAATGCACGTTCCCTTTGTAAACACGCCGCCGAGTTTGCTATGTTTGTGGAAGCCCATGCTGTGTATCTATCCTTCATTACTGAAACGTGGGCTGAGGCCTCTTCAGAACCAGACTTAGCCATGGCTGTCCCCGCTGGGTATACAATGTTTAAGAAGACTGGGTGGGAAAAAGGGGCGGGGGGCTGGCCGTAATATTTCGAAGTAGTTGGAAGGGGATATTCATCTCCCAAAATAATGTGCTAACCCTACTGTTCAAGATTGCAATAGACAATCGATACACTTTTAACAGCCTTTTATTTTAGTGACCTCCTGGCCTACGGGCAGACTTTTTAATCACCATAGGTCAATCCTTGGATGTGATATCCCAGTCGTCAGACTTTACACTCCTGGGTGACTTCAACCTTCACCTCGAAGACCCATCAGACAGAGACGCAGTACATTTTATTGATATTATGAACAGCCTAGGACTCACCCAGCAGGTGACTGGCAGTACTCATTCTGGGGGACACTTGTTTGATGGAGTATTTTCAAATAATACGTTTTTACAATGACTTCCGTCTCTACCGCTCATTTTGTCAGATCATAAAGCTGTTATGTTCTCTCTCTCCTTCCACAACCTTCAGTTAGAGAAGCTGAGAACCAATCAGCCCAGAAGGGTCCGGCCTTGGAACAAGATTGCAAGTGAGACTCTCGAAAATTCCCTGGCCCAGAATCAACCCAAGTTTATAAAGAATCCGAATATTGCAGCTGTTGCTTTTGAGGAGTGGCTCAGTAGCTAAATTGATCATGTTCTACATGTTAAACTCATTACTAATCATAGGTCAAGACACACTGAACCCTGGTACTCTGAACCTCTCAGAATTCAAAAACAAAAATGTTGCCACCTTGAAAGGAAGTGGCATCCTGTTATGATATTAATGACAGAACTGCCTACAAACAAGCCTTGCTTGAATATAAAAAATCAGTGTTTGAGGAGAAACCCCGCTATTTTACTACAGCTATAACAACTGCAAAAAACTATTCGAAAGAACTTTTTTACACGGTAAAAAAGCTAGCTAAATGCTCCGAAATTACAGATACACCAATAAGCCAGACCTTTTGTAACTTCTTAGCCACTTTCTTTCAAGACTAAGTCAGTGCAGTTTATAGTGGCTTTTCCAGTTCTTTCTCTCAAGGAGCAACTCTCTCCCCGGGTACACCGGTCACTCCCAACGGGACAATGGCAATCTCTTCAGCTACCCCAGATATTAGTGACCCACTGAATTATCCTTCTCTCCTTCACTGACATCTGATCAGGTCATTAATCTTTTTTTGTCTACTAAATCTGGTTCCACATTGTATCCTTGTCTCCCCCCAAAATCTTTCATCTTCTACCAGAACTATTTGCTTCTCATCTGTCTCCCATCTTCAACCAAATGTTCTCTTCAGGCACATTCCCCACCAACTGGAAACTGGCATCTGTTCTCCCTTGCCTAAAAAAAGTAAATCTAGACGGGGCAGATCCCAATAATTACCACCCAATCTCGACACCCCCTGCCTGCAAAAATGGTCGAAAAAGCCATGAATGTGGTATTATCAGACTATATTGAGAAACATGCCTTTTTGGATGCCACTCAGTTTAGCTTTAGAATGCACCATGGTACTGAACTGGCAATGATTTCAGCGTCCGAACAGATTAGGCACACAGTCGATGCAGGAGGTAACGCAGCACTTGTGCTGCTAGACCTCTCTGCTGCATTCGACACTGTCAATCATAAACAATTATTGGAAGTCCCGGAGAAGATAGGCATCAAAGGAAAGTCTCTTGCTTTACTTAGTTCATTCCTGACGGGCTGTGAACAGTTTGTGGCTCTTTCGGAATTCAAGTCACCTAATTTCACACTGCCATGTGGATTCCCACAGGGACCATCATTGAGCCCCACCCTCTTTAATACCTACGTTGCTCCTCAGGCAAGGCTAATCAGATCTCTGGGTTTCTCTACAATTTGCTATGCCGATGATACCCAGATTGTGGTTTCAGTGACAGGCTCGCCTTCAGATACAGCATCACAGTTCTATACCTGACTCCTCCAGGTTGGGGACTGGATGGCCACTAATTGTTTGAAATTAAATTCCAGTAAAACTGAAGTCCTACTCTTTGGCAGCTACACTAATTTCTGGTCCTCTGCTTTGTGGCCTTCGGAGCTGGGCTCGCGACCTACTCCAACAAATAAGGTAAAGAACTTGGGAGTCACTTTTGACTCCATGCTCTCCTTTGAAGGCCATGTAAACCAGGTCACATCTGTATCTTTCTACACACTAACTAAAATTACTTAGAAAGATCCTTCCATTTATTCCTGTTAATTTACGGAAGTTAGTGGTCTCGGCTCTTGTCCTATCCAGAGCTGACTATTGCAATGGCCGTTTCATCAACCTCCGGATGAAATGTCTAACTAAGTTGCATATTGTGCAAAATGCTGCAGCACGCTTTTTGTTGAACATTCCTAAACACAAATCTGCTTCCCCGGTGCTTAAAGAGTTACACTGGTTACCAGTAATGAGATGGTTCGAGTTTAAGGCTCTCTGTATAGCATTCAAAGCAACTCATGACTTAGGACCTATTTTTTTAACAGAATTTTCAGCTATACACTCCTGCTTGCCATCTACGCTCAGCTCATGCTCACAATCTGGTAATCCCCAGGTTCAGGAAAAGCTCCTGGGGTGGGAGAAGCCTTCTAGTTGGTATGACCAGACTCTGGAACTCGCTTCCACAGAAGTTAAAAGATGTAACTCACTTGTTGGCCTTCAGTAAAGCGTCAAAGACATGGCTCTTAAATCTTTGATTTTGTGTTAAGATCTTTCGACATTTTTCACCTGATGAGCTAGCGCCTCGACACCTTTGGGTAACTGCATCGCGCTTTATAAATTTCTTTTTCATTTCATTTCATTTTCATTTCATTTCATTCAGACTACGATGCTGTGGTAAGGGTGCTTCAACCCACAAATAAACACTGACTTTGAATGACTCAAACTGTGGCAAGCCATGCAATCTAACTCAGAATCTATAGACATGTTCTATGCCCAGTTGGGGAAACTGGAGAGCACATGCACCTTCCATGGTCAAAGGGAGGAGGTCAGGGTGCAGCTCATTCAAGGGTGTTGTTCCACGGTGCTCAGATGTCTGATACTATGACAGCCAGGAACCTCTCTTGATGACATCCTGGTACTGGTCCATTCTCACTAACTCTCAATCTCACGGGCAGAAGAAATGGCAGCAGTGCTCAGCATATCGCCTGTGACACTCATCCTTTTGAGATGCCCAGTGTCAAAGTGGAAAGGGTTGAGGCCATCCAATGACGACCAGGACCCCCTCATCAATCCAATCTTGCACGACCAAGCGGGAACTGCCGCAATTGTGGCCTTGAGCACAAGACTCCTGGGGGTGCCCTGTAAAAGGGAGGACCTGTTCAAAATGTGGGAAAGTCAACCACTATGCAATAGTATGCCGCAGTGATAGACCGCATGTCTACACCAGTCGACCGACAAAGTCAGAAGCAACATTTCGTGAACTGTCGGTGGAGGAAGCCGGTGAAGATAAAGAGCCTATCTGTTATGGGCAAGGCCCAACTGCTGAGGACGAACAAAAAGAAATCTCCATGGAGTAATTTGCATGTTGAGATGATCGCATAAGGAGACCACCCCCGTGTGGACGGTGCAGATCCCCAACAACACAGTGAGAGCACTCATCGATACAGGGGTACCTGTAACTGTTATGGACTCTGACCAGTTTGAAAACCTGTCACCGCAACCCCAACTTTTCCCCAACCATGCAAAAATCTAAACCTATGGGGGTACCCAGCCAATTCCTCTACCGGGAGCGATCAAAGTGAGTGTCACCCACGAAGGGCACTCCACACAAACCAGGTTCCATGTCACCGTGGGAAAGAAAGGCACACTGCTGAGCTGTCATACAGCTAAGGACTTAGAGCTGGTGTTCTTTCCTAACCAAGTGCACAACTCCCATAGTGACTCCATACTGACTGAGTTTCCACCATTAATCCAGGTCCTTGGAAAGCTCAAAGACAAGCAATTCAAGCTACACATTGATGGCTCAGTCCAGCTTAACACGCTGAGGCATCGAAGAGTCCAATTCCATCTCAGGACCCAAGTGGGGCGAGAACTACAGGTGCTAGAAGACCTAGGTGTCAAAAAGGTATTCAGCCCCACACTGTGGGTGTCGTTGCTGGTGATTGCTTTGATGCCAAAGCAACTGGGTGCCATGCAATTATGTGTGGTCATGAGGCTCCCCAACCATGTCAGCCGACGGGAGCATCACATAACTCCAACAATGATCGACAAAATAGCCGACCACAATAGAGCTAAGTGGTTCTCAAAATTGGACCTCACCGCTGGATACCACCAGATAGAGCTTGCCCCTGAAAGTCGTTATATATCAACATTTAACACACATATCATATGATGCTTCATCCCTACAAAAGATTAAGCTTTGGCATTTCATCGGCGGCGGATGTTTTCCAGAATGCTTTTAGAGAGACACTACCTGTACTGCTCGGAGTAATCAACCTGAGCGATGACATTTTGATATATTCGAACACCCTGGAAGAACAACATGTCTGCCTATAGAACACCATCAGACACCTGGCAGATAGGAACTTACTTTGCACAGGAGTAAATGATCATTTTACTGTGACTCAATGGAGTTCTTTAGATACATTTTCTCCAGTGAGGGCCTACTCATTGACCCATGGAAAGCCTTCGCTATTCGAAATGCATCAAGTCCATTGTACGTTTGCAGCTTCCTCAGCATGGCAATATATTGTGGGAGGTTCATCCCAGGTGTAGCCACTGTGTCAGAACCCTTACACGTCCTGACAGAGCAGGAATACCTTGAGACTGGGCTTGAGATGCTGACAATGTGTTCAAGACAATTAAAGATGTTCTCCGGGACAAGGTCATAGTGGCAGACTTCCATCCTCACAGAAAGACTGAACTGATCTTCAATGCCAGCCCAGTGGGGCTGGGTGCTGTGTTCATACAGGAATGCTCCAACCAGGAGTGTGTACCCGTAGCGTACACCAGCTAGGCCTTCTTGGACACGGAAACTTGCTTTGAGCAAAGAGAGAGGGAAGCCCTGGCAATCAAGTGGCCCTGCTAACATTTACACTTGTACCTTTGTGCCTAAGAGTTCAAAATAGTCACAGATCACAAACCCCTTCTGCCACTCTTCTCCGGATCGATTTGTCTGGCTCCCTCCAGGATTAAAAGATGGGTGGTACAGCTACAGGCATATGCTTTTGAATTGGTCTACCGCCCTGCCACTAATAACCCGTCTGACTATCTCTCACTTCACCCGTTTCTCCCTGAACACCAGTCCGAACTGAGGAGGAGAGGAAGACAGAAGATATCTTCCACATGGTAATACGCAATGCGTGCCACCGGGCATTGACCATGGACAAGATCAGCGAGGACACCCACTGGGACGAGAATCTAGAGAGAGCCAAAAAAGCATTGTCCCAGAAGCAGTGGCACCATTTCCTGGATGGATCCAGGTCACTAACGTCCGAAGATCATAAAATAAGACAGAAACAGTGGAGAGTCAGAAATGAGCTCAGTGAAAGCCAGGACGGCCTCCTGCTAAGGGGTCAACTGATTGTGGGACCAAAAGACCTATGGGACTGAGTGATTGACCTGGTGCACCCAGGTCATTAGGGCACAGGAAGGACCACAGCCAGACTGCGCAGCAAAGTGTGGTTTCCTGGAATGGATGCTATTGTTGATGAAGCAATGTGGGCATGCCATTCCTACGACATTACGATTGGGGACCCACTGCCCGTACCAGTGCTGAGAGAAGCCCCAAGCCGGAAACTTTGGTCCAAAATCAGCATTGACTTCGGGAGTTTCCAAGATGGCCAGGTCACCATGGTCATGAAAGATTCCCACAAAACGTTTCCGACAGTTGAAAGGGTGCCATCAACAGAGTTCCCGCATGTCAGATAGGTGCTGGAAAAGGCCTTAGCAACCTTTGGGTTGCCTGAGGGAGCGAAGTCAGACAATGGGCCACCCTTCCACGGGCATGCGTTCCGAGAATACATCACCTCCTTTGCCATCAGACACCACAATATCACACTACAGTAGCCGCAGGCCAAAAGGGAGGTGGAGAAATTCATAGATTCATGAGAATATTGAACTGAGCCCTTCAGATTGGTGTGGATCAAGGCGAAGACGCAGAAACATGCTTACACTAATTTCCAAATACCTGTGAACAGACTCCACACAGCACTACCAACTGTGTACCAGCTCATCTCGTGTTCCATAAACCCACATGAGATGGCATCCCAGCCAACCCAGAATGGCATCCAACAGAATCTTGACATAGAGGACACTCAGGCCCGGCAAGTGGTCACACACCAAAATGCCAACATTTGTCGGAGGGCACAACAGTCCTTGAGGGGTCAACAGTGATTCTCAAGGACAGATACCCACATTGGAAATTCAGGACACCGTCTGAACCTGATGTCTGTACAGTAGTCCGTATAGATGGTAGCATGGTAACTGCGATGAGGGATCACTATCACAAGGAACATCTCATGGTTCAAGGAGGTGGTCAACACCCCAAGCAACAGAGAAACACATGACAAATCTCCCATGGGGAATCATGACGTGTCCTTGCCGACCTCTCCATCTGGAGAAAGCGAGGGTTTGGGGTGGTGCCTGAGGCAAGGTACCGCCAAGGAAATGGTCAGAGCACCTCAGAAACCATGTCTAGCGACACACAGGCAGATGGTCTGGGGGAGAGTGGGCCCAGAAACATCTCCCTGAGTCAGAAGTGTGATCTCTGGACAAATCCTGCTTCCACCAAAATTTACGAGGCTTTGTGTGGCTGATGCAGCCTCGCTGAATTTGTTGATTTTGGAAATGTATAAAGACAGGGAGGGATGTAGAGAGCCACCTGGTATCTACTCCACGTTCACAGTTCACACCCACATTGTTCACTCCTTGGGCCGGGAATGGCCCGAGGATATAAATTATGAGGTGTGAGGTCGCTAGTCGGCTTTGCCGACACGTTAACACTGTGTGTGTGGGTCTGCTTAGTGCAGCACCCCGCTGCGACAATCTAGGCTTCACGCCTAATTGGCTAGGCTCGTTACAATTTTGTCTTAAATACATTTCCTACGTAAAAACACTGTCCTGACCCTACATACATATGTAATTAGCTTATACATTAAATTTGTATATCCTGTCCTTTTTTAAAGCAAATGTGAAATACTTCATTTCGTTATTGCAAGTGAATTCTGCTGTCATAAATATTTTATGTATTATATAAGGAAGTTCTGGATAGGCGTACATATTTCCTCATGAATGACATCATTCGTTAGCCGAGCACCAAGGAACTCTTTTGCTAACTCATTTGTTTATTTTGTGTACACCGAAAATTGCTGCTATTACTACTACACTATTACTACACATTTTATGCATTATTATTTATGCTATTATTCGCATTAATAACAATAACACTAATAATAATGATTAGTATTATTATTACCTGGTCGCAGAAGTTTGGATTTCATCGGTAATTGCACAACAGTCCTTTTCTGACTGCCATCCAAGAGGTAAGAGGCGATTCTACCTTAATATTGGCAGGGTTGTTTGTACCTTTTTCAACATTTGTTCAGCATTTTATATCTAGCCCATAAGCTCACAGTTTTCTGGCAAAAAAACCCAAGCAGCCATCATTTGCATATCTCCCCTGTACTATTCTATTCTCCCAGCATCCCTTGCGGTGACCAGTTCCTGGCTGCCGTTCTCACTCCCACAGGGGCCTAGTTCTGGTGCGAGCAGATGCCTCATTCCCCGGTACGCAGGGAAATCAATGGTGCGAATCAATAACGCCCTCCACAGGTAATAAATGCTGAGGAGCCGTTCTGTCTAGGTATTGATTGCCAGAATTACTTCAGATTGGTTCTGATGTTTATAAAAAATCATTTCCTTATTGACTGTGCCCTTGTTTCCATTTGTGATACGTCATTTCGGCTCTTGCATGGGGTGCCGAGTTGAAGGCATGGCAACTGTTGATTTTCTCCCCATGTCTTTATGAGGACCTGGAAAAAAAACTAATTTGGGGATCGGTGTAAACATGAACGTTTATTTCTGACGCATGTATGTGTAATTACCTTGTGGGCTGCCCGTGGCTCTGCAGCTGTCAGTACTGAGATCCCTTCCAACACTCATCACTGTGCTGTCAAGCAAAAGATACAGGCAGCTCTGCCTGCGCATGAGTCCTAGCACCATTTGTGACAGTCAGTGTGACCTTCGTCAAGACAAGAGCCTTCAATGTATATGTAGACATCAGAGACGCTGTTGCAATGCCCAAATACAATGCGTGATTTAATTTCTTTATAGGTTTCTTGTATTTTGAGTGTGATATTTAGTTTTTTTATTTCTACTAAACAAGACTTTGAAATCCACATCACCGTTTCCAAAAATCCCGCATTGGAGGCAAAAATGTGTTTGTGCCACAATTTCCTCTTTAGCTCAGATGCTTATTGGGCACCTTGCAGTCGTCCGCCCTGACGACTTTCACGAGGTATAAACTGACGCAAATCACCGGTGTATGCTGGTCGAAAGATGAGCGTTGACTCTGCAGAACCAAGTAAAGCACAAGGGGGGCTATTTTTGAGAGGCTTGCGCTGCTTGAGAGGCACATTTACTGACACTCCGGTGGAGCAAACCTCTCAGCCATGTCTATGAGGCAACGCAAAGCCACTTTGCGTGGCTTTGCATGGCCTCATGCATATGGAGTAGGACAAAGCAGGGCAAGTCGCTGCTTTGCCTTACTCTGCACCAGTGAGGCATTCCATGGAGGTTGCAACGGGTTTTCCCGCGCAACACCCATGGATTTTGATGCTGACCCAGATTTACTTAATCACATAAACCTTAAGCCTCCCCAGAGCAGGTGTAACACGGAGAAATATTTTTATTTCTCCACATGTATTTTCTCTTTCCCTGCATTCCATGCATTCTGCAGCACACATAGAAAGAGGGAAACGCCTCTCAGGATTGTTTTGTGCAGGAAGATGCACCTTGCAGCCAGTGGTGGCTGCCCCATTAAAACGGAGTAGCGTCACCCCAAAAGAAAAATCAAATGATAATAACAATGTTATAACCTTTTTACTTTTCATTATTGGCTATGCAAAGCCTGCGCGGGCGGGGCTACACTTCCTGAAGAGCAGGGAAGGAGTGTTGGCACTCTCCTAAGTGCCCATGAGGGGTTTGGCCGGCCATCTTGGGCCGGCCAAACTGCTCATGTGCACTTGGGATGAGTGGCGGCTGGTATTTGAAGGTGGTGTTGTGGCAGATCACAAGGGAGGAGGGAATGAAGAAAATATTTAAAGACATGCTTACTTGTCTGCAGCTACCACCCGCCCACAGTCGCTGCCGCCTCCTCTCAGTCCTCTTCCCTGCTTCCAGGGCAAGAAGCAGGATACACCTGGCTCCCAGCCTCCCAATAGCCAATCACAACGCTGCAGTACAGTGTTGTGATTGGTCTGAGCGCCGTGGTTTGGCACTGAACCAGAGAATAGGAGGCTGGGCATGTTCTCCATGCAGGCTGTAATGCAGCCTGCATGGAACCGTGCAAAATGTGCATTACGGTTGGGGCGGCCCGAGACGGCCGGCCAAAGCCTCATGTGCACTTGGAGTGGGCAAACCACTTCTCCCCTGCCCTGCTCTGTAAGCAGAGAATCCCCATCCCTACCCAGCTGAGCAAGGGAAACATAAAATGATAATAACAATGAGTTATCATCATTTTATTTTTTCCTTTTTTGACCTGCTCAGTGGGGCGATGCTCCTCCACCTTAGCGGAGAAGCCGCCACTACTTTGCATGTTCCCCAATGGGCTGTGTTGTACAGCCGGATGGAGAACATGCTGAGCCTCCCATTTCCTGGCTGAGTGCCAAACCACGGCAATCAGACCAATCACAACGTTGCACTGCAGCATTGTGATTGGTCAGGAGAGTCGGGAGAATGGGTGCTTACTGGCTCATCAAACTGAAGAGGGCATGGATGGAGGAAAGCAGCCGCCAGCGAGGTAAGTGTTATTTTTCTTTGCCTTTGCCCCTTTTCTTTTTTCTTTTTTTTTCAACCTTACCACTACTGCCCGGTAGCAGCCGCTACTTCTTTCTGCACAAAAACAATCTTGCATGTAACGTGGACACCCTTGCACCTGCACCATGGTGAATAGGGTGCCTGCGTTGGCACTAGGCAGAAAATTGTGTGCAAGTGCAGGAGTAAAGGACAGGATCCTGGTGCCAAACTCTGTGATGGGGAGATGGCAGTCAACGACCCCAACAATGGCACACAAAAGACGTTCTCAGCCTCCATGCTGTGGGACTCTAGATGCTGGTAGCTAAATGTTGGTACTATTACTGGTAATGTCTGTCCTAAACATATACCAGTTTTGCAAACAGAGTTTTATGTTCCACAGGTTGCCCTTTGTGATTAGTTTCAGGCAATTGCTGCTGTTCACATATTCCTCCCAGACTGGTCAAGCCATGGTCTTTGTTTTGCAGTGTCAGTAATAAAGTGGGTGAGAGTGGGAGTTCTTTTCAGGAGAGAAAAAAGGAAAAAAGAAGAATGGACTTCCCCACTTAACTACTACTTTACCTGGTCTGGGTAATACTTCTAGAATGATGCAGGCTACGGGCAAAGTTTTGTCCTACACCACAAAGAAGGATCCCTCTATTTCCTATTCTCCACACTCTCAAGCCTGGTCCATATTAAAGAGCATCAGATGTCCAGTGGAGAAGCTTTGCAATTAACTTTGCTGCCTGGTGCACTCAACCCTCCACCATAGGTTCCACTCTAGTGAATGAAATCAAAATGGATTTCTAAGTGGCCACAGCCACACACATTCCATGCACAGCCTTCTACACACATATAGGTAACACACATAAACATACACATGCGTGTCAGGTCTTGTTCCTCGGAAGTGATATTCTCAAGATGACCTCTATCTTGCAGCACTGACTCTCACTTTTATATTTCACCAGAGTATTGATTTGGCCAATGAAGCCATCAGAGTCAGCATAAACATAAGTGTCATAAGGCTCAGCAGGTCATTTGAGCATGTTCCAGTCAAACACCTGCTGCTAAAGAGAAACAACAATTAAGTTACCAGATTCAGCACAAACAAATGAGTCATCAGGGTCAGCAGGTCATTTTAGCATGTTCCAGACAAACACCTGCTGCTAAAGGGAAACAACAATTAAGTTACCAGATTCAGCACAAATGAATCATAAGGGTCAGCAGATCATTTGAGCAATGTTCTAGGATTGGCACCTGCTGCCAAAGGGAAACAACGAATGAGTCATCAGAGTCAGCACCAATAAATGTGTCACATAGTGAAGCCCTTTACTGTCACGAGTGCTAAAGCACACAAAACAATAACAACAGACATTACAGTAATACAAATATCTTGTTGTTTACGCATTGGAACATTATTGGTACCAACATGCTGATGAGGTGGAAATGTAATACTTGTTTTAATACTTGCTGCAAGGAGTTAATGACATGCATCATCCAAGTCACACATGGATGGAGTGAAGAACCTGGAAGACTAATTTAAAAACACAGGAGTACGTGATGGGCAACATCACCAGTAGTTGACAATATAATCTGTTTCAACAAATACTGTCAGTCCTCTACATCTGATGACAGTTATTCTCGGAAAAAGCAAGGTGCAAATGGTGGGCCACTCAAGACCCCACAGCCCTACTCTTCATCTCATTCCATGGCATAGGGAACCCTCAGTGCACAGGCACATGTGTCATGTTTGCTGAGGTAGAAATTTAAAACCCACAGAACCTGCTATGGGAAACTCTAAGAAGTGGCATAAGCTCTCCCTTGCCATGCAGTGGAGCCTTTCCATCCCAACAGTTCATGAATCATTTTTTAACAGATCAGAAATGAATGTGGGAGGTCAGGGAGCGCTTACTGAAAGGCCAAACACTAGTCTCTATGTGCAACTTACTTAGTAAATTGTAGTGCACTCTTAACTAACTCTCGAACATTTGTTCTGGCAAACCATCCTGGAACATTTTTTACATTTTCCTGCAGAGATGGCTATTCCCATGGAGCTAACAATGAATGCGATCCACAAGGTTGATAACAGTCCACAGCAGCAAAGGAACTCTGACAATAAACATTTGATGTAGTTTCAAATCATACTTTTTCTGTCAGGCTTGTGGTTTCCTGACAAGCAGTTAAAGAAAATGTGATGACATGTCATCTATCAATCTGTGTTATGTACAGAGGGTGCTTGCACCCTGAAGTCTTGTGGTGCTGTTATGTAAAGATATGATAGGCACAGTTACCCAGTGAATTGAAAGCTTTTATGCCCTTCTTGAAATGTAGATACAATGGTTCTTGTAGGAAGCTGTGTTATTAGTAGGTGCAGGTAGGTACCTACAGCTAGTAAAAATACCACAATCACTAATAAGGTCCAGTCAAGTTTCAATAAATTAATCATTGCTCAATCTTTGCTAGCTTGGTAGACGAGCAGTCAGGCTTATTTTAGAAGACAGATGTGTAAAGCATTTAATATAAACAAACAGTAAATAAGCAAAAGTCGCAGCACACAAAGTAATCCAACACCAATTTATAAATATAGAGAATATTTTTATCTTTAAAATGACCCCAAATTGACAAAAATCCAATATAGGAAACGGAGATATGAATTTTTAAAGATTTAATACAACATAGCGCCTAAAAGCATAAATCGTTAACCATGAATATCTGGTCCTACTGGACCGGGTCAAATCTAAAAGTTGAAGCCGACTGCAATGGAGCACAAGTCAGATATAGTTCAAGGGTAGTCCCGCTGAAGTTTTACCTTCTCAAGAATTATTCCAAGAGTCCCATTCCCGGGGAAGACAGTCGCTGTGCGCATGGAGAGCATTGCTGCGGAGGTCTGAGGGGCGCAAAGAGCCACTTGACGTTGCGGACTCACAGGCTGGAGCCTTGCAATTGCAAGCAGCAATATTTGCTGTGCAAAGACACGAACATGGGC
This sequence comes from Triturus cristatus, assembly GCF_964204655.1. Lineage (NCBI taxonomy): Eukaryota > Metazoa > Chordata > Amphibia > Caudata > Salamandridae > Triturus > Triturus cristatus. Next base: position 629,674,672 of record NC_140584.1, on the reverse strand, counting down.
CCGCTCGCACTGATCCTTTCTGCGAGTGGCTCTATTCTGCAGCGAAGGGGCCTTTTTGCGAAGAGTCCAAAAGCTTACATTTAAGGGCTCAGTACTCACTCTAAGGGCACATGACCTGAGAGGTGCCCCTTTGGAGGTCAGGAACGCATTGCAGACAGGTTCAGGAGCTGTAGTTCTGTTTGCTCTTGGTTATTTTGGGGACATCAGTGTCCTCTATTGCTGACCAAGGGTTCAAAAGCTCTGGATTGCCATGTGGGGGCTAGGACGCAGTCTCCTACAAAGCACTTGTGCAGTCCAGGAAAATCCAGGTGTAGCTTGTCAGCTGAAGTATTCCTCTCTTTTGGCTGTTGCAGGTGGCTTCTTCCAGCACTTTTCTACCTGGTGCTGCTCAAGGAGTCCACTCCTTATCCTTTAAGACAGGTACAGTCCTTTCTTGCGTGTTGCCTTAAAAGGGCAGCAAGTGCAGTCCTTCTGAGTCGAAGCCTTCTGTGGTGCTGTCCCATGGTTCAGCAGGGCAGTCCTTCTTCTGTCGATATTACAGGCAGGGATATAAGGGGCTCCTGCAGATCGCCCATATTTATTCCCTATTTTAGGTTGGGAAGCGAGGGGGACACCCCAACCAATGGGGTTCAGGTTGCCACCCTCTGTCATGACCACTTCCTAGGAAGTGTGGCATATTTCTGTAACAGTATGCACATTTCAACAAAAATCTAAATGGGGAAATTCTCTCATTGAAATGCAAGTCTGGCTAACCCATTTCACAGGTGTGGCTAACTTTTTCCTACACTTACCTTCCAGCCCCTCTCCTAATCTAAATTATGGAGGCTCCCATCTGGCTGGTGATCAAGGAAGTGAGGACTGGCCTGGATTATGCGACATCTGTGCTCTTCCTTTTGAAGTCCAGTTTGTCTCCCCATCCACCTCCATGTCCCTTGCTTCCCCAGGAAGCAAATCTCCTCCAACTAAATGGCTGTATTGTTTCAGCCCCAGGCCTCTTCACACCTACTCAGGGAGCAGCTTGGCTGAGGCTGTCAGAGGCGGGTCAATCAGAAGAGGCTTCTACAGGGTTGCTTTAGGTGACTTCAATGTAGAATGTTCTAAAACTACTTTCCTGCAATAATTATAATAAATTCAACCTCTGCAGGTTGTTGGATATATTGTAGCTATTATTTAGCGACTCTGAATATTGTTGCTAGCTACTTTCAATAAAAAGTTAGACTGTATTAAGTTTAATAAAGGCTTCCCATGTTAGCCTATGGCATTAGCTGCAATACAATGGGGAAAAATGACTTTGGGTGTTTTTTACTCATCAGGGCATTTAAAACATATTATGTAATTCATAAAAAACAAAGAAAGGGTTGTTGTCGCAGAGGGTACCTGACCTTGATGAATAGATCAATTTGAGAGGCTCAAATATCTTCACGAATGGGAAACCCTTTACCCATTGGGTCATAAATCAACTAGAGTTGGAGCACAGATTCAGTTAAGCAATCTGCCATTGACTTGTGGTATGTATTAGTTGAATGAATCAATCCTGGTAGTTGAATACAGTAATTTTTATTGCTGAAAAAGCAAAGATTCCAAGCTATGAGCAAAATTGATGAAGAATGAACAACTAACACATGTTTCAGCCCTTCGTGGCTCACAGGCCTGGGGCTTTCTCAAGGCTGGTAGATAGAAATAAAACAATATAAACAATAACACCATAAGAGTGCCAAATAAATAATGTTGGATCTAAGCAGTCCCTAGGAGAAGGGCCCCCAGTGTCTGTAGTTGTTCAGCCATGATAATCCCAAAACCAGTGTAAAGCAAAAAGAAAGACGAAAATTCAACATCATGTGAGTTAGAACACACACAGTTCCATATGGAACATGTCAATCAAACACACATATTCGAATACGTATGTAGCACAACACATGATATAGTAATACAATTATTCGTGTGGACATTAGCAAGCAAGGTATTTCAGCATATAGGTCAGTCCATTACATTTGGAGATATAGTAAAATGTTAGATGATTGATTCAATCAACTTATACATACCACAAGTCAATAATATATTACTTAACTCAATCTATCCTCCCTCCCTAGTTAATATTTTATAATGTCCATGCTTTTTATAACAAGGCACCTTACCCTTGAGGTCCCTAGTGGAGACCTTTGGGCTGACTTCTATTTAGTAAAAAGGCAGTTTTGGACTCTAGAAGTACTTTGAATTCCAAAGTCAAATTTGGACACAGTTTTATTTTAAACCCAGCCTGGAAGGGGGGGGGGTTAAAATGGCCCTGGAAACCACTGTAGTTCACTCTTAAGTACATTAAGTCCACTGGGGTCTCTAAACCTATATGCCCTACCATTTGCCAGAGACTTACAAGTAGGTAGATTTGGCCAATTTTAATTACACCAATTACCATAAACCTTTTAAGGCCATCACACTGGCTCTGTGTCTGGTTAGCAGAGCCCAGAGCAATGTCAGAGACAGTAACCACCAGTATCAATCAAAAATGTGGGTAATCAGTGCACAAAGGACGACATTACCGCATGCCCCCTTCCCCCAGTCGAAAGGTGATGGGTAACTAACCTATACCCCGGAAGTCCTCATCAGCTAAGTGAAAAAACATGGAAAGTCCATTTGCATTGGCATGGGAGGTCCCAGGTCTGTGTTCCACAATAAAGTTTATACCCTGTATGGAAATGGACCTCCTCAAGAATTTTGAATTCTCCCCCCTCATCTGTATGAGCCATCTGGGAGGTCTGTCGTCAGTTTGAACATGGAAGTGAATACCAAACAGGTATAGCCTCACCTTCTGCAGAGACAAGACCACAGCAAAGGCTTCCCTCTCAATGGCACTATCTTTGCTCTCTGGGTAGTAGTCACCTGCTAATTAAGGCAACTGGCTTGAAGGAAATGGCCCGCTTAGGGTCACCCGAGTCACTCACGACCACCTCTCAGCCTTCCATACCAAATGAAGAGTCGGTCAGACAATAGAGAATACAAACCAATATACGTTTATTAAAAATACACTCAAGTGGAACCCGGTCTGCCCAGTCTCTTAGGAGTGCTGCAGAGGGACTGACATCAGCAAACATGGATATACATTATGTACAATGCAGGACCAATGAAGGCACGCCCATTATGGAATTTTCCAGTCAGATGCAGCTAAACAAAGAAGTACAGTAGGATAGGTTTCGACTCTGAGGTCGGACACACACTATCTCCTACCCAAAGTCACTCTGCCCGTGCCTGTCACTAGACTGGTGTGAGAAGGCCTCTATCTGGTGAGAAAGGTATGCGCTCATAGGAACAGTGTATTCATTAGCACAGCAAGGCCTTGGAAAAATGAAACTCACCAGAAACCGTTTTTCAGAGAGACAGACATTAGTTTTGATCATGGTTCAAAATGGCGGCCAAACATAAACTGGTGCCGCAAATGCTAACTTACATAGAATAATGCACAAGCAAAGATAGCGAAAACATTTTCATTACACCAGACTTTCCTTTTAGAATGAGCTAACTATTTTCAGGAAATGATCAAAGAAAATGTAACATTATCATGGACAAAGGAACATCAGTATTCGAATCAATCCATATATTCAGTTTCAGGAATAGAGGCTGCAAGGAGAGATACAGTCTCAAAAATACCTTCATCTATCTGCATCAAATCATTAACATCCCTTTGTATCATAATTGGGGCATCAGTATCATGAATTGACACTTTCTGTTTGGGGATGAGAATATTGATACAATAGGAGCAACAAGTTGGGAGATATTGCAGAGGCAACATGTAAAGAAGATACCAGCAACCACAGTCAAGAGGGTGAGAATCTTCCAACCCCAAGATGTGAGTATGTTCCAAAACCACCCGACAGTGTCCAAGTACCTGTTTCCTGGCGTATGTCAGATGAGAGTCTATGTAATTTTTGTATAGCTGCATACACATTGGGAGCATCATCAAGTATGTAAACACAACAGCTACTGCCAATGACACGACAGACCCCTCCCCTATCTGCAAGTATGACGCCTAGCACCATCCTGTTCTGCAAAGTGGCTAATCTTGTAGCCTGGAGTTTAGCAGTGATATTTGTCACTATCCCAGCAGTTGTATTGATAACCCCCTCAACAACTCTTGTTAACTGACACATTTGATGGCTATTAGCCATGGGGTCCCAAAAAGGTAGTAGGCCCTTTATGGCATCCCCAAATTGCTATGCAGTGGAGCTGTTTGAGCTATATCCTTTGTGTCAACAACCCTTTTGACTCGAGTCCGAAAGGTACTTCTGCATTGCAGCTGATGATTTTTATGATAATTAGACAGGGCAACATATACAGGGGGAAGAGGAAAAGAGAGATAACATGTACCTGACCATTCCCCCGGGAGCCAGACGTGAGCTTGTGACCCACAAACAAAATAGACATTATGGGGCAGGATCAAAGGCGTACTATTAGTTGAATTCAGCTTGAAGGTGAAATTACATTTACTCTCCCCCCTTTATCTCCCCACTCCCCTGGACACAAAAACTAGCTGTCGTAGTGACCACTGAAACAGATATCGGTTTATCTTTGGTAATATTTAGAGCTCGGAAGGATTGAAAGTACTCAGATGTGTTAAACCATTGGAAATCAGCCATTTCCATTCAAAACCAGGCATTGTTCTTCACTTTACAGTACGTGTTCACACATGACTTTGGAGACTGAGTCCCTAGAGTCCCTTGTCCTGCTGGTCCTATGGGGTAAACCCTTGATAGAAGCGTATATATTCATGCGCGGTATGAGAATCAGTAGATGTCATACCCAAAGTAGAAAGGTGAAATTGGAAGTACACCAGCCGAAACAATTGATACCAACCTTTGCAGCTGCCCGTATACGACAGTGGCATTGACAACAAATGTTCTCTTTTATGAGTGACTGAAGAGAGCAACCCACAAACCCAACAATTAGTTGTATTGGACACATTATGTGCATGATGCAACATTTGTATAAATAAATTGTCAGTGTAAGACAGTCTATGCACTTCTTTATGGGGGGCTAGAGTAACAAAAATGTGCTATGGGGGAATGGTAGTAGTACCTATCAAGGTGTACAGGAAATTCTCCTCTAGAAACGAAGATATTCCAAATAGTGTCGCTAATGCAATCACAAAAATTAGTATGCAGACTATTCTACTCTTTGTTGACCAACCCCTCATTGAACGCAGTGGTGCAAATGGCTGTTCCTCCTAAGCAATAGGCTTATTAAAGGAATACATGATTAAGCAAGGAGAGAACTGCGTAAAGGTAAGTGATCCCAGTGTACGTCAGAGCCTCACTGGCACAGGCTCCTATTGTTCATCAATACATTGGCGCTCTTGAGCACCAGCAGTTGAGCTTGCTCTATCCTAAGCTCTTGATGTATCCCACGGCGACCAGGATAATGTACCCCCAAAGGGATACCTTTCGATTTATCCTGTCCAATGTTCAAAACAGGGCACAAGTCTCACAACACCCTAGACTAATTCCGGTGGTACTATGTCAAAGTACCCCTGACTTACACAGTCCATCCCTATCTAATCTGACTTCCTCTTCTGTGCACTATTACTCAACCGAGGACGCAAATTGTACCTGGCTCCGTTGGATCAACAAACAGCGGCTCCTTAATATCTCTTATTTCTGGAGGTACCGCTGCATTCAATACTTCATCATTTTCCTCATCTGTTTTGGTCCAGGTCAACTTCACGTCACTAAAAGGAACGAATTCGGAGTCCCCGACTCCCTCCTTCAGCATTCGTCATAGGGCAGAGGAAGCGGGACCTTGCGGCAATGGCAGGCATGCACCCAGTTCTTCCGGCCAGTGATTTTAACGGCAGTACGTGTGGATAAGAGGACCTGTTCGGGTCCCTTCCAACTTCGCTCCAAATTCTTCTTTCGCTGGAAGTTCCTAATGAGCACGTAATCACCAGGTATGGATATGATGTGCGGGCCCCTCTGGTGTAGCTGGCAAGGTCTCCCGGACCTGTTGGTGAATAGAAAGCAAACTCTCAGTTAACTGACGAAGATAGCCTATCAACAATGGATACTCAATATTGGAGAACCTAAGAGGGCGCGGAACACCCCAGACGTACTGTGACAATCCTGTCCTAGAATGTGCCGTCTGTCTTATTGACAAAAGTGCTAATGGTAAAGCATCTGGCCACTGTAACCTTGTGGTCGCCTGAATTTTTGCCAACTTTAGTTTGAGAGTACCATTGTACTTCTCAACCAAACCTGTTGACTGTGGTTGATTAGCAGCACAAACTTTTTGTTTGATTCTCAAGCCATCACAAATTAGCTGTATTACCTTGGCATTAAAATTACTTCCGTTATCACTCCAGATCAAACGGGGCAAACCGAAACGAGGAAAGAGCTCCTTCAGGAGTACCTTTGCAGTCTTAACGGCTGTATTGTCTTTAGTGAGGTAAGCCTCAACCCATTTACTGAAACCACTAAGACATACTTCAAATTATTGCATCTGTCAAGTTCTATGTAGTCCATCTGAAGGACTTCAAAAGGAAAAGTGGGTGGTGCAAAATTATCGGGTGGTGTAGGGGTACCTTTTCCAGGATTGTGCATCATGCATGTCATACAATATTTCACTAAATGCGCAGCTGTTTTTGAAATGTCATTCTGCCACACAGGGTCTAACAACTTGCAAATACCCTTAGCACTGATATGAGCTGTGCCATGGGCCATTGTGACTACAGGAAGAGCATGTGCATCTGGCAACATCCATCTCTGCTTTCCTGACTTATCAACCCAACATCCCTCATCATTCAATTGTGCTGTAATTTCTTGCCATATTGCTACTTCTTCTATTGTAGCCTCACTTTGTATCTTTTTAACGTTCTCAAGCGTATCCTCAAACATAGTAGCTTCAGGCACCCACCTAGAGAGACCTGCAACAAACATACTCTTCATTTTAGTGTGTGCCTTTTCCTTAGCTGTCTGGTCAGCAAAAGCATTTCCCCTACCTACATTACCAGTAATTTTCCTATGGGTGCTATACTTTACTATTGCCAACTTCTTAGGGAGTGTCAAAGCAGACAAAAGCTTCAATATAAGGTGACCATTTTGGATCTTTGTACCATGGGAAGTAAGCAATAGGCCTGGGCAAAAATTTCGCTCCGTTCGCGGAAATTGCGATAATTTGACATTTTCGCGTTCCGCGGAGAGCGCGAAAATGTCAAAAATTCCGGTTTCCGCAGCTTGGCGATAATTTGTTTCTTGCTCGCGCTGTAAAATAATACATTCTCGCGCGCGCGCGACCGCCTTACCTGAATCCCTGCGTTCGCCGACAAGTTTTCTTGATCCGGTCGCGTTCTCCATGAGATGTTGTATTGTTTTTAGCCATTTGCGCTGTCTCGCGACAGTTCGCGCCCGCAGTGACGTCATGCGTCGCGCGATCACGTCTTTCTTCTCGCGATCATGCACCGCGAGAACTACTCAAAACAAGATGGCCGCGCCCGCAAGCAACCACATGGGTAAGTTGGCGACCCGCAACCATGCAGAAAATCTCGCGAACATGCCGGAAAAAAACTTCTGCATCTTCGCGATATTTCTGCTTGTTTGCGATAATTTTAAATATTTTCGCGATAATTTGCGAAGGTTAATTCCGCAAATTCCGCCCACCCCTAGTAAGCAACCCTCTCTCAGCCCAGAGTCACCCAAAATTGTGCACAACCCTAAAGGCATACTGGCTGTATATATAAATATTGACAACCAGTCCCTCGCTCAATTAACAAGCTTGAATAAGGGTGGCTAACCTAGCTGCTTAGGCTGACTGATAAGGTACTTGTGATGTCTCTACAACTGTATGCAATGAGGTGATAGCATAAGTAGCAGTTGTAGTGCCATCTGGTAGTTTGAAACAAGAGCCATCAACAGATAGTTCCCCTTGTGGGTCAGATGAAGGAACATCAGTCAAGTCTACCTGTCCTTTCGTCTCTTCCTCCGTCCAGAAGACACAATCATGTTTCTCAATTCCATCATTTTCAGAAGGGAGGGGCAGTAACGTGGCTGGATTCAGAGTTGTACATCTTTTGATCATGATGTGTTTGGCGAACAATGTTAGTTCATAACCCGTCAGACGTGCTCTGGTGAGGTGCTGTGTCTTAGTCTTATTCAAAAATGTATCCACAGCAAGAGGTACCATGACTGTGAGATCAGTATCAAGCACAAGTCCAGCCGATTGTCATATCGAGACAGCCACAGCTGCGACCGCTCTTAGACATCTCAGGAGGGCTCTTGTGACAGGGTCAAGAACATCAGAAAAATAAGCACATTGCCGTTGCTTATCTCCAAATTTTTGTGTTAGAACAGAAAGCACACAACCATCTGTCTCGTTGACATACAACACAAACGGCTTGCCATAGTTAGGTGTACCAAGCACAGGAGCCGAACAAAGCGCAGCCTTCAATTGCTCAAAAGACTGCTGACATTCAGGGTTCCAAGGCAATGGCTCATGCACATCTTTAGGGTTTAGTGCCAGCAAGGGTTTGGTTAGTAGGGAGTAGTTAGGTATCCACTGTCAACAATAGGAAGTGATACCTATAAAAGCACACACATATTTCTGAGTCTGTGGGATGAGCATTTTAACAATGGTACTGATGCTCTCAGGAGTCAATCTCCTACCCTCCTTCGATAGTAGGTGACCTAAATAGGTGACCTCCTGTCAACAATACTGAAATTTGGAAAGGGACACTTTATGTCCGTGCTGCGCCAAGTGCAACAATAATTTGACTGTACTATCCCTACAACCTTGTTCTGTGTCAGAAGCGATAAGGAGCTCATCAACGTACTGGAGCAATACATTACCTGCAGGAAGCGAAAGGGAATCCAATTGGGACTTTAATGCTTGACTATAATAATTGGACTCTCAGTATAGCCCTGAGTAGCTCAACAGAATATAAAGCTTCTGCCAAGGTCACTCTGTCCGTGCCTGCCACTAGACTGGTAGGAGAAGGCCTCTATCTGGTGAGAAAGGTATGCGCTAATAAGAACAGTGCATTTATTAGCAAAGCAAAGCCTTGGAGAAATAAACTCCCCAGAAAACGTTTTTTCAGAGAGATATACATTAGTTTCGATCATGGTTCAAAATGGTGGCCAAACATAAAATGGTGCCGCGAATGCTAACTTACATAGAATAATGCACAAGCAAAGATAGCAAAAATATTTTCATTACAACAGGCTGATCCTGGTCCTCTCCATTTACTTTTGCCACCACTGCCACAATCCCTTGTTCTGAAGCAGCTGTCTGTACCACAAACCCCTTACTGTAGTAAGACACCGATAAAGCTGGTGCTGAATACAAAGCCACCTTCAGAGTGTCAAAGGCCTTCTGACACTTTGGGGTCCAAATTACCTTTTTGGGTAGTTTCTTGTATGTGAGTTCTGTCAGGGGAGCCACAATTGTCCCATAGTTTTGTACAAACCTCCTAAAGTACCCAGTCAGGCCAAGAAAGGTAGTGACCTGGGTCTGGGTTTTAAGAGCTTCTCAATCCAGGATGGTATGGATCTTGGGCTGGAGAGGATTTACATGACATCCACCAACCAGATGGCCCAAATACACAACTTAACTCTGCCCTATCTTGAATTTGCTTGCCTTGATAGTCAGGCCTGCCTGATGCAGAGCTTGAAGCACTTCCTTAAGGTGGATCAGGTGTTCCTCCCAGGTGGAACCGAATACAGCTATAGCATTAAGCTATTCTGCGTCAAAAGTTTCCAACCCAAATAGCACTCTGTTCACCAACCTTTGAAAGGAAGGAGGGTCATTCAAGCCAAAGGGCATCATTTCGAAATGACGTTAGCTCTCTGGAGCAGAAAATGCTGACCTCTCCTTTGCTCCTGTGCTCAGGGCAGTCTGTCAGTAACCTGAGGTCAAATCAAATGAACTCAGCCCCCAACCTGTAACTGAGTTCATGAATGAATGAGGGATTTGTAAAGCACTGGACTCACCCCTGCCAGAGTATTTCCACACTAACGGAGAAACAAGAAAAACAGGGAGGTGGAAGCAAATATCATTAACAGAGTTCAGCTTTCAGTAGTTTTCTGAATTTTAGCACGTCAGGGCACACACGTAATGCACTGGAGAGAAATTTCCAAAGACGCGGGGCTACATAGGCAAAGGATTTGCCTCCCGCACAAAGTTTGTTGACCTGGAGCACTACTAGAAGAGCCTTACCACTTGAACGCAAAGCTCAGTTGGGAAAATAGGGGACAAGACTATCGGTCATAAACTTGGGTCCACTATCGTTAAAGGTTTTGTGAATCAAACAGCAGATTTTAAACTTGATTCGATTTCTAATAGGAAGCCGGTGTAAGCTTTTTAGTAACGGCTGGGAAGGAGTCCTGGGTGGTTGATTTAGGGCAAGTCGAACTGCAGTGTTATGCACTACTTGGAGCCTATTAAACACCCCCTCATTTGCTGCTCCCTAAAGAGCATTACAATAGTCCAGTCCACTTACTACCAGGGCGTGGAGCAGGGTCTTGCGGATAACCCCAGGCGTAGTGTGCGTAGCGGGGCTACGCGGAGGTCCATGGAGTTGCAAACAATCTCCGTGGAGCTCTGCTCTGCTACGATGCGCGGGAACAGGGAGGATCAGTCAGTGAAGAGCTAGGTTTTTAGTGTCTTTCTAAATACAAGAAGATTGGTCGTACTTCTTAGGAATAAAGGAGGAGCATTCCTGGTTCTTGCTTCGTTGACTATGAAGCTTCTGCCACCCCAGTTGGCCTTCTTCACCCTGGGTACTGTTGCCAATTTGGCGTCAGAAGATCGTAAGGTTCTATTAGGGGTGTACCATTTGAGTCGCTGTTTTAGAAATTCAGGCCCGATTCCATGAAGGGATTTAAAAACTGAAGTCAAGGCCTTGAATTGAATACGTTTCCTCACTGGCAACCAGTGCAGAGCTTTGATTTGGACAGAGATGGAATCAGTCCTAGGTGTACCTGTAAGTAGTCTGGCAGCTGCGTTCTGCAGAATCTGTAATTTGTTTAGGGATCCTTCATGTATCTTCAAATAAAGACTGTTGCAATAATCCAATCTTGGCATGATAAGTGCGGTGACAACTGTTTGTTGTACTGCTTTTGGGAGTAGTGGCATGATTTTTTTACAAGATTTAAGGATGTAGGTGGTAGTAGAGACAACTTTATTTACCTGGTCCCTGCAGCTCAGTTTGTCGTCTATCCACACTCCCAAATTTTTCACTTTCTCCACTGGCGTTGGGAGCTGGCCCAGATCTACCGGCCAGCAGACTGGTGTCCATAGATTGGGATTATTGCCAAACAGAACCACCTCCGTTTTACTGGAGTTGAGCTTTAAACAGTTTTTTGCCATCCAACCCCCCACGGCACTCATACAATTTTGTAGCCTTAATGAAGTATTCTGAGAGCCGCCTGGAAATAGGTTAACCACTATTTGGGTATCATCGGCATAATGTAAACCCAAATGATTCAACAAGGGGTGCCAGTGAGGAAACATAGACATTGAAAAGGTTCGGGCTCGGTGATGATCCCTGCAGGACACCACAAGGCAAGGAGAATGATTTAGCTTCAAAATCTTCCAGGGCCACAGTTTGTACTCTATCCGTCCAAAAAGATTTAAGAAGTTTCCAGGCAGAGCCCTTGACTCTTATTTCCTGTAGACGTTCCATCAATATACCGTGGTGGACCGTATCGAATGTCGCTGAAAGATCCAACATGATCAAAGCGGCATTTCCTCCTTGGTCCAAAATATTTCTGATCTCTTCCATGGATTTTAAAAGCGCAGTTTCAGTGCTGTGACCCCCTTTAAATCCGATCTGAGTTGGGACTAAGGCTTGTGAGTCTTGCAGAAACTTATTTAGTTGGGCATTAATATTCCTTTCAATGACCTGCGCCGGAAGTGGAGTTCTAGATATTGGTCTAAAATTATTGGGGTCATTGACATCCAAATTAGGTTTCTTCAGAAGTGGCAGAATTGATGCATGCTTCCAGTCTCTTGGAAATTATCCATCTAAATACATCGTGTTGAAGATGGAAGTCAATATTCTTGAGACTGGCTCTACAGCTAACATAACTACTGTAATTGGGCATGGATCAAAAGGAGAGCCTGACTTTATCTTCAATAATAGGTTGGTGGTGTCTAGTTCTGTTAGAGGGGCAAAGTTAAGTAGAAGTGGGCTATCGTTCTTAATTCCCGACTGAGAAGTTGCTACGCTCTGTGTATTTTCACAGGTTGAATCAGAGAAGGTGACAAAGATCTTATTTACCTTCTCAAAGAAGCATTTAGAGAGTTTATTACACAGCTCTTGACTAGCTGAGAAAGTCGGAGAGCATGGATGAGCTAGTGTTTTTACTATTTTAAAAAGCTCTTTAGAAGAGTTTTTTGCTGAGCTAATTTTGTCAGTAAAATACTTTTGTTTTGTTTTTTGAAGCAAATGTTTATAGGCTGCAAGGCTTGTTTTATAGTCCATTCTGTCCTTTTTCTTATAGCCCACCCTCCACCTTCTTTCCAAGTGCTTGCACGCAAGTTTCTGATCCCTGAGTTCAGAAGAGTACCAGGAAGCGGAGGGTTGTTGTCTGGTAAGACGGAGATACTTTATAGGTGCTAATTTGTTCCCTGCAACTGCTAACCAATTAGTATAAGAGCAGGTAGCCTCATCCAAATCTCTTGGTACCGATGGTAAGGTTGATGTTAGTTGTTGATGTAGTTCCCTTGAGTCTATCTTATTCCATGCTCTGGCCGCTCATTTTTTTTCAGAGGGTTTAAGGCCACGCGGTCAGGCAGGGTAATCTCACTAATAATCGCTGAGTGGTCTGACCATGCCAGAGGAAGGATGTTTAGGATAGACATTCGCAGATTGTTTGAGAAAATGCCATCTAAAGTATGGCCGGCTATATGAGTGGCTCCACTCACTAGTTGCTCTAAATTTGCACCTTTCATCAACTCCAGCAACCGGATTGTATCCGAATCGGAGGACGACTAACAAATAATAATTAAAGTCTCCCAGAATGGTATAGGAGTCAAAGCTGATCCCTCTTTCAAGTATGTTGCATATTTGTTTTAAAAAACGCCCTCTTGGACCAGGGGGCCTGTAGATAAGGGAACCTCTAAAAGAGCAATGATATGAAAGATTGAGGCAAAACTCTGAGGCTTCGCATTCCTCCATGGTTATGGGGTTGAACGATGCCGTGATTGAGTTATGATAAAGAATTGCCAATCCCCCCCCCCCTTTTTCTGGAATCTATTCAGTGTGTAGCAGAGGTAATTGGGTGGTGTGGCTTTAACTAGGCCTGGACCAGATGCGTCATCCGTCCAGGATTCCGTAATAAATGCGACGAGAATCCCTTCATCTTCAATTAAGGAGGCGCATTCCAGACTATGTTTGACCAAGGACCTAGCGTTTAGGAGGGCAAATTTCCGAGCCGATTGAGAAGTGTCGGCTACTCCGACTGTATTCTGTGATCGTAAGGTCACTATTGGTTTCAGCAAAAGCTCTGGCAACATGGTGTTACACCCTATGCAAAACACTCTGCCCTGGGAATGTATAAGATTCATGTGCAGTATACAACATTTCTGACCTGCTGGATTGGGATTAAGAAGTTTTAAGGTTTTACTCAGTAGCGGTCCGTGGAGGGAGTTCGGTGGGGCAGTGAGGCGGGGCGGGGGAGGGGCAGGGTGGGGAAATGTAAACACCGGAATATGGATGAACGGAGGTAAGTACACAATTAAATAAATAAAACGAATTCCTTTGTGCGCGCTGCATCTCAAAATGCGATGCAGCGCGCGCAACGAAATTCGTTGTATTTATTTAAATGTGTACTTACCTCCGTTCATCCATATTCCGGTGTTTACATTTCCCCACCCTGCCCCTCCCCCGCCCCGCCTCACTGCCCCACCGAAGTCCCTCCACAGACCGCTACTGGTTTTACTTGAATAATAGATAGTGCCCCTGGCTGGAGAAATCTGACCAGGGGAGCTGGTGCTGCGCGCGAATCTAGCGGGGACGGGTGCAGACGGGCTGCCTTTGGCGCACCTTTGGTGTGCCAGCGGCACGCACGCTGCACGCTCGCGCCAGCGTTCCCTTAAGTAAGGTCATGGCCATGAAGCCAAGCCCGCTGACCTCGTACTAGCAAAATGTCTGCCCCCGAACCCAGAAGCCCCGCAAATCGCGCGAGTCGTCTTCACGGGATATTCAAAATGCTGGTAGGTTACTCAGTGCCTAACAGTATTTAAAATTATAATTCTCTTAAAAAGCAGATTTGTTTAAAAACGGTTCCCAGTACTTCCCAAACAATAGCAGCAAGGTATTAGTGCAAGATTAATTAAAAATTAGAAACAGTTCCAACCGTTCTGAAGCGATAGCGGCAGAATATTAGTGCACTCAGCAATCTCAGCGTGTGTCTCTCCCGGCTCAGGCCTCAGGAGGACTTCTCAATGGGAACAGTCCAGCCCGAACTGCCAGGACAGGTCATCCCTAGACTAGAAACAAGCATCCTGGGACCAATTTAGTGGTATCACCCCTCATCAGTCAGGCTAGCTTGAATTTGGTGGTGTAGCGAGCACGGGACCCACATCTGGGTATACCCTTCCCACTTAGGGCAACAACTGCAAAATAAGCAGATAATGGACAGAGTGCTGAACAAATCAAACATTCACCCCGAGTCACAGATCTGGCTTAAACCCCTTGGTTTTTGCATGCCAAGCCATTCCAGTTTAGACCCAGCCATCTGCAAATCAGCCTTGACCCTGCTCCCTATTGGAACAATCCAACCTGAACTGTCATGCCAGGTCCTCCTTGGACCAGAAACAAGCATCCTGTGATTGGTTTCGGGGTGTCACCCCGCAGCAGCAAAGCTAGCCTGAATCTGCTGCGTAGCAAGCACAAGACCCATGTCTGGGAATACACTTCCCACTTTTGGCAACAAATGCAAAAAGAACAGATAATATACAGATGACTAAACAAATCAAACACTCAACCCCAGTCACAGATCTAGGTTAAATCCATTGTTTGCTTGCACACCACGCAATTCCTGTTTAGACCCAGCTATATGCATTGCAAACTAGTCTTTAACCTGCTCTCCATGTTAACAGTCCAGCCCAAATTGCCAGGACAGGTCACCCTAAGTGGGAAGGGTATGCTCAGATTTGGGTTCTGTGCTCGTTACACCACCAGATTCAAACTAGTCTGGCTGATATGGGGTCGTGCCCAGAAACAGGTCCCAGGATTGTTGCTTCTGGTCCAGGGAGGACCAGGCTTGGCAGTTCGGGCTTGATTGTTCCCATGAGGAACAGGGTCAAGACTGATTTGCATATCGTTGGGTCCAAAGTGAGGTGGCATAGTAAGAAAAAGAATGATGGATTTAACCCAGATCTCTTGACTGGAAATGAATGTTCAATGTATTCAGCATTCTGTCCATCATTTGTTGCTGCAGTGTTTTTGCCCTAAGTGGATGGGTATGCCCAGACAGGGTCCCTTGCTCACTGTGCCACTGAATTTAAGCTAGCCTGGCTGATGAGGTGTGTTACCCTGAAACCAGTCCCTGGATACTTGTTTCCAGTCCAGGGACGACCAAACTGGTGTGGTGTAGTGAGCAAATGGATTTATCCAGACCTCTTGACTGGGAATGAATGTTTAATTTATTCAGCATGCCGTCCATCATTTGTTGCTAAGTAAAAGACACAACACAAAAAAATTCAATCACAAATTTATTAAAAAAAGAGACCAGGGACATATAAAACATATTTTAAAATATTTCTGCTTTTTATAACAAGGCAGCATCCTACCCTTGGGCACCTAGGGCAGACCATAGGGGTAACCTATATGTAATAAAAAGACAGTTTTGGACTTTTGAAGTACATTTAACGACAAAGTCGAATTTGTGCAGTTTTAAAATGACACCAGACACCATAGCAGTGCACGCGTAAGTATATAAAGTCCACTGGGGTCTCTAAACCTACATGCCCTGCCATATACCAGGGACTTACAGGTAGGTTGCCTTGGACAATTATAACTACACTAATTCCCATATACCCTTTTAAGGCCAGAGCACATGGTCCTGGGCCTGGTTATCAGAGCCCAGGACACTTTTGAGAGTCAGTAACCACCAGTATCGGTCAACAAATGGGGTGATCAGGGCAAACAGAATGACTTCTCTACAGTTCTGGTCAGAGGTCATACTGTAAGACTTTCAGCATGTTTGGAGCAAGTGCTGTGAAAGAACAGTTTCTCTGGCGCCGGTGACAGAAACAATGGAAACCCTGTAAGTTAGTAGAAAGGAGTACTTTATCCTCAGTAAAGAAACGGTGCACTGCAGGTAAAGAACAAGAAGCATGGTAATATTGTATGCCACAAGTACAAGGAGGGTGTGCATGTCGTTAACCATTTGAAACTGCTTCAAGAACTAGACTGGGAGCTAAATTCAACCTGCACCTGAAATCTAAGCAGGATACTGCTGGCCCATAACACATCCAATCCACGAAAACCTAGTGTAATTTTTAAAAAGAGATCAGGCTGGTGGAATCAAGATTCTGAGACCGAGATAATGTCACCAATTCACGAGTCTGACTTGGTTTTAAAATTGCGCTGTTCACTGATTGAACAGAAGTGGGTCAAAGTCCCATTTCCTCTAATTAAAAGTCTAAGGTGTTGCTTTCATCACTGCGGACAAACAATATATTCTGTATGATATTTCTCAGCATCAGCCATTGTCTGATCCAGTGGCAGCCAGTACTTTTAGCAGGGTGAGGGGTAGACAGGACACTCATGCACACATACACACTCAATCCCATGCATTCAGTCACACATGCACACACACACAGATCCATTCACAGCACTCACTACCAAATATTCATAACTGCACACATCCACACCTGCACGCACCAAACATTTTAAAACAATCACTTATTTGTGCACTTTGCCTCAGTGGTCTCAGAAGGGTTGAGACTACTGTTTCCTTCATTGTTTGACCTAAGGTCAGCCATTGAGTGAAGGCAGCAGTCTCTCCCTAGTCATGGAGTGGTATGGGGTCAGTGAGACTGCTGACTCTACCCCACTCTGTGGCGAACTGTTACTGATTGACTCTTGAATCTGGGCACTTCAGTGCTTAAAATTGAAGTGCCCAAGGCCGAGGCAATCAGTGATTCTCCCCCTCATCCCAAGAGGGAGGGCCTCGAGGAGCTTTGCCAGGCTGAAGAAGTCACGTCCGCACAAACTGTAACATCTTCAGCCCAGAAAAGTTCAGTTCAGGCTGTCAGGAGCCTGCACATTTAGTGCATGTCTAGTTCCTGGCTGCTGAATTGAAAATAGAGTTTCTGTCAGGCTTATCTTTGCTCAGTCTGACAGAGATTCTTCTTTTTGGGCAATATGCAAGGAGGCGTGGCCCCCCCTGCCCCTTACAACGAGCCGTCTGGTCTGATCACTGCATCTAAATGCACAGATACAGTATGTATGGCTGAAATTATCTGTCTACCTCACTCAGATTCCCTCACCAGGAGGAGTATGTGGGCGACATCTTTATAATCACATGTGGAATTTATCTACATTGTTAAGTAACCAAAAATAAATGTTGAAAAAATGGAGATCTGCAAGTAGATCAGAGGAACCCCAAAAACATTTGCAGATGTCATTGGAGAAAACACATACATACCAAGGAGAGCCCACCACTAGCTATAAATGTAGTTTGCTGCCTCTGAAGAAAACAGAGGTAGTAGGTTTACTTAATGGAGGTTTAATGCAAAAGAGAGAGGCCCCACTACTCCAAGAGACAAGATTCCAAATTAGACTTAACAGTCACAAGTAAATTCTCTTGGAGACCTAAAATCTTACACCTCAATGATACAAAAGGTTCTTCAGTTGTCACACAGTCGTACACCCAGTCTGGAAAGAGCCAGAGGGAGAACTTTCTATTATCAAATTTAATATCAATACAAGTGAGAGAGACAAAAAAATAACATTAGCCTAAAAGATGTGTTAATTTGTTGGAATCCAAAGAGATAACATGTTGTAAAAAGCTTTTTTAACATGTAAAACCACATTCCTCAAATTTAACAATAGGCGTCGACGTGTTTGGGTGGATATGACACAACAAGTGTTCACTCAGGTCAATGATAAGGCTTGAAATAAAACTTAGTACTCCATTGTGGGCTTGTTCAAACTCGCATAAGCCATGAACGATGCGTAAGGAGGCTTAAAAGCCTTCCAATCGTATATATATATGCTGGGAATTCCTCTACTGTGTGCTTCGAGAGATTCTCATAAACCATAGGGAATGGATGAGGAAGCTTAAGCACAGCTTGGTAATCTATGTTCTGGGCTGACGAAACGTTTAAATTGTCTGTCTCAGTCTACAGAGGCTCCGACGCTCTCCGTATAGTAACCTTCCACCCGTATAAGTCGCCATTGAGTAAAAGTGTGTACGAGTGTGTGACAACTGAAGAACCTTCTGTATAATTGAGGCGTATGATTTTAGGTCTTCAAGAGAATTTACTTGTGACTATTTGCTTGATGCAAGCCTTAAAGACATGAGTGGGTTCAACATCATCTTCTCTATATCTCTGAGGACAGTATGTTTAGTTGTGGTAAAGGGCACTAATGAGTTAAGTAAGGTACTGATCCTGATACTAAAGAGATCGGGTTCCAACATCCGCTCCCTGTGATTTGTCAGTACATTTCCTCTAAACAAATGATGTCAGTTTAAAAGGTTTGCAAATGTTCACTAGGTAAGGTTGTCTAAATTCACAAATACATTTTATGAGCATATGCACTTTTTAACCAAAAAACAAGACCTAAATCACCTTATGTGACAAGGTAGCTCTGCCCACCCCAGGCCCTTTTCTTACCATGTTGTGCTAAGCTTGGGCTTTTTGCACTACTATCTGTGCATTTATGTATCCAGGCACCGATTCCTATTCAGTATAAAAAGGCTGTCTATACTCCTTACTGTATGTTAGAAAAAGTCATTAAAATGTTAAAATATTTTAGAAAATCTTGATATATTCCAAAAAGGCACATATTCAGATAATTAGAGCTTAAAAAGGCAATTAATTTTAAAATACTGAATGAATTAGTAGGTCCTAAGAATAGGTCAAAGCATTAACACATTCTTGATAAGCGTAATTGAGGTCAAAGCCATCACTTCTTATCTGAGCTCTAGTGGAGAATTCCTCTCCATTGATAAGATTGTAAGGTTTAATGTAGGGGTCTGGGGTTCCACGTTCCACTGAAGTGTGGACCTGCTGACGTCAATGTAGGATGGGAAAAAATATGTTTGTCAGCTAGAAAAGCGGGGTAAGAATCTCTGTTTGCAAATCAGAGTAGGTGAAATGTTGTTGTCTAGTGTTATTTACTTGCTGCGAAATTGAATGTAGCCACTGAGTCCTAATAGTGTGTGCAATCTCAGACAGACAGTGCATAAATTAGAATTATTTTGAGTTGATTGAGAATTTCCTGAGAGTGAACCTTGTTTTAACTGCTAGAGATCAGGTGTAACATCCCCAATCTTGACTAGAAGATTTTCGCTTTTTTACCTATATTTGTGTTCCTAGCTCCCACTGAACAGGGTATAGAGAGGGCAACAACCCCATCTCTTTAGAAAATGTTAGCCTTAAGCTTTTAGGTTCATTAAATAGTAAAGGAGGAAGTCTGATGCTGTGACTAGCCTGCTGAACTTGCAGTCCAGGGCCCATATCGTGATGGGCTTTAATTGTGCAGAGCAGAGCGCCTGTTTTTATGCGCTTGCAGTGCATGTAGTCATTTCAAATAGCCCGGTAATTCTCTGAGTTAGTGCTTTGTTTTCAGATAGTGCAGCTCGCAAACAGTGAGAAACTTTGCCGTTTTCTGTTTCTGAACTGTGCTGTCTAGCAGAATGTGCTAACTAGGAGAAATATCGCAGAGGCAGCCCCCAACGGGGGCATAAGAGGCCGGCGCCATAACCAACGCCGGGCCCCCTCCCCACCCCCGCAAAAAAACGGTTTTTGGCGCCAAGAAAGCGCCCACAGGACAGGGGCTACCCGCCCCCTCCCCCCCCCCGGCCGCAGCCGCCGGACTGGCGCCAACCCCCCCGGCCAATGGGGGCCTTAGCGCCTACAAACGGCCCAATGATGGGCAAGCACCGGCGGGGGCGAGCGACGCTGGGGGGGGGGATATAAGCATGGCTCCCCCAAGCTGGCTACTACACTTGGGAACGGGGGAGCAGCACCGGCGAAGGACCCGCCTTTATCTTTGAAGCGGACAACGGAAGGAATCAGCGATCTTACCCGGCACAAGGAGAATCTCGGACTTCAGAGACTGCCGGGCTGCCGAGGACGTTGAAGACCGCCGTGCTGCCAGGACGACCAGTGCCTCGATCGGGGGCAGCGGCGCAGTCCTTCCAGGTTCGCCGCCCGAGCTCGCCGCCTTCTACCAGCCAAGCGCATCCCGTCCCAAGGAGGCCGCTGGGGATAGCGAAAGGTCCCCGGTTTGGGACCGGGCGGAAACACTTCTCACCGGCGGTGGACAGTGTGTGAGGCCAGCCAGGCTGCGGAAGGTACGAGGTACGGGAGCAGGTACGACGTCCCCCGTGCCCTGAGGCGAAGCGATCTCTCCACTGCCAGCCCCGCCCCAAGCGCGAAGCAAAATACTAGCGGACGCGCCTTAAAGGGGCAGGCGCGATCTCACGCGGCAGGTGGAGGCAGCGTTTGACTGCCCTAGAGGAAGGAGAGCACGAAGCAGCCTCCGCCGCAGCAGCGTAAACAAAGCTGGGTTGCCGGGCAACGTGAGGGAGGCGACGCACACCATTACAGTGCCAGCGCGAACGATTTTTGGTGCATATAGCCGGCGGCAGCACCCCGCCTTGTGGCCAATTTAAACACAGGACCCGAGATCCCTAAGAAGCACACGAGATGGCAAAGAGGGGCGGGAAACGCCAGCAGGAGGATTTGGGAGAGCTGTTGAAGAGGATCCGCGCTGCGTCCCAGGAGCATGGGCACGACTGGATGGACCGCTATTCGCAGGACGACACCAGCGAGGGGGCAAGCAGCCAGCAGCAGGTGCACGCCAGAGCCCCGGCGGCCAAGAGGATAAGGAGGGCACCTGCCAAGCTTGCTGAGGCGGCCGCTCCCAAGAAAACTCCCCAGAGGAAGGCCCAGCCACCTGTAGCCAGCACGGCGGCGGCGGGACCGGGCCCGGGGGGCAGCGACACGACAACACCCGGTGAGCATATCAGCGCAATAGTGCAGGAATGTATTAAATCTATGACACCGTTGCTGTTACAGAGCCTAAACCAGGCACAGGGGGATCGGGGGACAGGGGCACCGGCAACAGCAGAGGAGGGGCGGGCTGGTTTGCCGTGGCACCTCATAGACCCAGGGCAGGCACGAGCGCAGGCACTAGGGCAGGGCGCGGCCGGGTCCGGGGGAGACAACGGGGCGCCAGTCACAGCCTGGGGGGGCTCGAGTGCGCAGGGCAGCTCACACATGACACCGCCGGCGCCCGAACCATACGTAAGGGCGTCACCAGGCCCGGCATCTATGACCACCAGGGCGACAGGCTTGGCATGCCTCATACCGCCAGCAGTGAAAGAGCGAATTTGGCGAAAAGAGTTTATCGACATCTTCTCCCTGTTGGAAATACAGTTAGAAGGGCTGGACTTGACGGCATGCGATAGGAAGGATGAGGAAAGAAGGGAAAGGCGAAGGGAGCGCAAAGAGAGAAATTTCGACAATTGGCTTGATGCATTCAGAATCATGGCCTGCATCATAGTAGAGAAATTCCCGCGCTGCGCTGCTGACCTATGGCTGTATGAAGCCAACATACATAAAGCACAAAGGCAATTCCCGGGTGATGCATGGTTAGAGTACGACAAGGGTTTCAGGCTAAAAATGCAGACGCACCCCGAAATGGAGTGGAACGAGGAGGATGTGTCCGGCTTCATCCATAAGATGATGGTTGCGAAGGAGGCAAGGTCATGGGTGGGGAGGAGCGAGCAGTCCTTTCAGCCCCCCTTCCACAAAAGTAGAGGGAGGCCTTTTCAAAAGACCAGGCAGGCCAGTTCAGGGAGGCCATCACACGCCAACGGGTCCCCGGCAATATGTTGGAAGTTCGAGGCTAACGAGTGCACTTACGGGGCATCATGTAAGTTCCAACACTGCTGCTCATCCTGCGGGGGGGGGCACCCAGCAGCAGCATGTAAGAAAAGAAAGGAACACAAAGGGGACAGGAAAGACGCAAAGAAATAGCGAGGGGCACACGGGAGCCACGGGGGGTCCTAGGGGGTGGGCGGCATTCAGGCTAGCATGGTCACCAATCAACACACACCGGTTACGGAAGCTAGCAAACAGATATCACAACAGGAAGGACGCAGAAACTTTGGTTCATGGCTTTGAGGAGGGTTTCCCCATCCCTTTCTCAGGCCCCCTCCCGCCAGGCAGCTCCAAAAACTTGAAATCGGCATTGCTACACCCAGGAGTGGTGAGCAAGAAGTTGGAGAAAGAGAGGTCCCCGGGCAGAGTTGAGGGCCCCCTCCCCCCTGACATGGGCAAGGGCATGGTGATCTCCCCGCTAGGGGTGGTGCCCAAGAAGGAGCAGGGACAGTACAGGCTAATACACCATCTGTCCTTCCCTCACGGCTCCTCGGTGAATGATGGGATCTGCGCGGAGGCGTGTTCAGTGAGCTACGCCTCGATAGACGACGCCATCGACTTAGTTAGGGCCTCAGGCCGGGGGGCGCTCATGGCGAAAGCTGACATTGAGTCTGCTTTCCGCTTACTCCCGGTTCACCCGGCAAGTTTCCACTTATTAGGTTTCCAGTGGGAGGGTAGGGTGTATTTCGACAAAGCTATGCCAATGGGTTGCTCGGTCTCATGCGCTTACTTCGAGATATTCAGCACCTTTGTTGAGTGGGCACTGCACGACAAGCACCCGGCGGGCGGGAAGCTCCATTACCTGGATGACTTCCTCTTCACAGGCCCGGCGGGGTCAGCGGTTTGCGGGAACACGCTGGCAGCATTCAGGGAATTGGCAGACGAGCTAGGGATTCCCTTGTCCCAGGACAAAACCACGGGTCCCTCCACAAGCATCACCTTCCTAGGGATAGAGATAGACTCGATTGCAGGGACGTCCAGGCTCCCCCCAGACAAAGTGGAGGATTTCAGGGCGGAGATTAGGGGCCTTTCCGGGCGGGAAAAAGCCACCTTACGAGAAATCCAGAGGCTCATAGGCAAACTAAACTTCGCGGCCAGGGTGATCCCGGCGGGCAGGGCGTTTGCCAGGCGCTTGACACAGTTAACATGCGGGCTACACCAGATGCACCATCATGTGAGGTTGGGTGCGGCAGTCAAACAGGATCTGCTGATGTGGGACATTTTTCTGGCAGACTTCAACGGTGTGCTGATATGGAGGGAAGGCTGGGTGACCAGCAAGCAGATCGCGCTGTACACTGACGCTTCAGGGAGCACGGGCTTCGGGGAGATCCTGGGCAACAAGTGGTGCGCTGGGCAGTGGCCTAGTAGTTGGCACAAGGAGGGCATGACCAGCAACATCACCTTCTTAGAGCTATTCCCTATAATAGTCGCACTCACAGTATGGAAGCAGGCCCTAAAGAACATGAAGCTGACACTTTGGTCCGACAACAAAGGGGTGGTGCAAGCGATTAACAGAGGGACAGCCAGGTGCCCCAATACTCTGAGACTAATGCGCCGTCTCTGTTTGCAAATCAGAGTAGGTGAAATGTTGTTGTCTAGTGTTATTTACTTGCTGCGAAATTGAATGTAGCCACTGAGTCCTAATAGTGTGTGCAATCTCAGACAGACAGTGCATAAATTAGAATTATTTTGAGTTGATTGAGAATTTCCTGAGAGTGAACCTTGTTTTAACTGCTAGAGATCAGGTGTAACATCCCCAATCTTGACTAGAAGATTTTCGCTTTTTTACCTATATTTGTGTTCCTAGCTCCCACTGAACAGGGTATAGAGAGGGCAACAACCCCATCTCTTTAGAAAATGTTAGCCTTAAGCTTTTAGGTTCATTAAATAGTAAAGGAGGAAGTCTGATGCTGTGACTAGCCTGCTGAACTTGCAGTCCAGGGCCCATATCGTGATGGGCTTTAATTGTGCAGAGCAGAGCGCCTGTTTTTATGCGCTTGCAGTGCATGTAGTCATTTCAAATAGCCCGGTAATTCTCTGAGTTAGTGCTTTGTTTTCAGATAGTGCAGCTCGCAAACAGTGAGAAACTTTGCCGTTTTCTGTTTCTGAACTGTGCTGTCTAGCAGAATGTGCTAACTAGGAGAAATATTGGATTAAATGACTTCACTTTGCACGCAGCAGGCACGTAAAACAGCTGCAGCCTCTGCGCCGTGACAGAAACACCATCATGATACGGCCCCTACAGTGCCAACCTCTGGCCTCATTTATGAGGCCCCTTGAGCTGCCAGAACGTCACTTTTTGTGATGCTCCGGTGGCGCAGAAGCCTGCTCCATATTTACCCAGGCAGCACTAAGACACTTTTTTGGCATAATTCTGCCTCGTAAATATCATTCCCTTTAACGCAGTTTTCTGCATTAAAGGGGTGTTTAATGGGTGTTGCTGGGGGCATTACCAGCAACATTCATGGCATTTTGACACAGCCCCAGAGTTACGAGAAACAACGAGGCGAAATATCTTTATTTCTACTTCTTTTTTCTTCTTCTATGTGTGCTGCATTCTGCAGAACACATAGAAAAAGGAAAAGCCTCTTGTGATTGTTTTTGTGCAGAATGGTTTCCCTTCCTGCACAAATATTATCATCCCTGCAACGCAGGCACCCGTGCATCATGGTGCAATGGGGCCTGTGCTGATGCACTGGAGCCTATTGTGCGGCGGTGCAGAGGAAAAGGACAGAAATACGCCATATCTGAAAGATACAGCGCATTTCTGCCCTTTTCTTTTGCCGTAGTGCAGAGCAGCAGGAAGGCCTGCTGCGCTGCCTTACGGTAAAACCTCATAAATGAGGCCCTTCATTTTTATCTTTTCACTGACATAGTTTGGTGTTCTATGAATTGAAAATACAACTCTGTAACTGTACAAAAGATTGCTAAATTTTCTGGAAGTTTTGACCCAAGCAAAACCATCTTTACATCTTCAAAATAGCACAGGTGCTATTATCTACTAATTCTTGGAGGGTAGTAATAGGTTAACTAATGTGATAATAGCTATTTCTTTTCAATTAATGTCCTTAGAGGCAGAGAGGCAGAGTGAGTGAGTGAGTGAGTGAGTGAGTGAGTGAGTGAGTGAGTGAGTGAGTGAGTGAGTGAGTGAGTGAGTGAGTGAGTGAGTGAGTGAGTGAGTGAGTGAGTGAGTGAGTGAGTGTGTTTTTACATGAGTGCTTTCATGGGTATGTATGTGTGCATGCATGCATTTGTACATATGTTGTGACCTTTCAACATACAGTGCAATCAGCCTCCTCGAAAACCCATATCCTGTTCTTGTCTCTCCCTGTGCGCTCATCCTCCAGGCCCTTTTTCATGTGAAAGGAAGTGATGAGGGATTATGTTTTAAAAGGACTGAGGGTCATATTTATTACCAAGGCATGCAGTGCTGCGCAGCAAGTCACCTTGCTGGGCCGCACTGTGTGGCAGGGAAAGGGCAAGAATGTGTCGTATTTAAGTCAATATGGTGCATTCCTGCCTTTTCCCCTGCGCTGGAGCCCTTTTGGCTGCCTAGCACCAACGCAGACACCCTTGCACCATTTTGCAGGGGTGCCTGTGTTGTAAGAAGGATTGTTTTTTGTGCAGGAAGGGGCACCTTCCTGCACAAAAACAATACCCTGAGGAGGTTTCCTCTTTCTGTGTGTGCTGCAGAATGCAGTAGACATAAAAGGAGGAAAAACTAGGAGAACTAAACATATTATGCTTCACTAGCCATTAGTATCTGGCGTCAGTGTTAATATCTTACAAAGGACGTAATTTAAGCCATAAAAATATGGTCCATTAAACTTTTCATATCACAAGGAAAAGAAAATGCAACCCCCTGAGGTTTAGCGTTAGTAATAAGGATGGGATTTGGGGTTACATTTTATGTTTTGGTTAGGATTGGGGTTAGTTTAGGGTTAGCATTAGGGTTTAGGGTGCAGAGTGTAGGATTAGGGTTTGAGTTAGTAACTAATTTAGAATAATTTCTGTTGCTTGATAATTAGGTGCATTGTTTGGCGCATTACATTGAGTCATTTTATATACTCTTCAATACAGTATCAATTAATGTATTTTTTGGGGACTAGACCAATCTGTAAGGTTCAGTCCCATCAACTTTTTTACAGTCTTTCATCTCTTCCTACATCCTATGAGATCAGGTAGTAGCCTCCCTTCCGGTTTTTTTCATGGTAATCTTAGTTTATATTATTTGGTGTATCTTTTTCCTTTCTAGCACCAAAGTTGCTACGCTCTTGTTGTTTTCGATTTGAACTTGTACTTTTCTACCATTTTATTTCAATATTGAATTGGATCATTTTATTGATATGATTGCCCTCAAATATGATAGGAAAAGTCCTCAGTGAAATGTTAACTACGCTGGAGTAATCAGAGTATTTTCAACAATTATACATTACTCTTGTGATCCAAAAGGAAACAATTGCGACCAGCTTGAGGAGTTAAGAGAAATGTGGGGCAAAAATCCTACTGCAGGATTATAGGAACAACGAACTAAGAAAGAGCGAATGGCTGCTGGCTTCTGCAGTTCATGTCCTTAAGCATTTAGGGCCTCATGTAGGTAAATAAATTTTACCGGTTCTTAAATACCGAGCCGTACCGAATCGGTAAATTAGAATCGGTAAGTTATATGTAGGTAAAAATTCGGTAACAGTTACCGATTCGGTAACATTCGGTAAATACGAATCGGAATTCACCGATTCGGTAAATACCGAGGTGATAATTACCGATTCGGAAAATACCGAGGTGGTATCTACCGAATCCGAAAATACCGAGGTGGTATCTACCGAATCGGAAAATACCGAATCGGTATGTACGGATTCGGTAAATAACATCACATGACTTGACGAAACAGCTAATCCTGTGCAACGACAGCCCACCCAACCAGGAACTGCCCACACCCAGGCAGGTGTACACAATTAGCCGAAGTGGCCACACCCAGGCAGGTGTACATAATTAGCCGACCCTGGAGTGGCTTGGAGTGCAGAGGAGAGGCAGGGAGCAGTTGCATGTGCGAGCGGGAAACGAACAGCATGTCCAGCCAGAGAACACAGAAAGACGGAGGGGAAAGGAGGAGGAAGCTCAAATTCAGCCCCAAGGAACTCCAGGTGCTGGTGGAGGAGGTGGTGAAGCAGCACCAGAAGCTGTTTGGGAGGCAATCCCTGCAAGTGCCTGAGGCCGAAAAGCGCAACACATGGCTGGCCATCCAGGCGCAGGTCAATGCTGTGGGAGTGACCCACAGGGACATTGAGGTCCTCAAAAAGCGCTGGTATGACCTGAGGATTGTGACCAAGAGGAAGATGGGCGACATCCAGAAGGAGGCCAGCCAGACCGGAGGTGGAACCAACAGGGCACCTGCCCTCACCGAACTGGAGGAGCTGGTGGCGGCCACAATCGAGCAAGAGAGCGTCGTGGGTCTTGGGGACGCCGACAGCTCTGCCAGAGCCGCAACACACCAAGGTAAGACGAAAGCACAGCAATGTAGCCTCCCCTACCCCTATCCCACATTCCCCATTGTGAAACGAGAATCACACTGCAGTCCACACGTGTCAGTGCAGACAGGCATTGCATTCCGGGAGATGTAGTCAGGGCAACACTAACCATGACGTAAATGTTACAGGGCAACAAGGCATGTCACGCACTCGAGGCACAAGGAGACAGAGGACAGATTGGAATGTGAAATGATTTATTGTGACGCTTGCAATGCAGCCCTTCGGGGACACTGAGCCAATGTTGTTTTTCTGTCCACAGATGTGACATCATGCAGTACAGGGCATGCTGCAGGGGAGACGGCACACCGGCCACAAAAATCACCTCTAGCCAGCACGAGTTCAGACCAGGGAGCAGGCCCACTTGCAGCCGCACCACCAACACAGCCAGCCTCGCCGCACACAGAGCCAGCATCACCTCACCGAGAGCCAGCATCACCACAACCACAGCCAGCATCGCCACTCATGTTCGAATCACCGGCCACATCTCCGCTTGCAGGTGTGAGAATGAGGAGGCGTCCAGCAGCCAGGCTACGAGCCTTCGACACCTCGTCAGACGACAGCATGGGCCCAGAAGACCGCACCGGGCCCCAGGAAGGGAGCCATCCCACTGTGCCCCACACCTCACAGGCAGCACAGACGGGAGCAAGAGGGCGCCGCAGGTCGCGTGTCCAGAGTCCACCAGCACCCACTGACGGCCATGGTGTCTTCTTGGGGCTCGAGGGCCAAATGTTGAAGCAACAGCGCCTGCAATCAAAGGCAGTTATGTCAGTCCAGAGGCACATGCGGGTGATGAAGACAAGCTTAGTCAACATGGACACAAACATTGGCGGCATGGCTGCGGGCATTCGGGACATGTCCCAGTCAATCCAGCAGTTGTGCAGCAAATTAGATGCTGACATCGAAGCACGGCGCCGGGAACGCCAGAGAAGGGACACTACCAGCAGGGCACTCAACCGTCTGGCAACTGCGACTTCCCTACTTTGCCGGCGCTCTGTGACGATGCAGGAGGGCCTAACACAGTGCTGCAGCGACCTGTCTCGGGGGATGGTGCAGGTGACAAGTGCACTAGGGGTGCTATTGACTAGTCAGGCGTCGACAACTGCTGCAGGGGATGCTGCGGAGAGCATCGACACCAGCAGCAGCATCACACCCCCCGTCCCCGAAGCACGCAGGAGCAGCAGGCGGCTTGGGGTTGGCTCTAGTGAGGATGCACAGGCCGTGCAATCCACCACTGCAGCGCGTATGCGCAAACATTGATGTGGCCCTGCTTAGCCACTTCCCATTGGGTGACGTAACCCTGGACATACTCCTTGTATAGATGGTATATTGCCAGATTGGCCTGTTCATGTGTTCATGGCGTGGTGCCACATTAAACTACGTCATGACTTCTCACAACTCGCTGTGTCCCCTCACTTACTCAGAAATAGTTGCATGTGATCTCTGCCCGTCTCTCTCTCCCATCGATTGCAGTTGGCACTCTAGCTGCGCTGCCCTCTGGCTGGCCTGACTCATTATGCTAGATAGAATCATGTCAGTTATGCCCACCCCTACATAGGAAGCCCTGTGCTTCTCCTACGACCAGTGGCGTAACGAAGGTTGAGGGGGCCTCCCTGCCCTGTACCCGAAGGGGCCCCCACTCCGGATTTAATCCAGAGTTCTTGGGCCCGAGTATTGTGCTGAGGGGGACCCCTGCAGCTCGGGCCCCCCGGCACCGCGGGGGCTGCGGGGGCCTGTGTTTTGCCTCTGCCTACACTAAGAGTTTTGGCACTTTGTGACATTCAAGACAACATTGTTTCCCATTTGTGTGCCCCTATCGCTGCTTGTTAAATGGGAGATTATGAATGGAATTTATCAAAGAACTTTGCAGTGGTCTGATGCTTATTATGGTAAAAAAGTATTTCCCCCCTGGGCTTTTGTCCTAAAGAAGCCCAGATAGTGGTCTTACTTCTTAAACATTGTGTGCTCTCTTAATATCCTGTGTATACTAGATGTTTGGCTCAGTCCAGCTTCCTCTGGTCAGTTGGTGACACCACTGTTAGGTTATACCTATGAGCCCCCGGCTGTAGCCCCAGCAGAGGAATTGCAAAATACAAAGCACATGAGACCAGAATAACCTAACCCTCAAGAGCACACCTAAGTCACATAAGAAGGGGTGTGTGCAACTGCCGATGCACTGTATGATGGTCGCTTAATGCTCTTGCGGCTGCGTCTCTCAAAATGTAATTGCGTGGAAGAGTTGCATTGTGTTAATTTTAAATGTACTTACATTTGTGCTTTTCAAAGCACTTACACCATAATTCTTCGAGTGCTTGGTTTGGAAGAAACAGTATATGTTGTTATCTACATATATTTATTATTTAATACAAATAATATAATTTTTTTCAGTTGCCAATGCATGTGCTGCAGATCCTTTGTAAAACTCAAACATAGAGGGTCCCCCACCCTTTTTCAGGCCCTTAGATGTCCAGACGGGAAGACCTAGGCTTTGTGATAGATACCAGGAGTATGGGGAGGGGCAGTACACTTGATGGGCTTGGCTTATGGTACTTTATCTTTAGGGCGATCTAGAGCTCCCCCCACACCCTCTCCCGCCCCCTTGAGAGTTCTTCTGGGTAAATGCCAAACTCTGCATGCGGCCCTTTGACAAATAGGCAGCCAATGTAATTGCTCCAGTACTCGGTTGATGCACGCTCGCTGTCCTGCATTAGTCATGCCTCTCTCTGGCATCATAACGCACATGCGCGCTGAATCACACTCCATCAATATACTTTCTCCATTCTTGCCATAACGTTTACTGGTTTGTACTCCGAGAGACCGTCAAGATTTATTTTCCAATTCATCTATTTGAGTTTGCCCTTTCTTTTCAAGCTATCTAGTCCACTCCATAGCTATCTATAAAGGCCACGTTTTGCCTCACGTACATTTCCAGAAGCATTATCTATTTCAATTTTATAAATATGTCGTCAAATATTTCCGTCTCCAGCCTTCCAGATCCCTATAGATATGGAAATAGATTGAATACAGATTCAAAAGCTATGCACCAATTAAAAATCAGCATTGTGTGTCATCAGTTCCCTCTTCATGTTTCCCAATGAAGTGTCAATTTCGCTTCGCTCCCGCTCACCTGGCAGGTGTTTCGGAACGTTCTAGAATTGTCTGTTCTTTGGTCCCCGAGGAAGCGCGTGCACACTCCTTCTGCCGCAGATAATTTGGTTTATCGGTCGGCAAATCAATCCTATCTCCGTTTTTATTCCATGAAAATCCGTCATGCGGCAATAAATCAGATTAAAGCATTCCAGCCTACCAGTCAGGCTGTAGATGTTGGTTGTAAAAGATGGCGTGCCATATTTTGATCAGATTCCGCACTCTGCACATCTGAAGTAGAACTAGAAATTATTTATGAGCAATCCGAATTTTAGTTTCACAGACGAGTCACTGCGTGACAGATGTAATTCTGGACGATTTTGCTGGAAGAATTTCTTTTTGTTCTGTACATTTTTGTTGCATTTATGAGGCGCTTCGTGCCCCGTGAAGGACAGGTATGCTGCGATCCCGTTGGATAATGCGTGGTCGGTGGAGCTGTATTTCTTGCGATCTTAAGTGGGAAGTGTTTTGGTGTCAAGCATGAGTGACCCGAGAGGTCCTCTTAAGCTTGTCTTGGTGGGCCGAGTCTAGCAGTGTGGTAGAGGACGTGGAGTGACAGATAAAAGCAAAAATGATTATTGTAAATAACTGGTGATTGTAATTTGGTTCTGCACGTCCAGTGTCATATTTCATGTTTTTTAATATGCTGGAGGAAGGGCAAAGAGGCAAGGATCTGCCTGGATGGTCTGTGTTATAGGAAGTCCAGTTGGGGAAGAATGATGGGGTGGACGGAAGGGCTAAAGCAAATTGGCAGCTACACAGTACCTGTCTAGCCAGTGGGGCAGCAGGGTGCTGTGTGTGTGTACACCGACAAAACGAGGGAGTATTCAGAGAAGACCCAGCAATCCATATTGCAACGCTACCTAGGTTGACATGCTGACCAATGAGTAAAATGATGCTATGTGGGCCAAAATGTGAGTTGACAAGAGAAGTAGCCGTGCCCCTTTTTGAAGACAGAGATATTGCCTATTGCTACACAATGCACCCCACGAGGGAGGAAAGAAATGTAAGAGCAATCATGCTTGGAGATCTGAACAGATATCATACAATCTTTAAATGTTGTAGATTCCGCCTACTCCTGCTAAGCCACCATTTTGAGAAGGAGGTACTTGATCAACCCCCCTCTGGTGCACCAGAAAACTTCCAAAGGTGTATGAGCACCAGTTGTGCGAGCCCTGGTCGGATCATGGCTCACTACCTAGCCAGCCTGGCACCCTGAAGATGCGAGGGTGCGGGACAAAGCCCTGTTAGACTGATACCATACCTGCACAAAAAATAAATCAGGCTTTCACATGTTACACTTGTGTTCTCACCCCATCTAGCCCAATACTTTCTCTTAGATCCCAGAGGCACTTACTCTTACTAGTTTACATGAGGAGAAGGCAGCTCAGAGGCCACCTCAGAGTGGGTAGGGTGAAAGAAGGAGAGCTGAATGTGCATTTACAGAATGCTCAGACCAGTGGCAGCTGTTCCGGGGCAGTAGTGGTGTGACGAGGAAAGGGGGGGGTTAAAAAAGAAAAGAAAATATCACTTGCCGCTGGCCGGCCGGCCGTCCTCCGCCTCTTCTCCGTCTTCTTCTGTCAAGGTTTGGCACTCAGACAGGGAGCGGGAGCCTATGCAAGTTCTTCACCGAGGCTGTGCAAAACAGCCAGGTAGAGAACATTACTAAGTGCGCATGACTGTTTGGCCGGCCCAAGAAGGCCGGACATACCATCATGCGCACTTAAGTGGACTATCCACTCCTCTCCCTGCTGGCTGTGAGAACAGCCAAGCCACGCCCAGCCCCAAAACTGGCTTCAGCATGGAAATAATAAAATGAAAATAACATTGCGTTATATTATTTTATGTTTTCTGAAAAGCAGTGGTACGACCCTCCTCCCCCTCCACCTTAGGGGAGGAGCTGACGCTGGACTTCAGACATATTATATTATAAGTTCTGGAGGCGTACGTCTGCCATCACAAGGGAGCACATACTGCAGTCTCCTGTCTCAGGTCAGACAAAGAAGAGCCTACCACAACAGCATGTGAACATCGAGGAGAGTCGCAGGTTGGCATTCCAAACTGTCCAGGACGAATTAGAAATGGAAGGTTTGCAACTCCCACCTGCCGGTTGCAAATCTGCTGCACATCTCCCTCTTGTTTGTTTGTCTGTTTGAAAACAGCAACGCACTTTGAAATCTCAGTGTGCAACTCTGTCTATTATAATTCACCCCAAAAATTCACTTTTTCTAATTAATAGTACCAGACATGTCAATAGTGCGTGCACTGCATCCCTTAAGTGAGGTAAGTTCCTTCCACATAGGAGGTCAACCCTATGAGTATGAGAGTTAAACTGGGCTTAAGCCAAGCACATGGAATGGCCCTCCTTCAAAACAGCATGGGTCGTTTGCACTCCAGTATAGTTCATTCATAAACATATTTGTACACAAATGTGTAGAGCTGGAACTGCAGCTCATCACCCAATGCCCTTTGCTGTGTGTACGCACATTCATGCATGCTTCTTCTGCAGGCTGACTCGTTTGGATTGCTGTATGTATCAAAGGAAGGGGTCTGCAGCAGAGTTCAATGTGTGAGAAGCTTATCCAGTCTAGATCCTTTTTTTACATTCTGGGATTTGTCGTCATGTTGATCCCGTTATAGGATTGGGACCACAATTCACGTGGTGACTTTACAGCAGGTTGTTGTTGTGTATACAGGCTGCCCTGTAGCCATAGGCACCTGGTAACCCCTTGTCATTTGGGCCACCTCCAGGGAGCTCTTTTTAGTAAATTGTGCTAGCCCATTCTTGCTGTTAAACGAAAAACTAAAATACCATAATAATATGCACTGTTGGCGAATAGCACAGGACTAGCTGAAGATGTCCCATGACATACAGTCACTTGGCAGCTATAATATGTATTAGGATGATTTAGCAATAGTCATGGTTGCCAAGTGGCACAGTGTGGGGTGGAACACCTGCCGTCAGTTGTGGCTTCTATCCATGAAAATTCTGCATTAATTGACATTTGAGACATTCATAATTACAGTGAAGGAATACAGCGGGGTTTAAGCCAAAAGCCGGAACTGGATGATGGTGCCATACAGGCAATGGGACCGTTTTCTACTTAAAGATAGTCTGGTGTCTCTGATTAATGATATTGGAGACACAGAGAGTATCAAATCAGGACTACCTGATGACACTTCAAAGACTTCTCGGTCCCTCACAGGCATCGCCTACAGAGAAGTCTTTCCATCTAAACAGGTGAATTGTAAAAACAAACTTTTTCATAATCTTCCTTGCCATATTGCCCCTAAAAAGTGCAGCTTGCTCAACTACGGGGCGGGGCAGAGGGGAGGGGTTGAACTGGAAGGTTTTCCATAGATGGCAACCCACATTCAATATCCTGGCAAAAAGTAGAGTCAGTGTTCAATATCAATGCTAGTACAGAATGGAGGGTCCAGTGTGTGGAGCTGCCACTGGCTACAAACACTAGGTCCTACTCTCAAAGCATTTTGGAAAATGTAAGAACATACTCCTGCGGTACTCTTTTACAAACTCTTACACCTGTTTGTGAATCGGCCTCAAAACATTGAACTCCCTATTAGGCACATGTGTCTAGTTGTTCAAATTGTATATGAATATTCCCTGAACATTCTCATTTTATTCCCATTTTATATTTTTTTGAGCTATTTCAAAAAGGCGTGTAAGATATGTAAAGGAATACTACAGGAGTACATTTGTTTCCTACTAAAAAATGCCTTTAGTAATAGGCCCCACCATATCTCTTTATCTGAAGAGATTACTGCAGGAAAATCAACTAAAATTTCTATGAAGTGGTCTTCAATTGCTGTAAGATTCTAACCAATGCTAATGTCCCATGTACTTTAAAAATGCAGTACTTACCATGCCTTTGTAATCTCTCATTAAATTCGATCAACTGTTATTAATTATATTTTTTTATATTACACGTATATTTTGTGACAGTTAACTTAATACATTTTTTTCAAATGGGAGGATGGAATATTATCTCGATTAAACAATGGCTACCGGAAAAACTCTTTTGTGGCTTGGTGTTACTATTATGATGATGAAATCCTTGTTTCTCAGGGAGCCATGAGATATATTCCATGCTTCACAAGGAACTGTTAACTAGTTTCTATATTTCAGGTCTCCCTGTTAAATATGGGTTTATATATCTCAGCTTTTTGAGCAATAAAAGTACAGCCAAACTTGCACATTACATATATTATTTCCTAAAACTAGAACAATCATCTAAACTGGTGACCTCTTGAGGAACATTTCACCCCCTGACACCAAAAAACAGTATCTACAACTGAGCTAGACTGATAAATCCTCATGGCTCCTTGGTTGCAATTCTAAAAATGCCACTTTTAGAAAGTTGGCATTTTCTTATCAGAACCATTTCGTGCTTGCAGCCTGTTTTCCTGGGTCAAATTTCTAGGTATAGTTGGCAATCGGCCTTTGTGTATTCGTCCCAGACAGCCACATAATAGAGGGCCTGGGGGTTTGCAAGATGGAGGGGTGGGCGTCAGATCTGTGTGCAGCCCTACGTGCACTACAAAGTCACTGCCGCAGGTCACACAAAAATAACAACACTAGGCCAGTGGCGTAACGAAAGTTGAGGGGGCCCCCCTGCAAAGTACATGGAGAGGGCCCCCCCCCGCTCACGCAGGAGCTCTCAGGTCAAGGTACAGTGCTAAGGGCCACCCTAGAGCTTGTAGGCCCCCGCACTGTGGGGGTCTTTGTTACGCCACTGGAATTCACCACTAGCCCCATATCTAACCGAGACTTCAAGGTCATAATGCAGAGCACGTAAAAAAGCAACAACGCTCTTATCCACCCCTATGTGTTCGAACATTGCCCAGAGCATGGATCTGGCAACTCTATCAAAAGCGCAGGAAAGATCCATAAAGGCTAGGTGCATGTAATTATCTTTAGCATCAATGCTCCACCCTCACCTGCAACTATACTTGCTAACCAGGAGATTTAAGTTTAGGCAATGTTCCATCGCACCAAAGCCAGCCCTAAAGCCATACTGCACCCTTTAGTTAACATTGTTGTCAGACATCCATCCATGTTGTTGACCTATCCAGAAACATCTTGCCCACAATTTAGAGTCTAAAAGTGGAATTCGGTGGTTACAACTGGGGCTCGCACAGTTCTCTTCTTTAAATATGGGACAATAAAGTGCCAGGATCGAGGGAGGCTAGACTTGCAAGCAATGTGTATATAATTAGAAAGTAACAGCACCCACGTTTCTAAATTAACTTAATGAAAGTCCATGGAATCTCATTCATAACAGGGGCTGTTATTAACGACCTCTATCACCTCCTTCAAAGAAAATACATTATCAATAGGGAAGTTGTGCGATGGTGTTAGGCCTCCTCAGTCTGACAGGTTATAAATCTTACAAAAGTGCTTCACTCTTAGATATGTACCTACAGCTTATCTGGAGCGCTCAGATCTGAGTTCTGTGCTGAGGGGGCCCCCTGCAGCTGGGGGCCCCCCGCACCGCCGGGATGCGGGGGCCTGTGTTACGCCCCTGCACTAGGCAATTATGAGTTCAGACATCCTGGGACCAGGGCAGGGAGACAGTAAATTCCAGACACTTCGAGGGCAGGGGGACTCCAGAAATTTCTCCCACTTCAAAGGGGACACCAGGTATAATAGTAGGACCCTCAGACCCACTTTCAGTACACTCCTGGACTGGTGGATACTATAGAAGAAATACTGCCCTGCTTCATTAATTTTCCAACGCGGTCGTCTGTCGAATCCCCCCCCCCCAACCTGGCCCCACCGCCTCACTGCTTCTACTTGCATGGGCCACGGCTGCTCAAAGAGTCAGCTGACTGTTCTCCTGTTCTGAGCTACAGGGACTCAACAATCTCAAGAGGCCTGCACTGCCCAGCTGACCTGCTACTGAACTTTATTGAGCCCTGCTATTCTCTGCTGCAGTGAGTTCCTGATTCCTAGGCGGTGACTTCCCAGTTCCTGGATCCTAGGCTGTCATCAGAGAGCGCTCCTCCTAGCCTAACTGAAGTTTCCACCCAAACTGATGTGAAGCAATGCAAAACCCCAGTAATCCTATCTGCACAGCTCACTGGAACTGACGCAGAGTGCGCCACATAGCTGCATCAGAATTGACTCAGGACAACCTGAAGCCTCGCAAAGCAACACTGCGCAGACCATGCACCAAGGACATAAGATACAATCCTCAGTGGGTCAAATTTGCACCAGCACGACTAGATACCCCAGTTGGGGTTTTGTGCCTTTTTGGCTCTACTTTGACTCAAATCTTTAAGATTGCATAACTCCAGGTCTAATGATTAGATTATTGTCAGTTTGATCTCAGATTATTTGATACATTTTACTATATTTTTCTAAATTGAGATGAGATTATTTGTGTATTTTGTTTTCACTTTATTAGTGTTTAAGTGCTTTACAATCATTTACACGTTGCCCCTAAGTTAAGTGTGGCTGGTTTTGTGCCAAGCTAGCAGAGGATTAAGCACAGGTTAATTTAGTGACTGTTTGTGATTCACCCTTACAAGGATTGTGGCTGTTACTTGAAAAAAGCTCACATACCCCTCCACCAACAACCCAATCTCTATGTTGTGCTAAATGTGTTATGTCCTCTTAAAGGATGCCGATCATACTACATGTGTTACACAATCATTTACACGTTGCCCCTAAGTTAAGTCTGGCTGGTTTTGTGCCAAGCTAGCAGAGGGTTAAGCACAGGTTAATTTAGTGACTGTTTGTGATTCACCCTGAGAAGGATTGTGGCTGTTACTTGAGAAAAGTTCACAAACCCCTCAACCAACAACCCAGTTTCCCACAGCCCAGAACCAGTATGTTGTATTAAATGTGTTATGTTCTCTTAAAGGATGCTGGTCACACTACACATGCTCAAATTTGCACTACATGCATTCCAAATGGCCCAGCTTGCAACATGTTTTAAAGAGAAAGTGAATGATGTCCGGTATTGCGGACTAAGTCGATTTTACAGAGATAGAAATATTCTTTGGTGTGCCTTGTACAAAGGCTGGGGCTTTCGCTACTCATCTGCTACCAACTGTCCCTTTCCGTTAGCCTGGTGAGGAAACAGAATCTACCAGTAATGCGAGAGAGTGTACTCTTTGGAAGTGACCACTGTCTAGCAGACCCCGTTGTGGAGTCATCAAAATAACATAGAGTACCATCAGCAAACAGACAGAATGTGGTACACATTGATAAGGTGGGTTAGAATTAGGTGAAAAGGGACAGGCAGAAGACTTGGAGAATGAGTCATGGGAACAACCCCTGGAGTCGCAGCTTTGGAGCTGCCTGGACAGTCATTGATTAAATGTTTTTTTTCCAGTTTTGACCTTTTAAGTGACACTACAAAAGGCCTTCATTAAATTCTTTTTCTCTGTTTTACCCAACCCATTTTCATCTGCTAACATGAAGGGCCAGTGTCCCTGGAGAAAAGAGGTTTACAACAATGGCAATGTGGGCTGATGCTGTGGTATTACCATTAGGGGATGAGACTCTTTTCTTCACTGGAATTCCCTCTCTGCTTTGCTTGATACTGCCGCAGAGTGTATGATGATGTGGATATTGTCTCTCAGCCAGAATTCACTAGATCATCCTTACAGGACAGTAATCACCTCCGATTGAGAAGTTTGGGGGAATATGTGTCCAAATTACACAACTATGGCATAACCGAAAAGGTGTGTCGGACACAGGGTCCACAGGTTGATTCCCAGTAGGAAAAATAAGGTACTGCGGTGGAGCAGGACTGTCAGTTCGGAATAAAGTTGGCTTCTCCAGCAGGTGCGGCAGCATTATAAAGTTGGGGAGGGAAACAGCAATGTTCATGGAGTCAGACTTCCAAAAACAGAGAACACCTAAACCATCTTGCACTAACTGACATGAGGAGAAGAACCAATCTAAAGGGTCCCAGTTTGCAGACGTACAACTCCAGTTTCATTTTTATCAATCTAATGGAGATGAGGTTAGGCTCTCAGTGGAAATCTATCCCCATCCAGGGCAGATCCCAACCCAAAAATGTGAGGCTGAGACTACTAAGGAGTATAAATACAGTGGCGGCCCGCAGGGGTAACGCTGTGGGGCGGTGAGGCGGGGTGGGGCTGAGAGGGGGTAGTGGAGTCCGACATACGACGGCAAAGGTGAACGTAAATAAATAAATATCTGCCATCGTATGTTAGACTCCACTACCCCTCCACCCAGCCCTTCCCCCACCCCGCCAGACTCCCTCTCAACGTTACCTCTGTGAGCCGCCACTGTATAAATAGCTGAGGGAAAGATCAGTCAAGAGAAAGTATTTTTAATATTGAAGGACTTTCCTAACAGAGGCTCCCTCTCTTCTATCTGCAGGCAATTGATTAGGATGTGCAATGGTACTCAACCATAGCATGTGAGAAGGAGGGCTGGGGAACTCTAGGAGTAAACAAGTACAAGTAGCTAGAGTGAAAGCCATTGGAATTGAATGATACAAATCCTGCTTTGACATGTGATGGAAATTACCCTGCTGCACCCCAAAAAGATACAGATGTAAAGGCTTCCCTTTGCGACCATGATTGTACTTATCCACTTCAAGAAACCCAAGATATGCATATAGCAAGTAGCAAACAATGAGCCTAATTTAAAAACCGCATTTTGTATTACTATTGTAATACAACATTAGTACTACAAAATGCTATTCACAAATTTTACTTCTAATGTAGAACTGCAAACTAGTAATGTGTCCTGCACTACACATGGCCAACCACTGGTACTGCAGTACCCTCCCAGAGAAAACAATGGAGGTAGGGACTTTAAATAATACCCTACAAGAAATTATGTTAAATTAAAATATTTAAAATTGTTCAAACTAAAAATAAATATATTTTAATATTAAGATCAAACCAAAAAAACAGTACGTATTTGTATTTACTTATAAAAAATTCAAACTAACTTTTTGAATTTAAACATTAACATAACATTTATAATAACATATAATTACATTACTTGTAATTAATTCTGCAGTAGCGGTCCCTGGAGGGAGTTCCGTTGGGCGGTGAGGCGGGGTGGGGGAATGTAAACACCGGAATATGGATGAATGGAGGTAAGTACACATTTAAATAAATAAAACAAATTCCTTTGCACGCGCTGCATCACAAAATGCGATGCAGCGCGCGCAACGAAATTCGTTTTATTTATTTAAATGTGTACTTACCTCCATTCATCCATATTCCGGTGTTTACATTCCCCCGCCTCACCGCCCCACGGAACTCCCTCCATGGACCGCTACTGTAATTCTGTGTATCTTTTAATGATTATTCAAGTATATTTTTTTTATTAAGGTGACAATTTATTCCATTTAAAATGTAGAAAAAATATTTCAATGTAATAAGTTTTGATTAATTAAATAATACATGCAAAATAAAGTTATGGAGATGTGACATTTGTTCTATATTGAAAATATTTTTTTTATTGATTCACCCTTATATTTAACGTAACATATTTTTAATAATTTGTTGGAGTTAAGGTTTCAATTCAACACAGTTTATAATTGTTCACAACAGTTGACTATACAGAAATATCAGCCCTGACTACGGAGTCTCCCTATGGTAAAGTATAAGGAAAATTACATGTTTTTTTGTTATAATCCCTTATTTATGTTTAATGCATAATGGGTTTCTTATTTATTTAGTGGGTTGGTGTCCTCTCCTTAAAGGTTTGTTCTTTCTGGTAGCGCCTATATGTCTGTACTTCCCATCGAGAGGAAATCATGTTTCTGTTTTGGACTCTCCACTGTAATATGCCTTCCCTCTTCTCTCACTGGTTAACAATTTCTGCACACGAATGCCCTGACAGCACTTCTGCAGTGTTATGTCATGTCATGTTACCTCGTCATCATTTGCGGCAGTGTGTTGAATAACAGCTTACTTTAGACGTTGGAATGCGTTTTGTGTCTGTCAGTGGACTAAACTTCTGAGAAACACGTCCTATTTGCCAGCAACGTGTTTCTTATGACATGTTTCTGAAATGTGTTCGCTCTTTAGCTGCTTTTAATTAGTATAATGTCGACTTCCTTAATTTGAATGTAACGTCTAGACCAGCGTCTCTCCCCGTCATACCTCTCACCATAATTGGAAAATACAAGTATGGTTGTAAAGGGCAACCGCCTTGGCTTTTAACCCTACATGTTCGTGCCAGGCGGATTTCAAGCTTACTGTACACATGGTCTGTCCGCGCCGGTCTCTGGGGCCAGGCACAGTCGCCGTTCCCGCCTTTGGAGGAGGCTGCAGCGGAAATCCATATGTAATGCCTCTGTCAGCAAGGCTCCCGGGGGGGCTCTATAATAAATATTCACAGCTGCTTCCGTGGACACCCTAATCTGTCCCCGCGATCGCTGCTGCGTCAGGCTTTGTTCTGGGCCAGAGAGCCCCGCGC
Organism: Triturus cristatus; assembly: GCF_964204655.1. Taxonomy (NCBI): domain Eukaryota; kingdom Metazoa; phylum Chordata; class Amphibia; order Caudata; family Salamandridae; genus Triturus; species Triturus cristatus. The sequence goes on along the minus strand of NC_140584.1, from coordinate 629,633,452 downwards.
TTAGGAGGGTTTGCAAATGCGACAGATTCATCATGGTTAGGCCTGCTTCCCTCCTTTGCCCTTCCCTCCTGTGATACTTGTTCCTGCAGCAGGCTGAGCCTCAAAAGCGCGGGTCTTTCTTTTCATCTTTCCGTGCTTGTATTTTCTGTGCCGGGGATTGTAAATTCTCTGTTGGTTTTCTCCCACCTGTCAGTCTCCTGCCCAACAGGACAGCAGGCCAGCCTTGGCAGCCGCTGCCGAGACATGATTGGCACCGAGACCCCTGAACGGATTTGAACATTTGGCAGGACTTAGAGCAGCCTTCTCGGCTTGCATTTTTTATTTAACTTAATCAGACTTCATGTCGCTTTTAAAGTGGCAGTGTATGGGACCAGCTTGCACTGTAGCGCCCGGTCAGACAATCATTTTTGGCGCCCCCGCACCCCATGACCACCCCGGATTCTGTCACTACCACCAGGCAAACGTGGCCCTCACCTACCCAATCACAAGTTATTGCTAAACGCAGCGCCTCCCTCTCCCCTTCAGGTCAGCGCCCCCTCCACACATCAGCACCCAGTGCAGCCTCACCATTAGCACTGTGCCATTTTACCTTCGGCGTTCCCACTTTTCTACCCTCACAGGGGACTATGAATCGCGGTGTGATGCACCTGCCGCACCAGCACACGCTGCTTTGGGAATGCAGTGGTGCCTATCTTTGGTTCAGTCACCAGGGACAGCCCAACTCATTGTAATCTTTGTGACCACACAACAAGCATTGGTCTGCAGTGAGTGGCCGGGGAGACACTCTGATTGGCCGGCCTCTGCCCGACAAAACGCCTGTAACTGTAGCTGAACAGAGATTCAAAAGTAGTTTATTGATAGTGTTAATCATACAGCATTTCAATTGCCGGTGAATCCTGCAATAACACACAGTGGTGATGAACTATGTTAAGGGCAGCGCAATCAACCGGCTAAGAGGAGGGCACTATTTAGCCCTATGTTAATACTGGGGAAAGACCCGTTCCATTACGTTTTCATTTTCCCTATGCTTTTTAGTAATTCTTACACTTCCTCTTTTGAACCTGTAGCCTAAATCTCACCCTGTCGGTGTTTCCCAGACGACACGGAACTAAGATCAAACCGAATCAGAGAATTGAATAACTGACCACCCAGTATGACCAACGTTAAACCATGCTTCTCCAGGCCCACCTCTTAATAGGCTGACCCCTTAATACTCCCCAAACCCATGTTTATTTCAAGCACAGAAAACAGAAGGTAACTTTTGTTAGACACCAGGCCCAAGTGATACTATTAGACATGGAATAAACCAATTTGATGCCAACTGGTTACCTACTCCAACTTTGAGGTGTGACATTAGTGGTTTATTGATTATGTCTCTATGTTCGAGGTGTAGTTGGATAATTTAGAACCTTTAATCAGAAAAAATGAGATCAGGCCCTTTCAACTCTAATGTCATGTTTTGTGTATGTACTGTACAACAGACTCCATGGGACACTGACTATACGTCAGCTCGACAAAAAAAGGCATTAGAGGACTCTGGGAAGATGCAATAGAGCCGTAAAAACTGTGGGGCCGATTCACAGAACTAATTTAACCCCTTGCATGCCCGCCCCTTTCCCCGCCCAGTGCCGCGATTTGTATTAGCGGGCGGAGTTCATGACGAGCTGGACTCGTCATGGGCACAGCGCCACCGCAGCCCATGACGAGTCCAGCTCGTCATGGGCACTGAAGGGGTTAAGACAAAATCCTAAACTTACTACTTTTGGTATTCACAGAAGTTAGGATTTTGTCTTAAGTTTGTCTGAAGACAAACTTAAGACAGACTTAAGACAGATTTAAAACAAAATCCTAACTTAAGTCTGTCTTAAGTCTGTCTTAAATTTGTCTTAAGTTTGTCTTAAGTCTATCTTAAGTCTGTCTTAAGACAAACTTAAGACAAAATCTTCTGTGAATACCAAAATTAGTACGTTTAGGATTTTGTCTTAAATTAGTTATGTGAATCGGGCCCTGTAATCCTAAATATCCAATGGCCCCACATCGATAATTTCAACATTAGCAAAAAGACCTAACAATATGTTCATGGGAATAGCATGCAAAGGGTGGCAGTGCAGAATGCAAATTTGGTGAAAATATACACAATGCATACGTACTTTGGATTCAGCCAACATGGCATGAATAACGACAGAGCTGTATACTTTCAAGGAAAAATGTGCAGTTAAGGATAAACTTACTACAGTGTGAAGCCTAATTAGGCATTAGGGACCACAAGTGCAACAGGTTTTAGCAGTCACAAATGGAGAATCGGGCTGTTTGTGACGCTAAAGAGCCTTTTGCCATGTACAACCCTTTTTTGCAAGTCGGTAACCTATTACCGACTAGCAAAATAGGGTTTGCGAGTCGGTATTAGGAAGAGGCGTGTCAAGGGTATCCCTTTCTTATTGCGAATCGCAGGGGGATATAAGATTATTTTGCAACCGGAATGGGGTTGCAAAACATTCGCAGTTTACGGCCGGCTTAAAGTAGGTGGTAAGCCAGTCGCAAACAGGAAGGGGTCCCCAGGGGACCCATGCCACATTGTGAATGGCAGCAAACGTTTTTTAAGAGTAGGCAGTGGTCCCAGGGTCCACTGCCTACTCTTAAAATATTAAACTAAAACGTTTCATTTTTCTTTTTGAAACGCATTCCATTTTGCGGTCTGCATTCCATTTAAAAAGAGTTGCTTTATTGAAAAGCAAACACAGACATCGTGGTCTGCTGTCCCAAGCAGGCCACCATACCTGTGTTTTTTCCAATTCCCAATGTGTCGCAAATTGCAACCTACCTCATGAATATTGTTGAGGTAGGTCAATATATGTAGCCCCAGATGAGTACGGGCCTGGTGACTCATTAGACTTATGCATCCACTTCAGGGAGCTGTGTGTACTGTCATGGTTACAGACTTGAATGCTGGTGGGTCTGTTCAGATTTCCTTCCTTCTTAGGTCGATACAATGAGTACCATTGACCTGAATAACACTAAAACTCTGTTAGTTCAGCACCAAGAGGTTCAAGTCTGGACACGTTCTTTACCAGTACACATGCTATGTACCAATCTGGATAAGAATATGACACATAACTGATGTCTTACTAAGAGAAAGCTGACACGTGTAGTAGAATAATAGGATGTGTTGGAAAGTAAAATAATATTTGTCATAACCATGTTTGCGTCTACTAGCCAAAGATGGAAGTTCAATATAAATCAGATTAACAGGAAAAAATAGTTCAATAGTTGTAGACAATCTTAGATTTATGTTGAAGCTAAAGAAAAATACATCCATTTGAAATGTATATATCAGAGTCCTAGTATTTGTTATATAGCAGTGTGCATTAATGATTGAAACATAACGCTTTTTTGTATTTACCATAAGAATAAGGTTCTTTATGCCATTATGCAGGTACAGCATAGGTTTCTCAGTGCAGTTCTTTTGATGTGCATTACAAAGGTTTGAGTCTTTCAGACTTTTAACATGAGTTATACATTAAATACCGATGTAGAATAAGGTTTTAAATCAAAACTGTATAAGTGAATTGAAATGAATTTGTTTCAGTGTGGCTTTTAGTTTGACTTTAGGACTAGAAAACAGAATTGGAATTAGGTGAAGCAGAAACTCACTTGCCAAGTAGTACATACCAGAGTGCTATTAGTCGTTAATACATAAACAATATTTGTTCAACGGGTATAAGTGTAAGGGGAAGGTAACAAACAATAGAAGAGGGTTCTGTAAGTGGACGAGAATGATTAACCCAGGGCATGTGTATGTGTTTGGCTACAGAATAAAGATGACGCTTTAAACTTCTTTTAGACTATTCTATAAAGACAAATGAGAAAAGACTTACATCTATTATGAGCAAGCAATCAGAAGGGTGTTCCGACAAAATAGTTTGGAAACAATATCGTAAAATACAAATATTGTGTCTTAAATATTGCAGTGTCAAACATGGTGGGACAGAAGATTGTAGGTGGGATTATCGTTTTTATACACTTTTTTATTACACTAATACAAATATCTTTGTATCATTTCATAATTTATATCGCTTTTTTAAAAGTATTTGTGGATTTTTATACTGTATTTTGTTTGTTCTTAAAACATTTGTATTTTCAGTATAATATTATTAGAAGCGAGATTTTGGGTTAATATATCAGTAAATGAAACATTTTGAGTCTTATATGTTTAACATTATTTTTGTGTTAATTTTTCTTTTACGTTTTTTATACTACTTTATTTTTAATATTTTCTATCTTATAAAAATATGTAAATATGAAAAATCAAATTTGATTATGTAATGTTTTTTAATATTTTAATGAAATTTTGTTTTAATATTGTTATATTTCTTCACACTTTTTCTTATGTATGTTTTTTGGTATATTATTGTATAAGGATGTTTTTATTCCCATATATTTTAAACTATTGTTACTTTTTAAATACAATAATTAAATTTAATTAATTGTAATATATTTTACTGATTTTAAATAAAGCTTTTTTGTAATTTGCAAATCTTTTTTACATTGGGGTTTCAAATGTATCTGATTTATATACCATAATTTAAAATATTGTTATTTGTTATGTTTACATTTTTGCATTTATTATAGTTATTCATTTGGAAGTTCTAGTAAATAAATAGTCATTTAAAAACATTTTTTGGTAGTACTCTCAATTTACTTTTTTTATGTTGTGTGATTTATTGCATATCCTGTGAAAAATTGGTCTGCCCTATCCCTCCAGCTGACCTCCCTTACTTATACGTTTTCTCTTAGAGCCTGCAATGGACGCTTCAAGAGTGACACTCCAGCCCAGTTTACTTACAATGCTCTGGGGCATACATCTATCATTGACTACTTTCTAGTGAGTTTGGCACTTTGGCCAAAAACCCTAGATTTTAGTGTACCTACCCGTACAGAAAGTGACCATAACCCCCTGATAATTGAGTTGGATTACCAGTTAATCAGTGGGGATAGCGCCCCAGTTAACTCCCCAAGTAATAATCTAAGAATAGTGCAAGGTGGGAGAAGAATCCGATGGGCGGCTGTCCTTTCATCTACCGAAACTATGGCAAAACTATACCATGATGCTATCCCCCTGTTTGAAAGGGTATATTGCACCCTCACCAACTCTTCGAATGTGGAAGTCGAGTCAATGACCGAAATCCACAGTGGAATGGTTGCTATACTAAAGGACACTTTTTACAAAGAAGGTATTGCCAAACCCAAACAATGTAATGATAACAATCCGTGGTTTAACAAATCCTGCAGGGATGCAAAAAAAGTGCAATTGCTGGCTCTAAGGCTAGGCAGCAGGCCTAATGTCATCGTAGCCAGAAAAGAATATAAAAAACTGATAAAAAACGCCAAATTAGAATGGGAGGTGGATCGTTGGGTGGCCATTACATCCGCACTTGCGGTAAAGGACTCAAGGACTTTCAGGAATCTTGTACATACAGGGATTCTATAAGGTAGGACCACGATCTCCCCTAATATCTCCGAAGAAGCCTGGTCCACCTACTTTAAAGATCTTTACTCACTTCCTCCTCTTTGTGCAAACCAAGTTCCCCCTAGCCCTCTACCCCTGAACCTTACATGGCCAGCGCAATCTTTTTCATTGGAGGAAGTAAAGTTGGCCATTTCTAGCATTCAGTCTAACAAAGCGCCAGGACTTGATAAGATCCCCGGTGATCTATTTAGAGAAGAACCAGCAGTTTGGGGCCCATACCTTCTGGTTTTATTCAATGCGATTCTGCAGGGCCTACCACTGCCAAGTACTTGGTTAGGGGCTGAGATTATCCCAATACACAAAAAGGGCTCTCCGCTCCAGCCCTCTAACTATAGGCCGATCAGCCTTATTGACGTCACACAAAAAATCTATGCCAGGCTACTGCTTCATCGACTAGAGACCTGGATTAGTGATAATGACATATTGACACCGCTACAGGCGGGGTTCAGGGCAAAAATATCAACAACCGACCAACTATTCCGGTTGCAAGTGCTCCACTGGAAGCACGTGACTTTGGACGGGGGTAGTCTCTATCTCACATTTGTTGACCTAAAGTCAGCATTTGATATGGTGGATCGGAACCAGCTTTGGTCCATTTTATTATTAATGGGGGCACCACCTTATCTATGCCAACAATTTAAGAACTTACATGAAGGCACTTATGCGAGAGTTCGCTTCGGTAAACTAGGACAGCTAACTGGCCCGTTCCTGATTGAGAAAGGTGTTAGACAGGGATGCGTCCTTGCCCCGACTTTATTTTCCCTGTTTCTCAACGGGTTAATCGAAGATCTTTTAGCTACAAATGACATCGACTCCCCCAAATTAGGTGCCCGGAGATTCCCCGCCCTAATGTTTGCGGACGACACGCTCCTGCTTTCAAAATCCCCAATGGGGATGCAGCGCGTGTTAAACCAATTTTCAAATTTTTGCTCCAAAAGAAACCTGGTGGTCAACGTAAACAACACTAAATATATGGTCTTTAATGCCAATACTGTCAATTGTCCCCATCCAACAATGGACGCCAGACCCCTCGAAAGGGTCCCGACCTTTGAATATCTGGGTCTGACTCTGAACGACAAAATGGGATGGGGCCCACAAATGATGAAAGCTAATCTAAGGTTAACCCAAGCAGCAGGTGGAATTTTGAAAGTACAGAAGAATTGCACACACAAAATAATAAGTGCCCCCCTTGAAATCTTCAAAGTCCAAGCTAGGGCATCTTCCCTGTATGGGGCGGAACTTTGGGGACACACACCAGTTAGTAACCTATCACTAACTGAAAATAATTTCATAAGACAATTGTTGGATTTACCTCAAAGCACTCCTTTGGTTCCTCTAAGATTAGATCTAAACATTTGCCCAATTTCAGAAGTGATTGCCCTCCGGCCCTTACTGTATTGGAAGCGCCTGTGGAGCACCCCTGAGTTGGTGCACTATAAGGAGGAGCTTAAAGTAGTGTTAGCTTCATTGGGCTCTGGCAAGATCCCTTGGTTGGCTTTTGTAAAACAGTCACTGACATCGACTGGGTTTGAGGAACTCTGGTTTAACCCCGAGGTTGCCTGCCCAGCCACATCTAAACAAACTATGATAAGCACTGTTAAAGAAATTAACTTAATGAACCTTTTTAGCTCCACAAAAGGTTCAAGCCTGACCGATATTTTCCTGGACACCAAGTACTTTTATAGTTTTGAGCCTGTGATTGATACAATCCAACCTACACTAGCAAAGAAACTGTACTTGCAATTTAGATATGGCACTTTGCCCCTTTTCCAAAAAATTGATAGGTGGAAAGGGGGCCCTGTGCGTCCCTGCCCAGTTTGCTCGCAAGAGGATGAAACTTCTGTGCACGTCATCCTCTTTTGTCCAGCTTACTCCTATATTAGAAAGAAATGGATAATTCAGCTTTGTAAGAACTTGGGTATAAGGCAATACTTGGCTTTTTTTAGGATTCTGAAAACTGACACAGATGCAGTGATTGTCTCTGCAGTAGCTAAATATTTACATTCCATGTGGATAACCCGAAGGAATTTGATAAACAATGCTGTAGCACTTTAACACTAAGTCCATGGCTACCAAAAAAACATTTTATCTCCTTTGAATGATCTGACTTTTATTAATTTTAGAACTTTTAAGAATTATTTAAATTAAAAAAAAAAAAAAAAAACAACAAAAAAATGTCTAACAATCAACTAAAAATTCCTGAGATTAATATATTGGAATGTATTGCTTGACCTGTTGTATTGTTGTGTTTCTTTTTTCTATTTTCTTTTTCTGTATGTGCTTTTATGGTAAATCTAACCGCAATAAAGCTGATTTGAATTGAATTGATTTATTTTTTTAGGATAATTAAAATGGATTTCTATAAAGTATTCTGTTCATCATGCAATGTGTATTACATCTTTGTGGTTGTGGTTAAATTTGAAAACTAAAAGCATAGCACTCTCCCTAATGTCATTGGGTTTGGAGTGGGATTAATAAATAAGCCCCTCTATCCCCACAAAAGTATGCCACCTTCCCTACAACACTTTACCCAATGCAATGTGATTACATTTGGAGTTAGAATAGTAAATAATATAAGCTGCAACTCCCCAAATCCAAAACTTTCCCCAATGGGGTTCAGTTGGGAGTTCGAATAGTAAATCTGAACCCCTCAAACTCCAACACTTTCCACAGTGTACTAAAGTAAGGAATTGGAATAGTAAACCAGAAGCCCCAAAAGTCCAACTCTTTCCCCAATGTGGTTATGTTTGGAGAAGGAACCAGTAAATTTGACTCACCTCACCTCACAAAGTCCAAGACTTTTCCCAATGTGGTTAAGTTTGGATTTAGAATAGTAAATCTGAAATCTTCAAACTACAACCCTTTCCCAATGCGGTTTCGATTTTGGCTGGAATGGTGCATTTAAACCCCCTCCATCCCCTAAAGTCCAACACTTTTCTTAATGTGATTAAGTTTGGAGTTGGAGTAGTAAACCTGACACCCCTTTTCCCTACAGTCCAATGCTTTCCACAATGTGGATAAGTTTCACAGTCCATGCTGTGCTGTAACTGCCTTTGGCACTCCTATTGCGATGCCCATTTTCAGAGGCACCGCCTTGGTACCTCCAAAAAACGCCCGCCAGATACAAGAGAACTCTTAATCTGGTGGGCGGTGCTCACATGGCTTTGGCACTCTGGGAGCGGGGTGGCAGCATGGCGAACCCGCTCGCTCACCGCCAAAGATATAATCGGGCCCTTAGAGGTCAGGACTCACACCACAACATGTCACCAGTATGGTCCAGGGCAGGTCCTGTAGGAACTGGTCAGCTGAGCTCTTCAGAAAAGTGAGCTTCTTGTTGCTTTCGTGGCCCTGTAGTTTTTTAGGAGGTCTCCTCACAGGTCACAAAAGCAGGCCTAGTCCTTTTTGTGTCTTCCATAGGTGTTCTGAAGAGGGTACTGGGGTGCCATATTCATGCTTAGTGCCAGTTTGTGGGTGAGGGAAACTCCTAGTCATTCCCTAAGCATATGGGTAAATATTCCCATGGGTGATCCTACCCAATTTTGCAGTACTTATTGTGTTGTTACATAAACCCGATATGGCAGAACCTTTCTTCCCTTGTGCAGAACTCCCTGTTCCCACAAAGAGCTCGGACTATGATAATGGGCTCTCCAAGGGTGGCTTATAAATATTAAAAAGAAAGGTTTAAGGTTGGCAAAAGGGTTATTTTGCCATACCAAAGTGGCCATTCTAAAACTGCCTACCAGGCTGCGGGGTAGGCCTAGCATTTGCTTTGCTTTGTCACCGTATTAGTGGTACAATGTGGGCTGGAGTCCACTGGTGACATTTAACCTGCAGACCCTGTGTACAATCTGGTACCATATTCTAGGGACTAATAAGTCAGTTAAATATGCCAATTAGGAGGGTTGCCATTTCAAAATATTCTAAGGCTCAAACAACCAGTGGCATCAGTCAAGAAAAAAGTGGGGGAGCATACAAATAGAAGCATTTTCCTACAAATACATTAAAAAGGACAGAAACATGGTTTCATATTTTCATTAGTATTTCTTAATATATATTTATACATAAACTGTTTTGTATTATTTAAACACAATTGTAAAATTAATATTACATTTACATGTTTATATTTTATTAACATTAAGAAATGAAATATTTTTTATATTAGTTCCTATGGGATGAAAGTGTTTCTTTATTTTAATTGTTTCTGCAATATTTTCCATTTTCTTTGATTTTGTTTTCTTTCACAGTTGTTGTAAACTTTTGTTTTCCCTTTCCCAGTGTCTAGTCCAGGTAAGACTTTTTAAAAATCATTTTCTTAAGGATTAGGGGTTGGTGGGGGTGTTTAAGCTTAGTTAGGCTAATCTTTGTAATAGGATGTTATATAACTGTGTTGTTTAAGTGTAGTATGTGTTAGTTAATATATGTTATTCAGTAGGCCCTATTGTGATACATAATGTTAATTACTATGAGTATTCTCTGTGTTTAACATTGATTTTAATGTTTTTTTTACCAGGGCTCTACGTTTTTTTTGTATGGTTTATGTATTTTTAACCAAAATTATTTTTTACTTTTTGCTTGATTTTTCAGAGTTCCTAGAGCTTTTATTATTTTTATTAATTTTATAGGTTATGGATGGTTTCTTTGGATTATTGAACTTTTATTGGATGTTCTTTTACTGGTTTATTTTCTCATTTATTAGGGCTCTTTTTTTATTGATATTTTTTAGGGATGCATTTTGTGGATCGTCATTTCACTGACAAGGACTTCAGTTATTAAATTGTAAGTGTTATATCATTTTCTTCAACTATATTATTGGCTGTGGAATGTTAAATTTGATATCTTATATTTCCTTATTTATTTTCTGCACATATGTTTTTTGATGTTGTTAGCATATTTTATTAGTTGGTAGAAAAGGGTTTGTTTATTTAAATTAATGTTGCTTATTTTTCAATGTGCATTTATTTAATTTGTAATATTTATTATAGTGAATGTTGATTAAGCAAATGTTTATTTTGCCAGGTCAAAATGTCAGTTTAAAAATACACACACAGGCTGTAATGGCCGACCTGAGACATGTTTAAAGGACTACTTAAGTGGGTGGCACAATACAGGCCTACTAGTGGCATTTAATTTACAGGCCCTGGGTCCATGGGACTGTACTAGGGAGTTACAAGTAAATTAAATATGCCATTTAGGTGCAAGCTAAATCTTTCACATTTTAAGGAGAGAACACAAGCACTTTAGCACTAGTTTGCAGTTGTAAAGTGAGCAGAGTCCTAAAGGCCAACAAAAAGGTGTCCAGAAAACAAGAGGGTGAGACAAAAGGTTTGAGGATGACCCTGCGGAAAGGGTCAGGTCCAACAATAATGTTTAGTGACTTCTCTTACAGAGATATATGCCAAAGCTTTTTTATTTCATGTTCAAATTCCAGGTAGGTTGCATATTCTATAGTCAGGGCCTCCATCTGCTCTTGTTAAAGTGATAATAGCACACCTGAATCGCAGTGTTTGGGTAGATTTTAAGTATGGCTGAATTCATTGCCTGTTCAAAAGTTATGATGAATTTATGCAGCTTATAGTTGTTAGCTTGTTGTTTTATATGCTTTATATTCCATGCTGAGTTTTTAGATAACAGTGCATACAGTAATGAGATATTTTGTAATATCATGTTGAAAATACATTGTGTTTATTTTACTGAATGATGAAGGGCATGACTGAAAAGTGCCATACATCACCCATGTATAAAATTGCATTAAGGATAGCAAATTTTAATTGGTAGCATAAACTATTATTCTTTTATAATTATTGCGGCTGTTATATAGTAAATTGTTTCTTTTTATGTGCGGTTTGTAATTGTTGGGGTATTTCTAAATCTTCGTATTTTTAGGTGGTACTGGTGTTTTTTTCCGGTTGTTCTACGTGTTGTGTCAATTAATCTTTTTTTCTATTCGAAGTAGTTTAACCCATACTAAACAATTGTTTGAAAGTAATGTTTCAGTTATTAGAAATTCATCAATACCAATCAACGAACGCAAATCAAAGAAAGGGGTACCAAAATGTCACAATTCATAAAGTTCTAGACAAAAGGGAAAAAAAGGAGAAACTTCCTCAAATAAAAGAATCAGATTGGTCCTTACACTATTATGACGAGGAACCCCAAATTAGTTTGGCACATTTTAAGGCTTTCCTTCCTTTGCATTTGTACAGTGCCTGCTTGGTATGGAAGGTCAAGACATATCCCATGTGCCACTGATTAAAAAGGTGGAAGTTCATCACTAAACTATTCTGTTCTTATACAGATATGACCAATGAAGACACTGATAAAAACTAGAACTCATGTGCCCACATCGGGATCTTGTCAGAGCAAAATAAGCTGTGGTCTTACAGTAGTTTGGACACCAGTCAGTCTCAAATAAATCCAAAGATCCTTTCCAGTTACCACATGGAGCCCTACAAGTTGCACACATATGAATTAATCATTGCAGCGCATATATTTTGCACGTGAATCACAATGACTTAATAAATATTGAAATGCCTCTTTGTGTATTTCTTGTGTATCTCTCTGGGTATGCACGAGTGACTGAGCGAAAAGGTAGGATAACATTTAGACATGTGGGTTGTGGTAATAGATCCACTTTAGAAGACTCTAGATGTGTTAACATGATTCCTTGGAGAGTCAGTGTTGTCATGTTATGAGGTTGCCCAATCCATTTGTTACCTTCTCAAGTTTTAGGGGTACTTATGGTGGCACTGTGAGCTATCAGAACTATAGGCCAACATATCCTGAGGGGATGCATAGAATCAGTCTAGCAATACCCCAACGTTTATGTTGTCCAATAAATGCATCTTTCCTACTGAGAAAGTAGAAGCCGTATGACAGGTGGGGACTTTAAGTTTTTACATCCTCCTAGGGCGAAGCTGCACTGCTCCTGTAGCTTCCCCACACTTTTGCTACGTTTTGGTGGTGACCCCATCCTTCTGAGGTGAGCACAAACCAAACACTAGCGATTTTTAACGCAAAATGTGGCGAGGTCCCGCAGGGCATCAAGGGGTGGTCCTCCAAATTTTCCTTGAAGTTTAGAGCAGCAGTTCTCCTGCTGGGCGGGGGAGAGCCGCTTCGTTATTGCCCTATATTTCCTCAACCTTTCGAGCAGCCTCACACCATGCTTTAGGTTTTTTGGGGGTCCTGGGCCCTTCTTCACTACTCATGGGGAAAGCACGGTGGCGTTCCCCAGCAGAATTTCTTTTTGGGGGCAGCCTCTGGCCCAACCTGTAGGTAGAAAACACGTATTGCTGCGGAGCCCCCTAACCTCATCACCGAAAATAGGTCAAAGGTTGACAAAACTTTACCAGGGCATATTTGGGCCACGTGGGCCAATTTTGATTATCCTGCTCTCCTTTTGAACTGGTGGTGAGTCCTTGCCACCTTAAGCACTTTCTTCAGGCCTCCTGGCCTCTGAGATGCCAAACTTTGTATGGAGCAAGTTTCACTGACTCTGTGTGCCAGCCTTTTACTTTGCTGTCTTCTGGGCAGTGCTTCCTCCTTGAGCAGAAGCCCAGTATTTCCCTCAACCAGTCCTCAAGGGGTGCAAGTGGACTCCCTGGTCCTGGGGAGTGCCCCACTGGTCCTGGTATCAATCAGTGTCAGATACCTGGGGCCAGATGGCAGTCAGGGGGTTCCTCCTTCCAATTGTTCATGGCTGCAGTCTCCAAGTCCAGTGTTTCACAGAAAAGCACAAACAAGTGAGCTCTCCTCCTTGTGCAGAACCTTTTAAGTGGGGGTGGGAGGTTCCAGCAGGGATGGACCTCTGACCTATTATGATGTGCAATATCACCTCTCTGCCCCTGTCCCAACCTTCCTGCAGAGTCTCGGGGATACTTCAAGATGCTTTGCCCAAAAGTCACTTGCCACAGGTTCTCTGGGGATCATTGCTCCACCACTCACTGATATTACTGCCAGTTCCTCCCTCAGCAAAACTTCAAAGGACCATTCTGCTGGTTTTGCTCCAGAGTCTGGGCTCCCTTCCTTTGTTCAGTTGGCTTGGGCCAGCCCTCTTTCTGTACAGAATGACAGCTGGCTGATTGATGCAGAGCAGTCCCACCCACCCCTTCCTAATCAGGAGCTGACCTAATCAAGGTTAATTGCTTCCTTTGTTGGGGGGTGCCTTTTTTCCTGCTGCTGGAAAAAGTAATTATCCGATCCCAGCAAAGTGACAACAGGCCTGGACTCTGAGCCTGAGCTAAGCCAGAGAAGCATGACATTCCTGGATGACCCATAAGCTTTACAGTTATGACTGTGGACTTTACAGGATTGATCTTTTAAGACAGGTTACTGTGGAAATTTAGCTTATAACTGAACATTATCTGCGCCATCTTGCCTCTCCCCAGCGCCACGCACAGCGAACGCACGGCCGCCATTTTAGGCACCCCACTCTCTCCCCCGCTCATTGTCGATCGCCAGCGCGTTCCCCTGGCGCTGCAAGCATCCCCCGCACGCCGGCCACCCCTCTCTCATACACGGGCCATAAACCCTCTCCTTCTGCGCGACCCTGCCATGGAACCACATCCTACGCCTGACCGACATCCCATACATGGTCATGCATCTCTTTTGATAACCCCCTTCCTCTGCGCCCCATTGTCCGAATCGATCCCAGGCCATCACCTAGCCCTGCGGATGCAGTTTATTGCCCCTACTGTAAGGGAAACACCCCACATCAAAGGGATTACAGTAGATCAAAAGCCCCTATCCCCTGAGACCCGGCCGGTCGCACACACCCCCGGGAATTGGCGGAATGTCCAGCTGTGTGATAGCCATCTCCTACTGTGGATGGGGTGGGGACTTCCACTGTAGATATGTGTGGGAACGAGCTCGAAGTGGGGATTCCGAGGATGTTCTTTCATGTTCCAAGACAATCTCAAGAATGTGCCATGTATGATAACTCTGCAATAAAGTCATAAACCTGTGTATAAGAGGCCAGGCCTCAGAGATGCAGTTAGAGCACCTCGTGACGATACCTTGCTGTCTGATCTGATGTGTTCTGCTCCGACGGAATAAAAACTTTGTTTCCTGCCTTCCAGTCTCCGGCGCCTGCCTCTTTCATTGGTAAATTATCGAATGGTATGAGAGGCGATTACCGCCGGGCAATACTTGAAGGGTTATCGACTGAAACTGCCGCTACCGTTTAACAATTGGCATCCCAAGCGTGGGGCCCATCAGCGACACGTGGATCCAGTGGGAGAGGTCCTGACGACAGAGTGAACAACTGCAACGATCGGGAGAGCTCCTGCCCGATAGACCCTCGTCTGGCAGCCGATCATCCGAACTTCACTGGTTCCGAGCAGACCTCTCTCTCGAGTGATCTACGGTCCTGACTGGGAACCATCAGGAGTGCCGCGGCAAATACGGAAAGTAGAGGACGATCGGGCGCTGGAGGCGGAAGACGAGAAACTGTCCACGCGGTCCGGGTAAGGTCGTGAAACACGACAAATTGCGAAATAATTGATTGATTATTTGAAATACTAGTATTACTTATTGATTGTTCTCTTTGAGATATTCGCTGTCTACAAACGGGGAGGAGTAGAAATACTCTCTCTCTCTCCCTTTGCAGATAGTGAAGGGTAGGTAACGCAGACTTTTGTCCCCGTTGTAACCCGTCGTGCCTATCTTTATCTCCCCACTGATTGATTGTCCGAACATTGATTGTTTTGAAGAATAGTGCTCTTTGAGATATTCTCTGTTTGCAAATAACGTAGAATAGAAATATTCTGTCTAGTCTTTGCAAATAGTGAAGGGTAGGTAACGCAGACTTTTGTCCCCGTTGTAACCCGTCGTGCCTATCTTTATCTCCCCATTGATTGATTGATTGATTGATTGTCCGAACACTAGTTGTTTGATATTGGTTCTTTGGAGGTATTCTCTGCTTACAAATAACGAGGAATAGAGATATTCTGTCTAGTCTTTGCAAGCAGTGAAAAGATA
The DNA here is from genome assembly GCF_964204655.1 of Triturus cristatus. Taxonomy (NCBI): domain Eukaryota; kingdom Metazoa; phylum Chordata; class Amphibia; order Caudata; family Salamandridae; genus Triturus; species Triturus cristatus. The sequence goes on along the minus strand of NC_140584.1, from coordinate 629,617,950 downwards.
GGTAGTGCTGACTTTTGTCCCCGTTGAAACCCGTCATGCCTATCTTCTCCCCACTGATTGGTAGTTGGTTCTGCCCGGACCGCTTATTAGAGGTGAACCATCCGGCTCCACTGGAAGGCACCCCTAATAAGGACATGTTCACTAAATATGAACTAATCGCCGTAGTTTATAGCAAGCTATGGCATAAAATATACAAAGGGGGACCCCGAGAGTCAGTGGCCACTGGTGGGATCCTTTTTGACCCTACAAAACTAAAGAAACGCTAGGAAATAGCCCTTTGTGGGATATATGGAACTAGGGGAAGGAACCAAGCTCACGGTCAAGACGGCCACGAGGTAGCCCGGCTCCATCGCTCTCGCTGCCTAAACATGTCTGCCCTACCACCCACCCCGCCCAGTAGACACAACCGGAAGTCTGTTGATACCCACCATCAACGTCACCGAACTTGACTAGGATCACGCGCAATTGGACAATGCCATTTTCCGATTACACTAACTAGATTGCAAATATGTACAACACTCCAACAAAGTAGTATGGTTAAACATTTTTAATAACTTATAGGTATAACAACATTCCGACAAGATGAACAGGTTAAAACACGTTTTAAACAACTATTTACATGACAGTCTGCTGCGACCTGCATCCCAAAGCATTTACGTCCACGTGACACCGTCCTCGCCTCTCCTTCCTCGAAGTTGCAACATTGGCCTGTTTTGGGCGTTCCTTTTAGTCGGTTTTGGGCTATAAAAGCCATGCAAAATTCCATTGACATCAGTGGCGGACGACTGTGCGAATAGGCCGGAGGCTGCACGAAGCGCCGAAGCTCTGGCAGCGCCAAGGCGGAGTCTGCCACGCTGTGCGGATCTTCCCATTCTCTTCTTCCTTCAATAACGGAGGGTGCCCTGGCGGGGGGAAGCGACGCGGACGGGCCTCCCCCACCTCCCCAGGTGGAGGCTCGCCAGCAAATGAGGGCACCCCAACCATCTCTTTCGCCGGCCAGCCGAGTTGCGCCCTGCCACTTCATTCGCCGTTCGGCTGAGTTGGCGCCCCTGCACTCGACCGCCGGACAACCACCCAAGCACGGGTTCACCAGGATTGCCACTAGCGCCCGACGCGAGGAGTGGGCCCCCGCAGCCAAGTAATCGGGGACCCGCCCCGGTGGCGATACCATCCGAACTGCTGCTGTTGCTACTACTGGACCCGCCCCGGCGGCGATACCATCCGAACTGCTGCTGTCGCTGCTACTGGACCCACCCCGGTGGCTGTACCGAAGAGCTGCTGCTGCTGCTGCTGCTGCCTTTGGACTCCGGCGGTCGGTTCTTCGGATCCAGGCCTAGCCCACCGTGAGATGGTTCTGGACTCGAAAGCTTGTCTGCTTGGGCGTGGGCCCCACCCTTGACAAAACGCCCCCTCAGCTCTGCAGGAGTCATTGGCACTCGACTCCCGCGGACTTCCGGTAAGGACAAACCGCCGCCATTGTTCTTTGCCCCGGGCGGCAGCCACCTTGCCTCCGCTTGGTGCAGTGAGAAAGACTGATTCAAGACGTCGGCGGAAGAACCCGCCTGCTGCCCCGCCCCAAGAACGGACCACGGCATTGCTACAAGATCGCGGTGACGCCATGCTGACGCAAGCTGACGCTAACGAAAGTTCTCGAACTACCGAAAGGAATTCTGGTCCAACAGCTAATTCATGGAAAGACTTAGACTGTACACTGGCCCGACCTCGCCCCAAAATGGCGCCGATGTAGGAGAGGCCTACAACTCCTTGTGGCGTTCCAGTCACGTGGCATTTGTGTTAAAAAGAGATATGTATGCGATGCTTCCACACATGATGGTCGGGGGGGGGCGGGGAGTGAACCGATATTTGCTAAAGTAGTGTTGCTCGTGATACCCGACGCCTCTCACGCCGTGGCCGGCCTATAGCGGTTGTAGGCCCGTATTTGTATACTGACATTGTTTTAAATAAAGGGCTTCTTAAAAGGAATTACGGAATCAGTGTCATGACAAATCATCTAGGTTGGTAAAGGTTTTTCTTTTGAATAAATGATTGTTACTCCCAAGCAAAAGAAAACAGATAATGCAGACCCCATTTGCCTGAATCTTTTTGATTAACGGAATTTGTACCCATCACACCTGTCCTTTTCCAAGAGTTGTCAAATCGATGGTCAACTATAGCTTAAGGTATATGCCGAACGCAGGGTATGGTATCTTGCACCATAATACACGACCGATTGAGAAATGCATGTACGACCAGGGAACCCGAATTTAGGAGATGAATGAAATAGAGCATCTTTGTCTCGGACAAAAAGAATAATAGGTCTGTGGTATTACCCACTCCTGCGGCTAGCCTGGTACGTGGTAAGTAGAACTTTTTTGTGTCTACGCGCGCTAAGGTACTTTGAATACTGCACATCCCCTCCCCTCTTTTTCCCCTCTATAGGTCACGACGAAGTTCCGACTGAAGAATGGAGTGGACATGGACCGCACCGTGTTCAATATCAGGAAAAACTTAGACAAACATTGTGGGATAGTGCGTAAAGTGCAGACCACCATTGGGAACATGAGAAACTGTATGGTATGATTGTGCGTGTGTGCTACGATTATACGGTATGAATGTGTATGCATTTCATGCTTGGGTCACTTGAAGAGAGCGTCACCGTATGATTGAAGTGCTCGTCCATCGATCAAAGGGAGGAGAGTAAAAGGTCCGACACCCCCCCAAGATAAACTACAAAATACTGAAAATACGCAGCATGCATAGGAAAGAGGACAGGAAAGGAGAGGTCCCCATACTCAACGTAGCCCTGAGTCTCCGTCTTAAGTTTCTACGCTTCATGCATGTACTGTCACACCCTATCCGGTATCTGTGTGTACGTGATCACCAAATTTATGTCTTTTCGCCGCTTGTGTTTTCTTACATAGAAGAGACCCATGCTACTCCATGTTGTGTGTGCACCAAGTGGCCTATTATCGTACCCATGTCTCTCTCTCTCTCTCTCTCTCTCTCTCTCTCTCTCTCTCTCTCTCTCTCTCTCTCTCTCTCTCTCTCTCTCTCTCTCTCTCTCTCTCTCTCTCTCTCTCTCTCTCTCTCTCTCTCTCTCTCTCTCTCTCTCTCTCTCTCTCTCTCTCTCTCTCTCTCTCTCTCTCTCTCTCTCTCTCTCTCTCTCTCTCTCTCTCTCTCTCTCTCTCTCTCTCCCTCCCTCCCTCCCTCCCTCCCTCCCTCTCTCTCTCTCTCTCTCTCTCTCCCTCCCTCCCTCCCTCCCTCCCTCCCTCCCTCTCTCTCTCTCTCTCTCTCTCTCTCCCTCCCTCCCTCTCTCTCCCTCTCTCTCCCTCCCTCCCTCTCTAAAGGCTTTCTTACCCTCTTTCTTTTTGAAATAAATTAACGACACATACCTCTTCGGTAAGTGTATAATTGGCCTGAAACACGGTGGTGTTCGAACAAATTGACAGAAACAAAACGACCATACTTTACCACGTTACTACCTCTCCTTTCTGCAAATGTTGAGCTTAATTGGCTGAGAAAGAAAGGACAGGTAAGACGACTGATGTCTCCCAATCTGGCCCTCATCACGGGGACTATATGTCAGTGGTTTTCGTTTTTAGAGCTTTAACAACACCATCTCCACCGCCCAGAATTGCCCCCGCCCAATTACCCCGAAATAGAATGTCTAAAGCATCCCGTTCTCCCAAAATGACCCCAGCCCTATACTAGCCGTCTCAGAGTATTTCGAACGAAACAGCTGATGACCTTATTCTCTAAAAAAAAAATACATCGCCTAAACTGATAAGGGTTACCTATTGTCTCCAGCAAGAATAATGTTTAGCTTATGTTCCTCCCTGAAATGGATACTCGTGAACCCATGACAGTAGCACCTCACACTTTTTCATAAACTTAGCAGTCCTCGGAGGAAAATGTGTATTAAACAAAACTTGTGTTGAGATGAACGAGTCTCTACCGGAGAAGCCGGTTCGAATTTTTAATAGACCAGAAGGTTGACAGATGTCAGGCTTCCTGCAATGATTATAGGGCGCAGGAATCGACACCTAGAAGACCAGACGATGGACAGGGACACCCACAGAAACTTGCACCACAGCAATGATTAATAGATTAGTAACACGCACACTAACATCAGAGTTAATAGACATCAATCATACAGCAACCGATAAAAGCATGTCCGCAACTACTCGGTGGTTGGGAGAGAGGATTAAGTATGTAAATATCTTCCCTGCCAACTCTCTAAGATTTTGTTTCTTGTACTCATTTAAAGATAACGTGCTGCCATCGGAAGAGAGGGGTCGGACGTGACGCACAGCCTGGCTGCAGACCATGGAACATCTATGGCATTGACCAAGGGGGAAGCAACGAAGCAAAAAGGGCGTGAGACGAGGCACCATTATCAGGATGATAAGCGATAGAACGAAGAGCTACATCGAGGCCCCCTGCTCACTGACCAGCGTGCCTGAAGTCCCAACCCGTCGGGCCCGATTGATGGGCCTAGTGCTGGAAGATTCTGCTCTCCTTGGTCCGCATTTTTGATCCGATCCCACTCCACCCCCTCTTCCCTCGGCATCCCGAAGCACGTCACACCCTTCTCTCTCTCTCCCTCTTTTATATGGATTATGAATTTGACCTAACTACAGAAGAACAAAAAGCGGGTACCCTGTCTCAAAGTACCTATGATGAACTGTGTTAGGGAACAGGACTGTGATCAGAGAACAGCGAATGGTCACACCCCGCCACGTGAGAAATTGGATTTGAGCTGGACCTTAGCTCCACCGCCGGTGCTCAACAGTGCCAACGAAAGAAGAACAACAATAAGAGCTTACCAGTGATGGCTCTTTATAATAGGACACTGGAAAGAAGAACCCATGTTAAGTTGAAAATCCTCTCCCAACCACCTTTTTATATTAACTATCTTCCTATCGAGTTTTCATGATGTTGCATCAATCACTTCCGACTGTACACTGAGAAGTTAAGAAAATCTAACTTTGTATAATGACATTCATACAACACCAGCCATGCACACGACTATACTGACTATTTTTGATCTACACGAAGTCTGGGCCTTAAGTAATGTACGAAATATCCCTTGTTTTGCCAGAAACATTTTTTTTTGCTTTACAGTATCCTATTTGTGCTCAAACAAGCTCCCCTCCTCCTATCCCTGGGCCTGACATGCGGCACAGCTGATGTAATTTTGTATGTACTACCTCCTCGCCTACTTTATCAACTGTATGTAACTATGTACAAATGTGTCAGATTACTCCTGCCTGCCCTACAAACTCTGTATCTTTAAGAAATGTATGAAAAACATTAACGATATTATAGCTGAAGGGTTAACGAAGGTGAATGTCGGCCAGGCAAGCTGGCGAGATATGTTAAAAGGGAGGACTGTGGAAATTTAGCTTATAACTGAACATTATCTGCGCCATCTTGCCTCTCCCCAGCGCCACGCACAGCGAACGCACGGCCGCCATTTTAGGCACCCCACTCTCTCCCCCGCTCATTGTCGATCGCCAACGCGTTCCCCTGGCGCTGCAAGCATCCCCCGCGCGCCGGCCACCCCCGCTCTCTCATACACGGGCCATAAACCCTCTCCTTCTGCGCGACCCTGCCATGGAACCACATCCTACGCCTGACCGACATCCCATACATGGTCATGCATCTCTTTTGATAACCCCCTTCCTCTGCGCCCCATTGTCCGAATCGATCCCAGGCCATCACCTAGCCCTGCGGATGCAGTTTATTGCCCCTACTGTAAGGGAAACACCCCACATCAAAGGGATTACAGTAGATCAAAAGCCCCTACCCCCTGAGACCCGGCCGGTCGCACACACCCCCGGGAATTGGCGGAATGTCCAGCTGTGTGATAGCCATCTCCTACTGTGGATGGGGTGGGGACTTCCACTGTAGATATGTGTGGGAACGAGCTCGAAGTGGGGATTCCGAGGATGTTCTTTCATGTTCCAAGACAATCTCAAGAATGTGCCATGTATGATAACTCTGCAATAAAGTCATAAACCTGTGTATAAGAGGCCAGGCCTCAGAGATGCAGTTAGAGCACCTCGTGACGATACCTTGCTGTCTGATCTGATGTGTTCTGCTCCGACGGAATAAAAACTTTGTTTCCTGCCTTCCAGTCTCCGGCGCCTGCCTCTTTCATTGGTAAATTATCGAATGGTATGAGAGGCGATTACCGCCGGGCAATACTTGAAGGGTTATCGACTGAAACTGCCGCTACCGTTTAACATTACACTGTACATTAGTATGGCTCTGGTGTTTGTAGCCCTAAGGGAAGAAGAGCTGCATTCTAAGTCTGTCTTCTGCATAATGTATAATGGAGAGTCACTGCAGACCAGACAGTACAGCACACTGACTTCCCCTATCTGTGTACACCAACATTATAAGGCCTACACCTGGTCAATACCCAACCCTGCAAAATTCCTTTTGTACCAGGCTACCTGTATGCAGTTCCTTGGTTGCACACATCAGGAGTCTACCATACCTGTGCATACACTTGTGCACAAGTAACCAGCCAAGTGCCTCTTACCCTTGCTGTGTTACAGCAGCCTTATCTTAAAAGGCAGACACTGGTGGTAAACACGCGCAGTCCATTTTACCATGAGTTTACCATGGATGAGTCACAGGTTATGAGGCTCTCCCACAGTAAAAGGTGGAAAAGCAGGTGATCAAAAAGAAACAAATCCGGTCAGATTAGATGGACAGAACCATCTTCTCACAGAGTCTTTATATCAGCAAGGGATCATCAAGCCCATTGAAAGCTCAGAATGATTGTCTCCTGTGGTGTTAGCCAGAAAGGGAAATGGAACTCTTAGAATGTGTATAGTTTTGAAGGACTTGAATGAGAGAATATGAGTGGATAGACATCCATTGCCCAACATCACTAAAGTGTTAGGTTCATTTAAGGGGGCAAGACTTTTAACCATGCCTGCCATGGAATCTGCCTACCACCAGATCACCTTCCTGAAGGAACTTCCCCATTTAACATAATTTGTCACCCCAGGTGGTGGATCTAGGTTTAAGAGAATGCCTTTTGGTTTGACATCAGCCTTGGTGCTTTTTCAGAGGGTGGTGGAGGATAAGTTTAAGGGGGTTTCTAAAGTGAAGTGCTTTCAAGATGACATCCTGGTGTATGGAAGAGATATGGAAAGCCATGACAAGCTGTTAGGGAGAGCTTTGTTCATCTTGACCAAGAGGGGTGTTACCCTGGAGGCAGAGAAATGCAGATTGGCAGTGGATTTTGTGGATTACCTGGGCTCATTATTGTCTGCCCTAGGGGTGGAGTTGAAGGAGAGCCTGGAAAGAGCAATTAAGGAATTTCCAGTGCCTCAAAACAAAGATCAGCTATGATAATATATTTGTTTGATGGAGTTCTATGCTCGGTTCATTCCCAACTGCAGTAGGAGAACCTATCACATGAGATCCCTCATGAAGAAGAATCAACAGTTTGTGTGGTCCTTAGAGCAGGATCGGTAATTTGAGGCTATTAAACTTGAGCTAGGTAATGCCATTCCCCTTCAGGCTTTTAACACTCATGATCCATCGATAGTGGTGACAGATGCTATTCAGCATGATTTAGGAGCTGTCCTATTTCACAAAAAAGTGGGTAGAGAAGAAGTGGTTGCATTCTTGTCATGGGCCCTGCAGGGCACAGAATCCACGTATTCGGTAATTGAATGAGAGGTTCTGGCATGCTGCTGGGTCATGGACAATTTCAGGAATTATCTTTGAGGAACTGAGTTTGTCATCTGGATGGACCATAAGACTTTGGTCAATGTGTTTACCACAATGTGGGCTAGAAAAGCTGCATCTCATCTAGCTAAATGGCATTATAGGATGTTGGAATTTCAATTCAGTTTAGAATATATTCCTGGTGCAAAGAATGTCTTTATGGATTGTTTGTCCAGGTTGCAGTCATATGCAAATCAGTCTTGACCTTGCTCCTCATGAGAACAGTCCAGCCTGAACTGCCAAGCCAGGTCCACCCTGGACCAGACACAAGCATTGGAGCAGCACCCCTCAACAGCAAGACTGATTTGCATATGGCTGGGTCCACACTGGGGTGGCATAGTGAGCAAAAGAACGATGGATTTAGCCCAGTTCTCTTGACTGAGGAGAATGTTTGATTTATTCAACATTCCGTCCATCATTTGTTGCTGCAGCACTTCTCGCCCTAAGTGAGATGGAAATGCCCAGATGTGGGTCCCTTGTTCACTGTGTCACTGGATTCAAGCTAGCTTGGCTGACGAAGGGCGATATACCCTGAAATCGGTCCCATGATGCTTGTTTCCATTCCAGGGAGGATCCTACTTGGCAGTCCATCCTTGACTGTTCCTATAAGGAGTCTGATCAAGACTGATTTGCATATGGCTGGATCCAAACTGGAGTGGCATAGTGAGCAAAAGAACAATGGATTTAACCCAGATTTCTTGACCTGGGCACAATGTTTGATTTATTTAGCAACCCATCCATCATTTGTTGCTGCAGCAGTTTCCACTGTAAGTGGGATGGGAATGCCCAGATGTGGGTCTCTTGCTCGCTGTGCCACTGAATCCAAGCTAGCCTGGATGATGAGGGGTGATATACCCTGAAACTGGGCCCAGGACACTTGTTTCCAGTCCAGGGAGGACCCGGCTTGGCAGTTCCGACTGGACTGTTCCCATGAGGAGCAGGGTCAAGACTGATTTGCATATGGCTGGGTCCAAACTAGGGTGGCGTAGTGAGTAAAAGAAGAATGGATTGAACACAGATCTCTTCACTGGGGTAAAGTGTTTGATTTATTCAGCATTCCATAGATCATTTGTTGCTGCAGCACTTTTTGCCCTGAGTGGGATGTGTATGCCAGACATGGGTATCCTGCTCGCAGGGCCTTGATTCAAGCTAGCCTGGCTGATGAGGGGTGATATACCCAAAAAAATGTCCCAGGATGCTTGTTTCCAGTCCAGGGAGGACCTGGCTTGGCAGTTCGGGCTGGAATGTTGCCATGAGGAGCAGGGTTGCGACTCATTTGCATATGGCTGGGTCTAAACTGGGATGGTGTAATGAGCAAAAGAACGATGGATTTAACCCAGATCTCTAGACTGGAGGAGAATGTTTGATTTAATGAGCATTGCATCCATCATTTGTTGAGACAGGATAGGAATGGGAAGAAGATCTTTGTGTGGTAGCTGCATTGGAAGGGTCTGATTATGGATGCATATCAGACAAAGAATGGATGACAGCTGTGTGGGAAGATCCAAGAAAGGGCTGGTATTTTCAGCAAAGGTTGGGTAGATAAAGGAATTAGTGAGGCTATGAATGCTTTTAAGCATGTGTTTCCTGAATTGAGTATGAAAGAGGGTGTGATGAGAAGGACAGATTTGCTGGTGGTTCCACCTGGCCTGCAAAGTAAAGTATTGACATTGGCTCATGAAGGACACATGGGTAAGAGAGTCATGAAGAGCAGGATCAGGGATACATATGGTAGCCAGGAAAGGACCAATGTGTGGAGCAATATGTGAGGGATTGTGTTGCTTGCGCAGTGAGTGATGAAACACAAGTTACTTTTCTCAGTCCGGTTGAAGCCATACTTATTCCGGAGAGGCCTTGGTCCAAGTTGAGTCTAGATTTCATAGGACCAATGTGTGTATTGAATGAGTGGAAAAGGCATGGTTTGGGGCTGGTGAACTATGAAACACGGCGGCCTGAAGTGCAGTTTGTTAGGTCAGCTAACACTGAGGAACTGATAGAGTTTTTGCTGTCTTGGTTTCTGAGAGATTTGTGTCTAAGGAGTTCCAGAGATGCATGTCCCATGGGGGTATAAAGCATGTTACAACCTCGTTATATCATCCCCACAGTAATGGCTTGATGGAGTGTTGTACAGGGTCATCAAGGACAACATTCAATTGTCTGTGTCCAATGATTTGGAATGGAAGAAATATCTCATGGACTTGTTGTGGGCTCTACGCACCACTCCCAATTCCACTACCAATATGTCACATTTTGCCTTGTTGAAGGGTAGGTTGGCTGTCACCAAACTCGTCAGACCCTGGATGTGTGAATTGAAGGTGCCTGGCGTGAGACGTGAGCAGGTGTAAGACAATTGTGAAAAAAAAGGCTCATAGGAAATACATCAGCAAAATGACAACAAAAGGAAGACGTCAGGAGATTTTTGGAGTAGGGTATTGGATCATGGTGAGGTTACTTGGCATAATTTTAATGGGTCATTATAAATGTTCTAATACTATGGATATTGTGCCTGTCAAGGACAAAGTAGTTCAACTAAGTGATGGGAGGTGGTGAAATAAAGAGAGGTTATCCAAACGGAGTGGGGTGGGAAATGTTCTCAATGAAACAGCAAGTTTTCACCTGTTTGTGGGAATACAAAATGTTTGAGATTGGAAGGGGAGAGAAGACCACCTGCATGCTATAAAGATTATGTTGATCTTCCATTTGAATGTATCTAGAGTAATTAGTTATTCTGTCTGTTATTCTCATCAGTATTTTTAAGGGAACATTTGATATGGCACCAATAATGCCAGTTTACGCATGTGTTTTATTTTTAAGATTGCATGTATGTCAATTGTGTTTTGGATTTTGTTAATGCTTGGGAATACCTTTTTGAATGTTTTTATCTTCATTCATTTATTAATTTCTGATTATAGAGGAAAGATGTGTTGGGTTCCTAACTCAGAGCTTATCATATTGTGCCACCATGACAACAATGACATTTGGTAGAATACAGGAATGTTGATGCTGAAGGAAATTGACAATTGCTGGCTGCTGCCCGCTCTCCTTGTTGAGTTACTTACAACTCGATTAAGTCCATGAAGCTTACCCAAGCTGTGTTTTCATTTGAGAACTTTTCAGTAAGGTGCTTCCATGTGTTAATGAAATACACTTTTCAGGATTTTGAAGGAGAAACATGGTTTACAATGCATCATTTACCACGGAATAACTTTACCATGCTTCTGCTTTTACCACGCATTTCTTTACAATGGAATTGTAAGTCTATCTCAAGTAAATGAAAACCTACATGTATTAACAAATCTTCATAAAATGTTCCCAAAAAAGTGTGCCGGTTATTCTTGTTGCGCATGGAAAGTTTCAGGATGATCCGTCAAGCGGGGGATGAGAAAAATTGGGGGTCAACAAAAGGGCATTTCCCATGGTAATTCCCATAGGAGTTGTGAACATGACTTCATCCCGAACCTCTGGGCAGAATTACACCAAAAATGGCAAAAAGATAGATTTGGTTCCACAGATTAATCTTCGAGTTATGTTATGTTATGTTATGTTATGCTATGATATACTGATTTATAAAGTGCACAGCTGCCCCAGCAAAGGGGCGTCCCGGCGCTGCAGCATCAGAGAGCGAAACCAAATCACTAAAACAGAGAAGCGGCAAAAGGAGTGGAATAAGAAGGAAGAACGCTAAGTAGAGGGAAAAAGAAAAGTTTTAATCGCCTTCCTAAAGCCGGATAAACAGGTCATACTACAGATCTGGGCAGGCAGAGAGTTCCCAAGCTTTGCTGCCAGGCAGTGAAAAGACCGCACCCCGCACGAAGGCGTTTAATACGGGGGACAGTAACCAAATGTTGCCCCAAGGAGCGCAGCTGACGCGCAGGAACATATGGAACGAGTAAATTACTAAGCAGACTAGGAGTAGCCAGCTTATTTGGTGTAAATCTGTTCAGTAGTTGTTGAGAAATTAAAGGAAATCCAAATTTGTATATCTGTGGCAGCAAATGATTTGTGATGATTTTGTGACTAATCACAAATGTGTGCGCCAACAGGAATGTCATGATTGGCTGGCCGCAACCTGAGCAGAGAGTTGCAGCTGCCATTTTACTTCATCAGAGTACTACCCGGGGCTCAAACAAAAGGGCAGAAAGTAGTATGAGGGGTCAGGTTGGATATGCCCTGACCCCCCTGAGACGAATTTAGGGGTCTTGGAGGAACCACTGATGTGTATAAAATGTCAAAAACAGGTTTATTTCCATGCTCGATACTCATGAACTAGCCGCAACCATCGCATGACCCCCATGTAATGTCACAACGAAGTCACCAATATAGCAATAAAATTAAATAAATACATTCACTGACTCACTCAGACACTAATGCATTTACTAATAGATGCACTCAGGGAATCATGCAGACACTTCCAGACCTACTCAGAGACTAATACACTCACTCAGAGACTCATGCACCCACTCACAGTCCCACTCAGAGTCTCATGCACCCACTCACAGATCAACTCAAAGATGCATTACTTGCTCATGGACCCACTCAGACACGCATGCACCCATTCACAGTCCCACTCAGAGACCCATGCACCCACTAACAGCTCCACTCAGACACTCATACACCCACTCACACATATACTCAAAAGATGCATGTGTCTACTCACAGACCCATTCAGAGACTCATGCACCCACTCACATACCCACTCAGACACTCACAAACCTACTCACAGACCCACTCATACACCCACTCACAAAGCCACTCAGAGACTCACACACCCACTCAGACTCACTCAGACACTCAGAGATGTTATAGTTAGGAGATAGAATTACAAAAACTTAGAAATTCACTGAAAAACCTAAAGGGTTATATGGACCTTATAGCTAGGCTCAGATTTGACTCAAACAAAATCAGCGAAATTCAGCAGTTATAGTTAGCTGAGCTATGACTAATGCCCCCGCAATGCACTGCTTATGACCTCACATATTATATCCCTGATGACATGGTCAGTAACATCCCTGATGACATGGTCAGTGACATCACTGATGACATCTCAAATTACATCACTGTTGACATCATCCATAAATCCACTCATGCATCCACTCACAGACCCACACAACCACTGATACATATGCACACATACCCATACAACAATTCACACACCCTCACTCATCCATAGAGCCTCTCATACACCCACTCAGTCACCCATATAGCAACTCACACAGCTACTCATTCACACATATGGTCACTCACACACCCAGACATACAGCCACTTGCACACAAACTAATACATCCATATAGCCACTCACACATGCAGGCACTTTTCATACAGGGCCTCAGATACCCACTCACTCACCTACCCAGACATCTCAGACACCCAGTCTCACACCAATAAAACTATTGACACACCCACTTACAAACCTATGCAACTACTCACACATGTGCACACACACCCACACAACTACTCCCACAGCATTCATACGCCCACACAACCACTTGCCTCCCTACACACATACAACCACTCACACACCCACTCATACATCCACAGCTAATATGCCCACTCACATATCCATACAATTACTCACACACCCAGTCACACACCCATACACCCACTCACATATCATCTTGTAAACTCATACAACCACTCACATACCCACTCATACAACCACTCACACATCCATCCAAGCACACACACACTCACACACACAACCACTTACAAAACCACTCATACTCATGCAATCACTCACAAACCCATACAGCTACTCAGAACCCCACCCACTCACCCATACAACACTCACACACCCATACAGCCACTCACACACTTATACAAACAGTCACACAGCTACTCAAATCACATATTTTAGAAATAGTATTACTCATTACCAGGACACCTACTATACTAATCTAACTTTTGTAGTAGCTTAGTATATATGTTTAAAACTCATAACCTCTTAGAAAACACTTACACTCACTTGATAATGTCATACCCTGGAAGTGTGCAGGATGCATACATCTTCAGGCACTACATCATCAATGAACACTTTCAGAATGGCACATATGAAAATGGCCTACTTGTAGGTAAGCAAAACTCAAGTACCTAACAGACCTACTAACAGTTAGAAATGTACAACATAATACTCATCTCTGTGTCTGTTGACACAGATAAGGCCATCTGTATGAGGTGTGTGGCTCATACATGCACCATGCATCATGGTATCTGTTTAATGCTAACACCCGGGTCACACATGTTTAGACATGCAATGCCACTTTGCCTGTGAATGGTGTAAAGCTACAGAGCAATACATTGCTGCCCAAAATGCGGTGTAGCATCACAATGTGCAAGGGAGGTGTTACTTGGGCATTGTCGGTGTGTCTCCATGCCACTGCCATGGATTATGAGGCATGTCATGTATCCCACCCCCGGAAAACTGTAAAATGTTACAAATCAACAGGTGATGTGTAACGATCAATAAAAACTGAAGTCATTCAAGTCACTCCCACTTCTCATGTGTGCAGCATTCTTTGGAACACATACATAGAGGACAAGTCTCTGAGGCTGAAACCTGTGCAAGAAGGTGGACCCTCATGCATAAACACAATCCTTCATGCCCTTACTCAGAGATGTAGTGCAGTGCAGAAAGGTAGTTTGATGCACTGCACAATGCCACACTTCACAATATATGTGTCCATATGTCATATGCACATAGTGGGAACAATTCACTCTAACCTCTATACAATGATATGCCACATTGGCATGAGCTAACTAATCTGTCAATGACAGTATAAACACAACATCACTGAGTTGTAATGTGTCTGTTCACTCTGTGTGGATGGATTGAGCCACTTCACCTGCACTGGCTAACAAATATAAACTTTAATCATTTAAGAGACAGACAAGTCAATTATGAATACTAACGCAACACCACAGAAAAGTCTAAGCTCTGTCTCCTCAATGGTGTACCAACTCTTCATATCAGTCACAGGTCAAACAGCTCAGTGGGGTGAGAACAAGTGCTAAATAAATCAGCAAATGTGTTACACATGGTAGTATGCTTGTATGTTGACTAACGTTACAGGAGAAACACAGGAAGAAGTACAAGGAAACGCAAGGTATGGCATGCCATGTCAGTGTAGGGCCCACATAAGTCTCTATCTCAATCCTGTATAGCATTGTGACACCAACAGTACCAAACACACATATTTCCCAGCAAAACTGACTGTGCACATCCCCAAATACACATATGCAGACAGAGGCAATGATGGATGTCAGCAATGTGACGGTTCGCCAAAATGAAAAATAGGAATCAAGCAATGTGCAACTCATAAAGTCTAACGCAGTGCTGCCAAACATGACATACATCAGACATCAACATAAAATAATATCCAACCTGGACTAGGCACTGTAATGTGATCAGAATACCAATATTATAAATCCTTGTCCACAGCCATGAGGATAAAAGCAAGGCAAACAACTACACAAGTTACACTACTACACATACATATGAAAAAAATAGTTGATCTGCTTATGTAGTACACAGCTCTTTGTATCAACATCGGTGTGTCCCACATGAACCGGGCCCACATTGCAATGCTTATGTGTAAAGCAAAGTGCACCATGAAAACTTCTCTGCACAAAACAAGTGTGAACTGCACCACATGTCTGCGCTCAATTCACATGGTCAAGTAAGTATACTATGAAATGGCTGTGCCCATGCTATCTAGCCCACCAACGACATCTGTGGTTTACTATGGACATATGCATGTGTGAGTGTAAGTCATGTTGGCTATGTCATAACTTACCTCGGAAAGAGCAACTAGCCAATAATCTGACCACCAATCTGTCAGTTCACACATGTAGTAAGAACACAAAACATAGAGTGGTTAGGACCATCTACAAATGATCAGGCCATGCTCAGCACAGAGTGATAGAAGAGACATGTGTAAACCTATTACCAACTGCATGAGTTATGTTGTTATGTTTTAGAAAATGTATAAAGCGCACGTACTCCATTAAGTCCCTTGGCACTGAGTTAAGAAGTCACCATTTGTGGAAGTTTGTATCTAACTATATGCTTGGGTAAAAAGCCATGTTTTCAGCTTTTTTCTAAATCACGTGTAGTCTGTTTCTTGTCTCATGGTGATGGGCAGAGAATTCCAAAATGGGGGTCCTTGTATAGAGAAAAGTGACCCTCCTGTCTGTTTGCATCTAAATCTGGGGACCACCAATAGATTCACATGTACAGATCTACGAGTGCCCTTTGGGGAGTATCAGTGAATCCTAGAGGATATATACTTGGGGCCTATGCCGTGAATAGTTTTGAAATGGATACAGCCCATCTTAACCATAGATCGCTGCTCCACTGGGAGCCAGTGGAGCTCATTCATCAGCGGCCTAACATGACAGTGCTGCGTTGTTGGTAGATGATTCTGGCAGCATGGTTTTGTATCATCTGTAGTCGATATTTTTGGTTGCATGGAAGGCCTAGATAGATTGAGTTAGCATAGTCAATTTTTAACAGGATCAAGGCAATATTGATATGAATACTGGCCTCTCTGCTGAAGAATCTTCTAATTATTCTAAATTTCCGTAATTGGAAAAAACAGGAGGAAGTGACCGAACCTATCTGAGATCTCATGGATAGATCTGCGTCAATTTGTATGCCACTTATTGTGGCATGTATAACACATATTGTGAAATACCATAAGAAATGTCCATGAGGGAGGAGCCTAGCGCGCAACCAAGATGGCCGCGTAGGTGCGAGGCTCCCGAGGACCTCCGCAACCTCCCACGACTATCCTGAATTTATCCTGTCTCGGATGAGGGGAATGTGTTGGTGAGCCTGAGCTGAGGTGGCACCCGTTTCCCGTTGTCAAATCGGACCTCGGACACCGGAGTGAGCACCGATTGAAGTCTGCGGCCTTCTCCTCGCCAGACCCCGGATTTGCGCTGAGGGGTGACCCAGTGACAAAGTGAACAACAGCGGCGGGCCGGGCCTGGCGAGTCGCGCACCCCGCGCTTTCGCTTTCGCTTTCGCACCCCCTTGCAATCACTGCAGGGTTGGGTCGCGGGGCTCCTTGTGTTGGTGTGGTCTCGCTGGGAGACTTGGCCTGCCCGCCGGCTGTGACCCACCCCGCCGATCGGGGGTGGCCCCCCCCCGGAGCTTGTGGCCCTGATTACCTGCCCTTCACGACGTGACTGGTGCGACCGGGAGACTAGTGGCCATGGCCACCAAACAAGATGGAGACCGGGCAAAGACCAAGCCGACCCGGCGTGGCACCACCCATCAGGCCAACAGTATGGACCGCTATACCCTCCAGAAGGGATCTCCCGGCGGACCGCACAAATCCCCTGAGGACCCTCCTGATGCCCCGGACCTGCCCACGGATCTGACTCTGCGGGATGTCATGGGCGCCATTGCCGAGATGAAGGCCTCGGTAGGCCAGCGGTTCGACACACTGGCACAGAAGATCGACTCGGTCCTCGTGGATGTTGGCCTGGTGAGGGCCGATCTTTCCAAGACCAACGACCGAGTTGATTCTTTGGCCCACACCGCATCGGGCCTTACTACTGATGTGGCGGCGCTACAAACAGAGGTGCGCCGACTTAGTCAGGCGAGCACGCTTATGGATCGGCGCCTGGAGGACTCCGAGAGTCGGGCCCGGAGAAACAACATCCGCATCATCGGAGTACCCGAGGGACGGGAGGAAGCGGCGGCGGACCTATTTGTGGAGGACCTGATCGCTACCCATCTCCAGCCACGGGGGCTGAGTAAATTCTTCGCGGTGGAGCGGGCCCACAGGGTTCCCGGGGGCAGGCCGAAGGTCGGAGCCCCTCCGCGGCCCCTCATTGCCCGGATTTTCAACTTTCGGGACAGAGACGCTATCCTCCAAGCCTCCAGACTGTTGGGGCCGGTTAAGCTTGACAACATGGAGGTGAACTTTTATCCGGATTTCACCCCAGCGGTCCAGAAGCAGAGACTGAGCTTCCAAGGCGTCAAGCGCCGTCTTCGGGACTTGAACCTTAAATACGCAATGCTCTTCCCAGCCAAGCTGCGAGTGGAGGTAGAGGGTCGCACGCACTTTTTTGATCGCCCCGAAGCGGCCGGAGACTGGCTGGACACTCTGTCTGGGGATCGTGGTCTGGGGGGCGGGGGGGGCGGCGGGGGGAGACGGCACACTGGATCGGGACTGAGGGGGTTATGTTGGGCTTCACTCTGGACAAAAATGTTGCCACTCTCGATTAAGCATCTGTCTGTATAATTTCCCCTCCTATGGAGGTTGTGTGGGGTCTCTTGGGGGTTCTCCCTCCTCCTCTAGGGGGCTTAGCTAGTTTTTATTATATATATGGGGCGACAGGCACACTGCACGTTGGGGGGGCTGTTCGGGCTCATGCAGGGGTGCAGGGAGGGGGGAGTTTTGTTGGGGTGGGTGGGTAGGGATGGGGGGTGTTGTTCGTTTTCACCACAAGGCAAAAGTATCATTGTGCTAGCTCTATAGTGCTCTCGGGGGGACGAATGGTGGCTCTTGTCTATGATGGGGGGTAGGGAACTAACTCTTTTGTCCTGGAACGTGAATGGACTGGGGGACAGGATTAAACGTGGGGTGGTCCTGCAGTTCTTGAAGCGAATCTCGCCCGATGTAGTTTTTCTGCAGGAGACACACCTCATTGGCAACTCCTTCTGCGCCATGAATCGGCGTGGCTATCGCCTAGTGGCCCATTCGGGCTTTACGTCCGGCTCAAGGGGTGTGGGCATCATGGTTAAGAACTCGCTTCCGCTGGAGATTGATGAGGTGCTCCATGACGACAGGGGACGTTACGCGGTCTTGGTGGGAAGGATGGAGGGCAAAGTGGTGGTTTTTGTGTCAGTATACGTCCCACCGGGGCTACAGTCGACTACCTTTGCGGACCTGGGGCGCCTCCTCCTTGGCCTTCCGGGGGGGATTCTGGTGGTGGGGGGGGGACCCCCCTAGGGACCTCCCCCGGGCCCAAGCGTGGCTCTCTGGTCTATTGGACACTTTGGGATTGGTGGATTGCTGGCGTTTAAAACATCCCACGCAGTTACAGTATACCTTCCATTCGGGGGCCCATGGTAGTCTCTCACGACTAGATTATGTCCTGGTCCCGGCGGCCTATGTTGGGAGGGTGGGAGAGGTGCGCCATTTGGCACGGGGTATCTCGGACCATTCCCCGCTCCTGTTACACCTGGACCTTTTTCCGAGGGGTGAGGGTAGGGTGGTCCCGATCAATCCCTGGTACTTGCGCGACCCCACTATTCGCGCTGAATTGATTAAATCCCTCCAGCGCTACTTTGACGAGAATGTGGGGTCCGTGCCTTCGGCTGTCTCACTGTGGGAGGCATTCAAGACAGTACTACGAGGAGAGGCCCTGTCCCTCATTTCCCACACCCGGAGGCCCGAGCGGGAGGAGGTGACCCGGGTGGAAGCTGAGATAGCCGAGTTGGAGGGTAATCTAGAAAGTGGGGTGACGGATGCCGTATTGCATGTCCTCCAACTCAAGCAAGCGGCCTATAGGGCCCTCGTCACGGAGGCAGCCAGGGGCCTCAGTAGAGAGCAACAGGGGAGATTGTATGATGTGGGTGATAAGGCTGGTAAATTGATTGCGTGGCTGGACAAAAAGGAGAGAGCGAGTCGTGTAGTCCCGCTGATTGAGAAAACAGACGGTGTGTGTGTTACTGAGCCGGAAGAAATTGTCTCCTGCTTCGCGGACTATTTCCGTGGGGTGTATTCCCCGGTGTCTTCCTGCTCTGAAGAGGATTCCCGTACCCTGCTCAGGGATATCGCGCTGCCTTCCCTTTCGGAGGAGGACAGAGTGTCGTTGGACGCCGCTCCAACCTCCGACGAAATCGCCCTCGCCATACGTTCGGTCGCTTCCGGCAAGGCCATGGGTCCTAATGGTCTCCCCATCGAGTTGTACAAATTGAGACCGGATACGCTGGCACCACATCTCCGATCGATGTTCCTGGAGGCCCATTCGTTGGGCTCCCTCCCGCTGGACCAGCGTCTGGCTACAATCGTGGTTATCCACAAGGAGGGGAGACCTCGGGACCGGGTTACATCCTATCGGCCCATTTCGCTACTGAACGCGGAGCCTAAAATTCTCGCCAAGGTCCTGGCCAATCGGCTGGTCGGTGTGGTGGCGAACTGGTTCACCAGGATCAGTCCGGCTTTATTCCCCATCGTAACACAGCTCTTAACTTGCGGCGTTTGCATGGGGTGCTTGCACGTGTTCAGTACATACGGGAGCCGGCCATTTTGGCATCCCTGGACGCCACCATGGCGTTTGATACGCTTGAATGGCCATACATCTGGGCGATGCTTGCGAAGTTTGGCTTTGGCGCAGGGTTCATCAGTTGGGTCAAATTGCTGTATTCGGGCCCATTGGCGCAGGTGGTGGTGAACGGTAGAGTATCGGCTCCGTTTGAGCTGGGCCGGGGCACGCGGCAGGGCTGCCCCTTATCGCCGCTCCTTTTTGCGCTTGCCTTGGAGCCCCTGGCAGAGTGGCTGCGGTGGGAGCCTTCCATCCGTGGTCTCCGTTGGACCCCCGAGCATGAGGACCGCGTATCCCTATACGCCGATGACATCCTCTTGTACCTAGCTTCCCCACGTAACTCACTTATAGTACTGGTTGATGTTTTGCATTCATTTGGTCGTAACTCCGGCCTTGTCATCAACTGGGCTAAATCGTGCGTGTATGTTCTCTCTGGGGAGGCGCCCATTCTCCCGCGGGGCTGTCCGATCCAGATCGCCCCGCAGGGATTTCGGTACCTGGGTGTCTTCATTACTCTGGACCCGGAGGCCCGGTATGATCGGAACTTGCTTCCCCCCCTCCAGCGCCTGAAGGAAGATGTCACGCGCTGGCGGCGCTTGCCGCTCTCGCCGCTCGGCCGGGCGGCATTGTTTAAGATGATGTCTCTGCCGCGCTTCCTCTACGCTTTGCAGAATACTATGGACCCCGTCCCAGCGCGCTACTTCCGTGAGGTGGAGAGTTTGCAGCGCCGCCTGTTCTGGGACGGGAGGCCGCGTATCGCCCTGGCGAAGCTGACGCTCCCATGGTATGACGGCGGGATTGCCCTCCCGGATATCAAATGATACTATTGGGCCTCCCAGCTGGCTGCGATTAATCACGGCCTGTATGGGCCCGCTTTAAACCCGGCATTCAAAATGGATAAGATGCTACTTCCGGGTGGGGACTATAATCGAGCGCTCTACTCCAGCACGCCCGACGCTCGGCTGACCGGCCCCACGCGTGTGATGGTGCGAGTGTGGCACGCGGCTAATGTGGCGATGGGGTGGAAGGATCGTCTGACCCGGGCGTCACCACTATACGCGTCCGAGCAGTTGGGCTCCCTGTGGACCTCGAAGGGCTGCGAGAAGTGGGACATGATAGGCATTAGCAAGGTGGGGGATCTCTGGATGAGGGGAGGATTTAAAACGTTCGAGATGCTGCAGACGGAGTTCCACTTGCATGGCAGGGAGTACTTTCGGTATTTGCAGATCCGTCATGCACTGGGCTCCGTCTTCCCGGACGTTGCATCCATCCCGGAGTGTTCCCCCCTTGAGGATAGAGTGCTGGATGGACACGTTCCGGACAGCACGATCTCACTGATCTACAAAAAACTGATCAATGACCGCACGGGATTGCTGATTGCCCTTCGTGAGGCTTGGGTTGCCGATGGACTGGAGCTGGACGACGAGGACTGGACCCTTGCGGTGGCCTCCCCGAAAGAGGTGGCCATACCGGCCCGCCTTCGCTTCGTCCAGCTCAAGATACTCCACAGAGTCTACATGACGGGGCCGAGGCTTCTGCGTATGGGCTATGCTGTGGACGGGTTGTGTAAGCGTGGGTGTGGCGCTTTGGGGACCTTTCTGCATATATTGTGGGAATGCCCGGAGGTGGAGCGATTCTGGCGTGGTGTGCATGAGGTCCTGCGTGTGGTTACGCATGTGGTGCTGCTACCCGAAGCGAGGAGATGCCTGTTGAATGTGTGGGAACCTACCGACTACTCGGCGCCACAGACGTGGTGGGTGACTCTGGGATATATGGTGGCCAAGCGTGATATTGCTCAACTGTGGGGATCTCAGAGGTCCCCGACTGTCTCGGCCTGGAAGGAACATATGGATTGGTGCATGTTTCGGGAAAAGGTGGTGTATGTTGCGAGAGGTAAGCCTGGGACATGGGTGAAAGTCTGGGGCCCCTGGAACGCCTACCGCGGGGGAATCTGTACTCCACCGTTATTGCCCGATCCGTCGCCTGCCCCATCCCCGTAGCCGACCCATCTTCCCTGTTCCGGGCATTGAGTTTTACCCAGCCCTAATCCTGATCTCTTCCCCTTCTTGATACTCCTATGGATTGGTAGGGTCCCCCTCTCAGGGGAGCACATGCTGCTATTTCTGATTGTAGATTGCCATGTGGTTTTTGTTTTTTCTGGTTGTTATTTCAGTTTAAAATGAAACCGTACAGTGGGGTCCGGATGGTGTGGCTATCAACGCTGCTAACTCCTGTGCATCTTCCTTAGCCGCAACGCGCGCTCTACAATGTGTATCATATGCTCCTTTTGTTTACTAGCGGCCGGCCGGAAGGTTGTAGGCCCATCTTTGTATATTTTTTTAGTTTTGTAATAAACGGTTTAAAAAAAAATAAAAAAATAAATGTCCATGACTAATTTGTTACACATATGTACAGGAATTATTCTGTAACAGCAGTGAGCATAAATATTGTTTTTTACTTTCAGCTGACCAAGGATATGGTATTCAGCCATGGGTCATGACCCTATATGACATCCCCACACTGAGCCGGAGAGAAACTATAATCATGTACTCTGCAAGATCTGCAAAATTGTCGAAAGCCTTCGGTCTGCTCAAGGCCAGGTTCAGACGTCTGGACATGTCAGAGGGTAGATTGCTCTACTCGACCCCTATGGTGTGCAAGAAGATACTTGTCTGTGCCCATCCTACACAAAATCTGTGTGCGGACTAATGTCCTGTGGTCAAGATGATCTTAACTCAAGATGACCTGTAAACATAAATCAATTTTTTTATTGTTCCTTGTGTCCTATGCAGTGCATACTGCGACGGATTCCTGATGAAGCCTCAGCCGAAACGCCCGTAGTGTCAACATACTGCCAGCTTTCTTCAATAATTTAGCTATCTACATTGTTTATTGTTCTGAAGGAGTAATAATGTTTGATTAATTCATGTAATGTAGAAGAAAAAAAGAGAAGAAATGTGAATCACTGTATCACATGTGTATTTATCAATGTATTTATCGTAAATTTGGACACTGGATACAATTCTGGAAAAAAAAATTATGTACAAAACAATCAGGTATATATCCACATATATTTTCTTAAATGTGATAATTTTTTAACAATGGTTAAATAATTTGATAAAAATAACAGGTTACTCTGTATGTTATTTGACATGTATGTAATCGTATTACCTATTCAGAATTTTTTGCCTGCACATATATACGCATGATGTCATTTGCCTAGGTCCTTTCCCACATAACAATCATGTCATCAGACCAGTTGAGCAACATGGGGCCATGTCTGACATCTAGCAATTGCACATATACAAAAATGCCATGTGAAGCTGTGTAATGCATTTAAGGACATGGCCAGCTACGCAACATGACAATATTCACTTTTCTCCTCCCTCTCACCTTACACTTGAACAGTGCAAAGCTGCACAATTAGCAGTCTTGCTGTGTTGTGCAGCAGCACAATGGACAGCAGATGGCACTCATTGAAGTGTGTAACTCAACACAACAACTGCCAGACCTGAGAATAAGCACACAATATAGTGTGACTCACAAATGAGTGAGCATGGTGAATCACAGCTTATTGCTGGAACTAATGTTGTTACTGATACCATCAGTGATATTGAGTGTGAGTTTTCATAGACTAAGGCCTAGTGTTGTGCAAACATGTTAAAGCTGTCACTTGTACCAATCACATACGTGCATGTGTGGATTCCAACAAAACACACCACATTTACCAATTTATCTGGCACCATACTCACATATCCCACGTCATGCAACAGTAGATAAAGGACACATTTATCATGCATTGTACAGCAATGCAATGGGGCCCAAAGGCACCTGAGATCCCATTTGGTGCAAATGGCATTGTACAGTCAGTCCCCCAAGGCTCTATATTGAGCCCCACGCTTTTCAACCTGTATATGGCCCCTCTACCTAACATTATTGAAAAATATGGCATTAGTGTTGTGTGCTATGTGGATGACACGCAACTTGTAGTATCTCTATCCCAATCTCAGGAAAAAGCAGCCACTAACTTCTCCACATGCCTACAAGAGCTGGCGGTCTGGATGTCCAACAACTGTTTAAAGCTGAATGACAGCAAGACAGAGGTCCTAATTGTGGGCAAAGCTCCCTCGATATGGTCATCAAAATGGTGGCCACAGACCCTGGGCGCCACTCCCACTCCTAGTGAACAGGTAAAGAACCTGGGGATGTGGCTAGACTCCAAGCTCTCTTTTGACCACCACACCTGGACTGTGGCTGGGAAGTGCTTTGGAATAATGAAAGGCCTTCGTAAGACTCTAGCTGTGCTCCCGATAGCGGCCAGAAAAACTCTAGTCCACGCATTTGTCACCGCGTTTGGACTACGGTAATGCGCTCTATATAGGCGCCAGTAGTAAGAGCATTCAAAGACTGCAATGTACTCAAAACGCGTCCGCCCGCCTAGTCCTGATGCTCCCGAGAAGAGCCTCGTCCAAAAATGCCCGAGCTTCTTTACACTGGCTCCCGATTAAAGAAAGAATCCTCTTTAAGGCCCTTTGCATTAGCCAACGGATCCTGATGGGGACGGGCCCGACTTACCTACTCAACCTACTGCTCCCCTACGCTCCCACCAGGACCTTACGGTCCTGCGGCTCAGGACAGGTTCAAGTCCCAATAATTAAAAGAATGAGAATGGGGGGGTCGCTCTTTCCGCTACCTTGCCGCTAAACAATGGAACGCTCTTCCACAGGATCTTCGGATGGAACAATCTGAAAAAATGTTCAGGAAAAAACTGAAGACATGGCTCTACCAGATGTGGATCTGACTTCTGCCCAGTATCTTTCTCTGGCATGCCCTTAGCAGCATGTGCCGCAGCGCGGGGACACACTAGTGAGTGTAACCAGGCGCTTTACAAGCTCTTTTATTATTATTATTATTAGTAACTAGGCAGAGTGGTATGTGTGTACATTGTACAATTGCTATCATGTGTGCTTACACTCACACTCAATGCATGTGAGCTGGCCAAGCTTTAGCGCTGGTGGTGCCTGGTGCGACAATCTTCTTTTGCGCCCCCGCCATTAATATGACAGCGTCCTCGGATTCCCTCACTCCGACCCAGGCAAAAGTTCCTCTAATCGCTCCATAGCCCCTCTCTCAAATACATTTCTTTTGTTTTAAAGTGCTGGTAAAGGCTGGCTTTACTATTTGACTCAGCTATCCACATAACATGCAGATCTGCTCTTTGCAGCAGGCATATTAACCCCCTGTGCAAATTTATGGCAGCCAAAACTGCCTCTAGACAAAATGTGATCTCTCTCCTCCAGCAGGCACATTAGTCACAAGAATTATCATGACATTTTTATTTCCGCATGAAAGGTGGAAGCACAAAAAACTCTGCAGCAGGTGCTTTTGAATTGTACCTTATTCCTAAACACAGTGCCCCCCTGAGGTTAGTGTCCTCCCCCCAGGTCAGCACCCAGTGCGGCGGCAGCAGTCGCACAGCCCTAAAGCCAGCACTGCATGTGAGGACTCTCAAGGGCAGAGGAACACATTGACACTACGTATGCTAGTGTGCCTTTCAACATCATGAGTCATTTCACACAGGAACAAAATCACTTTGTCATTGCAGCTCATGCTTTCTGACATCCAAGGAGCAGCACCGAACTTCTGCATCCATCACTGGAAGAGATATAATGCTATGCAGGTGGAGTCTGGGCATTAATAGTGTCTAGTGGCCTTTTTCGCACTGGATGCCTTATGATAGCATTCATATGTAAACTTCTGTTTGAGCTTTCATGCTAACATGCGTGCATGATGACATTGTCATGATACCTGAGAAAGGTATCTGAAAATGTGTCGCTTGTTGAGTTTCACGTTGCGTAATTCTGCAGAGTTACTGAAAAACTCCACCGAATTCTGTGGAGTTCCGCTAGGGGCGGAGTAGGTTGATCACACACCTGAAAGCACTGCAGGAGGGCTTCCTTTATAAAACTGCCATGATCAGCCAGCAGGGGGAGCTGTTGCAGAAGCTGCAGCGTTCGCCTTACCCTTACGTACAATTATGTGGGGCATTCTCATTCATCAAGCTCTGCAATGCATGCATGTTGAGTGCGCTTCATCAGATGCACAACAGCACACTCCATCTATATAGAAATTTATTTAAAAAAATATGGCACAGTTAAAAACCACCAGCCATAAAGAAGGAAGCTGTAGCCATCTTTCTGTTTTCTTTCTGAAATAAAATGCCTCCCTCTCCCAGTAGCACGGGTAAATGAGTTTCTCATTTCACTTTGAGCAGCTGGATTCTTGCCTTGCACAGTGCTGCACTGCTTACAGCAGAGTGGCAATATCCATGTGATTTGGAGCAGGTACTGTAACATGAAGCTTAGCTCAAGCACCACACTTCTCTTGCTTCCATCACTACTGCAAATATAGTGGGAAAAATATTGCCTACCTCTCAAGCCCCTGGTCATCGTGCCTGGATTCTCCTTCGAAAACCCTGATACACGCCTGAAAACTCACTCCCCACCAACCACAACCACACTCCTCCTCAAGGGCAAGGGCCCCCTTCCCTGCCCCTCTGAACTCAGTGACACTTATACTTTCTACAACCATAGTGCCCTATATCTTACCCACATACTATACGCAGGCAGTCCTGCTCATGGCCCACTCCTCATTACTCGAAAGACTGTTTTTGTTTCTGATGCCAGCGCTCCTATTATTAAAATCGAATGTGCTGTTTTAGGCGGTTCCAGAATTCCACGCTGCAACTAAAGCACCTCATACTAGGCTGTATCGCAGAGCTACTTCCAGGCAAAATGTTTGTGCCTGCACCCCAGAGACAACATCCAGCACCCGGGTTTTACAGCTGCCCGTGGCATGACACGAGTTCTAAGGAGAATCTTACCTGCTCTTGTGCATAGGACTCCTAGCGTCTCTCATTAACGTTGCAGGTTGCTCGAATGGCCACTGACACCTATAAACCCGCTTCATAGCCAGGCGCTGCTCTTGCGGCCTGCAGCACATCGGCTACCCGGGTCTGAGGGCCCAAGCAGTCGCCACCCTAAGCCGATCCACGTAGGAAACCATCTGCAGCCTCCGGCACTCCTGAGGGATAGAGAGAGAAGCCACACAACACACAGCAGGGTGGGAAGGCATGCCCCGGAACGTACATGAGGAAAATCCCGCTGAGGCTAGCCAATAGAGAGGACTTGTGATCAGGATACAGATTGCGGGGCAAGAGCGCACATTACCGTGTCTATCCAATAGACAGAATTCGATAATGCAGAGTGCAGGGCAAGAGCAAGCCAAACCCAGAACCTGCATGTATAAAGGTGGGTGCTGGTAAACTCCGCTACGTTGAGGTTAGCGGCGTTTCTGCTGAACTCCGCACTCCAATTGGAGCGCGAAGTTGGCAAAGTTCTGCAAACTCTGCCGGCAGAGCGGAGTTTACCACCCAGACAGGGTGAGCATTTGTTGGTTGCTCACATGTGTCACATGGGCAGGTAAGTGCGCCTACAAGGGATTTATCCAAAAATGTATTCTTAACAGTAGATAAATACAATTTGGACAAGCTCCCTCAGAGTAACTCGCAGTTGGATCGCTTAAAAACTGAATCAGATATTTTACCAGGGGGGCGCTAGAGGGCGCTACACATGATGGCCGCACATTAGTGCTGCTCTGCCCGGCTGATCATCTAACTGCCCAAAATCGGCACCAAAACATCGCATCGTCAATGAAGAATCGATCGCTGGGCATGAGTGACCCCCCCCCTGCTGCTGGCGGCGAACTATCGAAGCGCCTGTGGGCACAGTTGCAACGAAAACCTGACGAGAGGGCTGCGGCAGCCTGGCAATAAGATGGTGGCAGCCTGGGCCCGGGGCTGAACTGACCTCTCGACTGCTGAGCTGGGAGCTGCGTGGGGCGGCTGCGGGTTGCAATTGGGTGACCTTCTGCGCCGATCGCTGGGACTGCTTGGTGGTGCCACCCTGGGACCCAATTGACCCTGCCACCGGGGCTGAGCACGGTGGCCTGTGTGTGCCGGCGGCTGGCGGCTGCTGATTCCCGCACCGCTGTGATCGGAGCTGTTAATCCGGGTGTGCAGCTGCAGGGGGACGGTGCAGCTGGCCTGGGCCGTGTGTGGCCACGTGTGAGTTCTCCGGGGACCCTGGCTGCAGGAGGGCCAGCACTCTGAATGTGGGCTGCTGTGAATACCGGCAGCCAGAGGCGGTAGGTGACCTAGCCTGGGCCTATGAGTGAGGTGGCGGGAGGGCGACAGAGTTCTGGGCGACCTACAGCGTGTTGCGGCCTGCATCACTGCACATATTGGTGCAGACATCCTGCAGACTGGACTGAGGTGCGGTGGGGCCATGAGGCTGTCTGGCCCCCAGGGAGCATGGAGCATTACTGACGCCTCACACGTGTGGCAGGTGGCGGTAAGTGGGGTGCGACCTTGCTTAGGCTGGTGGCTGCGTAGGTGGGTGCGGGCCTGAACATTGCGCCGTGCTCTGCGAGCAGCGGCCTGTTGTGCGGGGAGTGGTGGTTGTGCAAGCACGTGATGGCCTCATGTTGGCGCTATCCCTAATTGCCCCGGAGCTATATCTTGCGGAGGGGAGCTCCGGGCCCGTGCACTACTGACTGGCTGCTGGTCCCCCGCCTCTGTTGGCCTCCTCGACTGCCTGGGCTGCTCGAAGTTGGGCACAATTTCTGCACATTGGCGAACAGGGGTGCAGGTATCTAAATGTGTAGCAGGGAGCACCTATTGCAGCCGTCGCCTGGTTCTCCTTTGCCAACTGAATGAACTCTGCGTTTCCGGTGATCTAGAGCGTTGGTGCCTAACTGGTGATCCTTGTGTCTCTGGGAGAGCGGTTGTGTTGCTTGATCCACTGACTGCTACCTATATAACCCAACATTCGTCATGGGAAAGCCGGATAAGTCACAGCCTCGCCTCACTTTTGAGGCGCGGAAGTCTGGAAGAACCCAGCAAAAAGCCGCAATGGACTCTGAGGAGGATACTCAGGGGGAGGGGCCATCCAGGCTCGAAACCACGCTACTGACCATGTAAAAAAGCCTCCAGTCCATAGAGGGTGACATGTCCACTATCACTCACAGGCTAGACCATATGGTTGCGCAGCTGGAAAAACAGAATGCACAAATGGGGAGGTGGAGCAGAGGGTATCCTCCACGGAGTATGGCCTCAGTGAGGTTGCCAGTAAGATGCTTGATATGGAAAAGGTACTAGCACTCATTCAGGCAAAGAATGAAGATTTGTGGGCGCGGTCACTAAGAAACAGTATTCGAATTACGGGCCTTCCCGAATCCACGAATACTGGGAGTATAGAGAAGTGTATCGAGAGCCTGATCAAGGAGATATTTGGACCTGAGAACTTATCCAACATGCTCAGCATCGAGCACGCACCATCGTTCCTTGGCAGCGCTCCCGGTGCCGGGAGCTCCACATCGCCCTATAATTGCCCGGATATTGAACTACCGGGACCGAGATGCCATTTTGAGATTGGCTAGGAATAAGGGCACTATTTGTCATCAGTGGAACACGTTGTCCTTTTTCCCAGACTTTACGGTTGCAGTCCAGGCTGCATGCCGGGAGTTTGGCACTGTAAAAAAATTCCTTCAGTCTGAAAGCATCCCCTATGCAATGTTGTATCCTGCATGCCTGCTTGTATGGTCGGAGGGGAACTTTAACATCTTCACAGCCCCCAGGACAGCGATGGAATATGCCAAACAGCTGAAGCAGCGAAGAAAGGAGGACAAGGCAGCCCCTGATGAGGAGGAGCTATGATGTCAGAAAGGGGGATATTAATCAGCTCTCTCTATCGACCAACACATTGGTGGGACTCCCCTATTGTAATAGGCCCCTGAGCACATAGTTGTTGTACAATGCTGGCCTGCGGGGGGATAACACCTTATATCTGGTTCGGCAGGATGCCCTAAGATTTTTCCTTAATGATGGATCCTTGCACAAGTACTAGACCTGATCAACCACCTCCTGCATTGTGGGAGGACAGTAGCCCTCTGGTACCCTCTATATGGGAGATCCCCATTCTATGCACTACTTGGGTTTGTTCTGTTGGGGTATGTTTCGTTCATATCGGGATGGCTTTGGCAAGTTGGGCATGCTGAAGTCGGTGGGGGGATTGGTGGGGAGGTATGTTTGACACAGTTGGCACTTGTGTTCTGTACTAGATATGAACCTGGGCGTCATGTTCTAAAAGTCAGATCTCAAATAGCTGTACTTTTGATGTGTTATATGGCACACGGGCAGTGATATTAGATTCCTTACATGGAACGTACGTGGCCTTAACAGTCCCAAGAAAATTTGTACTGTATTAGCATCATTAGATAGGTTGAATGTTCATGTGGCCTTTTTACAGGAGACCCATCTCACTAAGCTGTCTGAGAGGAATGTGGGCGCCAGATGGGCGGGAGTGAGGGTAGCCTCATCGTATTCCTCCTATTCCCGGGGTGTGATGATTTTTGTCAGGAGGGGCACGCCCTTCCAAGTTCATGGCACGGATATGGATGAGCAAGGTCGGCTGGCTATAGTGCATGGAATGCTAGGTGGCACGCGTATGCTCTTAGTTAATGTCTGTGGTCCGAACGTGGACGATCTCAGCCTTCCCATATGCTGAAATTATTTGGAGGGGGACTTTAACACTTGTCTGGATGTCAGCATGGATAGAGAGGGGAGTGGAGCTTCTTGGCACAGGCAGTCCACAGAGGTCCTTTTGAGGCTCTTGGATGCTGGGTATTTGCATGATATCTGGCGTATTAGGTACCCAGGGGCAAGGGAAAGCACTTTAATTTCCACTGTACATGGCACATGATCCTGCCTGGACTACTGGCTTGTCTCTGAGGCGGTATGTACCTGGGCTGTAGACGCTCAACATTTGGCTAAAACTATTTCTGATCACTCCCCAGTACTGCTTGCACTGAGGATTCCGGGATATGAGAGGCCTACATTCTCATGGAGATTGCAGCTGTCATCCTTGACAGATCCGGTTTTTAAGCACGCAGTGGGTGAAGCCATCCATAATTACTTCCGGCAAAATTCGGGCACTGTGAACAGTGCTAGGGTACTCTGGGAGGCGTTTTTAAATGACAATCGGGGGGTGTGTTTCGGGGCACAGGCGGGGGTTCTTAGAGATCTCTGCCGCAGAATTCGGAAGCTAGCGGAAGAAATATCTGCTTTGGAACGTGACTATGCTCGCTGCCCTGCCACCGAAACGATGGCTGCCATTCGGGAGCACGTGTCGGAACATAATGCGACAGCGGACCAGGAGATGGTACATAGATCACGTCGGAGCATTGCTCGCTACTACGGAGAGGGGGGTCGGCCCAGTCGCTCCCTTGATCAGAAACTGGCGGCGCCTCGCAGTCAGGCTTACTTTACCGAGCTGCTGAATGTTGAGGGAAAGGCTCGCTATGGTAATTCAGACATTAGCAGGGTGGTGTTGGGTTACTACAAAATTATATAGGGAACGTGCTCAGCCTCCTGTGGCTGAAATCAATGCCTATCTGGACGATGTGGCCATGGGCTGGTTGTCCCTTACTCAACGGGAGTACCTCATGTTGCCGTTCGACATCGATGACGTGAAGCAGGCTATCATGTCACTTCCTACTTGCAAGGCAGCGGGTCTGGACGGCCTACCTAGCGAGTTTTATAAGGCGTTTGTGGATTCTCTAGCGTCGCGGCTGTTGAAGGTATTCGCCGAGGCTTACGAGTCGGGCACGCTGCCTTCCTTCCTTAAGGAAGGAAAAGACACATGCTACTGAAACCTGATGCGGCAACAAATGCTTGCGATTCTTACAGACCCCTATTTATAATTAATATAGA
The DNA here is from genome assembly GCF_964204655.1 of Triturus cristatus. Taxonomy (NCBI): domain Eukaryota; kingdom Metazoa; phylum Chordata; class Amphibia; order Caudata; family Salamandridae; genus Triturus; species Triturus cristatus. The sequence continues at coordinate 629,586,088 of NC_140584.1, read as the reverse complement.
TGCCAAAATTTTGGCTTAAATGATTGCCACAAGGCTTCAGCCCTTAGTTCCAAATTTAGTCCTCCCGGACCAGTCAGGCTTCATGCCCTCTAGATCCACAACACCTAACCTCCGCACTATTTTTTGTACGTTACATTATTTTGAGGGAGACTTTCAGGCGGTGGCTGTGCTGCTCGATGCGGCTAAGGCGTTTGACTTCCTACAGTGGGAGTACATGTTCGTCGTCTTGCTGCGTATGGGCCTGCCTCCATTCTTCCTGAAATGGATCCATCTTCTCTACACTGCACCGGTGGCGCGGATTCGTGTTAATGGCTGGGTAGCTGCAGCTTTTCCATTCAACTGTGTCACGCTGCAGGGTTGCCCCCTGTTGCCAATGCTTTTTGCACTTGCACTAGAACTCGTAGCCTGTAAACTGGGTCAACGACATGCCCAGGCGGCATAGCGGTTTCAACAGCGGCCTTTAATGGTGTAACTCTACGCAGATGATATGATGTTTTATGTACGTGGGCCCGCAGCATACTTGCCAGAACTACTGAGAGAGTATGTCCGATTTGAACGATTTTCGGGACTAGGTATCAACTGGGCTAAATCCACGATGACTTCCCCCTGCAGTGGTCGTACGACTCAGTAAAGTATTTGGGAATCTGGTTCCAAAGAGACCCTGATGTAGTGATTTCTGCTAATTAAGGCTGGGCAGTCGAGACAATTACAGATCAGGCTGCACGCTGGGCTAAGCTGCCCCTTTCCCTGGCAAATCGCATAGCGGTCATAAAAATTAAATTTCTACCCAAACTTCTATATCTGTTTGTTAACATCCCCATCCGATTGAACTTTGCATTGTTTAACACACTGCAGTTGGTTCTGCTCACATTTGTTTGGGGGGGCAAGAAACCCTAGTGTAGCTGGAAGGTGTTAGCACAGCCATTCGAGCACCGTGGGTTTGAGGTCCCTGACTTTCGTTTATATTACTTCTGTGCTCAGGCGCAGTTTGCGCACTTTTGGTACTTTCCGCAGAAATATCAACCACACACGGCCATTGAGACGGACTCTGTACTCCCGGTGCTGCTCGTTGCAGCTGCCCTAATGGGAGGGCGGGGACCGCGGGGTGAAATCAGCCCGGTTCACTGCACGGCATGGGCATGGAATGCACTGGCTAAAAGGGCTAAGGTGGATTATCTTTATGCCCCAATGTTGCCACTTGCAGTGCATCCAGACATATCTGCTATGCGGGAACCAGGTGCCTGGAAGGCGCTAGGTAGGGTGGGGATTACTCGCCTTGGGGATCTATACAATCAGGGCCAGTTCCTGGCAGTTTTGGAGCTGCAGAGTTGCCACGGTGCGGGTCTGATGCTGGGCTTCACCTATGTGCAGCTGCGGCAAGCAATCCGAGCCAGCTACCCTGGGTACCCTACCGATCCACGTGCACTGCGGGCACTGCGGATGGTGCTAGCGGGGGCAGAACATGGGGGCTTGATAACAAAATGATATAAGGCGTTCCTTAAGGAGACTGATTTTGAGGAGTCCCCCTCCTATACTAAGTGGGTGACAGTATTGGGCACCATGCTGTCGCTGGATGACTGGAAATTTTGCCTTGTGCTGACTGGGTGGCAGACGGCAAACTGCAATCTCTGCAACATCCATTTCAAATACTTACATCAACTCTATTACACCCCGCTTCAGCTGCGCCGATTCGGCATCCGGGAAAGTGCGTGCTGTGTGCATTGTGGGCAGGCAGATGCTGAATTCTTGCACCTCGCATGGACCTGTGCTGGTATACATAACTTTTGGATGCAGGATACGCAAGTGCTCACGGATGTAGGGATGGAACCGGTGGGGTGTGTGCCTGCTATCTGTCTGCTGGGCTGGGTACAAAAGCTTAAACCGTGCAATAGGCGGCTGGTGGCCATTTCCACTCTGTTTGCTAAGCGGGCTGTGGCGCACAATTGGGGGTCCAGAACCGTCCCGACAGCGAGGAAGAGGATCCGGGATTTACTTTATTGTAGAGACCAATTTGAAACCTATGCGGAGGAACTACCGGAATCCTCTAGAATCAAAGATTTTTGAGCTCCACTCATGGGGTATCTCCTTGGGAGCCAAACCTGTAATGATGTCTTGTAACATAGTGCTATTGAGTATATGGGGAGCGCTGGGACGAATATTGTGATCTGACGCATATCACTCTGTAGGATTACCCAGGTATTTTAGACTGCATTTCACAGTGCCGGGAAGGGGGAGGGGAATGGGTGGAGGGTTTGTTTAATGTGGGCTGTATTCTTTTCAATCGTTAAAAAAAAATGAAAAAAGAAACTTGTATTTATATCTTATGCAAATGTGCTGGCGGAACCCCATTTCGGGGTGCTATACATTTACTTGTATACAAGCTGCTCAATAAAAACATATTTTTGCAGAAAGAAAAAAAATATATATTTTACGAATGAGTGAATCATGCAAATAAATATAGAAGAGACACCGGTGTATATAGTCAAAAAATTCTTAGTTATAAAGGGTACATAATCAAAAACAACACAATGTAGCCAGAAGTAACAAACATATCAAATTAGATGTCCTTCGTAGTTACAATTGTGAACCCCTTTTTCACAGAGAAGTTTTTAAGGCAATCTGAAGGATTTACACAAAGCAAACATTGCCTACAATATAATTAAATGAGAAATAGGTGTAATAGTCAAGGTTTCGGTCTAATGATGTCTTTGGTCATTAGACCATCCTCAGGAACTTGAATTTGTTGATAAAGAAAGACCCCTATATATACATGAAAGAGAACCAACAGTTATTGCGTAATATTTGACATTGAATCAAATTTGAATAAAAACACCTGTGTGAGAGAATATCAAAAAATGTGTCTCTATTCAAAAAGTAACAGTCCGAATGAAACCGAAAGAAAGGAGAGGAGAGTTTTTGAGCGATCCAACTGCGAGTTACTCTGAGAGAGCTTGCCCAAATTGTATTTATCTACTGTTACGAATACATATTTGAATAAATCACTTGTAGGCGCATTTACCTTCCCATATTAAATTGCCCAATCCTCCAAGGGTTTATTGGGTTTCCCATTTTCTAAGACACATGTGTCATAGGCACAATTAGTACAGTTCAGCTATTGTGTGAATAGTTTCTCTATTTTGCTGTGTGGCACTCAAGGTACCTTTCCTGTCAATGGTTGAAGGGATTACTGACATATTGCCATGGCGGGAGGTGCATGATGCTTCACTTGTCAGACCTGAGCATGTGGTAGGGAGATTAGCGCAGTTACCAGGAGATGCTGAGAAGTGTATTTGGTATCTACAAATCCACCATGGTCTGTGGAAATGAGCCTTTTTAGGGGCCCACCGATGCAGGGGTTCACCCTTATCTGTCCACGGGTCATAAGACCAACAAAATAGAGATTGGCACGGAAGCTGGAATATCAAATAACAAGTTTATTCACTCATGAGTGAGACCTCGTCCATATAACATCCTAAAGTGTTACAGGAGGTAGTGGCTTGAATACACAGACCATGGGCCTTTTATACTGAGTTTTCTGCACTGGTAAGCATGTAGTTACAAATAGAAGGTACAGGCATACACAGGAATAACTACTGACAAACATGGGCAAATGGGAAATCACTTAGCCGGCAAAGTGGGAGGGGGAGCAGGAGTGCTTATGGCAGCACTAAGAGATTGACAGTTGAGTCTGAGACCAGGTGTTCTGGCAGCTACAAACTCTTTAGCATGCATATTGCTTTTAGCTGAGTCAGGAAGTTAACTAAAATAGACAGCACAGGCAGGGAAAAAGACGAGCAGCAGAGGATAGAAGAATTACATAGCTGACAAAATTGTGCCACAAACAAGATGGTTTCAGCTTATGCTGACAGAGAATTTTTGCGATTTCCACAGGTCTAGTTCATCCTAGCTGAAAAATACGTACAACATGCTGCTTCCAGGTAGTGTGTTTATTCACAAGTCTTACAAGGATCAATGAGGAAGTGGCAGTCCTTCCAGAAACAAACCCAACTCTATTAGAGAGCCATTGAATGTCCAGAGAGATTGCATGGGGCATACATGTCATGGGACATGTTGAGTAGAGGAGTATTCTGTGAGGAGGTCCAAATTTCCATTAGGGAAGGTAGGCCACATCAACAGTCCACAAATGGGCAAGATCACCAGGGGTGAACCAAATAGGGGACAGTAACAGTTGAAAAGTGCACTGGCATGATCATAAACACAGATCCTATGAGAAACTGGCCAAGTGGCAAAGACAAATGTTACTGGGCAGCTCTCCAGTGGAAATTGTAGAAGTCCACATCTTCATCCTCTAATGAATGTGCTTCCTCCCCTGAGATGTGTATTGTTGGTGCAGGAGGCGACGGACCACACACACATCAGGGGCAGGGGATGTGCATACCCTGTCCCCAGCAGCATTTGGCTGTGCAAACAAGGAAGGCAGCACAGCACTGGGAAGGGCCTGATGGCTTGCCAGCATGGATACAATGCTGCAGTGTTGGGCACCCATTGTTGCTATGTAGGAGTCCTGCTTCTGCTCCATATATTTGAGGATGCTGCAGATCCCCCCCAGCCGGTTGGCTACCTCACTGGTGCCACTTTGGAGGGGCAGTTATTCATGCCTCTGCCTCATAACACCAGCGATGTCTGCCAGGGACTGACCCATTCCTAAAGAGGTGCATCTTATTTCCTCTGATGTGTCCTTACTGAGACTTAGGCACCTACGGACTCCCTCTAGGGGGCCGCTATGGTCTCTATCACTGCCCACACTTCATCTACCATCTACTGCTAGACTCCTACCGCACTTCATTGGAGTTCAACTTGGGGGTCCTCGGAGTCCAGACCTTGGCCAGGGCTGGCAGATGTGGTAAGTCTGGTGTTAGACAGATCCTCTGGAGACCCTGTGATGCTGACAGCCCTTCACATTGTATACACAATGAACAAGCATTGGCATAGCCAATAGGTCTCGCCTTTGGGACCGTATAAGTGTTTAGCCATGCAACAGTTAATGTAGTAAGGATATTGTGCTACATAACTAAATATTTATAAGGTCCCAAAGGCGAGACCTATTGGCTATGCCAATGCTTGTTTCTTTTGTGAATTTGTTTTGTGAGTCGGGCGTGACAGTGTGTGGTGCCAGGTATGATGATGTGTGGTGCACACGTGTAGTTTTGCCAGATATTGTTTTTGAGTAGTTGTGTCTGAGTAAAGAGGATACTCGGGCTGGGAGTCTCATTTGAGGGGTCTAATAATATGTGATTGGTATGGAGCCTGAATTCCCCCTATCCTCAGAAAACGTAATGCATTGCTGTGGGCAGTGCCAGGCGCTAATAGACCTTGTCAGCCGGGCTGCTCTTCTTTAGCGGCACAGCCCCTGCTGGACTCCTCCAGAGGGCTGCCATACTTGGAAAAAGGGACCGCCCCCACACATCAATACTGCATTACCTCGCTTTTAGTGGAATAGTACCAGAATTTCACTGCTGGACTGGTATTCTTATTTGTGGATTGCTATTTCCAAGCCAATCTCAGCTTTTTGAGAACTAAGAATGCCAATGTTGACAAAAATCAACTCAAGCATTCCTGTCTCATTTAAGAGTACCTCAGTTCAAAGCGCTAAACGCCCCATGTAAATAGAATTAATATTGCAGAAATTGAAAACATTGGTAATTGGTAGGATACCTGTAGGATCAAGTTCCCCGCTTGCCAGGTAGAGATGAAAAATGTGTCCAGCTATAGAAGCACACATGTACCATTAAACAGAATAGGAGTTGTATTGCAAGAGTGTTGGTGGCTTTATAAATGCTAGGCCCAGTGAGCACCCACAGGTGCAACTGAGGCCAGATGTGTTACTCATTTTAGTGCATTATGTGAAGTGGAATCGGAGCCACTCCACTGCAAATGTGACTGGGTGTTTGTATTTCAATCTAGAGGCCTTGGGGACCCATTCTTGCTTACATTAGGGGCCACTGCACCCTTCCTATGCCATTGGTAACCGCACAGTGCTGTGATGGTAGAGGGACAGTATCTGGGCAGAGTGATGGTTGATCATTGCCAGGCGCAGCAGTGTTGTGACTGGAGAAGTTAGGGGTGCTTGGTTATGTCTACAGTATGAAGGGTGAGACTGGGCTTAACAGGTAGGGGTGTGTGTGTGTGTGTATGTGTGTGTGTGTGTGTGTTAAAGGGACATGGTGCTTTGTGGTGTTTCGTGGCCGGCGCGATGGGGCAGCCGGCACCAGGTAGGCCGATGGTGGTGTCTAGGGTTGTGGGCCTTAATAACACACGGGAGCCAGTTGGGAGGTTATCGTGTTCTCGCCATTGTATCCCTAGCGGCGTACGTATGCGCGCGACCCTTTTTATTATACTTAGGTCACATGACCTTTACGCTACACGCCTGTTTCGTCACAGGCGCAACATTACATTCCTCCCCAACAAACATCAAAACAACAATAACAGATAACTCTCTGGGTTGCCTCCCAGGTCGGCATAAGAACCAACAGAGAAATGTTCGGCCACAATAAAATGAAACAATCTTACGTGAGGTAGTCTTTCAGGTGGCAGGAGGGTTCAGTGTTACCCCGCAGATTATGTTGTGACATACCACGGCTTTGAGAGTCCCGGCCTCCAATGTCCAGTGAGTTTTCAGTGGTCAGGGTTTCTGGAGAGTGACGGCTGTTGTCCACCGCCATACCAGCAGCTCCTCGGCACGGAGTTGACGCAGGGCTTTCTGACGCCCCGGCATCCTCAATGACCGTCCCAGCATCCACTCCACTTGGACCGGCTTCTTTCACTGGCCTGGTGTTGAGGCTATTCTCCAACCGGACAGGTGACGGCCCGGGCACTCTGGGGTGGTATTTCTTGAAGTGTGACACATTTTGTGTTATTCTTTCACTCCCTCGAGTGGCAATGATGCGGGTTCCCCTCACAGATACCACCGTCCATGGTTCTTTCTCATATGTCAAACGGAATTTGCCACTGGTAACACTACGTCCCCTCTCTGAATATGTGGCACGTGAGCATGTGCCTTCCGGCACCGGGCATCAATTAGGCTGTCCTTAGGGGTTTCCGGCTGCCACTCAGGGTGGTGAGGAATCGAATCGGTGATCACTCGCCCCATTAGAAGGTGGGCCAGGGCTATGCCGGTAGTGGTGTGTGGCGTTTGTCGGTAGCGCCTTAGAAAAGTAAATATGGCTAGCTCTAGGGCCTGGGCCTTATCATGCGCAATCCGAATTACTTTATTAGGGGTCCGCATGAATCTCTCCGCTTCCCCATTCGCCTGTGGCCACCGGGGTGTGATTCTTCGATGGTGAATGCCTAGGGACAGCAAATAGGAGGCAAACTCTTGGCTTTGGAAGGGAAATCCATTGTCCGTCCTCAGTTCTTGTATGAGTCCATGGGTGGCCATGATTTTCTCGAGTTTCGGTATGACCTCGGCAGCGCTGGGCACCGCTATTATTTCTACTTCGGGGTACTTAGAGTGGTCGTCAATAGCCACAAGGGTGTGGCGACCGTCAGGAAGGCTACCGAAATCTAGGCTGATTCGTGACCACAGGGCTCTCGGTCTGGGTTCCACAATGATGGGAGCAGGTCGGGGTGTTTCCCCGGTCACCTGGCAGACCACACAGGCCCGGACAGTGGCCTCTATGAGTTCGTCCATCAGCGGGAACCACACCTTGGTTCGAAGTCGTGACTTTGTTTTGACCATACCCTTGATGCCCAATGTGTGCAAGATCAATGACTCGCTTAGTTAGTGACGTCGGAATCACCAGCCGGTGTCCTCTCAGCAAGCATCCCGTGTCATCTTCAGGGAGCTCGTCTCTGACATGATAGATACTGTCCATAATTTGTTGGGCACTGGCCGTCAGGACTCTCCATTCCTCCTTAGCCTTGTGCCAGTTGCCATTCTGCAGGCCTGCCTTGGCTCATTGTAGACTCTCGTCTTGGCCCGTTGCTTCACGGAGGCTCTCCATGGAAAGTGTTATGGGGCAGGAGCGAGCGGTGACACACCGGACATACTCTTCCGTGTCAGCCGCATCTTCCATCTCCTGAACGGTGGCTGCCCGGGGATGTCGAGATAGGTAGTCGGCCGGGTTCCGAGAACCAGGTTGGTACTCTACTTTGCAATTGTAGTTCTGGAGCTGTTGCATCCACTTCTCGATCCGTGGCGGTGGCTTGGTCGAGGTTCACGAGAAGAGAGCTACCAGCGGCTTATGGTCTGTCGCTACCACAAAGGGTTTTCCGTAGACACACAGGTGAAAATGACAGCACCCCCAATGAATTGCAATGGCCTCTTTTTCGATTTTGGAGTATCTTTGCTCCATTTCAGTGAGAGAGCGGCTGGCAAACGCCACCGGGGCCCAATCCTCATTCGGGTTCCGTCTCTGCAACAGCACGGCCCCTAATCCTTCGGGGCCAGCGTCCACTGCTAATAGTGTCAGTTTTCTGGGGTCGAAAAAGGCAAGCGTGGTGGCCTCCGAGAGAGCGTCCTTGATTTTCTCAAATGCCTGGGCCTGGTCAGGGCCCCACTTCCAGGTGGTGGACTCTTTGGTGAGCTCCCTCAGTGGTAGGGTCAGATTGGCGAGATCCCAAATGAATCTCCGGCAATAGTTCACCATACCGAGGAAGGTGCGGACCTCGGTGACATTGGTGGGGGCAACGGCATCTTTTATGTCTCGAACCTTTTCCGGGTCTGGATTGACCCCCTCCGCGGAGAACGTGTAACCGAAGAATTGTACATTCCTGCGTAAGAACTTGCACTTTTCTCGATGAAGGGTGAGGCCAGCGTCCTGCAAGCGGCAAAGTACTTGAACGAGGCATTCGTTATGTTCTGGGATGGTTTTGGCATGTATCATAATGTCGTCACTGACATTGATGACGCCGGGGATATCCGCAATCAGTTCCTGTATGATGTTCTGGAAAACTTCAGCCGCGCTGGACACCCCAAAACTCAACCGTGTGTACCTGCGGAGCCCCACATGTGTTGAGAATTTTGTGATATTGCGGGACGCCTCGTCTAGCACCAGCTGATGGTATCCGGACCTCAGATCTAACTTAGAGAACCAACAGGCTCCGGCCATCTCCCAATTAGGTCGTCTATCGCGGGGGTAATATGGCGCTCCCGCTTGATCGCGACGTTGGACAGCCTCATGTCGACGCAGATCCTCACCGCGCCCGGCTGTTTGGGCTTCTGAGTGACAACGATCGGGGACACCCACGGGGTGGGACCGGATACTTTCTTGATCATCCCAGCGGCCTCCAATTTCTTGAGCTCTTCCTCGCCCAGGGGGCGGAAATGGAATGCTGTTCGCCGATGCCGTAAGGCCACAGGTTGGACGGTGGGGTCAATGTGGAGGTGTATCTCTTTTCCTTTGAATCTTCCGATCCCCTGGAATACCTCTGAGAATTCGGTGAGAAGGTGCTGAATGGATTCCTGGTGCACCCCGAAAGCAAATGTCACTACTCCCAAGTCCTCTGCCGCTCGGCACCCCAAGAGCATCCCTTGGCCATCTTCGGTGACATAGACGTTGGTGGTGATGGAATGGTCACCATGGGAGATAGACATTCGGAAACGGCCTCGTATCTTCAGAGGAGAGTCTTGACCATATGCAAATATGGTTATGGCCGAGGGGTGAAGGACTGGTGTCAGAAACCCCTTTTCCTGCTGCATTGTCAGTTCAAAAAGACGATTTCTCATCTCTCCAAAATTGCTTGTGAGCTATTATCCACGCTGGAAAAGACTGAGTCCTAGTTGGAGACTCTCTTTTCAATGTTTAATACACCAAATAATTCGTGCAGGAATCACGGGACAAGACTCGACCATGCCCACTTCCTGTAGAAGTGCGCGGTCTAGTCGTTTTTGCCCGAGACGCTTTTGAACTGCCAATGCGCCTGCGTGACCTTCGCGCGGCGCACTTCAACTGAAAGAAAGGTGCTGACAGGAGAGTTAATTCCGTGCTAGTCGTTCCTGAAGAGAATTGTGAGGTGTTTAGTCAGCGGTTCAGATAAAAATTATCAGGGAAGTCAGAGCAGTCGTTTTCTGAATTCATTGTTGGCATGTTATTCTAAACTCCAAAAACTATTTTTTCACAGAGAAAATTCTATTTTAAATTTACAAAAAGAGAGCAGCATTCTGAAGGCGAAGAGTAGTACTTCAAGTAAGAAGTTCGCCGAGGAATTAGTGAGTGAGAGAACGGCTATCAAATTATCCAGGGAGTAGCTTCTGTGAAGAGTAGCGGTCCAAGTTTCAAGTAAGCGTGTTCAGTCGCTTTCTATCTTTGATTGCAATAAGTTGTACTGGCCAGTGCTGGTTAGACGAGATTGTCAAATTTGAAGTTCAAGACTGGTACTAGATTCACCTAAGCCCAGAGACTAGTTTTGGAAGTAAAGAATCTAAAAATTGATTATAAAATAAAACTTCAGTCTTCTAAGGAGTTGAGGAAAGACTTTATTATTACTTATTCAAAAAGGATAAGTTACAGATAACCAAAGAAAGAAGAAAAAGATTAGCATGAAGAAACCTAACTAAAAGTTCATTGATCGAATTGGAGGAACTGATTACCAGAACAGAAAACAAAAAAACTATTTCTAGGTTCTTCCAGTGAATCAGATCATATAATTTTTAAGGACAAATTAACATCTATAACATACAAGCACAGGCAAAACTTAATAGAGAGAAGCAGCACTCAGGGCCTACACAGGTATATATATATATTAATAACTGAGAGAATAATACACTTCAGATCAGGGAGTCAGGAATAGTTAACTGTTTCTGTTTGCTGTTACAGGTACACTCTAAAGACACATTAAAGAGGAGCCAGAGTCCTGAGGCAGTCTCTCTTGTTTGTCTTCCACTTCCCCTTTCCTCCTGGTTGAAGTTAGTGGCAGTTGTTATCACCTGTCGTGGGCTTTGATTGGAGGGAATTGAGGCAAGTCATCTGCTCCTGAGAAGATCGCCTTTAGAAATTAAAAGAGTCTGACAGATTGAAGTGCCTCCCTCTTAATTGAGGATTAAAGATCTTCTCCTGGGCAGTATGACAGAAGGATTAGATTTAAAGGCCTTGACCAACATCTTAGATGGAATGCAGAAACAATTAAATAATGCTTTAGAAGAAAATAAATCTTTGAGAGAAGAAGTTAGGAGATTTAGTCAAGAATCCATTCAAACTAGACAAAAATTTGATGAGTTAGTGTCTTCAGGTTCATTTTTTAAAGGACCCCAATCTCAGTCTAGTCAGCCATCCTCCTCTGACATCTCTACTCAGGTGATTCATGCAATCTCACCTATCATACCTCTCGTGCCCCCAGAGCGATTTGGTGGAGACCCTCAAAAGGCACAGATATTTTTAACCCAGTGCTCCTTGCATTTTTTGTGTAGACCTGTGATATTTTCTGAAGATCAATCTAAAGTGGCTTGGTCAATGTCTTTGGTCACTCGAAACGATCCAGTATTATACAATTTTGAACATTTTTAAATAGAATTTTTGCGAATTTTTGATCGACGTTCAGCCTCTCAAGCAACTGGCAATGAGTTATTAGAACTCAAGCAAGGAAAAAGAGATTTGGTGGGGTATTTAGCGCACTTTTACAAGCTAATTGTTGAAACAAATTGGCCAGAGGAAAAAAGAGCTGCCATCTTCGACAGAGGATTAAAAGACGAGTTGAAGGATGCCCTGGCTCAAGACGACCCACAGAAGTCTCAGAACTCATTGATTTAGTGTTACAACTTGCTCATAGATTGAGTCAGCGACGTAATGAAAAGAGAAAAGAAATTCGCCCACTACCTCCTCGTTTTGATCGGTTTAAATCCGAAGGTCACAAAGTTTCAGAGAATACAACCACAGAAGAGCCTATGCAGATTGGGTCTGTCAGAGGTCCTCTAATTAAAGAGGAAAAAGAGCGTAGAAGAAGTTCTCAGCTATGTTTGTATTGTGGATTGGCAGGTCATTTTGTGAAAGAGTGCCCCAAAAGACCCAAAACATCTCAGTCGGAAAAAGGTCGGCTTCACCTGTAGAAGGAGTTGCACAGGGGGAAGCAAAGATTAAGACAGCTCCAGAATTGCAGCAAGTAGCAAATACCCTACAGTCGGCTGCGCCTCATTTGTTGGTTTCTTTTACTATGCAATTCCGTGGTCAAGAAATAAGCAAGGTCTCTGTGATGATAGACTCTGGGGCAACCGGAAACTTTTGTGACATCAGATATGCTCGGCAAATCGGAATTGAGTTTGTAGAGAATAAGATTTTGGAGACGGTCCGAGCAGTGGATGGGACCAATCTATCATCTGGGCCAATCACACACGAGACTGAGATGATCCGACTAACGGGACTACATGGTCATGCTGAACTGATAACATTCAACTTGATCGATGCACCACAACTTCAGTTAATTCTTGGCTTACCTTGGTTAACTGAACATAACCCGCGAATAGATTGGAGCAAAAGAACTGTCGTGATGGACTCTCCTTTTTGTAAAGAAAATCGCTTTGGTGGGCATCAGAAGTCTTGCGAGGAATCACCAGTCAAGAGTCTAATCCACTATTCTGCTCAAATTTGTGCCGTGGAAACCAAGTAAATTCCTGTGGAATATCAAGATCTATCAGCAGTATTTGACATGAAAGAAGCAGAGAAACTCCCTCCCCATCGTCCATATGACTGCAAGATTGAGATAGAACCCGGAGCAGTTTTGCCTTGCAGTCGTATATATCCCCTCACAGAGACTGAAAATCAATTTTTGAAAACTTATTTGGACCAACATTTAGCTAATGGATTTATACGTCCTTCCCAATCCCCAGTATCCTCTCCCCTATTTTTCATCCCTAAGAAAAATGGAGATCTTCGTGCCTGCATTGATTACAGGGCCCTGAATCAAGTAACAATTAAGAATCGCTACCCCCTTCCTCTGATTTCAGTATTGCTGGATCAAGTGAAAAATGCCAAGGTGCTTACTAAATTGGATTTACGTGGGGCATATCATTTGATTCGAGTAGCTCCAGGCGACGAGTGGAAGACGGCTTTTCGAACCCGTTATGGCTTATTTGAATACCAGGTAATGCCATATGGTTTATGCAATGCCCCCGCCACCTTTCAGCACTTTGTGAACGACATTTTAGGAGAATTCTTGGATCGAGTGGCAGTGGTCTACATCGACGATATTTTGATCTTCTCCGAAAACACAGAAGATCATGTTACTCATGTGAGATCCATATTAACTATATTACTTGAAAACCATCTATAAGTAAAACTGGAGAAGTGTGCGTTCCATGTCAAGAAGGTTGAATTTTTAGGATTTGTGTTGTCCCCAGAGGGAGTCAGCATGAATTTGGCAAAGGTCAGAGCAGTGCAGGAATGGCCTCCCCCAAAAATGTAAAAGAGATTCAAAGCTTCGTTGGATTTTCACATTTTTACAGAAGATTCATTCCCGACTTTTCTCACAAGGTGGCTCCTATTACTAAGCTGCTCAGGAAAGGAGTAAAATTTATTTGGAGTGAGGAAGCCGAAGAAGCCTTCCAATTTCTGAAAAAATCTTTTACTCAGGCTCCAATCTTATTACATCCAAGAATTGAAAAACCTTTTTATGTGGAAGCAGATGCGTCCGATATTGCTATTGGAGGAATACTGTCACAGCGTCATCAGAATACTGGCCAGTTGCATCCTGTGGCCTATTACTCAAGGAAGTTAACCCCTCCGGAATGTAATTATTCAATCGCTGATAAGGAGTTGCTTGCAGTAAAATGTGCATTTCTAGAATGGCGACACTATTTGATGGGGGCTAGGCACAAGGTCAGGGTGTTCGCAGACCATAGAAATTTGCAATTTATCAAATCTGCTCGCACTTTATCTGCTAGACAGTTGCGTTGGTCTTTGTTTTTTGCAGATTTTGATTTTGTAATAAATTTTCGGCCAGGTACAAGCAACACAAAGGCAGATGCATTATCCCGAATCAATTCAGATTCCCAAGAGTCAAAGATGGTACCACAGACTATTATACCTAAAGAAAAAATAATCTCAGTCCCCAGTAAATCTGATTTTTCAATTGAAATTAAAAAGGCTATGACAAATCGTGAAATGATTCAATGGACCCAAGAACAAGAAGGCAGAGAGATTAAAAATGGCCTTCCATATCAGGATGATCGACTATTTCTTCCAAATGAGGAGCTTAGAGAAAAGGCCTTGAAGTCTTGCCATGATGATCTGCTTGCAGGTCATAAGGGAGTTCAAAAGACAATTGATTTAGTGGAGAGAAATTTTTGGTGGCCAAAGATGAAGCCGCAGATACGACAATTTGTATCCACTTGTGAGAGATGTTTAAAAGGAAAATCGGATCGAATGGCACCGCAAGGCTTATTGATGCCCATGCCCACTCCACCACATCCGTGGCATACAGTTTCAATGGATCTTATTGTTGATCTCCCTCCTAGTCATGGATATAATACTATTTTGGTAATGGTTGACACTTTTTCCAAGATGGCTCATTTTGTTCCTTTAAAAAGGGTGCAACAAGCATGTTAATTGGCTCAGATATTCTTTCAACATATTGCGAGATTGCATGGGATTCCCAAGGTTTTGGTGTCAGACCGTGGCTCTCAATTTGTTTCACACTTTTGGAGAGCTTTTACTAAAAGATTAGGAATTGATGCCCGTTATTCCACCAGTTTCCATCCAGAAACTGACGGTCAAACAGAGAGAGTCAACCAAGACTTAGAACAGTATCTTCGACTGGGCAGCTGAGTTTGCTTACAACAATGCGAAGCATTCTTCTACTGGGAACTCTCCTTTTTATTTAAACTATGGCAGGCATCCAAGTTTAATATTAGAAAAGGAAGAAGGTCCAGTCCCAGCGGTAGAGGAATTTGTCAAAGAAGTGCAAAATTCATTGATGCAAGCAAAGGAGAATTTAATTAAGGCTAAGGCTTCTTATAAAATGCAAGCAGATAAAAGAAGAAGAGCATGCCCAGTTTTTAATCCAGGGGATAAGGTTTGGTTATCTACTAAGAACCTTAGAACAAAAGAGAATCGTAAGTTTCAACCTCGATTTATTGGCCCCTTCAAAGTAATCAAGATGATAAACCCAGTAACGGTCAAGATACATTTACCTTCATACATGAAGATACACCCAACATTTCATGTTTCATTGTTAAAAAAGAGTCCACCTAATGTAAGACTTCAGTCATCACCTAAGCCTATTTTAGTGGATTCTGTAGAAGAGTTTGAGGTACACAAGATGTTAGATTAAACTGTCAGGAAAGGTAAATTGTATTATCTGATAGATTGGAAGAACTTTGGTCCCGAGGAGAGATCATGGGAGCCATCTACTAATGTTCATGCTCCAAGACTCATAAAAGAATTCCACAAAACTAACCCAACAAAACCAAGGTTGAGAGGACGTTTTTCGGTGGGGGGTACTGTCAGAAACCCCTTATCCTGCTGCATTGACAGTTCAAAAAGACGATTTCTCATCTCTCCAAAATTGCTTGTGAGCTATTATCCACGCTGGAAAAGACTGAGTCCTTGTTGGAGACTCTAATTTCAATGTTTAATACGCCAAATACTTCGTGCAGGAATCACGGGACAAGACTCGACCGCGCCCGCTTCCTGTAGAGGTGCGCGGTCTAGTCGTTTTTGCCCGAGACGCTTTTGAACTGCTAATGCGCCTGCGCGACCTTCGCGCGGTGCACTTCAACTGAAAGAAAGGTGCTGACAGGAGAGTTAATTCCGTGCTCGTCGTTCCTGAAGAGAATTGTGAAGTGTTTAGTCAGCGGTTCAGAGAAAACTTATCAGGGAAGTCAGAGCAGTCATTTTCTGAATTCATTGTTGGCATGTTATTCTAAACTCCAAAAACTATTATTTCAAAGAGAAAATTCTATTTTAAATTTACAAAAAGAGAGCAGCATTCTGAAGGCGAAGAGTAGTACTTCAAGTAAGAAGTTCGCTGAGTAATTCGTGAGTGAGAGAACGTCTATCGAATTATCCAGGGAGTAGCTTCTGTGAAGAGTAGTACTCCAAGTTTCAAGTAAGCGTGTTCAGTCGCTTTCTATCTTTGATTGCAATAAGTTGTACTGGCTAGTGCTGGTTAGTGGAGATTGTCAAATTTGAAGTTCAAGACTGGTACTAGATTCACCTAAGCCCAGAGACTAGTTTTGGAAGTAAAGAATCTAAAAATTGATTATAAAATAAAACTTCAGTCTTCTATGGAGTTGAGGAAAGACTTTATTATTACTTATTCAAAAAGGATAAGTTACAGATAACCAAAGAAAGAAGAAAAAGATAAGCATGAAGAAACCTAACTAAAAGTTCATTGATCGAATTGGAGGAACTGATTACCAGAACAGAAAACAAAAATACTATTTCTAGGTTCTTCCAATGAATAAGATCATATCATTTTTAGGGACAAATTAACATCTATAACATGCAAGCACAGGCAAAACTTAATAGAGAGAAGCAGCACTCAGGGCCTACACAGGTATATATATTAATAACTGAGAGAATAATACACTTCAGATCAGGGAGTCAGGAATAGTTAACTGTTTCTGTCTGCTGTTACAGGTACACTCTAAAGACGCATTAAAGAGGAGCCAGAGTCCTGAGGCAGTCTCTCTTGTTTGTCTTCCACTTCCCCTTTCCCCCTGGTTGAAGTTAGTGGCAGTTGTTATCACCTGTCGCGGGCTTTGATTGAAGGGAATTGAGGCAAAGTCATCTGCTCCTGAGAAGATCGCCTTTAGAAATTAAAAGAGTCTGACAACTGGCCTTGGATTCATGGTGCTGTGGAGCACCGACGCCATGATATTGATGGTGGTACCTGTATCAACAACTGCCGTGACATCCTGAGATCCCACTCGAATACTGCATTGGAGTAGACGCCGCGCTTTTCGTGTTGTGGTGCCAATCATGTGGACTTTGTGCACTACCCTCTCTTTCTCCTCATCATCGTCCATGTCGCTGGGTCCTCTTTCTACTTCAGTCAGGGCATTCGCCACTTGGCGGGGCTTGCGGAACCTCTTTGACCTGCACACCTTCTCAAAGTGATTAAACCGTCTGCACCCTGAGCACCTCTTGTCTTTCGCGGGGCACTCGGCCGCCGGATGTGGTGATCCTCCGCAGTATCCGCATGATTTGGATTGTCCAGAGGTGGAGGTTCCTGGTCCTTTCTTGCCCCATCTCGTTGAAGGTTTGGTCGTTACGGCGTTCACTGGCTCGGTTTTTACTGGTGCTTGGAGGGCTGCCTCCATGTGCGCCGCTCACGCTTTTGACAGTTCTTTGCTCCATCCCAGGGTTAGTATATCCGCGAGGGACTTTCCGGACTCTTCTAGTATGCGTCTGCGGAGCTTGGCTGATGCACAACCTTGGATTATCTGCCCATGAATCTCTTCTATTTCGTTGCGGAACCCACACGTGGATGCTAGGTTTTTAAGTCGGGCATGATATGTGTCTATTGACTCCTCGGGGAGCTGACGCGATTGCCTAAATATGAACCTCTCGTAATCTTGATTGGCCATCGGTTCGAAGTGTTCATTGAGAGCATCTATCAGTGTATGGTGGTTCAAGGGTGTGGCCTCTACCAATGTTTTGGCGATTTGGATGTCATTGCCTCCCAAATGTAGCAGCATCGCTCATTTCTGGTCCTTGTGGACCTTGGTAGCTTCAAAGAAGATAAGTAGGCGGTCCACGCAATCCTTCCGTTTGGGCGCTAGCGATGAGGGCGACCCCTCCACTATAAAAGGCTCTATGGGTGGTATTGTAGCCATGTTCACTGCCTTGACTCGTGTCCCTCCTGGCTGCTATGCTTCTTTGGGATATGTGTGATGTTCAATGCGTATGGGCCTTCCCCCTCACTGGGGTTCTCACCACTCAAGGTAGCCCACGTCAGTCACAGCACTATCCCTCCGGGGCTGGAAAATCTTGTTTCTTGTGGAGACCTTCCCTCCTCCTGTCAGTGGGCCCCTCGTCAGTGCTGTAGCACCCTGGCTCACTGTGTTGTGGGCCTCACTTCTCCACCCCCCACAGCCAGGGGTGTGCCAGTACGCACAATGTGCTCTGGGGGCAGCTCCCGCCCTGATCTGTATCCTGGGCTGAGTAGAAGCAGGAGTCAGGGGCCATCAAACGTTTATTGGCTGCAGAGAGCAGTGGCCGGAGGACACTCTTGCAGGCGAGGCCTGAACCATGGGCCGGTAGGCCGAAGCTCTGCACTTCACTCGTGCCGAGTCAGGGGAGGGGCAGCGCCACATCTCCTAACCTTGCGGGGCAATGATTGATGGAGCGATACTTCTGTGCCGATGATCGGGCGCTCCGATGGTAGTGCTCGCGGCCGCCACTCCGATGCGCAGCTCGTCGGCGAGGGCACGCCCACCCTTGTCGCCAATTGTGGTGTTTTGTGGCCGGTGCCATGGGGCAGCCGGCACCAGGTAGGCCGATGGTGATGACTAGGGTCGTTGGCCTTAATAACATACGGGAGCCAGTTGTGAGGTTATCGTGGTCTCGCTGTCGTAGCCCTAGCGGTGTACGTAAGCGTGCGACCCTTTTTATTATACTTAGGTCACATGACCTTTACGCTACACGCCTGTTGCATCACAGGCGCAACATTACTGTGCTTGGTAATCAGGTAAGTGATTAAGGCTTGTGTGTGTTTCAGTTGCGAGTGACAGAGAGCATTAAAAAGGATGCAGTAAAATAGAAAACAGATTGAGAATTGCCATTACATTGTAAGCAACAATGGAAGTTAAGTCCCTTTTAAATGCACTGATCAATGTGTGAAAGAGCCTATGAAGCCGGACCTTGACCACGCTCTCCAGGACCCGATCTGTGTAATTCTTTTTCCCATCCCTGTATGTGGGAATGACCTTGCATTCACTGTTGATAGAAAACTTCCCATTGTTAGGGGGAGAATCTCTCTCCTCCCCTTCATTTACAGAAGGCTGCAAATATGTAGAAAACATCTACTTATTATTCTGTATATATAAGTGTTCCTAAACAATGTTAAAACAGTTTACTTGCAGGCAGGTGATGAGAATGTCTCAGGTGATTAAAAATATGGCAGGCGTATGAGGTTTCATTCTGATTTCTCTGCCTATAAAGGTGTATTGCCATTAAAATCAACCTGATGCAAATAACACCATGGCACAGCCTCTCTTTATGTACTCTGTCTAATGGTTGTGTAATGATTTGGGTTTGGTTATTTCCCAGGGTATTGGATGTGACTTTTGTTTTATGTTGGAGTCTAAGAATTTGGGGCAGTGACATTACTTTGATAGGCTTGCTTCTGAGTAGTAGCAGAGAGTTGAGTCTATGTGGAAATAGACTGCTTGGGCTTGTTCATCATCAGTGAAAGAAGACTCTTCAATAAAACTAATACCAAGGTTGTGTTTTATGTGGACAGATGGCACCAGGTCAGGAGGAGTTGATGTGTCAAAGGAAGTGCTAGAGGGTGTGAAGTGTAAATATAGTGACACATGATTCACTTTGGATTTAATGTAGTTTGTTTTTGTGGCCACAGTTCGATGGTTAGGGTTCATCAGTCTGTTATATTAAAATTTGATGGACAGTGTTTTTTTCTGCCATTTTGTATTTGATGAAACAGAAGAGCAAACAGATGCTTGCACCATTTTTGTTCTCTATTGAAAAAAAAAAAACATGAAACAAGTTTGCAATCCAGTTTTCAGCACATCCTGATCCCATGCGTGATTAAATGCTTTGCAGAGGGTGCCTTGCTACCTATCAGTGGAATTTGTAATAGCATCACTCTAAGATATACTTTAGGGCACAAATCGGGAGGTAAATTAAGAAGAAAGCAAAAAAGAGCAAAATCTAAAAAAGTCAGCAATTAAATATTGTAGTGTACAATGAAAAAAAAGCAGAACATGTACTTGCACGTAGGTTCAGGGCCACAGGCTTCATATGACAACTGTAGAAAGAGGGAAGAAAGACGGTGTTTTCTCTTAAGTACATCTTCACCGTTTATCAACATTTTCCTTGCCTCAGGACTTAGCTACATGAAAGGCTATCTTGCAAACAGTAGGTCTCATTTAACTTTAAATAGCATCAATGCGTTTGATGGTAATAAACTATAAATATAAAAACATTCAAGATGTGTAAACATGTGTACATTTCAGCTAGGTATTTGCTGGGCATCCTATTTCTGATGTCTGGAGTAGTAGGATGTTGATAACAAGCATTGGCTGCGCGGCAGTAAAAGTAACGCCATGCGGCCGTAAAAGCGAAAGTCATCGCGATCGATCTGAAAGCGAAAGTCATCGCGATGACACACTAAAGCACGTGTTTTCAAAGTGCTGCTGAAGGCTAGTGGTTCGCGCGTGGACGCTCGCGTGAACGCAAGCGCTAGGGCAGCCAGCAGCACTTTGAAAACTCCCCTCCAAAATATCTCTCTGAGCCAGCGCATGCGCTGGGCTCAGCAAGACCTAAAAAGGAGGGGGAGAATTATAAACCCTACCTCATCCTCCTCAAAAATGTTGTAAAAACACAAAAAGAGGTAGAGCTTGAAACAGTCGTACTATATCTCCTCACCGAATGTAGTTGATTTAAGAGAGCACACCAACTTTGCAAAAGCTGGCCTCACCCACAACAAGTTGTGGCATGCTTCATCATAGGGCTGCTTCTAACGCCTCTGCGCAGACCAACACTAGAGGCGGAGCAATAGGGAGGGGTAAACAATACAACAGTGATAAAGAGAAAAGGAAAAGACAGATAGAGTGAATCCAAGGAGGCCAGGATTTCCCGGAGGGAGTCTTGATGCAGGGTTGGCAGCTTGTCATCCTCAGAAAGGTTCCTCATCTGGGACAGAGAGCTGGTCAGGAAGTGTTGATTCTCCCTCTGAAATGGAATTGAGATATGTTAATGGTGATCATAGTTAGATGTTGGCATGCATTATCTGGCTAACATACAGACTTTATTCTCGTTCACTTTCCGTTCTACATTGACGCGTGGGCCATATATTGCTTATAGTCATTGAGGCCTAGTTGCATTGTTGTTACCTTTTAGATAGCAGTATATCAGCATTGTTCAATGACCACTGTGTGAAAAGGATGACTTTTCCTGTCATGACACATATTGTATGTACACGTATTGGCTGGGCTGTCAGTAAGCTGAGACCGCATATGCCTCGGTGATTACCTAACTCTTACATGATGGCTATACTGATTGTGGTTTCACGTACTCATACCACTACTGTGCACATTGGCCCAAGTCCCAAGGGTGCCTGCATTCCCTGTGCCCATTACTCAGCCCACAGCTCCTGGTAAGGTGATGTGGGTTTGATCATGTATTTGATTTGATACAGCAGTCTGCCTTTCACATTGCTTTGCTGTCTTGCATGCACAATGTGCTTTCATGTGTCCAAGGGTTACATTTTCACACACATCCAGATGTCTCTACACAGCTGGCTACCTTGCTTCACTGCAGGCATGTATGAGAATATGTGCTCATTCTTGGTTTCCGATATGTGTATACTCATGTGATTTCATTGCATACACACTTGGTTCCATAGTTGTGGGCGGTGGGCACTGTGTACCGACTCTGAGGAGATGGGCACTGTCAAACTAGGTTGATTGCTAGCACTGATGCTCCCCCCTTTTTATCACTGCCAGAATTGTTTATCTGCAGAGTATCACAAATTGTTTTACTCAGGGCTGCTCACTTGTACGTATACATGTCTTCCCTGACAATCTTCATTTGTGCCCAGGAATTCAACTTACTGTCACACACCTATGGAAGCCAGTTCATACATTGACTCTCATGTGACTCTGACACCAATAAAATGCAGTGATACATATACAATTGGCTGACATGGCTGCCTGTATTTAAGGGCTATGGGTCAAGCTGTACCCCAGATGCTAGTAGTGCCGGAATTGGTGACATGTACCAATCCAGTGCTTGCCACACTACTAGGCCCACACACCTCACTCTCCAGCCATCCCTGAATTCTGCCCTTTGTGGTGGCAATCTCATTCCTCCTTGCACTTTACAAATCCCTGTTTCACATCCCCCTACTTTCACAGATGTGGCATGGTAAGACCTTTCTTTTTAGACTAAATCCTGCCATTTGCTACACCTTCACCCAGGTCAACATCACATGTGGGAGGTAGTACACCAATGGGCTCTTCTCTGTAATCCATTCCACCTGCGATACAAGTGTGACACTCAGATACAACTGTGCATGTGTATTGGCCATGCTACCTTCCAGTACACACGTCCCTACTCACTTCATTGCTATGCAATGTCTCAACAATCAGACACAGTGGCAATTCAATGTGCTCAGACACACCTACAATGCACTGCAGTACCAAGGGCACACACCATGGGGCTTATTTATGATAGGCTTCTGCCGCCAGAGCATCCTTATTTTGATGCTCCAGTGGCGCAAGCCGCGCAAAGCTTTGACCTATGCCAGTTCCCTATAAATGGGGGCCCATGTTTTCTTTCAACACACATGGTCCAGTGGTATGCATTACTTGCATTCAACCCCACCTCCAGTTTCAAATTGTACATGAAAGAAGTTTGGGTAGCCCCTACAGTGGCAGGTGACAACTGTGTGCTCTCACCCCACACGTTGTGAAAGCTTCATGCAGTGTAGTTTCATGCTGAGTATACACATGGCTGTTCACTTTTTCCTATGTGTTGAAACTTCACATGGCCCACACCTGTGGCCTCTCTCAGGTGAGGAGTTTATCATCTGACAAGCCCATTCCATTCCATTGCTTTGCAGTCCTGATTTGGGTGCATAGGCCCAAGTTAGGCACACGAGTCTCATGGAACAAGGTGGCCTGTATTGTCACAGTCAGGTTGGGCAGACGTCAACTATCCATGCATGATGTGTTGTTCCAGACCATGTTTTTTGCTTTTTTATTGAAGCCAATTATTCATGATGTGGGCAGTGGACTAAAACTACATGCAGCACCCAATCGTCAGTCACCTATGTCATTTATGACCAAGAGAATGTCCCTGTGTGCAAATCTCAACTTGCACCCCCTGCCCAGTGGTGCCTCCCTTCAACAGGGTGTATAGAACAACAGTACACAGTTGGAGCTGCACCACATGCAGACAAACATATAAACTGAGACAATGTCAAAATAAAACAGTGTGATATGACACTTCCTTATGAATAACAGTGTCTATACAGTCCATAGGTTATCATTTCTTCCTTTATTTAATTGTGTTCAATTCTTAAAAAACCATCAGCCAACGCGTTTCGTCCATTTAAACATTGGATTTCTTCAGGGCCGCTAAAAAATCAAACACCTATATGCTCCAAAGTTCAGGGCACAATTCTAAATTTAGTGCAGAAATATGGCTTATGCACAGGACTGTTCCAAATGGCAGCCCTAATCATAAAGAATAAGTAGAGACAAGTTCCCAAACTGCGATGAATTGAAATAAGACATGTAGGCGTTGTTGTCAGATTGAAGCGAATGGCATCTGGATGCAAAACACAATAAGAGATGCACCGCTTAGTGGAGATTATCCACTCATCCTGCGCACTACAATGTCAGCCCGTTCCGTCGCATTAGAAACTCTCCGGTGAGAAGATTGACCAAAGTCAGGCACACAAGTCTCATGAAATGAGGAGGCTTGCATTGTCACAGTCAGGTTGGGCAGACTTCGACTATCCATGCATGATGTGTTGTTCCAGTCCATGTTTTTTGCTTTGTTTTGTGGGACTTGTCGGTCTAGAGACTGATAATATACATTCCACTATAATATAAGTCCCAGTCAGTATGCAAAGATTACCCTGGTATGGTGCAGCACATCACACATGGAATGGAAAAAACTTGATGGAGCTGGACTGAGCTGTGCAACATGTTACTAGGCAGTGTGACTTACATTTATGTGATGTTTAACTGTATATGAGAAATGTTATTACCCTATCCCTTGCACTTAGCACAGTGGGATGCAGGGACATAGCTGGCTGTGCTGCAAAACATGACCTTTTTACCTCTATTGCCCCTTGTTGCCACTTTCCTGTAGGTATTGTTGGACTGCGTGCCCCGCATTGTCTTGTCTGGGGACTCCTGCCACCAACTCCCCTGGGATGACAGCTACCACCTGCTCCTCCAAGGGGTCAAGTTCCTACTTGTCCACACAGCCTCCTCCTCTGATCTGCATGGCGTCTGTAAGGCCTGGCATCCATGGTGTGGTTTCTCCCTGACCTTTTGCCTCCTAAACTTCAATATTTCCGATCCCATTTTTTATTGTTTTAGGATTGTGGGCACTTTACTACTTCTAACCAGTGCTAAAGTGCATATGCTCTGTACTCTAAACATGGTAAATTTAGCTTATCCCCAATTATCATATTTTATTTCCTTGTAAGTCCCTAGTAAAGTGCACAGTGTGTGCCCCAGGCCTCTAAATTAAACACCACTAGGCGGCCTGCAGCACTGATTGTGCCACCCATTCAGTAGCCCTTTAAACATAGCTCAGGCCTGCTATGGCAGAGCCAGTGTGAACAGTTCTAAACTGGCATTTCGACCTGTCTAGTTAAACTATTTGCCAGACCCAAACACTCCTTTTTATTACTTGTAGGAAGAGTGCATATAAAAGGTAGGACATGTACCTTTGAGTTTTACATGTCCTGGTAGTGAAAAACTGACTGCTAAATTGATTGTCCACTAATGCAAGGCCTATCTCTCCCAGAGGTTAATATCGGGATTGCCTTAAATCATCTTTTAAATGTAACTTCCCTTTGGGAGCAGATAGAAGATTGAAGTTTAGGGTCTTTGGACTCACAAAATTAAAAAACACATCTTTTAGTAAAGTTGGTTTTTAAATTGCAGGTTTGAAAACACCACTTTTAGAAAGTTGCCATTTTCTGTGCCTCTGCCTGTCTCTGAATACACATCTGGGTTAGGGTGAAAGCTGGGCTTTGTGCATTCCCTCTAGACAGTCACACAGAGGGAGCTGAGGTGTGACATCTGCATCCTGATGGCCCATCACCAGGCTGATGGGCCTCACTGCAGTAGATTAGGTGGGATGGGTCTGACACCTGCATCTGAATAGGGATGTGCCGGTCCCCACACAAAAAGCTGTGTACTCCCCTGTAGTGCATCTGAAGCCAGGGAAAGAAGGGCATGGACCTTGTGAAGATCAAAGGCCTCTTTTGTTGTCTCCACCCACTTCAAAGACACACTTTGGTATAAATTCTGGACCTCTGACACCCCCAAACTAGTTCACATTGGGGCCCTGAGGAGACTCTGCAACTATGAGGAGTTGCGCTTCCAGGAGGGACTGCTACTTTGTCACTTTCTTTGCTGTGTTGGCCTGCTGCCTGCCGATTGCTGTGCTTCCAGGAGGGACTACCACTCTGCAGTGTGCTTTGTTGTGTTGGCCCACTGCTTCTGCAGTGATGTGGGACTGAACCTGTCCTCTACATCCTAAAAAGAACTCCGCGGGCATGGTGGCTTGCTCCCTGTTCTCTTCGAGGTCTCAGGGACATCCTCACTATCTGCCTACATTGTTTGTTTCCTGCAAACGTTTCCCCGACTTGGACTGGTACTCCATGCTGAGGGGAAGCTTGAATCCTTGTGTGGTAGACTATCCCTTTCCTAAACCAGCACGAGTGGAGCACTTAATTGTTTTACGGTCCCAGCATGTGTGGTTAGCTCTTTTGCCTCTATGACTCTAGCGCAGGGAGCACTGCATCATTTCCACGGACCCAGCACGTGTGCCACACTCTTTCACCTCTGTGACTTCAGCTCAGGGAGCACTGCATCATATCCTTGGATCCGGTGTGTATGCTGCACTCCATTGCTTCAGTGTTCCCAACACAGGAGTACCTCTCCTCTACCTTCCGAAGCCGGCCCAGAAAAACCACAGGGTTGCTTGGCAATTAGGCCTGGGCTAAAAATCCGTTCCGCTCGCGGAAATTGCGATAATTTGACATTTTCACGTTCCGTGGAGAGCGCGTAAATGTAAAAATTTCCGCAATCCGCATTTTACCGGAAATTTTTTGCTTGCTCACGCTGTACAATAATACATTCTTGAGTGCGCGCGATCGCCTTACCTGAATCCCTGCATTCGCCGACAAGTTTTCCCAATCCGGTCGCGTTCTCCATGAGATGTTGGATTGTTGGTAGCCATTTGCGCTGTCTCGCGACAGTTCGCGCCCGCAGTAACATCATTCATCGCGCGATCACGTTTTTTTTCTCACGATCATGCACCGCGAGACAATTGAAAACAAGATGGCCGCGCCTGCGAGGAACCGCATGGGTAAGTTGGTGAGCCGCGACCACGCAGAACATACCGCGAACGGGTGGGAAAAAAACTTCTGCATCTTCGCGATATTTCCGCGTGTTTGCGAAGATTTTTAACATCCGCCCACCCCTATTGGCAACCCAGTAGCCCAGTGAAGTCTGGCTTGGGCCGCCGTGTATACTTTAAAAGAGTGTAGCATCACCATAATTCCTCCAAAAGGAGTGCCCACTTTTCTGTTGGCACTTTGATTCCTCATGGAAATAAACTATTGACGTTAAAAATTGCATATCTTTTGATGTACTGATTGGATTTTTGTCGTTCTAGTCTTGTCTTAATCAGATAAATATCTTCTATTTGTCTAATCTCGTGTGGTGTCTTTTTGTGGTGTATTTCACTGTGTTAATGTAATTTACTGTTGCACAAATACTTTATACATTGCCTCTTTGAAAAGCCTGCTTTCTCTGTGCCAAGCCAGCAGAAGGTGAGCACAGGTTATCTTATGTGTTTATCTGACTTACCCTGACTAGAGTGGTGGGTTCTGCCTGGCTTAGGTGCACACCCTAGCCAACCAGAATCCCCATTTCTAAAAGCTGCCTTCAGGTTACTAGTCAGTTTCTCATTTGTCCTGCACTAATAATCATGCCAGATCTTCTTGCAGTCAGTAACTGTCCTCTTAGCTTGTCCAACACTGTTGATCTTAGCCACTACGGACTGCCAAATGGGCTCTTTCTTTCCTAATGGCAATTTGGAGGTGACACAGAGATAATGCTCATGATCTGTCACCTCTGTGATCAGGATGTAATTCTCCTCCTCACTAAAGTTACACTTCCTCTTCCCCTGTGAGTCTATCTGGACATCCTGACTGGTGCTGGGGCTGTTGGGGTCGCGTCCCTGGCTGCTGTTCTCTGATTCCTGCTCCATGTCTGCTGTCCACGAGTTGATGTTTTTTTTCTCTTCAACAGCATCATTTTTGGTGGCTTTTTGGTTGATGCGCTCAAAGGTGATGCAAAATTGGGTTGCATTGTTTTACGTGCCGCTAACCAGCCTTAAGTCACTTTGCCTGCACATGCATCAGTTTTCACTACCTCAGCCGTCCCACGGATGTGTCACTTTTCTTTGGCAAACCATCTGACCTAAGCCATGGGGCACTTTCCCATAAATATGGTGCATCCATGGCATTAAAAAATTACGGAACTAAGCACAAATATTTCTGACGCACCTCTGCCTTAAAGCAGCGATGTGTCAGTTTTTGTAAATGAGGCCCTTAGACCTTTTGCATGGACTGGCCTATGTTAGGCTCCAACACATCTTAAGAGTTACTCGCGGGTGGGCCAGGGCCCAGAACACAGCCCAAGGGTGAGTCATTCATTTTTCCAGGCAGCGGGCATGCATGGAGCTCCCTCCCCAGACTCTCCATTGGCCCAGGGACCCCATCCCCTGACCATATATGAGGTAAAGTGTGACACCATTTCCGACCTCCAAAGAAAAGGATACAGCAGGACCGCCTTTGTGCAACTCCGCCAGTGAGGGTTTGCTCTCCCCCCTCCCAGTGCCCATGTCTGAGGGTAGTGTTGTGGCCACCAGGCAGCTACACCCTGTCTACAGAGAGTGGGCCGTGCAGAGCTGCTGGCTACTGCAGCAGCAGCAAAAGAGGCAGTCAGTGGTGGGCTCCATCGACTGCCCCAAATGTTGAGAGCATGTGGGGTGCCTGGGTGGGACCCGTTCCTCCTCCCCCCCCCAAAAAAAAGAAAATCCACGTTATGGACTTGGCTCATTTTGCAGGGTCATCCCAGAACTTTTTTTCTTCCTCCTGAATTTTTTCTGACCTATTGTTGGTGGTTTTATGACTCTGGGCACTTTATCACTGCTGATCAGTGCTTAAGTGCATGTGCTCTCCCTTAATTTACCTGTGAGTCTCTTGTAAAGTGGTATCCTATATACCCAGGGCCTGTAAATGAAATGTTACTAGTGGGTTTGCAGCACCGTTTGCGCCACACACCGAAGTAGCCTTTCAAACCTGTCTCATGCCTCTGCAACTGCAGGTCCTGCGCGCGCAGTTTACTGCCGCTGCGACATGGCATAAAAAGTGGTTGCCATGTCTGCAACTCCCCTTTTACTACATATCAGTCCCCCCTAAGGTTGGCCCTAGCTAGCTCTAAGGGCAAGGTGCGGTGTAGGTAAAAAGTAGGACATGTGCCTTAACTGTGTGGCATGTCCTGATAGTGACAAACAGCCTATTTGGGTTCTCACTGCCCTCTCATGGGGTTGCACTGGGGATCCCCTGATATGTGTTTCAGTGGTAATTCCTGACATTAGAGGGGTAGCGTGACCATGTTTGGTATGTTGGAATAGTAGTGCTAAATCCTCTGTTGAAAGCAGATTTATTATTACTATTTTGGAAATACCACTTTTAGAAAAAGGCATTTATGTGTGCTATGTGTCTTTGTGCCCTGCCAGGACGTGTATTGACCATCTGGTTCTGACTAACAGGGAAGAGGGGATGTGCATTCATTCAAGCCAGTCCCGGGGGGGGTTGAGGTGGGTTCTGCTCTGCCTAGGTGACTCAGTACTAGGCTGAATAGACCTTTGCTGAATATAGAGTAGCAGGAGCGTCCCTTCCACCTAGATAGGTTTGGTCTGCATTTGGAGTGGTGGAGGGAGTTGCACCTGCACCTGAATCTGAATAGGACTGTGCCTCCCTTCTACAATGCTGGCTCCGCCCTTCTGTAGTGTGTCTGGGACCAAGGCTCACACTGTGAATGGGGGGTGTTGTGCACTTGAAATTGCATTTTAAAATGCCTCCAGAACAAAGACACTAGAACTATAAGTTAAGGGGCTGTGACTCCATGAGAAATACACTCCATGGGATGAGGAGAGAGCTGTGTTGGCAGGGAACCGCCACTGGGGCTTTGCGATGGGAGATGATCTGCTGGAGGGACTGCCCCCATGCCCAAGGTCCATATGTGCTGGCCTGCTGCCTGTTTTGCTAACCTGAGTGTCCCATTGCTCTCAATGGAGCCCAGCCTGATAGGAGTGCTGCGGAAAGCTCCTGTGGGCTGCTCTGGGCTTGAGGGGACGATGTGTGCTGGCCCTCCTGCCTGCACCTTGCTGGTAGACTCCTGCGCTCTCCTAGGGGTAATATGATGCCCGCACATGGTGAGAGCTTTTGAAATGCAGGTGCCCGAGTGTGGGCTCGCCCAGCAATTTTACAAAACAGAAACGCTTTCCGTGGCCCTGCAGCGAGGGTGGCCCTGCATGTCCTCCGTGGTGATTGAGCCAGAGGAAGAAAAAAGGTCCAACAGAGGAGGTGGTCCCCCTCTCGCGTTCCTGCATCATGGTTGTTGTGTTCTGCAGCCGGGGCTCGACTACATGGCCCTAGCTGCCAAGCAGTAAGGCACAGTGGCTGTGAGGAGCCCCCAACTGGGAGCTCCTCTGCATTTCCGGAGCAATGCCAATGCTAGAGGGAGGCAGGCCCAACCACAAAGGGAAGCCGGAGCCTCGTGGGCTCGCACCAGCCCAGCCAAAAAGAGGAGTTCACCAGGTGGGACAGGGTCGACTGAGGCTTTGCTCCATGCCCTGCTTCCGGGGGCATGGTGCTACAAGAGGAGCCTGTGGGAACCAGAACACGTCTCATCCCTCCAACTGCAGCGATCCCAAAGGTGAGGGTAAAAATGGAGACTACGCCCTGTGTTGGCCGGGCCCTGAGGGCTTGGCAGGGTTTTTGACGGTGGCAGGCTTCCTTTCCACCATGCCCCGCTGAGCAGGGTCGATAAGCACAAGGGGGTGGTACCAAAAGGTTACCACAGCACCAACCATGGAGTGGAAGGCAGGAGACCCAGCTAGGCCTCCCCACTGAAGTTGGCATTGAAGGGGGTGCTTCCAAGAAGACCCCCTGCATGTGGGTTGAGAATGGGCCGCACTGTTGGTACCCGGTCTAGAGGGGCCATTTTCCGATCTCACTCAGGTGCTGTCGCAGTACCGGGATAACTACCTAATTTTTTGTTGTAGTTGGGCAGATGGCTCAATCGCCTATGAGACCAGGAGCACCATACACCACGTAGTAGGGGTGCCGGTGCTGCTCCACATGGTTGCCTGACCTGACTTCTTGATCCCCACACTAAGGGGGATACATAGTGACTGTTAGGTGGCCTGTGTTTACAAACAGGCACTTTCCTGCCGGGAGTGTCTACGCTGAAGTTCATGAGGGGGATCTGTGGATATTTTATGTGATGCCTCACTCTAATTGCCTTATGTTCGTGCCCTGATATTATGATGTGATGTTGTTGTGCATATCTTGCAATGGTCAGAAAGGGGCACCTTGGGGGTTCAGTAATGGTGTTTATGCATAAGGTTGTTATGATGTTTTTGTAACATGTGCGCCCTAGGATTATCGCTTCAGTGCACTACAGGTGATATGACAAATTGCACGTTTGGCAAAGTGATTTGTGTACCCTATGGGACATCATGACAAGTGCCTAGTGGCACGGTGACATATGTGATTGTGATCTAATGTATGTTTTTTAATAATACAAAGGATATTTTTATATAACCTTGTGTGGAGTCTATTTTGTGGTGTGCCTAGTGTATCAATGTTGTGTGAGTGTGTTGCACAAATGCTGTACACGTTGCCCCGGGAATAAGCCTGACTATTTTGCCAAGCTACCAAAGGGGGTGAGCAGGGGTTATCTTCAGTGTGTAACTCTCTTGCCCTAAGTAGAGTGGTGGGTTCTGCCTGGATTAGGTGCATACCCTAGCCAACCAGAAAACCCATTTCTAATAAAACGCAAGGCTGTGCATCCAGAAAAACAAACAGTAGTTGTCCCGGGTTCAGCGGCAGAGCCTCTTTTTCAAAATTCACTGCTCCTGGCTGGAGCGCCCCAGAATGCCATGTTGGGTTTCTTATTCCATATATTTCCTACATTGTGGTCACCTCAGGAGGACAGAGGCACCACCACAAAATCAGGAAGTGCTATGGGGGGGTGGGAGGGGGGCTGTAGAAGTGACAGCTACATCCTTGGAGTAATACTTGAGAACTGACCCCATATGTACGGGGTCCAGAAATCCATAACCCTCTGGAAGTTTGACTTAATTTTTAAAGCACTCTCAAGGCTGAATTTTAGTTCTACAGCTGGGAGTGCAGTCCCCTCTAAGTTCTTGTTCTATGGTTGCATTTCATGGGGCCTGAAGGTGTATATGGAAGATACATGTAATGAAGTGCTATCTAGGGGTTGAATCTATGGTTGTAGTTTATGTGATCAGAAAGTGGCGCTCTCTGGGGTTTGTTTTAATGATTTCATTCTCATGGCTTCAGCCTATAAAAATCACACAGACACATGTTCTGTTCATCTTAAAACACTTTATTGACATAATAATGTTGAAAATGATTATTGATGAAGGTGGATATGCTTTATTAACATTAATAAGTGCATTTACATATGGCTATGATTGATGATTGCATTTACGCACAAAATGATGGTGTTTTTAACATGTGATTAGTTGTTCTTGAACCTTTGACCAAGCCAATAGCCTTACCTTGTATGTTTGTGCAACCATTTAGGAGGTCAAAGGTGATGATGTAATGTCATCTATGGCATTTTCCCTTTTTTAAAGAAAAAGTGCTCACGGGCATTAATTTAATGGGCGTCATTATTGCGTGTCAGTGAATGGTGATTACTAGCCCACACCACCTCCCCTGAGTAGGCCTTGGACTGCTCTGTTTCGCTACCCTGAGAGAGTCAAGCGCTACAATGTGGTGACTTGTCCCCAGTAAGGAGAAATTGTGGACCTATTACTTGTGCATACCACACAACTAATAACCCAATTTCCTACAGCATCCTTCTTTGCTACTACTAAAATCAGGAAAAGACTCATGAGGTAGGTCCTCTGGGGCTTTGATGATGTCCAGTGTGAGGGGTTTTCTGATTTCTTTCTCCTTGGCCTCCTGCAGTTGAATGTGACTCATCTGTGCCCTTGTGCAACCAAGCAGATTGCTTCATTTATGTGTAGTTTGCCTCTCACATCCTTCCTTTTCCTAGTCTGCTGAATTGCTTTGGGAACGTTTACATCACTGGCGGGCTAGCATGTATGTTGTAGTTGATGGCTATAACTCCCATGGCAGCTGCTATGGTGAAACTGAGAAGGCTGGCATCAGACACTTAGCTTGCAGCTTGTGTACTGTAGTATTGGTGGCCCTTCTGTTGTGGCTTAGGGTTGCCTCAAATGACCTTAAACTTCAACGTGGCTTGAAGGCTGCACACACAGACTTGGACATCAGTTTGCTTCAGGTTTGGTGTTGGCCAGGTAAAACATTATGGGGTTAATGGTCATGCGTACTATCAGGCATTTACCCTTTGCTGTCCCATTGCTATCTTTTAATCAGTTAGGGGAGAGAGAAGCTGAGATCCATTTGGCTCACCATTCCTGATCACTACTGTGAATAACCAGTTGGTCTCCCTCCTGGTGGAGGAAAGCACTACTAATACCCTATGATGATGCTGTTCACGTCAAAGATTGAAGCAAGCAATCAAGATATAGCGTTGTTACGACGATCACGTGAATGAGGGTTTTTTAGACAGCCAGAACCCTAGACCCTGGTATAAACAGGACAAGTGATCCATTCCTCTCTGATTATTTGTTCACAGTCAGGATTCATAGACCTATTGCTGTGGGGGGCAGAGAATGACAAGTGTTGGTGTTAAAAAAGGTATATTTCAGCTGCTGTTTTCATGGCTTGTGTGCTAGCGGTCGATTGTGAATTTTCCCTTGCTCTTTAAAAGTTTATCTCCTATTCACGTGTATATTGAACTTGGTGTTCAGTCACATGTGCTTTGTGTTTCAAATGTTCTAGTTCCTATGCTTCTATGACTTTCACTAAGTGCCCTTGTCTATTATGTACTCTGTGGCGGTTTCTCCTCGAGGGCGTCGGGGCTCCGCCCCCGTTACATTCATCAAAAGGGCTCAATGTTCATATTTTATTTAATAATAAAAATAACCGTTTTTTGTAGTCTTCCTAATAACATATACACTGCATGTAGTGAACACAGGGCACTGTCTGCCCCACTCACCGATACTGCTGCCGTGACAGTGGCCGTTGAGTCTGGATTCAGGTCACGTGACATGACTGACTCTCCTTGTAATGCTCCCTGGGCAGGCCCAAAGAAGTCTAAGTGTTTGCCCGCTGAGAACCTCACAGCCCTGAAGGCTGTGATGTCATCAGCTTGGCAAAGACCTAGCTTCAGGGCCCAGTCTCCACCCCCTTATGGCGTGGAGGCAAAGTTAGCCCCGGGCGTTTGAAAACCAAGCCCGTTATCACTAAGCCTCTACATCAATCAGAGAGTGGAGAGCATTGGCACCACACCCTTTCCCCAACTTGTTACAGGGCGTGGTGGGGCCCACCCTGTGACGAGTTGGGAAAGGGGTTTGGCAGGCGGGAAGCTGAGGAATTGAGTCTGCACAGACTCAAACTCAGACTGCTTTGCGCGCATGAGTCTGCATTCAGGAAGGTGGAACTTACTGGAAGGAAGCCATTTGATGGAATGCAGGTTGCTGTCCAAACTTGGAGGACTAAAGTGAACTCAGGAGTCGGCAGTTCACCAGGCCAGGTAAGGCCCAGGCTGGGCCATATATTAGACATAGAAGGAGAAGAATCATTAGAGGGGCGTGGAAAGGAGCATTGACCGCGTCTAAGAAAAATAATCCATTCCCACCATGTATTAACTGAGAGTAATGTAGCGTTTTTCCAGTTACACGTAATATATTTAATTGCAGTAGAAATAAGGAAGTCAAACTATTTACAATCCATAGGGGATAATGTAGATTTAAAAAAAGAAGATTGAGGATTAGAATATGAAAAGATAAAGCTGTTTGGATCTTAAGGATCCGGGTTATAATATTCCATATGTCTAATAAAAACTGGTGAATAATAGAACAATTGAAAAATAAATGTTTTAAGTCACCAGTTTCAGTCTTACAATGCCAACAATACGGAGTATCTAGAAGTTCAGCTTTAAACAGTTTATCTGGAGCCCAGAAGCATAGGTATAGTAGATAAACATTAGTTTGTATAAGAGTAGCCGTAAGATAGTTAGCTGTGTTGGATTTCCAAATATCCTTCCAGGCTATTTTATGGGATTGAAAATGTATGTGTGGTGACCATTTTTGATTAAAAGGTGAGAAGGAAGAGTTAGAAGTGGTAAGTTTGTTATATACTTTAGAGGCTATGGGCCATATGTAGGTAAATTACATTTACCGATTCTTAAATACCGAATTTTACCGATTCGGTATTTATGAATCGGTAAATGTAATGTAGGTAAAAAAATACTGATTCGGTAAGTGTCGGTATTTTAGAATCGGTATTTACCGATTCGGTAATGGTAACTTGTATCCCATTGATTCCTATGGGCCAGGAGGCCCATAGGAATCAATGGGAAGCCAGTTACCATTACCGAATCGGTAAATACCGATTCGGTAATGGGGGGTGCACAATCAAGGGTGGCAGGGTGTCACAGTGACACCCTGTTGCCCCCCTGATTCCTGCATGTGTGCACATGTGGCACACATACATGCCCTAAGGGCATGTGTGTCTGCCACATTGCACACATCTAAGGGCCAAATAATGCATTAACTAAGACATTCGTCATTTACCACCAACTTTCAGTTGGTGGTAAATAACGAATCCACACTACACCCACACACTCCCCCTACATCCCATTTCAGGACTCGGTATTTACCGAATCGGTAAAATTACCGATTCTGTAATTTTACCGATTCGGTAAATTACCGAATCCTGAAATGTCCCCCCTAAATACAGAAAGCCTGAATACCGGTCGGTAACGTGATTTTTACCGAAAATCGGCCGTTTCCGACCGGTATTGGGCTACCTACATATGGCCCTATATGTCCTGAGCGGCTGAATACAGAAATACAAAGCTCTATACTAGAGGATTGAGACATAGAAAGTAGTTGCGGCTAGGCATTAAGAACAGTATTACAAAGTAATGTATATTTGGGTAATTGAGACAAAGGTAGGTTGTATTTAGCTTGGATCATATCAAATGTGTTAAACATATCATATTGACAGATGCCAGCAACAAAGAAAATACCAGCAGCAATCCATAAGTTCCAAAAATAAATATGCTTATGATATTGGAGTTTAGGGTTGAACCAAAGAGAAACTTTTTTAGTGGAAGACAAAGTAATAGAAAAGATACTATCAAATGATAATAGGGCAATTTTAGAGTTGGCAATAATGGGGGAACGTTTACCAAAAGAATCATTTGCCATGCTAAGAAATGCAGTTAGTGGATATGGGGCCAAGATATTTTTCTCCAGGATAAGCCACTTAGGTGCATTAAAGGGCAGAATATTATGGAACCATAAGAACATGGTTCCACAAGGAATGCAAAATGATATTTTTTTAAATCTGGAAGACCAACCCCACCTTCACATTTGGGCAGTTGTAATGTCTTAAGACTGATTCGTGCTGGTTTATTATTCCAGATAACCTTCGTAAATAACTTATATAATTTAACATAAAAAGTGGACGGGAAAGAGAAGGGTAGCATAGACAATAAGTATAGAATTTGAGGAGTTATAGACATTTTAATTGCTTCAGTACGTCCCCACCAATTGAGATGAAGATTAGACCATCTATCCAGTTTCTCTTTGGTATTAGTTAAAATTGTAAAACAGTTGGTTTCAACTGTATCTTTAATCGAATCAGTAAAAGTTGTTCCTAAATATTTGAGGTTTTTGGAGACCTAACTATATCAGTATTTGCCAGCATTGTAGAATTACAAAAAATATTTAAAGGGAAAAATTCTGTCTTATTAGTATTCATAGAGTAACCAGAAACATCCACATATTTGTGAATAAATTGAAAATAATAGGTATTAGTGGAAGGGGATCATCATTAACATATAATAACACATCATCAGCATATGTAGTAATTTTTATGTTAGTATTTTTCAAAACAACACCTGTATATATATCACTAATACGAAGAGAACATAAAAGGGGTTCAATTGCAATAAAAAAAGGTGAAGGAGAAAGAGGACATCCCTGTTGAGTGCCTCTATATGAGCGAAATGAGGAAGAACATACACTATTGGCACAAATGGAAGCTGAGGGAGCTGAATACAATGCTTTAATCATATTAATAAAAATAGTACCAAAAAGGAATACTTCTAAAGTTTTAAATAAAAATTTCCAATTAACCTTATCAAATGCCTTTTCCACATCTAAGGCCATTACACTAATTGGACAGCTGGATTCTTTGGCTAGGGATAATACATGACAGAGCAATATGGTATTGTGAGTGGACAATCTACCTTTCATAAAGCCAGTTTGATCGGGTTGTATAATATTAGATAGGGGTGATAATCTATTTGCTAAAATGTTGGCATATATCTTACAATCCTGATTAATTAAAGAGATGGGACGAAAACTTGATACTAGGGTATGGTCTTTATTAGGTTTAGGAAAAACAATTATAGTGGCTTCATTAAAAGATCCCCCCATCATGGAAGTACGTTGAAAATCTGTAAAAAGGGAGAGTAAAAACGGTGATAAGTGGTCCTGAAAACATTTATAGAATTCAGCCGGAATACCATCTGGACCAGGAGTTTTTTTGGAATTCAATGCATTAATTGCTGCAACAATTTCTTTAACATCAATAGGATTATTTAAAGTCATTCTATCAGCAGCAGAAATCTGAGGCAATTGACAAGAATTAAGAAACTCACTGATTACACTGCTGTTAAGTGCGAGAGATTCATGATATAAGGAAGAGTAAAAGGAAAGAAACTCTTTCAGTATATCTGTAGTGATCTAAATAGTAATCCCAAGGGCCCATTTACCAGTGGCCCGCAATATCAAGTCAATAATAAGCAGTTGGCAACGTAGAAGGTTCAAACGTTTATTGGCCACAACAGAACTCTACATAGAGGAGCCTCATCGACCCTCACCCATCAGGTGCGCCGAGGAAGACTGCCGGCCCCTTGGCAGAGTCACACTTATATACATAACAGATTCAACATACAAAGCCTTACAAATGGAAAAACACCAGTTAGCCCTGGGGCTCCTAAATGAGCTCATACCATATCTAGTTTCAGCTGCACACATAAGGTTACTATCTTTTACAGAGAAGGTCGGCGGGGTAACTCCCTTTCGTCTCGGGCATAGAGGAATTTCGCTTGATACTCCCTACAGCAGATGTGACCTTGGGCCTTAGTCGTAAATACAATTCACCCTGTCTCTAGGCTGGTACGAGCTAAATCATACAGATGGTGTTCAGAGAGAACCACGTGATCTGAGACACGACTGGTCATAATCCAAGATGGCCGTAGTATGGCTTTTCGGCCCTTTCTATCATACAAGACACGGAGAACGAATGGGCCATCTTCTAAAACAGTTCTCGTTGCTTATGGAGTAGAGATACAGACCAAGATACGTTATGCTAACTTCACATGCTGACTTGAATCCCACAGAACGGCCCTTTTTAGCATAATGTAGCTATCCATCAAAC
Organism: Triturus cristatus; assembly: GCF_964204655.1. Taxonomy (NCBI): domain Eukaryota; kingdom Metazoa; phylum Chordata; class Amphibia; order Caudata; family Salamandridae; genus Triturus; species Triturus cristatus. The sequence continues at coordinate 629,548,381 of NC_140584.1, read as the reverse complement.
TACTCTTCGAAAATACCCTTGTCTATCTGCATTATGTCATGTATCTCTTTCTGCACTAGTTGAGCGTTCACCCTAGCAGAGTTTGCTTTAGGTTTAGGTAAAGCAAGACGAACTTGGGTGGCACAATAGGAGCAACAGGCGGGCCCACATTGGATGCAAACACAACAAGTAAAAAGGAAACCCCCTATTCCTAGGAGGATCATGAATATTTTCCAACCCCAGGTGGTAAGGAGACCCCAGAACCACCCCGAAATAGACCAGGTACCTGTCTCCGTATGAAATTCAGATGCTAATCGATGCAAATTCTGAATGGCCAGATAAACCGAAGGGGCGGAGTCAGGTATATATACGCAGCAGGAGCTGCCGTTCACTCTACACGCTCCTCCGCGATCAGCTAGGATAACGTCTAAAACAAGGCGGTTTTGGAGGGTCACAAGTCTGGTCGCTTGAAGCTCAACTGTTATATTAGTCAATATCCCAGCGGTGGTATTCACCACTCCCTCTACTTCCCTGGACAATCTTCTAATTTATTTGCTGGTTAAAATGGGTCCCCATATAGGCAGGACTCCTTTCATAATATCGACAAAGTGTTGGGCAGGGGTATCAGTCTGATCTGTAGCATCTCTATCAGTGTTTCCTGATTCTAAACTCCGTCGGTTCAGTGATTGGGATCTATGATAGTCGGAAGGGGCTATATAAACGGGAGGGTATAGGAAGGATAAGTAACATTTACCTGACCACCCTCTGGGGAGCCAGGTGTAAGCGTTTTCTCCGCACACAAAATATACATTCGGAGGAGTAAGTATAGGTGGGCTGCTAAAGGTTTGTAATCTATAGGTATAGTTACATTTACTAAATCCAACAAATAGATGGCCAGTACCATGTATGCAAAAGGAGGACGAGGTATTCAACACGGGGACCGGAATGATCCTATCATTTGACACATTTCGTTACTGGAAATATCTGAAATACTCAGTAAAATTGAAGGACACAAAATCTGACACTTCGTCCCTCAACCAGGTGTCATTTTCATGTTCCGTATACACATTCATGCAAGCGGTAGGATCCAGAGTACCGTCTGTACCTTCGGCATTTGGAGTGAACCCCTGGTGCCTTTCTATATCGGCCAGAATCAAATCGTAATCCTTCTCTGAAAATCGGTGCTCATCAACAGCATAATGTTCATACATCATTGACAATAATCTAAACCAGGCTTCGCAACTGCCTAAATATGACAATGGCATTGAAATGAATAGATCATGTTTGTGCATTACTGAGGGAAGAAGGCCACATACCCAGCAATTTGTGGCATTCGTTGAACTATGGGTTTGATGTAACATTTCAATAAAAGCATTATTCACATAGGTCTGACGATGCCTCTCTTTATGTGGGGCAAAATTCTGAAAACGGTGCTCCTCGGGGGTGGGGGTGGTAGCTATCAGGGTGTGCACAGGATGGCGGAATTCTAGATAGATGAACATCCCTAAACATAATATTAATGAAACAATTATTATGACGATAAAAACAATCTTGGCACGCAAACTCCAAGTAGAAAACATTGGCAGATGTGAATACAAAGGGCGGTGTACTATGGGACGTTCCTCTTCAGGGACAAAACGACCAAAAGGGTACATTCTCACTAAAAGTCCAAGTATAATCTCGGGAAAAAGGGAATCTACAAGCAGTCCAATCTGCCGGAGGGTGCTTCTTTCCTGTGTCCGTGTTAGAGCCTCACAGGCAGACTCCTATTGTTCCATGCAACACAAAAAGCATGAAGGGCACAAAAACTTCTCGCGTCGGAGTTGTACTTGACACAACTCTTGCTGAAAAGAAACTCTACCTGGGCCCCCACCAACTAATCAATGTCTCTATCTTCTCTCTGAACAGAGCGTTATCAAAAAGTTCCAAGCTCTCAACGAGTTCAGTCCAGTGTTTTTACTTTTCCCAGAGTTCTACTGAGACCTTCATTCTCATTCTCTAGACTGAATCTGGGATCTTTGCTTTCTGTCGGGGCCGCAGGTTGTAACGAACATGACCCAGTATTTCGGGATTTATGAACAGAACAGGCACAGTGGGATCAGGTAAAGGACTGAGTGTGTGAATTTCCTTGTCAGGTATTGCATTCCCAGGTGTCAGATTACCTGTTGCAGATGTCGCCGAACTCACGACACCCTCCACTCGCCCATTCGCTTCTCCTTGGGCTTCTGAGGAAGGTGACTTTTCGGTAGGTTTATCACTTTCGTGCCTTAATACTTCCCTCTGATCCTGCTGATCATCCGGCAAAGGAAGGGGAACCCTTTTCAGATGCGATACATGAATCCAATGCCGTTTCCCTTCAACTTTCACAGCCGTTCTCGTAGCCAAAAGCACTTGGAAAGGCTTGGTCCAGCGTGGGTCCAGACTCGATTTCCGTTGGTAGTTCCGAACCAAGACCCACTGTTCAGGCTCCAGGCTGTGTCCAGGACCCTCCGGCAGGGGCTGCAGCACTGCTGATATCTGTTGATGAATGGAACGAAGATCTTTAGTTAGTGCATAAAGGTAATCCGCCAACATAGGGTTCTCAATGTCTCTAAGGGATTTTGGTCGTGGCACACCCCATAAATTAGCAGGCCTACCAAATATCACCTCATACAGTGATATCCCACTGCGGGAGTGGGGAGTAGTTCTTACAGACAGTAAAGCCAGGGGTAAGAGATCAGGCCATTTTAATCCTGTTGTATCCTGTAGCTTTGCTAATTTCAATTTTAAGATGCCATTATATTTTTCCACCAGCCCTGCTGATTGGGGGTGACGGGCGGCATGGAACTTCTGCTGTATTGACAGGCCCTTGCAAACATGTTCAACAAGGTCAGCATTAAAATGTTTCCCATTGTCACTCCAGATTACCCGTGGTAACCCATAGCGGGGAAAGAACTCCTTTACTAGGGCCTTTGCGGTGGCTGGGGCAGTATTTTCCTTGGTGGGGTACGCCTCTACCCACTTGCTGAACGTACAGACCACTACCAAGACGTATTTGAGATTGTTAACCCACTCAAACTGAATAAAATCCATTTGTAATACCTCAAAAGGTAGGGTGGGGGGTGCGAAGCTACCAGTCAGAACAGGGATACTGCCTCCTGGATTATGCTGTAGACAAATCATGCAATTCTGGACTAGTTGCTTTGCAGTCCTATGGATGTTGGTATTATACCACACAGGATCTAGTACTGCGCAAATACCTCGAATCCCCACATGTGCGGGACTGTGCGCCATGGACACTACCGCATTCACAAATGCATTCGGCAGCAGCCATCTACATCTTTCTGATAGGTCAATCCAACATCCATTGTCATCTAGATTCCCTATCTTCTTCTTCTATCTCCCTCTATGCAAACTCGTTACAAACATGGAGGTGGTATTGGATTGGGCAGTTTCTTTAGCGATTCTGTCCGCAAAGGAATTTCCCTTACCTACATCATCAACTACTGCTTTATGAACACTACATTTAACAACGGCTATGGCTTGAGGCAAGGTCAGGGCGGCCAACAATCTCAAAACCAACTGACCATTCTTTATTTTCTGACCATGGGATGTAAGGAAACCTCTCTCTGCCCACAACCTCCCAAAGCTTTGTGCTACGCCAAAAGCATACTGGCTATCGGTGTAGACATTTATCCTTAACCCTTCGCCCAATTCACAAGCCCTTAGTAGTGCGACTAACTCGGCAGCCTGGGCCGATCGATAAGGTACCTTGGCCGATTCAACTACTGTCTGCAATGTGGTGATCGTATAAGCAGCGGTTGTAGTGCCGTTAGGCAACCTAAAACATGAGCCATCAACATACAATTCCCCTTGAGGGTCAGAAAAGGGAATGTCTGTCAAATCTATCCGCCCCTTTGTTTCTTCTTCTGTCCGAAATATGCAATCATGTATGTCTTGACTGTGGTCTTCCAGAGGGAGAGGCAGTAACGTAGCAGGGTTCAAGGTGACACATCTCTTGATAGTGATGTGTGGCGCAAACAGGGTCAATTCATACCCTGTAAGACGCGCACTTGTTAACTGCTGAGTCTGCGTCCTGTTCAATAATACGTCCACAGCGTGGGGCACCATCACTGTCAGGTCCGTATTCAGGACGAGCCCTTCCGATTGCCGGATCGCCACTGCAACCGCAGCCGTGGCTCTCAGACAACTGGGAAGTGCCCTGGCGACATTATCCAATACCGCCGAAAAGTACGCACAAGGTCTTTGCTTACCACCATATCCTTGTGTTAACACTGAAAGCGAGCAACCGTCCACCTCATGCACGTAGAGTACAAAAGGCTTCCGGTAATCAGGGGTGCCAAGCACGGGAGCAGAGCAAAGAGCAGATTTCAAAGAAACAAAAGCATTCTGACATTCAGCTGTCCAAGGTAAAGGCTCATGCACATCTTTAGTCGTTAGAGGCAAGAAAGGTTTAGTCAGTAGGGAATAGTTAGGGATCCATTGGCGGCAGTAAGAAGTTATGCCAAGCAAAGCGCGGACATCACCTTGCGTGCAAGGAACAGGCATGTTAGATATAGTTATGATACGATCAGGAGTCAGCCGTCTTCCCTCCTTCGACAGGAGATGACCTAGATAGGTCACCTCCGGTCGACAATATTGAAATTTAGACAACGAGACTTTATTACCATTGTTTGCCAAGTGCTGTAACAATGCAGTCGTCGCCGCTCGGCAACCGTGCTCGGTATCAGAGGCCACAAGGAGGTCGTCTACATACTGCACCAGAACGTTACCGGGTGGCAAAGTTAGTGTATCCAATAACGTTTTAAGCGCTTGGCTGTAAATACTCGGACTTTCTGTATAGCCCCGTGGGGCGCGACAAAATCTGAAGCTGCGGCCTCCTAATGAGAAGCCGAAAAGATAACGGCTATCTGGATGAATGGGAATACTAAAGAAAGCATTTTTCAAATCAATGACAGAGAAAAATCTAGCTGTCGGGGGAATCATCGTCAAAATAGTAGTTATGTCAGGTACCACGGGATATTGGGGTACTACAATCTTGTTTATTTCACGCAGGTCAATCACAGAACGATATGTGTCAGCATAATCAGGGCTTTGATCTATCGGGGCTCGTTTAAGAATAGGAAGAATAGGGATATTGCACATATTGGAAGCTGTCTCCTCCACCACACCGGTGTGGATCAAATCATGAATGATGGACAACAATGCCCGCTCACCCGCGGGAGCAATCTTATACTGCGGGGCTCTAGGTAACCGGGCATTTTGTTTCAAGGTGATCAAAATAGGTGGTATGTTCAACAAACCCACATCAGTATCTCCGGTAGCCCAAAGACCCTGTGGAATGGTTGCAAGCTCAGGGGGCAGGGTGTCCGTTTTGGAGAAACATTGCGCTGAAGGAGGAAAGGGTTTCTTGATAGTCAAATAAACACCGTCTGGAGAGCAATAGATGCGGGGATATAGCCTCTTCAGTATATCCATCCCCAAGAGATTCTCACCACACTGTGAAGTTAGAAGGAAGGGTGAATCTATTGAAATCGGTCCCAAAGTAAGAGAAAGAGGTTGGGAGATGGGGCTTACCACCAGAGTTCCAGAGAAACCTACAGACACATTATTCTGGCCAGACAGAGCAGCCCCAGGGACAAGGGCATGTGAAACAGAACTATTCATAGCCCCTGTGTCAACTAGAAACTTACCTGATGTATCCATCAAACGGGCATGTACATAAGGCCCGTTTTGATCTATTGGAATTGACACATGTCCCCCACTCTGTCCTCGACTCTCCTATGCCTCAGAATAGCCTGCCGAGTCGTTGCTCACACATCCTTCATTGTAATATTGCTTCCCCTGACCATGGTCAAAATAATTCTGACTATTCTCACCTTGCCCGACACCTTCTTGTCTGGTATGTCCACCCCGATGACCACCAGCACGGCCTCTCCCTTGGCCCCTCGGAACGCCGTTTTGCGCATGCAACAACGGACACTGAGCTCGCCAATGCCCTTCCTGCTTACAGAATGCGCACTGATTTATGCCTAAATCTGTTCGTCCTACACCCTGCCCGGGACCCGCCCCTCGTGGGGCGAAGTTCTGTGTTCCCCGACCCCTCCCTCAGCCTCTTTCAACTTGCTGTAACAGGACCCGTGTCTTCAAATCCTTCGATCTCTTTTCTGTTTTTTCCTTACTCTCGTTCTCCCGATGCTCATAGTATTGAGCCATACTTAAGATAGTCGAAGGGGAAGATGTAGTGCAGGTACTCTCCGCAGCCTGAAGTCGGGCTGATATCTCGGGTAATAGGTTAGTTACAAACCTATTAACAAACAAGCGTATGCCACCCTCCTTGGACAGATCTTGCCCGCTAAAATCAATGAAAACCCCTTCGAACCTCGTAATGAAATCGGACACACTCTCATCCTTCTTTTGTTTACACGCGGTCAATTTATCTCAATCTACTTTCCTGGGAGGAATTAGTGAATGCATGTAAGTGATTATTTTCTCCGGCAAAGTCAATATTTCAGTTCTAGGCTTATCTCCTGGCTTACGATCCCTATCCCAGTCCCTCAATTGCTCCCAGGTTCCCCCAAACTCCGTCACATGGTCCTGGTCATGCACCTGCCGCCATATGTCCACCGGCACCAATAGAGCAAAAAATAGCTCGATATCAGCCAGTGTCATCACCGCCGAGGAGGTGGCTTCCGTAAGTTCCTTATAGTATGCTGTAGGATTCTTTCTGGGGTCAGGCAACTGGGTTTTCAATGAAAGTACCTCACTACGTTTCCATGGGGTGTATACCCATTGCTCCTGAAAATGGGCGTCCGCTCTCGGGCGGGTAATCGTCCCATGTGCGTCTACTATCTCAGTTACTTCCGGGTGATAGATGGGGTGCACCTCACGCATTGGGAACTGCTGTACCCCTGCGGGACTAGCAGCTTGTAGGCGCATTCTGTAACTGATCAGAGTTCTCACATTCCCATATACTGCTTCTGGACTTAGCTGAGACTTATGTGCCTGGGTATGAATATCATACAGTATAGTCGGAGCTCTCTGACCTTTATAAACTTGCTCCCACAATGAGATGAGGCTTTCGGCCATGTGCGCTAACACGTGCTGCTGCATCACCGGTTCATAATCTTTCATGGTGCTCCATATGTCAGACAGGGTATAAATAGATTGCCGCATCCATTGGGATGCCTGTACTGCAATGGTCTCCTTTTCCTCTGTTCCTAGAGCTGATCGAGTGAACAGCTTCTTGCCATCAAGTGAACTGGCCGGATGTACTGGAGTTGAAACAGCTGCAAAAGGAGTTGCACTCGAGGAAGAGGAGGTCAAGGCAGAAGGAGAATGTATGGCCCCTGGTGACAACTTGGGAGCTTCAGCTGTTGTGGCTGACAACAAATTGGGCAATAAAGCCATAACTTCCGAGACAGAGGAAGACAACCGAGAGAGATGACAGGCGTGGGGAGGGAGGGAGGCTGAGGCGCCGATGCAACCGGAGTTGCTGTGGAGGCAACTAGAGCCGGCGTAGGGGCAACTGTTCCTGTCCCAGCCGATACAATAGCTGCTGGTACCTCCGGATATAACCGTTGCGGGACATAAGGGGGCGGTGGCCGCATGTCCAGCAAGTCTTCTATTTCATCCTCCGCATTAGGTCGAGCCACATAACTTTTATCGACCTTCAATCTAAACTCACGATTCATACAATCGATTCCTTTTTCTACCCTAGCTCTGTCATAGGCTACAGCTTTTTGAGTTATGGTCTGCCCAGCCTTGGCTCTCGCTAGCTTCTCCCCTCTCATCCGTCGTTGTTTGGCTTCTTTCTGCCAGCTGTTTAAAGCATCAAACATAGATTGCCTACTGCGCCTAGAAAATAGTTGTTCCTGTAAAAAGGCAATTTTCTTTTCATCAAATGAACCAGTCTTTGGCCACTGTAACTCTTCATTACCTTTAGTATACTTATGCCACAAGGTGTTGAACAATATGGGGGCAATTCCGTGCTTCACATACATGAAGTGGCTAGGGCTGCCCTCCGGAGGGGCGGGCTGACTCTCAGCCAAACGAGAGTCTTTAGTCCGGCAACAACAACCGAAACAATTCAATTTGCTGAAACACGACATTTTAGTTAGTAGACAGACATAAATAACATATAACTGACTTTATATCACAGATAACATATATGTCGACATTATTCTCAGCAGTTCAACCTATCCAAACTTGATGCATCCAAACAAATGAACCGAGCCCGTCGACTCCCGTTCGTGGAGAATTATTCAAAAGGACCAACAGAATCACAATAAGCAGTCTCCCAACAGACTGGCAAGAGGCTGTCAGACAGGGGTAACCACGAACTGGACTACGGACCATCCCATGACCTCCCTGGTTCACCACTGAGACTGTTCTGATGTGGTCCAAGCCGTACTTCAGATATGTCTCATGGCTACCCAGTTACAGCCACAGGCTTTTCCGAGTGCAATCCGGCCGTGTATTACTCACAGGTAACAACTAGGCATCTGATCAGTGTCTCAAAATCACAAAAGATCCGCGGAGTCTCTACAGTCAGTCCCTACCGGACCACCCTACAAGATTTCCGTAATTCTCCTAGGGTACTCATGACCCCTCAATCAAATTCAAATGTACCACTCAATAGTGCGTACTTCAAATAAATGCACCGCTCCACCGGGCGTGCTTCAAACAAATGCACCGCTCCACAGCGCGTGCTTCAAATAAATTCCCAAGTTACTCACCGGGTGCACCCAGGTACGAATGTTCGTTCTCCGCTGCCAACTTCTTACAACCAACACGGCCTGTTCCTGGGTTAAGCCCTTAGGACCCCGGTGAAGGGTGACTAGCAGCAGAGGGCACCCCGATTGGGAGTACGGAGTGGACGTCGAACTCCCCTCCGCCCGCCCGGCCAAGACGCCCTCGATCCTGCCACCCGAATACGGGGGAGGAAAGACCCTATCATGGGGTCCCTTCGTGGTCGCCAACTGTAGTAATCTAAATAGTAATCCCAAGGGCCACACTTACCAGTGGCCCGCAATATCAAGTCAATAATAAGCAGTTGGCAACGTAGAAGGTTCAAGCGTTTATTGGCCACAACAGAACTCTACATAGAGGAGCCTCATCGACCCTCACCCATCAGGTGCGCCGAGGAAGACTGCCGGCCCCTTGGCAGAGTCACACTTATATACATAACAGATTCAACATACAAAGCCTTACAAATGGAAAAACACCAGTTAGCCCTGGGGCTCCTAAATGAGCTCATACCATATCTAGTTTCAGCTGCACACATAAGGTTACTATCTTTTACAGAGAAGGTCAGCGGGGTAACTCCCTTTCGTCTCGGGCATAGAGGAATTTCGCTTGATACTCCCTACAGCAGATGTGACCTTGGGCCTTAGTCGTAAATACAATTCACCCTGTCTCTAGGCTGGTACGAGCTAAATCATACAGATGGTGTTCAGAGAGAACCACGTGATCTGAGACACGACTGGTCATAATCCAAGATGACCGTAGTATGGCTTTTCGGCCGTTTCTATCATACAAGACACGGAGAACGAATGGGCCATCTTCTAAAACAGTTCTCGTTGCTTATGGAGTAGAGATACAGACCAAGATACGTTATGCTAACTTCACATGCTGACTTGAATCCCACATATCCTCAATATCCATCACCAATGTACAATTATTCATTTTGATGGCTGGAATTTGAATCCTGTCTCGCTTGAGGCGTATATAGTTAGCTAACAATCGACCAGATTTGTTGGAATTAAAATGAAAATTGGATTTTTCCTTGGAGATAAGTAAACGTGCTCTTTTACTAAGCATACAATTATATTTGTATCTACATTTCTGAAGTTGGGATTTATATTGTGGATCTCTAGATGAAACAAAAAGTCATTCCACAGATGCAATCTGTTTCTCTAATTTGGTGAGGTGGGAATAAAAAGATTTATTTTCATGTGTCATAATAGAAATTTAAACTCCACAAATGTAGGCTTTAAAAGCATCCCAGTGTATAATTTTGGAAGTGTCCCTTGAGTTAGTATGCAGAAAATATTCACTAATAGTTAAGGCAATTTTTTTAGAATTGGTTGGATTAAGAACTATATACGAGTTCATTCACCATTTTTTATTAGAAAATTGGGGGTCAGAAATACATAGAGAAAAGGAAACCAAAGCATGGTCTGAAACCGTAATAGGGTGTATAACCGCCTCACTAATCATATGCCATAGATTACGTGAAGTTAATAAGTAATCAATCCTAGAAAAAGAGGAGTGGGGATTGGAAAAGAAGGTAAATTCTTTATCTGTGGGATGTTCTAATCTCCAAAAATCAATCAATTTGGTAACAGAAAAAAAGGATTTTAAAGCAAAAAATGCTTTGTTAGGTCGGAATTTAAAAGCAGAGGACTGGTCCAACAAAGGATCCCTGATAAGATTAAAATCACCACCTACTGTAAGAAACATATTACCAATTTTGAGTATTTCAGCAGAAACATAATACCAGAAGGCAGGATCATCAGAAGTAGGGGCATATATATTGACAAAATAAACAAAGAAGGGGGTATCCTTAAATGAGAGAAGGTAAAGACCTTCTGTCTGTTAGAGAGTTCTCAGAGAAGTAAAAAGAGAAATTATTTCTTTTTTATGAAACCCCTCACTCACCAACCTAGTTGGTGACATGCTTCATCATCGGGGTCCACCCGAGCAGTCGCATACCACTCGGGTGTGCTTCAACGCCTGATTACAGCGGAGCAGGTTTGTTATTATATCAGTACGTGTAAGTGACGTGTGTGAGTGAGTGAAATAAAGTTAAAAGTAATCCTACTGTACTCCCTAACAAATTTAATATGGAGCAGCAGGGTCACGGTTAAAAAAGTGGTGAAGTGTAATTCTAATGTAGGTTTAATTTGACCTAAAGTATTATCCAAATATTGACGGTCTACATGTTTCAACCTTTTAGTGTAATCACAGGTTTTCGTCAGGACCTATCGACACACCGGGCGGTCTACACGCACTAAGGTGCATCCAACCCTGGAGCGTCTGTGTGCCACCTACATATACTTGTGAAGGTGATAAAAAGGGTTCAGGGAGTCCTCTGTGTACAGATGAACCTGAAAAAAGCACATACAGTTCTGGGCAATCAGAAAATGATCTATTTAGAATTAGAATGAACAGGGCCCATTTCCGTGTGAACTCTCATTTTTGCGCATCTAATCACCTCATTCTGAGTTATGCGCCCCATGTAATTACCATTGGTTGTTGGAACCGAGCATTCGTTCCATATTATGCGAAATTAGCATCAACCCACTAAATCATTGTGGAATTCGTGGGTGTCTTACGGCTACACAGCAATTGTGAGTATACTTGATGTGTGATTCTATAAAGCGGACAAAGACGCACGTGAAAAAGACTCTATTTGTGACATGCGTGCGCTAAGGAAATTATTTAAAAACAGAACACGGTGGAAAAAAGGAAACGACTCAAGACTCACTCGCGATTCTTACTCGAATCGTGTCATGGGCTCAGAAGGGAGACAGACGGTGCTGCATTACTGTTGGACAAGAAACACAAAACACGGGCGGCAATGGTCAGAACACTTAACTCTAAGTGCCTCACGTGTGCGTGGCCACCAGCTCTTCCCTACATACTCTTACCTCAGCTCACCGACTGCCTGCCACAAACCTGCGGTGCTTCCCCCAGGCGCCCGGATGTTACTGAATGGGCAGCAAGGCTTCAACTAAATACTCCTCACTTCCTGGTTATACGTCACATGACTAGTGGCCGTGGCCTGGAGTGAGGAGACAATTCTTAAAGCGACAGGTCGATTTCTGCCGGTGAATGGCTAGTCATAGGTGAGAAAATAAAAGGAGTCAAGAGTGATTATTAAAAATATATTTACATGGAATAGGACCTTCCACACGTAGGAGGAATGCTACAGAAAGGAAAACAGTAGTTCAGTTAAAATTACATGGCACAATGAGGTTATTTGTTCAGCACAGAGTTCCAAGGTATGCAATCGTTCATACCATGTTTGTGGGTGGACAATCTGTGTATCCAGCGTTGTTCTTTTTCATACAGATATTTCTGTGTGTTAGTTCCAGTCACAGTTTCAATTATCGTCCAACGAATATCGTTGGGTGTATGATTGTGTTGAAGAAAGTGTTCTGTTAGACGCGTGGTTAGTTTTTTGCTGCTAATAGTGCTCCTGTGCTCACAGATCCTCTGCTTCACTTTCCTTGTTGTCATCCCTATGTAACGAAGTTCACACGGGCAGGTAATTAAATATACTGCATTAGTGGTGTTACAGTTTGTTTGTTTTCTTTGTGACCAGGTTCTAGGGATAGTGTTTTTGTGGCTGTGGTGAGATGGCACACACTACAGTCACCGCATGGAAAATGACCTGTAATGTTAGGTAGTCCCCATGAATTAAGGACAGTACATCTTGTTGGTGTTTCTGGTTGTTTTGGTCTGGTGTGTACCAATGCATCTTTAATACTCCTTGCTCTCTTGAAAGAGAACAAGGGTTTTTCCCATTTTAGATTGCCTGTATTCAGGATGTTCCAGTGTTTGTTAATTGTCCTTGTGACCTGGTTAGAGATAGTACTGTATGTGGTGACGCACGTAAGAGGCGTGTCCGTCACTTGTTTCGGATTGGGTTCCAACAGTGCCTCACGGTTCTGATTAGCAGCCCGTTTTTTGCAAGTTGCCAATATCTTTTCGGGATATCCTCTGTCTGACAATTTGAGTGACAGGTCATTAGCTTGGGAGCGGAAGTCAGAGCTCTTGCTACAGTTTCTCCTAGTTCTGAGATATTGTCCGAAAGGGAGGTTTTCCCTCAGAAAGACTGAAGTGGGTTAGATAGGGGTACATTGGAATGGGGTGGATTGGGGTGCATTTCAGTGGGGCAGATTGGAGTGGATTGGAATGGAGTAGGATAGACTGATATAGATTTGAGTGGATTGGGGTGGAATGGATAGATTGTAGTGGGGTGCGTTTGACTGGGTTAGATTGAGTGGAGTGGGGTAGACTGGAGTGGAGGAGATTGGAGTGGCGTAGAGTGGGATGGAGTTGAATGGGTTGGAGTGGGGTAAAATGGAACAGAGTAGATTGGAATAGATTGGATCATAGTGGAGTGGATTGGGGGTACATTGGAGTGGAGTGGGGTAGATTGGGTTAGAGTGAGGTAGATTGAAGTAGGGTAGATTGAAGTGGGGTAGACTGGAGTGGGGAGGAGTAGATTGGGGTGGATAAATTGAGGTGGGGTAGATTGGAGTGGAGTGGGGTAAATTGGGTGGAATGGAATGGGTAAATTGAAGTGGACTAAATTGGGGTACATTGTAGCTAAGTGGAGTGGGGTGGAGTAGATGGGCTACATAGGAGTGAAAGTGAGTGGTACAGATTGGAGTTGAGTAGGGTAGATTGGGTGGGTAGAACAGAGTGGGGTAAGTGATGTGGAGTGGAGGCGCATTGAGTGAAGTGGCATGTTGTGTCATGGAGTGAGTGGCACAGAATGGAGTGGTGTGTAGTTGAGTGGCGTGGCATGTCATAAGTGTGTTAGAGTGAAAGATCATATAGTGGAGAGGAGTGTCGTAGAATAAAGTGACATGGCATAGGTTGGAAGGGCATTGATTGGAGTGAAGTTGCGTACTTTGAAGTATACATGGTGTGGTAGTGCACTGCCATTACGGACAACACATTTTCAATTGAACTGACCATTACATGTCCACCTAAATACAGTTTACTGCACACAAACTATAATGTGTGAAAATGTCATCTAGTATATTGATTTGTTTTGATCATATTCAAATATTTGTTTCCAACACACTTCCGAATAGCAAAAAGAATGTGCTTCATTTGTACAGATTCTGATATATTCTGAAACATCAGCACAGTTAATTTGTGTTTGTGTGTGCTAGAAAATAAAATCCTATGCCTTCTCTCTCCTCTTACATGGATACTCAGCAGGACTGTCACATAAATTCTCTCATTTTAAAGTCAAAGAAAGAATAGTAAGTACCAAGCTCTTTTGGGAGATTGAGTTGACATTAGACCTGTGTCTTTGAATGCACAGCAAATGTGACAACATAAGAACAAGATTTAAAGGCCTGTTTAAAGAAAGCAAGTTAGTGGAAGAATAGAGCAAACAAGATTTCTGCAACGGGAAGGATGAACCCAAGCTGGACAGCCTAAAGCAAATAAAGGCAGCAAATAGAAAGCCAGAGAATGTGAGCTTCAAACCACAAAGCCAAAGGTAAGCAAGATGTCTTTCACCAACCAGACAGCTGCATGGTGGCTTCAACCTAAAAACAAACTGCAGGTGGGTGGAGGTGGCAGCAACATGGAGCAGGTGGGTGGGAAAGAGAGGCAGTCAAGAGGGAGATGCAGATCAGTGAGAAAGCAAGAGGGGATTTGGAGGGAAAAGCTCATGAGGGTGAGCGCAACACGAGGCTGAGTATAAGGGAGAAGCACTGGGTCGAGAAATAACAAAACGGAGTGTAGTTTGGAGAAGAGAAGTGCACAAAGAAAGCTTATGGAAGACACATGTACTCTCATGGAGTGCTTAATCAAAAAGAAAAAAGTAGTGCCTGAAACTTAACAGTATAAGGCATCAATTTGGCAATTCTGCATGGGAGGGACAAACAAAATAAGAGGAAAAGAAATCCACACATGCTAAGGTATAAAGCAAGAAAATGAGAGTGGCATTAAAGCAAACTAATGGTAAGCAATGTGTGGGCACTTAGCCTGCTGTACGCTGATAATAGATCTTTTCACAAACAGGTTGTGCTGTCTTGCAAGCAACACCTAAAAAAGAAAGCTGGAAGAAGTAGCAAGAGAATCTAACGCAGTTATATGAAGAAATTAAAAATAAAGACTTTACTCATAAATATTGAATCTGCAATTAATCTATCAGAGTGCAAACACTCAACATTATTACATATAAATATATTGATCACTGACAGAATTTCAGTGCCAAAGATTTTGTGCTGCTAGAATAATGTGTCAAAAATATTGAGGACCAAAATATCTAAAAGTTCAATCAAAATGGATAAGTATAGATTTACTATTCTAAACTCCATAGCTATGTACCTTGACGATAAATATATCGTCAAGGTACATATATATGTGGAGTTATACATAGTAAAACATTCCTTACCCAGAGAAACTTACCTTCACAATATGTTTGTCCTCGATACTCTTGACACAATATTTTGTTCCACGATATTTTTGCTTCAGATATTCTGTGTAAACACCCATGCTTATATGTTTCTTTTCCCTAGAAATAAATATAATGCACTTTATTTACAATGATGATTGGAAGAAGACAATGTTAGAGGTGCCCCATAACAGGTAAACTAATTATGGATGTAAAATAATTCATAAGACTTGAAAAATCAATGAACTTTGAGGAGGTCAAGATGTGTAATGAAAATTGATAAGGAGATTGGTGTTTTTCCAAGTATAGAATTTAATACCTACATTTTATATTTTCTTCCTTTGGACTGATTTTCAATTAACTATGAGAATATAATGCATATTACTAATAAATGCTTGGTATTCTGAGTTAAATACCAACGATTGATTGTGTATTTTATTTTATTCTACTTTTATGTTTGAGTAAGCTACATTTACAAGCCAAGAACCGTGTTAGCTGTTTGAAGGATGTTGTTTATTGAATTCTGGTTCGATTATGTTGTTTATGCAAGTGATGCACAAATAAGAGACAGCCAATAAAGATAAGTGTAAACTGGAATTCCATTTTTTATTGACTTGAATGAATGATTTTTGAGCGACCTCCACTGGATTTGTACAGTCATTAACAAACTAAGTAATGTTGACCCCTTTTAAAAACTCCTTTGCAAAATGAACTTCCCAGGCTGGTAAAAAAAACTTCAGTTCCCCTATCTGTAAACTTAACTCAGGGCTGGATCCTGGCTACTATATCCTAAACCACTAGTAACACAGAGAGCACCATTTATCGGGGCAACATGCACTTTCATTGAACGTGATACAAGTATAATATTGGTAGCTGCAGTTTTGTTCCTTGCTTCATGAAGCTTGCCTTTGTTTAAATGCTTGGGTTCGTTTTCTGACCCTCACATAAAAGCCATTGCGTACAATTTAAGACTATATCAATGTTTATACTTCATTGAATTTAAGAAGATCCTGCAGTTGTAGCGACCACAAAGTGCCTTTCGTTCATTAGCAACTTGCACTATCTCTCTCCATACTTTGACAGGGATTTGTCTGACTAAATTTCCACAAAGTTATTCATATTGCGGTATCTGTGAAGCACATTAGCTTTGCTCTTTCAGCAGGCTTCTGTTGCAAAGCGAGCGTGTCTGCTGACTGACTGATAGCTCTCTTGGTGGGACATTGTGTCTAATTTCGAGAACACATACAGAACCTTCCTGACAGATAACCTCAATTCTTGTCAACAAAGGGATCCTTCTTTCATTCCACGTTCATTACCACGTCCACATGGGCCTTCCTGCGACTCATTCCTGTCACTCTCCTCATGCCAGTCTGAAATGCATTTGGAATTCTAGGAATCGATTATAGAAAAAGGCACATGGCCTCTGCAGCTATATAGGCATGTTTTTAGAAAACAGAAAATGTGTGTTTCATTGCACAGATGACCACGAACACTTAGCACATGTGCAGAAGAGAAAATGCAAAAGATAAACATGGAATGGCGTGTGAACCCATGTTTCCTGACTATGTGCAGACCACTTCCCCAGTGCTTAAGGAGTGGAGGAAAGGCCCTCAGGATAGAAGGGGGTAAGACAACAAATTAACAGGGAGAGCCGAGCTAGAGTCGAGCCAAGGGTCTACCTAAGCTCTTAGAGCCCATGTGCAGGCCGAGCCCTGAAAATGTTTGCCATGTAAAATAAGGGAAAGTCCCTTCAAAATTCCAAAAACGTATTTATCTAACATGTGGAAGCTTTGACAATAATATGTTGCATTATAGCACTGGTCTGAGAAGTACCTATTAAAAGTGATAGTTTTCAAACTGTCAGAACCACTTTCAGAGGTCCTCTGGGCAAGCAGGGGTTACCCGGCCCAACCTTGGAATTGAGACATCTTACTCCTGATATCCCGGCCCGACTTATTATGGAGTCGGAGTAAGTGGGCCAAGCACTCCTTCTACAATTGACTCTCAGCATATGCGTGGAGCGAGCAGTCCAAGGCTCCTTCAGTGAGGAGATGTGGATACAGGGGAGTAAAAAACACAGGCTCACCGCTCAATATGCGCGTAGCAGCAGCAATATATCACTGTCCAGTCAAATACTCACATTTACAAAAAAAGAAAAGAGAAGCATTTAATTTATACCGCAAACAACACAAAGGTAAAATACGACATTCTTAAAGAATTACACAATCCTCCCTTGAGGTCATGCCTCTAGATTTTCTTTATTGGTACCCTATCCCATTCACTCCTCGAGTTAGCAACCATGGTTATTCCCCATTTACTATTGGTAACATCCGGGAAGTGTCCAATAGCAGTCCAAGTCTCAAGAGTACACTTTGACTCTCAGTTAAAGTCAATAGTGCTCTAGGACCACAGCGCTACTAGCAGCAAGTTTCCCCGGGGCCAATGGTCACAAATCCAGTCTTATCCGCACTGGCAGGTGTGAAACGTACAGAGTTCCTGAGTGTGCCCTGTCCGCAGACCTCCCCAGTGGCTGCTGCCAAGTTTAGGTTAGTTGGCCACGTGCAGCTCTGGTGACTGCACTCAGGGGGTGCAGCATCTCTCACTTGTGGTTGAGTTCCTGAAACAATAGGAGGTTTTCTGCAGCTCCTCCTGCAGGGTAAGTGTTAATTCGACTCCTGACAGGGGAGGCTACAAAGATTCGGTCTTGAGTCCCTCGTCATGGTGATGGTGCACCAGTGCTCCTATGGCATCCTCACTTCTCCAGCAGGACAGAGCAAATCACAATCCTTGGTGCTCTCTATGACCCCCTCTGGCATACAAGGTCACTGCAACTCACAGTCCACAGGAACTGGACCATTCAGCACGTAATACTTTCCACGGTGGCCCCTCCTGGAATATGAGTTTACTGCTTCGCTACCACACTGGGCTACGTCTCCTTTCTTCATTATGGTCTTTTTTCCGTCAGGCTTTCCTTGCATACGAGGTCACTGCTTCACTACCGCAAGGGACTACAGCCACTTTTTGAACAGCAGTCTATCTCTAGTGGCCCCTCCAGGAATACGGGACCGCCGCCTCCCAAACATGCGCGTCGGCTTGGGCTGGATTGGCACAGCATGACACATGGCTCGTGGTGGCCCTCTCTTGGCATATGGGGGTCGCCAACACTGTCCTGCACATGTGCAATGACCCGATCTGTGCAGCAACTGTTTCCTCCCACCTCGCACAGGGATTCCACTTAACAGGGCTCCTCACTGGACCTTTCTCCCTCCAATCCTCTCCACTTCCTCACAGGGCCCACTGGTTTTGGCAAGCCGGCAGGCGCTGGTCCTCCAGACTCCGGGGCAGGTGGCCAAGGTTTCCCTGGGTGATGACCCATCATCCAGCAGGGAAACTAGCAGGCCTTGGCCCCTAGCCCTGGTCACAGGTAGAAGACTTGTAGAGCTTCCCCTCCTCACACAGCCTGTCAGGCTGCTAGGCAAATGACAATGTTTGTGGTTTCAACCTCCCCTTCCTATAGTCTCAACCTCTCCTTTCTACAGTCCATTTCCAAACAGCAAATGTGATTTAGGGTTTGAGTTTTATGTTGGAGTTCTGCTTCTTTTTAAATTTCCAATTCTCTGCTCCCTGTTCCTCTTAAAGAACAGTCTGTCTCAGCAGGAATGTGTCCCACAACACAGGCATTGGGAGTGACTAGAGTTCACACCTGGATTTCAGCCACAGTAATATTTGCATCAAAAGATTAACCCAGGGCCCCTAGCCCTAATCTATATGATTCTCTTATCAGCCCCATCTCCTTCTTGAGATGTGCCCAGGCTTCATCCTTGTGACCTCTTACTGAATCAAGGAGCACCCTTTGAAGTTTACAGGGCAGTCTGGGCATTCCTCTTACCCCTGTGTGTCCGACCCGCCTTACAGGAATGCAACAATACACAAATCTGTCTAGTGTGATCTCTCTACCTCCTCTCCAATGTTTCACCATGCATGCCTGGGTCCCCCAAAATGCATCCTAGGACCCTCCATTTATTGTACCATCCTCAGGCACACAAATACATGCAGCATATGCATTTAACCTGCATACACTGCATCCTTAATATATTGTACCACTCACAGGTGCACAGACACCCAGCGCACACATTTGCTCTGCATGCACTGCACAGCACTACATCCTTCAAGTACCGTACCACTCATAGACACATGTATATCCAGCACATGCAAACACCATGCATGCACTGCTCAGTACAGCACTATTCCTGTATTGCAACATTCCTATGCACATATACAACAAGCGCAGTAGCACCACTTTTGAGCTGTGCAGCAATTCACACCAATCTGATGTAGGCCATGGGTGAGTGAAGCACACAACAGCAGAACTTAAAGTGAGCGAACCTGTAGGCTTCATTTCAGAGATATATGTTAAAAAGGACCTGTTCACTCCTACTGATCACTACATGGTATGCTGCCACCACTGTGCTCATACTCTTTAACTCTTGGTGAAGTGTGTGGGCACTTCTCCCAATTTAACAAGACGTACATGTAATGAGACAGCCCTATGTCATTGTGCACACACATGATCCGTGTTTGCCTTTTACAAAAAAAAACAGTATTAAGGAACCAAACATCAGTACATTTGGACACTCAGGGCAGGGGTACAAGTCTCATACCATGTAGAGGACATTTCCATCCCAACACAACATGCCCATCGAACCATTCCTGCCCACAACCCAATGACGAGAGTGGGATTGTGAACTAAAAGGTAAGACAGTTTTCATGTGAACCCTGTATGTGGTCCTGATTCTTATAAATAGAGCAATATTGTAGTACATTAAATTAAACACAATGGGGCCGATTCCGATCCGGGTTGCAAAAAGCACTCCGACCGAGCCAGATCCAGAGTGTTTTCCGACCAAACCGGAGTCCTGCAGTCCGACCGAGCGAGTATGATGCGGTCGTATGCTGCTGGACTCGGTTGGGTTGGACTCCCATAGAAGTCAATGGTAGCCGGTCGTACAACACGTACATGGGCTCCCATTGACTGAATGGTCGTGGACAAGTGCGCACCCTACAGTGAGTGCGCATTGGTGCCATTCACACCATACATGCCTGTGTTGGGGAGACCCATGGGTCTCCACCTGTGTCCGAGTCGTAGGGCTGCGGGTGACAGGGGGTCCGATGCGGTCATCCAAAGGCAACCACCCGGTCGATTTGCGAGCCGGACACTCCAGCTCGCACAGGCTGTCCGACGCGTGCATCGTACTGGCTCAGTTGTGAATCGCATCCATTGCACGCCACGATTAGCTTATGACCGAGACGTACGGAGCGGTTCGGACCCGGAAACGAGTCGGTCGGTGAATTTCATGTAGCTTTCATCGTACTTGCTCGCTCATACAGCGGTACGAGTCGGGCGGAAAACACGCGTACGGCACGTAGTTTTTCTGGCCGGATTGCGTTCGGTGCCCTTCTGACCCAGATCTGAATCGGCCCCTATGTGTTTTTGTACAGCTGGTATTTTAAAATCATGTATTTGAAAGTGCTTTTATGCGTGATAATGAAGGAAAAGAAGGAAAGGTTCCATAAAATATTTGCCTAAAATAACACCATTTGGTTAAGCATGGAAGTTGTGAATTAATAAAGGTTTTCGGGTTTCACTTTGTACAAGTATGGCACTAAATGTGTATCTCTTCGTCTCTTTATTTTACCTCATGTTAATGGTTAGTTTTTCCTTCTTTGTGTATGAGTTGACAGGGGGGTGGCAAGCAGAAGCCACATGAAAGCTCAGCTCATTTTTGGCTTGAAGTTCCCAGACGGCCCCAGGCTGACCCAAAGACAGGCTTCAGATTAGACTCAAGCTTTCATTGGCTCACCCAACTGTACTCGTGGAAGCAGGGGTACAATCCCAGATTATACTCCTCTTCATAGAGGCTTTTAATGCACCCCTCACAGTATCAGTGATGAATCACATGCAGATATACTGATAGTGTGACCCCCTTCGTCATTAAGTACAACCCTGGCCTGAATTTTAAAAAGGAGCAGTGGACAACCCCAGAGGAGAGAGGGTACAGTCCCTGACACCATAACTCCCCACGTAGGTCCCAAAATGTAAATACGACCTCTGTGCCCACTTGAAAGGATAGCCCACCAAGTTCTTCTTGCCTTGACACATCTTGGTGATACAGACACACAGGAAGTAGAGATTTCTGGTATCCCATCTAAAAATCTACATACAAATATTATCGGACCATTATATTGTGCTCAAAATATTGTGACAGGGTAGGCATATTGTTTTTTTGTCAATACTTTATTTCTTTTAAAATTATCGTAGTGTATATTTTTGTGGGGAGTGGTGGAGGGTGTGTTTTTTAAATGATATACTAATGTATACTATTAATCCTGCTTTATAACTTTTAATTTTTACTTATTAATAATATATGACATTTTAATTTTGGATTTCTGAGTTTAGGGGGCATTGGGTAGGTAACGTTGTTTTATTAGTTTATTAGATATGTGTTAATTAATGTTAACAGATTACTTTGTCAATTATGTTATGTATTTTAATTGTTATTTTTAAAATTATGTATTACATGTTTAATTATTTCTTATGTTTTAATTGTTTAAGTGTGGATTGTTCGGTTTATTGTTGCATTTGGTAGGTAGTTATTGCTATATATCGATTATGTTAATGAAATGATTTGCTAATTTTTAAATATTTATTGTATTATTAATTAAATTGTTGAAAAGCTTCAGTTCGTTTAGTTATGTATTGCATTTATATTTGAAGTAAGGTGAATGTAGTGGGATTGAGTGGATAGTTGTTTAAATTAAAGTAATTGAAAATTAAAAATAACTGAATAATGATATCAACTATGTTCATTTTAAATTGTCATTTAACTAATTTTATTTTTCGTATATTTTTTTAATTGATAGATAATATTTATGTAATTGTTCTGTGCCAACAGGTGTAGAACCTAAAGACTGTCTATGGTGCCTATAAAGCATCTAGCAATAGTAACCTTCGATTCATACCTTTTCATATCATTGTACATAACCTATGGTTTCCCCAAGACTCTACCACTTTTTTTTACTATTTATATGCAGTCACTGGTGGCTACTTTTCTAAAGAAAGATAACATGTTTTTTCAGGTCTTTGCTGATGATAACCAGATAATAGCAGGATGGTGGAGGTGCAATAACAGATTTCTGAATGATTGCTTAACACATAGGGGAAAATACTGATTGAAACTTTTTTGCTCTTGATATTGCTTAGACTAAAATAAAGCAAGTGGAGGCATCTCCCTGTTCAGATGCACCATTCCACTGGCCTTCTTAAAAATATCACATCCCTAATACCTTTACAGTGGCGATAAGTCTAGGCTTTTATCTGAATTTAAATATTTCTATTAATGATCAAAGCTCTGAAATTGTTAAAGCTTCCAATTGTTAGTTCCATCTTTATAAGAGTATCCTGCCCTCCTGGTCATAATTATTACTAGACTTCACTAGAAAAAATACAATACTTGGGCTATCAAGTCGAGAACATGAATGTTGTGCAGGTCTAGAGAAAAGTTATTTGTAAATTGAAGCCTAAAGTTAGGACTACCCCCAATATGACCGCCTATACTGGCTCCCAGCTAGAACTATTTTGAGATGTATGGGTCTCATCGAGGCCCATATGTTTGTCATGGTCAAAGTGTCAGTTTATTTCAGAAGAACTTTTCCAAACATTAAACCACTCTGTCTTCAATCTGCTTTGGGGGCCCTTGGTCTATCAAATTAGGCCTTGATAAATTGTTTTAAAAATACTTTGATAGGATTAACCTGGGTCAGATTGAGGGATATTCTCTTAGTGACAAAAAAGGATTGGAAACTGACATAGGGTGATTCTGGGAGGACCAAAATCCCTGCTCTTAGTTGAATGCTATGCCCAATCATGTGATAAGGAGTACATTGTTGTGGCACCCACTATACTGCTTAGCACATACGGAACTACAATGTTACATCTGGTCTTTGATCCCAGTACTCTGAAACAACCCAGAAAGTATGTGGTTCAGTGTGGGAAAACATACAACACTCAGAACTCCACACACAGCACAGAGCGCACAGCACACAACAGACACCATAACATGTCATGAGACTAAAATTGAGCATGAGAGATTTTATGTTATATCATCTGATGTCCAGTATCTACCTTTTGCCACAGATTGCAGGTGTTGTGTTCTTGCATTAATTTTTCAAGAACGGGACTTATTTTTCATCATTAGATGTTGACCCATATGAAGAGAAAAAGACAGAAAAGAGAGAAAGCATAAGGAAGAGAAGGAAAGAAACAAAATTGACAATGGGAGAAAGCAGGGGTGAAATAAAGAAACCATAAGTATAGGTTGGTGGAAGAAAGTCCTGAAGTAGAATCAAAATAAAGCAGCTATAATATTTGGATATTTGAAATCTTCAGCATTTGACTGCTCAGCCAATGGCCTCCTAAGAAAATATTTGAGTGTCTGTTAGACCTGGCATCCTTGGCGTGGTTACCCCTGAATTTTTGCCTCTACCTCCTGTATTTTTGACACAGTGCTGGATTTCGTTTTTGCTGGTTTAGATGCTTTGGGCACTTTGCCACTGCTGATCAGTGCCAAAGTGCAAGTGCTCCCTGTGTAAATTGTTATGGTGATTGGTTATCCATGATTGGCTTATTTGTTTTACCAGTAGGTCCCTAGTAAAGTGCACTGAGTGTGCCAGGGCTGGTACTTCAAAAAACTTCTAGTGGGCTTGCAGCACTGATTGTGTCACCCACATGAGTAGCGCTGAAAAGAGGTCTCAGGCCTGCCACCGCAGTGCCTGTGCGCAGTTTGTTAACTGCCCTGTTGACCTGGCCAAGTGTACCCACTTGCCAGGCCTGACCCTTCCCTTTTCTTACACATTGGACACCCCAATGGTATGCCCAAAGTACCCCCCTGGGCAGGGTGCAGTGTATGTGAAAGGGAGGACATGTACTAGTGTGGGTAACATGTCCTGATAGTGATATACTGCCAATTTCGTTTTTCACTATTGAAAGGCTATCTTGCCCATAGGACCGAATGGGGATTACTGTGTAACATGTTTACCTGCATATCTTCCCATACGAGCAAGATAGAAAATTGGAGTCTGGTATGCCTGAACTCAGAATTTAATAACACAGCTTTTAGTAAAGATGGTTTCTAAATAATGTGTTTGAAAATAGCACTTTTAGAAAGAGGCTATTTTCTTGTACAACCTTTCTGTGTGTGTTAGACCTGGCATTTCTTGGCGTGATTACCTCTGACTTTTTGCCTCTACCTCCTCTATTTTTGATGCTGTGATGGATTTCGTTATATTGGCTTAGATGCTTTGGGCACTTTGCCACTGCTGATCAGTGTCAAAGTGCAAGTGCTCCCTGTGTAAAGTGTAATGGTAATTGGTTGTCCATGGTTGATATGTTTGCCTTACTAGTAAAGTCCCCAGTAAAGTGCACTATGTGTGCCAGGGCTGGTAATGCAAATGCTACTAGTGGGCCTGCAGCACTAATTGTGCCACCCACACAAGTAGCCTTAAAGAGAGAACTCAGGCCTGCCACTGAAGTGCCTGCGCGCAGTTTGTTAAACTGCCATGTTGTTCTGACAAGTGCACCCCCTTGCCAGACTTTTCCCTTCCCTTTTTATGCGCACCAGACACCCCTATGGTACCCCCTGGGCAGGGCGCAGTGTATGTGAAAGGTAGGACATGTACTGAGGTGTGTACCATGTCCTGACAGTGAAATACTCTCCATTTCGTTTTTCACTGTTCAATCAATCAATCAGGGGTTTATATAGCGCGCTACTCACCCATGAGGGTCTCAAGGCGCTAGGTGGGGGAGAAGACGGCTCCGGAACAGTCAAAGAGCCAGGTCTTGATGTCCTTCCTGAATGTTTGCAGGGTTGGGGAGCGTCTGATGTTCACCGGGAGCTCGTTCCAGGTCTTTGCTGCGATGTATGAGAAGGCTTTTCTTCCAGTCTCGTTTCTGCATATGCGGGGGACTTCTGCCAAGGCGAGGTCAACGAAGCAGAGGTCTCTCTTGGGCGCGTTGAAGGAGACTCTCTCGTTGAGGTATTTGGGTCCGATGTTGTTGAGAGCTTTGTAGGCGTGAGTGAGGAGTTTGAAAGTGACTCTTTTCTCGACGGGGAACCAGTGAAGCCGCCTAGGTGTTGGGTCATGTGCTCATGTCGTGGAGTTCCGAGTACGAGTCTGGCTGCGGTGTTCTGGATGGTTTGGAGTCTGTGTAGGAGAGTCTTGTTGATTCCGGAGTAGAGGGTGTTGCCGTAGTCAAGTCTGCTGGTTATGAGTGAGTGGGTTATGGTCTTTCTACAGTCAGAGAGGATCTTACGGATCCGAAAGCAGTTGAAGCTGGTGGAGGCGACGGCGTTGACCTGGCGGTTCATGCAGAGGGAGGACTCGAGGATGATCCCGAGGTTCTGGGTGTGGTAGTTGGAGGTGGGTGGGGTCCCGAGGGCAGACGTCCACCAGGTGTTGTCCCAGGCGGTGGAGCAGGGTCCGAGGATGAGGACCTCGGTCTTCTCCGAGTTGAGCTTCAGACAGATGTCTCTCATCCAGGCTGCTACATTCTTCATTCCTTCCTGGAAGCAGCGTCTGTTGTCATCTGGCTTGTTCGTGAGGGAAAGGATGAGCTGAGTGTCGTCGGTGTAGGATACGCTGTTGAGTCCATGTGGTCTGACGATGGCGACAAGGGGGGCCATGTAGATGTTGAAGAGCGTAGGGCTGAGAGATGATCTCTGTGGGACTCTGCAGTTGATGTCAGTGGGTTCCGAGAGGAAGGGAGGGAGTCTGATCCTCTGCATTCGGCCGGTGAGGAATGATTGTATCCAGTCGAAGGCGGTTCCTTGTATCCCTGTGTCGTGAAGTCTGGCTGTGAGAGTGCGGTGTGAAACGGTGTCGAAAGCCGCGGAGAGGTCTAGTAGGATGAGGGCCGCCGTGTGTCCCTGGTCCAGTAGCATGCGGATGTCATCAGTGGTGGCTAGGAGGGCGGTCTCAGTGCTGTGGTTTCTGCGGAATCCAGATTAGGAGGCATCCAGGATGGCGTCGTCTTTGACAAAGGTGGTCAGCTGGGTGTTTACGAGTTTCTCTGTGACTTTGGCCGCGAAGGGGAGGAGAGAGACGGGCTGGTAGTTTTTCAGGACCGTGGGGTCTGCCGTGGGTTTCTTGAGGAGGGGTTTTACCTCAGCCCTTTTCCAATCATCTGGGCAGATGCTGGATGTGAGGGAGGTGTTGATGGCGCGGCCCAGTTCTGGTGCGATGGCGGTGGTGGCTCTGTGCGGTAGGCAGAGGTCCGTATGTGATACGGAGTGGGATTTCTTCATGGTGGTGGTGTTGAGTTCGATGGAGGCGGGGTCCCAAGACGTGATGGTAGGCTTGTCGGCTACGATAGGTCGGGGTGGTGTCAGGGGTTGAAAGGCCATCTTGCCCAGAGGACAGAATGGGGGAGGCTCTGTAATATGTTTCCAGCCTATCTTCCTAAAGGCTTAAGATGGAGAGGTGAAGTTTAGTATGCCTGAACTCACAATTCAATAACACATCTTTTTGTGAAGGTGGTTTTTGCATTGTGCGTTTAGAAACCACTCTTTTAGAAGTGGATGGGTTTGTGTGCTCTAACATTTCTGTGTGTCTCTGCCTGGTTGTGGATTGACTGTCTGGATCTGGAAGTGATAGGATCTGGGGAATGTCTTGACCCAGGGGAGGAGGTGAGACAGCAACAGGCTGGCCTGCATCTGGGGTGTAGGGGGGCAGGAGTAGCCCCTAGAGGTGAAGAGGCCTGGGCTGCAGCCATAAAACAATTGCTCCATCCCCTGCTGAGTGATTAAGGATCCAGACCCCATCATGACCCCCCCATTAGCATCTCAACCTCTAAATGATACATTCTTTTGTATTTATGAATATCCGCGAGCCTCTGTCTCCAGCAAGCCAGCTGTTTACCAGGCTGGCAAAGGCAGACTGGCACACAATTGTACGCTTTGAGCCCTGGGGGGGGGAAAGGCAGTCGGGGGCGAGGGGCCAAGGAGAGAGACAGAATGAGATGAGATACAGCCGCCGCTGTCGTCTGAGCTGTTGTGACGCATTCAATAACACAACAGTCCAAATTTTCCGCCTTTCTGTCGCAGGCCCCAATGCTGCCTGCTTCTGGGGCGAGCTCCTTGTCCCTGTGTTTTTTTACGCTTGTTGTTTTGTGATGGCAAGGACAGTAGAGCTGGCGCCGTGAAATGAAAGATGGGCCCGGCCAAGTGCATTCCGCTGGACCCCCTCCGAACACGATTGCGATTTCCTTCCGCGCTACTGATTTATTTTAAGGATCAGATGCTAATTTTCGAGCATGCTAAATAAATTTGTCAGACCTAATTCTGCCCGTGAATAGTCCATAATTACAAAAAGCACGAGAGAGCTACTGATTTATCATGACTGAGCTGGGCTTAGCGGATTTTCAACATCCGTGTAACCAATAACAATAATAAACAAGCAGCTCAAGAGGAGTGGTGAGGGCGGGCACAGAAATGCATCTGCCGCCTTGCGCGCCACTGCTCGCTCCCGATTCCTTTGACAGTGGGTTTGCATAACGAACTGCATTATTTTTACATTGCAAAGTGCCTCATTCTTGCATTAAGAACTGCATAGCATTGCATTAGGACTGCATAGGATCATCTAGAATTGCTCATTAATACTGCCAGAACTTACAAGAGCTGTCTGGCCTAATAACCGACCAGGAGGTATATTAAAAATACGCATATGTTGGATTTTTATTGAGTGGTCTCATCGTATATCTTTTTATATAAACGTATACTTGTTTTTATATGAAACTCGTGTGGAGTCTTTTTGTGGTGGCACAATTGGGTCACTGGGAGCATGGTTGCAAATACTTTACACATTTGCCTTGAAGATAAGCCTGGCTGCTCCTGCCAAGCTACCAAGGGGCTGAGCAGGGGTTACCTGAGAAGGTGTCCTTCCTTTCCATGACACGGAACCGGGGGTCCCTACTTGGCCTAAGGTACCTACCTCAGCCAACTACGGAATCACGGTTCTAACAGTGTGCCTCTGCCTGTTTGTGGTTTGACTGCCTGGTTTGAGAGTGACAGATGTCGGGGTGGCTCCAGGAGTCTGGGTGTGTCAGCACTAGGCTGCATAGACCTCTCTGCATTTGGAGTGGTGGGAGGAGTAGCACCTGGCCCTGAATAGGGCTGTGCCTGCCTTCCACAATGCTGGCTCCACCTCCTGCGCTGTGTCTGATGGCCCTGGCCCACACTCACAAAGGAAAAAGATGTGCACTGGCAGAGTGCCCCCAGAACTGGTTTGGACTGGGTCCAGGACCCCTCGCACATAGAGAACAAAGACTTTTGGGGTATAAATATGAGAGCTGAAGCCCCTGAAAGTTAGACTACTTTGTGATCAAGATGAATTCCTGCCAAAGAAGATCAGCTGAAGAGACTGAGGAGAAGTACTGCCCTTGCTGTGTGTCTGGGGTTGGCCTGCAGTTTGCTGTTTCTACTGAGGAGAGGACCAAGGGACTTTGATGTGTGCTGTGTTCCCTGCTTGAAGAAGGACTTTGCTGTGTGCTGTGTCCATCTGAAGAAAAGTCTCCAAAGGCCTGAGAAGATCTGGCCTCCTGTTTCTGAAGTCCAAGGCACAAAAAGACTTCACCCCCAGATTCCCCGAGCTTCCTTGCTGGGAGTTCCAGTCTGCCAGGAGGGCCTGTAACTGTGAGTGAGGCGTTTTTGCTGTTGGGAACTGGAAGCGCGGTGCAATGAGAGAGAAGTGTGACGCCGCCGCAGCAGCCGCTGTCGCATCATCGAAGAAGCATGTCGCCGGTGCCGCTGTTTGCCGTCGCCACAGAGGGTGCTTCGCATCACCGGAGAAACGCGTTGAAGGGCCGTCGCTTCGCTGAGGATGCGTGCCGCCGCTGATCACCGCAGCAACACCGGAGAAGCGTGTCGCAGTCACCGAGGATGTCATTGCATCATCGCGTCATCGCATCACCGGGGAAGTGTGTCGCAGGGCCTGTCATGGCTCAGAAAACCACTGAGTTCGCCGCACGGCCGTCGGGCGTGCATGCATCGCCTCCACGTAGTCGCATCGCAATAAAGACGCCATTTTGTCGCAGCACACCGGCTCGTCGCAACGCATCAAGGCGCCATCTTGTCGCATCGGAACCGTAGCGTAGGAAGAATTGACGAATCGCCTTGCGCCCTTTTTGTTTGTTTTGCGTTACGCATCATAGGTACTTTGAGACTAAAGTGACGGATTTATCATCTTCAAGTTAATTTTTGCAACAACCCTTTTTAAAGACATTCTACTAAGTTTCTGTATGTTGGATTTTTGTCATTTTGGTCTTGTTTAGTTTAGATAAAGATATTTTCTTTTTCTAAACTGGTGTGGTGTCCATTTGTGGTGTTTTCACTGTGTTACTGTGAGTGTTGGTATAAATACTTTACACATTGCCTTTGGGACAAGCCTGTCTGCTCGTGCCAAGCTACCCAGGGGGTGAGCAGGGGTTATCTAATGTGTGTATCCCTCTTACACTGACTAGAAGCAAGGGTCCCTATTTGGTCAAAGGTACCTACCTCTGCCAACTAGAGACCCCGATTTCTAACAGTGTCTATACTTATTTATGTGTTATGCTGCAAATGTTAAATTCCTGAAATTAAGCGATTTTGCCCTGTTGTGAAATAATGCACTGTTTGTGTCAATGATTTATTTCACTCAGGAATAACACAAGCGACCAGAACGAGAGTGACTGTTGCTCATGTTACTTGGGTTTGTCGCACTATATTTTTGCTGTGAAATGCTTCCTTGCTCAAAAAATACATCTGAGAACACAGTTCAAGCCAAAATATAGCACACAATGGTGGATTTACATTTTGTGTAAATACCTGTAATCTTACATAATTTTCCTGAACTGTCCATTAATTTTACAACAACAAATTATGCAAATGTTCTGTAACCAACTCAAAACCCTTCAGTGAAAAACTGTCCTGCTATTCACTGTTACCCATCTATAATTCTATATACTCTTTTCAGTTGGACTGAGGCGATTGCAATGTTATAAATGAAGGTTCATTGGGAGAAATATTTACAAAAATGCTTTCCTCAGCTATTAGGACGTCCACTGCTTAATTTGTAAACAAGTGCAGGGGCCTTCGTGATGAGGCCACCACAGTTTGCAGCATACATTGCCAGTGCCAGCACTGCCAACAACAGAATTTACACAACGGTTAACCATCACACTGCTACAAGTGTGAGAATTCGAATTTATCAAGGCCCCCAAGCTTTAAAAATGGTTTGGGTGGCTGGTATTAGTCGTTTTAAAAATGTATTGAATTATTAAATAACTGTGTTCCAGCTCATCTTTAAATGAGCTGCTGTTCCAAGTGCCGCTGACGTAAATTAACTGCAGGTGCCGAGCAGCGGAAAGCACCGGCTCAAATTAAGCAGGCCGTCAAATACAATCAGCAAGTGTAAATATTTTCACATCTTTCACCTGTGCTGTGATGCTTCTTGTTCACTTTGCTGCAAAGCAGTCTTCACTCACCCTTCAGATACCAGTTAGCAGTCCGACAGTAACTAAATCTTGTTTGGGTCGAGAGACACAAAAACATGCGCCATAAGGCAGCCTTAAAAGAAGTTCACAATGCAACAAAGTTCTTCTGCGCTTTAGTCAGTTTGGTAGATCATCGTATCTGACCACTACTGTAACCATCAAAATTTAAAATGAGATCATTCCAAGGTCCAGGTTTGACACTGAACATTCTTGCCATAGGATCAGGATTTTCCTTCAGACTATTAGAAACCTGTACTTTTGTAAGACATCTTAAACATTGCCACATGTCTGGATCATTCAAATAATGGCATAAATTGAGGATGAAGGTGAACCTTGGCCAAAATGATATTTGTGTGGGATAGAGTTTTGCACCTAATTTACACATTGAGAAAATAGTAGAGAATAAGGCACGCAAATTGAATCAATTCCAATTTTTAGCTAATCTTGATCATTTTGTTAGATTTTCAGATTATAATTACCCACAGCTGAAAGATAAAGGTGAAAGCAAGCTCAGAAGGCATCCTGCACGGTCTGGGCTCAGCTCCTATTGGGCGACTGTGCCAAGATGATAGTAAATAAAACATATGAGAGATTCTGTCTTGTTGTCAAGGTCCCAATAAACATGTATAAATTAAGAACAGGGTTTGTAACACGGGGAAACAAGCTGTTGTACTTTTTTGCCCAAATTATTTGCAAAGGAAAATGGAAACTGTGGTCCTCTTCTGCGCACATTTGAACCTCATTCTGCATTGTAAACAGATAACAAGTCAAATGCACATCATAAGAAGTGAAGCGCAATCACTCTAAGTGCAGGTTATAACTGACACATTTCAGTTTCAATATTATTTTTAACTCATCGCCGTCTAGATTAATATTTGTATTACCTCTTAAAGACTGATATGTAATATATCTATATTACTCTCCTGACCACATCTTTCCACCAACCAAATCCGCCTCTAATCAGCAGGAAACGTGAGAAACGTCCTGGAAAGTCACCTCCGTGCTTTCATGCGGTGCCATGCTAATGACACGACAAACAGCAACGACAATTAGTCACGTCAACCGAGCATAGGGACAGAGATGTGTATGGCGGCGCTGTGGGTTGGTGAACACCCAAACGTGATGACGATGATAAATGCCTCAAAATGTCCTGTAATAAATAAGGACAAACCGTCGCGACGATGAGAAGGTGACCTTGTGGGGATTTGTGACACTTAAGCCGTGTAATTCTTTTCAAGAACAGGCTCAAATTCTGAGGAAAGAGGCCGGGGCTGGTGTTCTCGTTTGCTGTCAATATTGACTCGAGATTTGCAAAATGTCTCGCGCGCCTCCGCTGCCTTATCATTTCGTCTGCCAGGATCTCCCGGGGAGATCACAGCTGAGCCATAGATGGTATTGGCGGCTTCATATCAGCGTTCACCCGGTCCTCCTCGTGAGCCGCGCGTGCTTGGGCATAATCTGCGACAGCGTGTCGGACGGGAAGCGAGGAGGATCAGCCTGCGGTCCCTTGGCCGAAGTCGCGCGCCGCCGTCCCTGCGTGCATTTGTTGATAGGATCCTCTCTTATTTGAAAGGAAGCTATTGATCGACTTGGTTGATGCCCCTGTCTATAAATAACATGTTGTTCCTCGGGGAGCAGGGCCGGCTGCATGATTGACAAGAAGGACGATGACTCAAATGTAACTCAACAAAAAGCCACCAAAGCTCTGAGAAAGCCTTGCAAAATTGAAGCAACGTTAAAGAATAACGTTTTCCCTTTCTCTCTGTTCTTTTTTCAGTCTTCCGCTCCAGGCAAATGTAATTTTGCCCAAATCCTTCTGTTTTTCCGAAATAGGATTTTGTTTAAAGTAGGAGGGCTCCGAGATGTTTC
This sequence comes from Triturus cristatus, assembly GCF_964204655.1. Taxonomy (NCBI): domain Eukaryota; kingdom Metazoa; phylum Chordata; class Amphibia; order Caudata; family Salamandridae; genus Triturus; species Triturus cristatus. The sequence goes on along the minus strand of NC_140584.1, from coordinate 629,515,796 downwards.
TTAGAAAACAGGTGCTTGAGTACAGCACATGTGGTCATTGGGGAAGCGGCCTGGCTAATATGTTGCTTCTCTTTTCACAAGCTTGACCGCCCTATATTTTCATATGAGCAGAGACTCCACCCCACGAATTTGAGAGGAGAGCAATTTGACTTTTCTCCTCAGACTGTACAATGATGGGAAGAAAAGTGGGTTTCGTTCTGAATGCCAAGTAGGTGAATTTGCTCAAAGACACCAGCATGTCTTCAGAGCGAGATCTGAGTTATACCAAGCTTTAGGATGTGTAAGCCCTGTGCTTACTCGCGATTGGAGTTTTTTGTGTGGGTATGAGTTATTGTCCAATAAAACATCCTGTATGGAAGCCTATCTAAAGGGTACCACTGCCTCACGAATGTCTTTGTATGAGATATTGGGGGATATTATGAAGAGCGGCGTACAAATTATCACCGCTTTAGCGGCAGGAAACTGTAGCTAAAGAGGCGATAATGGGCTTGATAATATGCCCTTGAGAATTCCAATAGAAGCCCATGTTCTGGTGTGAACCTGGGCTTCTTTTGGAATTCTCAAGGGCATATTATCAAGCCCATTATTGCCGCTTTAGCGCCAGTTTCCTGCCACTAAAGCGGTGATAATTTTAATGCAGTTCTTGATAATATGCCCCATTGTGCCACATATCTATTTTCTGTGCTTTCGAGCCATGGTGTTTTCTTATAAGGTATACTGTGCCAATAATGTAATCAGGATGCTTTGCTTATGATTTGTTTTTTAATTACATTTTGGACCAAGGATCTATTTTTGCGTAAAATAGTGCCCAAGATATACTGCCAATCAGTTACTTTTGTATAACATATTGAATTAAGACGTTTTTTGTACATGTTTACATGCAAATAAATTATGTTTGTATAGGATACCTATTGTTGGAAATTGGATTACTGGTTGAGAGATCCTACTCAAGCAGCAGCCACAATTTCTTTTAAGATTAAGTCACAAGCAACCCCACATTATCCTGTACTTAACCCTCTGGTAGCTTGGCGCAAAAGCAGTCTGGCTTAACTTAGAGGCAATGTATAAAGTATTTATGCAGCACTTCAAACAGATATAAAGTGAAAACTCAGAGCAGGAAAATCCAACACCAATTTAGAAAAATTGAGTCAAATGTAATAAATTATGTGAGATGAAAAAAACAAAAATCCAGTCAGTGAACCAGAAATATGCAATTTCAAAATGTTAAGTAAAAATAGATCCTAAAAGCAAAACGTGCCAATTGTGGTTATCCAGTCACGCTAGGCCGGGACAAAGTCACAAGTTCAGGCTGACCGCGGTGGAGTGTGGGCCAGCTACAGGGACCAAGTTAGGCCATCTGAACAAAGTACCTTCAATTCTGGTCTGCAGAGCATTATGAGATCCCACGTTGAGGAAGCATCACACAGAGGGGGTTCTAAGGAGCTGCGCGGCTGCAATGCGTAGTCCTGTGTCATCACTGAGGATGCTGTCAATGAGAGACTTGCGATGCGAAGTCCTGCGGCAGATGCATCATATACTGGCAGGTCTGACCTAGCTGTGGGGCTGCAGTGCGGAGTCCTACATCATCATCGAGGATGCTGTTGAAGACGGACTTGCGATGCAAAGGTCTGCGTCAAGTATGCCTTGTGTAGAGGGGGTTCTCAGGGATCTTCAGGCTGTGATGTGAGGTTCTGCAATGGGAAAGCATTGTGTGGCAGCAGTTTTATTCACTGGAGCACAGCTGGACTGGCAGAGCACCTTCAGGCCCACCTCCAAGGGTCCAGGACTTGTGTGTCACCACTTTGGGGCAAGACAGCATGTCGAGTCCAGGTACTGGGTTCAAGGTGGCTGGAGCCTTTTCTGTCCCTGAGGATCTGATCAGGGGTCCAGCCAACTAGTCCTTGGAGTTACTCCAGTGATCCTGGGATCAAGATGCAGGTCCTTCTCTTTCAGGCAGTAGGGCAGCAGGTCAGCAGAGTAGCAGTTCGTCTGGCAGAGAAGCACAGCAGTCCCTTTGAGACTTCTACAGGTCCATAGAAATACTGAAAAGTTGGTTCTGAGGCTTCATTCTTTATACTTAGTGCCCACTTTGAAGTAGGAGAAGGTTCTGGGGGTTTCCACCCTTAGAGGTGGTTGTAAACATCTCCATCCTTGCCCTGTCCTCAGCTTGTCTGAGGTCACAAGAGACTAATGTCAGAACCCTTTGTGAGTGTGCTGGGCGGAGTTTTGTGATGTGCAAGTGTGGTAGGTAATAGCTCCTCCCTCTCATCAATTCAGAGATTACCCATCCTGTCAACACCTATTTCCCCTTTATCTCAGGGCCTTTGGTGGTGTGGGAGCAGGGCCGCCATGCTGCTGCCCCACTCTCACACTGCCAAAGCCAAAATAGACCGCTCGCCAGAATATAACTTTTTAAGTTGCTGGCGGGTAGTTCTTTGGTCTTCTCACGGCAGTGCCTTTGAAATAGGCACCGCAATCGGAACATCAAAGCATATTGTGCATTTCATTCCATGCAGGTACCCGAGGGTGCAGGCAGACAGGGGGCACACCATGTGTCCACCTGCATGCACACCATGGAGCAGTGGCACAAGGAGGCCCTGTAGGGTCCCCTTTGTTTCCTCATTACCACCGCCATGAAAAGTGCTGCAGTGAGGAAACTCCTAATATGCTTGTCGGTGCCGCAGCAGCACCACCAGCATATTAGGGGCCTCTGACCACTACGCTACCACCAGGGGTAATGGATCCCTGGCGGCAGCAGTGATCCTGTGGTGATCCAAACACCACAGTCCTAATGTGGCGGGCTGGCGGAAAGACTGCCACCACAGGGTCGGCAGTCAATTTGACCGCTGAACTCGTAATAAGGCCCTCAATGTCTGGGAGTGATACACAAAGATGCAATGTGTGTGAACCTGGAGCACACCTTTCCCTTAAATTCAATCATTGTTAGTCCATATTTAACAGTTTTAGCGTGCATGTACTCTGAATGCGCTCCGTCCCTTGTGCGCATGAGAAAATTCAAAATGAGGAAGTGACTAGCGATTTGCGAGTCAAAGAGTTGCACAGCTGCATTTACATTTGTGTTTCAAATAATCCAAGTATTCATCTAGTAGTTCAATGTTCATCCAATTTATTCCAAAAGTAATCCAATCCTTATTCGTCACGTCAAATATACATAGTTACATTATTTTGTGCATTTTATTGCTCCAGAATTGCCCATCCGGGCCTATTCATAGGCACATTCTGCAACTTAGTTCCTCTATCACATCAAATTCACCCAATGCATTTCGGTCCTCCTGGACCTTCGTCAGGGGTATCTATGGTGTTTAAAAAAACACGCGTCAATTATATGCTCTGAAAATGTGTAGCTAATGCATAATAAATAAAAAAAAATTAAAAAAATAAACGTATCTTATTAGTTGCGAACCAAACTGTACCCCCGTTAAATCAGTACCTTTCCATCTAACTTCTGTGCCAAATACTAATGACTCCCACCAATGACATGCCCTTTAATGTAAACCAATCAGTGCTTTTATAAAATGTGCCGTAATCTTCACTAACAGTAACTTATCACACCCTCTGTTTAAAGCTCACCTGAATGTTAATACTCTAACCCCTCTTTTCTATCCTCTATCCCAATGGCGATGCTCTCTTCATCATACCTGTGTTTGTCAAATCAAGTCTTTTAACAGCATGAACCCCTCGCTCCTCCTTCAGGGCCAGTTTCCTTTGAGACTTCCCGCGCTCCTACTTTAAACTACGCGTCTGATTACCCACCTGTGAACCTTGTGTAACACGTGATTATAGCCTCGCCCACCTAACTCCCAGTGTCCCTCCCTAAACCCTCCCTTTACCCATGTGAAACGAACATTGCATGATTTTTTACAAGAAACAACCAACTTTAAACAAAAGTCAACAATAAGTCACAAATAATACAAATTTCCACACGATGTTCTAGCATATGATTAATCCATATTTCAATCGTGACAGTTTATGGAAACTTTGACGTGACCTCTTCATTTATATGTTCCTAAATGCCTTCTCTCATCAGGGTGCTGAACAGGGTTGGAACGGCTACGAAAATATGCAATGTGTGTGAACCTGGAGCACACCTTTCCCTTAAATTCAATCATTGTTAGTCCATATTTAACAGTTTAAGCGTGCATGTACTCTGAATGCGCTCCGTCCCTTGTGCGCATGAGAAAATTCAAAATGAGGAAGTGACTAGCGATTTGCGAGTCAAAGAGTTGCACAGCTGCATTTACATTTGTGTTTCAAATAATCCACGTATTCATCTAGTAGTTCAATGTTCATCCAATTTATTCCAAAAGTAATCCAATCCTTATTCGTCACGTCAAAGATACATAGTTACATTATTTTGTGCGTTTACACAAAGACCAACTGCCTGCTACAACTGGTCATGTGACCAAGGATAAAGGCTGCAGGCACCAAATGTTTGAGACAAAAAAATGGCAACTTTCTAGAAGAGGCATTTTAAGAACTTTGACTTAAAATTCGCCTTCATCATTAAAGAGAGTTTTCAATTACAATTCTTTAAACACCCAACTCGACCTTCCTACCTGCTCCTAATTAAAAGTTATCACTTATTAAATGTAAGGTAACCCAATGTTATCCTATGACAGAGGCAGGCCTTGCATTACTGAAATTTAAGGGGCTTATTACATTGGACTGCCAGACTTGCAGGGGCGTGGTGGTGGCGGTCTTCGCACCGCCCTTTTCGGACCAGGGCAGTCGGGCCATCCTGGGACCACCGCAACTGCCAGGGATCAAAGATCCGTAGCGGTGATGTGACAGTCTTGAGGCCTAAATACACTTGGTGGAGCCGCTGCGGCTCTGCCAAGCATGGTATGAGTTTCCTAACTGCCACACCTTTCATGGCAGTGCAAACGCCATGAAAAGTGTGGCAGTGAGGGGACACCTGGTGCCTCACACCATGTGGATGCACACAGGGGAGCACAAGATGTGCCCCCCTGCATGCATGCTTTCCAGTACCTGCACAGCATGGACTGCAGCAGTCCATGCCATGCCGGTACTGCCTTTGACGTTCCCATTGTTGTGCCTATTTATTAGACACCGCCCTGGGAACACCAAAGAACACCCACTAGAAAGGAGAGAACTCCTAATCTGGCCTGCATTTCATAAACGGGTTTGCAGGTGGAGGAGCGGGACAATACCTCTCCTGCATCGCCAAATTCATAATAGGGCCCTAAGAGTTTTTCACTTCCAGGACATGTAAAGGTTTAAAGTACATGTCCACATTTTTAAATACACTTCCCTGCCCCATGGGCTGTTTAGGGCCTACCCTAGGGGTGGTGTATCTGTATTAAAAAGGAAGGTTTAGGCCCGGAAAATGTTTAAGTCTACGTTTACTTTTATGTTTTTTTGTTTGTTTTTTTTGCAACAAAAGTTTATTGAGATTTCCACAAAAAAGAAACAATAGAATACAAAAATGGCTGTGTTATCAAGTACATTATGTGCGTACGAACGGTGTACACAGGGCCCCCCGTGCAGCCCTACTATGAATTTGCAGGCACTACAAGCGATAAAGCTGCTGCAATGATGCAAGAGAGTTTGGTCCTTCCATCATACAACCCAAACGCACATCCGACAGTAACACCCTGGTCCAGCCAACTAATACACAGATAACACAAAAAATTGTATTAGGGCAGTGCCACGTGGTAACAACATAGTAAAAACTAGTAATAGCCAAGCGAGGAAGAGCTCAAGGGCAGAAAAGACCCCACCACTCTACAGTCGGCTGTAGGCCCTTCACCAGGATCTCCCATTCCAATTGGCTGTGCACTACAGTGAATCTCAGGTCTGCTCTGCTAGACCCACACCAATCACATGGGAGAGGCGGCAGCAAGGGAAAAAAAACTCCCGATCCTTGATGCTGTCCAACAGGTTATCCCAGGCATGCACTACAGCCATAGATCCCCGCCCTAATTTCACCTCACGCACATCACACCACTCTCATCTTCTTCCCACCGACAAGGTCTTTTCTCCATATATCTATGCTTGGCCCCCTGGAGGACTTCCAGTGCAGCATAATTTGGTTCTTAGTCAGGATCAAAGCAAGGTCAATTAATCTAGTTGTGATCTCACAATATGCCGACCGTGCGTATAGTCTCAACAAGCAAACCATAGAGAAACACAGAACCTTCAGGTGGGTAACATCATTAATGAAATCTACAACTTCAGGCCAATACTTCAATAGATTGGTACAATTCCATACTAGGTGAAGCAATTCTGGTCCCCCCCACATCTAGGACACGAAGCCCGAGCACTACTATAAAACCTATTAATCTTGCCCAGGGTAGGGTAAGTTCTATGCAGGAAGTAGAAGTTGATTAGCTTAAATCTAGCCTTCCTACAAATGTTGGGTATCTGTTTTATTATTTTCAACCAAACTGCATCAGTAATCTGCCCACCAATATCTGCCACCCAATTATCTTGCAGCTCCACCAGTGGAAAAATAATATCAGTTCGAAGTGCCTTATACCAGCTGGGGATTGCTCTACGAGCACCTGTGGTGGTGAAGAGTATATGACAGCCCTGTTTCCTGGGTGGTTCATTTTGTCCAGATCCCCAATGTTTCCTTATTGTCACTACAATCACTCCATACAGCAGAAAGTTGTTAGCTGGTAGGCCAAAATCTGCCTACAACTCCACGAATGGTACTATTTTCCCTGCGCTAAATGAATCGCCCAGGGTAACAATGTCAGAGGCCTCCCATTCTACCAGCATCCCTATCTTCTCCTTCGCTGGAGCATCAATAGCTATCATAAAGGTATCTCCAGAGAGTAGGGGGATTGTGTGTGGGTCTGCTGCAAAGCATGCAATCAGCAGTGTTTAGAAACCCCTAGTTAGCTATAGGCTACTAGCGTAAGGTGCCTGTTGTTCAGTAGCAGTTGGAATAACACTCGATATGTTGGAAATAAGTCATCATGAACCACCCCATTAGTCTTCCTGTTGTACACCCATTTATTGAGCCATTACAGCTGAGCTGCCAGATAATACATCTCAAAATCTGGGGCTGCTAGGCCACCCTCTACAACCAGAACCCGAAGCTTGGTGAGCGCCACCCGACGCCTGCCCCTACCCCATACAAGTTGAATTAACAGAGTATCTATCTTACAGAAGTTACTCCCAAGGAAAATTAGCAGAAGGACAGCGAATTAGAAAAGAAGGTTTGGCAGCATCATCATTTTAGCAATAGCAATGCTGCCAGTCACCAATATCAGCAGAGTTTTCCAGAACTCAATGCTAGACCGCAGGGCAGACCCTGCTGCTTTGTTATTACCCTGGAGCATGTCATGGGTGTCATGGTATATCTTTACCCTCAAACACTTCAGACATGTGGGCTCCCAAATAAGGCCACATGGAACCTGGAGTGACTCCGGCAATGCACCCATGGGAAACAGACTTGTTTTTGTCAGTTAGCACACAGCCCCGGCAATTCCCCAAAGTGATCCAACAAACTAACAGCCCTGGGTGCCTCCCTTCAACCATGCATCTTTTGAAATAACAGCATCTCATCTGCGTATAGCGGGATGTGGTGATTCAGCCCCTCACCACTAGGCCATCATAATAAATTCCGGACCGCATGCCACATGCCAATGGTTCCACGACCAAGGCAAACAACAGTGGAGACAGCAGGCAGCCCCACTATGTCACCTAAACCACTGTATATGACTCGAATATCAAGCCACCTGTCTTGTCCCAGGCAGTGGGGCCCCAGCTTTATCCCACTTCACATGTGCCAGAACCATATAGTCCCAATAGTCAAAACAGCGCAGTTTTTCCACATACCCAACAAGTTTCTCCTTTGCTGCCAGCAGCAGAGGCTGCAGCTCAGGATTCCCCAGGCATTCTCTCTCAATAGACCTAAGCGGTTCTTTCTGGGTCTCAACCTGGTGCACTGGACTCCTATGCACTCCACTATTTCAGCAATGCACAGCCCCCGCAGGACCACCTTGAAGGCATCCCTTTCCAGCTGTGCCTTGGTGTGGCAGTCTGCACATTTTCTTTTCCACAAAATAATTCTGTATCCCCTAAATGATAGTATGTAAAAAGATGTGGTCCTTAAGGGACCCGAACTTCAGTTTCCAGTTAGGAATGTGGGAGCACGCCAACACCCACGGGAATGAAGCAGGACGGCATTATGATGCGATAGCGTGTGAGACCGATATTAAACAGTATGCACCTTCGCATGAACATCGGGCATGCAGAAAAGGGTCTAGGTGAACATGCAGCGCATGCATCACAGAGAAGGAGTAGTGACTGGTCAACGGATAAGCACACCTTAATGAATCTATAACCCCACAGTGGGCCTGCCGTTCTGTAAATTTCCATGCCATATGCCCTATGCACTAATGGGGAGTCGTGTAGCAGAGGGTGGGATCTATATAGCACAAGGTCTGAAATACCGCTGAAATCCCCTGTGATGATCACCGACTGTACCACATAGGGAGTAACAACATTGGAAAGTCCATCTAAGAAAACCCCTTGGCTAGTATTAGGGGCATAGATGTTGACTATGATGAGGTCCCACCCTCCCATGTTTCTAGCAAGTATCACATACCTGCCAGCCAGATCCATTATCTGTTCCCGCACCTGGAATAGAACCCCAGGCTGCACCCATATCAGGACACCCCTCACAGATGCGGGGTTACTGTTGTGGGAAACATGACCTCTCCACCTTTTGCGCAGTTCTATCCCCTCAGTGTCAAGTAAGTGTGTCTCCTGTAATAGGGCAGTATGGGCTCCCCATCTTTTAAGGTAGGTATAACTTGATACCATCTAGCCATAGTATTCAAGCCCTGGCAATTCTAGGATATGATCTTATATCTTAGAGGGTCCGCCATCTATCACGCACAAACAAACACCCTTCTGACCAGACAGGTGGAGGTGCTACCCCCACTACCCTCCCGCCCTACCACTTGGCATTCCCCACCGCCAAAGCCAGTAAAACATGCAGCTGGATCATGAAAACCCTCCTCCTCCCACCCCACCCCAGAATAGTAAGGCAACTGTTTCCCATCCAAACCAGTAACACAACAACAAGTGTAAATGCAGAGGCAGCACACAACCATCAGTAGTGGAGGTAGATGCCATGGTCAGCGGGCCCCCAGCATCGCAACTTCCCACCCAGCTAGAGTACATCATTGGGCGATAGTTCATAACCCCTTATGGACATGATATGGTCAAGTAAGTGGTACGTCCTATGAAGCCCCCATCCCTCTTACACTATAATACAGCAATGATGTCCATCAGTTCTCTACAGATCAGCTGCCATTCAAGGCACAATGCGAGCCAACGCCATATCCAAGTGCAAAGTGGTGATCAATGCTCTGTCGGAGTCCGTGTCAAGTGCCCCATCATCATCCATGCTCTGCAGTGGTCTGTACATCATGACTCTCAAAGTCGCTGCTGCAGCCATTGACCACAACTGTTCGCGGTGCACCTAATTTTGTCGGAGCAGTGCGCCAGCCCAGTTTAACACTATTACTAGACCCCCCCTTCATGGCCACTGCTGATCCGCTGGTGTTAAGAAGATTCTGATTCTGTGGTTGTTGGTCAATCCAGTCCCATACTTCGTATGGAGTAGGGAAGATTTGTATTTCATCTCCAGAGGATTTCCTGAGTCTGGTGGGGAAGAGCATCCCATATTGGACCCCCATAAGGCAAAATCATTTTTGGGCCTCAATGAACGACGCTCATTACTTTTGCACCTCCCTGGTAAAATTTGGGAGCAACATGATTCTGGCATTGTTTGGAAGCAATTATCTTTTAACCTTTGCCTGGAAGATGATGTAGTTATGGTTCTATAGTGCAACAGTTTGGCTACAACTGGGTGGGGGGGGTGCCCCGGAGGCAGGGGACACACAACACCCTATGAGCCCTTTCTAATGCAAAGAATGGCAATAGGCCCTGGGGTACAATCTCAGATTTGATCCATCTCACCAGGAAAGCTACCATATCAGGCCCCTCAGCACATTCTGGCAGGCATATCACTGGGATGTTGCTCCTTCTGGCCCTATTTACAGCGTCTTCTGCATGATATTCCAACTCCTTGAACCTCTTCTCCAGGGCTGACATCTGACCCTTCAATGACTCTACTTCAGGGGAGAGGTCATCCAGCATACTCTCAGTGGTGGTGATCCTCTCAGCCAGCCTGCGCTGATAATCACCCAGTAACCCTATGTCAGCCACCACAGTCTCCATTTTAAGTTCCAGGGCTTCCTCCTGTGAGCTCCCTGTAGCACCAGAGGAGCTATGTTCTCTATCTTCCATGTTACATGCAATGGGCGTGGCTTCACTGTGGCGGTCTACTGGTTCTTTGCATTTGGCGTGCTTACCCATGACTGCCGAACTGAAGCCTGGGCCCCAAAACTCTTGGCAGCTGTCTCGCAAGGAGTACCCTCAAACAGATGTATAGTCCTTACGATGTGCCAAAACCCTGTGGAGGTGACCCTGCCCCAGTGGCACTGTCCAGGATACCAGCCCCCAAATGGGGGTAGTACAAGGGTCACTGACTGCCCAACAATGGTGAAGGCAATTAACAAACCGATCCTTCTGGCAGACGGGCTGCACTTGGTATGCAATTCCAGACCTCAGGTTCCAGATTAGGCTCAGGAGGACTCCACAGTTTCCCAGATGGGAAATTGCCACTACAACGTGGCCGTTTCCACGCAAACCTTAACCACGCATGCATTACAACTCATGCGTGATTACCACGAAAGCCTTTACCATGCATACCTTTACTATGAGATACGTAGTAAAGGCATGTGTGTTAAAGGCTAAAATTAGAAAAAGGAGGCTTGGGGGTTCTCCTCTCCAAAATAAAAAAAAAAGAGTGGGAAAAAAAGGGGGCTTGGGGGTCTCACCCCCCAAAAAAAACTCACCTGATGTCACTTCGAGAAGTGCAGGCAATCGGCGTCGTTTGAGAGGAAACGGAAAGAAACTTCAGCTTCCTCTTTACAACATACGACGTCACCAAGGAAGATGGAGAGGAGATGACGCGAAGAGGCAAGGGGAATTTTAGTTTTAAAAAAATAAATAAAAGGATTGAGGGTTAAGGGCAGGGGTAAATATAAGAAGGATTGAGGGCTGGGGGTCACGTAAGGATACAGGGGAGGGGTATAAACTTTACCAAGAGTATGCCCTTACCATGCATAAAATTACAACGAAAATCGTTGTAAAGGTATTCGTGGTAAAGGAATATTTGTGGTAAAGGTTATGCGTTGAAAAAGCATTCCGTTGTATCGCTTATGTGGTAAAGGCATGCGTTGCAATGGAATGCGTTGTAACGACATACAACCTTTCCAGACCAGCACTGACACCCCGGGAATCACACAGGGCAGGGCAGAAAACAATGATTCAGCACCAGGGAGGAGGCAAGGGGTCAGCTATGACTTCCCCACCCCATTATCGCATCCTCACACCAAGCCTCAGAGTCAATACAGCAGGGCCGCCGGCATGGCTCCCTGCATGGTCGCGTTCCAATAGTGCACCTGCACTCACCACCAACCTGCCAGGTGCGGCCCAGCGATCCTCTCCAGCAGTAGAACGGTCACCTCAAGTAACAACAGGCTGGGCCCAGCTTCCCCACAACACCAGGGCAATGAGTCTGCAACAGGGGAGGAAGCGGATGAGCCACATGGGGCAGTCACTCTCCACGGCAGCATGGAGGTTTGGCCTTTGAACCCCAGCGCCCAGTCAGTGGGGCCACCGATATATCTGCATGTGTTGCCCCGCTCAGCCCCCACCTGCATCGCTTCAACATCAGGGACTGCCCGGCAGCAGGTTGTTGCAGGAGTCTGGCCACTCGCAGAGCCCGCCTACAGGGTTCCTCTGCTCACACATCCGCCGTAGGCATGCCCATTCCCCCACAGACCATATATTGCGAGGCCGCTGCCGTCTTGAATCGACACTCCCTCACTGGATATTTCTCTGCTCTGATCAGGGCAGAGGGAGCAGCCAGGAGGCCCATTCAATGACTGCCGGAACACCAACAGTAAGGCACCACGTTACAAGTCTCCAATTCGGCAGGAAGAGCTGAGATCTCTGCAGGGTGGCACCAGGTGGCAGAGTTCTGCCGGTGAGCCCTGGGACACGTCCTACTCCATTGGCATTTTACGATAACCCTTTGTTTATTGTTATGTTTTTATGTTTTAAATGTTTATTCTTCCAGGTCGAAATGGCAGTCTAAAACTGCACACACAGGCTTCAATGGCAGTTGTGCGACATGTTAAAAAGGCTTCTTAAGTGGGTGGCACAATCAGTGCTGCAAGCCAACTAGCATCATTAAATTTACAGGCCCTGGGCAAAGGTTGTACAACTTTACTATGAACTTACAAGTAAGTTAAATATGCCAATCGGGTGTAAGCCAATTCTACCATGTTTAAATGCGAGAGAACAAGCATTTTAGCACTGGTTGGAAGTGGTAAAACGAGACGGGCAAAAATGGATGAGTAAGGCAAAAAGTTTGGGAGAAAGCCCTCTTAAGGCTGATGGGTCTAAGACCTACCAAGGTAATTTTTAATTTTTTTTACAAGATAGCATGCTTTTTTGTTTTACAAATTGTATGGCTTAGGGCACAATTTTCCTTCTGGGCTTTGTATCAGGATGCTATTGTCATAGATGTAACAGGAAGTTGTTTTGCATGGGGCTTCGTGCTGCTCAGCCGGGAAGCCAACATGTGATGCCTCCTGGTCAACCATAAGTGGACTTCTTCCTTTGTGGCTGGTCTGATCTAGTTGTGGTTTTGGAAAAAATTGACTACATTTTCTGCTCCCACAATTGTGCTTAAGATGCCTCTGTCAAAATATACTTTGCCCAAACCTAGGCATCTAAATTCTGCAGCCTGACCACAATGACCAGTGAGATGGACCGTAGTCAGATTTCTCCACCCCTCGTGAAAAGTGGGATAACGTTCATATGTGCGGCTGTCCAAATTGGTACTATGACCTTAAATGTATTCCTGAATCACTCCGTGTTTCTCTCCGAATTAATTCTCTGCCTTCTTTTTGGTTGTCTTTTGTACTTCTATCGTCGCATTTTAATAAGGAACGAGACCTGAAGCTCTAATTTGCGGCTTTCTGCAGACGTAGCTTTCCGGTGACGCCTAATGACAGAGCAGATGAATTGCAGGGCATTGATTTTTCATGCAGCGGTGCGGGCTGCTGGAGCGCGCGAGGGCCTCTCCCTTCCCTTCCGCGAGGCCCGGGCCAGCGAAAAGATTCCGCTGACAGGAAAGGGATTACAGGCCCGCGGAATATGAATAAACATCAGATCCTTATAAGGCCGGAAGGTGACCTTGCATCTGGATATTCTGAAAGCCTCGAGTGGAATTAGTCCCGGAGACCGGCCTTAGAGGAATTTGTTAATGAAAATCTGCATTACAATTGGTTTTCAGACGATGAGCCGATGTATTCGCCCTTGCATGTATTAATTGGTGGAGGCTTCGGGGGGCGAGGACAGACAGATTGTCCACACGCAGGCAAGGTGACTGGTGATAAATTGTGTGTATGAGGTGGGGGGCGTGTGTGTGTGCGGATAAAGACCCATGTAAGACATTAGACTGATTGGGTCACACAGCCCTGGCAACCTTTCAAAGGCAGTGGCCTGGTGAGACGGACACTGGCCCGGCCCACCCCACTGGCTCTCAAGAGCCGAGCCTGAATCCGGCTTCTTTCCAGAACCTTCTCACCTCCGGGGCGTCGTCTGGCATTAAAAAGACTGCTCCAAACTTAGCGACCTCTTAGGATTGAGTCTGGGGTTTGACTCCTTCCACTCAGTCCTCCTGCTTTCTTAATGTGAGCCTGCCCCAACCCCCCCAGCCGTACCGTGTAGCCTCAGTGACTACCATGCAAAGGTATATTCTGGCGTGTTAATGGACTAAGAAATGCCTTAGCATCGGGGAGCAGAGCCAAGCTATACAAGGACATATTGCTCGATCTGCTTCCGCACAGACATTGGGAAGGGCCTGTGTGGTCAATCACATACAAGGAACATTCCAGATGGCGAAGGAGGCTCGAAACAGAAGTAAAGTGGAAGAGTGAACATAGCACTCAGGTTTGCCAACTAGAATTCTCACGACAGATCACTCGCGTGCTGGCATGGGCAGCATCACCACGACGGATGCAAACACCCTGCGGATGATCGTTTGCTTGATGCAGCCTGAGGACGTGTTCCACCGAGGCCTCAAAAGTGGGAGAATAAATAATATAATTTAGGCATCAGTCTGTTGTTTCTCTTCAAGCAAACAGCATGGATCTGATCTAGCAAAGGGAAAAAACACGAAAATGCAGTGTCCTTTACACGGAAAGGTGATTAATATGAAGCAAAAGGCAGAAAGGGGCTACAAAAAGAGCTAACAAGCCTGACATCATGTATTAATCCATAAGAAAACAAAGATGCATTGCAAAGAATGAATGAACACCACAAACAATTGAGCCCATGAATTAAGGCAGTGGTGTACACCAGAGGTGACCCAGAGACGCTTTAAGGCATGGGCAGGGGCCCCTGATAGAGTCACCTCTGTTCTGCAGAGAGTCTTGCCCTGATGACCTTGAATCATTTTTAAACAGGTTGTTTTAAATACCATTTTCATTTCATTTATTTGTAATGTGGGTGATGGGTGAGAGTCTACTGTGCACATTTGCAGAGACATTTTGTGTTTGTGTTTCATGCAACATCCATTAAAATCCATTAAAATCTTTCTTTTAGATCAAAACAGGACCTCACATATCAGAAATGGGAGGGTGTAGCAGAGATTATTTTCAGTAATATTAGTTAGCTGTTGCTGTGTTACAATATTTAAAACACACATCACTATCCCTGAATATTAGATGTAAACACACTTCGGATTTGGACCAGTGTGCCTGTGCAATGTCAGAAACCTGGCCGAAGAGGGCATGAAAGAGCTGAAACTGGATCATAAATTCAAAGCTGTTCCAAACAGGGGCCCCCAAATTACGTTTGGCCCAGGGCCCCCAAAACCCTTAAGATGTCCCTGCCGTGGTTGAAGTGCATTAAAAAAAGTATTGAAACTGTAATATTGTGAGCAAAGTGGGGTGGAGTGAGTGAGCGTAGGGGTGGGTCAAAGGAGTAACATAAAAAGAAATCAAGTTTTCACCTTCAGGTAACACCATCTAAAATGAGGCACAGCTTAAATGAAAAATAAATGCAACTTAAGTTAATCAGTGAGAAATGCACTACTTTACATTATGAAACATCCATTAGTTAATGCACTGCAGAGGTCTGTGTCTGTAACCAAAGAGCCACAGAACTGAATCCCGGTTGGTGCAGTGGTGAATAGTGACTTGTGTACGTTTAATGTAATGAGGTCCCAGCCTTTGTCAGAAAGTACTAAGAATATGTAGGTCATTATTTTAAACTTTCATCACACACAGTTTAAGATAGGTCGCAACAAAATGCACAAAATGGTTTGATAAAAGTCCTTCCAAAATATAGATTTGAGTAATACCCAGACTGTACATAGTGCAATTTTTTTAGAACTGTCCTTTAAAAGAATGCACATTTCGCATCTCAGCAGGTAATTCCCATTGCAATACCACTCAAAAAGAGTATATCTGTGTCATCAAACAGCTGCAAGTAATTCCATCAATTAAATTCACTACTAGGTTCCAAGCCCCCTTAACATTTGCAGATTAACCAGTTATGCACATTTACATTTCTTTCAGGTAACATGCACCCTGGCAAGAAGGCTTGTTTAGCTGTCTGTCCCTCCCTCGGTTTCACAGCACAGGAGACTCCCTGCCTTACATTTCAGCAAAAGCATTTCAGCTCTCAGTATTAACCATCCTGTGACAGTTATCTTCTCACAAAAAGTAGGGAAACTGTTTCACTTAAATAATTAAAAGGTATGGGCACGTCGGGCACCTCAGATCTTGCCCACTTCGACCACTGCTGTGCACAGTGCAATTCAGAGCTTTAAGTGGACTGGGTCCTATCAGTGCTCAGCACCGTCAGTTTTAAAAACCAGGTCCTGAGATCGGTCTCTATCTAGCTCTCCATTTTTTTCCTTGACCTCAGGGTGAAAATAAAAATCTTAACTCTGCAGCAGTGGCACCCTTCACTGCATTTGATGTAACTTCAAAGACACTCATTGTAGGTATTTCATAGTCTCATCATTTCAGAACTGAAGCATTTTCAGTATTATATACAAAGAAGCCATAGTTGCTGAATATTTATCTTATGCAACTAACAACCACTGACAAAGTCAATAGTCATGGCTTGTTGTAGATATAATAATACTTGTTGTATTATATATCTGGAAGCAATGAAAGAAACACCGAAATACCAGTCGGACCGCACACTATGCTAAAACAAGGTGTTTAACGTAGGTATTTTTAAGCAATGTCGTTAATTACGTAGGCCCAGTTTTGTCATCCCAGTCAAAGCCCTGGTGGAATTAAATAACAACACATGAAGGTGCAGATACGAACAGAGCGGCCCCCATCTAAACACTTAATCAAGCTGAACAATATGGATTATGCTGCTACTGAGAACCTCCTAGAAGAATATGATCTCTCTAGCATGTACCACCAACTGGAATGTAAACTTGGAAAGCAGGATAATGAGAGAGTCCATTGGAAAAGATGGTTCATATATAAGGAATAGCTCACAAATATTTGACTGACTAAGGAGACATTATCAACATCGTAGCCCTGAAAATGACCTCATGGTCCATTTCAGCAGAGACAAACCAACCAGGAACATTATGAGATCATGTCACCACTTCCATCCAGAATGTCACTGAAGGCACACTTAGCATATAAAACCCTTCCATCTGTAGTGTGCTCATTGTGGCAAGTCATGAATGCACTCAATCCCTATGAATGAAGCACTTATCTTTCTAAGAGGCACGACTTTGGGCCAATAAGCACCCACAGACTTCAACAACCTCAGTTGCTTTTCCCTTAAAATAAGGACCATCAGACAAAAACATCAAAGAGGCCCGTTCATCTACTACAACAACAAAGATAAACCAGCCTCAACATACAGTTGGTTTGTAATGCAACTGTAGCTTCATCATACAGTCCGGTGTCTTCCATAAGACCTGACAAGAGGGTATCGTCCTAGTCGCCCTAGATGCCAGTCAAATCTTTGCATGTCCGTAAAGACCAACTGTTAGAAAGGGTAGACGGACCGGGAGGGTCGGCCGGGGTCAGGAGGAGAGGTCTCCGGGGAGAGCCGTCTCCAGCGATCGTACAGACAAGTAACTTCCCCCCCACAGACAGATACCACACACGGATAAGGTTCAGTGTTCTTTATAAGCACTTCTTAAGGTACGGTTGAATGGTACAAGGAGGTCTGGACTCAGGGGTCCCCTCGATTCAAGTCTCTCAATGCAGGGTAAGGGGGAGCGGGACAGTCTGTTTACCAGTCAGGTAGTTCGGATGAGATGATGACTAGCTCACAATCCTCGAGCTTGGTGGTTTAGTTGGTACGGGCCGCGGCAGCGCCAGCAGGTCCCGGTCGAGATGGTCGGGACACGGTCCGCGGCAGCGCCAGCAGGTCCCGGAAAGATGGTCGATGTACGGTCCGCGGCAGCGCCAGCAGGTCCCGGTGAGGATGGTCGTTACAACGGGCCGCGGCAGCGCCAGCAGGTCCCGACGAGGATGGATGTTGCAGAAGGCCGCGGCAGCGCCAGCAGGCAGGACGATGGTTCACAAGAGTGGGCTACGGCCGCGCCAGTAGTCCGTCAAGGCTGAGTTCTCTCGGTGTCTCTCGACTCCAGGATACAACTGCCTTCCTGCTCCGGAGTTGCCCCAGTTATAGGGCAGGCGCTCTTTGATGTCCGGACCCTCGCACTTGGAGGTCGGAGGGCCCGGGATGAAGGTGTCCAGACACCCAGCAGGGGGTGGAGCCAGCGCCTGGGGGAGCTGGAGGCGATCGGCACCTGGCGGGGGAAGAGCTCTTGACACTTCGTCCTCCCATTGACCTGCCAAGTGGTCCGCTCACCTCCTGGGTGGATGGTGGTGCCGGGATGTCGGGGCCGGTCAGGCCCGGGGTTAGGGTCGGGGCGAGGCCACGCGGCCTCGTGGTGCAGGGCCCAAGATGGCGGCTTGAACCGGCCGGGGGAGCCGGTGGGGCTGGGCCCCGTGATGAGTAGAGGTCCGAGGGCATAAGATCCGTCGGGAGACGGGGTACAGGTGCTTTTCGTGGGTTATGCCTGGTGGGCCGGAGCTCGGGCCCCGTCGTGCGGGGAGGGAGCAAGCCCTTCGTGTGGCCTGTCCAACATGCGTCCCCCCCAGCTGAAGGCGGGGAGAGTCACCCATCTCCTTGGGGACTCTCTTCGTCGAGGCGGAAAAAGCGGGACAGGCCATCCGCGTTGGCGTGGTCTTGGCCTGGTCGGTGCTCCACAGTGAAGTCCATTCCCTGCAGGGAAATGGACCAGCGCAAGAGTTTTGGGTTCTCCCCCCGCATCTGCATCAGCCACTGCAGGGGTCGATGGTCGGTTTGTACCCGGAAGTGGGTACCGAAGAGATAGGGCCGGAGCTTTTTGAGGGCCCACACCACTGCGAAGGCCTCCCTCTCGATGGTGCTCCAGCGCTGTTCTCGGGCCAGGAGACGTCGACTGATGAAGGCCACCGGCTGGTCATGACCTTCGGGGTTTAACTGAGAAAGGACGGCTCCGATGCCGTGGTCGGAGGCGTCGGTCTGTACCACGAATTCCCGACTGTAATCGGGGGCCTGGAGCACAGGGGCGGTGCACAGGGCGGCCTTCAGCTTCTCGAAGGCCGCTTGACAATCGGGGGTCCAGTTAATCCGCTTCGGTTGGTTCTTGGACGTGAGACCCGTGAGGGGCCCCACGATGCTGCCGTAGTCCTTCACGAACCGCCGGTAGTAGCCGGTGAGCCCCAAGAAGGCTCGGACCTCGGTCTGGGTGACGGGGGGCTGCCAGGACTGGATGGCAGCAATCTTAAGTTGTAGCGGGGCCACCAGCCCGCTTCCCACTTGGTGCCCAAGGTAGGTCACAGACCCTTGGCCAATTTGGCACTTGCCGGCCTTAATTGTGAGGCCGGCCCGCTGGAGGGCCTGTAGGACCTCTTGGAGGTGACGGAGGTGGTCGGGCCAGTGGCGGCTGTATACAGCGATATCGTCCAGGTAGGCAGCGCTGAACTCTTCGAGCCCCGCCAAGACCTGGTTCACGAGGCGTTGAAACGTGGCGGGGGCATTCTTCATGCCGAAGGGCATGACCTTGAATTGATAGTGGCCATCGGGGGTAGAGAAGGCTGACCGTTCCTGAGCCCTGGGTGTGAGGCCGATCTGCCAGTAGCCCGCTGTTAGGTCGAAGATACTGAGGTAGCGGGCGGCCCCCAGCCGGTCGATCAGCTCGTCTGCTCGGGGGATCGGATGAGCGTCGGTCCGGGTGACAGCGTTCAAGCCCCGGTAGTCGACGCAGAATCTCAGTTCAGGTGCGGTGCCGGGGGCAGCGGCTTTGGGGACCAATACAACCGGACTGGCCCAGGGACTGTCCGAGGGCTCGATGACCCCGATTGTGAGCATCTTGGCCACTTCCTCCTGTATGCAGGCCCGTACCCGATCTGGTACGCGGTAGGCCCGGTGTCGGACAGGGGGACTGTCCCCGGTGTCCACGTCGTGCAAACACCAAGGGGTGACCCCGGGGGTGAGGGAGAACAGGGTAGCGAACTGCAGCAGGAGGTTCCGGCAGCCCTGGCGTTGCTCCGAAGTGAGGGCGTCAGAGAGCCGGACCCCGTCCACGGAGCCGTCATTCTCCTGAGTCTTCAGAAGATCCGGGAGGGGTTCGGAGTCTTCCTCTGCCCCACTGTCCGTAGCCATCAGGAGGCTGAGTTCTGAGCGCACAAAGTGTGGTTTGAGTCGGTTGGTGTGGAGGACCCGAAGGGGGTTCCGGGAGGTCTCCAGGTCGATGAGGTAAGTGACGGGGCTTTTGCGCTCGACCACTTTGAAGGGCCCCGTCCACTTATCTTGCAAGGCACATGGTTCGGTGGGGGACATCACCCATACTTGTTGTCCAGGCTCGAACTCAACGGAGGAGGCATTGTGATCATACCACCTCTTCATGTCCTCCTGGCTGGCCTCGAGGTTCGCCTTGGCCATCTCTCTGAAGCGCCGGGTCTGATTGCGTAGGGCCAGGAGGTATTTGAAGACGTCTGGAGGGGTCTTTAGGGGGGCCATCTCCCAACCTTCTTTTACTAGGCTGAGGGGCCCTCGCACAGGGGGCCCGTACAGGAGTTCGAAAGGGCTAAAACCGAGGGACTTCTGGGGAACTTCTCGGTAGGCGAAGAGGAGGCACGGGAGTAGTACATCCCACTGGCGACGGAGGGGCTCTTCCAATCCCCCAATCATCCCCTTGAGAGTGCGGTTAAAACGCTCCACTAGTCCGTTCCCTTGGGGGTGATAGGGGGTCGTGAATCTGTAGGTGACCCCGCATTGTTGCCAGAGGGACTTCATGTATTTGGATATAAAGTTCGTGCCTCGGTCGCTGATGACTTCTCGGGGGAAGCCTACCCGGGAGAAGATCCCCATTAGGGCCCGGCCAACCACCGGAGCTGTCACGGTCCGTAGGGGCACCGCCTCGGGGTAGCGGGTGGCATGGTCCACCAGTACTAAGATGAACCTGTGTCCTTGTGCCGTGCGGGGGTCCAGAGGCCCCACAATGTCTATCCCCACCCTCTCGAACGGGGTGGTGACCACAGGGAAGGGTTGCAGAGGGGCTTTCAGCTTCCGACCACTCTTCCCGCTGGCTTGGCATGTGGGGCAAGATCGGCAGTGGTTCAGGACGTCGTTCCTCATTTTCGGCCAGAAAAAGTGGGTCACTAGGCGGCTGTACGTTTTGTCCTGGCCCAGGTGTCCAGCCAGGGGGACATCGTGGGCCAGGTTGAGCAGAAAGTCTCTGAAGCGGAGAGGTACCACCAGTACTCGACCGGCCCCCAGCTCGGCGATTCTTTGCTCGCTGTATAGCAGGTCGTTATCCCAGTAGACCCAGTGAGTTCCGGTGGAGTCCCCTGCGTTCTGGGCGCTGGCTTGTTGGCGGAGTCCCTCGAGGGAGGGACAGGTCTTTTGTTCCTGGCGGAACTGTTCTTGGGTGGGCCCCCCTTCTTGACGCCACTGAGCCAGGTCAGGAAGGTTCTGGGGTTGCGCGTCCCCTTCGGTCGTCGGGTCTGGGAGGCTGGCCTCGTCGTTGTCTTCTACTGGGGCGACCGGGGGCGGAGGTGCTGGCCATTCCGGTTCTTCTGATCGGGGGACGGCACGGGCGGCCATGGACCGGGTGGTTACGCAGGCCCAGTCCGGGAGGCCCAGCATCCCCAGGTGCTCTCTTCTCTCAACGGTGGCCCACGGGGAACTCTCGAGGTCATTCCCCAGGAGGCAGTCCACGGGGGCATCGTCCCGGACCGTCACCTTCAACAGGCCGGAGACCCCTCCCCATTCGAACGGGACGCAGGCCATTTGACACATACTCTCAGAGTTGTCTGCCGAGCGGACGGGGCAGAGAATGTTCGGCAGGATCTGCTCGGGCTTCACCAGGTGACAGCGGACGGCCGTCACACTGGCGCCTGTGTCACGCAAGGCCTCGGCTCGCTGTCCATTAATGGTCACCCACTGACCGTATTTCCTGGTGTTAGCGGGTAGGGGAGCCCGTGGGACCATGTCTCTTCCCCCTAAGCACGCCAGGACCATGGCGGCCGGTTCCCACTCTTGCTGGGCCGGCTCATACTCTTCTGGTTCCCCCGATAATCGCTCTTCCCCCAGGGCGGCGGCAGCTACCTGGCGGGGCTTGGGTGTTTGGTTCTGCGGGCAGCTCGGGTCATTGGCGTAGTGGCCGACTCGCTGGCATCGGTGGCACGTGACGTTGGCTCGGAACCCAGGACGCCACGGGGGGTTGCCCCGGCCGGCCGGAGGCGGGGTGCTGGCCACGGGTGTTGCTGGCAAGGCGTCTCTCCCTCGCCCCTGGCCCCCTCCTCCTCCCCGAGGACGGTGCTGGCCTGGGTTGCTTCTGTTCTGTTCGTGTGGCCCCCTCCGGCCCACTCGGGTGCTTTCCCATCGGTCAGCTTCGGCGGCGAGCTGCCGGGGGTCAGTCAGCTTACTGTCGAGGAGGTGCTGCCTGAGCTCGACGAAACAGTTGTTCGACAGGTGCTCCCATACCATAAGGTTAAAGAGTTGTTCGTAGGTGGTGACATGGCTCCCCTTGATCCAACCCTCGAAGGCACGGCTAAAATAGTTCACGTATTCTACCCAAGTTGTACCTGGGATCCGGGTGCAATCTCTGAACCTCTGGCGGTACATCTCGGGTGTGAGGCCGTAGCGGGTGAGGAGGGCAGCCTTCATGTGGTCGTAGGACGACATTTGGTGATCTGGGAGCTGCAGTAGGGCATCGCGACCCTCGTTGACAAACCTCCCCCAAAGTCCGGCTCCCCAATCACTCCGGTCGATCCGGTGGGAGGTCATGGCGATCTCGTAGGCTTTAAACCACTGTTGTATGTCGTCTTCTCGGACATACTCGCGGACAACATCCTTGGGGATGTGGACTTTTTTCTCGATTGGCCCCGGGGTGTGTGGTCGCTCAGGCACCCCCAGTTCTTTATTCTGTTTCCGAAGTTCTATCTCCGCTAGTTGGCGCTCGTGCTCGAGCGTTATTTTTTTCTCCTCCAGCTCTCTCTGTCTCTGCTTCTCTTCTCGTTCTTCTCGGAGCCGCATATGCTCGAGGTTGAGTTTCTGTTCAGCTAACTTGAGTTCCCCATCCATCTTGAGTCGTGCCATTTCCAACTCGTGCAATCTGGTTCTTTCTCTTTCTCGGATCTCCTCCTGCGAGAGGCCCGTTCCCCGCTCCTCGGGAGCCGTGGCGTTCCCCTCTGGTGTGATGCTGCTTTGGTCGGAGGGTCCGGCGACCCCAGTTTCTGTCCACGACTCTAGGGCGTGCTTTAGGTCATCCTTGGTACTCAGGCCGGTGGTAGCAATGCCAAGTTCTATGCAGAATTGTCTCAGTTCGCGGTGGTTGTATTCTTCTAACTTATCCATTTGGAATTTCTCGGTGGAGCTGCTATCTTTGGCTGACATCGTGTTTTTGTCGTGGGGTGAGCTACTCTCTGTACGATTACGCGTTGATTCGGATCGCGCCGCTGGCCACCAATGTTAGAAAGGGTAGACGGACCGGGAGGGTCGGCCGGGGTCAGGAGGAGAGGTCTCCGGGGAGAGCCGTCTCCAGCGATCGTACAGACAAGTAACTTCCCCCCCACAGACAGATACCACACACGGATAAGGTTCAGTGTTCTTTATAAGCACTTCTTAAGGTACGGTTGAATGGTACAAGGAGGTCTGGACTCAGGGGTCCCCTCGATTCAAGTCTCTCAATGCAGGGTAAGGGGGAGCGGGACAGTCTGTTTACCAGTCAGGTAGTTCGGATGAGATGATGACTAGCTCACAATCCTCGAACTTGGTGGTTTAGTTGGTACGGGCCGCGGCAGCGCCAGCAGGTCCCGGTCGAGATGGTCGGGACACGGTCCGCGGCAGCGCCAGCAGGTCCCGGAAAGATGGTCGATGTACGGTCCGCGGCAGCGCCAGCAGGTCCCGGTGAGGATGGTCGTTACAACGGGCCGCGGCAGCGCCAGCAGGTCCCGACGAGGATGGATGTTGCAGAAGGCCGCGGCAGCGCCAGCAGGCAGGACGATGGTTCACAAGAGCGGGCTACGGCCGCGCCAGTAGTCCGTCAAGGCTGAGTTCTCTCGGTGTCTCTCGACTCCAGGATACAACTGCCTTCCTGCTCCGGAGTTGCCCCAGTTATAGGGCAGGCGCTCTTTGATGTCCGGACCCTCGCACTTGGAGGTCGGAGGGCCCAGGATGAAGGTGTCCAGACACCCAGCAGGGGGTGGAGCCAGCGCCTGGGGGAGCTGGAGGCGATCGGCACCTGGCGGGGGAAGAGCTCTTGACACTTCGTCCTCCCATTGACCTGCCAAGTGGTCCGCTCACCTCCTGGGTGGATGGTGGTGCCGGGATGTCGGGGCCGGTCAGGCCCGGGGTTAGGGTCGGGGCGAGGCCACGCGGCCTCGTGGTGCAGGGCCCAAGATGGCGGCTTGAACCGGCCGGGGGAGCCGGTGGGGCTGGGCCCCGTGATGAGTAGAGGTCCGAGGGCAGAAGATCCGTCGCGAGACGGGGTACAGGTGCTTTTCGTGGGTTATGCCTGGTGGGCCGGAGCTCGGGCCCCGTCGTGCGGGGAGGGAGCAAGCCCTTCGTGTGGCCTGTCCAACACCAACATTCAGGCACGACTGGGTACATTTCACATTCAGGGACATCCAATAATATAACTCTACATGCTACTACAACCACTCATTACCCACCAAGTCTGCTCAGAGATGGCAGCAACTATGACGTGAAGAGTCAGTTTAACAAACCAGATACAGAAATCTAACCAGGCACACATCTGCCCAAAATAACCCAGTGTATGCTAGGATAGGCGGACATCAAGGAATATATGGGAACCCAATCCAGCAAAGGAGGGTGAGAGGTCTGCTTATAGCCACCTTCATATCTCACAACATGGTCCGAAACAGATGATTACCTGTCCTGGACAAGAAGAGACAACCGTTTTACAGGGCGAAAAATGACCAGGGCTACAGCTCTTCAGCCATGGCACAAGCTGGCAACCTAGTTGTGCTGCCAAGCAGAGGACGCCATCACTTGGCAACTGTCTGTATCTTTGACACACTCACACTGCAGATGCCCATATATCAATTAGGAGAGCATAAGAAGGTCTGGGACACCTGGGGCTACTGCCAACACATTTAAAAATGCCTAAACCCATGTTTCTGAATTTTCTTGCTGTCTCTAGATTCCAAAGAAACATTATTAGACACACTCACACTCGTTGTTTCCTGCATATCCCTGGTATAGACGAAGCACACAACGAAATATGCAGGCCAAAAGAAAATATACTGCAGAACATTCTAGGGGAAAAAGGTGGTTCTTACATTCAATGTAACCTATACTTATAATTCAGGAACAACAGTGGAAAGCCTTGAATCAGAAAGCATATAATGAGGGATGTCAGATAAACTGAAAGTCATTTTCCTTTGCAAACACCATATCATAATAAAGGGGTTCTACCTGCCAGCCGTCATATTGATTCTTCCTTGCCTCTACCTCCTTTAGCCTAACACCATTATGCTGCTGATGCATCTCATCCCACATTTTTCGCAAAACCTTCAGACACTGCATTTCCCTGCTACCATTTCCTGCTAAAGTCTTAGGGAAAATCATCAACAGCCATCTCAAAGAATACATCAATGGTGACCAACTACTTAACACAACTCAGTCTTGTTTCAGACCCAACAACAGCAAGTAAACTGCCCTCATTGCTGCAATGGATGACGTCCTCATGACTCTGGACAGAGGAGACATGGTGGCCTCCATCCTCCTGGACCTCTGTGCCGCATTTGACACAGTCTCCCTCCCCATCCTCATCCAACACCTACACAACATTGGAATTCAAGGACAAGCACTCTGAAGGACCTGCTCCTTCCTCACTGGAAGGACCCAGTCAGTCAGCCTGGCACCATATACCTCGGACACCCACAACCTCACCTGCAGAGTTCCGCAAGGATCCTCCCTAAGCCCAACATTTTTCAAAGCATAGATGATCCTCTAGCCAGCATTGTCCACTCTCACGATATCAACATTCTCTCCTACGCTGATGATATGCACCTCATTATCTGCCTCACAGAGAAGACGTCCAGTACCTGGATCAAATTAGATGCCTGCATCACTGAAATCGCCCACTGGGTGAAGACCAACTTAACACTGACTAGACTGAAATTGTGATCTTTGAGAAGTGTAAGTCACAGTGGGACTACACCTGGTGGCCAACAGGGCTGGGACCGACACCCACTCTTACCACCCATGGCAAGAACCTCAGGATCATCATCAAGAGCAAACTCAACATGACCACTCAAGTCAATGCTGTAACCGCCTCATCGGGCCACACCCTGAAGATGCCAAGGAAGATTTTAAAATGGCTTCCAACCAGCACCCAGAAACTGTCACGCAGGCCCTCATCACAAGCAAGCTGAACTATGGGAACACCCTCTATGCCAAGATCAACAAAAACTCACCAGAAGGCTGCAGACCATTCAGAAGTTGGAATCCAGAATCACTCTCAATCTCCCACACACATAACACACCACCTGAAGGAGCTCCACTGGCTCCTTATTCACACACAAGCACAATTCAGACTCCTCAGCCACACATTCAAGGCACTACATAACATTGACCCTGCATACCTCAACAATCACATCTGCTTTGACAAAGCTTAGAGACACCTCTTCTTGTCCGGACTCCTATTTGCATAAATCCCCTCTATACAGAAAAACGTCTCCTACATTGGTCCTAAAGCATGGAATGACCAGCCACTGCACATAGGAGCCTCCTCCTCACTTCTTAAATTCTGTAAGAAGCTGAAGACTTAGCTTTTCGAAAAGTCCCATTAAGCCCTATCAGTGTAACTAGACTCACAACTGCACAGCACCAAGATACCTTCCCAGATGATAGTGTGCTCTACAAAGCTGCATAACATAACATAACACTGCACCCATCATCTTTACTACCTTAAGTGCCAAACTAATGTTGCTCACTGTAACACATTGGAACTCTACCAACTCTTCTGCCTAATCTTGCTGCGTTGCATCTCTGCAATCTCATGTTGATCATCTAGAACACACTGCTGGCATGTAACAGCACTGTATTTGAGGTGTCACTGTTGACATATTTTGTCCTCACTCATTGTCCCCCAATGATGTGCTTATCCAGTCTGATTCTTTGTATTCTAAACCATGTCATCCGGTGCCATATACACAGCCTCCCCACCATCTTACATAGGCACGCTGCCTCCTGCAGATGACTCAGTGGTAGTTGGTTTCCTTCCACCCACAATCTGTTCCTGAGATTCCATGACTTTGGAATGCCCATCATCCCCCTCACTGCATTAGGCTGCATTTACATCATGCATGACTGTCCCACCAGTAGTCTTTCTGGACAGCCCTACCTGTCATATTATGTCTACATAGGCATCACTTTGAGCCACACTGTGCACCCAGCACTCACTAGGCACTGCTGAATTCAATAAATTGTAAGCTTTTGGAGTAGGAAGCAGTGGGCAGAGAAAGTAGCTTTAAGCACAGCCTGCTCTTAGATCTCACTGGGCATGGAGAGATAATGTGTCAAGTGTACTCCAAGAGCCAGAAAACTTTCTACTGGGCGTGGCGGGCTTCATCAACAGATCCTTGGGCAATGCCGGGGTTTGCAAATGTGATCCCGGGGCATAGGTGACTTTGTGCAGACTATGGACTTTCGTCAAACCCTATGTTGAGCCCATGTGACAGCCAACAGCATTGTCCAGCATTGTCCATTCAGGGTGTGGTGCAGCTTTTAACCATGCCTTGGACATTCTTTCTTTTCCCTTCCAGCCTATTGGGCGCATCCACCTGTCATGCCTCATATTCTCTGGTCTCAATGTTTGACTGAAATGTTTTTACATGCACAGACCCCTTGACCATATTTCCTGCCCCACACCACCTTTGTCAGAGCCATGTCCTTCATCCGACTTCCATTCCCCCAGATTGCACAGGCCATTGCCTTCACACACTCCTCGTGGTCTCAGAGTGCAGGATGTAAGCAAAAGTCATGCTATGTGTCTAAGGTTCCCAACTACCAGAGTAAGAATGACGTGTGCACAATTCCAGTGATGCCACTGATGATGTCAGCCGTGATCTGATATACAATTTGTCCCCTAATAACATCAGCATGACTTTCCTGATATTATTCGTGCATGTCGAATGTGAAGGCTGCAGTGGTTATCCTCACTAGCAGCACATTGCATCATTCACATTACTTGTATTAGGAAGGCTATTGAACCACTTTCCACTTTCAACATGCACGTGTCCCTTCAATTGACACACAAGAAGCAAGACTGCATATTTTAAAATGATAAATAATGTATGTGGTAGCAGACGCAGGCCCCACTGGGTATTTGGGTTTTGTTATTATTCTTACTCGGAAATGCCAGGTCTTTGCAGAACATGTTTTTAATTCCCCAATTTCAGGAGACTGGGATAGCTGCCCACTGCCCCCAATTGACCCCCACTTGGTCCAGTGTGAACATTGGCCATGTCTGTTATTTCAGCCTTCTGACTTCCAGAATCCCAATTTGATAGGGTGGCTGGGATCCTCTCTGTTACACCAGGAGGACCCCAGCACCAATCAGACTTAGAGGCTGGATGACTCATAATACACAAAGACTCTCCCAATGATATTGCTTGACTCATGCCCCAGGATCACATTAGGAACCCAGAAGCCTCTGAGGAAGCCAGAGGTAGCTCTCAGCTGCACTGGTCTCTCCCCATTTGACAAAAGCAGGCAGCGCAGTGAAGCATGGCAGTTGACTGCTGTCTACTCCCTAGCCAAATGAGAGGGTGAGGTGTGGTTTAGAGCCACAGTTCCATGACCTTTGGGAAAAGTTAGGAGGCTAGGAAAATGTTTGAGTATGGATATTCTGACCCCATGGGTTGGGCTTTCAAGGTCCTGGACACGGCCAAAAGTATTAACTAACCCGGTCTTCACCACCACCCCATGAAATAATAATGTGAAAAAACTGAAGAGATCTTCACCAAATTAAGAATGTATCTGGCGCTTGCTGAGAGTTGTGTGCTTACATTTCTAACTTTAATAAACATCTTGCAAGGATGAAAGTCCATGACCAGCACAGGGGCTGTGCCATCCCTGCCCTTTTGCCCATGATCCCTAGCTGCTCACCTGCATTTTGACAGAGTTTATTGAGCACCTAATCCCAAAGTATCCCTCATACTTCAGAGCTTGTGCTTCTCAGGGACACATTTGGAGTGCCTTGCGAATGGGGATTTCTGCCTCTGGTTTCCCCACACGTCCTCTCTTTAGCATATCCTACAATGACACATCTGAACCCTGGCTGGTGAAAGCAGATTATCACAGGAAGTGCTGGCCTTCTTCTAAATTAAGTGCAGAGGTTTTGGCATATGAACATCTGTGGTTACAGTTACCTCAAGTAATTGCAAACACTTCTTTTTTTAAGAATGACGTTTGCAAGATGGGGAGGTGAATGCTGATCACAGAGGACAACCCCATCCCTATTTCTCCTAACCTACCTTTGTTTTAGCCTGTGCAGAAGGAACTCAAGCTTCTCTGCTAAGGGTCCCAAGCATTTAGGTACCAGCACATAGGCACAGGCTGATAATGTCCCAGACGACTCCCTGAGAGTGAGTGTCTGAACCTGACTGATTGTCTGGACCTTTAATAATGTAAGGATATATTGAACGTCATTAGCAGTGGAGGTCTGCTCAGCTGCTCAGCTTTGGGATCATAAACTGGGATTTCCCACCATTTTACTAATAATTTCTTGGACGTGATCCTTTGTGCCCGGTTGTTCTGTGTTGCATTCTGAGTCTGGTGATGGCATGCTGCCCATTTCCTCTGGGATAGGACTAAGGACCTGATTTAGAGTTTACAAGTTACTCCATCACATATGTGACGGATAGCCTATCCTTCTTATTACACGTGCATTGTATCCTATTGAGCTTCTAATTAGGTGGACAGGATATCCGTCATGTTTGTGATGGAGTAAGCCCTCTGCCAAACTCTTAATCGGGCTCTGGGTGTGTGGCCTTGCTGGACCTCTGCATCCCTGCCCTCCTTCTGGCACTGCCTTCTGTGGAAGTCCACAGAGTAGTCCTCCATCACTCATGCAAGTGTGCGCCTTCTCAGATAGCTCACCATGAAACTGGGGTGATGTGTCTCAATACTGACTTTTAGATGATATCAAGCTGCAACAATATTAACTATTACTATATTGTTAAGGTAAGTGTATATCTGTACAGATACGTTTACTAGATTTCATTTATTAGCCTCGTGATTTCTTTGGCTGTTTCCTCTTGTGTCTCTGACACATTGAGTTTGGCATAGTTTGCTGGTCTCTGCAAAGTCGACACACAAAATCTCGGAGACAATGTCCCCTCTTGATGCAAGTGCTCGTGACGCTGTGGTTGGCATTTTACTTTGATTTGTGTTGAGTTGGGATGATTTAGATGTTCACACAATTTTAAGTCTGTGAACCTAAACCTTTACCATTGATACTTGTTGTGGTAAAAGGACTGTGATCCTGTGTGTTTGCTACAGTGGTCATTTCAGATTTCACAAACTGCAGCCATTTAGGAACCTTGTTCCATATTCATTTTGTTTTGCATTGATGACTGACTTTCCTGTTGCAGGTGTTGAAATCGCTTTGCAATCACGGCAGATTCATGAACTTTAACTGATTGCAAACAGTGTACATTGTGTTTATCCAGGGGTCTTGTTTTCTTGTATGTATCACAACTGCTTTAATTGCTCTTCGGTATTAATTGCTCTTCAGTAGTCACACGTGATTACCATTCTCGTTGTGAGATCAGTCATTCATTGTACCATCCCTTGTGTGACATTTGTTGTGTGTTTAGTATCAAGCTTTGCACTTTCTATGTCTTCGAACTGTTCAAACTATATTTAAGAACTTTCGCATATTATTAAAAGTGTGGTGAACGCAATACCTTGGCTGGACATTTATACTTTTTGGTGGCTTTAATAGCTGTACTGCGATGTGCTCACACTCACCTCACACCTCCTCTCATGACTGAAGCCTTGGACTGCCTCGCACGTTCACCCAGACTGGATGCTTAAGTGACCCCCATCTTCTATTGTGGACTATGTGGCAAAAAGCGAATCTTTCACGTGATGCAGGGCAGCCAGCAAAGCTGCTGTGCAGCGATGCATAACAGGGAGAGAGCAGGACTGCTCCACATGTACAAAGATATGGAGCTCTTCTCTCTTTCCCTTACCCGTTTTGCTACATCTCTTATTTTGCTCACTCTACCTAACATCTCTTTGTTTTTCTTCAAGTGTCTCTGTGTACATGTACATCTCACTGCCTTTAACTCTCCCTAGTCACCTCTTTTTCTACATTGCCTCTTTCTCTACACCACCCTTTGGAAACTGGACTCCTCTGCTTTTCTCTACATGTCCTTCTTTTTATCTCTATCTCTCTCTACCACTGTAGAAGACTCCAAAATCATACCTATTTCTCCATCTGTTTTTCTCTACCAAGAGCTTCCTCTTTCTACTTCTCTTTAGCTTTCTTTCTGGCTACCTCACCTATCTTTAGTTCTCTCCATACCTCATTTATCTTTCCAGATCATCCATAGCTTTTCCTCCTCTTCCCTCGATTTCATGTCTCGCTATACTGTTCTCTTAATGCCTTTATCCATCTCCTGTTTCCTGCCCCATCCCATTTCTCTCACTCAACGGGGTCACATGTAACTGTACAGCCAGATAAGTACACACATATAGAGAGGAGAGGAGGGACAAGGTGGGGAGGGTGGATTCTGAGTAGGTGTTTAGATTTTAAACAGTGGAATGGGGAAAGTCCTCACAACAGTACTTACTGCTGCAGCAACAACACCAGTCTTATTTGAAAATTAGGCACTAATCCAACAAGAATCTAACATGGCACCTTGGCAGATTTTTCCTGCAATTGGATAACAAGCTGGTTAGGCACTGAATTCCACATAAATTGTTACTGCTGCTATTCACAAAAACTAGAGCCAAAATAAAAAAGAAATGGCTTTGTCAATGCTTGTTCAACTCTCTTTAGTGCTATTCGGCTGACAGACACCTGGGGTCTATACTATGTACAGTTACCCATAGTTTGCTATGCTGTTTTATCTGATCTGAAAATCACCTGTTATTCTCTTGTCTTGACTGTGGGCTCTGATTGTACTAAATAAACTCAGGCCCTTATTGTGAAGGGACAAGTTCATGAGCCCTAATCTGACAATCGAGAATGAGCACAGATTTAGCAGAATAGCCTCTTGAAGCAAAGTGTGTTTGAGCTAGCCAAGATGCAGCAATCTGCTCAGGGGGACTTCACCTTCCTCAAGAATCTTCACTGGACAGGATGTAAATTAGCAAGATTTCCGGTAATGCCCTAAAAGAGCTCTCTCGAGCTTGAAGTAATGCATTAGTGAAGTCAGCCATTAGCCACTTTTATGTTAGACTATGTGGTGCCAAGCTCTGCCCATCCAAATGTACCATCGTGCAGCCATTTTACTTACATGCATACAAATTGTTCCTGTTGAAAGTTGTGTGACAGCTGTTTCAGCCAATCGCTGACCTCTCTTCAGCAAGATTCAGGGCAGTGCTTCTTCCTTAAAGTTTGTATTGCGACCTAAATTGCCAGAGGGTCTTGAACGAGGCTGTTTTAACTGAGATGCTCTGTCCGTGGATGAGAAGAAAAAGGAGGATGCTGCAGGATGATGAAAGGGAAGTTCAGTAGTGGAGCTTTCCAGTATCAAGAAATCTAGTTTCACTGGATAGTGGGACGGTTTGGAGCATCCGTACTTATTGGCATCTTGCTAGTGTAGACTATGGTTCTCATCATTCAACAAGTACTGAAAATATTTACAATTCTAAAAGTTTCAAGATTAAAATTCCACATGGCACCCATCTCTGGCAAAGAAGGTCTTTAAACAAAAGTTTAGAAAAAACTCTAAAAAAGTTAGAAATATTTGCCTTGTATCAAGGAGACCCCGAGTAAACCATTTCACCAACTTCTTCCCACTTATAACCAAATAACATGCCAGACACCTCAGTATTCCCATGTGAATAACCACTGCATCCAATCAAGAGACCTGGGGCTATATTACTAAAAGGGCGCATTTTGCCTGCATGCACCAAGGAGCACCTTTCAAAAGATGCGCTGATCGCAAACCGCAAAAATGTAGCCTATTATGCTGAATGCGCTGCTTTCGGGCAGCTAAGAACTTCTGCTGCCCTAGGGGCAGCTCATTCAAATGAAATATGGAGCAGCTGCTTTAAAGCCACTTTGTGTTTCACAGTGCAGGGGGCAACCCACCTGCACCTTCAAGAGGGAATAGAGATCCCCTTGAAGGCAGGTGCAGTGAGTGATCACACTCGCCGGCAGGGGGATGTCTCGGGGGCCCCATCCCTCGAGAGAGCTGCCCTGAGCACTGATAGTGTGCCACCTTTTTGCAACACACGTTCAGTTCGCTGCCTAATGGCAGATTTGCCTCTGCGCCCATCTTGGTAATCTGGCGTGGGTGAAGAGGCAAAATCATTCCCTTATTCGCATGAGGCCAAACCCCATGCAAATGAGGGCATGCCCTCTCACGATATCACCAGCACTACATGGGCGCCAGCACTATCGGTATTACAGAAGGGGCCACGGTGTCTGGGGCCCCATGCGGAATACCCATAGCGTCCCCGGGGCACTTTCTGTTATACAGCCCCAGGTGTCCAGGCACCCACATAGTCTAGCTGCTGGTACACTGTGTTTTACTGGTGTGAAAATACGAATGGTAAAATCATGTGCAGATTGATATGCAAGTGAAGCATGGCCTTATCTTCTAAACATTGCCTAATTCCATCCTATGACACAGGTAAGCACAGAAACCCCTTCACTAACCCACAACTAACAGAAAGCTCTCCCTGCACTTGCCCCACACAAACACCTCTTCTCCCATTACCCACCTGCTGAAAGTAGATTGGCCCCTGAGAATGGTCATTAGAAGCATTGGCTCCCTTGTCCACATATTATTCCACATTCCACAGTCAGAAATTCAGAATTCTGGAATAATTGTTTCAAGCCAAATAGTTTCCCTGCACCTAAATACTGCCCATTTGTAATCAGGGACTTAATGCTTTCACAATGCCCTCTGGTCAAGAGCTCCCGCTAAGAATGTCAATATTCCTGGAGCATAATTTAAATCCCACCTTGATACAATCACCTATGGATTATACTTAGGGCCAGATCTTCTAAGGTAGTTTACTGTTGCAAGTCCTGCACTTTGTAAAATCATAGGGTTTGCAGCCACAAAATCTATTTTTCTTATTTACTAAACCCATTTTACAAGTTGGTAAAGTTTTCTGACTTCTACAATGGGCGTTCCTTCCAATTTGTGAATCAATACCATATGTACTAGAGGTTTGTGACTGTAATTCCAGTTGAAAACCAATGAACAGTTGTCTACTTCGAAGATAAGGTGATAACCTCTTCTTCTTTATGAATGAGGGTGGGAACTCCAGAGGGAGTAGGCAGTGGTTGAGGGGACCACTGCCAACTCTGACTGAAGTTTTTCAAAATTGAAAACCTTACAAGAAAAATGCATTCTTGTTTCCTTTAATGAATAAATTGCTGTCATTATGCGGAAGCCCTTCACTAGAGATAGGCAAGTCTGAGAATTTATGGGCAGAGCCGAGCCACAACCTATCCAGTGGTCCAGCTTGGCTTTGAGAACCAAAATGATGATTGAGCTCACAAAACCATTGACAACGGGGCAGAAGGGAGTGGGAGGGTCGCACAAGGGCTGAGCAGTGGTCTGACCCATTTGTAGCTATTGGCACAGTGTGACAGGCTGATGCCTCTGAAAAACTGCCAGTGCAGACAGCCGCTTTCAGCGATAGTACAGACTGTGCCCAGCACTAGGGGTGAGCGATAAATTCCGCTCTGCCAGAGTTAGCTGAGTTTTAGTACCAGCCAAACTTCATCAACTGCCACGTGGCAGAGTTTTTTCTCGCGTGCAGCTCACCAATGCGAACAAGAGTTTGAATCCTACTGCACCATTTTAGGGCACTAGGAGGGCACCTGGTGATATTTCCTCAACAAGGGCAGTCAAGACCTTTCATGGTGAGAAAGCTGCCGCTCAAGCAAAAAATCTACTCGAGCAGCAGCAAAGAAGCAGCACCCTCTGGTGTGTAGTGTGGGTCCGCTCACTAGCAGAACTATACAGAGTCTGGCAGAGTTTCCATGTAATTCTGCAGAATTCTGTGAAGTGAAACTCCCCTAGATCCGCCCACTCCTACACAGCACTACCTTAGTTTTATTCCAGCTTGTCAACGTATCAACCTTCTTCCATTGCACATCTTTCCTCCCCCTGCTCTTTCTCTTATTTCCCATTTCTCACCGCCCTGACTCTTCCTGACAATTGTTCATCTCCTTCTGCCCTGTCATTCATTCACAGCTAGGCTGTTTTTTGGATCAAGAGTCTTAAAGGACCTCATGCCAAGCTAGGTCCAAAGCCAGGCATCTTCCTCGTGCCACCTCCACACCCCACATGGTTCTGTAGAGTTTGTTTCACTTTATCCAGATACAATAGCTGTTACTTTTTTGGGGGGCTGCCGGCTATAATCTTCAGGGGTGGCTCCTCTGCTAAGGTGGAGAAGCATTGCCCCACTGCCTTTCAGTATGGAAAAAAAGGAAAAATAAAATATTAATAACGTGATGTTATTACCATTTTATTTTTTTGTGCTGAGGCAGTTTTGGGCAGCGGGGCTGGCCAGCACGGGGGGTAGGAGTGGTGGAAACTTCTAAGTGTGCATGACTGTTTGGCTGGCCACCATGGGCACTTTCCAAGTTCTCCACCCAGGCTACACAAGCTCCCAGTCCCAGTCTGAGCACCGAACTATGGAGCTCAGACAAATCATAACGCTGCATTGCAATATTGTGATTGGCACAGGGGAGCCTGGGTGCTTCCTGTTTCCTGTACGCACAGAAGCCAGGAAGAGGACGGCCTGCGGATGGCGGGCAAGTAGGTGATCTAATTTTTAACTCTGCCTCCAGAAGCTTCCACCACTGATAATCTTAGCTAGAGAGTATTGATGATAATCAGCAGAGTCCCACCACCACCAATATCAGTAATAACCAAAACAGTGAATGACGCCTTCTGACTACTCACTGGTAATTACAGACATCAATTAAGTGCCTATTCCAATGTAATCAACTGTGCAAACAGAATAATGTGAAACCTTTCATTGGTTTTTATTCATTTGTCTAAACATTGTATATCTGTACAGTGTTGGTAAAAGCGGCTCACTTCAACCTTTGATTTGGATGTGTGAAAACTAATAATCTGACTAAAGTGCACTTTGTAAGCTAGATCAACAACAGAAAATATGCTGAAAGCAAAAGAAGGCGTGCTCAGCGTGAACGCTATGTCAACATCCATCAAGCGCTCTACTGCCTCCCAGCTCAGTCTGCAAACATACTCTATGCCTCCTGTGAAAGATAATTAAGCTGGGGGAAAGACCCTTTCGAAGAGAGAATGCATTGAGCTCCGCATACCCAGTCCCTTATGATGGCCACTCATTCTTAACTAACATTAAGCCACAAAGAAACGAAAGTGGATTTCTTCAGTCAGGCATATGCTTGCAAGGAGAAAGGCTAGTCCTAGAATATGGATGTGGGAAAATCTGTCAAAAGCCTTTTTGTGACCAATAAAATTGTGCAAGGAAAATTGAAAAAGGTAGGAAGCACACACAAATGCACAATAATTTCAGACTGTACAAGTGTTGGTTGTGGGGCCCCAGGGCATGTCGAAGGGGTGGTACCACTGATATCAGCTTAATGTTTTATATCTAAAACAATTTTTTGAGACTCAAAACGGCATTATGCTTATGTTAGACATGTCCCAAAAGTTATATTCCCTGCTCTAGCACTTCAGCACCACAGTGTTTTATACCAAGGTAAGACAGTTGGATTTTCCTAGATTATTCACAAAAAAAGAACAAGAGTTGGCAAGGCCTTTAAGTCTGACATTGACAACTAGCGTTTTGTCTTTGTCAATGCTTGATTTGTTATATTTTTTAGGGGGAACTATTTGAACATTCCTTGTGTAAAAGAATAAAAACATTGACTAAAATCAAAAATATATTTTTTGGTCTCAAAAAGTAAACATTGCCATAGGAGTCGTGGGCATTGAAAGGATCTAGGGGCATATTAACAAAAGCCAGCGATAATTATCGCTGGCCCCACATAGCGGTAAAAATATTATCGCCAGCTATCGCTGAAAATTATCGCCATGATAACGCTATATTAATACATAGCGCTATGGCAATAATATTTCAGCGATAGCGGTGTTTACCATGGAACAGCGCTGCTTTTCCAGCGATGTTCCATGGAAAACAGCGATAACATTGCTGATACGACCCTGTGGTCGTATCAGCATAATCCACCTACCATTATTAGTATGCCTTAGTCTGGAATTTAACAGACGTTAAATTCCAGCATTAAGGCCGAGGTAGCGCGATTTATTTTATTGCTGCACCTCCTTGTTAATATCGCAAAGCTGCCTTCGCGATATTTTCATGTGTTGTTTTCACAGCCACGCCTTCTTTGCATCTCATTAGCGATGCGAGGCGAGGCTGTGAAAAAGTGGGCTCTACATCAAAGAAACACGCGCTAGCGTGTCCGTGATGATATTGCAATATAATTATCACCGCTTATCGCCCGAAAACGGACGCTAAAGCGGCGATAATTATATCACCAGCCCTTGCTAATATGCCCCCTAGTTTGTTTGCAGATATGCTCCTGTGAAAGAGCAATATGTCACCATTCACAGTGAAGTTAGCCAATGGATGGAGGGAGCTTGAGCTATGCTGTGGTGGGTGAAAGAAAAATGCAAATGACAGAATATGCCAATGGATGAAGAGGGATGGCTGTGAGCCTCTAAAAATAAGTGTATTATATGTATAGTTTTAGTAAAATCAATAGGTCTTGCCCAACATTAGAGCTAAAAAGGACTGTGCCTTTGTGAATCTTAGAAGATCTGGTAAGAAGAACATCTTTTATGGTACAATTTGTAAGGGTTGCCTGAATTTTATTTATCATGAAAAGCAATTTTTTTCTAATCCCGACGTTTGGTAGTTAAGCTATATCAAACACAGAAAATGCCAATTTATGTTACCATTCTTGATTTATCTCAGGAAAACCTGCAATCCCTAAACCTTGGCCTTTCTTTGATGAACTCAGCTATCTATGAAAAAACGAAAACATAAAACGGTCTGGAGCGCTTAGAGACTGTATATAGTACAGACTGACCCCCCCTATAGAATCACTGTCTGCATTCAATATGGATATTAAAAGCTTTGCCAAACTCTTGGCAGTAAGGATGCTGCCTTATTCCAGGTGGAATGTTGTACCTAATATATCCTGGCCAATGGGAATATTAAAAGTGGTCAGAAAGTGTACAATAACGATGAAGAAGTTGTGGAGCTGTACATAGCTCGGATTTAATGAGACTTACTACGGCTCATGTTACTCAAATGAGATTGAGTGAATGTTTTAGGAGGGGAAGACCGATGGAAATTAGGCCAACAAAACACAAAGAAGTGAACAAAAGTGTCCCAATTCATTTCACCTGGATGTGGAACCCAGCAAGCATGCAGCTTATCTCCCTTTTAACTTACTATCTGGCAATGTCACCATTGGGTAAAGAAATCCACTAGCATTCTCAACTAAGAGGTATACACTGGTCAGGAAGGCTACACAGGATATCACTTCATTCCATTGATTGCTTACTATCCCTGCTTGGTTTTCTAAGTGACACCATGGGCAACCCAGGCCTCACCCATGTTGACTTTTTTTTTTATCTCACTTGGAACCCCTATGTGTGAAACAACCCTTTTTTGTCAGCTACCAATCTGTAATTTTATGTGTCACCTGTGGCACAAATGTAATCCATCAAAATGGATAATTTGTACTCCTTGTTCAGTAAACGCCATCAGAAGTACCAAAAAATGCAGACAACAAGGTACCTAATTGCATCATTTTGTGATGGGAAATCATCCGCTAGAAAAGCTAAGTAGTTGACTTACATATCAAGATATAAAGGCGAAATAATAGTAACTAGTCTTAATTAATGTTAGGTGATGGCACATATTACTCAGATTCTGTTGTTTAAATCAAAATATAAATGGAGTGAGGATTGTTGGTCTTGGATGGATGTAGTCTACTTAACTGTCACTAGAATGAAATACCTTGCACCTGTCCTAAGCTTTATTAAAACATTACTTATGGCCTGTGACAGATGAGTTACAATGTTCAACCTCATCTTGTCAGTCTAAGGATGTATGGACAGTAGTTTCCATTAGGGGTGGGTGTAACTTGCATAATTCCGAGTACCGTAATCAAGTATAATTATCTAAAAATTCCAAAAGATTACACAGAATTACTGGAGAAGAGTTAATCTACATTTAGCCACTATTTTCTTTGCAAAAAAATTACCCCTTGCATCCAGACTGCACGTGAGGATGCACAATATGCTAAGAAATAGCGCTAAATTAAACAAGCCATGAATACAACAAACATTGCTAAATGT
This sequence comes from Triturus cristatus, assembly GCF_964204655.1. Classification (NCBI taxonomy): domain Eukaryota; kingdom Metazoa; phylum Chordata; class Amphibia; order Caudata; family Salamandridae; genus Triturus; species Triturus cristatus. The sequence continues at coordinate 629,476,542 of NC_140584.1, read as the reverse complement.
GCTCTTGAGGTAGGATTTTCTCCCAACTTACTCCGGCATTTAGTACTGATTTCTTAGTGCAAAATGCACCCTCATGAGAATGCATTTTGCATCAAGGAAATAGCGCTAAACGCAAAACAACACGGACAGCAGTGTGACCAGCCAATAGTGCTCACTAAATTGATTGTTTCTGTGCTAATTTCCCCTCAAATTACTCTAAATTACGTGAGTAGGTATAATTATTAGTAATTCTGCATCAAAGAGTAACACAGTATTACTAAAATTACTCCGATTACTCTGGAGTGATTAAAATTACTCCCATGCCTATTTTGCAGTCAATAACTTCCACCATAAAGATAAGTGAGTTGTGCAATATGAAATTATTGCAAACTCATATGTCAAAATATGCTTCTCCTAAAGCTGATACACAACTATTTTATCAATCAAGGGCAATTATGCCTTTTAGTAAGATGCGGAATTCTACTTCCTTGAACATTTAATGGCTCTGTCAGGCAATCACATAGCCTAACCAATGGCAGCTCATGTTACAGATCTTTAGAACATTGACCCTGCCAAATAACACACAATGGATTACTGATATTAAAGCCAAAAAAATGATGTCTCCTCTATCCCATCAAGATTGAGAACCTGCTGAAATTGAGATCATTGGCTGGTATTTCTTAGTTATTCCCTCATGAATCAATTTACTCAGTGTATGCAGGTAGACTAAACTGATGTCCTCGAAATAGGCAGGATCCAGGGGATTTTGCAAATGTTTTTCGGTGGTGTCCAAAGTTTATCAAATGTTGGAAAGTGAATAAGTAGTGATGCATAAATGTAGCTGAACTTGCTTCTGCTTCAACTTTTGATTTATACAAAAGCACTAATTATAACACACTGGATAAATACTGAGGGCCATATTATCTAGTAATTGCGATAATGATCGCAAAGCGCGCTTAGCGTGTTTTTGTCTACCGCCATCTATCGCTGAATTACATCGCCGTGTTAGTGGCGTATTAGTAACGCTTTGCTAACAGGCAATGTTCAAACCAGCGATAGACGGCGATAATGATCATCAGCGTTTGAAATCAAGCGATGATTTCACAGCGCTAATGAAAAGCTTGTAAATATGGGAGTGTGGACTTAATCTGTCAATCCATCTTCCATTAAAAAGATAGCTAAGTCAGAATTTTACCTGACATTAGATTGCTGCGATAACTGCCGTTAGCGCAGCTATTTTTATCGCATCGTGTGTCCGGGTCCGGCTGGTTAATATCACGATGTTGTCTTTGCCACTATTTTGCTGTTGTTTTGTGAAGGAACGCCTACTTTGCATTTAATTAGCGATGCAAGGCGAGGCATTAGTAAAACTGCTACTAACATGCGCTAAAGCATGTTAGCGGCGCATTGATGATATGGAGATAAATATATCGCCGCTTTTCGGCTGAAAACGGCCGCTAAAGCGGCGATGTTGGGTTTGATAAAATGCCCCTGAGTTTCTTCGTTTTGAAGACCATTTAAAATGTTCTCCTGTCTCATCTCTATTGTGAAAGGTGGAGAATCCACTACAAATCAGATAAGCCATTTCTAAGGCTACCCAGGACACACTAGAAACTGGGCTTGACATGTGGCAATGCAACACGCTCACAACTCCTTACATTATAAATGTTTGTGGTCTTTGCCTTTTTGCAAAACCTCCATAACTGCCTGTTTTGGCACCCTCAATATAAAATATAATGTTTGCATTTGACTAATGGTTCATGAACTACAAGAGCTGATTCACAAACTTTTCATCTCAAATGTATCTTGTGTGCAGTAACACATGCATCTTCCACCCATCTCTGTCCTGTCTTTCTCACTTATGTGGAATATCCCGTCCTGACAAGAATTGGTATGAGAATGATAATTCCAGTGTCCAGCTTCTTTCTTCCTCTTGCACTCATTCCTCAGCACTTAACTCAACGCTTCTGCTATGAAACAAGAAACTCAGTAAAGTACTCCCAAGTATATCCTTGTTTCATGACAGAATTGAAGAAACTGAAACTACAATCCGGGAAGCAGAGAGGAACTGGGGAAGAGGCTGCACCATCTTCTACTTGCTTCATTCTATAAATACAGAGGGCCTTATTTATGAGACCCTTACGCCGCAGTTGTGTTACTTTTTGTGATGCTGCGGCAGCATAGAAAATGCGCTACGCTGCCTCATATTTGCAAAGGGACGCATCTAGGCAGATGCACCACTTTGTAAACCCCTGCCCTACATTATACCTGCGAGACGTGTAATGTATGCTCGGGTGCGTTCTGGCACAGAAAAACCTTGTAGAAGTGTTGCAGATTTCACTGTGACACTTCTACGGCCTCACTGCGTCAAATCCTCACCCCTGATTGAAGCAGCCGTAAGGGGTGATGCAGGCCTTTTCACATGGGGCTTGTTCCATGTGAAATGACGCATTGCTTGAGTTACAATGCGCCATTTTTGCACCGACAGATACTTCAGGATTCCTAACGTATCTAACAATCCTTGCGGCAGGGAGCGCCGTACAGTAAACACGGCGCATCCATGGTGTCGCAAGAAGGGTGCACTGAAAAGTGCTGCATGGCTGTTTTACCGCAGCGATGTGACACTTTTTATAAATGAGGCCCAGAATCAATTAAATAAGACAACTTATTTTCTGCAACTTGTTAGACAAGCCTCAACATGGCAAATGAATTGTTTAATATATTTTCCGAATTAAATTCTGCAGAAGCTACTGGCACCAAAATTCAGCCTTCTCAACAAATCAGTTAAGAAAGTACAGCCTTCTCCTTTGAGAAGATTTTAAAACATCAGTTCTCCTTGTTATGCTTCCTGGCCCAGTCAGATCCCAGGGCCCACTGGTCAGTTGTACCTGATTACCACTTTTTTGAGCCATTTCATTCCCATATCTGAAAAACAGCTACCTGCCACTATGGCAGTCTGCAGGATGTCTGGTTCTCCTAATCACACATGCCCAGTAAAAGTGGTAAAGTTACCACTCGCTTTTTGGAAGAAAAAATAAGAGCTTCCCTCCATTTACAACAATTCTCAAGCATGATACATTTTTCTAACCAGTGGAAGTCATCAGTAGTGAAATCACTATACAAAGAAACTTAACCCAGAATAATCTTCCAACCTTCGGCCAATTTTGTTATTGGCGTTTTAGAAAAAGTACTGCAGAAACATGTGTTCAATTCGCTTTATCAACATGTAGAGATAAAGGGCATATTTGATACATTTCAGGAGGTTCTGCACAGGGCACAACTCTGAGATGTTGATTTTATCACATTGTGTTACCCAAGAAGACTTTGTGGGTGATGGTAGTGTTACAGCAATCATTTTATCATATCTGTCGGTGGCTTTTGACACCATCGACCCCAGCATCTTTCTTCAAACCCTTACTACTCTAGGCTTTTTGGCAGTGTTCTCAGATGTATTTCATCTTTCCTGTCCAACAGAACTCAAACAGTAGCTCTGACACCATTACATTTTGGAGGCAATGAAATCTATTAAGGTACATTGCAGGGTTCCATTCTCTTGCCATTTCGATTTAACGTTTACATGAGGCCCCTCGCCTGGCAACTCCATCAAGTTAGAGCTAATTTTTATATGTATGCAAATGACGCTAACTTTGTTTTCATATATGAGCAGCCTTCTTCGATAACTCCACCAACCAATGTCCTAAAAGATTAATGGAGTATCAATCAGTTGTCTGCTGGTGGATGTTGGCCAATTTTTCAAATTAAAATGATGAAGCAGAAATCTGCATCACTGCCACAGAGTGGACGCTTCCATGCTGGCCGCGGATCATGGGCCCACCCCTCACCCAACTGAGGTGGCTTGGAACATGGGCATTCTCATGAACTCAGCTGTCTCTGGCTGCACAGATATCATAAGTAGCCCATGGACATCATTTAGAGGTCACCAGGGGTCGCAGCTGCGATCCCTAGTTTGCCCTTTGTGACCCCTGGCACTTCCTTTGTGACACCCGGCCTCAGAGGTGGCAAACTCTGTGCCTGGAACACAGGGGCAGCTCATCCTTATGGATGTCGGTTGAGGCGCCACTTTTTTGGTTTTCTGCCAATTCTTTTATCACACAAATAGTGAATACTAATATTCACTATTAGGGTAACAAAAATATTTTGTGCAATTACCTGGATTATTACTCTATATGGCAGCTAAGGTAAGAAAAGCATAAACCTGGGCAGTGAACTCCACTCTGTTTGTGGAGTTTGTGGAGTTTATGGCATTCCACGCTCCGCCACGCTCGCAGCATCCCAAAAACGGAGAAGAGTTTAGTTTATTCCTCACTTGCACTCCCCATTGGTAAGCTGGCCTTGCGCGAGTGAGGAAAATCCAGTGCTAGACCACCTCACAGCGAGATTTTTCAACGCAGGAGGACGTGGATGGTCATCACCGCTCGCGTTGAGAAACCTTCCGTTCGTGTTGAGGAACCTGCCGCTCAAGTAGAACTTCTACTCAAGTGGCAGATAGAAGCAGCGCCATCTTGCATTGTGTGAGATGCCATTTGTGCTGATTTTCCAGCACAGGACCAACACCCGGCATTAAAAATCAGTGCAAACAGCACGAGGTAACCCACTACGCCGCTCGCAGAACTCCACGTACCTTGGTGGAGTTTTTTTGTCACTTCACAGAGATCCGTGTACCAGAACTCTGTGAAGTCTGCGAACTCATCCCAGTTTTAGAAAAAATGCTTTTAAATGTATGTTGTATGCATGTTTGTGGGTGAGAGTGTGTTTATGTGAGAGAGTGTATGCATTTCTGTGTATATATAAGCATGTATGTGAGAGTCAAAGTAAAGGTCAAATTGAATATGATGTCACTTTCGTTACCCCTGACTTGTTGGTGAATTGGTGCCCATGAAGTAGCCACATCCTGCTTTTACCATCTACATACACTGAAATCCAATGCGTCGGATTGTGCCAATTTCATCCAACTGATCTTTCCTGATAAACATTTGTGTCGCCTCTAAATGGTTCAGAATACTGCTGCCTAGACCATCACGAAAACCTCTCATGTGACCCCTATCATACCTATCTTGAGGTCTCTTTACAGACTGCCAATTTGCTCCAGAATCAACATCAAGCCTTGAAAATTGTCCACAAGGCTATAACTATGGCCTACTTTGTTAACCGATTAAGTTTGTTTTAACACCCCCTCCCTAACCCCCTATTCTCTTCGATCTGCCTCTCTTAGGATCTTTTAACAGTCCCAAGATCCAAGAACAGTCACCTTTGGAGGCATTGCCTTTTCTATAGCACCAGCTAAGCTGTGAAATTCCCTCCCTCTAAACTTTGGTGCAGAGCAAAAGCTTTCATACATAAGAAATCCGACAAAACGTAGCTATTAAATACACCACCTTTATCCCATCTGTGTACTCTGGTTCTCCAATGAAGAACTGTGAATTGTTTTTAAGTTTTTGAGTGTTTTAATAAGTGCTGTGAATCTTTCAGTACATTCATTTATGAATAAAAATTACCCAACATAGCATAAATACAACACATTCGCAATACCGAAACATATTTCTGAAACACGATTTGTGAAGCCTTTCCAGTTCACATCCTATATCATGGCTACAAGATCTAAAATGGTAACCCCATCCTAGACAAGCAGATTCCAAGTTCAGTTGCAAATTTAGGTGCATGCACTAGTTCAAAAATATATTTTACAAATTATCTTCAAATTTTTGTTATTTCATTTTTTTATAAAACTATTGAACAGGTCTACTACAAATGACTCAAAAGAGCTCATTAGCGCTTTTGAGACGTTTGCAGTAGTATTACATTTCATCCAGTTTTTTTTTCATAGCAGGAGGTGAATGATTATAATATTTTAAGTCATAAATTTAACTTTTAAGGCCACAGTTCTCACCCTATATTAACTAACTTGGAACAGTCTCCTTGTTTTTTCCTGAATCAATGTTATGTGCATTGCAACATTTCTGGAACATTTTGAGGCATAGATAACATTATTGGTATATTACACAAAATGTATATTTTATTAAAGAGTCAGTGATAGTCACTTTGACTTTATTCTCGAATACAACTTTTTATAGGAAACATATTTTTGTTTAATATTAACTTTAGACATGTTCAATGAAGGTGCATGAAATTTGTCCCTAGTTCATGTTTGGTTTGTCCATCTCTGAAAATCTTTGCTACGTTTTGTGTACATTGATGAAGGGAAGGGCAATGTTAGATGAGGTTTTACTTTAGACACAGAACCCTCAGAGAACTGGGTGTGACAAAGTGGATTATTACTTGAGGCAGATGGTACTCCAAAACCAATAATAATGTAACTATTCTTGTAAGGTGCACTAACAGTTTCAGTAATTTAAACTACTTGTAGCTATGACACAGAGCACACAGGCTTAACTTCAGAAAATGTGTAAAGCATTTAGAAGCACCAAAACAGTTGAAAAGCCAAATGCATAACACCATAAAACTTCCACTCAAATTTATTAACAAAATTGGCCAATTCCTCTCTCTTAACATCTAAAAAGGAATTGAGCTGTGAAGATTTTTCATCGTTCTTTACAGCTAAAGCTAGCTCACTGGAGAGAGTACTCAAGAATACCGCTGATAAATCCTCGAATCTAAAGAGTACACAAGTGGAGCATCCAGCCCAACCTGCACAAAAAATGCCCAAAAATAATGCTTATTGGTCAACCTTCAACCTATATCACCATAATGACATTGCCAAAACCTTACTGACTTCAAAACTGATCAACCATTACAATGATCATCTTCCCGCAAAATGTTGGCCTACAATCAACCACATGGTTATTCCCATTTGGGCTAAGATAATTAATTCTTAGCTAGCCCAAGGATCCTTGCCTGACTGCCTAAAATCTGGCCAGGTCATCCCTCTCTTGAAAAAACCTACAGAGAACCCCCTGGACCCAAACAGCTTTTGGCCGGTAACAAACATTCCCTAACTAGCCAAAGTACTAGAAAAATGTGCTCAACAACAACTGAGCCAACACAATACTGAATTTAAGCTACTAAATAAGTGTCAATCGGGGTTCAGACCAGATCACAGTACAGAACCAGCAATTCTGCACACAGTAGAGGATGCTCTTCTTGCTCTAGACCGCGACACAACCTGTTCTCTAGTCCTTCTCAACCTATCGTCCACATTTGACACCGTTAACTATGTCAAATTATTAGACCAACTGGAGTAAAGGATGGGTTTATCAGGAGCAGTCCTAAAATGGTTTTATTCCTTCTGAAAAAACAGATCGCAAAGATTCCTGGTAAACCATAATCTGTCCCTTCCATCCCGAGTCAAATTGGAGTTCCACCAGGATCAACTCTATCCCCATCCATATTCAATCTGTACATCGAGCCACTAACAGAAACATTACAGCAGGCTAACATTTCCTTCCACATGTATGCAGACGACACTCAGCTGTATATGAAGACTACATCTCTGGAAGAGATCAACATAATGAACCAAGCACTAAAGAGGACCGTTCAATGGCTATCCAGCAATCATCTTAAGCTTAACTCGCAGAAAACAGAATTCCTTTTGATCTCCCCCCTAAAAGCTCCACAATGATTAAGGAATGAACCAAGATGACCACTGCACTAAACTGTACCCTGATTCTAGTGGATTCAACCAAGTCTCTAGGAATCACGCTGGATAAGGAATTAAACATGCAAACCCCCATCAACACAATGGCAAAAAATGCCCACTTCCATCTGAGCTATCTTAGAAAACTGAAGCCGTTCATGAACACAGCTGACCTTAAAACAGCAGTCCAGGCTTTGGTCATATCTAGGATTGAGTATGGATGCACAACTCTATCAGGTCTTCCTAAGATTTCAACAGCTCCCCTAAAAGATTGCCTCGATGCTGCAGCTAGACTCTTAACGGGTTCTAGAAAATTTGACCACATCACTCCACATACAAAAGCACTCAAATGGCTCCTGTACGAGGCAAGAATACAGCTGAAGATTGCATGTATTACACACAAGGCACTACACCACAAAACACCACTTTACCTTGCCCAGAAAATTACGATATCTGGAGGCAGTAGATCCTCTAGGGGATCCAGAGATTTTTTTACTGAAACCAGCATTGTTATGTGATAGGGATTTGTAGAGCACATGGCTGCCCAAAGGCTTCCACGCACTAAGCATAAAATACGGTACTGGCAGCAGGAGAGGAAATTAGCAGAACTCGTGGAAAAACCAAGTCTTCAGCTTTTTGCTGAAGGTCACTTCTGTACCTATGAATCTAAGTTCCAGCGGAAGTGAATTCCATAGCTTGGGAGTCAGGCAGGAAAAGGATCTTCCGCCCCATCTGGTCCTTTTTATTCTGGTAGTTTTTAAAAGGCGTCCAGTGCTGGATCTCAGACTTCTGTTGGGGAGGTGTAGGCACACCAGATTTCTGATCTTGCACGGTCCCTTATTATTTATGGCTCTATGCGTTAGGCAGAGTGCTTTAAATTTGACTCTCGCCTCAATCGGGAGCCAATGTAGAGTTCTTCGATGCTTTTTCACTGGTTCCTGAATTGGGATCTTACACAGAAGTCTGACTTCGGCGTTCTGCATGACCTGTAATTTCTTGATGACATATTTAGGTGCGCCCAGAAAGAGGGAGTTGCCATAATCCAAACGTGATGTGACTAGAGCATTTTTAACCATTTTTCTTAGCTGTAGGGGAATAAGCTCAAGGATCTTGCGGAGCATTATGAGCAACCCAAATCAAGTAGCTGCCACTTTGTTTGCTTGGGTCACCATGGTCAGCTCCTTATCCATCCAGAATATCCAGCATTCTTCTGTAATAAGAGAACATATGATAGAGTGTTCTCGGGAGCTGAACCAAGAATTTGTAATTCGTTTCCACCGAATATTGGAAGAATCACATCCACCTCATGATTCAAAAAGGAGGCTAAGTCCTTTCTTATGACCAAACTCCTCCCATAACTAACAGCGGAAAATGCTAGGGCTCTTTCTGAGACCAACAGACAATCCTTCAATCTTCTACATTCAGCTATTCCATTAGGCTGCAGAAAGCAGGATTATAGTTCTGCTAATCTCAGAACAATGAAACTGGGGATAGGGCAAGTCACTTTGCTTTCATCGATTTAGCTCTATCGCCGATAAACAGCTCCGTTTGATACATTAAGTTCCTACTGTAGATGACAGGGACGTTGTCTAACGGCAGGTACCTCTATCAAGCCACATGTGTATTTGACAGGACATGTAATACTGTACCCAGTGTGGATTCCTAGTAATGATCAGTAGTTGTATTATTTTTAAATTGAAGTATGAGATTACATAAACTACTGTAACTCGATCTGATTCTTAGTGAGCATTAAATGTGTACTATTTGTGAGTTTAAGCATGTGCCACTGTTAGATGAATACTTATGCCTTGTAGTATGCTTAAAGGACTTGTATATCTTGGGAATTTAAATGCTCTTGAATTGTAAAGCACTCCGACACCAAAGCTTGGGTCTTGGTCTCACTATAGAAAACACTGAATAAATAAATACATAAATGAAAATAGAGAACATGTTAGTGAACAGAAAAATGACCAAAATGACAATGACAAAAAACCAATAAGGGGATCCCTAGAAATGAATTTCTAAAAATGTAAATAAAAATAGTACCAAAAAACATTAAGCGCCAAGCGCATTCATCTGATTGCACTTGACCGGTACCTACTTGTAAGTTCAGGCAGACGGCAAACCATGATGGAAGGAGAGTTGTATACAAGTTGCCACGGTGCTCAGGTGGACAAGTGACCTCCTAGAATCGACAGCCTTCAGTGGAGCAGGCGATAGGGCTGGCATCCAGAGAATGTGCTCGAAGTTGGTGGATTTCAGTGTTGGTATGAAGCCTTGGTGAAACCATTAAGAGGAAAAAGCTGATGCAAGAAAACTTCAACGTTTTCACACCCTGGAGGTCTCTGGTGTAGATCATTTCTCCTTCGATTGCAGTGTCAATGAAACTGCAGGCTGGAACCAAAGAGGGCTTGGTGTTGACAGATTCCAACATCGAGAGAAGACTGTAGTAGGAACTATAGCAAAGTCAGGCCTAGCAGAGATGCCCCCTCATTGGATTGTCAGGGCAGGTTAGTCCTGGTATCCCAATGGTTCACCAGGTAAAAACTTTGTAGGCAGTTTCTAAGTCCCACATTTTTAGGCTTCAGGTGCAGGTGTTGCCCTTCTTCTGTCTTCCAATGGACTATTAGTGTTCTCAAGAAGGTGCCCAGGAGTGCCACATTTATGCCTTGCAATAGCCTGTGGGTGTGGTTGGCTCCTGGATATTTTTGACGCAAGAAGAAAAATAATTCCTATGGTACCCCTGCAAACGTTTGCAGCTGTTCCTGTGTGTTTTACTGCAGGAAATACCACAGTGCCCCTCTCTACCTAAATCTAACATGGCAAAACCTTCCTTCCCTTGTGCAGAACTCCTGTGCCCACCCTGGAGGTGACAGTACAAGGATCATGAAAATGGACTTCTAGAGGTTTTAGGCAGGTAAAAGGAGACTTTTTAAAAGTACCTTCTAAGTACAAATCCAACTTTACCAATGAATTGGGCTTGTAATACATATTTTAAAAAGTCTAAAAACAAATTTTTTAGCTGCTTCCCTAAGCAAATATAATATTATTTAATTCTAATATAATATATCCCAGTGCTTTCGTGTAGAACAGCTAACAATGCTACAGTGCAAATAGCTTTTATGGCCTTGTCACAGTCCTACTTTTAAATACTATGTGCCCGGCATTATTGCACATTAATGCCTAATTAGTGGTGATTTATTCATATTTAAAAGAAAGTTTTAGGCCTGTCCAAACAGGTTATTTTGACAGGTCAAATTTTCAGTTTTAAAACTACACAGAAAGGCTACAGTGGTATGCCTGCAGTAATGTTTTTGAGCTATCACTCTAGTGGTGGCATAATTTGTGCGTAAATTCACATGTGACATCTAATTTACAGGCCCTGAGTACACTATGTCCCATATACTAGGGAATTACAGGTAAGTTCAAAATGCCAATTATGAGTATAGCCAATTTTGACATGTTTTGGGGATCAAAGCACATGCACTGGTCACTGGACAGCAGTGTCTCAGTGGGAAAAGTCCAAAAACCAAGAATCAAATCTAGCAAGAAAATGGAGAGGACCACGCAAAAAGGGGAATTTTGCTACACTGGGTATAACAGAAAGAGAGAAACAGATTCACTAGATTTGTTCACATGGGTGGCAATGCCTCTATTCAGAATCATGGGTGTTTGTCTTAATCTGCGCTGAAGATGATCCACTACATTTCTTGTTGACAATGACTGAAATGCAAACTATGTGGATTGTTTAACCAATATAGTTGGATTTTGTGAGACCTAATTACAACCCATTTTTTCAATGTATTAGATAGATATGTAATTGTTCGTGTCAACTTCTTCTACACACAGTATGTCAAAATAAATCATTCATTGTTTTCTGAAGCACTGCCCCAGGCATAAATAATGGACTCCAATTCAATTTTAATGGTGATTTTTTTCATCACATTCTAAGTAGTTCAATAGATACAAGTGATTGACCGAACCTAGAAAGCCGCCCTATGTTGTCTTTCATATTGTAGGGCAGCACTAAAAGTTTTGATTCCCGGTTAATGATTCAACGAAAGAAACCTTTTCTCAAGTGTGCAGCAACAACTGCTAGATTGCTTCTCACTAGACTTGGCAGGGCATCAGCGAAAGGGCTAGCTAAAAAGACGTTCATATTTTTTTGCAAATATACACAACTGTTTTTACAATGTTAAATGAAAAGGCAAACATGGTTAAACCTAAGGTGACTGGCAGAGAAACAAAAAGTCTCGTAGGGCCTTTCTTCAAAAATTTTAGAATCAGAAACTCAAACCAGAGTTTCTGATTCTAAAACTTTAAAAGTAACTGTCTTGAAAGTAACTGTGGATGGCCAAAGTCACAAACCTTGTCCACAACTTCTCAGTGAGACGTTGTGGTACTTCTGTGCTCAGCTTTCTCGCTGAGCTAGGTTCAGGAAGTGACCCCACGCATCCTACTGTTATGCCCCCTCACCATACTTAACCAATGGTGATTGCAGAGAGAGATGCAACCAATTTTGCTTGCTTCAAGAAATCCTAAAATGGGAAACTCTTACTGTTTGCAGCCGGGGGTAAACTTAGGTGAATTCAATTGAAGTTTAGAAACTTTGCATACTTTTGTAAGGGCACAGTTTTATATTTTGTATTCTAAATTCAGGGACAAGGTTTATAACTTTTCCCATCCACAGTTACTCAAATATGTACAGGGAAAATAATGTATGTGGCCATGTACACAAAAAGTGCAAAAAGAACAATTAATGGATGAAATGCTGAATAATGTCAAACATTCACCCCCAGTACAGAGACCTGGGCCTAAATCCAAAGTTGTTTTGCTCAAAATACGATTCCAGTTTTGACCCAGCCATATGCAAATCAGTCTTGACCCTGCCCTCCCTAGGAACAGTCCAGCCCAGATCTGTGACTGGGGGTGAATGCTTGATTTGTTCAGCATTCCGTCCATCATCTGCTCTTTTTGCATTTGTAACCCTAAGTGGGATGGGTTTGCCCAGGCGTGGGTCCCTTGCTCACTTTGCCACTGGATTCAAGCTAGCCTGGCTGATGAGGAGTGATACCCCAAAACCGGTCCCAGGATGCTTGTTTCCGGTCCAGGGAGGACCTGCCCTGACAGTTCGGGCTGGACTGTTCCCATGAAGAGCAGCGTAGAGACTCATTCGCATATAGGTGGGTCCAAACAGAGATGGCATGCGAGCAAATAAATTATGGATTTAACCCAGATCTGTGACTGGGAGTGAATGCTTGATTTGATCAGCATTCTATCCATCATCTGTTCTCTGTGCATAAACACTAAAAGTGGCAACGCTACAGCTCCGGAAGCTTGGAAAATGCATTTCATTTCAAGAAGAAATGCCTCAAAATAAGAGTCACATTGAGAACTGAGTTCAGCATCCTCAGAAAAAAAAAACAATTGTAGGCGCCATGCACGTACACTCCAGCCAACGGGAGAACCAGGCACCACACTAGTGGGGTGGAAAATACATTTGATTCCAAAGAAAAGAGGCACACGTCATGAAGCAGATTAAATAGTTGAGTTCAGCCAATGCTAGATTTGCCCCCCAAAAATACATATGAGGGCCTTGGTAGGCACCTTAACGTGCAACGGTAACCGTAACTGGATCCTTTTATTTTTTTATGTCTTAACCTTCATGTCCCTTAACATAAAGCGTCTCACTGATACATTGAAAAACATCTACTTTAGTCTAAATTAAGATTGTATCGGAAGCCCATACCTTCTGTGGTCCGAAGGCAAACATCATCATGTACACTCCTTTGTGATGTGAAGCATATACGGACCACAGGTGATGACCTGCGGCCCTTCTGTGCACAAAGTCCTCCTGCACCCAGAGTAGATCCTTCTGATATTGAGTGATGCGCAACAGTCTGTTTTTATTTCTTTGTAATGCAATGGTTTTCGTTAACTTATGCAAATAAATAAATACTGAAATACACAACAGTCTGTTGGAGACGTCATTACTAAAGAGGAAGGTATATATTTCGTTGTATACGCATTAAAGCTGGCGGGCCTATCAACGTCATGCCGCTGTGTCCATGATGTTCAGTGTTCGGATGCTTTTGAGCTGTCCACGGTGCTGAACAGTGAAATATTTCAGGCGTTCATTGCGGGTTGCCTGTTTCATTGCAATATGGGCCATAACTACCGACACAGCACACGTTGCAAACCTGCCCATATCATTCTGGAATCAAATATATCGGAACATGCGGAGTCTGGTGCAGTAAGCACCAAAATGTACATGCTACTCTCCCAAAACTTTGGGATTGTGTGGTGTTTATTGCACCTGATAAATTCCAGCTCAGCAGGGTTGGATTTTATCACGTGCGATAAATATCACACACATCACTGGACCCTGTGTAATGAGGGCCTCGGGCTGTGCTCGATCTGCAGTGCTAAATATACTCTGTAATCAATGCTACGGTCCTGATTGCGCAAGAGTTGGGAACCCGAGTTGTGTGAATTTTACTGCACCCAGTAATTACTGAGTATCATGAAGTCGACGACACCCTTCGTTAAAATCAGCAGGTCACGCCTGATAAAGTTTAGCAGGGGAAGAGTGTAGTGATTTTACTGAATTGCTGATTTTGGTGCCGCAAGAAGCAAAAATCACCCCATGCACCAAAAGCTCAGACAAGGCTCTACTTATTTCAGTCGATGCATTCCAAATCCTGCGAGTTAGGGGTTTTTACAGGTTTGATAAATAGCGCCTCGCCATCAGGATTCTCGTAATCAATGCCAAAATCCAGCTGCTGTGACAGCTCTGTAGCGCAGCCTCTGGGTGCGGGTTTGAATGCATAACTGCTGTTTCTCTATCCGCTTCTAGTGGGCTGTTGACACGCGTTGCCCTGCCCTTGTGCCGGCTTTCTGATGAGCCGTCTCGGCTCTGTTGAAATGGATGCCTCGCCGTGATCTCTCAGGTTTGGCTCTCCCCATGCTACATCCCCGCGGTCTGCTGTTGTGAATCTGCTGAGCCATCCGTGGCCTTGAATGTGCTGCTGGAATTTATCGGGTGCAATCGCGTCGCTGTATCCATGGTTATGGGAGATTGTCCTCAATGCTCTCTGACAACAGTCACTGACGTGTTCGATTCCGAGGGCTCTGTCCACACCCTTCTGTGCGCTTCACTCGTTACACTCTGTCCGTAATCCTGATCACGCTCCACTCAGCTCGCCCTGTCCATCATTCTGGTCTGCGCGACGCCTTCTCTGTCCGCAGTCATGGCCGCGCTGCACTCTTCTTGCTCTATTATCTTGAACCTGCGGCACTCGTTCCTCTCTGTCCAGGATCCTAGGTACGCTCGACTCCTCCCTGTCTGTCCTTTATCATGACATATACCACTCATTCCGCTCTGTCCATGGTCCTGGACGAGCTGCTCGCCTTCCTCTCTGTCCATGGTTCTGAACGCGCTCCCCTCCTTACTTCATGCACTTAATTCTGAAAGCTTTGCACTCATCCTGCCCGTAATTGTGATCCACTGTCTCTACTCTGCACAGTGCCCCTGGAGCTGGGGGGGGGGGGGGGGGGGGGGCCTGAAAGAGTTTAGACTAAGAATGAAAAAATAAAGGGCCCTTTAAATGAGTTTCTTCTGGCACCATGTTTTGTGTTTTCAAAGGCAGGCTATAACACGACCACTAAGCCATTAGTGAGATGAGCTTATTGGCCAGCACCCGCACTCTAAAAACTCTCCCAGCACCACTGGTTGTGCCCGTAATTTGAGAGCCCTGTACTCATGTTCTGTCTCTAACTCCTGGGTGGCCCTCCCTATGCTCTTTCTCTGCACAACTTTGTCCTTAGCCGTGAATGCTCTTGGCTGCTCGTGCTCTGACCAGAGTGTTCAAAGTGTTGTCTGATTGGTCCTGGCAGTAGGCGGCACGTGATCTCCTCACTGCCCAGTACATAAAACCGGATATCCGCTGAGCGTTCTTGCCAGCTTGCTCGCAAGCTTCACTGTGAATGCTCTCTCCGCATCTGAATGTTACTGTTTACTTAGAGTCTGTCCATATCCACGAATTTCCTTGGGGCATTGGGCTCTGGCCATGGGGCAGTACGCACTGGCCTCATGTGTGCTAGGTGTGAAAGTTCAGTGCACTCTCGTCTGTACATAGGCCTTGATCCGTGGCTTCTCGTGATCGGTCCATAGTCCCGAGTGTGACGTCTCTTTGGTCTTCACTGTGGTTCCTCCATTTTCTGGGCGTGCTTACTCCTCGCCCCACCCAGGAGCTGCCTGTGCTATCCATTGTTCTTCGTGCCCTTGTCTGCCACTGTCAATGCCTATGTGATCTGTCATGCTCCTGGATTTGCTCTCTTCGTGCCCCTAGGCATGCTCTCTTACTGCTCTGCCCATAATCTGTCCGAACGACTCCTTGTTCTCTGCCTAAGGACGTGACCTGCCCATGCTCCTCCTGAATGTTTTTTACCTGTGCTCTGGCTATGCCATCCATGCTCCTGGGTGCGTTCTAGCCCTGCTCCTCCAGAAAGTGTTTTACCCGTGCTCCTGGGTGTGTTCCATCCGTGCTCCTGGGTGTGTTCTACCCGTGCCCCTGGGTGTGTTCCGTCTGTGCTCCTCTGTGTGTTCTCCCCATGCTACTGGGTGTGTTTTACCTGTGCTCCTGGGTGTGTTCCATCCATGCTCCTGGTATGTTCTAGCCCCACTCCTGGGTGTGCTCTGTTTATCCTCCTCCAGAAAGTTTTCTAGGTGTGGTCCTAGGTGTGTTGTTCTATCCATGCGCCTGAGTATGCTCTACCTATGCTCCTAGGAGTGTTTTATCCCTGATCCTGAGTGTGCTCCATCCTGCTCCAGGGAGTTTGCTAGCCTTACTCCTTGATGTGTCCCATCTGAGCTGCTGAGTGTGTTTTACCCATACTCCTTGGTCTGCTATATCCATGATCCAAGATGTGTTCTACCCATGCTCCTGGGTGTGAACTATCCCTACTCCTGGGTGTTTTCCACCAGAGCTTCTGAGCGTGTTCTATACTGGCTCCTGAGTGACTTCTGTCCATGCTCCAGGGCATGTTCTACTTGTGCTTCTGGGTATGTTCTACCCGAGCGACTTGGTGTGATATATCATGGCCACTCCTGAATATTTTCTAGCCCTGTTCTTGGCTGTCTTCTATCCCTGCTCCTCCTGAATATTTTCTACCCATGCTCCTGGGTGTGTTCTATCCATACTCATCTGAATTTGTTTCTACCAGTGCTCCTGACTGTGCAGAACAATGGCAGAAATATGCAGCACCCTCTTGCACTGTGTGTGATGCCATTTGCATGGATTTTACAGTGCAGGACAAACATCCGTAACTAAAAATCAGCATGAGTAGCATGACTTACCACACTCTGATGCTTGCTGAACTTCACGGAGCCTGGTGGTGTTTTCTAGGCACTTTGCACAGTTCTGCACAGCAGAACTCCATGAACTTTCCCAGGCCTCGTTTGTGCACACATGTATTCAAGCTCCATGTGTACTCATGCTCCTGCAGAGGCTACTGAAAGCAATATCTTGCTGGCCACTTACGTGACCTTTGTATGTTTCCAACTATGATTTGTCCATGCTCCTTAATCATTTTTTAGATCGGGCCTGGGCAGCAATGCGCTGCTCTGCGGCATCCTGTATTGGAGTATGGAATAGAAGCCACGGCCACTCTCCAACCATATTTGTCATTGGCTTGTGTCATTGTCCTTTCAGAAATGCTGGTTTCTGATTTGTTAATAGGCTTGTTAGTCCCTCCTTAGTACCGCCTTATCTTCATTTGCAACCTCCCATGAGGAGTGGCCCTTTTACTTTGGCTGTTACACTGTATGTCTTTTTTAGTCTGTAAGCATTATATTATTTAATGAGTTTCTCCTACTGCAGCCACGACATGCTTTCCTGCAACATTCAGCGTGATTTCAGTTTCCGAGCAGCCTGGGACAATAGCAGCCGCTTCTTTGATAATGTCTCTCAGTTTCAAGAGTTCCAGCTATTGACATTGTAAATAACAATGCCTTTTATTTATGTGTTAATTAGCAAGACAGATATATAAAAGGCATTGTCATTCACAATACCAATAGCTTAAACTCTCGCAAATGCGAGACCTATTGAATTGCAAATGCTTGTTTGCACAGCCTTCTGAACATGCTCTTCCCAAACCCCTGAATGTGCTCTGTCCGTTCTCCTGCCTGTGACTTACTTGCAATCCTGGAAGTGATTTGCTAGTCTCATGTCCCTGGAAGTATTCTGCTCTGGAGTGCACGACATTGTGTGTACCATATTCATTAACCTGAACCGCTCTATCCTTGACCTGAACCTGCTCTATCCATGATTGGAACCTGCTCTATCAATGATCTGAAACTACCCTGTCCATGATCCGAACCTGCTCTGTCCACGAGGCTGGAGCTGCTCTACCCGTGCTCTTGCTCTGATTAGCCAGTGCACCTTGTCTATCCCTGTCCCTGAGCTTGTCTGTCTGAGCCCTCCGCGGTCCATTGTCTCTGAACACCCAGGATCTTGAGGTTGCTCTGTTCTATGTCCTCAATGCACCATATCTTCCCTGTCCTTATTCCTGAACCCAGCCTGTCCATGCTCTCGGCTCTGCCCATGGTTTTCAACCTGTCTTGCCATTAGTACTGAATCTGACCTGTCCACTGCCCAGATTCTGCTCTGATGAAGGTGTTGTTTTGAACCTGGACATTATCCTGAATATATTCTCCCCTATCTCACAGCTCTGTCCATGGTTCTGAATCTGACCCATCCTTGCGCTATGCTCCATTCATCATCCCACCTTTTACTGTCCTTGGTTATAGACCTACACAACACTGACATTGCTCTGTTCCTGGTCTGCCCATGGTCTTCAACTTGTTCTGCCCTTTAAATCTTCAGCTTGTCCTGTCCTTTGTCCGAATCATCTTTATCCGTGCTCTGTTTGTGCTCTTGAACTTGTGCTGTCCTTGGTACTGAGCCTGTTCTGTCCTAAACCTGCTCTGTCCCTGGTGTGTGCACTGTCGGTGGTCCTCAATTTACTCAACCGCTGGTCGCAATCTGTTCTGCCCAGGCTCTAGTCTCCGTCACTAGAATTAGATGTGCTCTGTCCACGGCTCTGGTGCTAATTGTTTCTTGAATCTGCTCTGTTTATACTCTGTGCTCTGTCGATGGTCTTAAATCTGATTTGCCGTAAGTCCTGAGCCTGCTCTGTCCTGATCCTACTTTGCACGGAGGCTCCTGTCTGTTCTTCCCGTCGTCCTGAACCGCTCTGTCCTGACCCTCCTTTGTACACGGTCTTCAATCTGCTCTGTCCACCTTCCAGACTTTGCTCTGCATGGTCTTTCACCTGAGCTGACAGTGGTCTTGAATCTGCTCTGTCCATGTGCCTGGGTGTATGACTGCTCCCCTCTCTTCCTAGAGTGCTGTTGCTTCTCTGCGCTAAAAATAGATGGCACGCTGCTCAGTGGGTTGCTCTGTGGCTGTGCAACTTCAGAGTGTGCTGTGTTGGATTGCCCGCATCTACGGTACCATGGGACTGTTTCCTGGTGCTGGTGTGCGCCAACAGCTGTACTGGCATATTCACGATGCCGGTTACCTTCTCTGTTCGTGAAGCTGGACAGCCCTTTTACACTTCGCTGTATCAGGGGCGGCGCCTCCGTGAGGGCAGAGGAGCATCTCCCCATCTAAAGTGCCCCGAAAAGCCCCAGACATGAAAAATAATAAAATGGTAATAAAGTTAATATATTACCATTTTATTTGTTATTCCCCCCTGTCCAAAACCGCAGGTCAGGACGGGGCAGGGCTTGCCCAGTGACCGCAGCAGAGAGGAGGTGGACTGCCTGGGCACTTTTCAAAGTGTGCATGTCCCTTCGGCCAGCCGTCTAGCGATGGCCAGTCAGATTTGGGCAATTTGAAAGTTCTGACCCGCTGACTTAAGACAGAAGGGTTACCGCAAGTGCAGGGCTCCAGTGTCCTCGGGAGCAGTGAGAGATGCCGCTCCCTCCAATCCTGGTGCTGCTCTCATGCTGGTGAGAGCAGCGCCAGGATTGGTTAAGGCAGTTGGCTGGGGCCCGCGTTGGACTCAGACTGCAGTAGCAGGAGTAGGAGGATGTACTGCGCAGAGGAGGCTGTTTGAGGTAAGTGATTTGCTTTATTTTTTCCCACCACACATTTGCCCACCCACCACTCCCCATACATGCCAGCCGCAACTGCTGTTGGTGCTGTCTGCTGCATACGAGCGCAAACTGCTTGTGGTGTGACTCTAGCCATACCGCTACCGACTGCTTGTTACCCTAGACCTGCTGTTATCGACTGCTTGTTACCCATAGCCCTGTTGCTACCGACTGCTTGTGGTCCTAGTCCTGCTGTTACCAACTGGTAGTTACCCGTAGCCCTGCTGTTACCGACTATTTGTTACCCATGGCCCTGCTGCTACTGACTGCTTGTGACCCTAGTCCTGTGGTTATCGACTGCTTGTTACCCTAGCCCTGCTGCTTCTGACTGCTTGTTACCCAAGCCCTGCTGCAACCGACTGCTCGTTACCCTAGCCCTGCTGTTACTGACTGTTGGTGACCCTAACTCTGCTGTTTCCAACAGCTTGTTACTCATAGCCCTGCTGTTACGACTGGTTATTACCCTAGCCCTGCTGGTACTGACTGCTTGTTACCCTAGCCCTGCTATTACCGACTGTTTGTTACCCTAGCCCTGCTGTTTCTGACTGCTTGTGACCCTAGCCCTGCAGTTACCTACTGCTTGTGGCCCTAGCCCTGCTGTTAATGACTTCTTTTTACCCTAGCCCTGCTGTTACCTACTGCTTGTGACTCTAGCCCTGCAGCTACTCACTGCTTGTGGCCCTGGCCTTAGCCCTGCTGTTACCTACTGCTTGTGACGCTAGCCCTGCTGCTACTCACTGCTTGTAGCCCTAACCCTGCTGTTACTGACTGATTTTTACCCTAGCTCTGCTGTTACTGACTGCTTTTTACCCTAGCTCTGCTGTCATCGACTGCATGTTACCCTAGCCGTGCTATTAACGACTGCTTGTAGCCCTAGCCCTGCTACTACTCACTGCTTGTTGCCCCTAGCCCTGCTGTTACCTACTGCTTGTGACCCTAGCCCTGCTGCTACTCACTGCTTGTGGCCCCTAGCCCTGCTGTTACCTACTGCTTGTGACCCTAGCCCTGCTGCTACTCACTGCTTGTTGCCCCTAGCCCTGCTGCTACTCACTGCTTGTGGCCCTAGCCCTGCTGTTACTGACTGCTTTTTACCCTAGCTCTGCTGTCACCGACTGCATGTTACCCTAGCCGTGCTATTACCGACTGCTTGTAGCCCTAGCCCTGCTGTTCAGTGTCTTGCATTAATTGGACGCTTGTAGGTGGCCGAAGTTCTCCCCCTCATCCTGTGGTTATCTCGCTGCTGCAGCCTCTTCTCTGTCCCTGGTGTTCTGCGCGTTCTGCTTTATGCACCTGCGGCTCCTGCATCTCTCCTGCCCCTGGTGCTGAATCATTGTCCTTTCTTGCACCTGTGATGCCTGCACATCTTCTGCCACTAATTCTGGGTGCGTTGTCAGTGGTTGCGCCTGTCACTGCTGCTTCTGCTGTGCCCCCGGTATTGAATTTATTGCCCCTTTTACACCGGTGATAGCTGCCTCTGTTCTGCCCCTGGTGCCGACTGTATTTTGATGGTTTGCTCATGTGGTTGCTGTCCCTGTCCTGCCCCGGGGCAGGAAGTATTATCGCTATTTACACCTCTAACTGCTTCTCTGTTCTGCCCGTGTTGCCGGATGCATTGTCACTTGTTGCTCCTGTCACAGCCGCCTCCATTGTGCCCCTGGTGTCGGGTGTGTTACCGTTGTTTGCACCTGTGACTGATGCCTATGTTCTGTCCTTGTTGCTGAATGTACAGTAGCCATTTGGCTGTTGTTGCTCTCGCTGACAGACTGCTCTGTCCCTGCTGCTGAATGTGATGCAGTTATTGGACTATCGCGGTGGTGCAGCCCGGCGGTCTTCCGATGCTCAACACTATGTGGCTCCATTTGGCTGCTGCAAGCTGTCGACTGCTTGTTGCTCTCTTCCTGTGCTGAGCGTCTTTTAGTTATTGGGATTTCTCTTGCTGTTGCTTCCTCCAACCGTGGTGCTGGACAGCCTAGCGCGGGCTGGATTGTAGCCTGTGGACTCCTGGCTGCTGTCGCCGCGCTGCTTCTGCCTGTGCTCTGCCCCTGCTGTTGAACGTATGGTCGCTGCTGGTCTGCAGTTGCCGCTGCTCTGCGCTGTCCGTGGTCTGCAGTTGCTGCTGCTGTGCGCTGTCCGCGGTGCTGAAGCCGCCCTGTTCAGTGCAGGCTGAAAGCTCTGCGGAGAAGCACGGTTGTTGTTCCTGCGGCACACGGCTCCTGAAGTTGGGTCACCCTTAGAGGAGCGAGTCTCCTGCTGCCTGCAGTAGCTGCCATGGTGCCCCCTGCCTCCGGGGCTGGGGTGACCCCCGGGCACCGCAGCCTTCCGCTGTGTGTGAGGCTGCGATCGTAGCACCGTGGGAGGCACTGACTGGCCTGGGAAATCTGCGGGACCTGGAGGGCATAAGACGTGGCGCTGATTTCGCCCTTCACGGCTGGGTTTACGCAGGGCGCCCTCAGATGTGGACGTGCCTCCGCCGCCATCCCTGAAGCCTGCCCCGGAGGGGAGGATGTCTGCACCGATCCTTGTTCGCTACTCCCCACAGGCTGCGGCGTCTCTCCGTGCTGGCGTGGGAGGCGGGAGAGCACGCACCGGGGTTTCCCTGTGAGGATGAGCCCCACCCTCAAACCGAGAACGGGACGGCACCCACAAAATCTCTTCCACCCCCCTTCTAGTTGAGTCGTGGAACTGGGGCATCAGCGCTGGCTCTGATGGGGTAAGTAGGGCGCTACCTGCAGAAACTGCGAGAATCTGTGAGTTACGCCAAACACGCGCCCCAATAGCTGCAGGCTGGGACCCGTTCAGAGAACGCGCACCCCCATTTCTCACAGCCCTTACTTTATACTTCAAGACCCTCGCTAAAATCTACCCATGGCATTTTGAGAAACATAAAGAAAGAAAACTGCCGCAAAGTGAAACTTTTCTTTGCGACGCTGCAAGTCCTACCCTGCCTTTCCCTTGCATGCGGAGGGTCGATTTGAGGCATCAGGGGAGGGGAGAGCGAGGAGCGTCCTGGTTTGTGATTTTGTGTCCATCGCACGACATTGCTACCTGTGGCTGGCAGCCTTCTCTCCTTGCATCTAGGGAGTCTCTCTGCAGACGCCCAGGCACAAGGAGTGAGTGCTCCGAAGCACAGCACGGCTGTGTACACTGTCAGCGCGCCCCCTGCCCTGTATATTAATCCCATCATCATCATCGGCCTCATCATCATCGTCACTATTTATACTATTATTTTGATACGACCTGGATGATAGAGAATATATATATATATACATACATAATCGGGGTCGTATTTGGAATTTACATTATGGAAATTAATAAGGTCAAAATATTAAATAATGATCATATTTGCGGGTATTTGTTTCCAATTTCTATCTAGTTCCTAGGGTCACTCTGATAGATAAAAACACGCTTCCCGTTTTTGTAAATCAAGGGGTCTTTGCAATCCGTTTAATCCATTTCGGATACTAGCCGTCCCCGCATACCCTAATTCTGTGCTTCAGAGGGACGGCCCAGACTCCTGCTGGAACTGAACATCCCTCTGTAAACCCGCCCCCCCCGGGAGTCTCGGATCGGATATTGCCCCAGCCGCGCCTTTCCACCCCAAGCATTTTCCACCCAAGCTTTTTTGAAGCTATAGTGTGGGTGTGTATGTGCACGATCGTGTGCGTGCTCAGTCAGTGCACCATGGGCGCTAGTGCAAGATAGGAAGTTGGCCTTGTGGCGGATGTTTACAGCAATATTCAGGATTTGGTGGGCCTCTTAAGCCTCTGGGCACCGGTGCTACTGCACCTGCTGCACCACTTGAAGCTACACGCGCGCGTGTGCATGTGTGTGCAGGAGGCTCGGTTTCACTACTGCTCCTTCACGGAGAGACGTGTGTTTGCTTCGCTCGGTAAATGAACCTTCTGAATATGAGATTAATGAGGCTACAGTGTATGTTTGTGTGCACGTGCCGTGCGTCCAAATGAACGTCACAGGTTCGGATTCTCTCTGCTGAAGACCCGGCCTTTCAAATTTTGGGGTCGACGGAATGAGTGCCATTGAGGGAGGGGGAGGGTAACCCGTTCAGCTGTTATTTGCAACAATGGAGCATAATGCAGCACACACTGTGCAAAACAAGGTTTGACTTTTGATACATGTATTTCTTTGAGCGCGAATCCACGTTGTCACCTTAAAATGAAGCAGTGCCAGGGTGACGAGCCTCTTATGAGGCTGGGCTGCCTGGCAAGGGCAAACAAAACAATAAACATCAGCAAGTGAATCCTCATGGTGACCCTAAGACGAGAGAGCAGAGCGCCCCCACGCCCCCCCCCCCCCCCCAGCACGCGCGACAGCTTGCATCTGGCCCCAGAAGCAAGCAGCGAATTCATCGTGAGTGGGTAACATATGGCCTGCTGCTAGCCGCGCGCCTTCGAAGCACCCTAAATAACCGGTGTTACCATAGCTCGGTTCGTTGAAGCTCCTTTTATCCATATCCTAACAATGAAAGCTGTGTCTGCCCCACCCACAGAGTTGTACCCGTGACTTGAGCTTCACACACAGGTCTGTGCAGCAAGTGCATTCACACACCGAGTTATCTTTGATTTCCAGTAGTTACCTGGAGTTTGCTATGGAAATGTTTTACATTTTGCGCCCGCACCCCCCCAAAAAAAGAATCTTCACCTAGATAATTATTCTGATGACGTTAGGAAAATATAGGTTGCAAGAAAAGCAAGTAAGACGGGGGCCTCCCACATTGTTCATGTGTTTGCGGTCCCTCCGCGGATATCAGCCTCTTCAGTATGTAGCGTTTACTGCCACCCCCATAGCATTCATGTTATCGACCTTGAAAGGATAAAACCCCAAGCCACAGGAGCGTTGATGCTGCGGTCTACAGGCTGCACACACATATCTCTGCAGTAAAAACCATCGACAAAGCCCACTGAGCTGTCTCCGGGAGCTGTCATTCTGTTTAACTCTTGGCCTGGCCAGTAAATTTCGTTCCGCTCGCGGAATTTGCGATATTTTGACATTTTCGCGTTATGCGGAGAACGCGAAAATGTCAAAACTTTCGCAACCTGACGCGAAACGGAAGTATTTTTCTTGTTCGAACTTTAAAAATGCGTTCTCGCGCGCGCGGTTGCAACTTACTGGGTCCCTGCGTTCACCGACGAGTTTTCCGATCCGTTCGCGTGCGCCACAAGATGTTGGATTGCTATCCCGCGAGAGTTTGCGATCGCGAACACGTCATTGCGATCGCGAACAGGAAATTAGCATCGCGAGCAAGATGGCCGCGCCCATTAGCGACCACATGGGCAAGTTGGAGGTATATTTCCCCGCGAGCACGCAAAAACACAGCGCAAACGGGCGGGAAAAGCAATCTCCGCATCTTCGCAAAAGTTCCGCATGCTCGCGGAGATTTTGCGCAATTTCGCGATAATTTGCAAAAGTCAATTTCACAAATTCCGCCCACCCCTAGTTAACTCACTGTAAAGTGTCTGTGATCATTTCTATGATAGGGAAACAGCACGTGGACTCCGGGGAATCAAGTGTGTGCTGCGATGAATTATGAGTATTATTATTGTTATTATTTTTATTATTATTGTTGTTGTTGTATTGTTATTATTGTTATAATTTTGGCACTGATAACATGGATTATAATTATACTACTAATAATAATCATAATAATAATAGTAATAATAATAATACTTACAATAATAATAATGCCAATAATACTAATATGAATAGGACTGTCTATTATTATGTTGTTGATGATGAAGTATGGTCAGGATGGTTTTTACTTTAAGGTGGTAGTGTCTCCTCTCATGCGGTTTAGCCACGAGTGTCATTTCCACCAATCACGCCCGCGTTCTAAAACCAGGCCACTTTATCTCACTGACGCCTTCGACATCAGCCTCTGACATCTGCCCACAACAGGCAGAGAGGGCACTTATATGTCGGTAGAGAGACTTCCCTCTCAACTGGATATTCTCTGATATTTTGGCGGCAGTGTAGAACATTAAATGATACCTTCCTGGCTAGGTTGGCATCTTATTGGGCAGCACTGGCTGAGTTGAATGATTCGCAAGACTCTACCAACATGGAATTCTTGTGCTGATGTGCTTCAATCGCAGATGATGAAGGTGCTTCGGTCGTTTTCTGAAATTCCATAAGGTCGGCCATTGATCCCTTATTGAGTTACTTTTTGAAGCACTGGTTTGCTGGGAAGAACACTTTTAAAGACTAACAGAAAGTGATTTTATCTGATACCCAAATCTTCCCTTCCTTCGACAAACTTCATGTTTTCAAATTTACCAACTCAGTGACTGAAGCATGGGAATAACTTAATCCTCTGGAGGCGGGCTTTGCAAACAAATCGACCTGCAACACAACTCAACACATGTCTAATGCCAACAGCAACACCAGCAAACTAGGCCTAAGAAATCAACTTCCCTTTCTCCTAACTCCACAGGGCCAAGAACTACCATCCTCAGATAACAACCTAGAAGATGCCCGGACCTAAAACACCCAAACCTTTGGGGCTTTAGGAAACTTCTGATGAGTAGCTCATCTCCTCCATCAACCTTACAAACTTCCATCCTTCAAAAAACACAACTCAGTACCTGCCTGTTCTCCCAACAATCAGACCCATGGTGGTTCACATAAAATCTTACGAGTGGCTCACCTCTTCCATCAACCAGTCAAACTACCATCCTTCAAAAATAGCTCAGCCCTTGCCAGTTCCTACAACACCTAAAGCTATGGGGCTTTATAAAACATCCCAGGAGTGACTTGCTTTTTACAAGTCTCCATCGGTGTATGTAATTCTGGAGAAAAAACACACTAAAAACTTTAATGGAAACAATTTCTCCACTAACTACTTTCTTCAAATGTGTCCACATAAACGGCATTTCCGGACATATACTCCATCCTGGTGGATGCCCAGCGTGTTAAAAAAAGTTCTCTGCAGTTTAAATTTCCAAGATCATATAGATTTCTTATTTCCCTTTTCAAGAGGGGTACCAGAGGTTTCTTTCTTGAAGTTTCTTACCTTGTTTGTGAGGAAGGGACCCCCACTCATCCTCGTCCCCTTTTCTCTCTTCTCTTCACTCCTCTTCCAGTACTCAGACAGGATCCTCTCCATTATCTTTCATATATGTTGATCACATCCTCTACCCCTCTTTAGATTCTGGTACCCCAAACTATTCCCTTATACTAAATCTCAGTACCTCTAGTCCATCTATCCCCTAATATCTCTACCCTCCTGTACATTAGAACATCTACTCTTGCCTGTACCATCCTATCTTTACCCGTACCTATGCACCGGTGCATCTTAACATGTCTCAACTTTAGTCCCTCCAACCCTTCAGATGCCCCTGTACTGCAAGCCCTGCTTCCACACAAGTAACCCTACCAATACCCACACACTAGTCGCTATTCTTCTGCCTATACTCTAGTAAATCTACCCCTAGCCAGGTCAAGGTGCCTCTTGGCCCTTCACCTCTTAATTACTCCTGCTTTTTAGGGTCGAGCCTGGGCAGCGCGTGCACTGCTCTGCGAGGCAGGCTGTATTCAGTTAGGGATTTGAACCTCTGCCCACTCTCTGACCATATTTTTCACTGGCTTCTGTCGTTATCCTTTGTAAATGCTGGCTTGTGACTCCTTAATCACCTTGTTAGTCCCTCCTTAGTTCCGCTGTGTCTTCATTTAAAACCTCCCATGAGGATTGGCCCTTTTACTATGGCGTAAACTATCAGAAATGCGAAACCTATTGCATTTCAAATACTTTTTTTTTTGTCAGAGCAGCCATGCCGCACTTTTGCATGCATGAAGCCCGCGCCATTTTCTTTAGAAGATCGGTGTCTAAGGAAAGGTGCGCGGCCGCTATTAAAGTGAAACCTCAGCATGGGGGCTTTTACAAAAAAAAGCATTTTTCTCAGAAATGCAGTAGAGCTTCCGCTGTGATACAGCACAGTACTACTTTTCAGATAGTAACTAAGGGGCATATTATCAAGACAGGTGATAAAATTATCGCCGCTTTAGTGGCAGAAAACTGCTGCTAAAGCGGCGATAATGGGCTTGATAATATGCCCTTGAGAATTCCAATAGAAGCCCATATTGTCACCAAAACATGGGCTTCTATGGGAATTCTCGAGGGCATATTATCAAGCTCATTATAACTTTAACTCTGTTTCCTGATAATATGCCCCTTAGAGCCTTAAGTAGAGCTTGACAGACAGGGTTCCCTGTCCCAAACATGCCAGACGTCCAGTGCATCAGTTTACAAATGCACCATGGCCAATGGCACTTGTAATACAGCGCATGGGATATCTGTCCGTTTGTGATGAGCCCCTTTAAAGGGCCTATCTTTTCCACCAAAAATCCAAAGAAAGTGAAAGCAGATGAAGGCAAGAGTACTAGCAGAACAAACCTTAAGATGGAACGAGATCCAATGTAGCAGAAACTGGAAGAAGGGATTCAATGCAATAGAGAAAGAAAGTAACTAATTGTCCTGTAGAGCAAATTATGTGGTGATGAGAGAGGAGTGATACGATGCAAAACCATGAAGATATGTAAACAGGAAGCAGAGATGCCAGGACTGTGAATGAAAATCAAACGGCAACAAACTGAGGGAACATAGGACAGACGTGAGTGAGAAAGGATAATATAGTCAAGAAGAAGAATTAAGAAGTGTAGAAGTAAAAAAGAAGAATTAAGAAGTGTAGAGTTTTAGGGAATACCAGGGAATGGTGAGGAAACGAGAGTGTCGTTAGCCAAGTTGGGAGTTACTTCGTGAGAATCAGGGTTTTTCGAGGGGTGGAAAGGTATTGAAACTTGCATTTTTCGGGTGCTTTAGAGCTGAATGGCAGTAACAAGAAATGGAGGGCACAAAGAATAGGGATTTGTCAAGGACAACGATTCTGCTCTGAAAAAGATTCAGAAAGGGCTAAAGAGAATAGCAGAAGGTGACAGAAGACCAGGGGTTAAAATAGCATCGTTTAGCAGTTGCTTCAAAGTGGAAACACGTGCTTGGTTAGTGTGTGTTTTTACTGTTGCACCAACTGCTTGTTGAGCGCGGTTAGCGTTTGCTTCCCGAGTTTCTGCAGCAAGATTCACCAGCGAGTACAACCTGGTGATAAAGCGGGGAACAAACAGGCCCAGGACCATTTAAACCCACTAATCACTGCCATCACTGCACAAGACCAGCCCGTGTGGGAAACAAAGAGGCCCAGACCATATACACCCGCTAATCACTGCCATCACTGCACAAGACCAGCCCGTGTGGAAAACAAACTGGCCCAGAACCATTTCCACCCGCCAATCACGTCTATCACTGCACAAGACCAGCCCGTGTTGGGAAACAAACAGGCCCAGAACCATTTACACCCGCCAATCACTGCTATCACTGCACAAGACCAGCCCCTGTGGAAAACAAACAGGCCCAGAACCATTTACACCCGCCAATCACGTCTATCACTGCACAAGACCAGCCCATGTTGGGAAACAAACAGGCCCTGAACAACAAGTCCCACAGAGACCCTGCGGATACAGCGTGTGGACGAAGGGGAGGTAGCTCTTGGAATCTTATAAATGAGGCACCGGGCCTACCTGAGCACGTATAACCCACTCTGTCCACGGGAAGAGCTCACAACTTCCGACTCCACGGGCACTGCTAGCACCCTCCCTCAAAGGATTCTGGGGGCTTGTGGAAGTGCTTGGTAGGACAACTAAGCAGACGCACTCTCCCCTGTTCCAGTCTTACCCTCACCAACAGCTTCAGCAACTAACTAACACTCCTAAGTGTAGAAGGGAGGGCCTTTCGTTTCTGCACGATGCAAACAGGGAAAAGTCCAGCATGCACTGGGGTTGATAGCTAGGTATTAACCTGTCACAAATGCCTTCTTGTCATATTAGTGACAGCGTTTAACTGTGTGACTTTGGAGCACAGTTCCATCATAGTAATCTGAGGTGGAAGACATGAATACACAAGTTGATAGCGGGTAGTTGTTTAGAAGAACCTGATGGGAATTGTTCATTTGGATTTAGTGTGCTTTGAAAATGCGGTGTCTTGGGTCGCTCTACGTTTAGCATTGGAATTAGTTGAACCCTGGAGTGAGTGATATTTTGTCTCGTTGAAAATTTGGATTACCCATGCCTGAATTGCTTGCCCTGAAGAAGTCCAGTGAAACAGGGACGAAACGCATAGGCTGTGTTCTAGATGTATCAAGTCTTTTTTACGACGTTGTTGTGATGCATGAATAAAAAGGAAAAAGAAAAAAGAACATGGAGAGGTTTCCCCTTTTTTTGAGAAATGAATGATCATATTGTCTCACGTGCAATATTGATTTGAATATGAGTGAATAATACATGCTTTAGAAGTGGGTACTCTTTGTTGATAGATATTGTTGTAGCTAAAAATATTTCTTTTAGGTCAATGTGCTCCTCTAACTTTGTATATGAAAAATAGTATATTCCATACTTTCAAGATAGCACCACGTGTCATGCAGACACAACATGTTGACCATCTTGAAAGTATAAAAACATTTCAAACTGGAAGGCGATCAGCCTGTGTTCTTTGCTTTGCCAATGCTAGCAAAATGTCAAAAGCATCTTGCATTAGCAAAGCTAAAAATGGTGAGCACTTTAGCAAAACAAGACTGACTTTCCTTTTCAGTTCTTGTTATTTAAGGGGCTTGAAATTCCCACCAAACCAGACCTAAGACTTCATCATTAAAAGAGGCAAGTTCTGCCAGGTGAAGCCAAACCTTTCTTATTAGGAATTTATGCAGTATCCTTCTAAAATCAGTGAGCCTCTTGTTGCCTGATTTCATTAAAATACACTTTGTAGAGTTCCGAACTGTGTTTGGATCTCTGCAATCTTCTCCCTGCTGCAGACCACGTGCCTGGAATTCAATGATGGAGCACCTTACGGTTCTTGAGCATCGGACACCTAGCAATCTTGATTGTCAAAATGTGCTACTGGCCCAATTTGTGATATCTCTCAGGGAAACTGGATGGATGTATTTAATTTCTGTCAGGGCTCCTAGCAGATGGAGAAGCCTATGTATTGGCACCAACCAGCACTGAAGATGGATTACTCGAGTTCTGGGTTCTGCACTTTGCAGTATTACTTTCCTTCTGGTGGCCAGAGAACTGGGCCTCTTCCCAATCCAAGTGTCAGCACAGTGCTTACATTGCAGCATCGTGGTGAAATAGTGGCGTACACAATGTGTCATGGGCCATAGTGCAAGGAAGGAAATGGGCCCCATGGCCACTATTTGAATTGTGAAATACTGCAATAATCAGGGTTCAATGGGCACCTCGGCTTCTGGGCCCAAGTGCCACTGCACCTGCTGCACCACTGAAGGCTTTGCCCCTGTAGAGAAGCCTGTACACAGTAATCCAAGACCGAGCTGAAGTGCATTTGCTTTACATCCCCACCGGACCTGAAGTGCAAGACAGTTGTCGTCATCAACTTGAGTCGCTGCTCCTGGCAGTCCTGGTCCAAAACCAGCAGACCCATCTCAGGACCTTGCCATGAAGCTTCCCCCGGAGGAATGACAGCTGTCCGTCTGTCCTCGCCCCATCGCCCGATGTCTGCCTGAAGAACTTGACTCATCGGGATCCTCTGGTGGGCATCGAGGTTTTTCAAGATGTATTGTTTGAAGAATAAATCTTGTGCTAGGTTTTGGAATACATAGTGAAGGGGTTCATGGATTTGTTTCAAATTCCACTATTATTTCATCTTTTCATGTCTCCCTATGTGAGCTTGGAATCGCACAGCTTTCTACCCCCACCGTCCCATCCACCATGTAACACTTTTCTCCCATGAAGCTGTTGTGTCTTTTTACTTCTTGGTTAAGTTTTGAAGGTCCCCTAATTTGAGGAGCACAAACAAGGAATGCAGGTTTTTTCGGAGTCACCTTTGCGTGTGGGAAGACCCTGAACTGGAGCTGCACTGCATGTGCTGGAGGAGGAACCCCTCTCCCCCCTCCCCCCCCCCCCTTCCCCCTCTGGCCTCAAGTTCTGTCTTGGGGCATCCTCGCTAGAGCTCTGGCGCCAGCAGATGCACCCAGGGAAGACGCCACCTGGCGGCCACCATGTGAATGATTTCAGCGATCTCTGGTAACAGTGGTCTCTTTTTTGCATAATAAATGTTATTGTTGGGGTTCCTTAGTGGGTTTTTGATTGGAATTCTGGTTAAGAACCTCTGCATGAGTGCAGACAGACAGGCACCTGTCTTCCGAGAGCACCATGTCTGATTCCCCGACGCTTCGGTGCATGTTTTCTGTAAAATGACAGTCAGACCGTCTCCACTTCGTCTTTCTCGTTCTCTTCCACGTGTTTGGGTTTACAAAGGTCCCCTATGTGTGGCGGCATGTAGAAACAAGGCTCCAGCAAGGCATGCTGGAACAAAAACAAGCTTGCTGAGCTCAGCAACTCCTGCACCTTCCCAGAAGTGTGAAACACCGCTCCGCCCTGACAGGTCAAGAGTTTGAACTTTCCCCATGCGTTATTGTAACTGATGGTGGTCGCCAAGGAATAGAAATCTCTGGCGACGTGGACGTGGAATTTAAGATTGCAGATTCCTATAGTGCAGCGACTTTTCTGTCCCATCTTTACCAGTTGACACTCCCTTAAAGCCTGCATTATCCTTCTGACACCAGAAAGGGTCGTCTGCCACTCCAACTGCAAAATATTTACATTTCGAAAAAAACATTCTGTAGCTATACCTGGAAACAGTAACCTCAGCCGCCCCCACTCCATCTGCAGACTGTGTAGAACAAATCGCTCGAGAGGAGAGGTTTGGGGTCAAACTCAAGGGAACAGCAAAAAGGGGAGCAGACAGCAACAATGGCGACCAAAGTTACACTGATTGAAGGATACTAGAATAAGAGAAGCCCCCTGTGATGCCTTTGCCCCTGCCTGCTGTCACCATGGAGACTCGCCATGGCCTCCAGCTCTGTGTTTGTGATGTCCATCTCTTTCAGTGAAAGTGGTGACACATGAACATGGTATATAGGTTTTATAAACATTACTATCTGTGTCTGGTCGTATAGCCGATTGCCACTTATCTCCTTTGTCTTTACTCTCTCCTCATAGTTTGGTTGCCTTTCATCACTAATGCAATACACTAGCTAATGAATGCAATTATTCACAGTGCACCCCCAGTCATTATACCTGTATTAACCCAGCTGATCCAACAAGGACCACATTGAACCCCAGGTGTTAACAGTGCTGCCATAAAGTTGGGGTGGACCCCTGGGATAAAAAGGACCATTTGGTGTGTTGCCCATGCTCCAAGGATGGCAGCAAGCTGTTGCTTTCCCCCAAGTGCCTCTACCCCTGCTCTTGCTTCCACAGAAATCTGCCCATGTACCATAAACAATGCCCCCTGGTGCTCAATGCCCCCCCCAGCGCCCATCTGGAGTGCACGTTTGTTGTCCCTGACACGCACTTCCTCTCCTGCTATGCAATGCCCACTAAAAAAGTGGATTCGCCATTGCTGGTGGGTTGGTGGCAGAGCTCTTTAGAGAACCCCCTCCCACACCACCACCAATCTTTAAGGGGCATATTATCAAGGAACGGCGTTACAATTATCGCTGCAGCTA
The DNA here is from genome assembly GCF_964204655.1 of Triturus cristatus. Classification (NCBI taxonomy): domain Eukaryota; kingdom Metazoa; phylum Chordata; class Amphibia; order Caudata; family Salamandridae; genus Triturus; species Triturus cristatus. The sequence continues at coordinate 629,443,202 of NC_140584.1, read as the reverse complement.
AAGCGGCGATAATGGGCTTGATAATATGCCCTTGAGAATTCCCATAGAAGGCCATGTTCTGGTGTCGTAAATATCAAAGGGGAGGGAATGAGAAGCAGTGATCCATCCGGCTTCCAATAGTAATACAAAAAATCAAGTTCTGGGAGAATGGATCACTTGTCCTGTAGTATCAGCGTCTTAGATTTTAGGAAACTGTATAAGAAAACCCTCCTATGAGTACACAGGTCGGGGCGGTGTATCTTGATTCTCCGCCTTCGTGTACTGTCACAGCATCTTCATTGGGTTTCTTTAGTTAGTATGCTGTCCTCCACCTGGAGGTAGACCAACTGATTTTACAGTAGCGTCCAGGTATCAAAAAGAGAGAGGGATGTGCAAAGTGCTCATAGGTGGTGAGGTTAAAATTCCCTACTAAACTCAAAAAGCTACAAAAATTTTATTGAGAATACGAGTGGAGTGGGAAATTAAAACAAAAATGATGTTATGATAGACAGAGTTACTAGTCTATTGCATCAGTGAATAAGGTCTGTGAATAAGGTCAACATGTTTCAGCCTTCTCGCTCATTCTTAAGGCTTTCGTCAGGACCGAAATGTGAAAGGGGCCCTTTCTGCCGCCTTTTATTGAGTGGTCACATTTATGTTAATTCCTTTGAACAGTTATTGTCTCTTTCTCAATGTCTCGTTATTGCTTCCTCGGGACATCAGAGATCAAGGAACCTGTTCCAGTTCTTCATTACACGTAACTTGTGCTGACTCTGATCGCGGTGTCCCGGTGTCAACATGGGCTTCTATTGGTTCGCAATAGGGATGGGAAAGGAGAACGTTTTAAATGGCCTTTAAAACGAAGAAACTCAGGGGCATATTATCAAGGACGGCATTAAAAATTATCGCTGGTTTATCGGCAGAAAACTGCCGCTAAAGCGGCGATAATGGGCTTGATAATATGCCCTTGAGAATTCCAATAGAAGCCCATGTTCTGGTGTGAACCTGGGCTTCCATGGGAATTCTCTACGCCGTGCTTGATAATATGCCCCTAAGTTCTTAATGTTTTATCTCCTAAGAAGGATGAAGTTCCAGGTCACTCTTCCTTGGGGTGATATCCGAAAAAGACTGGCTGTGATTTTCTGTTTTAGCAGATTCGGAATTTCCATTTCAAGCACTCAAGTTAAATATCTATTTTTGGAAAAAATAATATTATTTTTACTTTACCTATCCTTTTATCATAACAAGATAGGCGCCTTGCTGGATCTTTTTTATTTTTGTACTTAATTAAACTGTATTTGTTAAAATACAGCATCAACTAGGGAAATAATGATGGAAACTGGTTTTAGTTCAAGCAGTGTTTATAAGACTCCTCCAGCGGTCATGAAGATGAATCTTAAGATTTATTTTATAATGTCTACTCCAGAGGCAATCCTCTCAGCCCGGCGCAGCCTTGACCCGGTCTATTAGAAGGTGATGTCAATGTATAAAGTGTCTTATCAAGAATGCACAGGAACCTGTTGAGTCAATAAACGTCACAGGAAAGAATGGTTTACAGTGCAAACAATCACACCATAGAACAGGCTGCCTCGCTTGCCACCTCCATTTAGCTTTCTTTACAGAGGTGCAGCTGAGATAGCCACTATGGTTTGCAATAAATATTGCTAATGACTCACACTTTTATTGACATGATTTGGGGGTCAGGAGGAGGTATTTTGCTCTTCTTTCTTCGGAGAAAGTAATGTTACTTTACGCCTGCCTGATTTAACCACTGCCTGCGGATCTGCCTGGCTTCCAGTGTTTCCCTTATAACTTATATTATCTTGTCATTTTCCAACTATGCTGTCACCATTACTACCGCATTAGGGCACACAACACTGTTGTATCTACATGGTTTACTGTCACAGATCTGCCTCTGCCAAGCACTATAAAGAGCAAGTACGAGTCTTATCCCAACTCAATAATTCTCGTGTTATTCAGTTTGGAAAAATAAGAGTCTAAGAGATAAAATTAATCTCAGCAACTTGCAGGTTGCACACAGACATCTTCATCAGGAGTATTAATCAGCTAAGCTCTCGTGCCACTTATGAAATAAAATAGAGTACTTAGGAACAGGTGTGACACCACAAGAAGGATTTTATTTATTTGATAGTTTTGTAGAGTGCATCCAGGCGCTAATAGTATGTACGCCAACAGTATTTGTCGCTCATGCACCGTGAATTATAAATACACAAGCAAATTGTCTGCTTCAGTGACATTTTACCCTCCCAAATTGTGTTCTACTTCTTTGTGTGTCCTCTCTGCAAATCCTCCTCCTCGGCATCAGTGGTTATGTGTGTCTGAACAGCAATTGTCAAGCAGTGCCTAGAGGGGTAGGAAACTGCACACCTCATTGTAGCACACAATATAGAGTGAGCATCCTGAGGGCATGCTTTCTGCAAGGACAGCATCCCTTCAACCCCCAAAAGCAAAGGAAGCGCCCACTAATGATGCGGAAATCACCATCTCATGGACAGACCTTGCTGTCTTCGTTTATTGTCTGCACATGGATTGTCGGCTACAATGCCAAGGCTCTGCCTAGAGCGGTGCCCAGGTAAATTATGTACACCAACCCCTCTTGCACCTTCCCGCCCAATGACACCCCTGTGCTTCAAAGAAGCTACCCGTCAATTCAATCATCCTTATTCAAAATGACCATAAAAGCACACAGATACAATCAAGAGCATAATACATTAAAAACAAGCAGCCTTGTGCAAAACAATAATTAATTAAAACCACCATTCACAAATAAAAAGCACATTGGTCATGTCAAAGGGTAAACTTTGTGGAAGTTGCATAAGAAAAGAATTAAAACAGCATTCAGTTGCTTAGTCTAACGGGAGATTTTAAAAATAGGCCCACTCTAAAACATGTTTCCTGCATAGGCAGAGTCTAAATAAATTAGGGCTACTCTACAATTTTTAATCTGTACCATTTGTATCGCTTGGATAAGCCGGCCCTTGGACAATTCTTTATAAAATCTACTGAAAAATACAAAGTTCAACAGAGTTTGGTCAGATGTTTCGGCAGCAGGGCAGTGGTTGATGGTTGTAATGTCCTATTGACCAAGAGGGAAACATAGTTTCCATCTAAGTGAGCCCAGGTGGAATCTTTTGAGAACTGATCTCTCCCAAGGGCGAATAACCCATTCCAAGTATGGCTCAACCCAGGGGTGTGTTTGTACCATCGCATACCTTCTAAGGGTATCCGAGGTAGACATTCCCAGATCCCTAACCCTGCCTGCTTCATCAAAAATGTATTCTTTACCCACACCTTACACACCTTCCTATTGGTGGTAGGGTCGGTGAAGAGGCTGGGTCTCCCTTAATTAGAGAGGTTTGACTGGATGTACTTAAACCAGGGTATCAAAGATCCTACGGCACACGCCAAGCAAACCTCAATTACATCACACCAGATGGAACACCGGAGTAACATAGGGGTCGGCTTTATACAGTCTTCCACATAATCTAATGCAAGCTCCTCATGTACCATAACATTATGGCTCCTGGGAACAACCCCCAATAGTCTACAAAGCGCCCTATTTATTTCAATCTGTAAACTACCCATTTCACAACAGCCCCAGATCCCAGCACCATATGTTAAGACAGAGACATACCTGTGCCTGTAAATCTCAACAAGCGGGTGAATGTTGTTTCCAATGCAAGCAGAGACTTTAACAATAGAACCAGTAGCACATCAGAAACCAACCCTCCTATTTCCCATGTATGTAGTCCAGCTAAGGTTTTCTTAAAAAATGACACCTAAGTAGGGAAAGGATTGCACTCTCTCAATACACTTGCCCTTAATGCTAGTAATTCAAGTCTTCACATTCTTAGGGCCACAAACCATAACAAAGGTTTCGGACCTATTGATTTCTAAATTAAGTCTATGTATAAAGGTCACAAAACCAGCAATGAGGGACTTAGGTCCATAAGAAGTTCTGGCTAACAATAGGGTGACATCGACATAGAGTAGTGCCTGTACCAATCTGTTCTTGATTGCTGGAACATCAACTCCTACAACTTGCAAAACGGACTCTATCTTGTTAATATATAATGCGAAAAGGATTGTTGCCAGCGCGCACCCCTGACAGACACTTAGCTGGAGGCTAAAGGGGTCTGAACATTCACCATTGTTCCCATATATCACTGTAGCAGAGAGATTAGCGTGCAACACTCTCAAAAACTGCACTAACCTCTTCTCCATCCCCATAGCGGTCATGAGATCCCAAAGATTGCATCTGTTAATGCTGCCAAATATGCTCGGCAGATCTAACAAAAGCATGATAGATGGCACAGTATTTGAGTAATTTATACTTACTAATAATAAGGTGCAGATTGAGACATTGTTTGATGGTGTCCAATCCAAGTCAAAAACCACACTGCGCTGCGGATAGGACATTATCATCACTGACCCAAAGTTCCGGCCTAAAGATTATGCAACCCACTATCTTAACCAAAGATTCTGGGAGGGAGATGGGATGGTAACAGGCCGGATCCTGTCTGTTTCCTTTAATAAAAACTAGAATGATAATCGCAAGGCTCCAAGATTCTGGGAGATCCCTCCACACAGAGGAACTACAGAGTTTCATGAGCAGGGGAGCCCAAAAATCAATGTTACCCTGATACAGGTCCATTGCAACACCATCGGGTCCAGGTGCGTTGTTGACTGTGCTTTGCAAGATAGCTGATACAACTTCTCCCAAGGAGAAGAAGGTTTGAATTGGGAAAATTCGACTGGGCAGGATCGGGCCCATAATACTCACTGTCCTTCAGGTCGTATATATGGCGGAAGTGATTCACCCAGCCTTCTGGAGCAATGTTACAGTGAAGGGCCTGTTTATGTGCATCGGGCAATGAATAGTTGTTAACCAAATTCCAAAAGGACCTAAAGTCTTTAACAGTGCAAGCCCATGCCAGCATATTCCAATGCTCACTCCTCACCTCCGCTTCCCTCACTGCAAGAGTCCTGTTTACTCAACAGTTAGCAATTTCCTCCCTGTTCTTTGGAGATTTTCTCAAAGCAAAATGTTGTTTCCTTTAAGTCGACCTACATGCTTTATTGAACCAAGGAGTGGCCCCCAAATCAGTAGCCCATACCTTGTTCATAACAATCATTTTCGTTGCAGATCTCGGGGACGCAAAGAAGTCGACTACTATGTGTATGTGAACTTCTAAGAAGAGGCAGTTTAATATTCTGATCTGGTTACCAACCATGAGCCTGGCAAAAACTTGTGTGATGTCAGCGTGCCTCCAAACTCATCTGCTCAGGTTGCCCTTGACCGCTATCAGTGAGTTACCCTCATTACCCCCTCTTTTGCTTTTCACGGTATGACTGATAGGGAGGTGGAGGGGGCTATGATCACTAAATGCATTTGAAATTACTCCACCATCAGCAATTCAAGTAGACAGGTATAATGTGTTAAAAATATAGTTTATGGTTGAGTGCTGACCTCTTCCAGTGAATATGTTGCATTGACAGTGCCATGGTCAAAGGACTCTAGAGCATTACATAAGTTATGATTGACAAGCATAGGAAAGAGCATGGCACCCCTGGCATCTCGGTTCCGACAAGAGTATCGACATCGAGGGATTTCAAGGGGTTGTAACTCGGAGACACTCAAGGTATCCCCCAGCATTGCCTTGAAATCTCCTGCTACCAACACATTAACATTGTCCCCTTTAAGCAAGGGGCTGGTGTACAAGGAAGGAATCAATAAAAGAAAAAAGGACAGTATAATTCGTATTGTTCCTAGCAGAAAAATCATTATTATAAAAATTCATAACAAATAGCCCGAAATTGGATGACCATTTTCAATAGAAAGTCTTATAAAAGCCTACTTTTTGTGTCATTGCTTGTTAAAGAGGAATCAGGGATGATCTTAAAGCAGGCTAGGAGACCAGCGCTAGCCAGCCCAAAAGATGAGTGTGAGGCATGTTCGGCAAAGCCTACAAAACCGTCACAAAATACATCCTCCGTAGTCCAGGTCTCCTGTAACAAGACAATGTCAAACCGCTGGATAAAATTCAACCAAACATCAGGCCCCATCTTAGCTTTGACCCTTGCAATATTCCAGCTGAGGACACTATAACTGTGAATGATTACATGATCTTTGTCTGAGAGATTGGTGCAATTGTCGCTACCCGCATATACACACAGGCACAATCATGCTAACAAATGAATCCACTGAAGGTCCCTCTGAGTCCTGGCAATTATTCATAGTGCAGGGGGCGTCGAGCTTGGTTTTACTATGCACAAGTTCTGAAAGTCAGTGCACCATGGTCAGATTGGAGAGTGCCTCAAACCGGTTGGAGATAGGGATCCCCAGATGTGTGGTACAATTGATGGGGCAGCCAGTCTCGCCACCGAGAGGTCCAGGCTGGTATAGAAGAAAGATAAAGACAAGAGCTTCATTCACCTTCGACTTAATCATGTCCTGTTTAGCATACTGAGTCAAGCCATCTACAGTCTTAGCCAGACTAAAACTGACAAGAACAAAGTCCCCGTCAAAGCATGTGGGTTGTGAGCCCACCCACCCAACTCTACGAACTAATAGAATATCACCGGGGAGACAGGCAGAACATTTGTATTAAGGGTTAGCCAATGGGAGGCCTTGTTTTTTAGTTCAGTAGAATTTCAACAGACTCAGGTGTCAGGGCTGGGACGCTGGTTAAAACATCACATACGGACATGATTTTGGAGGCAGTTGCAGTATCGGTTCCTCCTTTCAAGTTTGAAGTACTCCTTCTCTCAATTCCTATGTCGGGTTGCTATCAGTGACGCACCCCAACTGGAGTAGGCAGTATTCACATCCTTTCGAGGGCCAGCCTCTGCAGGAGGTTCCAACAGCAGAAACACTGGCATCTGCTGCAGAGTTTACAGGACAACCAGTGATAGAAGTAGGGTTAGCACAGCTTCCTGGTTTATCCTGCGCAGGTACGCAGAGTTGCCAGACCTCACACCATCACACAGCTTTTTTTCAATCTAGCTTCAAAAGTCGCCAGTCGTGAGCTGATGGAATCAAGTTTAGCACTTAGTAAGATGTCGAGCTTGGCCCTGAATAAATCAACCAGATGATCCGTGCAGTTCAAGCCCTGCTATTGGTTACCCATAGTTTCTGTCTCTGAATTAGACATGGTAGATGTCACCTTAGGTCAGGCAGACATCCCCCTATGCTTTATCGCTGGGCTCAAGCACTGTCTTCAAGAAGACTTCTGTGCAATATCAGCTATTAGATCTGACTCTAACAAAGTAGTGAGTTCCTCTGGGAGGGGATTGCAGCGGCCAAAGTAGAAGTCTCAGTTTTGGCCGGTGCAGGGCAAGGTGAGGAGTTACCCAGGAGTGGAGTCAAGGTCAGAGACTGAGGAGGGAGACTATCGTCAGTCAGGGAAAGGCGGCTGTCCACAAGTTCTATCTCCTTGGAAATGGCCCCACAGCGCGGGCCAAAAACCCATCAATCGTCGAAGTTCTTGGGGCAAAGGAGGGGGGATTATTTGGAGCAATCTCTCTTTTACCCAGACTTCAGACAGGTGAGAAACAAACAACCAAGTCAAAAAGTATCTGCCACGATCCGTAAGAGAGGACCAAGGGGGATGGCCCAGTCCAGGTACTGTAGGCGATGAGGGGCGCAGATGGGCCCAGTCTTAGCCTGGTCTTTGCATGGGGACACGTCCATGTGCATCCCGCGATGCGGGCAGGGAACACAGTTTAAGTAGCGCCTGACGGGTGTGAGTCTGCAGCCCCGCCTCATCTGTGAGCAATACAGTCCGTCCCTCTTCTTGGCAGTGTCTTGCGCATCCCGTGCTGTGGGCAGGGAAACCAAATTAAGTTGTGCCGACTGGCACAAACTGCAGCCCCTCCTCCTCTGTGAGCACTCTGGGATTGTGGGCACTACAGTCCACCCCTATCCTTGGCGGTGTCTTGCAGCTTGTCATTTTAGCCTTACAAGTCAGTGGTGTATCAATGGGACCATGGGAGATAATAAAGACCCCACTGCAGGCCGTCATCCTCTGCCTGGCCTTGTTGCCTCTGTTTACCGCGGTATTCATGAAGACAGCTGCTCCTTTTCAACAGCATAGGGCAATTCACAGACTGGCCCCTAGTGGCACTGATGCATCAGTGCCTGTGCAGTGCCATCCCTCTGGGGAAGAGTGTGGCTGTGCCGGTTCCTCCCCTTAGCCTCATCAAGAGTAGCACATGAGTGCCCTTAATTCTTTGTTGTGCAGGCTTTTCAGGGTCAGGGTGAATTAAAAACCGGCACGCTGGGATCCCCATTATGGGGTTCTTTGGGGCTTAACAATGTTGGGATTCTAATGTTAGACTATACTTGGGTAGAACTGCCAAATTCACTCTCCTCGGTAAATTATATGGCATGCAATTAAATTCTGCATACTCTGCATAATTACTCTGGAATAGGCATGACAGGAGATTAGCAAGGAATTCTGGAATTCTGGATGCATTTTCAAAATACCATAAATCACATTAAATATTTTCCTTTATGGGGTGGTGCCCATTAGCAGCAGGAAAATTACTAGAACTCTGAAATCACGAAGGTAATTTCACGAGAATGTAAATATTTTGTAGTTGCTTCGAAGGGGATCCAATTGTCGAGCTTTATGGATTCAAAAATGTACAATATCCGACGATGCCGCCTGCAGAATCATTTCTACCCAGTCATCGTGCAGGATGGATACCACGTGTCAGAGGAAAACGCACTGGTATCACTGTCCACAGGTGTCCCAGTTACATTATCTCACCAAAATGCATCACTCCAGTGAGCGGCGTGCCCCCTGAATATCGAAACCTCATGACAGGACAAAACATGGAGGACAGAATATCAAAACTGAACTATCAACTGGTAGGTCTAGATTTTCTATACCTAATTGCATCTATATGTACCTACATGGTACATATTTCTTCAAAGTACGAATATGTGGAGTTAGGGATAGTAATTCTATACTTCCCTATATGCACTTACCTTTCGGCATTTCGTCCCTCGATATCCCTGTGCCGTGACATGGTTAGTGCCGGTATTCAGTGGTACAATCCAGTGAAGTGTGCACCGGGCTGCATGCACATGCATGTCAAGGGAACGCCCTAGAAAAGGCCAGGGCTAGAAACAGTCAGTTGACTTCACTGGTAAGGGAGACTATGTTTCTATAATGGGTTAATAAAAACTATTACTGCACTGGCAACAATTGAATGTGATTCAGCAAGTAGGAATGACAGAATTATTTTCACATCCCCTTGAGCCATGGCCAGCAGTTCAAGAATGCACAAACCTCTTTCTTCCCAGAATCCTTTCATGTTGGAGTCCTCTCGCTGTTTTGCTGGACCTTGAATTACCTGAGGAACCACAACAAGATATATTTGAAGAATTATAAAGCACTTCTCTTTGTTTCCCTGGCCTTGAAGAGAAAAAGAGGTGATTTCTCTTGCAGTGAATGCCCTGTGGACTCTTCCGCAGCCTTCAGTAGGAAAGAAATGGTTTCAGGGAAACGAAAAATGCTGAGACGGAAGTGCTTGGCTATTCGCTTGCAAGAGCTCCTGCTGCCCCTTTGTTTTAAAGGGGGAGAGGGAAAGGGCTATTATTCACACCTAACGTAGAGCTATGAGCTACTGGCTAATGGAAACCGATCAGAGGCAAGAGAGGGCCATCTGTGGATGACACCCATTAATGTCCACTCCTGCAGCAAGTGAAAAAAATTGCAAGAATTACGTTTTATTCGACGACAAATGTTTGGTAAAACATTTCCAATGAGTATGTTTAGTAAGTATACCATATACACGTCAAAGACACTGTGAAGACATTTCTCTGAAATAAGTTCCAGTATTTACATTTTCTTATTGAATGTTTCACTGAAAGATGGGAGTAGCTTTTTCATTTCTAGATGTTGTCCTTCCTTCACTTTTATTACTCAGAAGTGAGTGGTAGAATGCGGAAGGCCACACCGACGACAGGTGATCAAGGCTATGCCCTTGTGCACTGAAACCTTCAAAAATGTCTGCATGGATAAGCTTCTAATTTGCTACTCCCTGATTCGTTTGTCTTTTTAAGAACGTAAGAACACTATTCAGAGTAAATATTGACTCCTGGGGATAAATGTACATATTTTTCATGCAAATGGGTGCAGCAATAAAAGTTGCATGAAATGGAGGGAGGAGAACTTTAGCATATATACACAGACATGGTGCTGTATCTCTCTCCCCCTGCAATGTCACACTTTAGGCATCCTTGTGCTAAACAAACACCCCCGCACCACAGTGTGTAGGTGTGATGTCTGGCATATGTTTAGTACTAGAAGTGCACAATTCCAGTTCAAAATACTATACTAAGCATAGTTTTAAACGTTTCCAAGTTTGTATGTGTGCTGTACATTACAGCCTACATTCAAAGTTGGAAAAGTTTGGAGAAAATACAACTTTTCTCCAATGTTACCCTGCCGCAAGGAGGCATACGTTTTTAGTCAAGATGACTTTGCATTAAAACCATGGATGGCTGCACCGGAGCAGCCACGTACCAGCTATTGTAGGCTCCCTTGATGCAAAGTAGCACAATGTGCTACTTTGTGTTACTTTGGCTATTTTCCAGCACAAAACAAATTTTACACTGGAAAGGAAATCCCAATTCATATCTTGTGCCAGTTTGTGTTACATTTGTTAAGCAAACCCGCAGAAAAGTGCTAAGTAAATCTGCCCCTTAGAATGCGCCATAAAATGTGCACCACGGCTCATACGCTTATTGCTACGTTTACTTTTGACTTTGTCTCTGCAGAATTCTGTAATATCCCATCAGTAAAGTGTCTTCTGCCTAAAAGTTGTCCTCGCCTTTCCCCTTTAGCTGCAGAATTGGTAGCACTGGTATCATTGAGTTGGCTTTTGTAACCCCTCTAAGCTCTAATGTATGACTCACTGGACTCCAGGGAGAAGCTAATAAGTCTCACTGCAAGAGGATAAAATAGCAGAGCATTGGGGTGATGGGAAGAAACTTATGAAATGGAGAAAAAATAAGTCAGCGAGTCAATGTAGGGATAGCACCAAACAAAGGAAGGATAGAAGGAGATGAAAGTAAAGATGAAATGATGGAAGCAAGGGGGTGAAAGTAAAATGGGGGGAGATGAAAGTAAAGATGGAAGACAGGAGATGAAAGTAAATATGGAAGGAAGGAATTAGGTTACACAAATATGGAATGGTGGAAGAAAAGTCGGAAGAATGGAAGGGATGGTTAAAAGAAGATGCACCCATGGAGGGTTGGGGGTTGGAAGAATAGGACAGGTGAATGTTAAAAGGAAATGGCAAAGAAAGTGAAAAGAAGGATCAAAGGAAGGAAAACTGACAGGATGAATGGAATGATAGAAGCAACGTTGGAAGGAAGAATGGAATGACGGAAAGAAAGATCAAAGGATGGAGGGAAAAAGCAAGGAAAGATGGAAATATTACTAAGGAAGGACCGAAAAATGGACAGATGGGAGATAAAAAAAGAATGGATCGAACACTGGAATGTGGGAAGGAACAATGGAAGGAGTAATTAAAGGATAGATGGATGGGAAGATGGTATGATGGCAGAAAAGATAGAACAGTGGGATAAGGATGTAATTAGGACACGAACAATAGAAATATAGACCAAAGGATGGTAGGATGAAAGGAACAATGGAATGATGGAAGGCAAGATGTAGAGAAGGATGTAAAAATGGAAGGATGGAGGAAATGATGAAAGGAAGCATGGGATGGTTGAAGTATGGCATGATGGAATTATGGAATGATTGATGTAAGGAAGGATCTAATTGTGGAAAAGGTGAAGGGATCAATGGAGGGAGATACGGAAAGAGTGAAGGCAAGATGGGAACACTGAAGAAAAAAGGAAGGGCGGAAGGATCAAGGAATGATAGCAAAATGGAAGGAAAGATGAAACAGAAGGAAAGTTGGTGGTAAGTATTAAATAAAAAATGGAATGATGGAAGTATAAAAGGAAAGAGGAAATGACTGAAAGCAAGATAGATGGAAAGATGAAAGGAAGGATTGGAGGGAGTATAGTCTATACTCGATAAAGAGGATGTGGGAGAAACTAAGAGTAGCAAATAAAAATACAGGCTAAAGAAAGTGAGGAGGAGAGTAAGAAACAGCATGAGGAAACAACACAACACCAAAATCCCACTTCTTGCAGGGTACCTGCCTTCCTTTTATTCGAACATCATAACAAACACCTCCAGCGCGTTGCCTCAAAATAAAACAGAAGAATACTAAACTCTAATGTCCTAGTATGCCAGCCAGACTCTCAATACACTCAGCACTAAATGATATGCACAATTAATTTTGCCATGTTGTGAATTTAGCAAAATTAACTTTGCACCACTACCTTCTGCATTTCAAGAACTAAATACTTCTTGAAATGCATTCCCTTTTGCAAAGAAAGCACAAGTCCCCTCCTTGAGAGAGATAGAAGGCAATGATTATCCTAAGGATAATTCAGTTCACTGATATCTAACATGTCATTTTCGTCCCCAGCGTTTTAATACTATTACTCTGCTTTGTATACTTGGGACTTTTAGCTACTAAGGTGGCTCAGGCATAAGGGTGACCTCGTTGACATAGTGTGAAAATTCCAAGCATTACTATAGACCACTCTGGCATGCTGTGCCCCTCTGTGACATATTCTGTGCATTGTAACATTATTAGCATACTGTGGCCTTCCCGGGTATTTTGGTGGGCCCGGCACGAGCCCTCATCAGCATGGTATGGTCATTCTTGGTATTATGGCGGCCAACATTGGCAAAAAGTCGCTTTCATTGGTATAATGTGGAAATCTTAGGTGATTATTTAAGGGATATTTTATGCTGAGTTGGATACATTTTTTTGTTTATGATATTACCTTGGTGCAAAGAGCACCCGCTACAACAGTGTTATTTATTTCATATACAGCACTTGCATCATATCTATGTTGATAAATATTTTATAAAATTATGATTAGCATAACCTCATGAGTATGTCAGCTTTCCAAACTTGCATGGTCGATTTAGTGCCTGAGTCTATGATATCTGTTAAACGTGAGGGCTAGCTCTGCTACCTACTAACTGAGAGTATGAGATCCGTGTAAATGTTATTTTCACAAGCTCGCTCTTAAAAGTAAATTGTCAGTCATTCTTAACTGAATATCTACCTTGAAGGGTCAGTAAGGAGCTATGAAAGGAGGTGGAAGGTAAAACTGAAGCAAAATGACAGAAGGACTTATAACATTATGTGCCCAAACTAGATGAATGGCTTGCATTACTCATGTCTTCTCAGGCCATTTTTAGTGAACTTATACTGAAAAACGTTCCATTTGCTACCGTTGTTATCAAGGTTCCTTGGGATGAACCCAACCCCCGTCCCCCCACCCCCCCCAGTATTTTGGGGGACTAGTAGACCTGTTCAGTGCATCATAAAAGTATTGAGACAGTTCATGAGTGGTGTGTCAGGACCTGCTGTAAGCCCTATTGCTTTGATGTCAGTTTATTTCAGCTTTCCTATGAATTGCACGATTTGGTCCATTTGTTCAAACTTTTCTTGAGGATATGACCTCCTCACACCCTGAGAAAAGTCCAGACTCAGTAAGCAGCCTTTACTTCTGTCGATGTTTTCATCGGTATCCATTCACAACTGCCTGCCAACTTGCAGTTTTGCCTGAAATCTTTCCCTGAACCCTCCTACATCGGATTTTTTTTTAAAGTAGGGGCTGAAGCATTTTACGTTTCTAGCTACTTTAAAAAAAAAAAAGGAATATTAAGTGATTTGTCGAACATTAAATACTTTTGAATATGGGAAGGAAAAAAAATGCCACTGAAGTTGAGATCGTGGTGGGCATAAATCCAAGCAGAGCCTTTCCGCTAGAACTACATTTGCGTTCCGTTTTTAGAGCTCCTCCCTCATTACTTATAGTGTGGAAGGCATTGATAGAATATATATTTTTTGCAGTTTTATAGAACAAAACACTGGCCCCTTTTAACTGCTTAACAATGCTGCTTAGACCGAAAGCACGCAAAAATATGTTATGTTACTTAGAATTTGGGACGTTTCCCTTCGACTCCGTTCTTGACAGAAATAACTCCAGCAATCTGTGCTTTAGGTATTCACGAGATGTATCTGAATTTTCTTGCTTATGGATCACTTAAGCATTAGGGTACCAGGTTCTTGCTTTTGGGGGGCTGTTAACTTGATTGTGGGTGGTTATAGGTTGGCTGCAGGGTTTTTTGTGGTGCGGGTGGTTTTATTTTGCCATTGGGCAATAGGTGTGTCAGAGCTTTGCGATTGTCCCTCCTGGTAACATGTCCCCATGTTTCTCCCGTTCCTTCCCAGCAGGATGAGGGCCGCCGGTTCTGTGTGAGGTCTGGAGGTGTCCAGCGGGCTCCGGGTTGGGGGATGGCTCGGCACATCTATGAGGCCTGCATACTTCTCTTGGCCGTTGCAGCATCCGCCGCCCCCGCTTCTGTCAGCCATGAGGACTACCCTGCGGATGAAGCCGAACAGACCTCCAGCAACGACAACCTGACCTTCGACGACTACCGGGGGAAGGGCTGCGTGGACGACAGCGGCTTCGTGTACAAACTGTCCGAGCGGTTCTTCCCGGGCCACTCAAACTGTCCGTGTATCTGCACCGAGGATGGGCCGGTCTGCGACCAGCCCGAGTGCCCGCGGATTCATCCCAAGTGCACCAAGGTGGAACACAATGGCTGCTGCCCCGAGTGTAAGGAGGTCAAAAACTTTTGTGAATACCATGGGAAAAGCTACAAAATCTTGGAGGAGTTCAAGGTACACTTTTGGAAAATCACTTTGCTTATTTCTGAAATGTACTTAACCCTGTGCTTATGGCGTGGTTTGAGGAGCTTACGTCATCTGTGGCACTATCAGCTGATCCTAGCTCTGCAACTGACCTCACTTTGTATTCTAGAACTTTTAGTTTCACCCGCGTACATTTGAGCCTGCAAATGAAGCAATGTGATGGGGGATGCAAGGCCAGGACCAGCTGATGGTGTCCCACGTGACACGGGGCATATTGGCAGCAGTGGTCACTAGCCACTGTGCCAGAATGAGGCATGTTAATAAGAAGGAGCGCGCGTGTCTGCGGTGAGAGGGTGAAAGGTTCGGATAGTGATGCATGGCATGCCATCCCAAAGCCATGCACTCATTTCTGTTTGTTGCTGCAGCAGAAGTTGTGTAAGTAGCGGGCACACAACAATGGATGCCATTGAAGGCCTCTAGGCCCTTCAGCCAGTCCCTGCCTCTGTCTGCATTTTCCACTGCGTCGCTCTCCCTGTCAGGCGTTCGTTACTGTGAACGCATGCACGGCTTTCGACCCCTTAACTTCTGCTAGGAATTGGCTCTATGTATCTATGCCCTTTTTGTGAGAGAGACTCTCTATGGTTCCTCGAGCTCACTCCTCTCCTCACATCGGATACCTTAGTCTCCACCTCTAGCAGCGCTATTCACTACCTTACCTCGGTGCTTTTACCGCACATGCGCACTTTGAGGATTTGGGCATCTTTACCACAGTCCCCAGGGCTGCTCTCCTCTCCTCTCCTGTGCGTACATGTTCAGGTCTTGAGCTTCTCTTCGACGTTTTTATGCGTTATGTAGTCTACCGAGAGTATTGAGACTGGTTTAAACCCTTTGAGAAAAGGGATTCTGAACCAGGCATGAGGCTCTTGAAAAGGATGTAAGAACTTGTCACAGTATTCCAGGGTTCCAGACTGAGTACAGCACTCCAAAGAAGGCCCACAGAACCGCAGACAATACCGCGGATGAGGCGAGGTCTCCAGAACTGGGCAATACTTCAGGAGAGACTTCTGAAACTTGCATGCTACTCACTACGTTCTCACGTGAGCCCTCTGTAACTTCAAACGAGACTTCATATGACATACCCTAATACTTACTATGAAGCCCCAATACACTAGGGGGCATATTATCAACAGAATGCGATAATTATCGCAAATTGCGCTTAGCGCGTTTTCTTTTATCGCCGTCAGTCGCTGGTTGACATCGCCGTGTTAGTGGCGTATTAGCAACGCTTTGATCAGAGGCGAAGTCAAATCCAGCGATGGGCGGCGATAAGCAGCAATAGCGTGAGAAACCAAGCGATAATTAGTACGCTCCAATCAAAATCTTGCTAATAGGCAAGTGTGAACTTAACCACACAATCCACCTCCAATACAAAAGATGGTTAAGTCAGCTTTTAAACCGGTGTTAAATTCCAGTGATAACCGAGGTTAGCACAGCTCTTTTACTCGTTTCGCGGGTCTGGTGCCGCATTGCTAATAGTGCGAAGTTATGTTAGCGACTGTTTTCATGTAGTATTGGTGAAGAACGCCTACTTTGCAGGTCATTAGCGATAAATGTCGTTGACATGCAAAGCAAAAAAAAACCAGCAGCTATCTCAAGAAAACAAGCGCTAAAGCATGTTAGTGTGTGCTTGTTGATAGTGTGATAAAAAAATCGCTGCTTTTTCAGCGATATGTGCCGCTAAAGTGGCGAAAGATTTCTTGATAATATTCCCCTCAGACTTTATACCCATAAATTACATCAACAGACTAACACAACAGGTCACATTATTAGAGTTAAGGCTTACACAATACCACAGATGAGATGAAGCCTCTAGAACTGGGCATTACTTCATGAGAGACCCAGATAACTTAAAACCACACTGAGAATGATTGAGGCCTCAGCAGCTCAACACACCTTTTATGGGAGGCCTCCATTGCTTAGCACAGTGGGACATACAATGACAATAATCTTATGCAGTGCTTCATTTGAAGCCTCCGAGACTCAATTACTTAACAAAGTACTACACAAAGTCACATTACTATCGCAAACAATATTTTCACACAGACTGCTCTGTGATTGCCAAAAGTGGTATTGCTGGGCGAGCAGGCTTGTAGTTTAAACATTAAAGCACTGTGAGGAAACCATTGGAGCATAATTGAATTGAAAGATCAAACTGGAAGCCAGATTTTTTACAATAGCCTTGTTTTCCCAAATCAAGCGTGAAAGCAAAGCCAAAATACAAGCACAATGATGTGACAGTGCAATAATTTAGCTACTGTTTAAAAAAATGCTGCCTTTGTCATGAGGTTTTTTGAACAGATATGTTTAAATTTAGATTTTAAAACAATATCACTGCAACACAGCAAAACAATTATCTTGTGTGTTAGAAGGGGGACTAATTCATTACCTTGCTGCTTGCAGGGCAATTAAATATTGCCAGAATGCATCATGATGCCAAATTTAAACAACTCACAGGGAAATGCAAATACCTCACTACTAAACCATAATGTGTGGGTGTGAGAGAGTCTTCCTTTTTGCCCTGATCACCCCCTTTTTTGTGACTGATACTGGCAGTAACTGTCTCTGACAGTGCCCTGGGCTCTGCTAGCCAGGCCCAGGGCCAGTGCTCTGATGAAAAAGGATGATGGTAATTAGGTATAATTACAATTGACAATGACAGACCGTGTAAGCCACTAGCATATAATATGGCAAGGGAGATTCAAACTACCTATTCGTCCCTAGTAAATAACAGGGCAGGGAGTTTAGAGGCCCAGTAGATTTTCCTGCACTGGAGTGTGCACTACTGTGTTGTCTGCTGTCATTTTTAAAGGTAGCCCTGCTTTGCAGACTGCCTTTGAAAGTAAATTATATGCAAATTCGACTTTTGAATTAAAGGTACTTCCAAAGTGTTAATCTACATTATTGTTTAACATATAAGTCACCCCTAAGGTCTCCCCTTGGAGCTCTGGGGGTGGTGGGAGGGTGCCATGTAACTATATGCAGGGACATTATAAAATATGTTTCATATGCCCTGGTGAGGGAAAAACTACCAATTTTGTTTTCCCCCATTTTAGAGTATTAACTCCATAGGCTAACAAAGGAATATGCTATTTAAGTATAAACATTGCAAAGAAGAGGCTGAATATGTCATTCAAGGACTTAGAAAATTGGCAATGATAACTTCAAAAACGTGCTACTGTTGAATTTATCATAACTAGTGCAGAAAGGAATTTATAAGACTCTCTTTTCCATGAGCCAAAATGCAGCCTTCTAGCAGCCTTTCCTGATGGGTCAGCCTTAACAGGCTTAGTCAAGCTGCTTTGATGAGGTGATAAGTGGCCTGCATAGAGTGAAGGTTATCTGATGGGGTGAGGTCTGCAGCTGCAGAAAACAGGCCGGGTTGGAGGCTAGGTAAATCAAACTGGACTTCAAAGAGAGAGAAAATAAGGAATGCCAGCCGGGCCTACACCCTCTTCCTGTAACCCAAGCAAGATGGCAGGCCCAGGAATGGAATTTGCAGGAGGTAGAGCAGGTGTGTTAATGGAAATGCGTTACACCACTCGGTTGGTTCACCCAGCTGTAACTCCAAAGCAGAGAAAATTCTCCATCTTGAATTTAAGGTGCAATGCTTTGTGGGACAAGAATATGCCACACTTTGGAGGAAGTTGTCATTCTTTTGGGTGACACCCTGCACCTCATTGGACAGGGGTGCCCCCTGCTTGTCTCCCCAGATAACAGAATTAATATGTGAGAGCTGCACAGCAACTGGGATTTGCTGCCTGAAACTACAAGGAGAAGAAGCACTGCCCTGCTGAAACTATGGTCTGCATTACATGTTTGTAATGC
This sequence comes from Triturus cristatus, assembly GCF_964204655.1. Taxonomy (NCBI): domain Eukaryota; kingdom Metazoa; phylum Chordata; class Amphibia; order Caudata; family Salamandridae; genus Triturus; species Triturus cristatus. The sequence continues at coordinate 629,424,545 of NC_140584.1, read as the reverse complement.
TCTTCAGGGACGTCCATCACTGCTGTCCAAGAAACATCAATACCTTTCATTTTATAAGTATCTTTGTGAACACACAAAAATATTGCTGCCTCTAATGCGCAGACACAGTAGGCTCTTTGCGTGCTCCTAAGGTTGAACCTGAGTCTAGAAAGCATACATTTGCAAAGTTCCAGTAAAAGGATGTCAAACCCTCAAACACATCAAGTGGCATGCTTCATCATGGGGGTTCTTGCCTGATTATTTAGGCAGTGTTGTGTTCATGGGTAGGGCTATCATCGTCTGAAATTATGTCTTACGTGCACTGGAATAGTTATCTAAGTCCTTAATTAATTTAGTCACCCCCTAGCAATTATGATAACATCTCAGAATTGGCTCCATCTGCATGTGTCAATCAAACTTCTCTACAATTCAAGTTTTAAACATTGTACGAATTTAAGCCAATATTTTCTTGTTTGTACACCAGACTATCAGAGGGAGAAATATCATCCTCCAAACTTTAATGGCCATAACATGGAGACACAAAATACTGTGAAGCTAAGTATTTATCGACAAGTATAGATTATTAACTTCATATTCATCTATCTTCGTATAGATCCTCAACTCAACATCTATCTATCGTAATGTTATAGTTAGGTCAATATGTGAACCCAAAAAAACCACAGAAATTCACCAGTTCCAGTTAACAGAGCTAACTAAAACTTGTGCCCGTCACGCACTGCTTATGACCTCACATATTACATCACTCATGACATGTTATATAACACCATTTATGACATCACTGATGACATCTCAAATGACGTCTCTGTTGACATCATCCAATGAGTGTGTTAGCTTGTTTTATAGTTTACGTAGTTGCAAGTGGCTACCATACTACTTTTCTACCTAATTTTGTACAGCCTGTGTTCAGTTTATGGGTTTAAATGTTTACAAAGCGTATGTGCTTCTACTGCATCATAGTTCTGTAGAGGTATTAAACACATTATAAATCTTTGATTTAAGAGTAACACTGTGTGCAGATGACAGTTGCTGACTTGTGTCCAGTTTTTTCCACACAAGTTTTTTGGCTCTGAAGAATTTTTTTTCAACAGAGCAAAGATTCCACGTAGTAGATGCTAAAAACTTTATTTCCGAGAGGCTAGTGGCACCGGAGCATCACTTTTTTTTTTTTTCATGCTCCAGTGGCACAAGTCTCTCAATCATATCTATAAGGTGACGCAAAGCCACTCTGCGTGGCTTTGCATGGCCTTATAGATATGGAGCAGGACAAAGCTGCGCAAGTGGCTGCATTGCCTTACTCTGCATCAAGGAGGCATTCTATGGGCATTGCAGTGGGTTTTCCGCACAATACCCATGGATTTTGACGCTTCCCCAAATGTACCTAACCCCCGTAAACCTGGGGTAGCGTCAAAATCTTACGCCTCTCAGAGCAGGCGTAACAGGAAAAAATATTTGTATTTCTCCTAACTTCTTTTCCTCTTTGCATGTGTGCTGCATTCTGCAGCACACATGCAAAAAGGAAAATGGTTCTCGGACCTGTTTTCTTAGATTTAGAAAACCCCTTTAAACATGGACATTTGTACAGTCGTTCTCAACTCTGTGGGCCCGGCATATTGCTCTTTTATCAGCCGAGACAGCGCTATGAATCCTCCAACATGGGAACACTCAATAAATACAAAAATAACATGAAACAACAACACAGAACATGCTCCTTTCTGCACAAAACAATCCTGCCTGCAACTGAGACACCCTTGCACCATGGTGGAAGGGTGCCTACATTGACGCTAGGCAGCCAATTGTGCACCAGCACAGAGGGAAAGAACAAGAATGCACGCTCTTTCATAAATACAATTCATTCCTGCCCTTTCAGATTGGGCGTAGGGCTCATGGCAGTGCAGCAAGAAGACCTACGGGGCTGCCCTATGCCAATTCCTCATTAATTAACCTCTACGTTTTGTAAGCAGCCTTGAATCATTAAACTGAATCCTCTCAGCATGACAATTTCTAAATAACCTTAAAGACTGCGCACCAGGTACTAAACTATGCAAATGTATTTCTTTAGCTTCAGAAGATGGGTTGTCTGTAAAGTTTACACCACAGTATGAAAGCTCCAGGTAGTATGATCTTTAGCACCTCCAGACCTTGGTTATTTTAAGTGAATAGTGGCTTTTTTGACAAGTGTTGCGTAGAGTGTACACTGTTCTTAGTAGATATTTTTTAATACTCTGTGGCACATTTCTCATGAGAGTTTCACTGTCTGCAAACTGTGTATCCATTGAGTAAACACTGTCTACAGAACCCACTTTTCTATTCACATTAACTTCATTTGTCAATGTAGGTTTGGTGACTGTGAAGGGTTTGATACAGATTAAAGATGTCCATAGTAGGGCATTAATTTTGAAACAGACGTTGAGCATCTTGAGGAACTTGGCTTTCTCTGAACAGTTGTGTACATATTGAACATTATGTGCAATGAGTGTTACCCGTATATGTGTGGTTGATTAATTATGTAAACTAGGCTATCCGTGAAGTTGATGGTATAGGGTCAATGATGTACATAACCCATGCTTGCTACACCTAAGGGAGTTGGGTCTGTGATGGAATCAATGATGCATCATATTAATCTGAGCTATTTTGTACTTACTTTTAGGCCTCTAATACCATACTAGTTTATAGAGTAATGTGTACACCCAGAGGCAACCAACCCCTCTGCAGACAGCCAAAACCACTCTGTGCACAGCCTTTCATTGCATGCAGCGTGGGGTTGGCCGCAGGCAACCACCCACTGATGCAGCGAACCATTCGCAGCGCACCGCCTTTGGTCACGCTTGGCATGAGCGTGCCGTAGTGCCTGTCTTGTAGCCACTCACCACAAACTGCCAACCCCACACCATGAACAGCCTTTGTCATAATCAGTGTAGGGTTGGCCTTCAGGCCCTGGGGACCCCTATCCCCTGGGGCCAATACATATCTATGAAGGGGGGGTGTAATCTCTTCCCTAACTCTTAATTGTCCCAGTGGACCCAATTCCCTGGTCCAGTTCCAATGAAAAGGGGAGGGCCATGCAGCCCTTCTCAATAATCCTTCTAGGGAGGGTGTGTGCCTCCACTCCCTGAGCCTAATTAGGCCACGATGGTCCCATACACATGGGCCAAAATATAAATAAAAGAGGGGGTCGGGCCACATGACCCCCTCCCGATCGTATTTTGGACCCAGGACCCAATCCCCTAGGGCCAGCCATTTTTAAAAAGGGAGGGGAGCCATGTGGCCCCCCTCACTAAACCTATTTTGCTTCAGGGACCCAATCCTCGGCATCTGCATTTTAAATAGGTGGGTGCGCCGGTACCCATCAAGGGGCCCATAATGTTGGGGACCGCAAGGGGAGCACCAGGGCCCACGCAGCACCAGCTGTTCCCCGTATGGAGCCAGCATTGCACACGCCCAGGGGAGTAATATGTTGTTCAGTTTCCCTGCCTACATTAGAGCATTTAGGGAAACAGATTACAAGTCTTCTTCCAGCTGGCAGGAGCATATCTAAATCTCCCGCTGGCATGGAACAGACGTACTGCTTGCTCCCTGTTAGACAGTAGCGGTCCGTGGAGGGAGTTCGGTGGAGCAGTGAGACGGGGTGGGGCAGGGTGGGGAAATCTAAACACCGGAATATGGATGAACGGAGGTAAGTACACATTTAAATAAATAAAACAAATTCCTTTGCGCGCGCTGCATCGCAAAATGCGATGCAGCGCACGCAACAAAATTCCTTTTATTTATTTAAATGTGTACTTACCTCTGTTCATCCATATTCCGGTGTTTACATTTTCCCACCCTGCCCCTCCCCCGCCCCGCCTCACTGCCCCACTGAACTCCCTCCACGGACCGCTACTGCTGTTAGAAATAGGGTCTATAGTTAGCAGAGGTGTCCAATTAGGGACCCTCATTGTAATTAGGGTAAGTGTAGTACACACTAAAATGTTTACCTGTGGTCAACCTCTGTTAGCTTGACACCGAGCAGTCGGCTAAACAAAAGAGGCAATGTGTAAAATATTTGTGCACACACACACACAGTAACACAGTGAAAACACCACCATAGTACTCCACACCAGTTAAGAAAACTAGCCAATATTTATCTGAGTAAAACAAGACTAAAATGACAAATATCCAACGTATTCAAGTCAAGATGTGAATTTTTAAAGATGAAATCAAAATGCAGTGCTTAGAATGGTCACGCTTGACTGGGACAAATCCAAAAGCTCAGTTCAACAGCGATGGAGCGTGGGCTGGATACAGGAGTCACACAGACCCCTTTAGAGCCCCTTGGATTCATCTGACATCGAAGACGATGATGTGTGGCGCAGAGGAGGGGAGGCATCGTGAATGCAGGTGATTCTTCAGTTTCTGAAAGCGTTGCACAGTTGTTGAAGCTTTAACGCCTGGGAACGATGCGTTGTGCAGAAGGGTTAATGCTCTGGATGCTGGTGCGAGACCTAGGTTCCTGTATTGAATACGATGCCGAGGATGCGTCAATGTCAACTGTGCAATGTGTCGATTCTATGGCAATGAAGTCGAACTGCTGGGCTGCAGGCAATGTGTCAGCTGAAAGCCACGCAGGGTCGGTGCTGCCTTAGAGTCAGAGCAGTGCCTCACGGACTTAGGTAAGGCGGTGTTTGAGACTCAGGCAGTCAGGGTTCTTCGGAGGTGCTGAGGCAAAGTCCCGGCAGCGTAGTAAGTCACGGTCGATGCGTCATGCACTCGGCGAGCGGGGCATAGCTTTGGTGAACGCAGCAGCGATGCAGTAATTTCGCAGGGATGTGCCAGTTCTGAATTGACACTTTGTTGTCAATGCATCGATATCTTGGTAAGAGCACCTAATTCACCTCCAAGGGTGCAAGACTGTATTTGGCACCACTTGGCAGGGCAGCACTCACTGCAGAGGATCCCACATGCTGGTAGCAAGATACAGGTGAAGTATTTGATGTGCCTGAGACTTCAGCAACAGGAGGCAAACTCAGCCAAGCACTTGGAGAACCTTTGAAAGTAGGATACAGGCAGTGAAGTCCAGAACTCTCACTCACAGGCAAGGGGGAGCAGGCAGCAAGTCAACACAGCAAAGCAAGCAGCAAATTGGTAGTCCTCATGGCAGCACAACAGTCCTTCTTCCTGGCAGAATGTCTTCAGTCCAGAAGTGTTCTGAGTGTGTGGCGTTAGAGGCCCAGTACTTATACCCATTTTAGCCTTTGAAGTAAGGAGACTTCAAAGAAAGGTCTTTGTAGTGCACAAGACCCTACCCTTATTGGCTCGAGACACACTACAAGGGGTTATGCGGCTCTTTGTGAGGGAACAGGCACAGCCCAATTCAAATGCAAATGTCAGCTCCTTCCACCACTGTAGCTCAAGAAGACCCATCAGCCTCGTGATGGGCCATCAGGATATGCAGGAGACACCTCAGTTCCATTTGCATGTCATTATCTAGAGAGAATTCACAAAGCCCAACTGTCATTCAACCCAGACGTGCGTGTATTCTAGGGACAGGCAGAGGCACAGAATGGTTAAAGCAAGAAAATACCAGCTTTCTAAAAAAGGCATTTTGAGACCTGCAGTTTGAAAACCAATTTCACAAAAACAGGTGTTTTTAAATTGTGAGCCCAGAGACACCAAACACCAATTTTCCATCTGCTCCCTTTTTAAAAGTTACACTTGTAAAGTGTCACAAGGCAGCTCAAATGCTAACCTATGGAAGAAATAAGCCTTTCTGTATTGAATAACGAATTTGTCAGTTTTTCACTACCATGGCATGTAAACTTAAAAACACATGTCCTACTTTATACATACACTGCACCCTGCCCATGGGGCTACCTAGGACCTACCTTAGGGGTGCCTTACATGTAATAAAAGGGAACGTTTGGGTCTGGAAAATAGGTGAACTTGCCAGGTCAAAATGGCAGTTCTGAACTGCTCACACAGGTTCTGCAATGGAAGGCCTGAGACATGTTTGAAGGGTTACTCATGTGGGTGGCACAATTAGTGCTGCAGGCCCACTAGTAGCATTTGATTTACAGTCCCTGGGCACATGTAGAGCACTGCACAGGGGACTTATAAGTAAATCGAATATGCCAATCATGGAGAAACCAAATGCCATTACTTTTTAGACACAGAGCACATATGCTCTAGCACTGGTCAGCAGTGGTAAAGTACCCAGAGTCCTAAAACTAGCCAATACAAAGCTCAGCACACAATCAAAAACAGGAGGTCAGAAGCAAAATACAGGGAAACCACACCAAAAGATGCTAGGTCTTACACTCTCGTTTTGCGGAAGATTTGAAATTGCTCCTACCAGAGGGGAGCAAACACGTTTCCTTGTGTGCAGTAGTGCGGGCAGGGAAAAAACTCTGTCCCAGGGATAGGCTTTCCGGGACTCAGCAAGTGGACCAGTACAGGAGGCTGGGGTCCCTGTGCCCATTAAAGGCTCAGGGAGGGGGCCACACCGCCCTCCTCACTTTAAAGTTGAATTACAGCCCTGGAGGATGGGGTTCCCAGGCCCTTTTAAAGCTTGGGTACCCGTGTCCCTTAATGAATACTTTGGGCCCTGGTGATTGTGGTCCCAGAGGTCAAAAATTACTTAGGGGGTGCATGCCTCCCTTCTCTTATCATGTACATTGGGCCCTGGGGCCAAAAATGGCTCTGGGAGGGGGGCACGCTCTCCCCCTTAACATATACATTGGGGCCCTGGGGTATGGGGTCACCGGGACTGCAAATAGTTCAGGGATGGGGGACCATGCACACTTTTCCCTTATTAAACACATTTGGCCCCAGGGAATGGGGTCTCCGGGGCTGAAAACGTCACGAAGAGGGGGCAGGAGCGTCATTCCCCTTAAATATACCTGGCCTCAGACGATGGGTTTCCCGGGGTTCTAAATAGGCTGGGGAGGGCTACCCTCCTCATTTTTTTGCTGCGATCCAGTGGGACTACAAATTTGCTTCACACGAAGCCTAGGGTGCAGGGTATCCCTACCCTGCCCCCTTATATCATTTATGTTTATTTCCCTTCAGGGCAGGGGACTAAAATGCCTGCCTGCAACATTTGTAATCATGCTGCTGGCAGTCAATCCGATGGCTCACTCCTGCAGGAGTCTGGTTCCAGCAGAAGCGAGATGGCCCAAGAGAAAAAAAGCTTTGTATTTTTAAATTGGCACTTCCGCAAGACTCTTGCGAGCCTCTCTCAGACCCAACCGTCCAACTATACAAATGTCTTTGTACCTTAATTTTTCAAAAACTACTGAACAGATCACAAAAAGCACCCTCTGTGTACCAAGATCTAGCTTTCTGCCAATTTTGGTGTAAATCCTTTCAGCAGTTTTTGTGGTAATGCTGCCTAAAGAAGTCCATGGAAAATATATCGGCAAATATGCTTTTGTGACCACCCTTTTTCTCAGCCCCCGCTAGAAAGTTCACCCTGAAACATTTGAGAAAGGAACTGAAGTGTATTTGCTTTTTGGAGGAAAGTTTTGTGAAGATTTGTCAAATGGCGCCAAAGTTATTTGCAAATAAAAAAACTCCTAGGGGCACATTATCAAGAACAACGTTGAAATTATCGCCGCTTTAGCGGCAGGAAACTGCTGCTAAAGCGGCTATAATGGGCTTGAGAATATGCTATTGAGAATTCCAATAGAAGCCCATGTTCACACCAGAACATGAGCTTCTATTGGAATTCTCCAGGGCATATTATCAAGCCCATGATCGCTGCTTCAGAGGCAGTTTGCTGCCGCTAAAGCGGCGATAATTTTAACGCCGTTCTTGATAATATGCCCTCTAGTCTATGGTAAAGCAATTCTAATTTTAACTACCCAGTGCAACCACAACTGGGTAATATACATATGTAAAAAAATCAAAGTGCATATATGTGCAGTAAAGTATAGTAAACCTTGTTACCTCTATATATTTACCCTCATGGTATTTTGGTAGCTGATATTTATTTCATACCATTTTGTAGGATACTTCATTCATGATTTTCTGGGATTTTTAACCTTTACTCATGCCTCCCTATCATAATATTAAAACAAAATTAGTTTTATTACGAATGTCTCATGTCTTCTCTCCAGACGTTTCTGCTGATGTACATGCTTTTAACGGCTCATGGCTATGTTTGGGGGCCCAGTGCCATCAACCCATGAGCTAATCACACTTTGCTGACTCTTAGACTAAGGGGAGAGTATCTGCTCATCCATGGCGTGGGCTGTCCATAAAAGGTTCACAAATGTTATTCTCCAAAGGTCGACCCCTATGACGCCCACCTTTAATCCTTCATAAAATACAGTCGAATCTGCAATGAAAAGAAAGGTGCACAATCTTAAGGCGAATAAGTAGTGGACAGATGTTCTAAATCAGGGATTCATTATTTGTTGTTAAACTTTTTTGCCGGATGAGTCAGTCAGATTGTAAAATGCAGAACAATAACTCGAAAGAATGAATTTATAGAGTGGGCGATAAAGCTGGCTCGAAACAACCATCAATCAGATCATCTCATTGATTTTACAATAGTCTTTTATTTTGCTTACAAATCGATGAAGGAATCCTGTAGAAACCGGAGAATGCAACAGACCGATGTGGAAAGTTGTTAAACAATGCTGTTCAGCAATGATTGAAAAGCGTGCTCTGTGAATTCATGACTCGAGAATGCCGGACTCCTGAATTCCATGGCAGAGATGCACCATGGAAGACGCATGTTCCTAACAGCGTTTTGTGGTCATTCAAAGCCTCGGTTTTAATAAGACCTCACCGAAAAGCCTGACGCCCTCAAAATCACAAGGGTTCTCTGGCTGCAAGTTCAGAAACGAAATATATGGGGACATAGCGCTTTGTGCTCAAAACCAAGACATATACGGGCAGGGCTGTTTCTGCGATGGAGAAATTCCCTCCCTTTAGCCATGCTTACTAAATGTAAATTGATACTTGTATAGCGCACTACTCACCTGCAAGGGTCTCTAGGCACTTTTATGAATACTGCTGTGGAACCCATCCTGGCTTTCCCTGTGAGGCGTCCACTCCTGGGCACCCCCAAGGTGGAGGCCAGGCATCCTTAGCATTGTGGGGGCTGTTGTGGAGATTAAGCAAGCTATTGCCCAGAGTTGCAGAGTGGGACTCCATGATTGGAATGGCACCAAGGCGAGAATTATCAGGTCCATGGAATTTTTTAGCTCAAGACCCGCCGAGGGGGGAATTGAACCCTGGTCCCGGGATAGATCTCTGCATCAGGGTCTGCCGCTCTAATCATTGAGCCACACTTTTCCTCTTCTCTTACTGAAACCTGTTGTCTTAGAACTCTTTAAACACGGACATTTGTTCCGTCGTCCTCAACTCTGTGGGTCCGGTGTATTGCTCTGTTATCAGCCGAGACAGCGCTATGAAGCCTTCAACGTAGGAACACGCTATAATATAAAAATAACATGAAACAACAACACAAAACATCGGACCACAGATGATGGTATTTTATGGTCCATTTGCTAGCAGGAAACGCTGCTTTATTTCATGTAGAATTAAGTTTGATTCTCTATAGGATGAAACTCTCATTCTGTTCCCATAATGTGAGATAACAAAGGAATCTTATATGCTGGATAGTTTGGACCTAAAAAAGTGTTCAAGCTTTATTAGGCAGCGAAAATAAACAACGGGCTCATCAAACATGTCATTGATGGTTTGCCCCCTGAATACCGAGGCAGGAATATCGATAGCACCAAATATCTATCATCGACAAATTGTCGAAGGACAAAATACGGAGAGGCGAGTATAACTTTTCTATACAAAGCTCCACATATAGGTACCTTGACAATATATATATGTTCAAGGAGAACAGATGTAGAGTTAAGGATAGTAAATCTATCCTTCCTCTATATACACTTACTTTTCGATATTCTGTCCCTCAATATTCCGTCCATCATATCCGTGTATATCAATATTCCTACCATCTATAGTCTGTAGTACACTTATCATTGACATATCAATTAGCTTGGAAAGCAAAATCAAGCTGCCCTGAATAATGAGACAGGAATGAGCACAGACAAAAGGCCCTTGTTTCTTTGACCACTGTTACCAGATCTCAGCAGCAACTCGATTATGAAACTCAATGGAAACAGAGGAAACTTGTAATTCTTTGTTAAAGAAGAGAAATGGAGGAGCACGATTTATTTTTTGTTTAAAACAGAGAATTTTGGTACCAAAAAGTTGAAAAAGACAATGATGTACCAAAGTAAGTTTCCATTCTGAAAGGGTTCTTAAATATTCCATCTTCTTAGTATAAGTAGGCAGCAGGTTCCAGATAGATGCAAATAATGGTTACCTTTGGAAGGATCTTTCACCTTGAGGAGTGGAAAGAAGCTTAGTAGTCAGTGTGTGAGTTGTTCCTTTTCGTCAATGTGTGTTGATTTCCTAATCATGTCATGTGATATATTCCTAAAATGACATTGTGCAGCCAAATACCAGGTAGTGCACCATTGAGTGTTGCATTATACTTATAGCATGACCATGGCCGAGGTGACTTCATCCTATCCTAATGTGCCCTCATGCATACATTATGACCACACAGACACACTGAGATAGTTTGTGGAACTGGCTACGGGCACGTGCGCCCGTCACCTTTATTGCCAGGGTCACATGTACAGTGACGCCCGTGCTGGATATGTGTGGGGTGAGTGCAAGCCAGCCCTCACAGAGTGGTTGGTGCTGGCAACAACTTGAACAGTGATCACTAGTAAAGCGGAAACAAAAAACACCAGCATTACAGAAACAATTGTGAAGCATCATGGTGGCAGCCGGAGCAAGTACAGAGGTCACCCAATATGCAATCAGAAGTGTCCATGAGTTGCAGTGCACTGAGTGTGGGGCACCAGAGCTGAGCGTGCTCATGTGGAAAAATTGTCTAGGATTGTGTCCTTTTGGGATATTCCTGCTGCAGCTGCAGTGGGGTGTGTTACACCTGCATCATCTTCCTCATCATCGTCCCAGGTCTTCCACACTGCCTGAGGTGACATTGCTGCGTGAGCTGTCCACAGCACAAAACTCAATCAGAAATGGTCCATGAGTCGTGGTGCACCTGAAGAGCTCAGCAGGGTATCAAGCAGAGGATGACATCCACAACAGGTGTGAACAACTCTGATAGTCTGGCAGTAAGACTCTTTTGACTCTGGCAGTTGGTTGGAGGTGGTCTTGGCGGTGGTTGGGTGTACATCCTGTGGTGATGCAACGTTCGGGCAGGTTAGGACTCGATTTGATGTGTGAGCCCTGGTGGACCGCAGTTGAGGCTGGAGGCAGCGGACAGCGCAGGGCCACAGACACATGGCTTTGATGACCCCCAAGGCCATCGGCCCAGAGGCCATCCAATATTCTATCAGACAGGGTCCATGACTTGAGCTGCACAGAGTTAGTGGCCCCGGATGCACTGCGGCCGGCACAGGGACACCGCCACTGGACGGTGACTTGCGGTGCACTAAGGTAGGGCCACGCGAGCTGAGCGGGTCCTCATCGATGTCGAAGGTGAATGTCACGGAGGGTTGCGGGGGACAGTGGAAGGTGTCCTTCCAGGGCATGATACAGAGGGCATAAGCCAGCAAAAAGGCAAATGGAGGAGTGGAATGCTACAGCCTCACTTTTTACCACCAAGTCAGTATCACCTACATGATGATGAAGGCAACCCCCAGGCCATAGACTCAGATGCCACCAAACCAGAGAGTGTCAATGAATGTCGGGGCACAGACTGAGTGGCACCAGAGCTGAAAGGGGATGCAGTCTACGATGATGCCTGTACAATGATATAAACTCTGCCATAAATAAATCAGGACTCAGTTCCAAATGTGTGACCTACTGGGCCGCAGTGTAGGCCGGAGCTAGTGATCATTATGGGCCCACAACCACGTGTTGTTGGCTTGCGATACACAGAGTTAGTGGCACCAGAGCAGTTGTTGGTAGTGTTTGATCACCTCCGTAACGATGATCCTTTTTCCCTCTGGACTGAACCGCATTGAGAAATCAAGACACAGTTCCAAATGTGTGACCTACTTGGCCACAGTGTAGGCCAGAGGCAACGGTCAGCAAGGGACCACAGACCAGTGTGGTTGGAATGCTATGCACAGAGTTGGTGGCACCACATCAAAGGGAGTACAGTGATATAAATGCGGCCATTGGCATATGAACTCAGTCATAATATCAAGACTCAGTTCCAAATGTGTGACCTACTAGACCGCAATGTGGGCCGGAGACAGCGGTGGAGTATGTCAACGAAAATGAGTACTGCAGGCCTATGTCGCGGAGGCCGTGATGGTCAGAGGAGGCTGCCGAGGTCGCGGACCTCAGGCTTGGAGCTTGCACCGGCACATGATGGGCCCTCTTTGACACACGCCAGTGTCGGCAGGTGAGCAGTGAGGCCTGGGAGCGCAGGGGCAGGCAAGACGGGCCTGGGGACCAGTGGCCCGGGGTGCAGCAGGCGCACAGGAGTGCAGGCAACACCGCTCATGGCATCGTCCTCGTGGTGGGGTGAGAGGTGCTGCCCTGGCAGACATGTTGGCCTTTTCGGGAAAGAACCATGCCCAGAGCTATGTGCTTTTTATTCACACCCTTACACTAGCCTGGGGTATGCTGGGCCAGCCCACTCCGCTCACGCTTCCAGGGGGAGACGTGACAAGCTACTTTTCTGCGATCTTCCCCACTGGCTGAGGTAACATGGTTGCGTCCACTGTTCACTGCACTCCAAACACCAGCAGTATATGTCGACATGGACATGTCTGTGGTCTGCATACTGCAGTCTGTCCAGCATATCACCGCCACACTTGGCATTGAGTACATTCTCATTCATGGGTCACTCACTTCCTTCGCACATGCCTAGTTCCCACCTCTCCCCACAATCTGCTATTGTGTGGCTGTGGTGTCATGCCATTGATGGCTTACGTACATGGCTAGCCCAGGTTACCACAGTAAGTTGTGCTGTTGTGTGTGGTAGGTGGGCATGTTGTTTGGCATGTTGTATGTGAGTTTGTAACGTGTGCATCCCCAGAGTTGTGAGTTGCATGATTGTTGAGGTGTGTGGTGTGTTCATTTGGTTCTTACCAACGAGCAGTGCATTCCCATAGGTGCCATCCTGGAAGCACTGGTTGATGATGGACTGTCTGAAGATAAAGGAATCATGCACATCACCTGAGTAGTTGGCGGCGACATTGGTGAAGAGTCCCCGGTGGTCCACTATTGCCTGCACATTGATGGAATGCGTGTGCTTTCTGTTGCGGTAATTGTGTGCAGTGTCGGCAGGGGGCACGAGTAGGACATGTGTGCAGTCAATTGTCCCCAACACGTGTGGGAAGCCTGCTATGGCGTAGAAGCCTTGCTTGGTCTCCAGCTGTTCCTGTGAAGTGTGGGGGAAGTAAAGGTACTGGGGTACCAAGCTGATGATGGCATCCAGGACAGTTGTGAGGCTGGCTGTGAGACTCCTCCGACTCTGGCAGTTGTTGGTTGGAATGTCCCAGAGGCCAACAAGTGCAGCACAGCCAGCAGCTTTGTCTGAGGTGGAATGCTGGTTGTCAGCTGTGTTGGTACCGTCAGCCTGTGGGCAATGATGGTCAGGATGCGGAGGATGGTTGTCCTTTTGAGCCTGTAGTGGGCAATGACATTCTCTGGTGTTAAGTCTGTGAGGCTGGTGCATTTTCTGGAGGTCCACTGTGTTTGTCTACGCTGCCTCTGGGGTAGTCCGGGGGAAGGGGGGTTTCGGGGGGTTGGCGGGCGTGGGTGTGGTGGCAGTGGGTGTTGTGGCCCTCTTGGGGCTCCGAGCTGCATGATGAGTAGCTCCATGGCCTCTGTTGTTCCTCAGGTGTGGCTCTGGCCTGGGCTCCCTTTATGGTGCAGGTTTTTGTCCGACTTAATACCAGGTCGGAGCAGGTGTTAAATCCCTGCTGCTAACGCGCCTTATCACATGTTTTGTGAACTTATCGCCAATCTGGCTGGTCGTTGAGAATGTTGCGAAGTGCTGTGGTCGCGGCTTTTTGCACGGGAATGCCTACTCTGCTTCTCATTTGCGTTAGTTGCCGGTGTCATATGTGGCGATGATTTTTGCGGCTGCTATCGCCTCAAAACTGGTGATATCAGCTGCTAGCACCAGCTTGTGAATGGTGCAATAAATTTATCGCCACTTTGGCGGTGATAAAGTGCCACTAACTAGGTGATAAGTCCTTGAGAATATGCCCCTAAGTGATTCCTTTTTTGAGTCAAGATCAAGCTGCATGCGCTTCTATGAAAAAAACAAGGGTGGCATTTTGGCTTCTTTTTCTTTGTCTAGTTTGATGTGTAACTCTCAAGAGCTGGTTCCTGTAGCTTCATCTATTCCAAACTATAGATCAGTTTTCTGATAAATATACAGATTGTACTTGTTCTGTGGCATTGCTTTTTTTTACAAGTAGGGTTCACAAATCCTCTGTTGTGTCTCCAAAACATATTTAAAAAAGATACTGCAACTTATGTACATGTGTGTGATTCAAACATGAATGCATGCATTTCACTTTTTTAAATGCAGACTGTAATTCATAACCAAACTGTAAGCTCGAATTCCCTCACATCCTGCCTTTTAAGGATCAGCTCCAATCTGTGGTCCTATAATGATCTGGGATGCTATCATTCTCAGCATGGAAAGATGTTTTAAAATCCTACATCTGCGAGCACAGCTATTTGGCAATGAAAAAGTCAGTGATATGTTTAGTAGAGATAACAACCACTGTACTAATTATGACAGAACTGAAATTTACTAAACATTTTAAGCCTCTAGTTTGCTGTCATGGAAACCTTTCACAAATGCGGTTAAATTGCAATGCATAATTCAGTGGTGATTGTTGATGTTTCTTCTTTGAAAGTGGCCTGAAAACAAACAACTCTATTGCGATGTGAATATGGAGAATGCACACTCTGGTTAAATTATAATATCACATCTGATTAATTGGGCCGAATGAGAGGACAACAGTTTCATATCACCTCCTAGAGTAGGAAAAGAGAAGTAGTGCATAGTGCAGATTTAGTGGCTCAGCACACCATATATTGTGATTACATTTAAAAACGTGTTGGAGCTCTAGATCAGTATTAAAACTAAATGAGATTAAATCTGAAAAATCTAATCCTTTCCATGTTTTTGGCAGGATTGCATTATATGATCTGAAGGATTTTTCTTTAATGACCTTTTAAAAATATATGTATAATTCTTTATGATACGAAGTTAAAGAAGACGGCAGACACGTTTGAAAATGCAGTGCCCTGTGTGCGTGCCACTCTACCATGGGCAAGGGAAAAGAAGGGAATGGGCCCTCTGGCTGCTCTTCGAAGTTTAAAATCAATGATCAGTGCCCCCCCCCCCCTCCCCATGCCACTGCACATTCTACACCAATGGAAGCTGCACACCTGGATTAAAGTGCTCCTAAATTTCGTTCCTAAACATCAGTCCTTAACTGTGAGTATTAGGTTACTGAGCGAGTGTGCAAATTCCTTTTTAGGCCGCAGCCCACCAGACAGCGCAGCTGTGTGGTATGCGAAAGACATCTTGGGGAGTTTCAGAAATTGACCTGGGAATGCATTCTGCATGCTGCTTTGCCAAGGGCATTGTGGTTTGAAACTCACATCTTCTTGCTTTTGCATTTGCTCTCCAGGTTCTCCAGGTTCAACTCATTCCTCCCATGCCAAACCCTTAACTGCTGGTATCATTCTGAGAGCTTCCCATCTGTCAACAGGCCTGCACATCTTGTTTGTATCTCTCCACATTTACTGTGCATTCAAAGACTGAGGTGAAATGTCAGGCTGTATATTCAGAGGGAGCCTGGTGTCCTATGACATGCTTTTGGCTGACTTCAAAGGGAGAGCGTTTATGGCAAAAGGCAGATTGCTCTCCCCATGCAGTAGGGGTGTCACAGTGTCATGGACATTGAATGCACAAGAGCTGCAGAGGCTGCCGTGCCGGAGTGCATCCACTTTGCCATTACCCTGTGTTCCAATCATTCCTCCTGGACACTTTAGGGGCTGTTGTGGCATTGTACAGCCTGCCTGAAAACCGCACAAGTTGCTGTGGTTTGTTGACACTTCCTGGACAGAGCAGGAACTGCTGTGGTACGATGAGCCCCCACCTCACCTCTACCAGAACACTGTATTCCCCACAGCTGCAGGAACTTCTCCAGCATGCACTGCCCGATTACTTTGGATACTCTGGGTCACAATGCTACAGGAACTACCGTAGTAATCTGTGCATTCAGTAGGAATAGAGATGATATTGTTACCCTCCAGCTGACACAGCCTTTATTAACCTCAAGAAGCTCGCTTGAGCTGACGGAGCTCGGGTAAAGTTTAGCACTCACCACCCTCCTCTCTATTCCTTCGAGGGAAAGGAGCAAGCAGAGAGTAGAACCCCTTTCCCGTCCCCAGACCTGCAAGTTCATAAGTGAGTGGCGGAGGAGGAATTATTTCAAAAGCATGGGCAGCACAGTCATTGACACCAAGAAGAAACAAGCATTGGCAAAGCCAATAGGTCCCGCCTATGCAAGATCTGTTGCTTTGTCAATGCTTTTTTTTACACATATTGTACAGCAGCACTGGCTCTAGTGCAGCATGGCTGAAAGTTTTTAAAAAGTGCTATGATGCTGTCAACTTTGGTTGTATTATAGAGCTTTTTTTATTGGATTCTTTTTTTCTTGGATTCAGCCATGTTGTGGAATGGCTAAGAAACATTGTCTCTGCCAGTGTTTAGTAAAACATGTATGTACCATAGTCACTCTGAATTTTTAGACTTAGAAATGCTTCCTCTTCTTCTTGCCTCCTGCCAAAAAATGCAGAGTTCATTCTGCGCAAGCTGTTGCTGTTCACATTTGATTTGAGATTTTTAGGTCGAGCATTCGAGACCTTTTGTATATACTTTAGTACATACTTTATATACTTATATGTGTATGTACTTTGTGGGCTTTAGAGATCAGCCCTAGGACTTGTCTGCTTCCGCTTAGGGACTTTTTTTTCTGTTCAACTGCCTCTATTTAACTGTCTTAATAGAAAACGACCAGCAGAGGTCAGTAAAATACCAGGATTGCTTTCTGCTTAGGGACTTTCTTTTTTTTCTTTTTTCTGGCAACTGCCTCGATTTAACTTTCTTGATAGAAAACGACCAGCAGAGGTCAGTAAAATACCAAAATCACTTTAGCATTCTCTAGATTCCAGTCCATAGAAATTGTCTTCCATGAGCACCCGTAAACAATATTTTTTTTTAAATCTGGTATTTTCAGTGATATGACCACCGAAAGACAGAACTTTAGATTATACCATTTCCCGCTGAAAGGCAATATTTCTCTCCATGTGTACCATACCTGGCGTGTCACACAGTTTGTTGCTTATTTTCCCTCCATGTTAAAGAACAGTAGATGTTTCAGCACCCAGGCTAATGTGCTGCATAGCTAAATACATATAAGGTCCCAAAGGCGAGACCGATTGCATTGCAAATGCTTTGTTAGTATAGCTCATGTTTGACTTCTGAAAACATTTTACCTGGAGTCATCTGTATGATGGCACGCAGATGGAAAGCCAGTGGCGTAGCAGGGGGGGGGCGGTCTGCCCCAGGTGGCATGAGTTTTGGGGTACTGCGGTCTCCTGCTGCGCTTATTTGCCGTCTCGGGCTGTAATTGCCCACCCCACAAAGTGGACATCGTGGGGCGACATCGCACCCCTCCCCTCCACTTCTCAATGCTGCCGCGGGGCGGCATACACCGGGCCCGCCACAGGCACCCGAAGGGCTAGCTATGCCACTATGGAAAGCACCACAACCGGAAACACAAACGTTATTGTACAGAGATGAATGCACAAAGCAATCCTAAGTGAATTGACTCACGGAAGCCAAAGTCAGATTTCAGCAGGGGCCAGATTTTGCAGCTGTTTCAAACTTTTTTGAGCATTAACGAAATATGGGGGAGAAGGAACAAACGTGTTTATGGTGGGGAAAATATTGTAACGCATCGGGATACTAAAAAGACATATTTAGCGGAGTCACACAGATCAGTGTAAAATATACCATGTAGGAACATCTGGAAAACATTATAGGGCTTATTTACAAGCCACTTGCGCCACCGGTGTGTCACTTTTAATATGAGAAAGAGTGAGGCAACCGGTGGCGCAAGGGGCTGGTAAAGCCCCTATGTATATAGTTCTAATTAATCTAAGAGCCCCTCACCATGTCCCGAATTTAAACCAAACAGCTTCACTACTAGAATTTCATATTTTGCACGACTAAAGCATATTTAATGACGTACTGGCGCTGTCCCAACTTATCGTATAAGCACATGTTATAATTTTAGCTGAACTCATCAGCAAATGCAGATACGCTCCTAAGGCAGACAATATGTATATTGGCTGACACGGCTTGTGTGTGCAACTTACACGGGGCCATCATGGACCCAAGGGCGTAGATATAGCTCAATTCCTTTGCAGCAACATACAAGGAACGGGTGTCTCCCGATGCTTGGGACGCTTCTGGGGACAGATAATGGGGTTACAAAGGACATCTAGATACAGTTGGGGACTCCCAGACCAAGGGTCCTCGCTGTACGCAGAGAGGCAATCTAAACAGCGCGGCTGTCTCCTGCTACCTGGGGCGCGCCCGGGCAGAGCCAAACCATGGGTACACTTCCCATGGCTTCAGAGGCTGGAAGATGCTAGTTGGGCCTCGTTTCTTGGCTTCACATTTTTTTGCAGTACTCAGTAGAAATGAAGGCCCATGTTTAAATAGAAGCACCATGTAACCCCTCAAGGATGTTCTTCATAAGAAACACAAAGCCAACGTTGCTATATTCAAGGAGGCAGATTTATCTTCCCTGGCGCATCCCTGCAAATCAGCATGGATGCGCCAGGGAAGATGCGTCACGAAAGTTTACCCTTGCGCCACAATAGATGCGCCGCATTTACAATGCAGCGCATCGTGGCGCAAGGATAAACAGATGCGTGACGCATCTGATGGCGGAAGGTTGATGCGACGCAGCTCCAGCAAGGCTCGGGGTGCCCTATCGTCACAATGCTGCGTCAATCCTTACGCCTGCTTCACGCAGGCGCAGGGTTTTGACGCAGCATGGCCGGAAAAGTGACTGAGTGAAATCTTGTAGATTTCACTCAGCCACTTTTCGGAAGCGATCCTGCGCCGGAACGCCCCCCCCCTGTGCAGGTACGCCCACATGTGGCGCAAGCTTTACAACGTGACGCATCTCCCTAGATGCGTCACGTTGTAAATGGGGCGCAACATGGTGCAGGGTTTACGCCGCCGCTGCGTCACATAAGTGACGCAACGGCGGCGTAAAAGTGGCGCAAGTCCGTTATAAATCTGCCCCAAGGTTTCCCGGGGAAAGATGTAGGAGCCCTAAAAGTTGAAAGTGCCAGCGCTGTACATTTGTTAAGGTGTGTTACTGCTTCTCAGGATGCATATACATTCTTTGATAGTTTCACTGTGAATCTGTCCCCTTTGCTTCTAGCAACTGTTGACCTTTTGAGGTTTATACTAATAAGCCCTATAAGGCCCAGAACTTCTGTATTGTTACTGATGCTGCAGAGAAATCTCCCAGGGTTGACTTTAGGGAGGTGCGAACGGTGCCTTTGCCCTGGGCACCAAGGTCAATGGGGCGCCTGATCCATGGCAGGCTAAACTGAGAGAAGAGCAGCCTGCTGGGATCTTGGTGTGAGCTGCATTTTCAATGGATAATTGCAATGGCACGATAAGTCTTGTGGTCAATGCACTTGAGGGAGAGATCTGCCATTTAGCTAGTCACAGTTCCGACTCGATATTGTAGCATAGAGGGTCAATGATTATGCTGCAAATTACATCATGAGACATGCAGATCACAGATTTATATTTTATTTTGATAGTTGAGTGGGTTATTGATTTTGTCACAGAGATCCTTATGTTACATGGAGTTCACAAGTAACAATTTTAATATAGCACATTGAACTATGGCTGGTATGAAAGTGCTGTTTGTAAACGGAAAGGCATAGGTTTAGAATCTCTTTGTTTTCCCCCTAAATCCTTTGTTATTCTAAGGTTTCTAAAAAGGGTAGCATTACAATTTTATTAGGATGATGCCCCAATCCCTTTGTTACATTTATAGGACGGAATTACTAAGACTTTGTGTCTGTGACCCCAACCCGGTATTAAGTGTTGTTTTGGAGCTCACTGTGAGGTACAAATCCTGAATTGTGTTGGGCAGTAACCCTAGAGTAGCACAAAGTAGCACTATGCGCTCCTTTAATTAAGGAGGATTGTGACTCTAATTCATATCTGCTAGCTTGGGTAGAAAGGGATTTGCATCAAAAACAGATGCCTCCATGAGGAAGGCATGGAGTTGGAGAAAAGAATTGCTTGCTCTGAACTTTTCCAACTTTCAGGTGAGCTGCAATATACTGTACCCATACAAAGTATAAAGTGTTAAACATTGTCAAATCATATAATTCTCTGCTCAAACTTTACCCTTCAAGGATAAAGCCTAAGCTTGATGTCACACAAACACCTTTGCACTATGGTGTAAGGATGTGTGCATTGGTGGAAGGCAGCCTAAGGTATATCAGCACTAAAGGAGAGAGCCCATTCACAGAACGCAGTGCAGTAAATCTAGTTACTCTGTGTCATGAAAAGTTCGCTAATCTGCCGCTTCATTTCTCCAGTCCAAGCACTCTTAACATAAAATGCCTACCAGTATGGATGACATGTGACTCCTACAGCGTGTAGTCCTCATCTTCTTAAGTAACATTCCTTTACATTGATATACACACTTGTATGACTCATTTTCTCTGTATAATATGTTTGTGATGTAAAGCGCTGTTGGACTTGGCCCTTTTTGTAAGGTTATCCCCAAACATTTTGCCTTCCTCCACCTGTTGTTCTGACCTTCTTTGTGTTGGCTTTTGGACTATGGGCACAATACCACTTCTAACCAGAGCTAAAGTACATGTGCTCTCACCTCCAAACAAGGTATGATTGGTTTACACCTGTTTGGCATATTTGATTTACCTATAAGTCTCTTGTAAAGTGGTATCCCATACACCCAGAGCCTATAAATTGAATGCTACTAGTGGGACTGTAGCACTGCTAGTCCACCCACAGAAGTAGACTTTCAAACCTTTCTCAGGCCTGCCACTACAGGGCCTGTGTGCAGTTTACTGCCACTTTGACTTGGTATTTAAAACTACTTGCCAAGTTTTAAACTCCTTTTTTATTACACAAAGGTCACCCCTAAGGTAGACCCTAGGGGGCCCTATGGGCAGGGTACTCTGTAAGTAAAAGGTAGGACATGCCTACTCCTTTAATAGGCTAGCATTGGGATTTCCCTTATATCCCGTACCAAGCGACCTGCTCCCTGCATGCAGCATCACCGTCGCCCTGAGGGAATCCCCCTGCGAGGCCCCTCCTGCTGGAGAGCCACAGTGTGCAGAGTGACACACTTGGGCACACGTGTCAGCGGCAGTGCGCCATCAAAGCCTACCAGCATCTTTTCTGCACAAAGGGGTTCCCTTACAGAGGAGCCCCCGTTCATGGCTGATTCTCAGTTTGGAAGTGACCTTGGAGGGTCCCGGTTCAAAAGGGGCTGTGCTGTGCTTTGGCAGCTGCACTGTGCCCTTGTGCGCAGCTGCATTTGACATTATGAATGTGGTGGACCGAACAAGGTCTCCCCGGTTGATTCTGCATATGTGCCTTGCCCCCCTTTTCCCCATGGGACATACCTTGGGGACACTTGTTATTCTGCTGGCATTGCGTGGTAAAACCTTGACGGAGGATCCCGAGCATGGCGTGAGACTGCCGCTAGGAATTTGCCTCACACAGGAAGACATTGAATTACCATATTCATGGTAGTAGGCGTGCAGGCACTTCTGTGCCCTACTTCTGGTTCCTGATTACCATATAAAGTTTAATTGGAGCGCAAGTGTACTGTGTCCTATGTTTTTATGGATATATATTGTCATTCATATACTTTTTCTTCATCTAACTTGCAGTACATGCACTAATAGTATAATATATGTCATTGCGGTCTTGCCTTGAACAAATACTATCTGAATAATTGCATAGTGTGCAAAGTATATATGATTCATGTCCTTTTGGTCTGGATTTATGTACAATATTTTATATATTTTTAAATAATCCTGTGTGGAATTTCTTTTCTGGTGTGTTCATTGTGTTGCTGTGCGAATGTGTTGTGCAAATGCTTTACACATTGTCTCTGAGGATGAGCCTCCCTGATCTGTGCCAAGCTACCAGAAGGTGAGCACAGGTTTTGTTGGTGTCTATCTGACCTGCCCTGACTAGAGTGGTGGGTCCTGCCTTGCTTATGTGCTTACCCTAGCCAACGAGAAACCCAATTTTTAACAAGTGCTTCAACAGTCTACATTGGGATGAATATCTCTATGAAATAAATAAATGTGAGAGAGTGGTTAAGGAGAGATTAGGGGCACCACTATAGTTTGGTAGTGAGTGAATCTGGGAAGAGGTAGGTCAATGGGGGGCACCAGCAAAGATTGCAGCACCTGCTACAATCTGCGCTAAAGCCAGCACTGAACTCAGCTTTTCTCCACGTGAAGATGTTCCTAAATGTTTTCAAATGGCTAGTGGAAATTCTTTTGGACTTAAAGGAATGAGTCTACAGTTAAGCTAAAGGAACTCCGAGTGTGGCTATTACATGTGATCAAGCACAGATTGCTTTTTTTGAGGGTCCTCATCACCTTGGAGCCAGCTTCCTATCTTAGGCATGTGCACAAAAAGCGAGCCAGTTGCACTCAAGTTTCTTTGTCCAACCTTTCAAAACACCATTGTCCTGGACACTCGAGATAGGTTTCCAGAGTAAATTCCCATGGCGCTTTGGAGTGTAATCATCAGACTTTCCCATTCACATAAATCTTTCACTCTCATTATTAGACCATACTGGCAACCAGAATTTTGATTTATTTTCTTTAAGGCATCTTCTGTCAGACTTACTTATTCTTTCAATCAACTGCAACCATTCCTTGGCACTATCTGGTATTTTATCAATCCACCTTCCACATATCAAGTGACATGTTCAGATAGAAAATCAAATTTTATGGTCCTGTTCTTGCTCTTTTTTATCTTCTTTTCCAACACCAAACAAAATTATGATAGGGCTTACCTTAAACTAACTTTTTGTAACTGCCCTTATAGTACTACTTATATCCTCCCAGAAAGCCTTAAGGGCAGTATAGAAACATGTATTTCAAGCAAAGATTGCTAAGAAAACAGCATCTTTCACAGAAACCATTAGCCAGAATAAAAGTACTGGCGCGAAACTGGACAAAGGACCTGGGAGTAACCTGCCCCCTGTCCAGACCCTCCACTGGGAGGGTCCCCTGAATCTTGCCAACCCTTTCCCTAAGGGTACTTAAGGGCTTACCTGGGTGTAGGTCCCTAGATTCATTGTGGAATAAGATTCAGATCAGACACCACTGCACTTCTACCGTCTGGGCACTCTGGACTTCGCTGGAATTCGCTTGGGCCTGACTTCATCAATCAATCAATCAATCAATCAATCAAGGCATTTATATAGCGCACTACTCACCCAGAGGGTCTCAAGGCGCTAGGGGAGGGGGGTCTGCTACTGCTCGAACTGCCAGGTCTTGAGTTGTTTCCTGAAGGCGAGGTGGTCCTGGGTCAGGCGGAGGTGGGTCGGGAGGGAGTTCCATGTCTTGGCGGCGAGGTAGGAGAAGGACCGTCCCCCTGTGGTGGCTCTTTGGATGCGGGGGACGGTGGCGAGGGCGTGGCCGGTCGATCGAAGCTGGCGTTTGGGAGCGTAGAAGTTGAGGCGGCTGTTGAGGTATCCTGGGCCTTGGTTGTGTAGGGCTTTGTGTGCGTGGGTGAGGAGACGGAAGGTGATTCTCTTGTTGACCGGGAGCCAGTGCAGGTCTCTCAGGTGTCCGGAGATGTGGCTGTGACGGGGGATGTCCAGGATGAGTCGTGCTGAAGCGTTCTGGATCCGCTGGAGTCTCTTCTGGAGTTTGGTGGTAGTTCCGGCGTAAAGGGAGTTGCCGTAGTCCAGACGGCTGGTGACGAGGGCCTGGGTGACCGTCTTCCTGGTCTCGGTGGGGATCCACCGGAAGATCTTACGTAGCATGCGCAGGATGTTGAAGCACGACGAGGAGACGGCGTTGACTTGTCTGGTCATGGAGAGGGAGGAGTCCAGGATGAAGCCCAGGTTGCGTGCGTGGTCTGTTGGTTGGGGTGCGCTGCCTAGGGTGGGGGGCCACCAGGAGTCGTCCCAGGCAGGGGGTGAGGATCCCAGGATGAGGACTTCCGTCTTGTCCGAGTTCAGTTTCAGGCGACTGTTCTTCATCCATTCGGCTACCTATTTCATCCCTTCGTGATGGTTGGCTCTGGCGGTGGCGGGGTCGTTGGTGAGGGAGAGGATCAGCTGGGTATCGTCGGCGTAGGAGATGATGTTGAGGTTGTGCTGGCGTGCGATGTCTGCGAGGGGGCTCATGTAGACGTTGAAGAGGGTTGGACTGAGCGAGGACCCTTGAGGAACGCCGCAGATGACTTCGGTGGCTTCAGATCTGAACGGGGGGAGGCGGACTCTCTGTGTCCTTCCGGCGAGGAAGGAGATGATCCATTCCAGTGCCTTCTCCTGGATTCCGACGTTGCTGAGTCGCTGCACTAGTGTACGGTGGCAGACAGTGTCGAAGGCCGCGGAGAGGTCTAGGAGGATGAGGGCCGCTGTTTCTCCGTTGTCAAGCAGTGCTCGGATGTCATCGGTGGCTGCGATCAGGGCAGTCTCGGTGCTGTGGTTGGCTCGGAAGCCAGACTGCGAGAGGTCGAGGGATCCGTTTGTCTCGAGGAAGGCGGCCAGCTGCTTGTTGACGGTCTTCTCGATGACTTTTGCAGGGAACGGGAGCAGCGAGATGGGGCGGTAGTTCTTGAGGTCGGTGGGGTCGGCTGATGGCTTCTTTAGTAGAGCGCTGAGTTCGGCGTGCTTCCAGCTCTCCGGGAAGGTCGCGGTGTCGAAGGAGGTGTTGATGATGTCCCGCAGGTGGGGTGCGATGACAGCGTCGGCCTTGTTGAAGACGTGGTGAGGGCAGGGGTCGGTCGGAGATCCGGAGTGGATGGAGTTCATCGTGCGGACAGTATCTTCGGCGCTGATCGGGGTCCAGGCGCGGAGGGTGGTGGTGGGGGGTGGTGGTTCGGTCGTGGCGTGCATCGGTTGAGTGCTGAAGCTGTTGTGTATGTCCGCGATCTTGTTGTGGAAGTAGGAGGCGAGGGAGTTGCAGAGGTCTTGCGAAGGGGTGATGTCGTTGTTTCCGGCGTTGGGGTTGGAGAGCTCTTTGACGATGTTGAAGAGTTCCTTGCTGTTGTGTGCGTTTTTGTCCAGTCGTTCCTTGAATGCAGTTTTCTTGGTTGCGTGGATGAGTTGGTGGTGTTTTCGGGTGGCGAGCTTGAGGGCAGTCATGTTGTCCGGTGTTGGGTCTCTGCGCCAGGTTCTCTCGAGGGCTCGGCAGTCCTTCTTGGAGCTCTTGAGTTCGTCGGTGAACCATGGGGCTTTCTTGCTGCCGGGTCTGCTAGGCGGGGTCCTCAGGGGGGCGAGGTCGTCTGCGCAGTCGCTGATCCATTTTGTGAGGTTGGTGGCCGCTTGGCTGGGGTTAGTTGCGCTGGTGGGTGGGTTCTTGCTCAGGGAAGTCACGAGCTGGTCGGCTGTGATCTTATTCCAGCTTCTGCGTGCAACCTGTTGCTGTTGGTAGTGGATCGTGGTCCTTTTGAAGCTGAAGTGGACGCAGCAGTGGTCCGTCCAGTGGAGTCCGGTGGCGTGGCTGAAGGCGATGTTCTTGCTGGATGAGAAGATTGGGTCGAGTGTGTGTCCGGCGTAGTGGGTGGGGGTGGTCACCAGCTGCTTGAGTCCGAGGTTTGCGAGGTTGTCCAGCAGGGTGGTGGTGTTGCGGTCGTTGTTGTTCTCCAGGTGGAAGTTGAGGTCCCCGAGGAGGATGTAGTCAGCGGAGGGGAGGGCGTGCGGGCTGATGAAGTCGGCGATGTCTTCGCTGAATTGTGTGCGTGGTCCCGGGGGTCTGTAGATGAGGGTGCCTCTGAGGGTGGTCTTGGGGTTGATGTGGACCTGGAAGTGCAGGTGCTCGGCGGGTGCGAGGGTGTCGTCGGCGTTGGTCGTGATGCGGATGGTGTTCCTGTGGATGATGGCGATGCCTCCTCCGGTCTGGTTGATGCGGTCCCTTCGGATGATCTTATAGCCGTCTGGGATGGCGATGGCGATGTCGGGCGCTGAAGAGGCGTTCATCCAGGTTTCCGTGAGGAAGGCGACGTCTGGTGAAGTAGTGTCGAGCAGGTTCCAGAGCTCGATGGCGTGTCTGTGGACGGAGCGGGTGTTGAGTAGGATGCACTTTAGGTGGCTGCTGCTGTTGCTCGTCTTGGTCTTGGTCGGTGCAGGAGTAGTGCAGGTCCGGATGCAGGTGAACTTGCAGGAGTGGCAGCAGAAGGGTCCGTGGGTGCGTCTCGGGGTGGCTCGGCAGCAACCCGGGGTTCGGCCGGCGTTGAGTGCGTAGAGTTCGGTGGTGTCGTAGGTCCGGCGGGAGGGCTGGAGTCTGCGGGGGCCAGGGGTCCTGGCACTGGGCGCGGTCCAGGCGCGGACGGGCACAGACGGGCTTACCTTTGGCGCGCTCAGTCGGTGCTCCCGCTGCGCGCGTCCGCTGTGCGGTCGCTGAGGGGGCGTCATAAGAAGGGAGCCTGGAGGGCGGGTCAGCTGGGAGGTGGGATCGTGGTAGCCAATCGTCTGGCGTGGGGTTGGGGCCGCAGGCAGGCAGCGGCGGGAAAAAACGGGCGCAGGCTAAGCGGGCGGCCCAGCGGCGGCTGGGGCGTTGCAATCGGCGTCGGCTCGCAGCGGCAATGTGCTCAGGCAGCAGGAAGCTCAGGAGCAGGAGAGGTGAGGAGCGTGGGGGAGACCAGGACTCCCTTCCAGTCTGCTGCTCTGTCTATGCCTGTGCTTCATACAGAAATCTTCCAAGGCCTGTGAAGCATCAAATACACCTGAAGAAACCTCTCTTGAAGTGAAGGAGTCACTCTCCTGCATTTGCAGGCACCGCAACTAAGTTAACCGCAATGCAGATCCTGAGCTCCTTCGGGCTCCATGGGCTCTGCAACACAGGTGGTGGTTTTCCACAGCTCCCAAGGCCTGCCCTGCCCTCTCACCAAGTTTGAGACCAGTATTCCTCGCAGTGGTCGCAATCCCCGGACTCCTGTTCACCTTGTCCAACTTGCAGTTGCAAAGGTCTTGTTGTCTTCTTTGCAAGAAGATCTTCAGGCTCCAAGTAGCCCCAACCTCGAGTACCTCCAGTGACCAGAATCTTCAGCCACACTGCATAGTGTACATCGTGGCCTGCATCTTTTGGTGAGCTGCTCAAGGTCCTCTCGCAACTCCAGCTCCTCCGGCCTGTTGATCCACTTAAGGGTCACACTTGTTTCTTATGGGCTACCCTGATTGCTCAGGGCTGGTCCTGACTCCCCTGCCTTTGGTGAGGCCCCTGGACCTTGCTGGTCCCGATGTTGCTTTTTCTTTGATTCCTTCATTAATTGCCTTTGCCAAGGCTTGTTGGTGCTCCCGCCGGACACCGACCCCTCAGCACTCGACATCCTTTTTGGGACAGCTAGTGCATGGCTCCTGGTCCTCCTCAGCATTGTCTGGTCCTCACAGTTGCAGAGTCAAGGTCATCGTCATCCATCCTGCAACAATCGACATTGGAGGGCATTCGTCTTCCAAGTCTTTTGGTCACCCCTGAGTTTCATAGACTCTGTCCCCTCTGCTTGCAGGTACTTCTCATCTAGAATCCATCCTTGTATTCTACTGGACACTTCCTCCTTCTTTAACAGTGGCACTTTCCTGAAGTCCTCCATTGGGTTCGACGGTGGTTTCCGCCACCACTTCACACGTATGCACCCAACTTCCCTGGTGTAGCTAACATGGGTACTAGGGTATCCATGGCT
The DNA here is from genome assembly GCF_964204655.1 of Triturus cristatus. Lineage (NCBI taxonomy): Eukaryota > Metazoa > Chordata > Amphibia > Caudata > Salamandridae > Triturus > Triturus cristatus. The sequence goes on along the minus strand of NC_140584.1, from coordinate 629,396,554 downwards.
GGAGTGGTTCTCCAACCTTCTGTCTTCCACGGGGTTTCTTTAGGGTCCACTGGGAAGGGTCCTAAATCTTTAAAAATCTTTTAAAATCCAACCGCGACGTGCACATAGAGTTGCATCGAGCATGCAGTTGTGTTATCTACACTGCACACGCTTTCTGTGGGGTCCCTATCTACTCACCTTGGTTGGTTCCTTGGGGTCTCAGCACTTCTACATCCTCTCGACACTGTCTTGACTAGAGTGGTGGTTCTTCTACCACTTTCTCAGTATATGGTTTCATCTCCCCTGGGGCCACTGTGTATTTTGTGCTATTTACTGTGTTTCTTTGCCAAAGTATTGTGTGCATTGAGTTTATCTCTGTGTTGGAGATATTGGAACGTACTAGAGAGTATTATATAATAACTACATATTTTTATAAATACTTGGTGTGATTCTTTTCACTTAATCTATACTATAAGATTCCATTCTGGTAAAACACACTGCTTTACACTCCTTATGGACTCAGCTTTCTAAGGTTGTCTAAGACCTCTTTAATCACCAGAAGGGTTGTCTGGTCTGGTGCAAGGTGCCCACTTACATGAGTGGACATCATATACTAGGCCGGCTTCTCACACACAGCTTATGTAAAATGTGCCCTTCCATTTTCTGGAAATAGTCCCATTTTGTTACATTACTAGACTCTATGGCATTTAATAATGGGGGCAGTACTTTCACTTTTAATATAGATATCAAATGAATAAAATCTCTTTGCCCCATCATATTCTAAAAAGCACGTAAACTATTGGCAAGCAAAGAAGCCTTAGAGAAACAATTTTCAATATGTGCTTTTTCCAGCTTGTTACCTGATACAATTTTCCCTAAATAGGGATATGTGTTTGTGTGGGACTTGGCCCTTTTTGGCTAAAGTTCCCTAAACATTTTGCTTTTCCCGTAGACCTTTTTTCTGACATGTGTTGCCAACTTAGATGTTTTGGACACTTTGCCACTGCTAAACAGTGTCAAAGTGCAAGTGCTTCCTGTGTACAGTTGTAATGGTAATTGGTTGTCCATAATTGGTATGTTGTATTACTAGTGAAGTCCCTGGTAAAATGCACTATGTGTGCCAGGGCTAGTAATGAAAATGCTACTTGTGGGCCTGCAGCACTTATTGTGCCACCCACTCATGTAGCCTTCTAAAGGGAACCCAGGCCCGCCATTGCAGGGCCTGCGCGCCGTTTGTAAAACTGCCATGTTGTTTTGTCAAGTGCACTCACTTGCCAGACCTTACCCTTCCCTTCCTGTGCACCTAAGACACCCCTATGGTAGGTCTAGGGTCCCCCTGGACAGGGTGTAGTACATTTGGAAGGTAGGACATGTACTAAGGTGTGTGTCATGTCCTGATAGTGAAATCATCACCATTGTGGTTTCCCTGTTAAATGGCCATCTTGCCCATTGCTGTGTAATATGTTTCCCAGCCTCTCTTACCAAAGGCTTAAGATAGAAAGGTGAAGTTTAGTATGCCTGAACTCACCCTGCAATAAAACATCTTTTTATGAAGATGGTTTTTGCATTATATGTTTGTAAGCCACTCTTTCAGAAGGGGCTGGGATTTTGTGCTTTAAACATTTCTGTGTGTCTCTGCCTGGTTGTGGATTGACTGGCTGGATTTGAAAGCGATAGGATCTGGGGAATGTCTTGACCCAGGAGAGGAGGTGAGACAGCACAGGCTGACCTGTTCCTGGAGTGAAGGGGGAGGTGAAGCCCCTAGAGGTGAAGAGGCCTGGGCTGGTGCTATAAAACAATTGTCCCATCTCCTGCTGAGTGATTGAGAATCCAGACCCCCACTAATTAAAGGAAGAAGGTGTCAATGGTAGGGAGGCACCCAGAACTGGTTTGAGCAGGGGTCAGTACCCCCTGTAACACACAGACTTCAAAGCCATTGAGGGGTATAACCATGCGAGCTGAAGCCCCTGAACTTTGGAGAATGGCTTGATCAACTGTGAACAAGACTGAAGCTACTTCATGGTCAAGAGGACCTTTGCCAAGAAAGAAACAACTTAAGAGACTGATGAATAGGACTGCTCTTGATGTGTGATCTGGGGCTGGCCTGCAGTTTGCTGTTTCAACCAAGGAAAGGCTAAAGGGATTTTGCTATGTGCTGTGTCCCCCTGCTTGAAGGACTTTGCAGTGTGCTGTGTCCTGAAGTAACTGTCCCCAAGGGCCTGATGTGAGCTGGCTCCCTGTTCAGAAACACAGGAACATATTAGTTTCCAGAGAAGACTCTCGGAGACGCTGTGTGCATGTGCTCCGTCTAGCCTGAGACCTTCGTAAGTTGTGCCCTGTGATCTTGGGCACGTGGAGTTCCACACGAGACTCAGCAACGCAGTGTGCGTGTGCTTGGTGCAACCTGAGTCCTTCGAGAGGATCTTTCTGTGAACGTGTGCACCGGGAAGCCAAGTAAGTCTCAGCGACGCAGTGTGCGTGTGCTTAGTGCAACCTGAGACTTTTGCGTGGATTGGCCCATGATCGTTCACACCAGAAGGGCAAGTGTGTCTCAGCGACGCTGTGTGCGTGTGTCGTGTGCAGCCTGAGTCCAGGTCTGGTTATCGTGCACCCGGAATCCAGTGAGTCTCATTAACTCTGAGTGCGGGTGTAGTGTGCAGCCTGGGATCTTTCCATTGCATGGAAATTCAGAGAGATTGCATCGGAGACCCAAGTTGCTGGACGAAAAGAGGAGAGTGGGTTCGCGTAACGTATGTCGACTTCTGGAGCGGGGCGCGGACTTGGGGGAGACGCTCTCGGCCTCTTTCTCTGTCCTGCAGCGCGAGCCTCTGCTTCGGCTCGGATCGTGGCCCATGTGCCAAGGGAGTGGCAGCACCTGGGCCGGAGTGCGAAGCTGCATTTATTGCGTTATATCTTACCTGTGTGGGGGGGGGGGCAACCGTGGCCAGAGACTAACCACAATCCAGCACTAGTGGCGGAGAGACCGCCGGAGGCACTGTGAACGTTGCTGGAGTAAATTACGTATTGCATTAGTCCTGCATAACGGAGTGTCTGATGATTGTATGACGCATTGCCTGATATATGTGTTCCGCATTGCATTAGTTTCGCATAACGAAATGCCTGATAACTGTATTACACGTTGCATTGCTTTTTGTTAACAGACTATCTGAAGGGGACCGTACGCATTGCATTATGGGGGCATAACAGTTTACCACGTTGTTGCATTACGCACTGCACAACAGTAACAGAACAAATCGCCAGATAGCCGTATTACGATCCGCATTGTTCTTATGTTGTGAAATACCTGATTGTTGCATAATGAACTGCATATTAAGACAATAGGATTACATAGGATTGTTTAGTTTAGCTCAATGGTAATAGGCCAGGGGGAGCTTTACCCCGACGCATATGTTGGAGGTTTAGAACTGTGTGGTCGCATCGTATATCTTTTTATAAACATATACTTGTTTTGCTATGAAACTCGTGTGGAGTCTATTTGTGGCGTCATCATTGGGTTGCTGTGAGCGTAATTGCAAATACTTTACACATTTGCCTTGAAGACAAGCCTGGCTGCTCGTGCCAAGCTACCAAGGGGGTGGAGTGGGGGCTATCTGTAGAGGCAACCTGTCTTTACCTAACGTTGGGGGCTCGTGGGTTCCTGTTTGGCCTAAGGTACCTACCTCAGCCAACCAGGGAACTGGGGATTCTAACAGTTTACAATTTCCAACTTCTCTGAGTCAACACCCACAAATATTTATTGATCTTCCCAACCTTTCTACTTCTTAAAACTAATACCTTACTCTTTGAGGCGTTGATCTTCAAATAATGTATGGAGGTACACTGTTGTATAGACACCAGCCTATTACTCAAACACTGAGGAGTTAGGTCCAGAATCAACTTGTTTACATACCAGTTGCACAGCTAATGTATGCAAATGATTAGATAACTTTATCTGCTATTCAAAACGGACTACAGAGACAACTAAATAGGATTCATTTCAAGACTGCAATAATTTGATCAGTGTTAAGATAAATCACAGCCAAATGAAAATAATGCACTTTGAATGTTCTATGCCCAGGTACATTTTGATAATAGAAAAAGAATCAACAAGGTATCACACTACAACACGTGGGTGTTAAGCTGGACTCAAACATGAGCTGCCATACTCACGTTACAGAATCATCAATCAAAACATCTAACATTACGGGAGCTGGTAAACGCTCCTCTATAGAAATATAGGGAGGTGTATTAACACTGCAGTCAACATTGTGTCAGCTAATCTGATCCCCCAAATTTTATACAGAGCCATGGGCCTATAACAACAACAATACATAAGCTTGACTTGATTTGTCTGAGATGTACCCAGTGTACATTTAACTTAAGAGCATCAACTCCCCAGTCAATTAAGGCTCAAGCTAGGGTTTATTATAATTAACTGTTACTATTAACATCGGTTTTATTAACTACCTCTGTGATCGTTTCAATTCAGAAGAAAATGCATTACACGCCTCAATCAAAAAGGAATTGCACAATTTAACTGGACACTTACAATCTTTGGCTTACCAACAGCTAACTACACTACTGACTAACTGTAAGTTACGAATTGTTGAAGCACTTTTAAAGACGGGCAGGACAGAACACAAGTTCTTAATTAAAAAGTAGGTCAAGATAAGGCACATCATGTGGGGTCTAATATAATCATCTAAATAAAAGAACACCAAGGCCCTCATGTACAAAATCATTTTATGGTCAGCAAGGCTTCGAATCAGAAAATCAGAGCTTTTCTGATCTCAAAATGCATTGTTTTTATTCACTAAACCCAAATAGCGTTTCGGTAACTTGTTACTGAAATTAATGAATTGCTTATTGGGTTTAGAAATAAATACAGATTCGGTATTTGGAAGGGGCGTGTTAAGGGTGTCCCTTCTAGATACCGAATCTTTCAGCTATGTATCGCAAAACATTAATACTTAACCACCTCCTCAAAGGAAGTGGTAATTCATGTGAAATTGGGAAAGGGTACCCAGGGGACTCTTTCCCCTTCGTGAATGTTAACAAAAACATTTTTTATGAGCAGGCAGTGGTCCATGATACCACTGCCTGCTGCTAAAAATTGTTTGTGCCATTTTAATTTATTTTTCAAATGCATTCCATTTTCGTTTTAGGAAAACAGGCTGCATTCAAGAAATAAATTGCTTTATTTACAAAAAATCACAGGCATGGTGGTCTGCTGACCCCAGCAGGCCACCATGCCTGTGAATGTAGCCAATCGAAGTGAGTCACACTGTACGACCTACCTCAGATATATTAACGAGGTAGGTCAAATAGTGACCCCCTATGAATCAGTATTTTGAGAACCAACCTATTAATACATAGGTGGGTTCTCAAAATCCAAATTTGGATGCATTAGAAGTCGGTGCACTAATTGTAACCACTTCTAACAAATTATTTTGTACATTCCATTTAAGAAATCGCAAATTGTGATTCGTTATTTGTCACTATTTATGATTCCAATATTTGTACATGAGGGCCCAAGTATATACACACCACAAATATCAAGCTAAGACAATTGTATCTGGGCTTTACTACCAAAAAAGAAAGAAAGTAGTCCTTTTTGAAGTTGCGTATTCTGTACATTCAGCTATGCCAGTTTGAGGGTTCCTGGAACCTTACTGATAAGAAACAATTGTTGTGTCAGCTGTATCATTCATTCAACACATTGGTGCTTGTGTCCTAAACTACTCAAAATATGAAAGGAATATCCAAGGCCGATGTTTCAATTTAGGGGCATCAAACAATAAAAGAAGACACATACAATCATTGGTTGTACGATTACATTTTTAACAATGGCTAAATGGATTTTTAATAATAAAAACTCAGTTACATATTAATTTTTATTTACTTTATATTTGTATGTTTTATCACACTTTAAACAACTGTAACATGTCCATTTGAAGATAATTACATTTTACTAATACTTTTATTGTTAGAAACATTTCAGTAAAGAACAATAAAGAACAACCCACATCTTATTCCTCCCACTTGACATTTGTTCAGCCGCTACGGGGCCAGTTGGGTTAGAAAGTTATCCCAAAGCAATATGTTTATCTCTGTAAATGGGATCTTTGGCTTGGCCCACTTACTTCTACTTCCGGTTTGAACAAGCCATTCTTGAAATAACGCAATCAACAGGCGCGGTAGTGCGTTTCCTTTGTCCACTGATGAGGAGCTGTGGCTGCCTCTAGAAGCTTACGCCCTTCACAGTGTGAATGCTATGAAATCTTTGTGATCAGCCATTCAATCAGGAACATGCCCTATGCAGTTGCAGTACCATGGTGTGAATGAAAGCACACTAGACTAACACAAACCCACCTGTAAGCTGTGGGTGACTGGTATGATCAAGGCTGTCATTTTTCTTGGGTGAATATTTCAAGCACTGCTGATGAATCTAGCACCTGTAGTTAACAATATGTTTAATACTAACAGGTGTTAATATTAGAATACGTACTAGTACTATTTATTATTATTAGTAGTAGTAGTAATAGTTGCATTCTTTGAGTGATAATGCTGCACTGCACAAATACTGAGTGAGGCCAGTACTGTACAAGGCTCAGATGTACTATCGCCCAAAATAACGGACACTACACATGTACTTCGATAGCAGAAAAGGCCACTTTATTGGACGAGGTAACTCACATTACTTCAGGCAACTTAATTCCCTAGAACAATTTCACAATTTGGGCCAAAACCATTTTATTATCACTATGCTTAACCAACTGTACATTTTCAAAGCAAAACCAATGTTTACTTTTGCATTTCCATATTTTGTTTTCAAACCTTTTTCTTCACTTTTCTTTAACGACTTAGCAATAACGAGGGTTGGGTAAGATCCGCTCCAAATTTACCCTCCCCCATCTTGCCTACACAACTATACGCGCCTGAGTGAGTACCTGTCCAACTGTGGCGAGACACACCTCCCCAATCCAACCCTCATGATCCCTTCATGTAACTATACATATTTTTATTTTATTTTTTTGGGTGGGAGGGTGGGAGAAAACAAACGTCCCCCACCTAACTGCTTCCTAAACGCGCTGCGCCACTCTAGGCTCGCGCCCCTGCCTCCTTATTCAACCTACGCCTCGCGCGCGCTAACGCCTACGCCGCCTACGTCACCCTTCGTCCGTATTATTCGGGCAAATGACCCCGGGGGGAGACCGCTCCGCTCTGCTCCCCCCGAGGCCCCCATCGCCCAAAATAACGGACACTACACATGTACTTCGATAACAGAAAAGGCCACTTTATTGGACGAGGTAACTCACATTACTTCAGGCAACTTAATTCCCTAGAACAATTTCACAATTTGGGCCAAAACCATTTTATTATCACTATGCTTAACCAACTGTACATTTTCAAAGCAAAACCAATGTTTACTTTTGCATTTCCATATTTTGTTTTCAAACCTTTTTCTTCACTTTTCTTTAACGACTTAGCAATAACGAGGGTTGGGTAAGATCCGCTCCAAATTTACCCTCCCCCATCTTGCCACCCCAGGAAAACCAAAGAGTTTTCCTGGACCCCACCTTCCCAGGAAAACAGACCCCACTTTTTTTTTTTTAAACATTTCCCCATAAATCCACTGCTAACTCCGTGGCCAAACAATCCCTTACTTCAAGTAAATAATACGCGAGGCCCAATTGTCATAGGTGTACCCCGTCCGAACGAAACAAATGGCCATCCTTGCCTATAATGTCTGAGTGGCCAACATACTTTATGTCCATAGCACTGCAGAATGTTTTCATTGCACGATTCACCTTTTTCCGGGCTTTGTCCACTGCACCCTCGTTTCTTGCATTCCTCTAATGCCGCCTGTAAATAAACTCAGTCCATGCAATTCTTGTACCAAGCCAATTGTTCTTCAAAACAGTTAAATCGAGCTGCATACGCTTTATTTATGACAACCCAGAGAGCGATACAAGGTCATTTTCCCCAAGGTGCAATATTAAGAACGCTGGAGACCCTCTAACACATTTCATGCGTGTAAGAGTAGGAAACAATTCATCCCACCTCATGCCTCCGCGTCCTTTCCATACCAGCTCGTGCCCCCTGCTGGGTATTCCAAGGTTCCTGCCGTAAAGCTGTTGTTCCGCAAATATAGCAGCCCATTTTATAAAGGAGTGGCCTACCAACCACACTTGCTGCTTGCCTGACAGGCCTCGAACATCACCTATATGGAAAAACATAATGAGCAAACAGCCTACACATGCACATCATTTACGAACATAACTGGTGCAGCAACTTGATCTCTACCTGCCTATACGTTTGATGACTTCCCAACCCAATCCCAAACGGGCTGCTTCAGTTGCCGCCCCTATTCGAAACGAATGTGTCCCATACTGCCCGGGATTTTCCCCTACCCACAAAAGTGCCTTCCTCAACACAGCCAATACCTGTGACGCCGACAATCTCTTCCCCGTCAAGTGTATGAAAATAAAACCCTTTCTCACCTGTACACAGGTTTGGAAAACTACCCATTCCTGTACTGGGCAACAATTACTGCTGCCACTGCCATGAAGGAAAATCCACACTCCCTTCCCCAACTGGTCGGTTTTTGATTTCCATAGCCAAATTCTCACTCGATCACCCTCATAGACCACTTCATCCCACCTCAAACCTCCCTGACCTTTCAAACCCAACAATTCGGATACACAGAAAGCCCCAAAAAAGAGCCATATCATACAAATGCGGAATAAAGCCACTTCTTGTTGGCTATAACAACATGCTGGGAGTGCCATCAAAATCTTTTTCAACAACAAAAATGTAATAGGGGCTCGGCCACTCCTTACTCCCACTGACAACCTCCCCAACCCCTTTAACATGCGCTTGACTAAAATACCGGCCACTGGGTCAAAACCCCAATATAACTGGCCAAAAAACGAAATGCCTGCTAACTTTCCCCCAATGGTGGATGGAGACAAACCTTTGTCCACTAAATCCAACACTACAGATACATTCACCTCATGTAACTGATTACTAGAAACCAACCGTACATAACTGGCAAAATCCGCCCATGCTCTTCTGTATGCGTTCCTTGTGGATGGTGCCACTGAGCTTTCAATCAGCTGAACTATTCTCCCACGCCTAGCTCCCAAATCCTGTCCGGAATAGGCGTTTTGCTGTCTGCTGCTCCCGGCGCCAATGTTCGAAAACGCTGCCAATCGAACCGGGACAATGCATCAGCAATCACATTATTTGTACCAGGTATATATTTTGCCCTAAACACTATATTTTGCCTTAGGCAAAGCAACATGAATGCACGCAGTAACGTCAACACTCGCACATCCCTGGCCTTTTGGTAGTTGATGAGATTAACCACTGCCATGTTATCTACATTAAAAAGGACAGACCGATTCCGAAACTCCTGCCCCCAAAGTGTTAAGGCCACCAGTAAAGGGAAAAACTCCAAGAAAGTGATACTTCTTCCTTCACTCAACCACTGCGCGGGCCAAGGTTCTGAACACCAACGCCCATCCCAAAAAATGCCAAAACCTTTCGATCCAGCCGCATCCGAATAGCTCTGAATCTGCCACTGGTATTGATCATCAATGAAATGCAGGGGGACACCATTGAAGTCATCCAAAAATGACAGCCAAATCTGTAAATCCTTTTTAACCAATCTGGACAACCTCACTCTATGGTGGGGCAGCCATGCGCCCGACAAAGCCATACCTAGAGCCCTAGAAAAAGTCCTGCCCGCCCGCACCACTCTACAAGCGAAGTTCAGGTATCCTAGCAACCTCTGGATTTGCCGGAGCTCGAGCTTATTATGCTCTAGGGCACTGGCCACGCAAGCGCGTATCTCACCCAACTTATCCGCTGGCAATCTAGCCATCATGTCCATTGTGTCAATCTCTATGCCCAAAAAAGTAAGCCTGGTCACTGGCCCTACGGTCTTTTCCTGTGCTAAGGGCACTCCAAAATGATCCGCCATACTCTGAAATCTGTCTAGTGTTTGCTGACATTCCTGCGTACCAGCACGTCCCATAAACAAAAAATCGTCTAAATAATGACATGCCACACCTCTTACCCCACTTGAAGAAAGTACCCAATGCAGAAAAGTACTAAACTGTTCAAAAAGTGCACACGACACCGCACATCCCATAGGGAGTACTTTGTCCACATAATAGCATCCATCAAAACACATCCCAAATAGCTCAAAATCTGTTGGATGGATTGGCAAAAGTCTGAAAGCGGACTTAATGTCACACTTTGCTAGTTCTGTCCTTTCCCCCAGGGAATGAATCATGTGTAATGCCTCGTCAACCGACGTGTATGAGACCGCAGTATCCTGTGTCGCAATGTAATCATTGATAGATTGTCCTTCTGGCCAGGATAAGTGCTGTATCATACGATATTCCCCTTTTGCCTTCTTGGGAATGATACCTAAAGGTGAAACAATGAGGTTCTCCAAAGGACAGCATTCAAACGGGCCCGCTACTCTGCCCAACTCCACTTCCTCTGCCAACTTCTGACCCAAAATGTCATGAAACTCTTCTGCTGATCTTAAGTTATCTGCCCAACGCCGACTACGTGGCCCTTGGTAGCTGATCTTAAAGCCTTCCAAAAAACCCCAATAAAGTTTTGCAGCCGCCCTTCGATCTGGATATTCATTTAACCATGGCACTAAATGTTCCAAACTAATTGGGGTATGCGCCTTTCGGAACCAATGGGACAATTGCCCCCCTACCTCTAGGCTGCCCTCTCTGTCCCCCGGAGCCCACCGCCGTACTGAAACACTGGGCGACTGTATGTTTTCCCCCACATTGTGAACATTTGTGGCGAAACCTGCACAGTTGCCTGGAACAAAAGCCTCTATTAAAGTTCCAACAAGCCCCGAACCCTGCTGCCTGCCCTCTACCGACCATTCCCGCCCCTTGAAGGGCGGGACGCCCAAGAAAAGGCCGATAAGCCTCCGGTAACCCACTTGCAGTATGTGTCATTGCGGGAGGATTAGCAGATGACATCCATTGGAGCCATAATTCCGAATCTATTTCACCCCAAGGTTTATCCACACAAACGCTCATCCGGGCTCTAAACTCCTCATCATAATTCAACCATGAGTATCCTCCAAAATTCATCTGCGCTTTACGCACTATGTCCATATATTTTAACAACGATGCCGCCCTCTCAGGATAACGCTCCACATAAATGCTTGCAAAAATAAGGAACGCTGATGTCCAATTATCCACATTACGTGGTACTCTGGGACGCCTGGACAACTCCAATTCCTCCTCCTTAGATCCTTCCGGGGCCTGCACTTCCCTATGCAATAGGCGAAATACATCCACAAAATCGTGGTTCCATATTTTTTGTTTTGTCTTACCAGCTAAATGAGACCCAAGGGGCATCGCTAAACCCATATAAGGAAGCCGCGTCTGCTTAGCCACACTTACTTCTTTCCCTGCGGCACCCAAGCTCTCTTCGTTCTTTTTCCCCCACCCCGGGACTCCCTGAGAGACCCCCACTACACCTTCACATGGACACGCCCTATTGGGAACGCCTTCCTGTCGTGACATTTCCATATTCTCCTGTCCTCCTACCCCCTCCACCCCCAAATCCGGCTGAGCCCTTTTCCCCCCCCAAACATCCCACCATTTCACCCTACCTTTAGGCAGCTGTGCCTCTCTATCCCGCAGATCCGCTGGCATACTATGGTGATGAGTCTTCTTTCGCTGTTTCTCCGTCGCCTGCAAATCTGCTCTAGACTGCTGCAACGAGGAAACAGAACATGTTGCCCCCCCCTTGTCCCCCCCGTGCCCTTTTTGATCCAAATCCATCCTGGGCCATGTCTTTGACCGCATAGTCCACCAATGAACCCATATCTCCTATACTCCTAAATTCCTCCCTATCTTCTTCCCTCTCATTTTGCTCAACTTGTGCACTACCACTAGGGCGCGCACCATCCCCAACCCCACCATCATAACATCTCCAGTCAACAGGCGGCCCCCGCTCTAAGGGACAACTGCCAACGCCAAAGTCCGCAATTGACCCGCTCCTCATGTCAACATGCTTACCGGAAGCCAATCTAGCTCCCTTCGCCGATGCCAACTGCACCCTCGACGCAGCCGTAGGCCTGGTTCTTCCACTAAACGACGTCTCCTCCGATCTGGATTGCCCCCAGACAGCTGTGCGAAATCTCAACATTGGATGATCTTCCACAGCTGCCTCCCGCGTCTTTTGCACCGGCATCTGTGAATGCGGCACCCACACCCATTGACCGTCATCCGAAACCTCCCCAACTTTATCCTTGCCTTGTAATATACCCGGCCTCTGCCGTGCCTTAGGAAAAATATACTGCATGTCATAACGGCTCATGTGGTCCTGGCCCTTTTGGCGCACTGCCAAAACCGGCGAGTCACCAACCTGGCTAAATGATTCACCATCTTCATCGATATCGCCCTCAACGCCATCCTCCTCCAGCTCTAAGGCCACTCCATCTAGTGGGTCCCTTACAACCTGGCGGTCAACCTCCATAACCGGGCACTCTGCCGGATTGTGGCCTGCTGCCTGCCCACGCCAGGCTATCACTACCGGCTCCCTTGTCTCTTCAAAAACACTCTGCCGGCCCGTAACGCCCCCTGTCCCATCGTGCTCCTCATCCTCCTCGCTGTCAGATGTATAAGCCACCAGACCCACACAATCCCCTGGTCCTAGTATCGGGGGAGCCGGCTGGCACTCCACATATGCTTGCTGGACCAAACGGGGGGGGGGCCCGCTCGGTCAGTGTTTCCACCCCCCCAAAAGCCCTCCGTCCTTGCTCCTCCCCGAACTGTGCAGCCCTCGTGACGGCCCCTGCCCACTGCCTTGTGCCAACACACCTGTCATGCCTGGAAGAAGTCCTGCCCGTTGCAGACTTAGCTCTAGGCAGTGCCCGCCCCCTCCCTATGGCGCTGGGGGGCCTCTCCACAGCTGCTACATAAGGGGCCTCCGAACGCACACTCAAACTTCTCGGACGCCTGCCCCTCCTCCCGCCCATTGCCGCAGGTCGCCTCCCAGCTGACCTGCCCACCCTGGCGAACTGGCTCACCTAAACATGCAGCCACCGCCGACTTCACCCCCAATGACGCCTTCCGTGGTGTTCCCCTCGGCGCTGTCGACGCAGTGCTCCCAGTGGCCGGGGCTGCACTTGACAGCCAGTCCTCCTTCACTGCCTCACGCAGCATCTGGAGCGCTGCCTTTAAATCCTCCTCAGACACCATGGGAAATTATGAAGGAAAAAAACGGCAAAAACGGGAGCTCTTCTCTGACTAACACCTAAGAAAACAAACGTCCCCCACCTAACTGCTTCCTAAACGCGCTGCGCCACTCTAGGCTCGCGCCCCTGCCTCCTTATTCAACCTACGCCTCGCGTGCGCTAACGCCTACGCCGCCTACGTCACCCTTCGTCCGTATTATTCGGGCGAATGACCCCGGGGGGAGACCGCTCCGCTCTGCTCCCCCCGAGGCCCCCAATATACCGAATACAAAAAGTGTTTGCAAATTGCACATCCACTTTTTGTGGTGACAGAAGAACCTGCATATTGAATTATAATTAAGCAGGTTGCAATTTGTGACCCCCAACTATTGGCTACAATCAAACGGTTGGTGGCAAGCAAGGGGTTGAGGACCACCATCACCGTGGTTTCTTTTCCAAATAAAAAACATTTTTTTAATGCAGCCCGTGGTCCCTATAGGAACCAGTGCTGCTTTGAAATTGTAGAAAAAATAGAAGTGTTCCATTTGAAAGAAAACATCTGGGAGAGCAGGCAGGACCACTGATTACTCCCCATGAATAATGTCACTATCATGCCTAAGGGAAATCAGTTACCATCGCCCTTGAAGTGTCAGCAACTCTACATTAGTTTGTGATTATAATTGCGGTGGCAAACCATTGTCACATTGTATACCAAATGCAACGTGAAGGAGTGCCCCTTTAACACCCCTGCCAAATAGAGATTCCGTAATGGTTGCAAATCCTATTTTACAAGACATAAACCTTTGCAGACTTGTAAATCGAATTTTGAATGACACAAAAAGCTATTTTGCAGTCTCAAAATGAATGATTTTGCAAACAGCAGGGTTTGTGATTGCAAAATCCTTTAGTAGATGTTGCCTTGGACTATCATAAAGAAAATATCAAATTACATAAACATCATGTTCTAAATCGTAAACAAAAATATAATCCCATTAGAATTCATCATTGAAATCTACAACCAATGGAATCAACAATTTGTAAGTAATTATTAGGGTACAATATTTCTGTCAAACAGTGTTTCTGCCAACAGTTTTCTAACACATAACCAGGTAACCATTTTAGAATTATATTATGCCAGGAAAGTAGTTTAGTACTTGTGTGGCATTGAACCTTTCAGGTTCTCCAGTTGTCCCATTTCTGCAGGGCACCAAAATCTTTGCGGAATATTTTGATGAAGACATGCAAAAAATAAATAGTAAGATCTACGCAAATACCAAAGGATTCCACATGCTGACTCATTTGAGTAGCATGGAAAAGAGATGGAAAGTCCTCACAAAAAATTGAAATAGAAGGGTAAAGTAAGAAAAAGTGACTGACAGAGAACCAAGGATCTCAAGCACACTGTTTGGTAGACTGTGCTACCACGTATGTAAGTGCTCATACTCTGATCTCCTCTGCAGATACCAGGCGTTGCATCTACTAAAGAGCTACAGTTGGTGATGCTGTGATAGTGTAAATGTATCAGAAAGCGCCTGGAAGTCAGAGCGGTGAGGAAGGCGACTGGTGTACCTCTAAGCAATATAATCATTTAAGTTATTGTTAACTGGATTTGTGTAGGATGTGAGTGGGCTAAACTAGTTACATTGACAGTTGAGGAAACTAAGACTGAGATTAAAGAGCTCTGACTGGTGACGCTCCAGGGTTGACGCCGTCATTTCACGGGGACTATGCAGACATCCTAGCTTCCCATTTGGAGACACAGTATGAGGAGGCCTGGGAGAGAGGGGTTCTGCCTGACTAACTCAGGGATGCCGTCTTAGAGATATTGCTTGAACCAGATTGGCCCCCTTAAAAATTTTTCTTCTATAGGCCATTATCCCTTTTCAATGTAGAATTTAAACTGTTGGTAAAAATTATTGCTAATTGGCTTTACCCAATCTTGAGAGGTCTTGTCTCACTGCAACAGTCGAGATATATCCCAGACAGGTTCAGTGGATAATTAGAGAACATCGACTAGACCCTGAGCTTGCAGTAGTGGCTGTTCTGCTGGATGTTATGCTGGATTCTCAAAAAGCATTGAACTCTCTTATCTGGCAATACTTTTTCACCACCTTCCACAGAATGGGATCAGGAGCAGGGATGAGAGTTGTATAGCTCTTTTGTATAATGACCCTTAAGCACGAATAAGGGGGAATAGGCTTCTCTCTGCGAATATATTGATTAAGAGGGGCACAAAGCAGGACTGCTCCCTGTCTCATTGTTCTTACACAGGCCACAAAGCCACTCATCAGTATGCTTTGAGAAAAACATGCACACATAGGGGTTAATATATTAGGTGAACCCTATATACTATCAATGTATACCAATGATGTTATATTACGTTACAAATACAACCAGAAACATAACTTCAATTCTGCAAGAATTTGCTAAATTTGGACAATGTGCAGGTCTAAAAATAAATTGGAAAAAACAAACGTTGCCACTAGTATAAGATGGATGACCCTTTGCAGTGGCGTGAGGAGCCTATCAGATATCTGAGAATCATGGTTCATAGAGGCCCCAATTTAATATAGTGACTTATAACTAAATTAAAGGGGACAATCAGAGGCATACAAATTTTAACATGTTTTAAAGGGAGGGCAAAGGCACTTTAGCACTTGTTAGCAGGGGTAGAATGCACAGTCATATGTCCAAGAGAAATGTGTCCAGCAAGCAGAAGGAAAAAATATAGATTGATCCTGCAGACAGGGCAAATTTCCAACAACTATAAAGCAATGGGATAGGCAAGAAGCCCATTCTCTAGAAAAGCACGAGGCCAGTGGGAGAGAGATGTAGCCAACACCCTATCTGGTGAGCAATGGAGGTATTGTATATTAACACTCTACTTTAACTGCAAGCACGGATTAGTTCATCTCAAGTTTCTGCATAGAGCATACTACACAATGATGAGTCTTAGATCGATGGGCCTCGATGTTGCCTCGGGTGGATGCAATTAAGGCAGTCAAGGGTAGGACTGTCTTGGCATGGCTACCTATTGGGAGAAGGTGACGCAAGAACTTACCAAATTGATGGCCGGAGAGATACCATGCATTCGCTTTTTTAGTGCTATCATTGGCTTATGTTAAAAATACACCTAAGGGAGTTAGGCGATTTGGTGGTGATGGCCCTCTTGCTATCCAAAAGAAGATTGGCACTACATGGGGTGGGGGGAGTGTAAATTACCCCTGATTGAGGATTGGATTTAAGATATGATCTATTTTAATGAACATTTGGAAATATATACCAACACACTTCTACACAAATCCCATCCATGGGACATATGGGTCTCCATTTGAGCTTATCTGGGTAAAAGAGGAAATGAGGCAGGCGCGAATGGCAGAACTGTGGGAAGCAATGAACCATAAAAGGATGGCAAGCAGACCAACTCCCTCTCGTTTTAACCTCAGTTGTGAATTCAAGGACTGAGTGGCTATGTTTGTAGTGGATTGCTGCGATATGTATTAGGACTGCTCTCACAGCAATTGTTTTCATAAGTGTCTAAAATGTGTATTGTACATGTGCGATATGCAGAACATTCTGGATTATACGCTTCTTTAATATGCTGGAAACTATATAAATCAAGAAATGCACTGCTTGGTACTGTTGTTGAACATAATTGATAAAATCCAAGAACTGCAAAGTTGAACAATTTCATAGGAGTGGCCAGTGCAGGTAAGAGCGGTGGGGCAGTTGAGTGGGGGTGGAGGGAAACTCAACAGATGACAACAAGGGGAAATTAAATAAATAAATAATGTTCCCTCTTCGTCTATCAAATTCCTCCCCACCGCTCCTACCTTCACGGGCTGCTCCTGCAATTTGACTAAAATTCATCTGCAGGCTAACTTTTTTGCCTAAACAAAGGTATAGAAACATGTTCTAACTTTCCAAAGATTGCAGTGCTTTTTAAAGCAACATTAGTAAGTTTGCAGAGGGATATATTTGTTAGTTTGCACACCCTTGTGTGTTTTTTTTGTTGCAATGCATGTAATAATCTTTAATATAAATTACCAAAACCTCATTGGCTCTTGCTTTAAGAAGCACAGAATTGGCTTTATGGGCAGCAAAATAGGCTGTAAGTATATTGGATGCGTAAATATTTTGATCAGAATAAACAATAACATTTAGAATGATCATACCGATACAATGGACATGAAACCTTCGAGATGCCAGATTCTCAGGAGAAGAACTTTTTGTGCCTTTTTCTTTGTTTACAAATAGTTTGTTTCAGCACATTTAAATGAATAGCGTATCAAGGCACACCTGGCGCCTGAGATTGTATTCATATGTTCACTGGAGCTGAAAGATCAGGACTGTTATATATACCTACATTCTTCTTAGAAACAGTGCATTTTTCTGCTATCAGTGGCACCCAGCCGGAACAATTAAAGTTTACAGTCATTGAAAATAAGGTTTTTCAGAGGTTCCTCTTTCAGATATTGTTTCCCGTGATGTTGAATCATGTACAATTGTAGTGAAAAGGACAGTAGGTTGTGGCAATTCACTAACTAGTCCGGGAAATATTTCAGTCTAAAGAACAGGCCTTTTTGTGAGTGAGAGAGTTACTTTATTTACTAAGTTTCATATATATATTTTAAAAAGTCAATAATCCAGTATGACTTAAAAGGTTGAAAGTGGGGCTTAACCAATCAACGGTAAAATTACTTGTAAAAAGTTTATTTTTTATGGGATTTTTCATGTCTCAGATTTGGGCTAGGAAAACATCTATTACCGTCTCACTCTGGTTAAATGGTCTGTACAATAGAGCTCACCAGCCTTCTAGTTGATAGCGAAGTCTAAACATCTATGAACATTTAAACATCAAATATAGGGAAAGTATAGTTATTTCAAACATATTCGACCTTTTAGTGGGGATCAGACTACTTAGGTAAAAACTGCTAATTTGAGCTTCATTTAAATGGAAAACATTGTAAATGATGTTGTGTAGATCCAAAAATTCGGCAGCAAGTAAAGTAATATAAACAGGACTAAGCATAGGAAATGGAACATTCTCTGCTCATTTTGTTCCCACTTACGTGCAGATATTGTTCCGGAGACGACAGTCAAGGTAGTGTCGTAGGTGCAACACTGCTGAGAATTAGACAACCAGTGGTAAACTGTAGAAATCTTGCAAAAATAATTATGTTTTATTAAAAGGGTTGTATTCAGGTTGATTCAATATGGCATGATTCAACGGTTTGTGACAGTTACTGCAGTCACACGCCTTCGATCAGTTACTCACACCTCAAAGGAGATTAAAACAGACTCGATAAGGGAAAGGTATTTCTTTCTACTGTGTGAAAGTTGTCGATGACCCTGGGGAAGTAGACAAAGGTCAGGAGGATCGCAGTATGCTCCCTCCAAAGATTTCCCAAATGAAAAACCTTTTTAAAGGTAAACTGGTTCCTTTAAGGTAAGCTTGCTGCTTTAAAAAAAAAGTGTCCTGTTTCAGAGTGCAAAAGCAAGAATGGTGGTCTACTATTCCCTGTAGCCCACCGTGATGGTGTTTACTAGCCAATCGCAAGGGTTATCACATAGCAACCTTGAGTTTTTATTTTTAGGAATGTAAGATATGATCTGAAGTGTCCATGAGGGAAGTTATATATAGGGAAGACAGAAAAAAAATTAAAATCCATATCACGGAACACAAAAGCAACATCCGAAACAAAAACAAAAACTTAAGTGTTGCCATACATTGGCTTGAAGCGGAGTCACAATGAGGCTAAATTAAGTTTCATGATTTTGGAGGTTTTAATGATCAAATCAGACCTGGACACACAGAAAAAACTTTCCCAGACAGCCTTCCGAGATGAATGATGGATTGGAATATACTTGCTTTTTATAATTATCTTTCATACATGTTTAATCATTATTGTAATGTACATTTGCAGCATGTAACTTTGAGTCACCACCACACAGTCTCCTGGTATGGTATGAATACTAGCTCATTGAATGCGTCTTACATAGAGTTTTGTTATTGTTATTTGTAATTATGTTCAAGCACTTTTGCCATCAATCTTAGCACCACAGAGTATCCCCCATGAGTCACTGTTTTGCCGGGTCATTAAAATGCTTAATATGCTTACTGGTTTAGTATAATTTATTGGGGCGTGTAGCATTAATGGTGAGACACATAGTATTGATGTTCCCTCACTCAGGACCTTTAAATATGTGCATGCTTACGTAATGCATTCAGCTTCATCAGTGGATGTAGGTGGCAGTCAGCAGCATGGTTGCTTTTGGGCAAGACGTTATAGAAACCGGAGCGTTCTCCATTGTTCGTTTGTAGACTTGTAAGTGAAAGGGTATTTTTGTTTAACTTTTGGATATGCTTACTGGCACTTAAGGATGTAATGCTCTTTCAGGCATGTACCATAATATCAGAAATGTTTCACATGTTAATCAGTAAATCGCACCGCATGGATTGTGTATCGCTGGTTATAGCATGCTCATGGTATCCCATCAGATCTATGTACGCTAGTATTGTGGTGGCTGTATCACAACGGAGGGTGATTGAGAGAGCAGCTATTTCACATGTACGGACATGCTTTTTTAACACAACAGGAGCATTTTAAAGACCATTGTCTCCTCAAATGTACATCAAACTATGTCTCGTATTGATTATATCCTAGTTTCTAAATCTTTACTACCTACTATTCAATCATCAGAAATTGGTTCCATTTTTATTTACCACCATGCTCCTGGTTTATCTTCCTTTGATATGTCCTTTATCACTACTTTAATAATACTTTATTATCAGACCAAACATTTGTTTCAGAAGCGTCCTCTTTTATTAATGAATTTTTCAAATCAACCAATCTCAAGATACATCTATACATAATAACTGGGATGCTTTTAAAGCTTCATTCACAGCCTTTACAATAGCCTACACTGCCAGAAAGAAAAAAGCATTGAATGCTAAATATCTCTCAACCCTCCAACATATAAAAACTCTTGAACACACCTACTTCACCTCTAAGTCTTCCTTGAGTTTACAAAAACTGATTACAGCTAAATCTGCCTTGAAAAAAATTGCTACAATTGAAGCTTGTACTGTCCTTCTTAAAATTAAGTCCAAATATCATGGGGGCCAAAACAAGGCAGGTAAAATGTTAGCCAATTATTTAAAAATAAAATCAGAGAGGAAAACTATTGTCCCCATTCGTTGTGAGCACAGTAATAAGATGTTGTCCTCAGACTCTAAGATTATTAAGGTCTTTCAGTCTTAATATGAACAATTATATACAGAGGAGACAGATTCCTCTTGAGAGGATATTGAATATTTTTTTCAGGGACTCCCTAATCTTCCCTCCATTCCTGACAACTTTACTTCTCTAGAAAAGGATATTTCCCTTCTGGAAATATCTGATGCTCTTAAGTCTCTAAAATAAGCCAAGGCTCCTGGTCCTGATGGCTTCTCCGTTGAGCTTATTTGATTTTTTTCCTCAATTTTTGTCCCTAAATTACTTGAATTTTTTATGTCATTTTTGTCGAACTCTAAGGCTAGTGGTTCTTTTTTAAAAACCCTCATTGCTATTATCCCCAAGCCTGATAAAGACCCTACCCTATGCAAAAATGACCGACCCATTTTGTTAATTAATTACGATTTTAAAGCTTTTGCGAAACTTTTTGCATCCCGTTTGGAGGACATCATCCCCCTTCTGATTAAACCTGACCAATCAGGCTTCATTAAGGGCAGGCTTGCATCTGATAATTCCAGAATGTTCTCTAATATTCTTATCCTTGGAAAAAAATATTCTTCTCCCTTAGCAGCCTTGTCGCTTGATGCTGAAAAAGCATTTGATCGTATAAATTGGCATTTTATGTTTTCTAACCTTCGCTGGTTTGGATTTGGTCCCAAGTTTATCTCTTTAATTAAACTATTATATACTGAACCACATGCCTGTGTGTTTGTTAATGGTAATATCTCCCGCTTTTATAAACTTTATAGAGGCACTAGACAAAGCTATCATCTTTCTCTTATACTTTTCCTCCTATGTCTAGAACCTTTTCTCGAACGGATCAGATGCAATCCTGATATAACTGGATTTAAAGTTAACTCTCATGAAATCAAACTTTGTGCTTATGCAGATGATATTCTAATTTATCTGTCTAATCCTTCCACTTCCCTGGATCCTCTTTTTACAAGAGATTACTTTGTTTTCCAGTGTCTCTAGTTACAAGTAACATTTTTCTAAAACCGAGATCCTACCATTAAATTCCTCTTGTTTCCATTATATGTTTCATAAAACGAACTTTATGTGGTGTCCCCAAAAGATTAAATATCTAAGAATCTGGCCCTATTCCACTATATCTGAAATACTTGTTCATAATTAACCCTGGGCGTAGTTCGCGTAGTAGCGCTACTCGTAGCTACGCGAAATGCACTTCGCACTATGCGAGATACGCGTAGCACTACGCGAACTGCGTAGCACGCTGTTCGCGATGATTGCACAGTGCTGGATGCTTGTCCGCACTGTGCAATCATTGCAAACGGCATTTTGCACAGTGCAAGCGGTCGTTTTCTGCCGCTCGAGTAGATTTTTACTCGAGCGGCAGCATTCTCACCGCAGACTGGAAGTTTCTCGTCGCGAGCGGTCGCGAACAAACGCGACCACTCGCAATGAGAATCCTGACCTCCCCGCATTGAGAATCTCACCTGGAGGTTTATTTTCCACGCTCATGATCAGCAACTTGATGTTGCTGATCGCGAATGAGGAACAAGTCTCGCCGGGATGTCATTTTGCTCGCTCACGGTCGCCAACTTGACATTGAGGACCGCGAGCGAGCAAAAAATGCCAACTACGCTACGTGATTTTGCACTGTGCTACGTGCAATTCGCTTAGCACGAAGTAGCACAAACTACGCAAACTTTGTGAGCGTAGCGTAGTTGTCCACCCAGGGTTATTCATAATTCCACTGCCCTAAAGCTTAAACTCCCAAAATTACAATCTTCCTGGCCTCCCCTATTTTTAGCCTGGTGGGGTAGAGTAGATACTATTAAAATGATGATCGTCCCTCATGTCCTTTTTATACTTTCTATGTTACCCTTTAGAATTCCTAATTATTATTTTTCCCAAATAAATTCCATCCGTACTAGGTTTCTTTGGAATACCAAGCTTGCTCGCTTTGCCTTATTGACGCTAATTATACCAAAAACTGAAGGTGGTGTTCGATTTCCTGACTTCAAGTTATATCATACTGCATTTTTAATTCGCCAATTTTATGCTAAATCTAAAGATTACCATGATTCTTCCATAACAAATTAGATTGTTTTTAAGCATTCTTTCTTACATAAATTCTCTTTTCGAAATGTTATTTCTATGTCCAATTGTACATTTATATCTAAAAACCCTATTCAAAAATACACACACTATTTATTACACACACTTTTTAACCAAGGATCAGATCCTTGTCAATCCTTCCTCGCATCATCTAATTGGTACAATACGTTTATTAAGTTTTGCCACTAATCATTTTATTTCAAACATTGAAAGGAAAAGGGTACTTTTTATGTGTATCATTTGATTTCCCAAAATTCTACTTTATGCTTTCCACAATTACAGAAGTATGACCTTCCTGATTCTTGCCTCCAACAATATAATCAATTAACTTCTGTGCTTCAGTCTTATATATTAAACAACAACTTTATACCTGAAGTTACACCATTTATTCCTGTGATACCATTGTACAATGTTCCTAAGACTCCATCTCTAAAGCTTTCTTTATATATACATTTCTTTCTCCCCCTGCCACTAAATCCTCTATTGAATTTTTATGGGAGAAAGATTCATCCCAATCATTATCCATCCAGCAATGGGACCTATTGTGGAGTAAACTATTTAAAGCATCTCAAGCTGCCAATATCACACAATCTTTATTTTTTTATATATAATAGAGTTGTTATTGCTCCTTTTTTTTCTTCACAAAATTGACCCATCTATTTCTTCCTCCTGCTGGTCATGTCTTTCCTCTGATGGTACTTCGACACACTTACTTTATTATTGTCCTAATGATATTGAATTTTGGAAAAACATTTGGGCAAAATGTTGATTGATTATCTCATGTACTATTCCACTTTCTATCCAAAATGTTTTATTTGGTAATTTATCTGCTGATTTCGAAAATCTCTCCTCTAAACCTGTCTTACTTGACCTGTTTATTGCTCTTGCTTTCCAAGTTATTTTATCATGTTGGAAAGACAACTCTAAGTTATCTATTATAGTTTGGTGAAACTTTATTTGTGATGATCATAGAATATCAACTGTTTCATCTTCTTCTCTATCTCAAAAAATTAAATCTGACTTGCTTTGGCTTCCTTTTACCACTTTCTTATCTTCACACTCATCTCCTCCCTAATAACTCTAACTAATAGTTTTCTACCCCTTCTTCCGTTTGTTTTTTCTCTTTTTTTCTCCTTTCTCGTTTTCCCCTTCTATCCCTTTTGTAAATAAAAAACTTCTTTCAATGCATAAATAACCTTTCCTGTTTACTTTGTTCATCATTATACCTATATTTTTTTTATTTCTATGTTTGTTTCTATGGAATCACTTAATAACATTATACTCTGTTAAATAAGGTATATTTTGCTTATTTTCTGTATTGTTTCCGATCTTTTATCTTTAATAAAAAGTACTTCATTTTTTTTTAAAAACATCGGCTCACAGGTATCAATGCACGTGGCTAAAACACACTTTTTTAAATTGGACTATTTAGGTGCTGACATTTACAGACATTCATATCACTTTGGGCCATATGTAGGTAGAACCGAATTTGCGATTCTGAAATTGCGTTTTTAGTGAATCGCAATTTCAGAATTGCAAATTCCGATGTAGGTATAATTTCGCTCTAATTTAGCGATTCCCTAAAAATCGCAGAATATTTTTGCGATTACCCAAATTGCGATTCCTTAATTGCGAAATCGCAAAGAAGGAATCGCAAAAACGGGAATCTGCAATTGAGGTGCAGAATGATGACATCACACCCAGGAAGTGTGACTGCCCATGCTACACCTGATTGCCTGCAGCTGTGAGTGAGCCAGTAGCTGTGTCAGAGCCTGTGTGGAGAGGAGAACAGTTTTGCACAGCTTTTGGAAACCAGCCAAATGGAGTCCCAGGGGCCTGAGAAGCAGCATGATGAACCAGCAAAGAAGAGGAAACATAAATTCAGTGACAGGGAGCTGGAGGTCCTCACACAGGAGGTTGTCACCAGCCATGATCTCCTTTTTGGGAAGAGTTCCCTACGAGTTCCAGAGGCCAGAAAGTGCAAGATATGGAGTGACATCCAAGAGAAAGTCAATGCCATTGGTGTCACACACCGCAGTGTCGAGGACCTACGAAAAAGGTGGTATGACATGCGGCAGAGGTCAAAGGAGAGGGTGGCCACAAGACTTGCAGAAGGGGGGCCTTCCACTGCAACAGAACCAACGCCACTGGAGAAGCTGGTGGAGGGCACACTGTAGCCTGAGAGTGTGAGTGGAGTGGCTGACCTGGACAGCTCAGAACACACAGACACCAGACAAGGTAAGATGCATGCCAAAACACCCTGATACATCTGCAATCCACCCCCAACCCCCATAAGGCAACCTGACTGCAACTCCAGTACATGTCACACAGCACACCCAGAAATGCATTATGGGAGACGTAGTCACATGCACTGATAACTGTGCCAGTGAGACACAGCCAGGTGGAATAGGGAGGACTCCATCATGCAGATAGTGACAAAGACAGATAGTACCCATGTGAATTTATTGTGTAAAACTAATGCATTACAAATGCCACACAGGACACAGAACTAATGTGTGCCATTCAATCCACAGCACCACCACCAACACAGGATAGTGAGGCTGAATGCGAGGCAACAGCTGAGATGGAGGACGAGGCAGGCCAGGAGGAGCAGGGCGAAGCCAGAACTGCAGGCACAGCACCATGCAGGTGCCGCAATGTTGTACCACCACTACCACTGTTGGAGGCACAGGCACCAGACACAGCAGAGGAGCAACAGCCAGTGCACAGGCAGCGTGCAGAACAGCACCAACCACAGTCCCCTGAACACTCCAGAGTAGGGAGAGGGATGAGACGCAGGGCACGCCCGTCCACCAGCACTGCCCCTGGTGAAGAGGACACAGTGTTCTCGGGCCTTGAGGGCAGCATGCTCAAGCAACAGCGCCTGCAAGTAAAGGGGATACGGTCAATCCAACGGCAAATGGCTGCACATAACCACAACATGACCGAGTTGCGCGCAGGTGTAATGGCCATGACTGGTGCATTGGAGGGCCTGTGCAGGGAGATCGTGAGGGACAGGGCAGCCCGGCTCTGGGAGAGACATCGTCTACACACATGGCTGGACCTATACACCAGGGCAGTGAACCGCCAGTCAACCGCCACATCCCTGCTGGCCAGAAGATGTGTCAGCATGCAGCACGAGAATGGCCCACTGCTGCCAGGACGTTGACAGGGTCCTGGTGCAAGTTACACATGCGGTGGACCAGATGCGCGCAACTGCCACAGGTGGCATAGGCACACTTGGTGCCATGGACACTGATGAACAATCAAGCAGGAGCAGCATCACTCCCCCAATTCCACAGGACAGACGCCGGAGTGCACGCCAGGGCAGAGTGGATGATGACTCCAGGGAGGGCAGTGCGCAGGCACAGCGAGGCTCAACAGGCCGTGCACGGAGGAGGTGAAGGGACAAAAGGGACTAATGGCCATGTGTGATGCAACACAGTCAATGATGACTCAGTGGCTGATGGTAGTTAGTGCACTGTGACACAAACAAGTGCATGCAGGGACTATAAAGTCACAATGTATGATACCTTTATTCCTGAAGATAAGGAAATAAACATCCCTGTAAGAAACAAATCAGTCGCATTGTGTCCTCTTTACTCACTTAGAAGTAGTTTTGTGTGATCTCATCTCGTCTCATGCGTCCGGCAGCAGCACCATCACCACCTGCCGGACCACGATGTGGTGCTGGTCCATCCTCATCTGATGATTCAGAGTCTGTCAGGTCCACTGGGGTTCCGTTTTTGGTAGCAATGTTGTGTAGCATAGCACAGGCAACCACAATTTTGCAACATGTCTCCGGGCTGTACTGTAGCGCTCCTCCGCTCTTATGGAGGCATCGAAAACGGCTCTTTAGGATTCCAAAGGTCCTCTCAATGGCACAGCGTGTGGCTCTGTGTGCGCTGTCAGTAGCTGGATTCAGGTACGGTGTGAGGATGTAGTCTCGTACAGCATACGCACTGTCACCAGCGGGGCATAAGCAGATTCAGGGTCAATAGTGTCCTGCCACTGCATCACTCTACTGCCACTGTGTGTGTTTGGCATGCATTTACCTAGCAGGTAGCCCTCTCCAAAGTCACCGTTTGTGAGTCTGCGATGTAATGCACAGTGGCAAAACATAAATGAGTCGTGTGTGCTTCCAGGGTATTTGGCCACAATAGCAGTGATTATATGTTGGGCATTGCACACTACCTGGACGTTCAGGGAATGATATGACTTCCTGTTGTGAAATACATACTCATTATGTGATGGGGGAGAGATTGCGACATGGGTCCCATCTACGCAGCCAATGACATGGGGGAATTGGGCAATTTGGTAGAAATCCTGCTTGGTCTGATCTAGTGCCTGTGGTGTGCTAGGAAATTGTATGTGGTGATGCAGCCTCTGTAACATTGCATCCAAGAAAGCGTGGAGGAAGCGCGACAGTGCACTTTGCGAGACACCACCTGCTGTGGCAATGACCCCCTCAAAACTCCTTGATGCCAGGAGGTGCAGTGAGCACAGCACCTGCACATGGGTGGGAATGGAGTGTGCCCTGTGTGTGGGGTGTTGAAGTATGGGTGTCAGCTCCTCTATTAAATCCAGGATGCTGTGTGGGTGCAGCCTGTAGTTCACATGGATCTCCTCATCGGTCAGTTGGAAGAGGGTGATGCGTGTTCTGTAGATCCTTTCCTGGCATCTCCTTCTCTGCATGGCATCCCTGATTCGCAGCCTCCTGGCTATCACGTACAGCCCAGCCATGGTGTGAAGTCCCTGTGGCATTGTGGGCCTGTTTAAATAGGTTGCACTTGGTTACAAGTTAAACATAAGAGGGGGGACGAGGAGCTATTTGGAAAAGGTCCTGTACCAGAGCTCCCAAGTTAAATGCGGTAGCAATGTAGGATGGTAACAGTTCCTATGGGGAAAGAGAGAAGAATAAACAGCCAGGTGGGCTGTAGGGAAGTGTGAAGTGTCTCCAGATGGGTTCGAGTGTGCCGAGAAAGAGTAATGTACTCCTGTGTGGATCTAGAGGTGCCCTCACACACCCTTTCAGGTGTATAGCATCATCATCAGGCTGGTGCTCCTCGTGGGGGTGGCGCTGCAGTCCCTCACGGGCCCGTTTAATGGGGCTCTTTGATGGAGATCTTTTAGGAGTTTGCCGCACTTGTGCATGGGGGTGTGTGGGTCAAAGTGGTGGTGGTGAGTGAGATATAAAAAGAGCCCAAGGACACTAGCAATTTATTGAGGATGTCCTTGGAGTCTGGTTAAAATATATCACGGGGATGGAGAAGCAAGGTCAGTTGCCTGTATGAGAGGGGAAATTAAACAAATATGGTCCCTCTTCTCTCACCCGTGTGGTGAATAGTGTGGATATATCAAGGGGTCAACATGTTTCACGCTTTAAGTAGTCCCTAATGGATCTAAGAGCGCTTCATCAGGACCTAAAGAAAAAGTGTGTCAAAAGGGAATCGGGAAAAGACGCCCTATAATCCCATGGGTCCTTATTATAGGAAATACTGTAGAGAAGTTAGGTCAGGAACACGTCGTTTATGCGTGTCCCTAGATGCGGCCTATAAAGGAGACAAAAAAACACAAAGGGGGGGGGAACGGGGGAAGAAAAGGAACACAATGGGAGGTCATGATCTACAGTCTCAAGTAGTATAGATAGTAAGTCTGTGCATGACATGGGAAATGTGTCTATAAGTGCCCCAATGGGGATGCTATCTGGACACATGCACACACGTGGATGGAGCAGTGTAACTAGAATGGGGAAGGGATCACTGACATGCGCGGCACACTAATCCGTGGTCTGTGTAAATTCCTGTGCATGGGGATGGAAACAGCCCATCAAAGAGAAATCCCCACGGGTCAGCGGTGCAGAGTGTGTGCACGGGCCACCTTACGGAAAAGCATCCATTTATTTAACCGTAGGTGGAGGTGTATAATAGTGCGCTATGAGACTCCTTAACAGCGTGTCGTGGATGGAAACGTGACTACAGATGGTAAAATACATCGTACATAGTGGTGCACAAAAACATCATAATCTAAAAAAACTCCACATTTCCTACCCTCCCTCGCTCAAGGATGGACCTCGTCAGCGAAGCCGTGAAACAGTAGAGGCAGCTGAGGAAAAAATGACAAGGCAGTGAAGCCAAAGCCGGTCAGCTAAAATAGGGCTTAGAACGGGTAGGAAAGGGTACCGGATAGGAAGCAATAGGTCAAAATATCAGGAAGGGTGGAGGGCACTTACTTGGCGCTCTTCCTCTGTGCTCCGGATCACCTACCCTATTTTTTGAATTTTGTTGGAGTTGGGAGTGAATGATGTGACGCAGGTTAGTGTGTCAGTTTCTAACACTAACCTGCATCACATCATTCACTCCCAACTCCAACAAAATTCAAAAAATCCTCAAGAAGCATTGGAGGATATTAGAAACAGGAAATGTGTCACCAGGACCGACACCCCAGTTCGCATTCAAAAGGACTGAGAATCTGAGGGACATTTTGGTACATACACGTCCAAAAAACAAAGTCAACCCACAACCAACCCTTTGGATGCTACCCCCCGCGATGGGCCACTACCCATGCGGCACATGCACAGTCTGCCCCCAGACTACCGCGACCAAAGAACTTGATCTTGGACTTTCGAAACCATGGCAGCAGAGATGCCACACTAACTGTAACACCAAGAATTGCGTATACTTGATCACGTGCCCCTGTGGTTCCCATTATATAGGAATGACAGCTCGACCGGTAAAGATACGCATCGGAGAACATAAAAGCACTATCCGTTGCAAACGCTCCGCAACGAGATTACAGACTCATTTCCTGGAGAAAAATCACCCCCCAGACAGTTTGCGGTGGACCATTATAGAATCCAATCCACAATGGTCCGCAACCACTCTGTTTGAGCGTGAACAACGTTGGGTCTTCAGACTTAAAAGTGACAATGGTGGTCTCAACGATGAAATACCCTGGGTTGATCTGACCAGATAACTACCCAGTGGTATCATCATATCACACCCGTCGCATTCACTGCACACATGACACAACATGGCTTTATGTTCCCTGACACCGTATTCTCTCCCATGGCGCTGTGACATCCTCTTATGAGACCCTCTGATAGTTAACTACCCCACTACCCAGTCGCGACTCCATCACCTTTGTCAGTAGAGGCCCGCCCACATGTATCCTGGTAACACTCTGGTTTTTGAGCTAGAAGTCCACCATACGTCCTTGTACACATGTACTCGACATTTATCCTTAGCTCACTCAGCGTGAGTTCAGTCCACACTACCAGCCGTACCGAGGCTCCCTCCTACACGGGCACATGTTTCCCCGACATTTCCTACCACTTCACTACGACAATATTTTGTCCGACAACGCGTGTCACCTTTATTCATGTGACCTTTTATGAGGGCGTTTCTAACTTCCTTAACTCCCTTCTGTTTTTATGGAGAGTTAGCGGTGATAGTGTTTCACACCCCTTTTTTCCTATGGTTTGTGGAGCCCCATACTCAGTACCAGGGTATTTTATTTCCCATTCCTTTTTCATTTATCTTTTATTTTTCACGGCATGTCGATATTACTCACACTGACATCCCAGTAGTATCAGGAGTCCCGCTTTTGGGTCCCGTTCCATGATGGCCGCCATCCAACTCTTTACGACGATCCCGTCATGACGCACAAACAACGTGTGACACCTACCCGCCCATCTGCACCTATCCCTATGGCCCGAGGTCTGTATTTAACGGACACTGCCGTTCTAGTTGCCGTCCAGCAGCCGTGGCTACCGGGTAGGTGATCCGGAGCACAGAGGAAGAGCGCCAAGTAAGTGCCCTCCACCCTGCCTGATATTTTGACCTGTTGCTTCCTATCCGGTACCCTTTCCTACCCGTTCTAAGTCCTATTTTAGCTGACCGGCTTTGGCTTCACAGCCTTGTCATTTTTTCCTCAGCTGCCTCTACTGTTTCACGGCTTCGCTGACGAGGTCCATCCTTGAGCGAGGGAGGGTAGGAATTGTGGAGTTTGTTTAGATTATGATGTTTTTGTGCACCACTATGTACGATGTATTTTACCATCTGTAGTCACGTTTCCATCCACGACACGCTGTTAAGGAGTCTCATAGCGCACTATTATACACCTCCACCTACGGTTAAATAAATGGATGCTTTTCCGTAAGGTGGCCCGTGCACACACTCTGCACCGCTGACCCATGGGGATTTCTCTTTGATGGGCTGTTTCCATCCCCATGCACAGGAATTTACACAGACCACGGATTAGTGTGCCGCGCATGTCAGTGATCCCTTCCCCATTCTAGTTACACTGCTCCATCCACGTGTGTGCATGTGTCCAGATAGCATCCCCATTGGGGCACTTATAGACACATTTCCCATGTCATGCACAGACTTACTATCTATACTACTTGAGACTGTAGATCATGACCTCCCATTGTGTTCCTTTTCTTCCCCCGTTTCCCCTCCCCTTTGTGTTTTTTTGTCTCCTTTATAGGCCGTATCTAGGGACACGCATAAACGACGTGTTCCTGACCTAACTTCTCTACAGTATTTCCTATAATAAGGACCCATGGGATTATAGGGCGTCTTTTCCCGATTCCCATTTGACACACTTTTTCTTTAGGTCCTGATGAAGCGCTCTTAGATCAATTAGGGACTACTTAAAGCGCGAAACATGTTGACCCCTTGATATATCCACACTATTCACCACACGGGTGAGAGAAGAGGGACCGTATTTGTTTAATTTCCCCTCTCATACAGGCAACTGACCTTGCTTCTCCATCCCCGTGATATATTTTAACCAGACTCCAAGGACATCCTCAATAAATTGCTAGTGTCCTTGGGCTCTTTTTATATCTCACTCACCACCACCACTTTGACCCACACACCCCCATGCACAAGTGCGGCAAACTCCTAAAAGATCTCCATCAAAGAGCCCTGTTAAACGGGCCCGTGAGGGACTGCAGCGCCACCCCCACGAGGAGCACCAGCCCGATGATGATGCTATACACCTGAAAGGGTGTGTGAGGGCACCTCTAGATCCACACAGGAGTACCTTACTCTTTCTCGGCACACTCGAACCCATCTGGAGACACTTCACACTTCCCTACAGCCCACCTGGCTGTTTATTCTTCTCTCTTTCCCCATAGGAACTGTTACCATCCTACATTGCTACTGCACTTGGTTACCACCTGCTCAGAGTTGGTGGTAATTGAGAAGTGCTAAACTGCGATTATTGTGGAATCGCTATTAGCAATTTTTCTGAAAATCTGATTTAGCGAATACGCAATTGGCGATGTCGGAAATTGCGATTTTTGCAAATACTGCAACGCAGACTGCGATTACGCTAGATTATTCGCAAACTAAGCTTTACGCTAAACTGCTAATCGCTAACTTAGCGAATCGCTCCTTTTTGCGGCGGACACCTCTCCTACATAGGTGCAGTCAGTTTTGCGATCGCAAACACCAAGATTCTTGCGATTCGCAGTGTTTGCGACCGCAAAAGTGTTTCCTACATATGGCCCTTTATCTTTTAGTGTAGAGACCACTGAAGAAGGTTCAGCTGACCTTAAATGCATTGGGTAGAGTTTACAGCATTGTGAATCATATGACTTTTGGTTGGAATATTCAGTAAACAAACACTGAAAGTCAACAAAGAATGGGTTTCTACAAAACAAAATAAAGTCAAATGATAAGTGTGAATAAACAACACTGAAACCTCACAGAAAAGCTTCAAGAGTATTATTTATAAACATATATTTTGGAGTTTTGATGTGTATGGTGACCAGGGTAGGCAAGTGGGAATCCACTACCAGCATATAGGTGAACTATTAGTACATAGGTTACATCACAAAATCAGAGAAAGATCACAAAAAGTCTGTGTTCAATTTGCACTAACATTTTGCAACCTGTCCATTGGTATAGCTGTCCCTAATTTCCAAAGATATTTATGTATATACATCTTTCTCATGTGTGTTCTTTGAGGATGTCATGAAGATCTTATCTCAAATTTACTTCTTGGAGGATGAGGAGGCCAGCTCTAATTGTTTGCATTATTAAGAGTGAAGTTAGACCTGGAAATGTTATCCTGTGAAAGACATAGAGAAATATGAAGTTGAAGCTGAAAGTATTTGTAAAGCGCACTGTGACCAAGCGGTTTCCTGGCGCTAAAAGATTACAGGCGGCAGAGGAAATGACAAGGGTGGTCAGTGAGAGGAAAACGCTCGGGCAAACAAGTGAGTCTTCAGTGCCTTCCTGAAATGTGGATAGGTGGCAATAGATGTAATGGAGAATGGAAGATTGTTCCAAAAACGAGGGGCGAGAACGGAAAACCAAGTGCCGCCGGCTCTGGACTTACGAAAGCGGGAACAGTGAGAAGAGCCTGTCTGGAGGAGCGTAGATTGCGACTGGGAATGTAGTGAGCGACCATCGAGTTGATAAAGAGAGGGGCTGTACGAGCGCGAGCCATGAAAACTATGCATCCCATTTTGAAAATGGTGTGATACAGAATGGGAAGCCAATGGAGGGATTTAAGAAGGGGGAAGGTGTGGTGAAATTTAGGGAGCTGGTGGATAAGGCGAGCCGCCAGATTCTGGATGGTCTGGAGGCGACGCAGCTCGTAGGCGGGGACACCCACATATAGACAGTTGCCATAATCCAAGCGAGAAATAACCATTGCTAAAATTATAATTTTAAGGGCATCAAGGGAAAAGAAACAGGAGGTTTTACGGATAATCCGGAGATATAAAAAACAAGAAGAGACAACGGAGCTGATCTGAGGGCGCATGGAAAGGTCTTGGCTGATTTTAATGCCGAGGGTTCTGCCTGAGGCAGAGGGGGCCGGGGGGGTAGCCAAGACTGGGAGGCCAGAAGGCAGAAGACCAAGGGCCAGAGGTTCCACCAGTCAGGATCAACTCCGTTTTATCCGGATTGAGTTTAAGGTGGTTTAAACTCATCCAGTCAGAGATAAAGACAAGAGTAGATTGAAATTTAAAAAGGGAATTGGTGGAGGAAGAAAGATCAAATATTAACTGAAGGTCGTCCGCGTAATTATAAACGGAGACCTCCATATTGAGCAGAGAAACAATGAGAGGGTAAATATAGAGGTTAAAAAGGAGAGGGGAAAGGGAGGAACCCTGGGGGACCCCACAGGACACCATGCACGGCGGGGCAGAGAAACCAGAGAGCTGAACAGCCTGCGACCGGCCTTGGAGGAATGACGCGAGCCAGGAGAAGGCGGTGCCCTGGATGCCCGCCGCCCTGACACGGTTGAGAAGGATGGAATGGTCGACCGTGTCAAAGGCGGCGGACAAGTCAAGAAGCACCAAGGCTTGGGGTCAGTTGGAATCTGCCTTGCTCTTGAGCTCGTCTAGGACAGAGAGGACCACCGTTTCGGTCGAATGAACCAGGCGAAAGCCAGCTTGGTGGGAAGCCAAAAGATGGTTGTCCTCGATATATGTCGACAGGCAGAGGGTGATATGGCTCTCAAGGATCTTACCTAAATACGGGAGCAAGGAGATAGGCCTAAAATTAGCAGGGAGGGTAGGGTCAGACCCAGGTTTTTTTAGGATAGGGATAACTGTGGCTGATTTGAATTGAGACGGCACAGTTCCCTGAGAGATGGATGAATTCAGAAGAGACAAAGGGGGATCGGGGCAACCAGCAAATAGCTCCCTTAATATATGTCCAGATGAACTAAGAGGCAGGTAACAAAAACTGGGCATAAATTGCAATGTAAAATCTCCATTCAAAGGGGGCAGTACAAATCATTGATACATGCCATGCCGAATCGCAAGAAGGAGGGGACACCCCTTTCATATCCCTTTCGAATTGCTTTTCAGTATGTGTCCCTAAACCCATTTGTCAAAATCGGAAAGGCTTTTCCAACTCACAAAATGTCTTTAATGCATACCTGTAAGACGCTTTGGGAGGGGGGGACCCTGTGATTTTGCAAATCGGATGGTTGGTGTTTGCAAGATGGCTTTGTACATCTGGCCCACACTCTTTTTCAACAGCAAGAATTAGGAAGGAAAGTGGACCCTGTGGCCTGAGAAATTTTGCCATCTTGACTTGTAGTGCTGCCATACATATTTCCCTCGGCATGACTAAAGTTCAGTAGGTTACTGTACAATACTAACAGGCATCTTTCAGAAGCTGGTGCCCAGGGCAAAGAACTAAAATTGAGTATTAGTTATAATAAAATTGTGTAAGGGAGAGAAGTCAGAAAATGATACCGTTCTAGAGAGAGATGGAGTGCCGCAAGGGTTGGCCTTGAGCCCCACTTTATTTAATGCATACCTGACTCCTCTAGCGCAGTTGGCAGAGGCCCGAGGGGCCAAGATGATTACTTATGCCGACGACACACATTTGTTGTTTACCTGTGAGAGGGGAGAGGAGATTGGGGGATAGTCAAATAGGACCTGCCTTTCCTCTGTCTTTCACTGGATGTCACTACACCAATTAAAATGCAATGCAGATAGAAAGAGATCTTATTATTTAACCCTAATCCACTCGGACTGGCAGATACTGTGGCCCGAGGATGCTTCACCCCCTGGACCTCTGGGAGGAGCAGTTACAACGCTGGGCATCAAATTAGATTTTTTTGAATCTTTTCAACCACAAATCATGTCAGTGGGCTCTTGCTGACTCTGAAACATCATTTGCACTATCTTTCCCTATCCGAAAGAAAGGTAGATCCAGTCCCTAATAGCATAAATATTAGACTATGGAAATGCCCTACATCTAGGACTTTCAGACTATCTAGCTAACACGCTTCAAGTGGTTCCAAAACATGGCAGCTTGTTTCTACTTAACCTTCCCCCAAAAACATGTGTCTTTGCACCTGTGTTCACTACACTGACTGCCAATAAAGAAGATAATTCTTTTCAAAACGCTAGTCCTAGTCCTTAGAGCACTGCACCATACTGGGGCAGACTATTTTAGGGCTAGATTTAACTTTTATGTCCCCTCCAGAAATCTACGGTAAGCCCATGGCCACCTGGCAAGGATCCCTATGTTCCAGGGTACAAGAATGGGAGAAAGGACTCTTTCCTATCTTGAATCGGTGGCCTGAAATAAACTCCCTTTGAAGCTACATTCAGTTGCATCCTCTGACCTGTTCAAGAAAAGACTGAAGACATGGTTCTTTCATCTAGTACAGCTGATGTGGTTGCATTTCACTGTCAACTAAATGCCGGGACACTCCGAGGATTAGCCGTGCGCTTTAGAAGTCTCATTTCATTCATCCATTCAGATGAGAAAAACATGTAATCCAGCAACAAGTCATCCATTTTGTTATAATCAGTTAACTGTGCCACTGAGTCCAGGTGTTTTGGATCCAGAGGTCCTCTATTACAATGACGGCAGTCAGAGTCCAAACCAGCCAGGTAATCCGACTCATTTCTGATAGGTTCAAAGAGCCCATCAGCCAGTCGGAAGGGCCTCATAATGCCCAGTGGTCAGCGTTTCCGATGTCGGGATAATGATGGCACTTCCAACCAGTCGGCCTTTACGACATGGAACTGTTGTCTGAAAGTGTCTTTGGGGACCCTAGCAGGCCCCCCCCCCTCCTCAACCTCCGGTTGTGGCCCTAGGGGGCACCTATGGTGTCCCCCTGTAAATCCCTGTACTGTGTGACAGGCACTTTACGGTGCCCACCTGCCACACAAGCTCCCATAGAGAAATGGGAGTTTGCGACCGCACACGTGCTGTTGCATCCTAATGAGGTGTGCGGAACCACTGACCTTTAGTTGGTTCTCACACAGATACAGTGTCGGTCAGAGGCAAATATATGCCTCCATATTTTGTGATCACTTCTCAATGACTCCATAGTAAAAACTCTCTTTACGTGGCACATACTAATAAAATCATTCCGATTTTTGTCTGAAGTAACAGATGATATTATCTGTCACCAAAGTCCAAATCCAAGAGCCAACCTCACAATCCACCTGCCATAAAACCCTATGACAATTAATTAAATAGCAATGTTATAAAGTTCCATGCAAAATTCTAAAATCTAAATCAGAGCATACCCATCAAGGTGGCATTAGGCCTGAAGCAACTTCCAAATGCCCAGTAATCTATCTGCAATATTATTTGCCACTGCCACTGTCTTCTCTCTCCACCCACTGAGTTCAAGTAACATTCTACAGTGGACACATTTCTGAGACCTCAGAAAGAATCAGACTGTCTGTAACCACATACCTTTCATCTTCTAGAAATTCTGCTTTAGGGTAATACCAAGTGAAGTATCAACATTTTTAGGAGTGGCACCTTCATATTTCACTATTCTGTAACCCAGGCCCTCAGCAGACACTTGCAGAAGATTGACTTAAAGCAGATGTTGCATGACACCTTAATGGTCTAACGGCTGGTTCGTAAGAACTCCAGTTCCATTATGGAACTCCTTTACTATGCATTTCATTTAGGCCAAACCTTATTTAGAGCCATACCTAAGTTGCTGAACCCAAGCCCAATTGGTAAACTTTCCCCTGGTTATGGCTATTGCCTTAGTAATATCTTGCTCAATCTGGATTTTCAGAAATGCCAACCGTGGCCAGCAAACTCTTGCCAGCATTAAAGTCAGTGCTAGAAATCTCCTCTTATAATTTTCACTTTATCTTTTGTTTCTGTAAAGCCAAAGGTCAGATTTTTGAAATACAACTAGAACATTGCACTGTTAAGAGCTCCATGGGTGACAAATGAAGCGACAGCAGGCTTTAGCACTGGTAGGAGCCCGCTGTCATCGGTTTTATAGTGCACTGTTCCATAGCCTCTGTCACTCCTTCTCCTCTAGTTCACTTCTAGATAGGTGCACTTATTGAGCGAGTGAGGGCAAGAGACAGTGAGAGGAAAGAGAGTCGAGGCTTCCCCCTTCCTCCTCCTGTGGCTCAGAGTGACACTGGTATGCACTACTTTGATAGCCAGAGTCATATGTGGAGGAAGTGGGAAGCATCCACTTCTCTTGTCAATCCAGTTTCTTTAGCAGTGATGCTGGTGGAATAATTTAATGCATTAAATATCTTTCTGCAGCAGGCCAGAAGGCAATTTTGTCATAATCTATGTGCGCTCATACTTAGATCTGTGGTCTGCATCAGGCAAGGGTATCAGAGATCTGTTACCTTTGTAAAGGAAAGGAACTACCCATTGGTAGCTGCTGTTGAGTAGACAGGGTATTACTCTTGGAAAGTGGTATGAAGGTTTCCACAAATGTGTCACGTTGTAACCATTTGCTGAATACTATACTGATCATTAAGGGTCCACTTCTGAACTATAAGCTAAGGCCTAAATAATGGATAGGGCCTTACATGACAAGTACAAACCAAGATTAAAGTGCTGTTGCACTATTAAAAATGTTAAAGTACAGTAAATTGAACAGGGAGAGACACAATTGAAGGTCTGCTGTCTGCTGGGGTGCCCGGTTGTGTGGCCTGACACAGCTGGGCTTATAGTGCTACTACCACATGCTTGGTCGCTGTATTTTTGCTATATGGACATCGCGGCCTGAAAACTCTGGGCCTGGGCTCTATTGGAGACGCTACAGCTGGCAACCTGTGACTGGGGGCCCTAGGTGCTTGTTGTGGTGCTGCTCTGGATTGTGTACTCCTAGCGCTGTGGCGGAACTGAATGCAGTCTGGGCTCTCTGCCCTCTCTGGGGCCTAACACTGTGGTGCGGATGGTCTGGGCTACTGGTGGTGAGCTGCGGGCTTGTGTGACCTTGTGCCTGTTTGAGTATACTTCGTCTGTGCAGGTTGCTGGGGGCTCTGTGGATTGTGCCCTGTGGAACCGTGACCTTTTACGAACTCTTGGCCCCCACTGTGTGTCTACAGTGTGGTCTTGCCCCCTGGTTGCTGATGCAGGGAAAAAGCTTAACATGGAAAAAGTTTTGGCCCTCATACAGGCCAAGAACGAAGACTTGGAGGCTAGGTCCCGGCGCAATAATATTCAAATCACGGGGCTGCTGGAGTCCACTAATGTGGGCAAAATTGAGACTTTCGTGGAAACCCTCATAAAAGACATTTTTGGCACGGAAAATTTGTCTAGCATGTTTGTCGTTGAGCGTGCCCATCGGTCTCTCGTGGCCAGGCCTGGACCGTGTGCACCTCCCCACCCAATTATTGAGCGACTGTTAAATTATAGAGACTGTGACAACATCTTGCACATGGCCAGAGACAAAGGTAACTTTGTCCACCAAGGCAACTCCCTTGCATTCTTCCCTGACTTTACGGTCACTGTGCAGGCAGCCAGAAGGGAGTTTGGAACGGTAAAAAAGTTTTTGCAATCGGAGGGGGTCCCCTACGCCATGTTGTACCCCGCTCGGTTGCAGATAGGCCCTGATGGAGACTCTAAAATTTTCTCCAACCCTAAAGCAGCCCTGGAGCATGCTAAACAGCTGAAGCAGAGGCGGCGTGAGTTTGACGCTGCGCGGGATGATGACGACTAGTAGGAGCGAGGGACGGTTCACTGTGCACTCCCCATTTCACTCTACTATCCCCGGGCATTTGGTGCATGGTATATTGTGCTGTTGTCTGTCTATTTATTTTGCTTTACAGGTGGGACTAGTTGCATTCCTCAGCTGCTGAGGGTCTACATTTCATGCTTACTGCAAACATGGTTGGCAGCAACTCTGTAGGCACATGTGTTAGACCTGCTCAGCCACCTCCGACTGCGTCGGAAGCTAGTTGCACTCCTGCGCCCCCCAGATGGGAGCACCTCTAAAGTGTATCACTACCTGTTATCTAAGTTGGGGATTGTTCATTCAGGGTTGGGATGGCTTTAGCAATTTGGGCATGCTAAAGTGGGTTGGGGGCTGGGGGGAAGGGGTTTGACTGGGGATACCTTTTTTACAGGTACTGGCGCGGACTCTGAGTTGCATGATGTGGACACTAGCTCTAGAATTCTTGTTCAGCCCATTATTTGATGTGTTCCAGTGGTAATATAAGGTGCCTCACTTGGAACGTTTGTGGCCTAAATAGCCCCAAGAAAATCTGTTCAGTGGTGGCACATCTGGATCGTTGGGATGTCCAAGTGGCCTTTTTGCAAGAAACGTATCTCATGCAACACTTCAAGAAGAATGTGGGTACACGTTGGGCTGGGGTGAGGATTGCATCCTCCTATTCTTCTTATTACAGAGGAGTGATGATTCTAGTTAAACGTGGGGTCTCATTTACAGTGGTAAGTACGTAGACAGATGAGCAGGGTCGATTGGCAATTGTACATGGCAAGCTTGGAGGGATGGGCATGCTCTTGGTAAATGTGTATGGCTTGAACACTGACGACCATGCCTTCTTTGCAGATGTTTGATGCCACGTCTCCAGTTTTCCAGATGTGGACATTTTGTGGGGGGATTTTAATCCTTGCCTGGATGTCAACATGGACAGATTGGGTAGGAGGATCATGAGACACAGACAGGCGACTAATGCATTACTGGCGCTGCTGGATGCTGGTGACATACATGATATTTGGCGCATGCGTAATCCTGGAGCACAAGAGAGTACCTTTCTCTCGACTGTGGCCTGCACATGGGTAGTAGACATTGGGCACCTTGCGAAAACTTTGTCTGATCACTCTCCTGTGGTGCTTGAGCTGCGAGTGCCTGAGTGCGCGCACCCCCCATTCCAGTGGCGACTGCAGCCATCCTCTTTGACTGATCAGATCCTTAGGTGCACGGTGGGCAAGGTAATTCGCAACTTTTTAAAAGAGAATGAAGGCACCGTTGACAGCGCAGGTTTTCTCTGGGAAGCCTTCAAAGTCACGGTCCAGAGAGTATGCATAGGAGCGCAGGCCGGAGTTCTGAAAGATCTTAGGCACAGAATCAACAGACTTGCCAAGGAAATCTCTGCGTTAGAGCGTGATTATCACAGTAATCCCGCTCCTGAAAAGCTTGCTGAGATTAGTTAGTTGGTAACGGAGCATAACGACACTGTGGATCAAGAGCTGGCACATAGATGTCGTAAGAGCATGGCTCGCTATTATGGGGAAGGGGGTAGGCCAAGTTGTTCACTAGCCCAAAAATTAGCTGCGCCTAGGAGACAGGAATATATTACTGAGTTGCTTGATAAGAACGGTGTGGCCCACTTTAACACACCGACCATAAGCTGGGTGGTGTTGGACTTCTATTCTGGCTTGTACGGAGGCTGCGCGCAACTCTCGGAGACAGATAATAATGACTACCTCGATGACGTTGCGCTGAGATGGCTTTCAGGTGACCAGCGTGAATATATCACGCAGCCTTTTGATGTAGAGGATGGTAAGCTAGCTATATGATTGCTCCTGACCTGTAAAGTGGCAGCCTTAGATGGCGCTCCAAGCGAGTTTTATAAGACCAATGCTGAGGATATTGCGCCTAGGCTTTTGGATGCATTTGCGGAAGCATATGAATCTGGGACACTACCTGCGTCCCTGAAAGAGGCACTAATAGTTATGCTTCTCAAGCCAGACAAACAGGCAAATCATTGTGATACTTATCGCCCTTTATCTTTTATAAATATAGATGCCAAAATCTTGGCTAAAATGAAAGCTAGTAGGCTTCAGCCCCTTATCCCTAAATTGGTCTTTCCAGATCAGTCGGGTTTTGTCCCTGCCCGCTCCATGACACATAATCTCCATACGGTGTTCGCCACACTGCATTTTCTCAAGTCGGACTTCCAGGCGGTCGCGGTGCTGCTTGACGCAGCCAAAGCATTCGACTCACTTATATGGGAATACATGTTTACCGTCTTGCTTCGGATGGGCCTGCCACCATTTTTTATTAAATGGATCAAGCTATTGTACAATGCGTCAGTGGCGAGAGTCAGCGTGAATGGGTGGGTCTCTGACACTTTTGCTATACAATGGGGCACGCGACAGGGATGCCCCCTGTCGCCGATGCTCTTTGCACTAGAGCTGGAGCCTTTAGCCTATAAACTCCGTCAGCGACATGCACAGGCGACATTGCGCATTCAACAACGACCCTTGGTGGTCTCATTGTATGCCGACGATATGTTGTTATATATCCGGAAACCTGCCACGTACCTCCCTGAACTACTGCAAGAGTACGTGAAATTTGAGTGCTACTCTGGCTTGGGCATAAACTGGGCGAAGTCAACGGTGTTTCCACTGATGGCAGGCATGCAGGAAGTGGATCTGGATTTTCCGTTAACATGGTCGACTGAACCAGTGAAATACCTGGGGATCTGGCTACACCGCAATCCCGAGGTGGTGATGTCTATGAATTACAGCCGTGTTGTGACTAAGATCACAGATCAGACAGCGCGCTGAGCCAGGTTGCCGCTCTCCCTAGCGGATCGTATTGCGGTTATTAAGATGGCGATATTGCCAAACTGCTTTACCTGTTTGTTAACCTCTTTGCTGCGGCGCAAATTCCGCCGCAGCGCTGCCGCAGTGCTGGACATTCCATTTGTGGGCGTGGTTATGACGTCTCCCGGCCGTCATCCGCACACGCCCATTGTGACGCATGACGGCCGGGAGACGTCATGAGCATGGAAGAGGTTAATATTCCTATCCGCCTCAATCTTGCACTGTTTCACACGCTTCAGTCCGCTGTGTTGACTTTTGTGTGGGAAGGAAGGAAGCCACGGTGCAGCTGTGAAGTGTTGGTACAGACGTTCGAGCGGGGTGGCTTTGAGGCGTCTGATTTGAGGCTTTACTACCTATGCGCACAGGTGCAGTTTGCTCACTTTTGGTACTTTCCGCAGCGGTTCCAACCCCATGTAGCAGTGGGGGCGGACTCAGTTCTCCTGGTTCCGCTAGTAGCGGCTACCCTCACTGGTGGGGGTGGAGGGCCAAGGACTGAGATCAACCCTGTTCAATGTACGGCGTGGGTGTGGAAGATGCTCACAACAAGGCCGCAATTACTTTATCTTTATGCTCTGAGGGCTGCAGGTATTATCCAGTTGGGTGACCTCTATGTAAACGGCAGGTTCAGGTCGCTTACGGAGGTACTTGGTGGACAGGCCCAGGGGATGATGCTGGGGGTCATGTATGTGCGAGTACGGCAGGCGATTAGAACAATCTATCCGGACTTCCCAGAGGAGCCAAAACCACTGCTAGCACTGCAGGTGGCACTGGCAAGAGAAGAACGCTGGGGTCTGATTACCAAGCTGTATAAAGCATTCCCTAGGAGAACGGGAGCCTCTCGAATCTCCCTCATACACAAAATGGTATACCATATTAGGAGACTCACTAACACCGGAGGTTTGGCGGTTTTGCTGCACACTGACGTGCTGCCTGACTCCGCATCACACACTTTAAATACCTGCACCAGCTATATTATACACCACTCCAGTTAAAATGATTTGGGCTGCGGGAGAGTGCATGCTGTGTGAGGTGCGGGCAGGACAATGCAGACTTCCTGCATCTCGCCTGGAGCTGTGCCAGAGTTCATACATTCTGAATACAGGTCATTAGAATGCTCATGGACGTTGTGATGGAGCCGGTGCCATGTTCGGCTGATGTGTGTTTATTGGGATGGGTGAGGCCTCTTATGCCATGCAATAGACGACTGGTAGCTGTATTGACTCTGCTTGCCAAGCGGGCGGTGGCGAAATGCTGGGGAGCGAAAACGGTTCCAACTTTGAAAGGCTGGGTTCGGAACTTAGTCTATTGCAGGGAGCAGTAAGAGGCCTACACGGAGGAACTACCTGAAAGATCACGCCCCAAGGACTTCTGGCCGCCACTCACAGTATACCTACTAGGTAACCCTGACTTGCAATAGATTCACTGTACTAATAAGTTGTTGGCATATTATGGAGGACCTGGGGATGTGGTCGGTTCACATCGACAGGAGCAATTGTCGCTACCGAGATGTATAAGATGCTTGAAGTTCCTAACACATATCTACAGTGCCGGGCAGAAGGGGGGGCGGGATTTGGGTTGTTGTCTTTTTCAATTACTAGACTGTTGGATGGCGCTATGAAACATGTACTGATATGTGTGTTGATATCCATTTGTGTCCCCTTTTGGGGACAAATGTGCTATTGTTCTATTACAAGCTGTTAATAAACACAAATATATATATATTTTTTTTAAAGAACATTCTGCCACTAGAGGTCAGAATGTTCCAACAAATAAAACAAAGGCCTCTCGGAGTTCGAGGGGTTTAAATTCCCTCGGGCTCCGAGAGGCCTTTTAAAACAACATTGGAATGTTACTTTGCGGGCCTTTACCGGCCCGTAAAAGTATGGAGCACTCCCTTGTCTTCAATGGAGCCCCCAACATTCCAATGTTCTAATTGTGCATAAAGGTTTATGAGCACAGTGTTTATGCAAATTGGTGTCAAGATCTTTGCAATAAATGTGATGGGCTTGATTGTGGATAGCCCCATCTGAACTATCTTTATTCTCTCTACAGGATACCATTATTTAGGAATAGTGCATTCTGCTGGATGTATGACGGAACCACGCATGGAAATACCATGCATGCCTTTATCACGCATGCTCTTACCATGCAAATCTTTACCACACATGCCTTTACAGTGCATTTTATACATTCTAATTCGTTGCAAACACATGCATGGTAAAGGTATGTTCGTGGTAAAGGCATTTGCGTGGCAATGGATGCATTGTAAAGGTATTGTGCCTGCACAGACGGACGCTCCCTCCCACTGCTGCTACCTACCTGCCTCCGCTGCCTGACGCCTGTTTGCCGCTCCTCACCACCTACCTGACGCCGCTGCCTGCATCTCGCCTCCGCCTCCCAGGTACCGCCTGCTGCTTCCTGGTCGCCACCCACGCCGCTACCTTCACTCCTCACGCCCGCTGACCACCGCCACTTACCTGGTCACTCCTTGGGCTCCGTCGCTTCCCGCCGATTTTCCCGCCGTTTTCTCGG
This sequence comes from Triturus cristatus, assembly GCF_964204655.1. Taxonomy (NCBI): domain Eukaryota; kingdom Metazoa; phylum Chordata; class Amphibia; order Caudata; family Salamandridae; genus Triturus; species Triturus cristatus. Next base: position 629,352,200 of record NC_140584.1, on the reverse strand, counting down.
CGCCGCTGCCCCAGGCGCACACTCCCACTCCCGCCTCCTCCTTCAGTCCCGCCCCCCCTCCCTGCCCATTGGCCACCCCGCTCCCGCCTCCCGCTGACCCTCCCTCCCGGCTCCTTATTTATGACGCCCCCTCAGCGACCGCGCAGCGGACGCGCGCAGCGGGAGCGCCGACTGAGCGCCGAAGGTGCACCAAAGGTAAGCCCGTCTGCGCCCGTCCGCGCCTGGACCGCGCCCAGCGCCAGACCCCCTGGTCCCCGCGCCCGCCAGCCCCCCCGCAGGACCTACGACTTTGCTACGCTCATCGCACTCAAAACCGCCCGAGCCCCCGGTTGCTACCGAGCGTCCCCGCGACGCACCCATGGACCCTTCGCCTGCCGATCCTGCAACTTCTCTTGCCTCCAAACAAGCACCACGCCCACCAAGACGGACAACAGCAACCACCTCAAGTGCATCCTGCTCAACACCCGCTCCGTCCACAGACACGCCGTGGAACTCTGGAACCTCCTCGACACTGCATCTCCAGACGTCGCCTTCCTCACGGAAACCTGGATGAACGACTCTTCAGCCCCCGACATCGCCATAGCCATCCCGGACGGCTACAAGATCATCAGGAAGGATCGCGTCAACCAGACCGGAGGAGGCATCGCCATCGTACACAAGAGCACCATTCGCATCTCGACTGACTCCATCGACGTATTCAACGCCGCCGAATACCTGCACTTCCAGATCCACACCGACCCCAAGACCACCCTCAGAGGCACCCTCATCTACAGACCCCCGGGACCACGCGCACAGTTCTGCGAAGACATCGCCGACTTCATCAGCCCTCACGCCCTCCCCTCCGCCGACTACATCCTCCTCGGGGACCTCAACTTCCACCTGGAGAGCAACAATGACCGCAACACCACCGCCCTGCTGGATAACCTCGCCAACCTCGGACTTCAGCAACTGGTCAACACCCCCACCCACTTCGCCGGCCACACGCTCGACCCACTCTTCTCGTCCAGCAAGCACGTCACCTTCAGCCACTCCACCGGACTTCACTGGACCGACCACAGCTGCGTCCATTTCAGCTTCAGAAAGAACACGGTCCACCATCACCCGAAGCAGGCTCCCCACAGAAACTGGAGCAAGATCACCGCCGACCAGCTCGCCACCTCCCTCAGCCAGAGCCCACCTGTCAGGACCACGGACCCTAACACAGCTGCCCTCGACCTCACGCAGTGGCTGACCTCCTGTGCCGACGACCTCGCGCCACTGAAGAACCCCCTCACCAGGCCCAGAAGCAAGAAGGCCCCCTGGTTCACCGACGAACTTAAGGACTCCAAGAAGGCCTGCCGCACCCTCGAGAAGGCCTGGCTCCTCAACAAGACCGCCGACAACAGAACAGCACTGAAACTCGCCACTCGCAGACATCACCAGCTCATCCGCACCACCAAGAAGAAATCTCTGCGGGAACGACTGGACAAGAACGCCCATGACAGCAAGGAGCTCTTCAACATCGTCAAGGAGTTCTCCAACCCCAGCACCGGCAACAACGACATCACTCCCTCACAGGACCTCTGCGACTCCCTCGCCTCGTACTTCCACCGCAAGATCGCCAACATCCACAACAGCTTCGACATTTCACCCCCGCACCCATCGGTCGTACCTTCGCACCCCGCCGCCACCCTCCAGACATGGACCGAGGTGACCCCCGAAGACACGTCACGCATGATGAACACCATCCACTCCGGATCTCCGACCGACCCGTGCCCCCATCATGTTTTCAACAAGGCAGCCTCTACCATCGCACCCCACCTCCGAGACATCATCAACACCTCCTTCAACACAGCAACTTTCCCAGAGAGCTGGAAGCACGCCGAACTCAGCGCTCTGCTGAAGAAACCAACAGCGGACCCGACCGACCTCAAGAACTTCCGCCCCATCTCGCTCCTTCCTTTCCCCGCCAAAGTCATCGAGAAGGTCGTCAACAAGCAACTGGCAGCCTTCCTCGAGACGAACGGATCCCTCGACCCATCACAGTCCGGATTCAGAGCCAACCACAGCACCGAGACCGCCCTCATCGCAGCCACCGACGACATCCGAGCCCTGCTCGACAACGGGGAAACAGCGGCACTCATCCTCCTAGACCTCTCCGCAGCATTTGACACTGTCTGCCACCGCACACTAGTCCAACGCCTCAACGACACCGGCATCCAAGGGAAGGCTCTGGAATGGATCATCTCATACCTCTCCGGCAGAACACAGAGAGTACGCCTCCCTCCGTTCCGCTCCGAAGCCACCGAAGTCATCTGCGGCGTCCCGCAAGGATCGTCGCTCAGCCCCACTCTCTTCAACATCTACATGAAACCCCTCGCTGCCATCGCACGCCAACACAACCTCAACATAATTTCCTACGCCGATGACACCCAGCTAATTCTCTCCCTCACCAGAGACCCCGACACCGCCAAAGCCAGCCTGCACGAAGGGATGACAGACGTCGCTGAATGGATGAACATCAGCCGCCTGAAACTGAACACGGACAAGACAGAAGTCCTCATCCTGGGACCATCACCCTCCGCATGGGACGACTCCTGGTGGCCCCCGGCACTAGGCACCGCACCTGAACCGACGGACCACGCACGCAACTTGGGCGTCATACTGGACTCCTCCCTATCGATGACCAGACAAGTCAACGCCGTCTCCTCAGCTTGCTTCCACAACCTCCGCATGCTCCGAAAGATCTTCCGATGGATCCCAACCGAGACCAGGAAGACGGTCACCCACGCTCTCGTCACCAGCAGACTAGACTACGGAAACACCCTCTACGCCGGTACTACGGCCAAGCTTCAGAAAAGACTTCAGCGTATCCAGAACGCCTCCGCCCGACTCATCCTGGACGTCCCCCGACGCAGCCACATCTCGTGCCACCTGAGAGACCTGCACTGGCTCCCGGTCAACAAGAGGATCACGTTCAGACTCCTCACCCACGCACACAAGTCCCTCCACGACCTAGGCCCAGGGTACCTCAACAGCCGCCTCACCTTCTACACGCCCACCCGCCGGCTACGTTCCGCTAACCTCGCCCTCGCCGTCGTCCCTCGCATCCAGAGAGCCACCGCTGGAGGAAGGTCATTCTCCTACCTGGCAGCTAAGACTTGGAACTCCCTACCCGTCCACCTGCGGATGACCCAGGACCACCTGGCCTTCAGGAAACTGCTCAGGACCTGGCTGTTCGAGCAGTAGCAGACCCCCTTCCCCAAGCGCCTTGAGACCCTTACGGGTGAGTAGTGCGCGATATAAGTTCCATGATTGATTGATTGTGTGGTTCCAACCACATGGTAAATGATGTTTCCCATTTGGATATGTGGAAACAAAATTTGTGAATTGGATCTTTGATTCTCTTGTGTTTACTGGTACATTGGTGTTGTAGGTAGTACAGCCTTGCGTGCATGAGGTGTTTGTTTATATTGGCACACAGAAATTGCCATTCGAATGTATTTCTTAAAAATAAAACTACATGATGTGGATTTTGAGACCAAATAACACATATAGGGCACCCTAAATATACCGCTGACAAACGGAGGTGGATGGCTTTGAGGGAACTGGAGAGCCGCTGTTGGCTCCCCCGGTAAGTGATCGGCTGTCCCGGGGTCCGAGCCTTATTCTGGAGGGCCTCTGTGGTGACAGCATATAGAGTGGTCCCGTGTATGGCATGGCAGAGAAGTTGTTGTTTTCCCTGACGCGTGGCAGAGGAGTACCCAGAACTAGGCCCTGAATCACCGCTAGGACCAGAGGGAGCGACTGAGAAGTGGAAGTGTGGCTGGGTAAGGGATTGCTGCTCGCACCTGTAGATGGGGTTCTCCCGCTTAAAGAGGCTCACCCCGCTGCTGAGGTGCCTGGAATGGAATGTGCAGTGACTATAGGTACGGTCACAAAATGAATGCTTGGGCTGATTGGATGGGGGTAACGAGGACGCTGAAGAGCACCTGATTGCGCTTTCTGGTAGATAGAGTAAAGGTTGACCCACTCTTGTGCCGACTTTGTGCTGACCGGACGCATGGGGAGGTGAGCTGTATCCTGTGCAAGGGAGTGCCATGGACAGCTGCTGCAGTGCTTTTTGGGAACTGGTGCCCCTATACACAGCAGTGACTATAAACATCATTTGCATACTACGCCAGGCTTCGTCTCCCAGCAATACATAATGGGGAAAGAAAAAGGAAGCAAAATGGCCCAAACTTATAAAATATCTTACTACGCCCAGCCTCTTGCCGCAGAAAGTGGGGCCCCGGCGGTGCTCATGCCCACAAAAACAGAAGATCAGGTACAAACTGCTGACTGACCCCCATATATAGCCGAAATACTAGCAGCCATCCATGCTTCTAGTGATGAATTGAAAACTAAGATTGAATCGGTCGCTGTAGATGTTAATCTGCTGCGCTGTGATTTATGGAAAATCTCAGAGAGGGTAACGACCATGGAGCAAACAGTGGACACATTGCAAACAAAACTGCACAGCCTGCAAGACACTGTGATTACCCTCCAGAAAACAATAGTTCACCTAGACGGCCATGCTGAAGACGCAGAAGAAAGGTCCCGCAAGAACAATCTCAGTTTTATCGGATTTCCTGGAAAGGCAGAGGGCCCTTCTGTGGAACTGTTCCTCGAAGATTGGCTGCTGGAGGTGTCGGCCCCTCGGGGACAATCCACATTTTTTACAGTGGAAAGGGTGCACAGGGCGCTTGTCTGCACCCCCCCCCCCCCAAAACCTGGGGTGCCTCCAGAGCTATTATAGCTTGATTTCTTAACTTCAGAGATAGGGTCTCCATACTGCATCTGTCTCGAAGTAAGGGCCAACAACACTACGACAGTCATTGAATCTCAATTTAGCCGGACTATACTCGAAGGGTGCAGGAACAACGGCGATCCTTCCTGGTTGTAAAGCGCTGTACCTGGGATTTAAATCTTAAATATAGTCTTTTCTACCTAGCTAAATTGAGAGTGGAGCATAACGGCAAAGCACTGTTTTTCTTCACAGCAGGAGAAGCAACCGATTGGCCGGATGTGCATGGCCCACCGGGACCCCTTTTGGTCCCCTCTACGATAACGCCCAGGAACTCTGGGTCTCAGAACATGTCTAGGAACCGTCGACAGCAGGCACACTCCCAAGACAATGCTAGAAGTCACAAGCTTGGCAGGATCAGAGTTTGTCCGGATGGTACTTTGCAGGCTTCGGACGCTGTCCCGGACTCAATTGCCTCGTCGCCGGGACTGCCATCCAACAGCACCGCGAGCGAGGACATTGATATCTGCTAGAGCAAGTACCGAGGATATTTGGTATACAGCAGTTGTGGACATGATTGCTTGGTAAGATCGAACTATTTACAGGGTTCTGAGAGCGATAGGGAAGACTGATTACAGCATAGACTTTACCACATGCATCATATTGGGTGATGGGGGCATGCCCCCCCTTGGTGACTGGTGCCTGTCAATGGAGTTTTAGGCTAGTGCTCACACCTCAGTGGCTCACCGCTCACTTCTTTTGAATAGGGAGGGATGGGTGGGGTGGTATATAACTGTGTTGTTGCTTCTTATAGTTGAAAAGGTTTGATTTTTACGCTAGTAAGATAGAGAAATGGGGCGACATCTTCATGCCCTTTCCAAGCGAGGGTTTGCCAGGGAGGGAAATGGAATATTGCCCAAGGGGTGGGAGGATGTTGGGGTAGTTCTACGATGGGAAAGCCAAACCTGCCTTCATGAGGGACAATATAAATATTGCCAGTTGTTGTACGAGGTGGGACCATCACTCACTTTTTCACAAGGTGGGTGGGATTATCATGGGAGGGATATGGGTGGAAGTATGCTTTGGCATCCACCATAACGAAATTAATTACGTGGAATGTACGCGGTCTCACTGCAGTCGATAAACGTAGGTGAATATTTGCCTATTTAAAAAGATATAAGGTGTTGGTGGCATGTCTTCAGGAAACTCACATCTGGGGTGACTCAATCAAATGTTTGAGGAAAACGTGGCAGGGACAGATGTATGCTACCTCCTACCCTGAGTTTGCTTGTGGAGCTCTTATATGGGTGGCGCCAGGGGTGCCGTTCCAACATTTGCACCATGTGATTGATGCTGATGGTAGATATGTCATACTACATGGAAGACTAGATGGCTCAGAAATTTGCATTATTAATGTGTATGCCCCGAATGATGATAATTCTCCCTTTTTTAATGATCTTTTTAAGGCTGTCTCTCCGTACCTTGGGGCTCCAGTACTGTTGACTGGGGACTTTAATTGTGTTTTGAATGGCATGCTGGATTGGGAGCCCCCTAGATTACATACCAAACCACAGATGACAACCGCACTTCAGGGAAGACTACAGGGGTTGCAGCTCTGGGATTTATGGAGGTAGGGCTATCCCACTACAAAACAGTTCTCCTGCTACACTCCTGCTGCAGGTTCATCTAGCAGGCTTGATTACTGGTTTCTGTCTTCCAATCTGGGCCGAACGGTTGGGGGAATAACATATCAACCAAAATACCTATCGGACCACTCCCTGGTGTTACTGGAATTGGGGGTAAATGGGTATGGTCCAAAATACCTATGTGGAGGTTGAAACGTGAGGCACTGGCAGTCCCCCCTTTGTGGCTACGATATCCGCTGAATTAAGTAACTACTTCCGGGTAAACTGGAATTCTACCTGGTGTCATGCCACTGAATGGGAGACTATGAAAGTTGTTATCCAAGGTCTTTGCATAAAAACCAGATATGGTGTGCGGACTCAGTTGGAGAGGGATGTAGCCGTGCAGGAAGCTAGGTTGGGGAAGCTGCAGACAGAACTAAGTACAGACCCCCAGAAATTGAAAGAATGGACTGATGCTAAGAAATTACCTATGACGGACCTCTGTAGATTGGAAAAATATGTTTACACAACGTACTGCCAACGCTATATAGAGAGGGAGTCAGGACTGGGGCGTTACTGGCACGATTGGTCAGACAGGAAACAACAGCCACTCAAATACTACAGATACGTACTGATGAGGGAGCGATACAATATACACAGAAAGCCATTGCAGACACGTCAGCAGTACACCGTGAGAATATATATAACAGTTGAGTGGAATCAGAGCCGAGTCACTTGATACGCTATTTTGATTCATTGCAGATCACTCCTACTACCCCAGAAGAACAAGAGACCTTAGGTTCCCCAATTACGACTGCAGAACTAAATGGAGCTATAGGACGTCTTAAGTCGGCCAAGAGTCCGGGCTCCGACGGACTCCCTGCAGAGTTTTATAAATGTTTTACACCACTATTCAGGGATAGATTATTGGAAGTTTATAATGCAGCACTGCAGAGGGGTTCTCCCTCAACTACTATGAGGGTAGCCCTGGTCATTAAGATCCCAAAAGAGGACAAAAACCCTGATTTTCCGGGTTCATATAGACCCATATCTTTACTGAATATAGATGTGAAAATATTAAGCAGAATACTGCCAGAACGCCTTCTTCCACTGATGAGGCTTCTGATCCTTGCCGACCAGGCTGGGTTTATTCCTAGACGAAATACCTCATTTAATTTAAGATGCCTGGCACATGTATGGCATGCCCCCTGCCTGGCAGACTCAGATAACAAGATAGTATCACTTGATGTCGAACAAGCTGTCGACTCGGTGGAATGGTCCTATATGTGGCAGACCCTTGAACGTACAGGAGTGGGCTAATAATATCTTAAATGGTTTCAATTGCTCTCTGCAACCCTGGTAGCCAGGGTACGAGTGGGCAGGACCATGTCGAGACAGATAAAGCCGGGGAGAGGGACGAGGCAGGGATGCCCGCTCTCCCTCTTGCTGTTGCAATTGCATTGGAACCTATGGCAGTTCGGATTAGAACGATTCTGGATGAATGGGGAATACAGGTGGGTAACACCAATCATATTATCTCGTTGTATGCAGATGACACTTTGGTCTTCTTGTGACAGCCATAGAGCTCCATACCGGTGCTACTGCAGGAATTGCAGCTGCTTGGTGACATCTCGGGGCTACATATTTATCCCGATAAGTCCAAGGTGATACCGATGGGCAGGCTGGCTGCGCTCCGGACGGAACTGAGACCAGCAATAGACTTGCCAAGGGCTGCGGAAGGGAAGAGATACCTGGGAGTGCATCTGGCTAACTCCACTGATGCATTCCATGCAGCTAATATAGGTTGTGTCTTTGTGGGATTGAGGGGCTCGAGCCGATTCTGGGCTGACCTACCACTCTCAATAATGGGGCGTATAGCTATTATTAAAATGATTATTTTGCCACGGTGTCTATATACATTGCAGCATTCCTTCTATGTGATACCGAAGTCATACTTTATTACCTTGGAGGCTTTACTTGGTAGTCACTTGTGGGGGAATAAACGACGGAGGGTTCGACTAACGACATTGCAGAGGACATGGGAAAGAGTAGGGCTGGAGGTCCCACGGTTGGAGATGTACTACATGGCATCCCAACTTCAATATGCAGTTCACTGGTTGGACGACGAGGAAACTGGGAGAAGGCCCTACTGGCCGGTACATATGGACGGGGCATGCTGATGGATCTGTTAATTATGTGATCTTCGATCCCTAATATACGTCCATATGTGATACGACACTTGGCACTACTGTGGGAACAAGCGGTAAGACGGATAGTCCAGCATGCCCTATATGCTCCGGAGATGACTCTCTGGGCAGTTCGACCATTTGCTGCAATTGCGGACTCAATGTTGGTGGGCCGCTGGAGGGAGGGAGGATGCCAATTGATGGTTGATCTCTATAGTGGAGGACACTTTTTAACCGGTAAGGAAGCACCAAACGAGTTGGGGCTATGACCCGATCAATTTTTACAATACGGTAAAATATCAAGTGTCACACAGGAGCTATGGCGTAATTTCCCTGTTGAGCCACCTGTTACAAACCTCCTCAAGACAATGATCTAGATGGCACAAGGAAAGTGACTTGTCTCCCATCTATATAGGGCACTTAGAGATGACCTCCTAAGCGAACCGCTAGGCCTACGTCAGAAATGGGGGGCGATAATGGAAGAGCCCCTGATGGAGGCTGAATGGTGAGGAGTGCACGCATGATCCTATTGGGACATGATGTTAGTGCAGTTAGAGGTTGTCCAGGGTGGACCGTCTCCCGTGACATTAAAATAGTACTGCTAGGGCTGCTACCAGCGCCTAAAAATAGGAAACTGAGCAGACGTTTTGTAAACCTGGGACTGGTCCTGGCCAAGAGACATATTGTGATAGCTTGGATGCAGCCACACCCTCTGAAGTTCTGAGACTAGTTACGGGATATAAATGAGTGGGCGACAGCAGAGCTGAAATTTGTGAGGGAGGATGAAAAAGCTGAGGACGATAAACTTGCCTGGGCAACCCAGATAACAGATCTCCAGAAAGATCGGGAACAGATCACACAACAGCATAACTGGGGGGAAACCCCTCCAGCAGCTGATCCCAGTGGTACTAGGGGTGGCCACGCACCGACTCCTTACTAATTTGTAATCGTAGTAAGTTGATTTGATTTATTTGGAAGAAAATGGGAAGGAAGGAAGGGGGGTTTGTGTTTATTGGTTGATGTTTGCTCTTTATCTCTACAATAAAAAGAGAGATATTTCATGATGTCTTCCGATGATGTCGGCTGAAATGATATGGACGCGTAATATTATTCTGTATAAGCCGAAGCCGGACATGCGCACAATACTGTATAATGTGGATATGCGCCATGATGTGGTATATATATTTGAAAAAAAAATCCTTTCCAAAGCTTTATGATTTATTATGTTTAAGGACGTGACATTGACATTATTCAACGTGAGTGTTTTTAAACCACTTGAACACGTTTTTCTGCCATTATGGTTGGAGTATAAAATACTTTACCCACCAAAGGTGGCAAGAGCAGATTGTGGTTAGGCCATATGTAGGTAGATAGAATGTTTTCAACACTTGTTGTCCCTCTGTTGCCCTCACTCCTGTCCCTCTCTCTCTTTATCTCTCAATGTATCACTCGCTTTATCTCTCTACCTCTCTACCTCTCGCTCTCTCCATCCCCGCACATATATTTTTCAAGATCCCTCCCAGAACACGGTTCTGCACCTATGTTCGTTCAGCAACGATAACCAGACATAAAAAGTCTTGTATTAAGAGAAAGTGAATAAGAACGAAAATACAACTTGAGCTTGAGCCATGCTAAAATGATGTACATTCTGCAATACATTAAAGCCCAAAACATTTTAATTAGAGTCACTCTTGACTTTTAACACCAGCTAGGGTGACCACTGAGGTCACTGACTAAAGACACAAACAAGACCTCATTATTTTGAACACTTGTTTTCTGCCAGAATTCTGAAGGCAATTTACTCAGTCCTGAAAAAAATGCGGCTATTTACAATTCAAATAATATTTATGTAAATGTTTTCTCTTTAAAAATGCAGCAGGATAATGAAAGCGTCCAGTGAAAGTGTTTTTAAGAGTCTCAAGAGGGAGTACCTCATGTTTTTCATATTTTATCAGTCCATAATGTGTATATTTTACATTTCCAAGCTCTATTTTAGATTGAAGGCTAATCTGTACTGCACCCACTGCCAACTAAATTGCTTCTTAATGCCCATGAAAATATTACTTCCATAACAAAGATTGGGGTCAAATGCAGATTTCTCGTAATGGGAGTGTCAGGAAAGTCCTAATTCCATTAAAGACATGTAAGCGAGTATTATGCTTTCAATCCTGTCAGTTATTTTTGTGCCAGCTAAGCAAACACAAAAAACTACACTTCCCATCATTCTATGGAAGTGGAATAGACCATTGAAAAATAGGATGTACCAGCCTATTAATGTGTTATGAGGGCCATGTCAAATGCTGCGAGGAGCAACAATAGCTTGTTCCTTTCTTTGAAGAATTCCTATCAAAGAAGCAAAGGATTTCAGAGAATCATCAGAAACAAAGGAATGACTCCAGGTCATTCCACCCAGAGACGTTTGAAGGCATGGGCAGAGTGGGCTCTGGGCCAGGGTCCCAGGCTTTCAGGGGGCCCCCTGATAGAGCCACTTCTGTTCTTCAGTGTCGTGCCCTAATGACCTCGAATAATGAGTAAGCACGTTTTAAATACCGTTTTTATTTAATTTTTTTAAACTGGGGATGAGGTATGCGAGTCTATTACAGACATTGTGCTGAGAAATGTTGTGTTTATACTTCATGCAACATCCATATAAAAGTTTCTTTTAGATCAAAACAGGACCTCCCATATGAGGAATGGGAGGGCGTCACAGAGATGATTTGCAGTAATATTAGTGAGCTGCTGCTGTGTTACAGTATTGAAAACACACATCACCATCTCTGAATACTAGATGTAAACACATTTAGAATTTGGATGAGTGCACTGTCAGTGACCTGCCAAAGATGGCATGAAACAGCTGACAATGGGTCATAAATTCAAAGCTTTTTGGGAACAGGGGCCCCCGAAATCTATTTAGCCCAAGGCCCCAAAATCCTTAAGATGTCCCTGGTTACATCTCTATTCCGCTTCAGGACACAGTACTTGATGAAGCAATTGTAAGTAGAAAGAGATCCACATTTATTGTTCGTCAGGAGGTATGATCTTCGAGTAAAGAAGACTATGGTGGGATAACACTTCCAGGTCGTTAATAAAATCAGTTAGGAAACGCATAATTTTATGACAAGACTGTATGCTCTTCTCATCATGCTTGTTTAAACCTTATCCACCACCGACGTCAATACATGGTCCACAAGCTTGATTTATAAGGTGCAGAAAGTTAAATCTCTGGACTAGTCAACTGCCCCAACTGAATTTCTTTGCACCCACCTTGATATAGTGGGATAAAAACAGGGTAATTTTTATAAAGAAATCAAAGATTGTCAGACAGAGTGTGTTTATAAGAAACAGTATGTGATTCATATCCTTTTAAACATAAGGCCACACAAATACTTGTTTAAAAAAAATCTAATGCTTTAGCTATGTTCATTCTTGAAACTCTAGAGAAAAGCACAGAGGAAATCAACTGTCTGAAATTAACATCTACACCACTTAGACATTATTTTAAGTGATATGAGACAAAGTAAATAGCTTAAGTAACTACCTGAAAGCATTTCCAGATACACATCTGAAGTATCTGGACATTTTACGAAGAGACTGCAAACAAGGGAAACATCCTACAGAGGAGAATATTTTAGAGGAGGAAATTGACAAAGACATAGGTTTGCACTTTTAAAAGTGGACAGCAAATTTGTAAAAGGACACCAAATAATGGTGTCCTTTTACAAATTTGCTGTCCACTTTTGAAAGTTTAATTGCGTCACAGACGAAAGAAAGTGCATTGCACAAAGTTTACTTTCTACTATTGTTTTTAAGGATTTCAAAGGTTACAGGAACACATTATCAAAGTAACCACTTTATGGTACATTATTACACTGTAGTATAAAAGAGGGGACTGGGAGCATGAACATACCCTCCAAGTCCATTAAGCTACTTCAAGATACAAAGGGGCATATTTACATGCCCCCATCGTCACCACAATGTTACTTTTCAGGACGTTATAGTGGTAATAGGGGATTCGCATTATTTACAAGACAGCGTTAAGCCACTTAACATGGCCTTCAGCTGCCTTGTAAATAGGGCCCCCTTTCATGCTATACTTAGCATGAAAGGGGAGGGCAATGGGTGTTGCGGTGGGCGTTCCACTGCAACACCCATTGATTTTAACACTGCCCCTTATTTACAAGGATGGTGTAAATAGGAGACAGCGCCAAAATTAAGACCAGGGAAAAACCTGGTCTTAACCTGGCCAAACGAGGAGAAATGTTTAATTGCTCCTCGTTTTTGCTGTTTTCATGTGTGCTGCATTGTGCAGCACACATAGAAACAGCAAAACGCCATTGATTGTTAATGTGCAGGAAGGTGTCCCTTCCTGCAAATAAACAATCATTTAGAAAAAATGACGTTTGCAATTTCTATGTGTGCTGCTTGAAGCAGCACAAATAGAAGTTACAAAATGCCTTTTAAAGATTGTTTATGTGTATGAGGGGAGACCTTCCTTAACATAAACAATCTTTCCCTCAACGCAACGCAGACACCCTTGCACTATGGTGCAAGGGAGTTTGCGTTAGCGGTAGGCTGCTAAATTTTGCGCCAGCACAGGGGGAAACGCAGGGCTGTACTATATTGTTGTAAATATGGTGCCGCCCTGCATTACAGAAGTGGCGGAGTCTGGCGTTAAATTAGGAAGGCTAACGCCTCATTTCATCACTTCTTATTAAATATGCCCCAAAATTCATATATATTCAGCTGCACACTTGAGCGTCCTTCTCTGACATTTTTGAATCAAGTACCTCATATACGTTTTATATGTTTTGCTGCACTTTAGGACACAGAAAGGGGGCTATGTGGCCTTCCAGGTCTGAGTAACTACAGATCAGGTGATCAAAATAGAAATAAACATGAATTTGTGCATCATTTTGCGCATTCAGGGTGTAACCCAATAAACTGGTCAAAGGAGTCCGTTCAAATGAATGATTTATGCACATACTTATGTAGTCAAAAAACATCTAATCAGTAGCACTCCAATATATGGCAAATTTGGGACATGTACTTCAAAACCCCAATATTTACATTTTGACATCTGGACCAATATTGCAAAGAAATTGGCATTGACAGGATCTAAAAATTTAAAAATCTGGAAGGGTAGCATTCATTGTGCACACAAGGCATTGGCCAATGGTATCACATTTGGCTGAAAATATGTGTTCCACAATAGTTGATGAGATATTATCAAAATTGGAAAGAGACACTGGGTTGATTATCAATAGATACGTGTGGACAGATATTTGCATGCTCAAGTACGTATCAAAATTAGGAGCCAAAATAGCCAGATATTTTTTATTTATTTTAAGAAATAAAGAGAAACTAACTTCACTCTTCATCTTGTCAACACTGGCAAGAAGCCAGGCATCTTAAGCACCTTCTGTGTAATTTGTGGGCATATTAACAAGGCGGCACTTTAAAATTATCGCCGCTTTTGTGGCCGTTTTCGGCCGAAAAGCGGCGATAATTTTATCACCTTATCAGCAAAGACACGCTAGCGCGTCTTTTGCTGACTTAGCGCCCATTTCCAGCACGCCTAACTTTGCATCGCTAATGAGATGCAAAGTAGGCGTGGCTGTGAAACAAACCAGGGAAAATATCGGGAAGGCAGCTTCGCGATATTAACAAGGAAGGGTAGCGATTATTTAAATCGCGTTAAGTATGCCTTAACGCAGGAATTTAATGTCTGTTAAATTCCTGACTAAGGCATACTTAACATGGGGTGGATTCTGTGGCTAAGACCACAGGCCCTATCATCTAGGATATCGCTGTTTTCCACCATGTAAAACGGCGATATCCACACTATCTCTGGAATTTTTATCGCCTCGGCGATGCGCGTTGTTGATAATGCGCTAACCGGGCGATAAATTCCAGAGATTGCCAGCGATAAATATGCAAGCGCTAAGCACGCTTTGCGATATTTATCGCCGGCCCTTGTTAATATGCCCCTTGGTTCCTAACTGACTCTTTACTGAGAAAAGCTTACCTTCTTGTTAAGTCCTATCTTGACCTCGCCCCTCTCCCTCAGACCACCATATTATCTGAAATAAGGCCATGTTTAGACCGTGACTTCTCAGAAACTAAGCTAGATCACCAATGCCATCACTTTTGGTGAGTAAATCCTCAAGTCTCAACACCAACATTTTAGAGAAGTCAGTCCCAGACCCTGAACAAGTCAATTCAAAACATAAATGGGAATGCACTCATCAGTGAGTCAATAGTCACTGATTTGTCATCGATTACCACATTGAGACCCATTCTTTTCAATGACTTCTTTATTGCTTTAATTCATCACAGATTGAAAACAGCCAACACACTGAGTTTCATTTTCTTTAAAAAAGTCTACAGGGCGGTAATAATTACATCCAAGATATATTTTACTGTTACAAACGCATCCCAACAAGTAGAACTTGTGAAACAATCAGGGGTGCACCCGTGACACTCAAACAAATGTTGCTGGTTGGAAGGGAGTCACATAAACACTTCTATGGATGTATTGGTTTTGAGGCGGAATGTGTAGAGAATTGTTAACAGCATCTTTCTAAGTACATAAATTGATAGGTATACAATACCTGCATGAAAATATATTACATTCTGACATCACGCCCTTTTTGATGCTCTCACAAAACAAGCAGACAGACACAACCTTAAAATTATTTTAGTTTAAGAAAAATAACGTGCATAGTTAACAAATATTTTTGACTAGCCGTCAAATGAGTGTTTCACTTGAACATCTGAGACTGACCGCTGGAACATCTGAAACTGACCGCTCATCAAGGAACAATGCTGTTTTTAACATGGTATATATTAGAAAGATTGTTTTTTATAAAAGTAAACATATATTTTGGATATATATTATTACATCCCTGAAGGACTTCCTGAAAGAACAAACACTGGCAAAGCCAATAGGTCTGGCATTGGCTGCCAAATATATGGCTTTGTACCAGTTAACTACTTTATATATGTTTGTGTCTGAGGCTTTGTTGTAAGATGGTGTCTGTTTTGTACATTGCTCACTCGAACATAACACTGTCCCATAGAGACTCTGCAGTCAGGGATGAAAATGGTTTGTGATCACATAAAGCAAGCATTTCTTAGGCATTAGAAGAAGAAATGTAAAGTAGAAATTAAAGTGAAGAAATGAAGGACGCCTTGCTAATTATTTTTTGAATGAGCACTTCATAAAACAAAAGTTTGAAGTGCTGTACTACTTCTGTTAATTCGAGAAGTAGTTCAAGACTATAAGCAGCAGATCCTTTTCATATACAATATAAAGTCTTCAAAATACTAATAATTACCAACATAATCATACTAACGTGACACTGTGTATGTTTCTGTTCAACTCACTGAGGGAGATAAAGTTCCAAAGCACTAGGGGCCATATTTATCAAGTAGTTGCGTCGCACTTGCATCACGTAACAGGGTGCATGTACTACGCAACTACTAAGTGCAATTTAGCAAGCCACACAAGGCCACCTTGCGTGGCCCTGAGTGGCTTGATGAATCTGGAGTAACACAATGCAGCGCAAATCACTGCCCTGCGTTAATCTGCCCTGGGAAGCCATTCCATGGGCATTTTGTGGGTGTTCCTACGTAACTCCCATGGATTTTGGCACATTCCCAGATTTACCATTGCTAGTAGCCCTGGAATTGCGTCAAAATGCTACGCCTTTCCAGGTGAGGAGTAACAAGAGGAAAGATATTTATTTCTACTTGTGGTTTCCTCTAACTATGTGTGCTGCATTGTGCAGCACACATAGAAAGAGGAAAATGCCCCAAGCGATTGTTTTTGTGCAGGAGGTTGTCCGTTCCTGCACAAAAAGAATCCTGCTTACAACGCATGCCCCCTTGCACCAAGGTGCAAGGGGGCCTGCATTAGTGCTAGGCAGCCAAAAACTGCAGGCGTTTTGGCAATGCCCGTAATGTCAAATGGAATTCTATTCAATCCCTGTTAATAAAGGCCTCATTTAAAATTGCTTGCTGTGTGGCAGACAATATTCCCTCAAACAGCTCTGACGTATGGTAAGCCCGACCTCGAAAGCAGCCTGATCTTCTAAAATGGCTTTGAAGGCAAATTTCTAATTGGGCGGCTCATCTGCTAGCAATTTCATTGGTGTCGGATAAATCACAAGTGTGCTTTTGATGGCGCAGTCAGTGGGGGCTAAACCAATGGACACATTGAATTCCTATACAGTTTAAATGATCCTGGGACACAGGTTCTGTTTGTTCAGTCTCTTCTATGTTTGAACACTGGAATGTTAAAAGCTCCATTGAAGACAAAGGAGTGGCTTCGGGTTTCTAATGGCGGGTATAAGCCCGGAGCTCCAACATAAAGCTATATTATGACGCATCTGAGAACATCTTAGATCACAGTTGTGGAGAAGCCATAGAGGTCACGTCGACACTTGCAAAGAATGTGATCGCAAAGACCTTGACAGAGCGAGTTTTTTTCTCTAGGGAACAGAAAGAGCACCAGCAACTGTAGTGTAAGCTTCACTCACGCCTACAACAGGCACTGCATGGGTGAAAGCATTGCAAATTTCAGGTAGACACAAAGCAGTTGTATATTCGCACCACGCATGCCATGCATTTATCATGCATGCATTCACAATGCGGTCTGAACCATGAATGTGTCTTTACAACACATTCCTTTACAGAGCAAGTCATTACAACAACGTACCTTAGGGAAAGCACAGGACTATGCATAGTATGATTTACTATTCCAACTCCAGTCGGTGCAACAGTGGGGAAAGTGTTGGACTTAAAGTCCAACTTCAGTCCAACAATGCTTTCCCTAAGGCAAATTGTTGCAACGACCTGCAGGATAAGGAAAAGATTTGTAAAGACTCATTTGTGGTTCGGGCTGCGTTGTAAAGGCACAGAGTGCTTCGAGCCACCTTGCAAATGCTGTTTCCCAAGTAAACATGCCCAGCACAGGTGGGAGAGCAAATTCTACACTGAGCTCCCAAAATTCGTCCTCTGGAAAAATGACCTTGTGAAACCGTCTTTGAGGATACTTCATTAGATCTGAGTGTAAATTAGTGTTATATTTAAAATCGTGTGCATCATCCACAAGGCTGACTGGAGCAAAGAATTCAACTATCTTTGGATGCTAACCACACATTACGTTCCAAACACGAGCCTTCAATCCATATACTTGTACCTAATCCATCAAAAACACTCAAATAACAGAAATATTAAGGTCAAATTACTGGGTATCCATGGCCACCAATTCTGGATTACCCTGGTCCTCCAGCCTGCGATCAGAACCCAACCACCCCCTGTTCAGAATATGAATGAAGACTGCACTGTTTAGATCAGACAGGAGAGTGTTCATGGAACACTGAATACCACATCACACATTCAGTGGACCTTGTCCTGGTCTTCCCTGAGATGCCTCAAGTGAAGAGCTCCTTCAGAGCTTCATAGTAGCTACAAGTAGGGTTACCACCTCACTCCACATCATCATGGACACTGTTTCCAGTCCTTGGCTTTAAACGCACACATCAGTCCCATCAGATGTGTTAGTATAATTAACGATTTGGAAGCAACGAAGACTACAACACATAAAACACATTTGATTTTCACATTAAAGTCCAGAACTAAAGGCAGTGTTTGTAATGACATGGAGTGAGGTGGCCATCTTAGCACAGGCTACAAAACTCCTAAATAAAATCACTCACAATGCTTTGGAGCAGCAACAGTACTGAATGTGTGCTCACACTAGATTCACATAGCATGTGTGGCAAGCTCACTTGACACAAAACAGGCACAGCATGTGCAGCATCACATATAGAGATGGTAGGTAAATGAGCAGTGCAGGCCTCCCTCATAGACGAGTTACAGCACGGTAGCCAACTGTGCAGGCAACCCTCACACAACACAAGCACATCACAGAAGGGAGCTCTGGAGTCTGCCCTTACACTCAACAGTTACATCCCAGAAAAGAGCTGTGGAAGCTACCCTACCACAACTCATGAGAAGAAATATTGCAGGCCTACCTCAAAACATGTACAACAGGACACGTGCAGCCTGCATTTGCACACAACGTGAAAAACATGACCAACAGAAATGCAAGCCTCAGTCATACAAAATAGGTGCAGTACAGACAGCAGCAGAACAAGCCTGCCTTGCAAAGCATGGGCAGCAACTACTCAGACACACAGTGATGATATAGATGTGGACCACTGCAAGAGGCCCCATGCAATGATGGGCAACGTTAGCCAATCTTTGGTTCTTGTCCGTGACACTTTGCAAGGTAGTGTTTTAATCCGATGCTCGTAATGGTAAAAACAATGACATGACACTAGATCCAAGCCAGTGTGGCTATAGAACGAGATGACGTCAAGAAAACTACACGGGATGACATACTTTAGTGGCATTTGAGCACTGCCTCACTTCTGTACTAACAGTTTCTTTTATCAAGTTATGAATGTAGTGAAGTGTAGGTAACTTTAGTAGCTGCATCGAGGCATGCTAGGTATAACATGGCTTTCAGATAAACACTGGTAGTTCACTTTTACCTCCAGCTTCTCCAAAAGAAAAAGGCCGACTTCAATAAAACTGCCAGCTTCAGTTTAGTGAAAAAGCATTAGCCTACGTCATAAATTGGGGCTGTGAAACAATTTTCAGAAATCTAGTGGGAGTTAGGGTATTTTTCTACCGGTAAGCCCTGCAGGAAACGGCCACAAATGTAATGGGCCAATGGGATTTGCAACCCTCAAACAAAACAAGCACATCACAGAAGGGAGCTCTGGAGCCTGCCCTTACACTCAACAGTTACATCCCAGAAAACAGCTGTGGAAGCTACCCTACCACAACTCATGAGAAGAAATATTGCAGGCCTACCTCAAAACATGTACAACAGGACACGTGCAGCCTGCATTTGCACACAACGTGAAAAACATTAGCAACAGAAATGCAAGCCTCAGTCATACAAAATAGGTGCAGTACAGACAGCAGCAGAACAAGCCTGCCTTGCAAAGCATGGGCAGCAACTACTCAGACACACAGTGATGATATAGATGTGGACCACTGCAAGAGGCCCCATGCAATGATGGGCAACGTTAGCCAATCTTTGGTTCTTGTCCGTGACACTTTGCAAGGTAGTGTTTTAATCCTATGCTCGTAATGGTAAAAACAATGACATGACACTAGATCCAAGCCAGTGTGGCTATAGAACGAGATGACGTCAAGAAAACTACACGGGATGACATACTTTAGTGGCATTTGAGCACTGCCTCACTTCTGTACTAACAGTTTCTTTTATCAAGTTATGAATGTAGTGAAGTGTAGGTAACTTTAGTAGCTGCATCGAGGCATGCTAGGTATAACATGGCTTTCAGATAAACACTGGTAGTTCACTTTTACCTCCAGCTTCTCCAAAAGAAAAAGGCCGACTTCAATAAAACTGCCAGCTTCAGTTTAGTGAAAAAGCATTAGCCTACCTCATAAATTGGGGCTGTGAAACAATTTTCAGAAATCTAGTGGGAGTTAGGGTATTTTTCTACCGGTGAGCCCTGCAGGAAACGGCCACAAATGTAATGGGCCAATGGGATTTGCAAACTCTGTAATCCTGCACATATAGGGAATACCTCCGGAGTGGCCAATGATTGGATGTGCAAGGCAGCTCATGTCCCAACTTGCTTCCAGCGGCAAGATTCAGAAAGGGAGACCTAGGACTGAACAGCGTGCTCGTGTTGAATTGATTCAAGAATTAAGTAAACCTGGGGTGTTATCTGGTTTACGAGCCGACTAGAACTTATTGGCCATATGTCCACAGATTAAGCATCCCACTCACACCACTCATGGCACCTTTTGTTGTGATTTGCCATTTTTGTAACCTTATGTTTATTTATTTTTTATTTGCGGTTTTTGTAGAGCGCAACACTCATCCCAGGGGATATCACGGCGCTTATACCAAGTAGAAACTACTGATGACTGATACTGAAAAGTTTAGAAATTGGGGAAGAGGTGGGTTTTCAGCATTTTTCGGAACAGGAGATAATTTGTGGTATGTCTTAAGTCGATAGGAAGCTCATTCCACCTCTTTGCTGCCAAGTAAGAAAAGGAACGGCCACCTGTTCTAACTTTATAAATACGTTTAGTCCTAACCAATGCCGATTGAAGTGATCGTAGGTTCCTAGTAGGGACATAAAATTCGATCTTCCCTTGAAGAATAGTGGGACCAGTCTTATGCAGAGCCCTATGAGCATGGCTGAGCAATTTAAAGGCAGCCCTCTGGCGCATCGGAAGCCAATGAAGTTTCTTCAAACATTCCGATGCCGAGTCTAGCTTTCCTTTGTTGCAAATAAGTTTGGCCGCCAAATTCTGCAATACCTGTAGGCGAGAGAACAGATGTTCATTCATCCCTACAAACAGTGCATTGCCATAGTCTAAACGACTAACCAATAGGGCCTGTGTGACCAAATGTCTACAGTCCAGAGGTATCCAGGGAAATAACCTAGCGAGAAGTTTTAGGATGGCGAAACCTTTGCCACAGAGGGATCGCACATGCTCCTTCATGGACAAGGCGTCATCCATGATGATCCCCAGGTTCCTGGCATGTTGTTTTGGAGTGGGGGCCAGACCCAATGAGGGTGGCCACCACGAGGCATCCCACACCCGTTTGGCGCCACCAAACAGATTTTCCTGCATTCAACTTCAGGCAGTGTGAATGCATCCACTGGGCCATTTCTGAGAGGCAGTCAAGTAATTTGGTTTTAGTGATATCAGGCTTCTCATCCAAGGCCACCATCAGCTGCGTGTCATCCGCATAGGAGCAGATACCAATGCCCCACTTCCTTCCAATGTCGGCGAGAGATGACATATAGACATTGAAAAGAGTGGGGCTCCATGAGGCACCCTAGGGGACCCCGCAGCCGATGGATTTAGGCCTGGAATGGAACTGGCCCATATGTACTACCTGAGTGCGGTTGCTCAAAAAAGAGTGCAGCCAGCTCAATGCAGTGGATTGAACTCCTTTGCTCCGAAGTATGTCCAACAGGCAATTGTGGGATACCGTGTCAAACGCTGCTGACAGGTCAAGCAGTATCAGTGCCACTGCCCCACCTTGATCGGTGGAGGATCTGACACTGTCCGACCCTGCCAGCAACGTTTCCTCGGTGCTGTTGTTAGCTCTGAAGCCCGTCTGGGAGGGATCCAGGAGGAGGTTGGTTTCCAGGTACCTTGTCAGTTGTACATTGACCAGTTTCTCCAGAACTTTGGAGAGATAGGGAAGCTGGGAGATGGGTCTATAGTTCTCTGGGTTGAGAATGTCAGATCCAGCTTTCTTCAAGAGGGGGATCACCGAAGCCTGCTTCCAAGCATCAGGGAAAATGGCAGTTCTTAGTGATTTATTAAAGAGTTGTGTGATCAAGGGACAGAGCGTGGACGCAATCTTTGAGAACACAAAATGGGGGCAGGTGTCCAAGGGGGAACCGGATTTGACTGTGTTCATGGCTGCTCAGACCTCGTCCACTGAGACTGGTTCAAAGCCAGTTAAAAGGGGAGTAGTTCCCGAGTCTGGCGGGGCTATTGGTGCTTCTGTTATGATCGCAGTATTGGGGGGTTTATCCTTGTTACTGTGAGCATGTTGGGGGTGAAAGTAGAGTAGATTATCTTAATTTTCTCAGCAAAGAATGTGCTAATACGGTTACAGGCCTCAACCGAAGGAGTGAGTGTTTGAGAAATGCTAGATGGTTAGCTAAGCTCCTTCACTATTTTGAACAGTTCCTTAGCTGAGTTACTGTTTTCTTGAATGTGCTCAGTAAAATAATCTTTCTTTGCATTTTTTATGGCAAGGGTATACAGTTTCCGATTAAGGACATAATTTAATCTGGCTACACTATCCTTGGACTGTCTCCAAAGATGTTCAAGTTTTTGACATTCCCTTTTAAGATTTTTTAAATGGGGGGTGTACCATTTCTCCGTTATAGCTTTTTTCCTAGGTTCCCGCATCGGGGCTAGTTTGTTTAATATTTGCAGTATTCCAACGTCTAGTAAGGTGACATCAGTACAGACAGAGGAATCCTCCGGGAATTTAAAATTGGCCTCTTGAAAATAATTATCGAAATTAGATTCATTAACTAACCTCCAGTCTTGTTTAGAGATCTGGGGGACTGCCTTGGGTTTCAGAGACTTGCAGGGAAGGTCGAGTGAGAAAGATATAAGGGAATGGTCCGTCCAGGAAAGAGGCTGGACCTCACGTATGTTAGTGGATTCAATGTTGGTAAAAAGTAGGTCCAGTGTGTGGCCAGCTGTGTGAGTGGGACCCACTACCCACTGCTTAAGGTTAAGGATCTCCATATCATATTCCAATTGGGAAGCTCCCAGAGCATCCATTTTCTCATAGTGAATATTGAAATCGCCAACAATTAGGTAGTTTTTATATTTTAAACAGAGTGGCAGGAGTTGGTTGAGTAATTTAGCACCAAGATTGGCTTGTTGTCCAGGGGGGTTGTATATTACTGCTCCAGCTAAGATGGTGAGACCCTCATGGAGTACTCTAAAAGGTAAGATCTGAAGTTCGTTGTGGGCAACTATTGGTTCCGCAAAGCATGCTAAATGCTCCCTAAATATCACAGCGACCCCCCCTCCTCTTTTACCAGATCTATCTTGCGTAATAATTTTATAATTAAAGGGGAGGGCGTTAGCTAGATCCGGGCCATTAGTATCGGATAGCCAGGTTTCAGTAATGAAAACCAGGTCTGGGGTCTTGGATGTAAGTAAGTCCCAAATATCCAGAGCATGTCTAGGTAGGGATCTGGCATTGAGGAATAAACAGTTGAGGTTCATGTGATTATTAACATGGATTGTGTGATGGCCTAAAGGAGATTGATCCATGCTAGACCAACGACAAGCGAGGCAGGAAATAGGTCCATAAGATGATCCTGGGCCCGTTTGAATACATAGCCTTTCATTATTGCCCTTTTTATCAGCATAGGCTAGCAACTCGCTACGAGAGTAGCGGATGGGTGTGGACAAGTTTCGAATGAAATCAGCAGGGGGTATGGCCCCTGGTCCCGGCTGGTCGCGGACGGGCACAGACGGGCTTACCTTAGGCGCACCTTCGGCGCGCCATTGACGAGCCCGCTGCACCCGTCCGCTGCGCCTCGGCCAGCACATTAGAATAAATGGGGGGGGGAGCGCGGGCTCCTGGCTCCGCCCTCGGGCTCGCAAGGGCTGACCCCTGATTGGTCTGCCGGTCTGCCTAACTCCCCTTTGGCTCTCCACGCAATCGGCACTCAGCCGTAGTGGAACGGAGCCCGGGGATTGGCAGCCAGAATTTTTAGGGGAAGAGGAGCAGCCTAACTCGCTGTCGTCCTCACAGTATTCGTGCAAATCACAATTTAAAATGCGGGCAGCTTCAAAATGCGGGCAGTGCAATAAACAATTTTAAAAGCGACCAGGATCGGTGCTGGTAATCAATTTTAAAAATACGAGCAAGGTCAGTGCAAATATACAATTATAAACAGGCATATAAACAAACACAGCGCTGAAGCTACAGTAGCGATTCCACAGAGGTATGCATAGCATTGATAAATACTTCTGGTGTATGAGACACCTGCAGGGCTCCGCTTGATGCTGGGTGTACCCCCTCTTCTGTGATCATTGCCCACCTTAATATGCTAGACAAAGTATCCTATATGCATGTGCTGTCGCTGCAACTCCTGATTACAGTCAGTGATTGACTGCTGTCCATTGTCCTCAATGGGATTAAATCCGCAAGAGCTAGAACTGTCAAGCTTCATTCCTTAGCGGCCCTTCACCTCACCCTCACCTGAAAGGACAACGTCACAAACCTCCTGAGATGTACCATTTGGAGTGTCATATGAAGATGTCATACTAGCCATGAACCTCACATCCACAGTTGCGTCCCAGCTTGTCTCTTCCACTCTCAGCATCTAACCTTTCAATCTCTGCAGCTGCTTCCACATCCTCACTGAAGCACAAGTAGCAGTTTTACACCAACCACTAGGTTTCAAAGCACTGGAGTAAGGCACCAAGGTGGGAGACCCATGCTCACCCCTGTGGTCTCTCTTCGTCTTCAAACACCTGTATAGAACATTCCTTGAAGCTCCTCAGATTCTATTAGACTGCGATAAAGTATATTTTTATTTTTCACTGCACTTCAGCAGGATTTGCGAGGTACTGCCTTCGTCTTTTAAAAAAGCAATAAGAAGGGACATTTAAAACTATAGACATTAAGATGGACGCCAAAGCTGCAGCATACTGTCTAAATCTGTAGGGTTGGCAAGTATGCCCAAGTCCCCACTTCAGAGGGCCCCAAATCACAAGCTTCTCCACAACTGGGCCTCATACCTGACAGCCTCACTCTGAAGGACCCACACTGCAGATCCTCACTGGAAAGGGAAATCACATTACAGGACCTCACCATGGAGTTACCTCACATCTTCTCCTGAAAGCAAAGCCCAGCAATGAAGCCCCTCCACCCCAGCACTATCTCATTCAGCAAGGTTAACTGAGCTCTGCTTTAGTGTAAACAGAAAAACACACTGAAATGCCTTTCTCACAGGGATTCACTCAACAATAAAGCAAACATTTTGAAACTTTGGGCCTCATTACGATGTCAGTCGGAAAGCAATCCGACCGACTCCTTGTCGGAATCGGTTCTGACTGACTGGCGTTTGGCGAGTCCGACCAACCGATTACGATGGTTCCGAACAACGTTTGGAAAGTCTCTCATTGACTTCAATTGGAGCCTGTGTTCTGACCAGCAGCACAGGCCCCAATTGAAAAAGGGGTGGTTGCATAAAACCTTGCACCCTGTCGCAGGCACCCCATGATGCCTGCCACACCGTGCATGCTTTTAAACGGGGGTCCCTTGAGTACCCCCACAGGCCCAACAGGGGGCCTCAGGGTGAAGAGGTGCCTGCTACAGGCCCCCAAAGTCAGTTTCCAACAGCCATTCTATGTCGGACAGACCGATTCGGAAAGGCTGTCCGAATCTGACATCGTAATACATTGGTCGGAAACGTGGTCCAAAGAGCTGTACGATTCAGCTTCGACCAACTCAGTCTCCAAATGCTGGTTGAAACCGATTCGGACTCACCGAAGGCTTATCTTTCCATCGTAATCGGTCGGTTGGAAATATTTCAGAGTCGGTCGGAAACATAGGTTCCGACACGGTTTAGGAGAATCCGGCTGCCGTTTGTAGCCTTTCCGGACGACATCATAATGAGGCCCTCTGTTGCAGCACAGTATTAAAAACCAAAGGAAATGATGGATGGAGTGTTGAACATTACAAGCACTCACCCCCAGTCAACCGATCTGGGTTTAATCCATCACCGTTCTTTAGCCCACTCTGCCACCCCAGTTCAGACATGGCCATATGCAAATCAGTCTGACCCTGTGCCTCATGGGAACAGTCCAGCCCAAACTGCCAAGCCATGTCTTCCCTGGACCGGAAGCAAGCTTCCTAGGACCGGTTTCTGGCATTTCAGCCGTCTTCAGCCAGGCTTGCTTGAATACAGTGGCAAAGTGAACAAGGGACACACGTCTGAGCATACCCTGCCAACTTATGGCGAACAAAGCAAAAATCAAAGGAAATGATGGACGGAGTGTTGAACATTGCAAGCACTCACCCCCAGTCAATTGATCTGGGTTTAATCCATCACCATTCTTTAGCCCACTCTGCCACCCCAGTTCAGACATGGCCATATGCAAATCAGTGTGACCCTGTGCCTCATGGGAACAGTCCAGCTCGAACTGCCAAGCCATGTCTTCCCTGGACCGGAAACAAGCTTTCTAGGACCGGTTTCTGGCATTTCAGCCGTCTTCAGCCAGGCTTGCTTGAATCCAGTGGCAAAGTGAGCAAGGGACTCAACACTCCGTCCATCATTTCCTTTGGTTTTTGCTTTGTTCGCCATAAGTTGGCAGGGTATGCTCAGACGCTCCGTCCGTCATTTCCTTTGGTTTTTGCTTTGTTCGCCATAAGTTGGCAGGGTGTGCTCAGACGTGAGTCCCTTGCTCACTTTGTGTGAGTGACTATATGGGTGTGTGAATGGCTATATAGGTGTTTAAGTGGGTGTGTTCGCAGCTGTAAGGGTGAGTAAGTGGCTGTGTGAGTGGCTGTATGGGTGGGTGAGCAGGTATGTGAGTGACTATGGTATGGGTAAGTGGGCATCTGAATGGCAGTATGATTGAGTGACTGGGTGTGTACGTGGGCGTATGGGTGAGTGATTGGCTGTTTGTGTGGCTGTTTGGTTAAGTGAGTTGGTGTGTGACTGGCTGTATAGGAGAGTGAGTGTCTGTGTAAATGTCTATATTGGTGTGAGCATATGTGGGAGTACTTGTACTGATGTGTGAATGGGTATGTAAGTGGTTGTGTGAGTGTGTGAGTGAGTGTGTGAGTACTTGTATGGGTGAGTGAGGGGTTGTGTTGAGAGGTTGCATTGGTGAGTGAGTGGGTGTCTGAGTAGCTGTATAGGTGAATATGTGTATGTGTGTGTGTGTTAGTAGCACTATGGGTTAGTGTGTGGCTGTGTGAGTTGGTGTTTTGGTGAGTGACTGGTTATGTGAGTAGCTGTATAGGTGAGTGAATGGTTGTGTGAGTGGCTACATGAGTGAGTGAGTGTGTATGTGAGTGGCTCTATAGAAGAGTGAGTGGTTGTGTGAGTACTTATACGGGTCTGTGAATGGGTATGTGAGTAGTTTGAGTGGGTGTATGAGAGGTTGTCAGCGGTTCTGTACATGAGTTAATCAGTGATGTCTTTTGAGATGTCATCAGTGACGTTACCAGTGATGTCACTGACCATGTCATGAGTGATGTAATATGTGAGTACATAAGAAGTGCATTGCGGGCGTAAGTTATAGCTAGCTCAGGTAATATATAACTGCTGAACTTCAACTGTTTTGTATCAGTGAAATCTGAGCCTAATTACAACATCCCTGAAACATTTGTTTTTTTTCAGTGAATTTTTAGTTTAAAAAAAAAATTCTATTTCATAACTATAATGCCACTGTAACCTTTGGTCTTTTTAGTAAATTTCTAAGGTTTTTTTAAATTCTATTTCCTAACTATAAAGTCCCTGCAACTTTTTGGGTTTTTGTGTGACTTTTTACAGCTTTTTAATGTTATTTCCTAACTATAATGTCCCTGTAAACTTTGGGTTTTTAAGTGAATTTCTTAGGTTTTTAATTTTATTTCCTAACTGTAACCTGTAACCTTTGAGAGTGAGTGTGTGAGTGAGTAAGTGAGAGTCTCAGTGGGTCTGTAGAGTGGGTGTGAGAGTGTGTGGGTCTTGGAGTGGCTGCATAAGTGTCTCACTGGATGTGTGAGTGGGTGCATGTGCATCTGAGTACATCTGTGCAAGGGTGTCAGAGTGTCTGAGTGGGTTTTTGAGTGCCTCTAAGAGAGTCAGTCTTTGAGTCAGTACATGAGTGTCCATGTGGGTCTGTGAGTGGGTTTGTGAGTCTCTCAGTGGGTCTGTGAGTGGGTACATGAGTGTCTGAATGGGTCTATGTGTGACTGTGAGAGTGTCTGAGTGGTTCTGTGAGTTGGTGCATGAGTGCCTGAGTAGGTTTGTGAGTGGGTGTGAGAGTGTTTGAGTAGGTTTGTGGTTAGGCGTGTGAGTTGGTCTGTGAGTGGGTATATGAGTGTTTGAGTGGGTCAGTGAGTGAGTGTATCAGTGTCTATATGGGTCTGTCACTGGGTGTGTGAGTGCCTGAGTATGTGAGTAGGTATCTAACTCTCTGTGGGGTGTGCCAGTAGCTGTGGGGATGATTGGGTATTGGAAAGTGATGTATTAGTCGTGATAAGTTGGGAACTACCACTAGTAATACCGCCACTGAACCAGTCAAAGACTCAATAAATTATTCCCTTGCTCAACCCTTGGTAGCTGGCAAAGAGCAGGCACAGCAGGCAGACTTATCTTAGGAGACAGCTGTGTAAAGCATTTAAAAACATTAAACATTAAATAAGTAAGACACAACACACACAAAAATCCAGTACAATTTCTAAAGATAGACTATATTTTAATGAAAAAATAGACACCAAAACGAAAAAGATCTAATGTAGGGAACCAGAGTTATGATTTTTTAAATATGAAAAGTAAAGCTGCCGCTTAGAAGCACATAGCGCTAACTGGATTAAAATAGGTCATGCTGGGCTGGGACAAAGAGAAGAGTTCCAGAAGTGTTTCTTGATGCAGGAAAGTGGTCAACAGCACCAGTCAAGGGTTTAGAAGATCTAATTTCCTCTTGAGGTCTGGGACTGCAACTCCCACAATGCACATGGTCAGCTTATAGAGCACTTTACAAAAGTTACTCCAAACTTCCCCAAACCTCTGGAACTTCTTCCTGAAGTTCCTCCTTGAGGGTTCAAAGTGTCCACAACACCAATTCAGTGGTCTAGAATCTCTGAGGTTGTCCTTGGTATGTTGAGACTACAATTCCCACAATGCACCTGGCCATATCCTTAAAAGTCCACCAGACACACTCCAAGATGGAGACTTCTTGGTGGAGATGATGCAGGTGGCTCTGTAAACCGGTAGCTTGCAGAGAGTCCACTCCTTAATATTTCTTGAAGCAAGGCAAACGTGCAGCAGGTGCAGCCCTTCAGAGTGCAGATCTTTGGGGTGCAGACCAGGATTCCAGTAGGGCAGTCCTTCTTCTCTTTGCAGTTTCAGGCAGAAGATCTGAGAAGCTATTCAGCTCTCCCAGTTTCTCGGTGTTAAGAAGGGGAGCACCCCAGACTATTGGGATGCAGGGTACCACCCACTTGTATGATCACTTGCTCCAACGTGTGGCATATTCTTATCCCAGAAAGCACCATTCTCTCCAAATCCAATACAGAGAAAGTCTATACTTTGGGATTAGATCTGTCTCAGCCAACACACTGGTGTGGCTAAGTTTCAGTAACACTCCCCTTCCAACACCCCTCCTAATCTAATTACTGAGACTACTGTGTGGCTGGGGGTGCAGGTGTGGGGGGGGGGGGGGTCAGCCTGTGCTGGTCTCAAACTGTCAATATTCCTTTGAAGATCAGTTTAACTCCCCTACCCCCTTCCTGCCTTTTGACTTCTGCAGCTAAAGGTCTCCACCTACAGGAAATCCATTGTCTTCTCTGACAGAACACTTCACACCTCATCAAGCAGCTCGGGCTCATCCTAGGAAAGACTAGCTAATCAGGAAAGGGCAGTTGAAAAGCTGGATTTTGGCTCACAGAAAAGAAAGTTTAATAACTTGTTTTTTGTAAAAGTTATTATAAATCTAACAGTGGCAAGTTGTTGGATGCATCTTAACTATTAATTAGATACCTTGAAGCAGGGGTAGGCAGCGGTTTTTAATTCCGCCGGCAGCATTGGAGGAATTTTAGGAATTCCGTGTTACTCCTTGTACTGTGGAATTACTAGCACCATATTTTTAAAAGAACAAACTCCTTATGTTGTTTTTGCATTGAATAAAGTGACAGTGCAAGAGGACTAATTTAGCATAAAAATAGTACAGTGCAAGAGTTCAGGTTCCAAGAGCATCAACAAGGTGGCAGATGATTCCAAGTTATTAAAAATTGACATCAGCAATGGACATCTAAGAAACATTTCAAGGACAGAGAGAACTAAAAATCACTAAAATGCATTTTGTGTCAGAACAGCAGACACCTTCTCTTAGCTAAAGTACACTTCAGAAAACTAGCAACTGCAAAGCAGACATTACAATCGTTAAGTTGCAGTAAGTAGAAGAGAGCTGCTTTACACTTGGAAGATTTATGTCAGCGCAGTAACGGTATTGAGGACTCTCAAAACCACTCAGGTAACCTTTGTGATGCCCATATATCATGGAGCTAGAGGGAGGTGCGCGTGCGTTGTATGCCCCTGTGCTGTGACTGCATCATCTGACGTGTGGCAATCTTTAAAAAGGAGCTGCCTCCCAGACCAGTGCACATTGTACCTCAGAGTTGCGTCTCCTTTGCCTGGACTCTAGCCCACATCATACTGCAATCCATTTCCCCTCGCCCTCTAAGACGCTCCTGGTCACAGTTGTTTGCAACAAACTGCGCATCCCTGGATTAGTTTTAGGAAGCATCTGGGGGTCCTTAAGGAGCCCATCTCCTAAATTAAATAAACAAGACATAGCTATGTCAGACATCGATCGTCCATCAGGTTTCCACCACTTCATAACCAGAAAGCGGAGTGGCATGTACTCTGATTAATTATCAGCGAAGGCCCTTTTTTACAAGAGCACTTTCGCCTTTTATCAGAAACAACAACGGCGTACCTCCTGTGCCGCACCTCGTGCCAGTTCCTATTTATGAGTTCGCTGTGGAAAACTTCCCCTAAGCCAGCCGTTGTTTGGCATCACTGTACTCCAGATCAAACAATATTCTAATTCATGGGGTTGCACAGCTCAAGAAGTCCAATTGAGACAGGTAAATACAAAAATAATTTCTTTATTCCAATAGATTTCTTTTCTTAAAAAAGCATCAAGTACAAGCTGTCCAGCCAATGCGTAAGGTTCTTAGTATTGGCCTATCGCAATTTGTGGTCAGCGCGAAAGTGCTCCAATTGAATGGACCACACGATGGGAGCACTTTCGCGCTGACCACAAATTGCGATAGGCCAATACTAAGAACCTTACAGGGATAGATGACATACTTTGGATTCTGAACCTATAGAGAATACGTTCATTATTATACACCCGTGAAAGCATACAAGCCCTGAGGAAGTTCCCTATAAGGGAATGAAACACGTTGGCTGGACAGCTTGCACTTGATGCTTTTTTAAGAAAAGAAATCTATTGGAATAAAGAAGTTATTTTTCTATTTACCTGTCTCAATTGGACTTCTTGAGCTGTGCACCCCCATGAATTAAAACACTTTTGCCTTTTATGTACAGAGGCAGCATGAGCCATTGGTTATATAGAATAAAAAACTCTAATAAAAGAAAGAAGAATGTGGCCTCTTTGTTTTGGATAATAAGGATACATACATCGTTAGGCAAGCAGATGCGATATGTTCTTCAAATATAAAAATAAATAATATGTGCTTTCTTTGAAGCATGAGACGCTTTTTGACACACAAGGTGTCCCCGATCTCATATACATGAAGACGCATTTAATCATGGTTGCCCTTGCTGACACTGTGCATTCATTGTATGTTATTTACCTTGTAGAAGGGCAAGCCACTCATTTGCCTTTAGTTCCACTTGTCAGAAAAATACCCAGGACTGCAAACCAGTAGAATTGTCTAGACCGCTTACAGTAATCTGTCTGAATGGGAGCCTGGCCTCTGAAGGAATGTCACCTTTGAAGAATAGCAGCTCTGGCGCGAAAATGTGCCCTGACACATTCAGTCTCTTCTACCATATTTGTCCATTCTTTATTTCACATTATGTGCCGGTTTGATGAGCTTTGATCCCGGAATCGGCATGGCGCCAATTTAAGTGCAATTTTACACATATGCCTGTGTGGCGATATATAAGGCAGGGTACGTGAATCAGTGTACACTGCGTGTGTCTGCACTCAGTACATGAATATATTATAATGCCGCCAGCATCTCAGCTACATGGATCCCACTCCACCATCTGAGTAGAAGCCTTGTGCCCCTCGCATCACTAAAGACCCCAACTGCTGACATTAAACTATGGATCCGTGGAACTTTTTATGCAACTCCACGGTATTCCGTGCAGTAAAACTCAGTGAGCTCTGCCCACTCCTACCTTGAAGTATATTTTTAGTTGTCTCGTCAATATTGATACTTAAATAAAAGATATCAATGTTAGCCTATAGAGCCATTCACTACAATGGGAAACAATTGAATTGGCAGTTTTTCCATCACCAGGGCTTTTAAAACATCTTTTATAATGTCTCTACTTCTAGTTACAAGCAGCCGTGGTCCATGCAGGTAACAGCGGTGGGGCAGAGTGAGGGGGGATTTCGAGCGACGATGCCGGGTGAAAATTAAATAAGTAATTAATGTTCCCTCGGCATCGTCCCTCGGAATCACCCCTCACGTGGCCCCACTGCCCCACCGCTGTTACCTTCACAGACCGCGGCTGGTTACAAGGCACCCTACCCCTGGGGGAATCAAGGGAAGACCTTAGGGGTGACTTATATGTAAAAATAAGGTAGTTTGAGACTTTGGAAGTACCTTTAATTCCAAGGTCGAATTTGCATATAATTACAATTTAAAAGTAGATTGCAAGGCAGGGATCGTTTTTGAGGTGATGCCAGGTAACACAGTAATGCACACTCTAGTGCAGGGAATCTACTGGGCCTCTCAACCTCTCTGCTCTATTATATACTAGGGACTTATAGGTAGTTTGAATCCCCCTTACCTTATTGTATTCAAGGGAATTACAGGGGTCTCTCATTGCCAATTATAATTCTACCTAACTATGTACTTTTAATCAGAGCACTGCCCTAGGTCTGGTTAGCAAAGCCCAGGACAAAATCAGAGTCTGAAAACCAGCATCTAGTAGTCAAAATGGGGGCAAAAAGTGGGAGGACATTGCAAATATGTTCTGATTTATCACACTGGGCCACAAAGGAATTGCACCTGTGATTTATCCAACAAGGTTCCACAGTTTTGCACAAAATATCTACCCAAGTGGAGTAGTTTCTAATAGTTTATTACTAAGTGCTACTTCCTTGGGTAAATGTCTACTACACATTCTATACTACAGCTGCTTGATGGGGCACAGGGAAATGTCATTAGCAACCTTGTGCGACTTTTGGCAATGTGGTTGTTCCTGGTGTGTTCTTATTCAGAAAAGTGATAACATAAATCCTCCTATAGAGAAGACAACAAGACTACAGAGGTAAATCTCCACCAGACAATGTTTTTTATTCTTAACTATATGAAGCAAGAGCTTCTTTGTTTAGTGGAGATGTCCTCATATTCCTCGGCATCAAGAACGCCTTGCTAAAATTGCCATGAAACGCGCTGGGGTGCGGGGTTTGTTATGCAGTCCATCACCCTGGCAAAAGGCAGGAAGACCTTGGCATACTACTAAGGTGGGCGGGGCTAAATGGAATAGCTTTGAAGTGATTTGTACATTTGATTACTCATAGCAATAGGAGAACCATGGACTTTGCTCTCACCAGGTAAGAACAAGGACAAGGAAAGAAAAGACCCACTCGTCACAGTCACTACAGGGTGCTTCCAATAGATTAATGAGGCATTCACCTCCATGAAGCAATTGAGATTGTCTTTCAATATGGAATTGTCGAGAAAACACTCTTCCTTTGCTTTCGCCAACCCAGGAGTTAGAATCATTATTTATCCTTTACAGAAGTGGAGCTTCAGGTGGGGTACCTGCTATGTTTATATTTGTGAGTGCTTCCTGTTGAGGTTTAATTTCTTTGAAATGAGCATCAGTGTCATAATGGCCCCGGGGACCCCATACCCCGAGGACTGGCCACGACTTAATGGGGGTGGAGGGCTTTTTAAGTGGCATTTTACAGATAGTTTTTATCAAACCCTGAATGGATATATGTGGAGAAACTGAATCCTACATCCGCAACCTTTTACTGTGACTTAGAGAAGCTTGGACCTAGTGTTCCATTATTCAGCCTTCAGCTGGACCAGGCCAGTGATAAACGCTAAGAGCCTTATTTATGGTTTTTTTGCCGTAGGGCAGTGCAGCAGGCCTTGCTGCTGTGCTGCCCTATAGCAAAACAATAAGGCAGGAATACACTGTATCTATTAGATACAGTGCATTTCTGTGCTTTTTCACTGTGCCGGCGCACAATGAGCTGCCGTGCGCCAAGGTAGGCAACCTTTGCACAATGGTGCAAGGGTGTCTGCGTTGTGGGGGATGATTATTTTTGTGCAGGAAGGGAAACCCTCCTGCACAAAAACAATCACAAGAGGCTTTTTGCTCTTTCTATGTGTGCTGCAGCATGCAGCACATATAGAAAGAGGAAAAATTAGGAGAAATTAAGATATTTCTCCTCGTTGTGCCTCCCTTACGCCTCCCCTGGGGAGCCACACATTTTTGGCGCTGCCTCAGACCATTTCACGTGAAACTGGGGCAGTGTCGAAAAGCCATGGATCTTGTTGCTGGGAACGCTCCCAGCAACACCCATGGAATGCCCGTTTCACACAGTTTTCTGCGTGAATGGGGCACATATTTATTAGGCCATGAAAAGCCAAGTAACGTGGCTTTACGTGGCCTTATAAATATGCCAGTAGCACATTGTGCCACCTGAACGTCAAAAAACTGACGTTCTGGCGGCGCAAAAGTGCCGGTAGGTCCTCATAAATGAGGCCCTGAAATGCTTACATTCCACACTTACGAGGAAGAAAAGGAGAGCCTTACAAAGGAAGTGCAATCTGCATTGCTTTCATATGTGCTTTGTCTTTTTGCCTTGACACTATAAGGAAATTGATACCATAAGAGAAGAAATAATTAACTATGCGTTGGTTGGAAAAAACCTAGGATTTTTTTATGGATAATCTCTTTGTAACAACAAATACTAGGCAATAGTTTACAGAACTACAACGATTAAGGGGTGGATATGGTGTAAAGAGTGATATATGAAGTTGGATTATTACATCAGGAACAGAGAAACTATGGAAAAAATGCCATTACCTTGGAGTACAGGAACATGTAGGTGGTGAGCATATTCCAACAGTGACCAGGCTTTGCCGCAGCAGACTAGCGGGTGAGCAGGAGCGTGACAGCCCAAAGGGCTGAATCAGAGGGAGAAATGTTCAAAAATTGATGTGAACTTCTTTCACTTTCTGTGCCAATGATTTTGGATGTCTGAAATAAGAGACTGGCCTACTATCTCAGCATCGAAGTAAGCTACTTTTTAAGCAACTATTCATAAGTGGAAGAACAAACTGCTGTACCTACAGTAGGCCGGCCTACTGCCACATGCTATATGCTGTAGTTGGGGGAAAGTGTGAATGACACAGCAACAGACCAATGGGTGAGGAAGGCCATGTAAGCATGGATATTGCATGAACATTTATTAAAATCAAAAGGTCTGGGTTAACCCCAAATCTAATAGAAACCACACAAGTTGGCTCTTCTTTTAATCTGTAATGACATAAAGAAATAAAAAAAATCATAGAACACAACAAAAGTGTGGTCATCTTTGAAACTTTGCATTATCCAATCAACTGAAGACATTCTTTGATCAGTAACATATGGACACAGTTATACGTTTATTGCCATTTAGGTTTTCAATGGATTGTTCTGAACTATTGCAAGCAATGCCCGTGGAATATTGGATTGCACCGTGGAATCTTTCTGTGCAAATAAACGACTAAGGGGCATATTCACAAGAAACTTTAGCTGAATCAATGGCATTTATCGCAGCCAAAGTGGCGATAAATCCATCGCCCCATTCACAAGCTGGTGTTAACAGCCAACAGCACCAGTTTACCTGCGATAGCAGCCGCAAAAAACATTGCCACAGAGAACCCGCGCAACTATCGCTAATGAGATGCAGAGTGGGCGTTCCCGTGCCCAAATCCGCGACAACATCACACCACAACATTCTCAACGACCAGCCACATCAGCTAAAAAATCACAAGACAGGCGGTAAGGCGCGTTAGCATCAGGAAATCTACACCTGCTCTGACCTGGTGTAAAGTCGGACGGCAGCCTGCACCACAAAAGGGAGACCAGCCCAGGGCCACACCCAAAGGGCAACAGAAGCCATGGAGCCACCCATCATGCGGCCCGTACACCCAAGAGGGCCACAACACCCACCAACACCACCCTCAGGACCACCCCTCTTTGGTACCCCCCCCAGCCAAAGACATGGCACATCAGCTACACCAAAACATGCACAAAATAATCTGCCTGACGTCGCACAATCACAACAAAAGAGCAGCACACATTCACTTTTGAAGCAACAAATTAAACTTTATTAAAATTAACCCTGAAATGAAAGGAAGACACGTGGCCGCTCCCCTCGGGACAATGCATAGATCCCAGCCTGCAAGACAAAAATCATGATGAGAAGGTGTGTCCTCCGCACATCAAAAGACAGAGAGAGTGCGAAGGGTAGAGAGAGGAAGAGAGGGAGAGAGAGAAGAAAAGAAGAAGAGAGGGGGAGAGAGAGAGAGAAGAAGAGAGGGGGAGAGAGAGAAGAAGAGAGGGAGAGAGAGAGAGAGAGAGAGAGAGAGAGAGAGAGAGAGAGACAGAGAGAAGAAGAGAGGGAGAGAGAGAGAGAAGAAGAGAGGGGGGGAGAGAGAGAAGAAGAGTGGGGAGAGAGAGAAGAAGAAGAGCGGGGAAGAGAGACAGAGAGAAGAAGAAGAGAGGGGGAGAGAGAGAAGAAGAGAGGGGGAGAGAGAGACAGTGCCGCCCCTGCACACCGAGGCCACACTGCTCACCTGCTGCCACTGGTGTGTCTCCAACCAGGTGCAGGTATGTATCGCAGTTCACCACGTCACACATCTGAGTCAGAGCCGCCAGCTGAAACAGAGCCCAGATACATGCTTAGCACAGTACACACACCTGCACAAGACAACATCGCCTGCCCGCCCATGCACACCCAGGCAGAGGCACCCCAACCCCTCGGGCCGCCCATCGGAGCATGCCCGCCCATGCACACCCAGGCCTCACTGCTCACCTTCTGCCACTGGCACGTAGACAGGAGGTCCCACCACGTGCCGCTGGAAGCCACAAGCCCGGGGCCTGCAGACTTGGCACCCTCCACACCATGCAGCCACGCTCCACAGGCCAACAGGTCTCACGTTTGGTGCTGGGTCTTAATTACTCCATGGCAGAGGACATACCAGTGCACCCTGCACCATCGCAGGCTGCACACTCACTCAGCCCAATGGGTGCCACTAACTCTGGGAATCCGGAACCGACGCCATGTGGTGGTAGGCCCGCGCTGCCCGCTGGCTCTGGCCAAAACTGCGGTCCAGCAGGGCACACAAAACCAGCAGCTTAAGGTGTCACTGACTCAGTGCACCCAAAGTCACCGTCCTGTGGCGGGGTGCCTGTGCCGGCCGCAATGCTCTGAGTGCCACTAACCCTGTGCAACCCCAGTCAGCGCCACGTGGTGGCAAGCCCGTGCCGACCGCAGTGCCTCGGGTGCCACTAACCCTGTGCAAGCCCAGTCAGCACCACGTGGCGGTAGGCCCGTGTCGTGCGCCAGGCCTCAGATGCCACCAACCCTGTGCGCAACAACTCATGGGCCCTTTATGAATGAGAAGCATGAAGCGTCCGTCATCCAGTCACAACCGGAAGAGGGGAATGTGACGTTGTCAGACCCTTATGTTGGCGGAGTCACATGGCCAGTGACACCTGTGCCGGATGGGTGTGGTGTGTGTGCAAGGGGAACAGCCATTTCAACGCGTTTTTTACCACGCTTTGCAATTACATCGCATGCGTTACAACGCATGCAATGTTACAACGCGTGGTAAAAACCATGCATACCATTACATCGCATGCGCTTTTACAACGCATGCGATGTAATGGCTATCCACATAATTGTGAGGAAACTGAGGCCGTTTCCTCACAACGACGTGGACCTTTGACGACGCAGGAAGCAGGAACCGGGAGCAGAGATGGTGACGCTGGAACCACGAGGAAAGAGGTAAGGCTGATTATGCTTGGGGTGGGAGTAGTGGTTTAGGGTAGGGTAGTGTAGTGTAGGGGTGGGAGTAGTCTGGGTAGTGTAGTAGTGTAGTAGTGTTTCAGGCTTTAGGGTAGTGTAGGGGTGGTTGTAGGTTGGCTAGTGTAGTAGTGTTTTAGGGTTTAGGGTAGTGTAGGGATGGGAGTAGTGTGGGTAGTGTAGTAGTGTTTAAGGGTTTAGGGTAGTGTAGGGGTGGGAGTAGTGTGGGTAGTGTTGTAGTGTAGTGGTGTTTTAGGGTTTAGGGTAGTGTAGGGGTGGTTGTAGGTTGGCTAGTGTAGTAGTGTTTTAGGGTTTAGGGTAGTGTAGGGGTGGGAGTAGTGT
Source organism: Triturus cristatus (assembly GCF_964204655.1). Classification (NCBI taxonomy): domain Eukaryota; kingdom Metazoa; phylum Chordata; class Amphibia; order Caudata; family Salamandridae; genus Triturus; species Triturus cristatus. Next base: position 629,313,699 of record NC_140584.1, on the reverse strand, counting down.
GGGAAGTGTAGTAGTGTTTTAGGGTTTAGGGTAGTTTAGGGGTGGGAGTAGTGTGGGTAGTAGTGTTTTAGGGTTTAGGGTAGTGTAGGGGTGGGAGTAGTGTGGGTAGTGTTGTAGTGTAGTAGTGTTTTAGGGTTTAGGGTAGTGTAGGGGTGGGAGTAGTGTGGGTAGTGTTGTAGTGTAGTAGTGTTTTAGGGTAGTGTAGGGGTGGGAGTAGTGTGGGTAGTGTTGTAGTGTAGTATTGTTTTAGGGTTTAGGGTAGTGTAGGGGTGGGAGTAGTGTGGGTAGTGTAGTAGTGTTTTAGGGTTAGGGGTAGTGTAGCGGTGGGAGTAGTGTGTTGTGCAGGTGTAGGGGTAGGGTTGTCACTTACCTTGCATACTTTTACCACGAGTATAGCTTTACCACGCATGCCTTTGCGTTGTAATGGCATGCGTGGTAAAGGCATACTCGTGGTAAAAGTATGTGATGTAATGGCATGCATTGTCATTGACATCGCGTAGTAATACCCGCGTTGTAATGGCACGCGTGGTATTAGTATGCGATGTAATGACATACATCCGTGTGCAAACCTGCCCTCAGGGAGTGGCTGTGACATGCTGACGACTAGACCAGTGACCTGCACACCACCAGCAAGTACGCCTGCGACGGGTAGTAATGATGGCCCCCCCTTGGTGCGTCATCGGAGTGGTCTGGTCTGCCGTACGCCGGACCAGCACAGGGCTTGCCACAATGACTCGTGGGCTCGGGGCGTGGTCCAGTCCATATCAGGACAAGGAAGTGACTGATGCGTGTGTCCCTGTTGTAGTGTTCCCGGGACCAGGTGCAATGTCACACCCTCCAACTCGCATCCCACAGGATGAACATCATTGACCCAAGGGAAGGCACTGTGCCCACATTCATCCACACATCCATACCTGAATGATGTAAGACATGACACAGCAGTGCGTCACTGTGCAGTTATGCAGCTGGAGTGATACAGGGCAATGCCGAGCACACTACACAATATGGGCCCGTGGAGGGCCAGCCAGAGTCCATTCGGGGATGACATGTACTGCGGAAGAGGAAGGGTACAGTTCGCAGTCCGTCCGCCGTGTCATTGGTCATCGAACAGGATGTGGCAGTCCATGTCGCTGTCCAAGGTGAGTGCATCAGAGTGTATTGGGGGTCAGTGGAAGGTCATGAGGTCATGTCTGGCACCAAGCAGAAACAGGTCAGGTGGCAGAAATGAATGCTAGTGCCTCCTGATCACAGACCCATCCACGTCCTCGTCCCCGGATGTGTGCCCTGCCCCCCCTGTGGGTGTTGTAGTCCCAGCTGCGGCACTGTGTGCCACTGACACATCAGGGGCCTGGGTGGATATGTCTGCCGAACTGTGAGGCACTGACACACCAGGGGGCAGGGATGTGGATGGTGTGGGGGCAGCAGCATTCATCAACGCCACGCCTTATGGTGGCAATGCCATGATGGAAGTCTGCAGGGCATGATAGATCCCAGCTACACTTCGATGATGTGCAGCGGTGGCTGCCATCCTTTCCGCCTCCATACGCACCATGTCCTCCATGAGCCTTCGCATGTGTGCCGGCTCACGGCTGGTATCGCTGGAGCCACTCTGAGCAGACAGCTGTTCTGCTCTCTGCATCATGACTCCAGCGATGTCAGTCAGGGCTCATTGGATACCATGGGGCGGACATAGACACCCAAGGATGGCGTCCAGTTTGGCAGCCAGTAGTTCGAACCCCACCCGCACCTACTCAGCCTTCTCCCTCTGGCCCTCCAGCACACAGCGTTGGAAGGCCATTTGTTGTCCCTGGGGGACTTCGGAGGGTGCCGGGGCTGTGGGTGCCTCCTGCTGGGTGGTTTGGGTGGTGGGTGAGGTCACCTCGATGTAGCTGGGCTGCCCTGATCCTGGAGGTGAGTCGCGGATGAGGTCAATGATGTCTAGGAGGGCTTTTTCATCGATGCTGGTGTTGTCCTCGTCATCAGTGAATAGTGGCTGGGACTGCTCTGCAGGAGGTATTGACGATTCCCCTACGATGTGAAGGGGACATGGTGTATTACAATGTGTCCACATGTTTGTAGCCGCATGGTACAGGTTGACATTCTGACAGCATGGCATTGTACATTGTGGCAGTCTGTGGGTCTGGGCGAGGTTCCAGGGTCATTGTGGGTGTGTACTGTGCCCTGCTTGATTGTGCATGTGTGCCATCGTGGCCATCTCCACCCATTGCCCCCAGTACCTGGTGGTCACTCACCCTGTTGTGGTTGTGTTGTGTGCTGTCGAGCAATGTCCGGTCCCCCGACTCCGGCCACAGCATCCACACTGATGACTGTCGACACCAGCTCCTCCATGTCATCCAGCACGAGCTTTGGCGCTGGGCTCCCACCTCTGGTCTGCATTGCTGCCTTCTGGTTGGCGGAGAGTTTCTCCATGGTCTTCCACTTGATGTACTTCTACCACCTCTTGACCTCGTCCATTGTCCGCTTGTGCTCTCCGACGGCATTCACCTTGTCGACGATGTCCCGCCATATTCCAGTTTTGGTTCCCAATTGGAGGTGACTAAGAGTTATAGGTGGCGTTCCATCACCTCCGTGACTATGATCCTGTTCGCCTGCGGTCTGAACTTCGTCTTCCTCGTCTTCTTGTCCTTGCCCTTCCCAGTCCCCGATCTCCCGGGCTGGTCGTCTGTAGTGCTTGTGGGGTTGTGCTCGTCCTCTGTGCCTGCTCCAGCTGCCTCCGTGGTGCTTGGGTGTAGGTCAGTTTGTGTGTGGGTGTTTTTTCTACTTTTATGGTGATTTTTTCGTCCTGCCAGGTGTGTGTTGCAGGCCTGGCGCTGCTTATCGTTGATTTACTCATCGCGCTTTAGCCCATCGGGTGTTTTTTGGTGTTGTGGTTTGTGTTTTTATCACCGTCGTGGTGATTGTATCGCGGACATTGTCCGCGGTGTCGGCAGACTATCGCATGGTACCGCCTTGTTGTCAATTCCACGTTGACACTGGGTTATTTTCCTGCAATGGACTGCATTATAGGAAGTTTCGTTACTCTACTTTTGCGGTAGTTATCACACATTCTTGTGAATATCCCCCTAAGTGTATGTGTTTTATCTAAATTACAGCTGCCGTTTGTAAAAAATGTTAATCCTTAACAAGCCATTGTAGGAGACCACACCCCACCAACACTGTGTCTTCATGGCAGAAGCAGCATAGTTAGGGGCCATGACAACTTATGGGTTACCCAGCAACTCTGGTCTTCCAGGGGTTTGAGTTATTTGCACTCACAACGATTGGACTTCTTTCCAACAGAATTTGGAGGTGAGGTCCCAAACGTTGTTTCCACCTCTTATTCAATCAACAGAATCAGTCGAATGATTCAACTGTTAACACAGAAAGCTCAAGTGGGAAGATGGATAATACTTATCCCGTTTTGCCAATTCTCCCTTTTGACGGCAGATGCTGGATTTCCCAACTGAACTCTCCCTCATTAAGGTCAATGCCCTATTTCTATTCTTGGACTGTTTTAGGTTGTGTTTCGAACCCTCTCTGCTCGCCCCCTCCTGCGATAGCACACTATTCCGCACTTTGAGTTGAAATGTCTCAGAAGCCCGTTACTTATGTCTCACTCTTTCAAGATGGCGGTCACTAAAAGATGATTAAGATAAAATCCCTTCAGTATACAATATTTAATTATAAAAATGATTTAAACAGTTGCCTGTTGATTTTGATAATCTGCAATCTGTACTGCTCTAATCACGTACGTTTTGGCGGTAAAACTGAAAAGCAAAAAAGAAACATGAGAGCCAGTGGCGCAGCTAAGGGGGGGTGGGGAGGCCGGTCCGGTGGAGGTGAGCAGGTCGTTTCTGTCGCCTACCACCATCCCCTGCCCCCCGACAGTAAGTCGTCCATCAGCCACCAGACCCCCCCCCCACCCATCCCCGGAACAAGTCATCCATCTGCCGCCACCTACCCCCACCCACTCTTACCTGCACTGGGCGGCAAATTTAGGGTCCGCCCCGGGAGGCAGTAGGTCTAGCCACACCACTGATGAGAACAAAATGGAATGAACATCATTACTGATTATATAATGGGTGCTTAGTTTGAGTGGTAGGGATGAGACTGGATGGCATCCTGGTAATCTGTTATTTTCACCATGGCAACGAGTGATGACAGTTATCCCACTTGTATCTCCTCTACTAAAAATTACTGTGATAACAGGAGTGTAAATGAAGATAATTTTCTCTTAAGTGTCCACAGGAAAACTGGACCAACTTGAGTTCCTCCTGCTGCTTGGCCATTATATACCTAACATGGCAGAGATTTAAGGGTTTTCAAAAGGATTTGGAATAGATCTGAAGATATTTTATAACAAACAGGCTGCAAAAAATCCCACTGATATAATAACTGCTCCTAGGCTAATCGCATCGGATTTCCCTATGTTGGAGAAAGAGCTTTTTTGTTGGTGTTTTGCAACAAGCGAGCACTTGAGCAATAGATCTGAAAAGGTGTGGTGTAACAAAACGTGAGGGGGGCCCTGCAAGATATGCTGAAGTGTCCCCTCATACTCACATCTGTAGAGAGGTATCGGTAAACCTGGGGCTCCTCCGCACCACGAGGTCGGTGGGGGGGGGGTCTTTGTTACGCCCCTAAAGGTTATTAAACAAGCAGTACCCAGAAGAAATGCTAGACAAGACTAGTCTACAGACTGTGGGGCAGATTTACAGGCCCCTTGCGCTGCCAGTACGTCACTTTTTGTGACGCACTTGCAGCCATTGTACTGCACAATATTTACGAGGACAGGAAAAGCCACCCTGAGTGGCCTTTCCTGTCCTTGTAAATATGGCCCCTCTACACGGAGCACTTTGCGTGAAAGGGGCATTCCATGGGTGTTGCTGTGGGTGTTCCCACGCAACACCCATGGAACCAGACACATTTCCAGATTTACGAAGATTCGTAAACCTGGAAAGGCGTTGATATGCTATGCCACACTAAGGGTGGCGTAGCAAGGCGCAACAAGAAGAAATGTTTTCATTTCTCCTTGTTTTTTTCCTCTTTCAATGTGTGCTGCATTCTACAGCACGCATTGAAAGAGGAAAATGCCTGTAGTGATTGTTTTTGTGTATGGTGCAAGGGTACCTGCACCGGCGCATGGCAGCTGTTTGTGCGCCAGTGCAGGGGAGAGCACAGGAATGAGACATATCCTTGTAAATATGTTGCATTCCTGTACTCTGAAAGTGCCGCAGCATGGCCCCGCCAAAGGGCTTGCGGTGCCACGGTGCGGCACCTTCTTGTAAATCTGCCCCTGGGTGTTCTAAAGGGAACATTCAGATACAAACCATACACGTGGCACCTGGAGACGCATTGGTCTCAGAGCAAAAACACCACAGCACATTTGGAAACAGCATTTTGAAAAACTCTCTGGGGCAGATTTATGTTCCCTGGCGCATCCCTGCAAATCAGCATGGATGCGCCAGGGAAGATGCGTCACGCAAGTTTGCCCTTGCGCCGCCGCAGATGCGCCGCATTTACAATGCGGTGCATCGTGGTGCAAGGACAAGCAGATACGTGACGCATCTACCGGCGTAAGGTTGGCGCAGTGCTGAAGTTGCGTCACAAGCGCAACGCAACTCCAGCACTGTTCCAACCTACCCTATCCCTAACATGGTGCGTCAAGCCTTACGCCTGCTTCAAGCAGGCGCAGGGTTTTGACGCATCAGCGTTGGGAAAGTGACTCAGTGAAATCTTATAGATTTCACTGAGTCACTTTTCAGGGGCGTTCCTGCGACGGAACGCCCCCCCCCCTGTGTCGAAACGCCCACGTGAAACCTGACGCAGGTTTCACGTGGCGCAGGGCTTTACACCGTGACGTATCTCCATAGATGCGTCACGATGTAAATGGGGCGCAACGTGGCGCAGGGTTTACGCCGCCGCTGCGTCACAAAAGTGACGCAACGGCGGCGTAAAAGGGGCGCAAGTCCCACATAAATCTGCTCCTCAGTGCGGAAGGAGGACGTCCCTCAGTTGAAGCCACGGACAGTTTGAGGTTTTCATTTGTTTACTATGTACAAACATCAAAAACATAAGCATTGTGTCACATTTTCTTCGTTTGCTTGTGTCTTTTTCAAGAGAATGTATATTTCCCAGACCAGTGGTTGCTGGAGGCGTTGGTCCATGTGACCGCTAAGGCCCCATTACGAGTCAGATGGAGCAGATTTACTATTATGGGTCTGCTGGAGCGAAATTACCTTTACGAGTCAGGTGGGAAGGAATTACCATTATGAGTCAGGTGGGAAGGAATTACCATTAAGAGTCAGGTGGAGAGGAATTACCATTACAAGTCAGGTGGCGCAGAATTACCATTACGGGTCAGGTGAAGCGAAATTACAAGTACGAGTCAGGTAGAGAGGAATTACCATTACGACTCAGATGGCGCAGAATTACCATTGTGAGTCAAGTGGAGCAGGATTACCATTACGAGTCAGGTGGGGAGGAATTACCGTTATGAGTCAGGTGGAGCGGAATTACTCGTACGAGTCAGGCGGAGAGGAATTACCATTACGAGTCAGGTGGCGCAGATTTACCATTACGGGTCAGGTGAAGCGGAATTACCATTACGAGTCAGGTGGAGAGGAATTACCATTATGAGTCAGTTGGAGAGGAATTACCATTAGAGTCAGATTGCAGGGAATTACCATTACGAGTGAGTTGGAGAGGAATTACTATTACGAGTCAAGCAGAGGGTAATTACCATTACGAGTCAGGCAGAGGGGAATTACCATTACGAGTCAGGTGGAGAGGAATTACCATTAGAGTCAGATGACGGAGAATTACCATTACAAGTGAGTTGTAGAAGAATTACCAGTATGAGTCAGGTGGAGAGGAATTACCATTACAAGTCAGGTGGAGAGGAATTACTGCATGGAATTCCGCTCCGTCTGAATATGAATGGGTAGGTTTTGCTACAGCTGGTTTTTTCTAGGTGTGGGACAGCCAGAGCCGATTTTGCTGTGCAGTTCGTACAGTTGCACCGGAAGAGGTTTTGGCTGCCAGATTCATTTTTTTTTTTCATATGATCCCTTTTTACATTCTCCCTGCAAGCAAGGCATAGAGCGCTTCCTTGGCCAGAATTTACCACTTCCAACTGTTTTTTTAACTTGCAATTGCATGATGGCACTGGAAATTTACCGCGTGTTTCCGGATCACCATGCAGCTTAGAACGAGGGCCAATTGGCTCAAAGAGATGGAATCTGGTTCAAGGGTTCACTGACTTTTCTTTTAGCTGGTGGAGGTCGGCCCCTGTCACCTCCCGGCTGCGCTTTATATCTCACTGCCCCCGAAGTCCTTAGTTTTCTTGCAAAGTGCACACAGTCGAGTTAATGTATTGGTCAATTGCATTGTGCACCAGCCTCCCCAGGCGTAGTAGGGAAACTTCTGGATGCAAGAAGTGATATCCGTTTGCATTTCACCATAAGCACGGCTAAAATTCAGAAACACATACAGTAATCGAAGACTCATAGAAACCCATCTGGTGCTGCTCAGAGAGGTGCACCAGCGTGGAAGTGGACAGGGCGCCCTCTAGAGGAAATGAACTGTGAAATTGGCTTCCTCTTGTCGGAGTATTTTTTTTTTATAGCACAAACTTGAACCAAAGATATCAAATCGCTTAACATGAACAGCAGTTACATTACATGAGGACACACTCATTTGTGTTAGGCATGGGGAAATAAGTGATTTGCCCAGAACCACAGGATGTTAAACATCGTTGCTGAGAATCGAACCCAGTGCTCTAGATTTGAGCGCGACTGCCCTAGCCGTTAGGCTAAAATCCCATTCCAAAAGAGAACTTTCCAAACATAATTTAGGGAGTGTCTGAAAAAAAATAATCCTGTTGAATATATTACGGCCCAGTTTGGTAAAGAACTTTGGGGCATATTATCAAGCACCGCAGAGAATTCCAATAGAAGCCCATGTTGACACCAGAACATGGGCTTCTATGGGATTTCTTAAGGGCATATTATCAAGCCCATTATCGCCGCTTTAGCGGCAGTTTTCTGCCGCTAAAGCGGCGATAAGTTTAACGCCGTTTCTTGATAATATGCCCCAAAATTCATATGTTTTCGAATGGGGTGTTATTTGTTTTCTATTTTGTAATGTTTTAAATGTCTATAATGCCATTGTGACAAGCACTTAAATGGCCATCTGATCATATTTTAAGCATTATGAAAACGAATAAACTAAATTAATTATTCGGCACCTGAGTAAAAATCAGTTTAAGAGAGAGATCGATGAGAAAGAAGAATAAGCAACACTGCCCCCTGTCTGTCAAATTAAGTAAGCACTTAAACAGGCCAATCATTTAATCTTTTGTGTAGTGAAAAGCTTTATCTCAAGGTTCATTAGGAAGCACAGAACAAGCACAGCAAGACAGCAGCCGTGCAGGTGTCGCTGACACAAAAAGTAGGTAAGGCACCATCCTTGCCAGCTCCCCTCTCATACAAGGCACAACATAGGCATCAATAGCGAAGCGCCCGTCACAAGCACAACAAATCTACTATGTCCAGGCAGCAGCTGAACACACTTCCTTGTGCATACAGAACAGGCACAGCACATGTAGCTACCTTTCACGGTACACTCAGAACAGGTGCAATATGTACTGTAGAGTACTGTACACGCTGGACACTAAAAATGCCGGAAGGATCCAGAGAAGGCAGCAGTACAAGCCAGTCCAGCCTGGGAGCCAACAGCAGCCTGGGCATATTTTGAATAGCAGTCCTCATGTAGTGCAGACCGAGCACTGCAAGGTGGGTTTAGGGGATTCTTGCCCAAAGCACTGTAAGAACAAAGGGTAACATGCGCCATTTTTCACAACACATTTTGAACATACATTAGTTTTCTCCTCATTTCCTCTTCACTCTTAGGGCATATTATCAAGCACAGCATTAAAATTATCTCCGCTTTAGCGGCAGAAAATCTCCCGCTAAAGCGGCGATAATGGGCTTCATAATATCCACTTGACAATTCCAATAGAATACAACACCAATTTCGTTTTTATTGTTTGATTACTTAAAATCATTACAAACCTCCCCCCCCCCCTAGAACAAATAAATATTACAGTGAGCTAAAGCCTTATTGTTCAGAATAAAATCCACATCTCTTATCAGTAAAAATTGGGTTTAAAAAACGCTTACATTGGTAACTTTTACTTGGAGCTATTAAAAACTAAAAATCCAAGGAGGCTACTGGTGATCTCGTTAGGCTCATGTTATTTAGGATCTCCCTCCGTTTGCCGTAGAAGTCTGCTGACTAGATTCATGTATTTAGTTCCACGGCATGCTAATATAGACGATGTACCCTCTAGCCAGCGAATCACCGCTTGCCTACTGGAACGAATGTTCAGCTCGTTGAAAATAGATTTTAAATACCGTCTCCTTTGGTCTAAAACGGCTGTACAGGCACATATTAGATGTATTAAAGTTTCCTTTTTAGTACCCCATAGTCTGCAGGACTCGGTTTTAAATGGCGTTTTCCACTGAGGGTATAAGTCCTTTGCCTCGTGCACACCCATTCGATACTTTAAAAAGCTCGTTTTTAACTGTGAGCTGAAATGGGCGGACAAATATGGTTGTGGCCTCAAAAATCTATAGAAATTTAAAACTGTCCACCTGTGCCGCCGCTTGGAGAGCTCTTGTTTGTCTGCCCACAAGGATTTCTTTTTGGCAGCGCTATTTACTATGTTGCAAAAGCTTCCTCTGTCCAACCTGTTTGCCCATGCTGTTTGTAAGTCCATCTCAGCCAGGGACTCTCTCAGAAAGCTTCCCCAGGAATTCGAAGTTACTAGATCCCCCTGGAGCTTAATTTCTTCCCAGCATAATCTATTTAAGGTTTCCGGGTCAGAAGAGCGGAGCGTGTGGCACAGTTTAATAAAACAGCTCATTCCTCAAAATTTCTGGTGCTGGAGGCCAAATTCCAATCTGACCTGCGCGGGCGAGGCAGATTTGGGCAAGTCGAAGACTGCTTTATAGATCTTTGTCTGCAGTATATTCAGTATATGCGCTTCATTGCCGTACCATGGAGCCAAGCCGTAGGACAAACTAGGTTGTATTTGGGCGGCCATTACTTTAAGTAAGTGAGAGAAGTTAGGGCAGTCCATCTTTTTACGAAGTAGTTTATATGCATAGATTAATGAGTGTGCCTTTGCTGTTAGAGCCAGTTTGTGTTCTTTGTGGGTTGCACCCTGCCCAATTATTACACCCAGATATTTATATGAACTTACTTCTTCAACAGTTGCCCCCTTAGCCGTACACTTGAACTTGAGTTTCTTGCGATCCAGTAGGTGCACTAATTTTGTTTTCTCTTTATTTAACTCCAGTTGTTCCTTATCCAGGTAGGCCATGAGGTTGTTTATTGATCTCTGAAGGCCGATAGGAGTTTGGCTCAACAGAACAATATCGTCCGCATATTGAAGTATGGCGATTGGCTCGTTAACCATTTTTGGGGGGTGTGAATCTGATTTTTCATTGTAAGGGGCATGTTGACACCAGAACATGGGCTACTATGGTAATTCTCAAGGGCATATTATCAAGCCCATTATCGCTGCAATTAAAGCCCACGTTAGATGTGAAGGACATCTAACCTGAGCTTCAATTGGAATTCCATAGAGCATATTATCAAGCCCATTATCGCCATTTTAGCGGCAGTTTTCTGCCGCTAAAGTGGCGATAATTTTTTCGCCTGTCTTGATAATATGCCCCTTCCTTTCTTGTTTTTTCTCATAGGTTCTCTCAATCCATCTCCTCTTCCTTTCTCCAACCATAACATCCTTGACCTCTTCTGTCACTCCTCCGGGGTGTTGTTCCCTTCATTTGCGATCACTGTTCCATTCGTGCATGCCTGTTATATGTGGTTTCCTAATGGACAGGAGAGCCAAGCATGTCATTTAGGGGTCTCCAAAGGTTGCAGCTGTGACCCCGACTTGCCTTTTTGCGATCTCTGGCACTGCCTTTGCTACCTCTGCCACAGAGTTGGCAAGATCAATGCCAAGAACACAGGAGCAGCTCAACAATACTTATTTTATGTCATTTTCTATTATTATTTATGTGAATAAAAGCATGTGTATGTGTGATGATGTGTGTCTGTATGTGTAAGCATGTGTGTGTGAGTAAAAGTGAGTAAGAGTCAGTAACAGGCAAGGAGTCACATCATGTAAGATTGAGGCCCAGATTTACTGTTCTTTGGCACAAGGCAACGTTGAACCAATATTGCTGCTCTGACTTGTGTCAAAGAGAAAAAGCTAAACATTGGCATATCTACTAAGAAATGGTGCATTTTGTCTCTCTCTGTGTGCTGGCATGCTTTTGGTATCCATGCGCCAACACACACACCCTTATGTCATAGTGCAAGGGGGTGTGTGTTCTCTGAAGCATTGATTTTGTTCTGGAATGGGTCCCTTCCAGTACAACAATTATGCTTTAAGACATGTACAACTTTGTATAGGTGCTGTACAATGCAGCACACATGCAAAGTAGGAAAAATGAGGAGAAATTCAAACATTTTTCCTCCTTATACTTGCCCCAAGGTAGTGTAAAAGTCTGGCACAAATTCCTGTCTACCAATGTCTTTAGATAGAGATTTACGACAAAGCTCATGGGTGGCTGTATGGTGTGAATGCCCATGCACCAGCCATGCAATGACCTTTAACCCAAATCAGCGAATGGATACTACTTTGGCATTAGTAAGCCTGACCACGATGGCACTAAATATGCGTGAGTGAGAATGAGTGAGGTTAAGAATGAATGCACATCAGTGAGTAAGAATGAATCAGAGTGAGTGTAAGGGGGTGAAAGAGATTATCAGTCAGAATGTGACTGAGAGAATGAATGTGAGTTAGTGAATGTGAGAGTGAACCAGAATGCAATATTTGCAAGACTGTTGTTGTCCTTGGCGTACTGAAGGTAATTATTGTCTTACAGAGACACACTGAACAATGCTGAGGCTGGCATACTTGTAGCATTTCTCAGCATGGCAGACACCTATGACAAAACACTTGCACTGGCACACTGGGGATAATTCTTGGCATAAAAGGCAACAAGGGTAAAATACTAGTGCTGGCATGCCAGTGTTAATTCATGGCCTGACATGCTTGGGGAAATTCTTGGAATGTGGACACCAGTGGTAAAATACTGGTACTACAACAAAGTAGGTTATTCTTGGCAAAAAGGTTGACGACCTGGCATATACGAGGGTGGCATCCAGGACAAAGTGCTATCCTGACATAGGGCCTCATGTAGGTAAATAAATTTTACCGGTTCATAAATACCGAGCCGTACCGAATCGGTAAATTAGAACCGGTAAGTTATATGTAGGTAAAAATTCGGTAACAGTTACCGATTCGGTAACAGTCGGTAAATACGAATCGGAATTCACCGAATCGGTAAATACCGAGGTGGTATCCACCGAATCGGTAAATACCGAGGTGGTATCCACCGAATCGGTAAATACCGAGGTGGTATCCACCGAATCGGAAAATACCGAGGTGGTATTTAGCGAATCGGAAAATACCGAGGATACTACCACCTTCCCTTAACTAAGTAGCCAATATCACAATCATGTCATTACAGAAGGTCTCTCAGGCTTGAATAGGGGACCCCATACCACAAAGATCAGCTTAGTGAAATCACATCACAGGAGCATCAGGAGTCTCCTCGCAGGAAGGCTCGTCTTCGGTCAGAATAATTAACATGATGTCTGAGCTATGAAAAGCACCAACTGTCAGGTATGTGCAGCTGCGCGTGTGCCATGGCTAAATCGTGGGTCGAACAACCTATAGTGGAAAACATGCATTGTGTAACATTCCAGACTGTGTGTCACAGCATGTACAGACCAAGGTCGCTGCGCAGAGCTTGGGATGGGAACAACAGAATGCACTCGTCTGAAGGAAGTCTCGAGTCAGCAGTTTATTCAAGAAAGAACATGTAAACGCAGTGTCGTGTGCAAAGACACAAATATGGCTACATAACATTCAACGTGGTTATGCCAACTGAACAATGCATGTACGTATTCAGGGAGAACTCACTACACGCCCCCTTGAGCGAAGCAATATGTAATAGGCAAGAAAAGAGAGAACGCAGAGTTCAGTTTCGTCAGAGCAGAACAGGGCGTAACCAATGCAGCGCCAAAGTCCTACAGTCCAATTCATTGCAGCATACAATTCCAAAAAACACAATGCAAGTATAGTAAAATACTCAAGCAGACCATCAGGAAGAGAAACACGAGAAATAAAAGAAATAAATGTTGCGCCAGGGTGCTGTCCAGTAGCACAGGCGCAATGGACGACAATCCAGTTAATCCATGAATGTATAGGCAGCAAATGTGGCCACGGCTTCCAACAAGCAATCGTTTCCAGGGCCACTAAAAGTCTCAGCCATCCAATTGAGTAAAGAAAAGGAACATACGTGTTCTCCAACCAACGGAGCCTCCAGCACAATCAGAGGGCACCCGGAATGTTCCTCCAAATAGCTCATGGACAAGAAGTCGTAGGCTGCCGCTGAGATGTCCCAATTACCCAGGATACCATGCGCCGCTCCACACGCCATGATCCGGACACCAGAACAGGACAACTCGTGAGACACTAAGGGCCGCATCAGTCGATCGAAATCCGGCACCGGAGACACCATGCTGGTCAAGCACAAATCCAGAGGCCATTCAAAGGGACAATCCAGGCAGTGTAATACAGGTTGTACGCAGGTGAAGTAGGAATACCTGAAGGATAATCCATAAGCCAGGCTCAAAGTCGCCAATGGCAAAGTACCATAGTAGTCAAGCATCCTATCACGAAGAAGATGCAGACGGGACAGGTGCTCGTGTGGCACAGAAGGAGCAGCCATTCCGGAGTATGAAGAGTAAAAGCAGCACACCTGCCACCAGCGCCAGAAGCAGCGGAACACCTCCAAAGATGCTCGAGAACAGTGAATGAACAAATGCCGGAATTACACCACAAATAGTTTGGAAAGAGGTCACGAGACCCGAGCCCCACATGTTAAAAAAAATTGAGCCAGGCCGGTCGTGGACGAGGCATTGATAATACTTTGGATCAAAGAGCCGAAATGCAGGGGGAGGACAGTATTCAGAGGCGCCTGTTCCTCAGTGCGCGAAGTAGCAACGTGAAGGACAAATATTTCACGAGAGGAAGTCAAAGGCACCTCTTTGTGGGACAATGGCGCTCTATTCTGCTCAACTTGTTGGACTCTGCTTTCAAGGTTGGAATCGAAGGCCAGAAGGAAACATCCCGCCGCCCATGCGGGGGTGGAAAAAGAACAGTATAGCAGCAGACAACTTCATGCGAGACAGTTATGTACGGGATTACCACTCACATCCCGCAGCAAACTTCATTAATCATAATTAAATGAATACCGTTTGCAAGCACAGTGAAAGAAGGTGTAATCACAGGCACTGGGATACCTCGTAGGACGCACGCCAAAATCGGGGCTTGTACATTGCATGCGCCGTGTACTTGCATGTGCCTATTGTCTCATGTATGAATCCTAGAAGTGAGAGTGCTAGAGCTAATATCTATAACGGCTTAGGCCTTCTCCATGTTTGCTTGGTCAATAGCTCTCAGTCTGGAAGCCGCCTCACTGTGCGACAACTTGCAGACCTCGTTGTAATTAGCATACGCACACCTTTTGGTTCTGCCACCCACGGGACCATTCACAACATCATTCCATTCGGTATGCACATTGATGGAGTGGGTGGACTTCCTGATCCTGTAGATGTGCTCTGTGTCAGCTGGTGGACAGAGTGGGATGTGTGTCCCATCAATGCAGCCAATATAATGGTGGTAGAAATTCCTGAAGGAACGGGACAGGCAACTCTGGGATACACCACCCACCGCAGCTGTCACCACCTGAGAAATGCCGGATGCCAGCAGATGTGGGCTGCAGAGCACCTGCACATGTGGGGGTATGGCGTGCGCCCTTCTTATTGGCTGGTCCAGGAGTGGGTGCGGGTCCCTGATTGAGTCCATGATGGTTTCGGGGTGTAGCCTGTGCCTCTCATGTATCTCTGCATCAGTCAGCTGGAATAGTGTGATGCGCTGTCTGTGGATGCGTTCCTTCCGTCGCCAAACCCTCAGTCCTGCTGCCTGTAGACGTAGGCGCCTTGCAATGACGTACATAGCTGCCAGGGTGTCCACGCTGTT
Source organism: Triturus cristatus (assembly GCF_964204655.1). Taxonomy (NCBI): domain Eukaryota; kingdom Metazoa; phylum Chordata; class Amphibia; order Caudata; family Salamandridae; genus Triturus; species Triturus cristatus. The sequence continues at coordinate 629,298,512 of NC_140584.1, read as the reverse complement.
GCATTTTGGGATTGCTTAGATGCACTGTTGTTGGTTACCACCTGCTTTCAATCCGTGTTAATTACCGACTCTTATTTACCGATTTTCTTGGATTTCTTAATTACCGAGTGCTCCTACATGTCATTTTGATTTTTACCACTTCATATTTACCACTTCATATTTACCGATTCGTTAATTATGTATTCGGTAACTATGAATCGGTATTTACCGCCTCATATTTACCGAACAGTGGTTTTTGGACTCCTACATCTCACTTGTCTGAATACCGGTCGGTAACGGCATATTTACCGAATTTCGGCCGTTACCGACCGGTATTTCGCTACCTACATGAGGCCCTTAGGCCTCATGTAGGTAAATAAATTTTACCGGTTCATAAATACCGAGCCGTACCGAATCGGTAAATTAGAACCGGTAAGTTATATGTAGGTAAAAATTCGGTAACAGTTACCGATTCGGTAACAGTCGGTAAATACGAATCGGAATTCACCGAATCGGTAAATACCGAGGTGGTATCCACCGAATCGGTAAATACCGAGGTGGTATCCACCGAATCGGTAAATACCGAGGTGGTATCCACCGAATCGGAAAATACCGAGGTGGTATTTAGCGAATCGGAAAATACCGAGGATACTACCACCTTCCCTTAACTAAGTAGCCAATATCACAATCATGTCATTACAGAAGGTCTCTCAGGCTTGAATAGGGGACCCCATACCACAAAGATCAGCTTAGTGAAATCACATCACAGGAGCATCAGGAGTCTCCTCGCAGGAAGGCTCGTCTTCGGTCTGAATAATTAACATGATGTCTGAGCTATGAAAAGCACCAACTGTCAGGTATGTGCAGCTGCGCGTGTGCCATGGCTAAATCGTGGCACACGTAGGTAGCGAAATACCGGTCGGTAACGGCCGAAATTCGGTAAATATGCCGTTACCGACCGGTATTCAGACAAGTGAGATGTAGGAGTCCAAAAACCACTGTTCGGTAAATATGAGGCGGTAAATACCGATTCATAGTTACCGAATACATAATTAACGAATCGGTAAATATGAAGTGGTAAATATGAAGTGGTAAAAATCAAAATGACATGTAGGAGCACTCGGTAATTAAGAAATCCAAGAAAATCGGTAAATAAGAGTCGGTAATTAACACGGATTGAAAGCAGGTGGTAACCAACAACAGTGCAGCTAAGCAATCCCAAAATGCAACAGCGTGGACACCCTGGCAGCTATGTACGTCATTGCAAGGCGCCTACGTCTACAGGCAGCAGGACTGAGGGTTTGGCGACGGAAGGAACGCATCCACAGACAGCGCATCACACTATTCCAGCTGACTGATGCAGAGATACATGAGAGGCACAGGCTACACCCCGAAACCATCATGGACTCAATCAGGGACCCGCACCCACTCCTGGACCAGCCAATAAGAAGGGCGCACGCCATACCCCCACATGTGCAGGTGCTCTGCAGCCCACATCTGCTGGCATCCGGCATTTCTCAGGTGGTGACAGCTGCGGTGGGTGGTGTTTCCCAGAGTTGCCTGTCCCGTTCCTTCAGGAATTTCTACCACCATTATATTGGCTGCATTGATGGGACACACATCCCACTCTGTCCACCAGCTGACACAGAGCACATCTACAGGATCAGGAAGTCCACCCACTCCATCAATGTGCATACCGAATGGAATGATGTTGTGAATGGTCCCGTGGGTGGCAGAACCAAAAGGTGTGCGTATGCTAATTACAACGAGGTCTGCAAGTTGTCGCACAGTGAGGCGGCTTCCAGACTGAGAGCTATTGACCAAGCAAACATGGAGAAGGCCTAAGCCGTTATAGATATTAGCTCTAGCACTCTCACTTCTAGGATTCATACATGAGACAATAGGCACATGCAAGTACACGGCGCATGCAATGTACAAGCCCCGATTTTGGCGTGCGTCCTACGAGGTATCCCAGTGCCTGTGATTACACCTTCTTTCACTGTGCTTGCAAACGGTATTCATTTAATTATGATTAATGAAGTTTGCTGCGGGATGTGAGTGGTAATCCCGTACATAACTGTCTCGCATGAAGTTGTCTGCTGCTATACTGTTCTTTTTCCACCCCCGCATGGGCGGCGGGATGTTTCCTTCTGGCCTTCGATTCCAACCTTGAAAGCAGAGTCCAACAAGTTGAGCAGAATAGAGCGCCATTGTCCCACAAAGAGGTGCCTTTGACTTCCTCTCGTGAAATATTTGTCCTTCACGTTGCTACTTCGCGCACTGAGGAACAGGCGCCTCTGAATACTGTCCTCCCCCTGCATTTCGGCTCTTTGATCCAAAGTATTATCAATGCCTCGTCCACGACCGGCCTGGCTCAATTTTTTTTAACATGTGGGGCTCGGGTCTCGTGACCTCTTTCCAAACTATTTGTGGTGTAATTCCGGCATTTGTTCATTCACTGTTCTCGAGCATCTTTGGAGGTGTTCCGCTGCTTCTGGCGCTGGTGGCAGGTGTGCTGCTTTTACTCTTCATACTCCGGAATGGCTGCTCCTTCTGTGCCACACGAGCACCTGTCCCGTCTGCATCTTCTTCGTGATAGGATGTTTGACTACTATGGTACTTTGCCATTGGCGACTTTGAGCCTGGCTTATGGATTATCCTTCAGGTATTCCTACTTCACCTGCGTACAACCTGTATTACACTGCCTGGATTGTCCCTTTGAATGGCCTCTGGATTTGTGCTTGACCAGCATGGTGTCTCCGGTGCCGGATTTCGATCGACTGATGCGGCCCTTAGTGTCTCACGAGTTGTCCTGTTCTGGTGTCCGGATCATGGCGTGTGGAGCGGCGCATGGTATCCTGGGTAATTGGGACATCTCAGCGGCAGCCTACGACTTCTTGTCCATGAGCTATTTGGAGGAACATTCCGGGTGCCCTCTGATTGTGCTGGAGGCTCCGTTGGTTGGAGAACACGTATGTTCCTTTTCTTTACTCAATTGGATGGCTGAGACTTTTAGTGGCCCTGGAAACGATTGCTTGTTGGAAGCCGTGGCCACATTTGCTGCCTATACATTCATGGATTAACTGGATTGTCGTCCATTGCGCCTGTGCTACTGGACAGCACCCTGGCGCAACATTTATTTCTTTTATTTCTCGTGTTTCTCTTCCTGATGGTCTGCTTGAGTATTTTACTATACTTGCATTGTGTTTTTTGGAATTGTATGCTGCAATGAATTGGACTGTAGGACTTTGGCGCTGCATTGGTTACGCCCTGTTCTGCTCTGACGAAACTGAACTCTGCGTTCTCTCTTTTCTTGCCTATTACATATTGCTTCGCTCAAGGGGGCGTGTAGTGAGTTCTCCCTGAATACGTACATGCATTGTTCAGTTGGCATAACCACGTTGAATGTTATGTAGCCATATTTGTGTCTTTGCACACGACACTGCGTTTACATGTTCTTTCTTGAATAAACTGCTGACTCGAGACTTCCTTCAGACGAGTGCATTCTGTTGTTCCCATCCCAAGCTCTGCGCAGCGACCTTGGTCTGTACATGCTGTGACACACAGTCTGGAATGTTACACAATGCATGTTTTCCACTATAGGTTGTCCGACCCACGATTTAGCCATGGCACACGCGCAGCTGCACATACCTGACAGTTGGTGCTTTTCATAGCTCAGACATCATGTTAATTATTCAGACCGAAGACGAGCCTTCCTGCGAGGAGACTCCTGATGCTCCTGTGATGTGATTTCACTAAGCTGATCTTTGTGGTATGGGGTCCCCTATTCAAGCCTGAGAGACCTTCTGTAATGACATGATTGTGATATTGGCTACTTAGTTAAGGGAAGGTGGTAGTATCCTCGGTATTTTCCGATTCGCTAAATACCACCTCGGTATTTTCCGATTCGGTGGATACCACCTCGGTATTTACCGATTCGGTGGATACCACCTCGGTATTTACCGATTCGGTGGATACCACCTCGGTATTTACCGATTCGGTGAATTCCGATTCGTATTTACCGACTGTTACCGAATCGGTAATTGTTACCGAATTTTTACCTACATATAACTTACCGGTTCTAATTTACCGATTCGGTACGGCTCGGTATTTATGAACCGGTAAAATTTATTTACCTACATGAGGCCCATAGTGAGGTAATATTTGACATAAGGCTCAGCTAAGGTATATGGATGACATCAAATTGCTAAATTCTGGCTTTGGGAAATGTTATGACAAAATGCAGGCCCTGGGATAATGGAGGTAATTTTTGACAAATGGGGCACCAATACCAGATTTTGAAAAAACGGGGGCAACTCCTGAGGAACTTCGGGTTTCACTGGATCTGGCACACCATAAAACTATTTGAATATTTAATTCACTACTCTGCGATACTATCTAATGCAAATCCTGATTTGCATTGAATAGCCAATCCCACCCGAACACTTAGCGCTGGGTTGACACAAACCTGACACAAAGCATTAGTAAGCCTGACCACGGTGTCACTAAATATGTGTGAGTGAGAATGAGTGAGATTAAGAGTACATTTTATGTCATTTCGGATATAAGGAGGCACACATGACAAAATTCAGGCCCTGGTACAATGGGAGTAATGTTTGACAAATGGGGTGCCAACACCACACTTTTTGAAAAAACGGGGTCAACTCCTGTGGAACTTCGGGGTTCACTGGAACAGGCACACCGTGAAACTATTTGAATATTTAATGAGTGCCAATGGCATTCAGCAAATTTATGTGAACATTGTGGTTTAAAATGCACTATTTCATCCCATTCTTTTTACATTTGTCTCAGTGAAGACAACACCTCCTAGAAGAGTTCTGGTTTATTCTATTAGTGTCAAAGTCGTCTAATGTCACTTACTGTGATGTAATTAAGGTTAAAAGGTATGTGATGTCACTTGTGCTACCCCTGGGGTTTTGATGAATCGAGCGACACCCATGAGAAGAGCATGAAATGCCTTCATTGTGGCTCAATTTCATCATGAGCTGCAAAAGACCAGACTATTTGAAGGGAAGGAGGGAGATGTAGGTGGGGCACAGGCATACACACAAGAGATTTTTTGTTACTTTATCTTATTTTGCCTCCTGCATACCCGGCCTTGCTCTCTCCTGTCCATTCCGACTAGTAGCTGAAGCACACATTAACTGGGATTGGCTTTTAGCTGAAGTGGCAGCTCAATCACATTTTAGGAAACACAACCTCCAGGTAACAGGCTCACTGGAGAATTGCCCAATGCCCAGGAAGACCAGTCCAGGCATATCACAAGCTTCCCTCTTACATAGTCAGGAGACTGTTTATGCCTTTGAGAAGGGGGAAGTTTCCCAATTTTGGGGTGAAGTTTAGAGTTTTCCTACCCCTACACATGACCTAATTAGATTGGCAGAACACCAACTAGTGTTGCAGCACTAGTTATCAAACAGATAGTTTGCCTTGAAATGGCTTAATGACACAATACGTTTCTTAAGCCTGACTCCTTTAAGGATCCTGCACCTTCCTACAGCACCTCTTCTTCTAGGTGAGTGGGTACCCTTATCAATGCCCTGCAGGCATCTAGACACTAGGCAATGAATCAAGCAGGCTGCACCTCAAGTGAGTGCAGCATTGTCTCAATGGGGCGAGAAAGCTAACCTCCACAGCCAGTTTTCGGATGGCATAGATTTGGAGTGGTGCAGGTATAATAATGTACTGTGTGGTCTGGTTATATGATTGATGAAATGTACACAATCTTAAGGGTTCAATCTAGATTAAGAGACCAGCCCCTTCTTTTTACTACATTGTGACTTCACTCCAAACTCAATATAGTTGGATGAAAGTCCACAAAATCTTACAGGCCATTTCGTGAGTAGCCAAAATGGCTACTAATTGATTCATTCTACTCAATATCTTGCTCTCTTTGTCTGAATCTCTCTCTCTCTGAGAATACTAGTTGCTGCATCAGGGATCCTTTATAAAAATGGAATAGAATCTGCATTTAGAAAAATGTTTTAATCCTATCCATTTGTGATCATCAGAACTGCATCAACTTCCACACATTTTGGAAAAAGGCAACTTGGTAAAATAACTCCTGCGCTTCTTAAGAAGTGGAAAATTAGAGGCTTCTTCAACTCTTTCTATAATCACATCAGAACATGATGGTTCTATAGAAATAACCATGCCCTGTAAAACCTATCCTACCATCAATAAGTTCACCTTGACAACTGAAGGGAACTCTTATGTGAGCCTGGTTAAGGGACAGAGGTGAGTAAGGGAGCGAGGCAAAGCAGAACAGACCATCTCCTACCATTCTCCACTGGGACCCCTATTTACTGCATTGTGGAGGGTAATAAAATCATGCTCTATAAATTAGCAATGCAGAAAGAAATCCTGTTCCTTCTTCTCCCCTGTTTACTCGTTAAAATCCAAATTGCTGAGGGAGGAGCTTAGCGCGTGATCAAGATGGCCACGTGAGCCTAGAGCTCCCGAGACCCTCGCTCCCTCCGGCAGATATCTTGTCTATTATCCTGCTTTTGACGCCCGGAATATTGGAGGGGAGCCGTTGCTGAGGCGAGAGCCGTTGTCCGGATCGAAATCGCCCACCGGAGACCGAAGTTGTACTGCCTGGAAGTTTGTGGCCTACTTCCCGGAAGGTGCCCGGGACTTGCGTTGGCACAGTGCCCGTGCACTAATTGAACAACAGCGGCCACGCGAGGGGCGAGTCGTCGGAGGGAAGGTGTCCTCACTTTCACTTTCGCTTTCGCTTTCCTGTCTCCACCGCGCCCGGCCTGGACGTGGGTAGCGCCAGTCACTGGTTGCATGGTTGTCTACTCTGTATGGGCAAAGAGATTGTCCCCGCGGCAGATTGCGATGTCGAGCAAATCGGACGCCGAAAAACAGAAGCCCAAAAGTACCAGGCGGGGAGGCTACACCCAGACTAACAACATGGACCGCTATGCCCACCAGAAGGGGTCACCGGGCGGATCGGGACAGACACTGGAGGCCTTGAAGGACGTGTCGCCCCCCTCCGCGGAACCAACCCTGCAAGATATCATGGGGGCCATCGAGGGGATGAAGTCCTCTATCGGGCAACAATTTGAGACCCTGGCGCATAAAGTGGACGCCATATCGATCGACGTCAATCTGATTCGGGCAGACCTGGGGAAAACTAATGAGCGGGTTCAGTCCTTGGACCTCAAGACTGCAGGCCTCCTGGGCGACGTCTCCAGCCTTCAGCTGGAAGTCCGTACCTTGCGGACTGCAAATGATCACTTTGCCCGACGGTTGGAAGAGTTCGAAGGCCGTGCAAGGCGCAATAACGTGCGCATTATTGGGGTCCCGGAAAATTCGGAGGAACAGTCGGTGGACCTTTTTGTGGAGGACCTGGTGGTGAACCATCTGGCGCCCAAAGGCCTTAGTAAGTTTTTTACTGTTGAAAGGGCCCACAGAGTTCCTGGCGGGAGGCCCAAGGTGGGGGCCCCTCCGAGGCCGATTGTCGCCAGGATCTTTAACTTCAGGGACCGGGATGCCATTCTGCAAGCTTCACGGGTGTCCGGCCCGACGCTATTCCAGAACACCACTGTAAGTTTCTATCCGGACTTTACCCAGATGGTACAGAAGCAACGACAAGGCTTCCTGGCGGTCAAGAGAAGGCTACGAGAGATGGGACTGAAATACGCCATGCTCTTCCTGGCCAGGTTGCGTGTGGTGTTCGAAGAGCGGACTTTCTTTTTTGAATCACCGGACATGGTCGGAGATTGGCTGGACACATTGCCCCAAGGACGGACTAGCGTGGAACGCTCCGGTGGAGCAGACAGTGGCGGTGATGAACAATGAGCCAGGACTTAAGTACCAGATCTCCGGTTCCCCCGGGAGGGTGACAGTCCGGGGGGTAGCAGGGGCAGTATGGGAGCTTTTTCCTCCTCTGGGGTTCTTTTTGTAGATTAGTCTTTGTATGGGGCGACAGGCACACTGCAAGTTGGGGGGCATTTTAGAGCTTACGCAGGGGTGCAGGGTGGGGGGTGGATTGGGGTTGTTGTTGGGGTTGTTGTTGTTTTTGGTTATGCAAGGCGTAAGGATGCAAGCTTCTGTGACTCTAGTGCGGTTCCACGCGGGGGGGGTGGTCTCCTTACATGTTGGGATGGGGGGTAGGGGCTTAAAAATACTCAGTTGGAATGTAAATGGCTTGGGTGATTGTATTAAGCGTGGGATTGTCCTGCAATTCCTGAAGCGATGTACCCCCGATATTGTCTTATTGCAAGAGACGCACTTGATTGGTAACACATGCTATGCACTCAACAGGAAAGGCTACAAATTTGTCGCACACTCCGGGTTTTCCTCGGGGTCTAGAGGGGCTGGAATACTCGTCAGGTCCTCCCTGCCCTTCGAGGTCGACTCCACTACTGTTGATGATAGGGAACGCTTTGCGGCTGTAGCGGGGAGGTGGGAGGGCAGGACGCTGGTCCTGGTGTCGGTTTATGTCCCTCCTGCACTGCAACCTTCCACACTTGTGGACTTAGAGAGGACTTTGTTGGATCTCCCAGAGGGAATGTTGGTGGTGGGTGGCGACTTCAATGCGGTTGGCTCCGGATTGCTTGACAGACACCCGCCAAGGAGCTCGGGTGGGGCTCAGAAATGGCTTCCGGACTTTGTAGATACCCTTGGTCTGGTTGATTGTTGGAGACTACTGCATCCCACACAGCGGCAATACACTTTCCACTCCGGGGCGCATGGCAGTCTCTCCAGAATTGATTATGTGCTTACCCTAGCTGCACACGCCTCCTTTGTCTCTGAGGCCAGGCACATGGCACGGGGTATTTCTGACCATTCGCCGGTGTGGATCTGTATGGATGTTGGTAGAGGTGTGGGGGGTAGGGTGGCCCCAATTAACCCGTGGTATCTCAGGGACCCTATGACTCGTAGTGCGGTGCTGAAGGCGGTCGATCGTTATTTCCAGGAAAATCTCGGCTCGGTCACGTCGGCTGTGTCTTTGTGGGAAGCGTTCAAAACAGTGCTTAGGGGAGAGGCCCTCTCCTTGATAGCAGCGGCCAAGCGTCGGCGAGACGCGGAGGTCGCTCAGATTGAGGCGGAGATCGCGGATCTGGAGCTGGCATTGGAGGGGGAGGTTACGGCGGCGGCGCTGCACAATTTGACCCTTAAGCAGTCGGAGTACAAGGCCCTTGTGACGGACGCGGCCAAAGCCTTGAGTAGGGAACAGCGGGGCCGTCTGTACGACGTCGGGGACAAGGCCGGGAAATTAATCGCGTGGCTGGATAAAAAGGAGCGGGTCAATCGTGTTGTGCCAGACCTCGTGACGGAGGATGGCGTCGTTGTCGCAGAGCCGGATGGCATAGTCCAGTGCTTTGCGGATTACTTCCACACGGTCTATACCTCCGTGTCGGACAGGCCAGTGGGGGATTCGTGTGAACTCCTGCGTGATCTTGCTTTGCCTTGCCTTTCCGACATAGACAGGGACGATCTTGATGGCGATATCACAGTCGACGAAATCGCGGGGCCTATCCGTTCGTTACGTTCGGGCAAGGCCTCGGGCCCGAATGGCCTGCCAATTGAGTTCTACAAACTCCGGCCAGATAAGATCGCTCCGCATTTGCGAGCTATGTTCGTGGAGGCGCGGGAGACGGGATGCCTCCCACGCGACCAGCGCCTGGCAACAATCGTGGTCATACATAAAGATGGTAAGCCCAGGAACAGGTGCAGCTCATATAGGCCGCTCTCGCTCCTTAATGCCGAGCCGAAGATCCTCGCTAAAATCCTCGCTAACCGTTTGGTCAGGGTGATCGGTGATCTGATCCACCCTGACCAATCCGGATTCATCCCGCATCGTAACACCGCGTTGAACCTTAGGCGCATCCACGGAGTGATCGCAAGGGTGGGGACGATGCGGGAGCCGGCCATTGTGGCAGCGCTCGACGCAACAATGGCTTTCGATACGGTAGAGTGGGAATACCTGTGGGCTGCGCTTGCGAAATTCGGCTTTGGACCCGGATTTGTGGGCTGGGTGAGACTATTATATGAAGGACCTCTCGCTAAAGTCGCGGTCAACGGTAGGGCGTCCCGTCCCTTCGAGCTGGGGAGAGGTACCAGGCAGGGCTGTCCTCTGTCGCCGCTGTTGTTTGCTCTTGCTCTCAAGCCGCTGGCGGCCTGGATACGATGGCACCCGGATGTGAGGGGGATTCGCTGGTCACCTGACCACGAGGACCGCATCTCCCTTTATGCCGATGATATCCTGCTTTATCTCGCTTCACCCCGGAAGTCCCTCATAGTGGTCTGCGACATTTTGACTTCCTTCGGGAGGAATTCGGGACTAACCATTAACTGGGGGAAGTCATATCTGTATGCCCTGTGTGGAGACGTCCCGGTTCCCCCGCGGAATTGCCCGATCCAGATCGCCCGGGAGGGTTTCATGTATCTTGGGATTTATATCTCTACCGACCCAACGGTACGGTATGAGAGGAACCTGGTCCCTCCGCTGGCGCGCTTGCGGCGGGATGTAGCGGGCTGGCGGCGGCTGCCGCTTTCCCTCCTTGGCCATGCTGTGCTATTCAAAATGATGTCTCTTCCCCGTTTTCTCTATGCCCTGCAGAACACCCAGGAGCTGGTTCCGGCCAGCTACTTTCGGGAGGTTGAGAGTCTCCAGCGCTCGCTGCTGTGGGACGGCCGTCCGCGTATAGCGATAGCAAAACTAACTCTTCCTTGGTACGATGGGGGTATCGCGCTTCCCGACATCAGAAGATACTATTGGGCCTCCCAACTGAGTGCGATCAATCATGGAGTCTACGGCCCGGCGCTTAGCCCTGGCTTTGCTATGGACCGGTGGTTGCTGCGTGGAGGTGGCCACTATAGAGCACTTTACTCGAGGCCCACGGCTGGGTCCCTCACGGGGCCGACCAGGGTGGCGGTGAATGTGTGGAAGACAGTCACGAACTCGTTGGGCTGAAAAGATAGGCTCACCATCGCCACTCCGTTGTATGACTCCGATATGCTGGGGAAACTTTGGCACTCTAAGGGATTCGAGAAATGGGATCTGATTGGCATCTCCAGGGTGGGTGACCTGCTGGCCAAGGGGCGGATTAAGTCGTTTGACGAACTACGGACGGAATATGCGCTGGAGGGCACGGAATATTTCCGGTATGCGCAGGTGCGCCATGCGCTGCGGTCGGTACTCGTTGAGGGGGAAAAGGTGCCTGAGTCCTCTCCCTTGGAGGACCGGATCCTGGACGGCCATATGCCGGAGAGCACAATCTCCCTAATCTACAAAAAGCTTGTGAACGTCCGGACCGACCTCCTCCTGGGGGTGCGGGATCAGTGGACTAGGGACGGCCTTGAGCTGGACGATGAGGATTGGCAATACGCCGTCTCCTCTCCTAAGGAGGTCGCGATCCCCGCCAGACTACGGCTGGTCCAGCTTAAGATACTGCACAGAGTCTACGTCACTGGGCCCCGGCTGGTCCATATGGGTTTTTCCGAGGATGGGCTATGTAAGAGGGGCTGCGGGATGGTGGGCACCTTTCTACATATCATATGGGAGTTTGGTCTGATTGCGGACTTTTGGAAGCGGATTCACGTTGTGATGCAGGAGGTCACGGGTATTGTACTGCACCCAGAGGCGCGGCGCTGTCTTTTGAATGTGTGGGGTCCTACAGATTATGACGCAGCGCAGACTCAATGGGCGACCCTAGGCAATATGGTGGCTAAGCGAGATATAGCACGACTGTGGGGCTCTCATAGCCCGCCCACCCTGGATGCATGGAAGGACAACATGGACTGGAGCATGTTTCGGGAGAAAACGGTGTATAGTGCACGGGGGAGGCCTAAGAAATGGCATAAGGTATGGGGAAGTTGGAACCAATATAGGGGGGGCATATGTCTGCCTCCTGCCATTGAACCGCCAGAGGAGCAACTTTCCCCCTAGCCTCACTTCCGACTTGGGTCTTTCTGATGCACCTCCGTTAGAATGTTAGTGCCTTTGCTTCTCCCTCATCCTCCCGATCGGTGGCTTTGATTTGATGTTGGAAATGGGGCCACGCCCCCGCTGGGAACTGGCACGAATTTGTGGTGTATACTGCCTTGCTTGTTGTGTTTATTGTAGGTAGTTTTCAAAAATGAAACCTTTGTCTTTATCCTGCATTGGAGCTATGGAGGACTTCATGTGTTGACTGATTAGCTGCCGAACCTCCGGGATGTCGGCTGAATAGCTGTGTATCTGATTTATACGAATAAAGGTTTTTTTAAAAAAAAAAAAAAATAAATAAAAATCCAAATTGCTACAAATGTGTTGTAGGACCTCCTCTTCGGTGTTCACTTTGAACATATCGGACCCTCAGTTCAATGTCCTCAGTGTGCATATCAGGATTCAAAGACTCCTTCCACCTTACCTGCTTTGGGGAAATTGAGCCCTTTCTAGCTTTAAAAGCTTTTTCTACAGATTGGTTTATTATAGTCTGGAAACAAAGCTGATGGAAAATCTTGATAATTCTGAGAAGGTTCACCCTCTTGTTCGACAGGCAATGGTTCTCGATAGTGCAGTTCGGAAGGGCACTTTCTGCTTTCCATTTCAAAGACAGGGAACCCATTAGCCAGGATGTAGCAAAGGGTGCCAGAACAATGAAGTAGTTCCGGTTTCTCCCAAGGAACCAAATCTCACTGATGCACTTAGTCTTAGCACAAAAAACTGCCATGAATAACCCAGGCACATGCAGCAGTAGATTAAAGAACAAGAACATATGTCTCAGCAGAATCCAGCAAACTGCACACCCTGCTCGGCGGGCCGGAGAGTCTAATGATAAGGAGCAACTATATCAGCATGCTCAGTTGCTCATTCGTAAAAGAAAGTGTGCCAGTGCCCAATTGTTAGACTTGGCATCCCTGGCATGGTTTCCCCTGACTTTTTGCTTCTACCTCCTGTGTTTTGATGCTGTGCTGGATTTCGTTTTTGCTGGCTTAGATACTTTAGGCACTTTGCCACTGTTGCTCAGTGTCAAAGTGCAAGGGCTCACTGTGTAAATTGTGATTATGATTGGTTAGCCATGATTAGCTCATTTTATTTACTGGTAAGGCCATAGTCAAGTGCACTGAGTGTCCTAGGGCCTACACATCAAATGCTATTAGTGAGCCTGCAGCACTGGCTGTGCTACCCACACGAGTAGCACTGTAATTGTGTCTCAGACCTACCACTGTAGTGTCTGTACATTCAGCGTTAGACTGCCATGTTGACCTGGCAAGTGCACCCACTTGCCAGCCTCTAACCTCCCCTTTTCTCACATGTAAGGCACCCCTCAGGTAGGCCCAAGGTACCCTCATGAGCAGGGTGCAGTAAATGTGAAACGTAGGACATGTACTGGTGAGTTTTACATGTCCTGATAGTGAAATACAGTGATTTCATTTTTCACTATAGGCTATCATTGGAGCTGCACTGTAAAATTCTACATGTGTAAATTTCAATTGGGAATAGGTAGAGATTTGGAGCTTAGGCTCTCTGAACTCAGAATTTAATAATACATATTTTAGTTGAGCTGGTTTTTAAATTGTGTGTTTGAAAATGCCACTTTAAGAAAGTGGACATTTTCTTGTTTAACCATCCTGTCTGCCTCTGCTTGTTTGTGTTTTCACTGTCTAGTTTTGGAGTGACAGGAGCCGGGGATGTAAATTCACTCTGCATAGTCAAAAGGGGGATTGAGGAGTGTTCTACCTTTCCTGGGTGACTCATTGCTGGGCTGAGTAGACCTTCAGATCATTTAAAGTGGGGCAAGGAGTTTTTATTAACACCTGGATAGGCTATATCTCCTTTGCACAATGCTGTCCCTACCCCCTGAATCTGGACCAGAGAGGACAGAACTGGTTTTTACTGAGCTCAGAGATTCTTATAACAAAGACTTCAAAGACAAAATGAGGTATTCATATTAGACCTTAAACCCAAGGATTTTAGATTAGTTCTGTACTATGAGGACCCTGCCAAGAAGATACTTTTGGATGCTCTTGGATACTTTAACAACACCAAATTGTGATTGTGCTCCTGTGTTGTTAATTTTTGGAGTCCTGTTGCACTACACTGGTGCCTTTTATTGTATGCTTTTATGTTATTTTGCTCGCGTGCTCTTAGATACTTTAACAGCATCAACTTGTGATTATGCTCCTGTGTTGTTAATTTTCGGATTCCTGTTGCACTACTCTGGTTCGTTTTACTGTATGCTTTTATGTTATTTTGCTCTTCGTGCTCTAGGGCACTGCTGATACCCCAACTCTTAACCTGATCCACTTCCCTCATTTGTTGTAATCCTCTCATACTGGCCCACTGTTTTTGTACCCTTGCTTTCGCCAATTCGGTACAGCGCTCTGATACACGTATGGGTCTTGTTCGGGCTCTATAAAACTATTCAAATAAATAAACAAGAAGAGCTGAAGAGTTGTTAGGAGGAGTACTGCCCCTTTGCTGTGTGTGCTTTGCTGGGTTGTCCTGTAGTTTCTGCTTCTGTCTGTGGGCAGGGAGAAGGACTAGACGTTTGCCTTGCTGTGGTATCCTGCTTAAGAAGATTCTCCAAGGGCTGGAAGTAGAGTCTGCCTCCTGTTATGAAGTCTCAGGGATCCCAAAGACTTCACTTGTGTTTTTCTAAACAGCACCTGGACTCCTCTGCTGGACTGCCTGATTGCCAAAGGGTCGCAATTCCAGTTCCTGGGCCCTTGGTATCGTGTGGTTGGTGTTTCAACCCAAGAAAAACAACAACGATGCCATCAGCAAAGCCACCAGTGATGCAGTGACATGCACAGAGGACGTGGGCACCGCTTGTGGAGTACACAACGCACTGGCCTACCTGTACTGCAGCTCTGATGCCCATCGATGCCTGCAGACGCTTGCAAGTTATCAATCTCTTTCATGCCAGTGCTCGCACCAACACCAGTCGCCACCAGTGCCTGCATGTCAACATCCCATAGCCAAAAACAAACATGGGTGACCTCCCAAACTCATCGACAACGCACTGCTGAACAGAAACAATGCCTCGCAGCTGACTGCGCCTCACCTCCCCTACCAGCCAGGACTCGACGCCTTGCGTCCTCGTGGACTCAACGCCTCACCTCCCCTGTGGCAGTAAGGAGCCGGCCTTGCCTTGGCCATTGACGTTTCACCTCCATGACGAAGTGCACCGTCTTTTGACTTTGTTTTCCAAGGTACTGTTACTTAGGGGTCTCTGTGACTCTGTGGCTGGCCTACGCCGTACTTTTGATTTGTGCCTGTAACTACGTCGTAATAGCCCTGGTTGGGGCTGTATCTTTCTATGAGTTGTAATTTTGCAATAATCCTTTTATAAGTCATATTTTGAACTGTGTATGTTGGATGTTTTTCATTTTGATCTTGTCTGGTTTAGATAAAGATACTTTATTTTTTTTCTAAACTGGTGTGGTGTCCATTTGTAGTATTTTCACTGTGTTACCATGTGTCTGGTAGGCTGACCAACCGTCCGTAAATTTCATGGACCGTCCATGATTTGTATCTCACGTCTGTTGTCTGTGATGATCCCTTTTATGGATGCCTTTTGTCTGAAATTTTGGGGATTGAAAGGAGCAACACAGCGAGAAGCCTCAGCTCCCTGATGGGGCTGCCTCCTGCTCCTCCTCTGAGCACAAGAGAAGCCCCTCCCCGGCCTCTCATAGTCTGGGATGGACCCATTGTCGTTCTGTCTGTGGCTGATTGTCACATACATAATGACAATGGGCCAGTCTGAACTGTTACAGCATGTGGTGGGCCTCCTCGTGCCTCGGTCTAGGACAGGCCATTCTGTTTTTATCCAGGAAAAAACTGTTCTCACAGTACATAAAGAACAATGTTGCACCTGACCAGATGAAAGAAATGTACAAAAAAGCTCATGCTGCTATACGTGAGAATCTAGTTTAGGAAAATGAGACGACGAAAGAAGTTAAAAAGAAGAGGTTGAATAGTGTAAAATGTCTCTGGCTCAGAAAAAGGATTGTGTGGCTCAGAAGAAAGCAAGCTTCCTCAGAGCACAGCAGCAAGCTGCAGATAGTTACAATGATCTTCTTGATTTTCTACAAAGATAAAATGCACAACAAAATAAAGATATAGTCCCAGTTTGCCTCAAAGTAGCGCAGAGAGATAACGTGCCTCTTGTAAAGCACAAAGTCCAACATGCAGATCAACTAATAGTTTTTTATGTGAATAGCTCAGTGGGTAGCTTTACTACCTGTCTTTGTTTTTCCACAAACTTTTATCAGTTCAAGGTTGCTAAATAGGGTTATTCTGGAAAATAATAAATACTTATTAGTAAAAGCAACCCCAACCACAATTATATGTTTTAAATACACAGTTTTTATATTTCTCCAGGCCACCCATACCTAACAAATAATACCTACCAGCAGCGGGCGTAATGTGGGTTGCCAGGGCCCGAGGCAAGGCAAGTAGTGCACCCCCTAACCCACTATTTAAATACAATTACAATACAATGAACGTCCTAGGGATATGTGAATTAATTGGTTACTGCACAATAACTACAAAGTGTGGTATCTACTGCACCTTAAAAGTACTTACACTCCGCTACTCTGACAGCAATAACTAGAACACCTCACAGACAGCAACAACAGGCGTGGGGCTGCTAGCAGCAGCCGTAGTCTGGGCACAGATGTGGGAAAACCTCAGCAACACCAATGACATTTGAAATAGTGACAGCTGCCAGAACCCATTAGACAGTGGGCTCACCACCCGCTTGACCATAGATTGGCAGAGTGCTTGGCCAGGACTGTAGACAGTGTTCACCAGCCCCTCGTGACCACAGACAGAGAGTGCAGGGCAGCGTGTATAGCCAGTATGGTAGAATGTAAATGTAAATGTGTGCAGATATTTATATAGCGCAAATCACCAACCGGTCTCTAAGCGCTTGCTTAGGGAACCCGTCCTGGCATTCCCCTGTGAGATAACCCAGCAGGGCATCCACAAGGTGAAAGCCAGGCATCCCGCCGCGAGGGGCCATTGTGGAGATTAGTAAAGTAAATAGGTACCTTCAAGGGATTTTTTCGATGATTTAGTTTTTAATTTCAAAAAATGAATTGAATATAGGTTGGTTATATACCTATACGTTTACTTGTGATTATTTCTTATTATTATTTAGGTAGCTCAGTTTTTAAATTAGAAATCAGAGTGATGTAAATGAATCACCACATTTAAGCATTAGTCAAATCACAGAAAGAAAAAAGGAAGACGAACGGGTGTATATATAAAAAATCTATTTATATCCAAAGTTCAATTAAGGGTACTGATAATAACAACATTTGTTCATAAAGTGAAAGGAGAACACTTAATTATTTATGCCTTCACATTCAAGTCAATCTAACACTTTTTCCAAAAAGATTGAATTAATTTGCCGGAAAACAGTGTGACAGTCGACGTTTCGGTCTTTTACAGATTTCTTAACAAGACCATCCTCAGGACAATAAGATTTAAAAATCGACCCCTTAAAGTTCTTGGTGTAAGTCCTGTTTGACCAATGGAATAATGGTCTTAACTGGTCCACAGTTTTACGTATTATTTGAATCTTAAGAGACTGTACAGTTTCAAATCCGTGAGTAATTTGATTTGCCCAGCCGTCAATCTTGGGGCATCTATGTCAGTAAGCCTCAATCGTTTGGTTCTTGAGAGACTAAACTGTTTTCAAATCTCCATGTTCTGTTTCAAATCCGAGAGTAATTTAATTTACCCAGCCGTCAGTCTTGGGACATCTATGTCAGTAAGCCTCTATCGTTTGGCTCTTAGGTTCGTGGACAAACGTACAGCGTACCTAAGATTGTGGAGATTAAGCAAGCTATTGCCCAGAGTCGCAGAGTGTGAACCCATGAATCAAGTATGCACTGGAGCGAGAATTATCGAGTCCATGGACAATTTATGGACTCAAGACCCAGCCGAGCCGGGAATTGAACCCTGGTCCCGGGCTGACCTCTGCTTCCAGGTCTGCCTACTCTAACCAGTGAGCCACACTTCTCCACATCCCTACGATCCCATAAATGGGGGTGTAAGTCAGAGTGTACAGCCAGGGCTGTGGTGTCCTCCAGCCCAGTGAACCCATTGCCCAAAGAGTGTAAGGCTGGGACTGTACTCACATAGTAAGGTTGGTCACGGAGGCTGCCCTCGCCACCCTCTTGCTTCCTCTGCTCTAACCGTGACCTGAGACACTCTCTGGGAAACAAACAGCTTTCATATGAAACAGAACCCACAGGACGACAAACAACAGTTTGTCTCAGGGGAAGTACTGCTAGCGATCGGTTGGAAAATAAAGAGCTTCATGGAGCAGTTGCCTCCCGGCATACAGTGGCACATCGCAGCCTCCCTGGTCTGGGCTTCGCATTACCAGGTGACTCAACCTGCCGTCCCAAACTGACACATAACATCAGGCAGCAAGTGTGAAACTCGGGCTTGAAATGCTCCTTCTGCGTGCCAAAAAGCATAAAACTAATTCCTTGTATGGTGCCGTAGTACCACAATAGATGATCTGCTGTTGTGCCGCTTGGTGGCGCTGTTCCCGATGCCACTGGAAGGTGGCACAAGCTGCCCTCCATCTACCCCAAGGTCGCAAGAGATGTGTGAGGGAAAGGCTCTGTACAGCCCTCCTGCGGGTAAATGCGGGCAGGACAACATAATCTGCACTTGCACACAACAGCACTGACGTGACTCCTGAGTCCCTTCCACCACAATTTTGTTTCTTTTAAAAGTTTGCACACCTAAGAATATTGCACCCGGGGCAACCACCCCTGTGGCCCCACCCACGCTACGCCACTGCCTACCAGTATGAATGACATATGACTCTTACACCTTTTAGCCCTCGTTGTCTTGAGTAACATTTCCTATGCATTGACTTTCACATTTATAGGAGTCATTGTCTCTACATAATATGTTTGTGATGTAACACACTCTGACACCCTGCCCTACATACTTGGGATGAGTAGCACTATAAAAGAAATTAAAGGCACATAAGAGAGGGTCTATGTGAAGATGAGGGGCACTGTTGGGGCTGATAGCAAGGCCGGGCTGGCCAAATACTCATCAGGTGTTTCCATGGAAGGCTGGAAGGGTGGGGAACCAGTTTTGTTACTGGGGGCTGGTATTGTAGCAGTCAGCAGCTTTAACAGTACTGCAAAGTTCCTTGTATATCCAGCAGTTTTCAGGCAACAATAAAAGTGCCACAATACCTCTGGTGACTAAGGTACCTGCTGGGGAGAGATGGGAGTTTTGTCTAGTGGCAGTTTTGATTCATCTACTGTAGCAAAGAAGGTTAATATGCCTGCTGCAAAGAATGTGTACCATGCATATCACAGAACAGTATTTTATGTGCATAGTTCAGTGGGTTACTGCTTTTGTCACAGCGATTATTTTGTTACTGTGCAGTAAAAGTTACATTTGTAGTCTACCACAGTGAGCTAGGAACTGCCATCAAAGAGCTGCATGCAAGCTGCATGGTACAGGCTAAAAAGTTATGTTTTCTTCCTAGTCTTTCATTATCCTGATATTGTTAAAAAAAAGGTTTGTTTTTGCAGAAAAAAATTCCTCTCATTAAAGTCTACCTTAACCTCAGTGTTATGTTCTGAATCCAGAGTTTCTACTTCTTCAGACCAAGCACTCTAAAAAAATGCCTACTAGGATGGGCGAGATGAGAATCCTACACCTTGCAGCACCCTTTGTCTTATGTAACATTTTCCGTACACTGATTTACACATGTATGATTCATTGTCTCTGTATGTGTGTGTTATATAAAGTGGTCCGACATCTTACACTGGTATGAGAAGGCCTATAAAACAAATGAAATACATGTGAGAGAGGGGCTGTGGAGAGACGAGATGAACTGTTGGTGATAGGGAGTGAATCATTGAAGAGCTCGACCAAAGATTGTAGTATCCTTGTGCACAGTAAGGCCATCATTTACTATGCTTTAAAAGCTAATACAATTGAATATATAATGACACATGTGCTGTATAATGCACCATGTTTTCCCGAATTTATTTGAGGGTGTGAAGACAAAGGCTGTAAGCTGTCAGTTTGTTTGCAACACACAATAACTTTTAAATACCTGTAAATGAACTGTGCAAATGTTTCAAAACATATCAGCAGTTAGGAAACCACAAATGGACCACTTGTTTGTAATTCAGAAGTGTGCTGGAAACAGAGTTTTAATAGGATCAAAACAATCCAGACACTTTACTTGGTAATGTTCACATTTCCACACATTAGCATTAGTGTGCTATGTAGGTTTATCAGTAAAACTGCATCTTGGCATTTTGCTTCCATTTCAATAGAGAATGTTCTGTATGTAAAAGACAGTGACTCCTTCTGCCCTACAATAATGTCCCAAAATTGTTTATACATTGTCTAGTCTGTAGCACACTTCTGTGCATCAAGGAGAATCTGCAGTTTGCAGCTCACAAAAATGAAACAGGCCAATCCGTATACTATTTCCAGTGGCGGTTGGCAGGGAACAATGTGGCTAGCGGGGTGAAAAAAACAACCAATAAAAAGAAAACACTTACCTCTTCACAGCTGCCATCTCTTCTCCATCGTTGCTTCTCTTCCTGGTGAATTAGGGAGCACACAGGCTCCCCTAATCCAATCACAATGCTGCAATGCAGTGTTGTGATTGGTCTGAGCGCGGTGCTTCGGCGCTCAGGCAGGGACTATGAGCCTGTGCATGTTCCTCACCAGGCTGTGTATTACAGCCTGGTGGGGAACATGTAAAGTGCGCCTGACAGTTTGGCCGGCCCAAGATGATTGAGCCTGCCACTCCTCCCCCTGTGACCCCAGCCCTACTCTGCCCTATTCTAGTCCCGGAGCTATGAAAAATAAAACAATAATAACGATGTCATCATCATTTTATTTTTCCTTTTTTCACTGCTCTGAGAGCTGTGGGGCGATGCTCCTGTGCCTTAGCGGAGGAGCTGCTCCTGACTATTTCCAATATATAGTTAAAATAAGGATGGCTAGCCACGGAATTATATAGTAATGTCAACTCCTATCTAACCATTCTGACCCACCTTAATACCATTACACTCAGCAGTGTGCAGCCAATTATGGCTCATGCAGTCTGGTTAATAACTCCCTTTTCCTGCATAATGCTCTTACCCTGACACAAGACTTGTCCGCTATAGGTCTTATCCATCACTCAGCACTGTACCAGCCCTTGCACCAGTTATCACCAACTGAAGAAATATGGAGTACCTGAAGCGATCTGACACAAAGCTTGCCACTCAGAGGACTGCACTCTAGTCCAGCATTGAAGGTCACAATTAGCTACATTCTATGCATGTTGCTTTACATCTCACAATGGCACTCAGATGTATGTGATGCTAGTAACAAACTTCATCCGGGCAGGTCTTCCTGACTACTTTACTCACCAAGCATGCCTGGTCAGGACCATGAACTGTAAACAAAATATCAGATTGGACAACCCAGTGTAGAAACCATATAAATGGATCATGATCATATGAAATACCACAAAAAGACCTGCAACTTTGCTCAAAGCTATGCATAACAAAAAACTGTGAAGTGTACAGTTGTCTCAACCTAATATAAACTTATTTTGACTTATACTTATGTGGTTGTCTATTCACTTACTTGTATACTGTTACATGACCTCCTCTAATGTGTCTTTAAAATGTACCTTTTGTCCCAAGGTTTTGTCCTGCATTGTTACCTTCTGTCCTGATTTTTTTGTCATAAATTTTGACTCTTTGTCCTGAAATTTATTCACTCACTGTCCTGAATTTGCACCCAGGCCAGTTGGCGACACTAGTGTCTGGGTGCAAATACTTTGCACATTGCCCCTGGGATAAGCCTGTCTGCTAGTGCCAAGCTAACAAAAGGGTGCGTAGGGGTTATCTAAAGTGTATAACCCCGTTATCATGACTAGAAGCAAGGGTCCCTACTTGGACAAAGTTGCATACCTCTGCCGACTAGAGAAACACATTTCTAACACCAATGTTCTGCTCAGAAGCCCATGACTGGTACAATTGAATGTGGAGGCCCACAATACCAAAGCTATGTTGTCTTGAATGTACCTCACGCCTTTTTAATTGACTACCAGACACACCCTGCCCCTTAATCTCACTCTTAAAGTCTTGAAGGCTCCCGCTTCCTCCCTTTTTGATTGTTGTTGACAGTTGCCCCACTGTTATCCAAATTAAGCACTTGCCATGCTCACCCGAACTCCCCGGTACCTTCCACAAAGAAACAGCCCAAAAAAACCAAAGATACCAAAAATTAAATGAACAGGAATTTGAAACAGATTAATAATGCATGATGAACCACTGACGCATAATGTGAAAACTGAAATATTGTACAAGTAGGTCTCTGGGCTGGCTCTCATATAGTCACAGGAACCACAGTATTAATTAAAATATAGACAATCTCAACTGAAACTTACCTGAATGATCAGAATAAGAAACTTCACCTGATTGTTGAGACAGGAAAAGAACAAGGAAGTAGCAGAGCAGGTGGATGTTTTAAACTAAGCTAAACTCTCCTCTACTTTCAACATAGAAATCTAAAATAATATTAAGAGCGGGAAATCAGTGGCATGGGGAGGATCCCCTATTGCTTAGTAAGGCGCAAATCACATTGCACAGATGATGATGAGGAAGATAGCTGAAGAGCTCTTAAGGAAAAGTGACCTACTGGCGGTACAAGGGGCTTGTAAATAAGCCCCTGAGGATATATTTGAAAGAGGGATGTGCCTTTTTCTAGACAGGTTTTACTTATCACATATCTGTGTCACTTTGAAAATGGAGCTGTCCATTTCTCCTCCTTTTGGAACAGTCTTTACATCCTCTTTTTTGTGTAACATAATAGCATTTCTTGTGCCACTTCATCAGTTTAGCACCGAAGATGTAAAGCTGTATGTGGAGGCCGAGGCTAAACGTGGGAGGTGAGCTCTTTCAGACAGCTTCGCTTTGGTACCAAGCGCGCTTTGTAGTATCTCAGGCGCCTTTCCTCTCTCCCACTGCGTCAGATTTACATTGTACAGTGAGGCGTTACCAGGTGTACATTGTGAGCTTGTGTTAGCTTTGTTCGCATAAAAGGACAGTGTCTTCACTACAGGTAGGATAGTGGTAATGAGGAGTGGTTGAAAGAGGAAAGACAGAGGTAGAAGTTCATTTTAAGTTAGTCTTCACAGACAGCCAACCACAATGAAAAACATTTTATTGAAATTTGTATGTAGTTGTCACAGAAAGCCAAGCACAATAAAAACAGTTTTATAAAACATTTTTAGTGACCTTTAGGGCAAGTTCTGCATCTTCTGCGAGGATCAGTGTTGCATTATGCAGTACATATTGAAGACAGAACTCATTCAACTTTAAGAAATAGAGAAGAAAAAGTTTGTACATGGTGTTCTGGTCACATTGCATTGCTGAACCATTACAGCACATTACAACCTACCTTTCCTCGGTTTCACTTCCAGTGGTTCAATGTGGATAGCCATGCCTTTAACATAACAGAGTACATACGGAGGAGAACGTACAATTACAGCAGACCCGGGGCATATTTACAAGGGGATATCTCCACCTGACATTCTGGTGGCGCTATCCCCTAATCCTTATTTACAAGGCGGTGTTAAGCCACTTAATGTGGCTTAACTCCACCTTGTAAATAAGACCCCACATTTGTGACAGATTCACACTCGGTATTTCATGATCACCACATTTGTAGTGCACTATGGGGCATATTTATTTACAAGCCCAAATCACCACCACAACATCAACTTTCTTGACTTTGTGGTGTGGATAGGGGCTTTGCCTGATTCACATGGCGGCGTTAAGCCACTTAATGTGGCTTAACGCCGGCTTGTGAATAAGGCACCCTTTTACGCTACACTTGGCGTGAATGGGGCTGGCAATGGGTGTTGTGGTGGGCGTTTCACCACAATACCCATTGATTTTGACACTGCCCCATATTTACAAGGTTGGGATATGTATGGGGCAGCGCCAAAACTAAGACCAGGGAACCCAGGCACAATGAGGAGAAATGTTTAATTCTCCTTGTTTTTGTTGTTTCAATATGTCCTGCGTTCTGCAACATACATAGAAACAGCAAAACACCATTGATTGTTCATGTGCAGGAAGGTGTCCCTTCCTGCACATAAACAATCATTAAAAAAATTATGTTTTGTAACTTCTATGTGTTAAGCAGCACACATAGAAGTTTCAAAACGCCATTTCTTGATTGTTTATGTGTAGGAAGGGGCACCCTTGCACTATGGTGCATGGGTGCCTGCTTTGGCACTAGGCAGCTAAATTAGCACTAGCGCAGGGGGAAACGCAAGGCTGCACCGAATTCTTGTAAGTATGGTGCACCCTTGCACTTCAGAAGTGGCGCAGCGCGACATTAGGCCAAGGACGTTAACGCTGTGATCTGACACTTCCTTTTAAATATGCCCCTAGGTCAGGGAGTGATCGTCTGATGCAGGCACACCGTTATGCATCATCATTTTCTGAAAATAACCCTGGGCACCATTTGTAATCTATTTCAGACAGTGAGATCCCTCATAAACAATCACATTTCGTAACCATATTGTGGTGATACATCACAAACATATTAATTGAGTGCGAAGGGGCCTGGGATCATGTGGTCTTGTTTCCCTGGAACCAGTAGCAGCTCCTCGAGGGAGTGCTGTGGGGCGGTGGGGCGGGGGAGGGGCAGGGTGGGGGGTAGTAAACTACGGCATACGGCGGAACGGAGGTAAGTAAAGAAAGAAAGAAATAAAACGAATTGCATTGCGCACGCTACAACGCCAAATGGCGATGCAGCGTGTGCAATGTAATTTGTTTTATTTATTTATTTCTTTACTTACCTCTGTTCGGCCGTATGCCGTAGTATACTACCCTCCACCCTGCCACTCCCCCGCCCCACCCCACTGCCCCGCAGCACTCCATCGAGGAGCCGCTACTGCCTGGAACTGTGATAGGGGAGCGCTAATTTGTCCTTTAGTGCTCTAAGAGCACTGACTCATGCCTCTACCCATTTCTGTGTTTACATTTAGCAATCGGATATTTTTCAGCGATTGATGGATTTCCATGGCATCACAATTTGTTATTTGCTAATGTTAAATCTATGAATTTGCATTCTAATCCACGCTTCAAAGGTCTGACAAGAATACCTATAAGACATGCATTCGGGGTATGTAAAATCAATCTTCTAGTTGCCTCAGTCAATGTTGTCGTGACTTGTAATCTGTGATGTATGAGCAATTTAAATCATGTGCTAGAAATTTGCATCTTCTGGTCCACACTTGTAGAAAGAGACTTTTCTATACATTTTATGTAATGGAACGGGCTTTGTGTGTGTCTGTGTAAACTGAATGTATAGAAGCAGTGATATTTAAAGTATATCCCAGGTGCCACATGCAGCCCTCCTGACCTTTACATACGGTCCCCTCCTCAACAGCAACACTTGTCTGCTTTTAACTCACTCAGCACTAACATGAAGGAGAAGTTAAGTAAACACCCACGCATTTATTTAAAGGGTAATTGAAGTATAAAGACAGGAGGTAACTATGGTGTTCTGTACCCCTCCTTAACTTTAGGAACACTTTGATCTTTTAACCCCTTCAGCGCGGCGCGGATTACCGTGCTGTGCTGAAGGGTTCGTGCGCGGGCGGGGCTATGATGGAGCGGTTCCGTCATCCGCACAGCGCAACCGATGCGCATGACGGAACCGCTCCGTCATGCGCATCGAAGGGGTTAAAGATATATTGCAGCAAAAGGGTAAAAATATGATGAATTCTCTTTAAAGTTCAAAAAGTGTATTTCTTTAACATCCAGAACCATTTCAATGTAGTACATCAGATTATATCAGTGCATTGAGAAGTATTTTTTTTAAAGTGATAGTTTCCAAGCATGAATTTAGAAACATTCATTCTTAAACCTCCCCCATCACCCTGACAACAATGTCTATAGTGAACCAAGAGGCAAGTCAGTTGTTACGTGCATTCTTTGGGTGGCCTGGGTTTATATTATACATGAATAGCATTATAGTTTATTAAATCAAACACAGGAGACGGTTTTGTACAGCGCAAATCCTGAAGTCATGTATTTTGATGTCTTCTTATATTTGATCATGAAGAAAAAGGAGAGAAAGTGAAAGAAAGCAATTACCAAGGATCACACAATTTGATTAAGTGAAGAAGCCATGATTGATCCCAGGTTTTCTGGTTTCACACTGTGCAATTAAGCCACTAGATGTATATGCTTCTGTTCCTGTACCACCACTTTACCGCCAATGCCCTCCACCAAGCCCCCACCCACACTGACTGACATTAATGCGGCCCTCGGTCACATCACTGGCCAAATTTGTTGGCTCCTGGGAAAATCTTTGTAAGTGCCTATATTTTGAAGCATGCATTCCTTGAAACCTGAGCTGGAAACCATTTGTTCTTGTGCCAATTATCATCTTTGAGTTCTATGCCAATATTATTTTTCCACTTAGTTCGGAGTTCCTTGAATATCCTTATGTTCATTTGGAGCAACATAGGGTTTCCCTGCACCTCCATGTTAAACCTTTGGATGTGCCGTTTTTACAATACGGCGCACCATGGTGCAAGGATTGACAGATGTGTCAGAAATTCGGACTCTTCTGTTGGCGCAAAAATCGCGTATTGGTGGAATCATGTCGCAAGCACGACGCATTCCCAGCAATGCACGGTGAGGCCTATTCCCAATACACTGCGTCACTAGTGGCATCCTAGAAGTGGTGCAGTGAAATCTTGTAGATCTTACTGTATCACTTCTACCAGTGGCGGCTGGTGTCATTTGAAAGTGGTAGGGCGTAAAAGTCGTGGCTGAGTGTTATGTTGCCAGCTAAGCGAGGTAGCCTGACTATCATAAGGGAGGTTCTGGAGAGTTTTAGGGCAAATCATTGCTTTATAAAATTATTAGTAGAAGTGCATGGTTGTTAAAATGTAATGTCCATTACAGTGAAAATGTGCATTATGTGAATGGCAGTGTGCTACTGCACCATCCTTTAGTAATGTATTTGCACACCATCCTTTAGTAATATATTTGCACACCATCCTTTAGTAATATATTTGCACACAATCCTTTAGTAATATATTTGCACACAATCCTTTAGTAATATATTTGCACACAATCCTTTAGTAATATATTTGCGACAGCATGCCCAAAATGGCATGATCACCTATACATCCCCCGTAAACAAGACTAATTTCACAGAATATTCTTTGCAGTTCTCTACAGGCTGCTCTGGTTGCAACAAGTAAATCAATGCCAGGGACAGGTGGGCTTGGGTGATGATACCAGTTATATGATACCAACACTATCCCTGTATGCCAGGACAAATTTCAGACCACTTCCAAAACACAGGGCCTCACCCTGTGCTGTGCTGAACATGCCAGGAAGCCAGAAGGCTGATAAATTGATTTATTTCCTGGTGTTCTGACATAAAACCCAATAGCTTTATAGGACACAATCTTAACACTGCCCCAGCCCTTCCGGCTCCTCACTAGCAACTGCCAATTCAAAATCTCATTTCACAAAAGTTTGTCCTAGCTATGTTAGCAGGTGGAAATGTGTTCTTTGGCAGTGACGATGAAATGTCAATCAAAGCCCAGACGCTCTCACCCACTTCCTACCGGTGCTTTGACACTACAGGGATAAGTGCTGAAGCGGGGTCACCACTACCCCCTGGGAATGGTTTTCAGAACAACTTCCCTTTTCTCTGTAAGTGTCTTTCCGTCACCACTTAAAGGGACTGCGAAGTGCCGATTAAAAGCAACTGCTCACATAAGATAACAGGGAAATCTGAAGCAATACAACTGACAATTATGAATCAAAACAGGGAACGAAACACCACATTTTAGAAGCGTGAGAGTCAAGTCGGAAGAAAGACTGAGAACAAGTCACTAATAAAAACAAATTAAAGAGAGAACATTCAAACCCATGAAAAATCTGTGCAGACCAATACAAGGAGACATTTTACCTGCGCAGTCTGAGGCATTCTGTAATACTACGAGGAATGATCTCGCCAGACACGCATGTAATGTAACACAACTTCAGGCTGAAGTCTATACGCATATATCTAATGCAATCTATTTATCTATTTAGGACGTACTAAGCTTTAACAACATGACATCTTCCTCACTCTTATGCATAAAAATTGAGAACCTGAGCGCATACTTTTTTTTTGCATCTGTATGTTGCAAGATATTATTGCTTTAGCCAAAGAACATGTCTGAGGGTCTTATTTAGAGCTTAGAAACCCCGCCTTATTACAAGTGCCATAGAATAGTTAAGCTTTCTTGCAACAAAGACTTACCCCGCTGCATACAGTGCTGTATTTCAGCATAACAAAGACTTACCCTGCTGCATACAGTGCTGTATTTCAGCGTAACAAAGACTCACCCTGCTGCATACAGTGCTGTATTTCAGCGTGACTGAACTGCCCCGCCAATAGGCATGTATTAAATTAAGTAGTATGTTGTACAGAGCGTCCCTTTAAATAAAACGATGACACTGAAAGCACATAATCAGAATAAATAAGGCGGGTGGGGAGGAGTGTGTGTGTCTGCGTGTGTGTACGTCTCCGTGTAAGGGGTGCGAGTCGCGACTCTATGGAAACGAATCTAGCATTGTTGTTTCAGGCAATATCCGGATTCAGCAGTAAGAACGACCGAGGTATTGTGCAATATGCTCGTAAATATCCATAATGCATTAACTTGTAAAAAGTAAAGGCGTAGCACCGGAAAATGGTGCCCCTGACAACATAGTCATATTTCCACTGCGTGGCAGTTTTGCTAATCACTTATAATATTTGCAAAGCCTGGGATTTGCCATTTCACAGGCTTTGTGAAAGGGTAATTATTTGAAATGTACAAATATAAATTGCTACTTGAAAATCACTGCCAAACATAAAAAAATCCATTTGCGACTGATTTCAGTTCATTAGTAGGAGGGGCATGAAATGAGTGTAGCCTTCTACTGACTTACAGTGGTGGATTGTATTAGTGATTTGTTACTGCTGCGATGGTAAACCATTGACTATCTAAAGGAGGTGGTATTACATCTGCAAAATGAAATCTATCTCCATGGGATAGCTCCCGCCTTGTGAATGTGTGCGTTAGGCCTAAGTGGGAGAAAATAGTGCTCGGGTACCACTGCATGGCTCCGCTGATGAGACTTGGAAGGCCAACTTTTATTTTTGAAGGCAGCCTCTCTCCTTTTAAGCAAACGGGTAAGCTTTAAAAAACATAAAAACATGATGTTATTCAGCGAATACGAGTGCCAGGTTGGAAAACTGCCAGAGGCGGCCGGCATGCTCGAGGGAGGAGGGGGGGCCGCGGGTGGGGATTAAAACAATTAAAAATAAAACATACGTACCTGGGTGTTGGGTACCTCACCGCCTCAGCTCCTGGCCGGTCACGCTGTACTGGTGCAGCGGCGGTTGGGTCCACGTGTTCCTGCTGCAGGAACAGGAAGTAGCCAGCAGGCAGCTTCCTCCTCATCGCAAGTCAATCGCTGCGCAGGCACAGACGCAGCAGGAGAGCGCCCCAGCCGGGACATTTTCTCTGCATAGAGAAATAGTGTGTGTGGGCGGTCCTACGCGAGGGCAGGGGGGAGTGGCTTACCCACACTGTTGTGGGTACTGACTGTTTGGTCGGCTCAGGGCCGACGGCCAAACAGTCAGTATCTACAACAGTGGGCAAGCCACTCCCCCCCTGCCCTCGAGCACGACCGCCCACCCTCCCGCCCCCAACCAAGCACAGAGGCACTTCTGCTTTCTCGCAATGCGAGAAGGCAGAAACATAAATGGTCGTTTTTTACCATTTATGTTTCTGCCTTCTCGCACCGCGAGAAAGCAGTGGGGCAACGCCCCAACGCCCTAATGGGGGAACCGCCACTGACTTCTACGAGGCTTTCATGCGTGGGAACACCCACCCTGCATACATAATACCTGACGCAGGTTTAATGTGACAGAGGGCTATACAAGGTGACGCAGCTCCATAGATGCATCACGTTGTAAATTGGCTGAAACGTGGCGCATTGTTTATGCCGCTGCTGCGTCACAAAAAGTGATGTAGCAGTGGCACAAAAGTGTCACAATGGGCTTGTAAATCTGCCCCATAGATTATAGTGTACGATAGCTTTAAGTCCTAGACCCAAAGTAAACAATAAGTTACATTTATTAACGGTTAATCATATTCGCAGCCCTGTTTCTATTGTATAATCTAGTGAGATAAGGATGTGCAATACATTGCACAAGTCGTATGCTGTATGTGAAACTTAACTCAATAAATGTGCTGCACTTCCTTCCCTCACATAAATGTAACTTGTGTTTATCTTTCCACTGTGACACTTTTTGAGTAGACCTTTGCTCCTTCATCTCAAAAGCAGCTAGGCACCATAAGAGTATTTCACATGTGAACGTCAGTTTCAGGCTTGCTCTTTAAGATACCTCATCCAGCAGTAGGATAAAGATGAGTGCTGAAAGCACACATGTTTTGCACAATGCTCTCTACATGGTTCTCACTTCTGAATGTGGCCTAAAAGCTTACTCAATAATGAAGATTTCAGCGCCTTGTTCTGTGCTAACCATCTCACCACCCACTGTATTGTGCTTTCAAATAATAGCCTTCAAAGTCAGTGATTCCCAGGCCTCATTTAACTGCTGGTAACTTGTGTTTGTGAATGCCTACTCTCCTCCTGACGCCTCCCCAAATAGGTTCTGCCTCCAGTGTAGAAAATTCTTTACAAAACGTAGCAGAAAGCAGGAGACATTGCCAAAAAGAAATCAAGCAGTGCCTTTCTGCTTTATCAAGATTAACTGCAATAGTTTGACCATTAATTTAAACTAAAGGCCTCCCATTCCATTATACTGTTGACAATCAAAACAGGTTATTCTGCAAATTAGTCCTTGATCACATCCTGTATCACGCTTCTCAACACTGCTAGATCCTAAAACGTCCATAGCTGCAGTCCCCAGGAGGGAATGTAGGTGGTCAAGAATCCTACCCTAAGCTAGAGATAGCATGTTGGAAGGTGGGTTATAGGGAGTGGTAGGTAGGCACCTAACACCAGCCAAAAGGCAAGCAACACGGTAATGGGTCCTAAATAGGTGGCTGACACTGAGCAACAAGGCTCAACTTAGGAGACAGACATGTGAAGCATTTAAAAACGCCAATACAGTGAATAAGTAAGGCACAACACACAATAAAAATCCCACACCAATGTATAAAAATATGAAATATCTTTATCTTTAAAACAACACCAAAACTATCAATAGCCAATGTAGGGAACCAGAGATATACATTTTTATAGAATAAATACTCTCTAGTGCTTAGAAACCAATAGCACCACTTCTGAAAATCTGAGTGCGTTTGACCGGGACAAAGTCAAAGTTTGAGGGCAACCGTGATGGAGCCCTGCTCAAAATGTTACCTTCGCACTTAGGAACTTTTCGTGAGCTTTTTCTGCTGAGGTCCCTTGATACTCTCCACAGTCCAGATCTGGTGAGGGTTCCCTGGAAGTCTATGGAAGGTCCCTGGAAGTCAGACCTCCAGACCTCTTCAGCAGGACAAACCTGGAACACAGGCCGGGTCACGGTTGAAGGTGGCCGGATTGGCCCTCACGGTCCAGTCAGTCCCCCTAAAGAGCTTTTTCCAAAAAGTTTCCTAAACTTGCCCATACCTCTGGAGGTCCTTCCAGAAGGTCTCTTGGTGGGTTCTAAGTGTCCAAACCAAGGGTCTGGAGTCTCCTAGATGGTCCTTGGTAGGCCTGGGCTTAAATTCCCACAATGCACTTGGTCAGCCCCTTAAATCTCCACTGCGTATGCTCCAGGAGGGGGACTCTGGCTGGAGAAGGGTCAGTTAAGCTCTGTCAACCTGTAGTTGCAGGGAGTCCACTCCTTACTCCTTCTTGAAGCAAGACAAAACCCCCAGAGCTGTAGCCCCAGACAGTGCAGCAGGCGCAGTCTTCAGCAGGCAGGCCCTAGGGTGCAAATCAGGATTCCAACAAGACAGTATTCCTTCTTCTTGTAGTTTCAGGCAGCAGAACTGAGAGGCTCTACACCTCGAAAATATGTATCCAGTGTCTCTGGCAACAAGCAAGGGAGTACCCCTGACCAATGAGGTGCAGGGCATCACCCCAAAGCATGACTACTTCCTCCAAAGTGTGGCATAGTCTTGTCCCAAAAAGCACTATTCTCTCAAAATCCATCCTAGCAGAGCAGCAAGAGCTAACTAAACCAAAAATCAGAGCATGGCTTATTTCCATAAACTCCCCCCACTCACATCTGTGAATTCATTATGCCCCCCATCTGGCAGGGAGATGGGGTGGCCATGGCTGAGTGGCTCGCTTGACCCATACTTCCTTTGAAGCTGATGCTTTATGGCCGAACCCTGCTCTGGCATTCCTGTGCCCCACAGAGCTCCCTCCATCAGATAGCCTCTGCCCTGCCAGGTCACTTATCACCTAGTAGTTTGCGCTATGTAAGACTCTAAAAAAATCAAAAAATCAGGGCAGCTTGGCTAATCCCCTCAGGGCTGACCAATCAGGGAAGAGTTGTAGAGGCTTGATTTTGTTTTACAGAAAATAAGGTTGTATACCTTCTTTTGTGTACAAGTTATGGTAAATTCAACAATGCCAAGTCACCTGATTTATCAGTACCATTTTGTTCAATCTTTGAATGATATTTTCACAATCTCCTAGCAATAGTTATACGTACATAACATGTTGTCATGTTCGCCTATGAAGACAATTCGCTTCAATGGGGAAAATAAAATGTGTAATTTCTTCATCACCAGGGTTTAGAAGAAAATCTCTTTTATAAAACCCCTGCTCATAATTACAGGACCACCCACCCCTGCAACACCTAGAGACGGCCTGGGGGAAGGGGGGAGGGGGGGGTTCCTAATATGCAAAAACGATTTTGGTTATTACTTCACAGTGTCCAGAATACCAAAGGCGAGTTTGCAGTGAATGTTACTTTTGAAAGCAGGGCTGCAACAAAGGGCTACTTTTAAAATGACCTCAGGCTCTCAGCCATGCACACATAAAAGTGCAACAAAAGCTGCTGGCCTCCACACAGCCATGCCCCGTTATATACTAGGGACTGATATGTAGTTTTTATCCCCTTGTCCTATTATCTATTGGGGACTTATAGGGAAGGTTATGCCAACTATAAGTGTATCTCAATGTATGTGTTTGTGGTTAACATAGCACTGGCCTTGGGCCTGACTAGCAGCGCCCAGAACACAGTCAGAGTTAGCTACCACCAGTTACAATTCAGCACAAGAAAATAGGGGTGAACAGGCCAAAAAGGTTGACTTTCTAACATAGCACGAGTGGGCAATGACCAGATGTCATCTTGCTCAGATATTCTAAATCAGTGGTCAGCCAGTTGAGTGCATTAAAGGCAGGAATATATCCAGCCTAGTGTGCGACTTGTGCATTGGTGAGTAATAGGAATAACCCCTGCTTTAGGGATCTGTATACCCCAAACACCCACGGATTTGTTCATTCTCTAAAATCTGCAGCTATATTGATGCTAGTCATTATAGGCAGCAGTGGATATGTCCTGTGATGTAACTGAAGCTTCCATTCCACGGGAGGACACTCTTTTACAGGCAAATAAGCCACTACTTTATTATGGATCTGCACTGGCACTACATTAGGGTCATAAATACATAAAAGGATCACAGGTTCTCCATCTTAAGTATCTATTACTAAGGTACCTACCTTTCAGATCACGTATTCTACTCACTCTTGCAAGGGCAACCCCAAGTCTCACTCATATTAACGATCCTCTTGCATATGCAGAATGTTTGATGGTGCACACGTGTCCCATCCCTCAGTTTGGAGGTTTTGACCTTCTGTACTTACAATGTGTGTTTCCTGGAGAAACACTGAGTGAACCCCTCTCCAGATAGGCAAGTATCTTGTGATGCATAGTCAGATAAAACTTACCTCACCCATTCCTGAGCATGGTACATTGATCTATTTCATCATTTAGGGGCGTATTTACAAACCCCTTGCCCCAAAGTGACGTACCAACAGCACAAGGGGCTTGAAAAGAAGCTCCTTATTTTCAGGAGGCATGTGTAATTCAGTTAATTTCTCAGTAGTTTACCCAGGTTGTCCATCATAGAACCATTCTCCTCAATGACCTCAAACCACACCAGGGTGTCCAACCTTACCCCATCCAATGTTCTAACATTTAATTAGGTGAAGATAACCAATCATCAAAGATTAAAAATTATAGTGATGGGTAAATATTGCCTAAAAATGTGTTGTTAAGGTTCTATAAAGTGTAGGGCAGCCTCATTAGTCAGGTGTGTACTCATCCACTCCATAGACCTGTTTTGTTTACAATAACGGTTGCCAGACATCTGTGGTTTTCTGTGTTGCCTGTTCACCTTCAGCTAATTTACCCGATCGATTTAGCTGCCAGGGAGGAAGCAGGACGTTTTCTACTGCAGCGTGGAAGTTAGATGATGCTGTATGCTGTCATCAGTGTCAATTGGGGTCTTTTGTGCATGCTCATCTTTGACTGTCCAGTGTCTGTTTCCAAGTCCAGGGCATTTTAGTTCACATTTTGTCCCATTTCTACCTGTACAATTCACTGATGTTCCATTAGGGGTTTAAAAATGCATAATTGCCTTTTGCAATTTGTGCCTGTTCAGTCTTTTAAATCTTTTCTTGTGACTCTTACTTACTTGATCTCGCCACTCTCATTGATCACCACATCCCCTGCCTCCAGCCACCGCAAGCTACAATATTGCCACTTTCACCTCATAAGACTTAGTGCCGCGTGAATTTCCACCTCGTTATAAGCCTGTGACCCTCAGCCCTGAGTATCATTAAATCCTGCTGCAGTGAGCAAGCGACCAGGCTCGTGTGTGCTGATACTCCGCAAGGAAGATTGGGGCTCCTCCTTATTCAAAATGTCTGCCTACTCCACACCTCTAAGAAGAGGTACCATGTCATAGAAGCTGTTTTAGCACTGCATGCCTCATTAGGGACCACTGATGCCTCCATCAGCAGCCCGACAGTCCAGTATGCCAAGACCTGTGAAGTTCAGATGCTCCTTTGCTTTCCTGTATGTAGGGTTTTGTTGTTTAATGGCGGTCATCAAGAGAGGAGTTTCAAGGTATATCCCCACTCCATGACAGTTGGCCACATCCTCCAAAACATAACAAGAATAAACCGCGAACCAAGCTTTCTCCTGCCTGGTCCCCTGATATTGGAACTCCATCCCCGACTCCCTCAGAATAAACTCAATCAAACCTCCCAATATTTAGGACAGACCTCAAGACTGAGCACTTCAAAAATCAATTTCCTGTGCAATCTTCCTTCTGTTTGGAAAGACTGCCCCCCCACCCGCCCCAGTTTATACTCTGTTTTAATCCCATACTCCCCTCCCCATTCTTCATCCGTTATCATCTTCATGTTATTTGTATCTCCAAAATGTTCTCTACAAAATGCTCTATTTCCGTTGAATATAGGTCCATGCTGTATAAATATCTAATTAAATAAAGTAAAAACATTACACAAGCAAGAAAGAGGAAAATATGAAGCCTTCCACTTAACAACACTGAAATATGAATTTTAAGTCCTCTATAATAATATTTCCATAGGTCGCATTTTTCGTTTTTTCAGATTGCGGAACGAAACCGATATGCAACCAGTGGAGAGTCAGCCATACGCGAGTCGGGCATAATAAGAAGCCTCCCTGCATCCCCTGTGGTACAGGATGCCCCCCACCCTTCAGGGGACCCCCAACATTTCAGTAGGCCTATACTCAGCTCAAGATATGGGAGAGTCGCGGGAGCACAATCCCTTTTAGGGTGGGGCCCCATCATTGGTGTTACCAGTGAGGGGACTGGACGGCATCATTGGATCATGAGCAGAAGTGTGCTGGCCTAAGAGAGAAGACTACACTTCTAGATGTGTCAGTGTCTCTGGAAGGCCTGAAAGTCTGTAGTTTGTCCAGATACTGATGGGAACATAAATTAATGGGAGTTGGCTTCATCACTTCTCCTATTATTGTTCAGTTTATTGGGCACTTTACAAACATTTTCCCAGCTCCGGTACTCTTCCATTTGCAATTAAAGTGCACCTCCTTTTTTTCAAGTTTTACTTGATACTCTATAATTGTTTCCCGCAGCATTTAAACTGTAATGTATTTTGACCACATAGAATAAAATAAAATAAACAATCCAGTACAACACACACTTCTTCCCCTCCAAGCTCATGGCTGACTTAATGCTGTGGTCAGCCTCGCATTCCTCTTAAGCACTTGGGTAATCCCCTTCCCAGAATCAGCAACCTTGCTTTGTTCTCTTTTCTCTTTCCCTACCAATCAGAGTTGATTTACCACTATATTTACAATTTACTCCTTATTTCGTGGTGGTTGAAAACTGATGTACTGGAGACCATGGAGTCTTAACATTACATACGGCAGCTTTACCAACAGATTCAAAGTTTCCCAGGTCAGAATGGGGAATAGTGTACAGTTTCACTATTGCTGGTAAAACCCTATGCAATTCCCCTTCACAGCCTGTTTTCCCAAGGAAATCCATGCAGCTGTTACCTTCTGGGGCTGTATTACGAATGCAGCACATTTTCCTGGTTAGCCCTGGGCGCACTTTTCAAAAGGTGCGCCCAGCGCTAACCAGGAAAATGCACCGCATTATAGTGAATGTGCAACCCCCAAAGCAGCTATGAACGCACTCCTGAGGGCAGCACATTCAGGTGAGAAATGAGCAGATTGGAAGCAGCCGCTCTGTGTTTCACTGTGCAGGTGGCAACCCACCTGCACTTTGAAGGGGGATAGGCGATACCCTTGCAGGTGGGTTCAGTGAGTGACTGCCCCCGCCTGCAAAGGGATGTTTGGGGTATCCATGGGGCCCTCTTTCTCCCTTCCAGAGGGCTGGCATCAGGGGGCACACTGACAGGCCACCCAGCACAATTCCCAAAGGGGAAGCTGTCCGCTTATGTATCAATTATGACCACCTTTGATGTGCTGTTTACTTTCCAATGAACGCTGCATAGCAAGTGCAGCGAGCAAGCCTAACCACTACAAAAGGGGGGGAAGGGGCTGAGCCAGGGTTGTCGCCCAAGAGTATTTGGGAAATAATGGTGCATTCTACAACACATTTGTCGTGATATATTCAGTTGTCTCAGCGTTTAAAGCATAGTAAATTATGACCTTACTGTGAACCAGGTTATGACAGTCTTTGTTGGGACTCTTCAATGATTCCCTCACTATCACCCTCCAACAGTGCTTCACCTCTCTCACATGTATTTTATTTGTTTTATAGCACATTTCATAACAGTGCAGGGTGTTGAAGCACCTTACATCACACACACATACAGAGGCATTAGGCCATATGTACAAGGACTTGCGCAAACTATCGCTAACGTTAGTTAGCAGCAGTTTTCTTACCACCGTGTACTGCTGAAAACTATCGCCTGGTTAGCGATGTATCTACAAGACGTCGCTACATGGCGATAGCTTGAGGGAACAGTGGCGGAAACCGCCGCTAACATTAGTGTGATGGCGATAGGAATTCCGGCATTAGCAGGCGAAAACCAATGACAGGGTCCATTAGTAGCAAAAAATGCACCTTAGTCAGCCCAACGTGAGTTTTTTTGCCTCTATTGGAAAACATAGCCTATCAGTCGACCTTCAATAGAAAATAGGCAAAATAATCAATGAAATGCAGAATGGAGCAACCAGGGACAAGTGCAACACACATCAACAACCCCCTCAAGTCACTCAACATCCAGGATGAACAGGATGCCTTGCAGGACTTGCGCCTGGAGCCTGGATGCCTTGCTGGATCTGCGCCTGGAGCCTGGATGCCTCGCTGGACCTACATCTGGAGCCTGGATGACTTGCTGGACCTGCGTCTGGAGCCTGGATGCCTCGCTGGACCTGCGTCTGGAGCCTGAATGCCTCACTGGACCTGCATCTGGAGCCTGGAGTGGGATGCGGAGGAGCTGTGGAGTCTATGAGGTGTGGTGGTAGACATTGAGGCGCGACGATCGCCCGTACCTGGTGGTGAAGTCTGGCAGGTTGCATGGAGACACGTTGCTGACCTGTGTGAGAAGACCGCCTTGAGCCCCTTGGAGCTGTGAATGGTAGAGGTGCTCCTGCACACCAAATTAGGGAGGTCTCCATCACATACTATGATCCACCACTACACCGGGGTGCACGGAAGGGATTACCAACGGTGGACAGCGCCTCTCTGCATCACAGGCTATATGATGTTGCGCTGGCCGGACGCTGTGGAGGGTGAAGCCTCTGAGCTGCGCTGAACTTGTGTGGTGGGAGTGCTGCAAATTCACACCTAAGGGGGCCCTGCTGCATCAACTGCATTGGGAGGTTCACCAGCGGACTTGTCGGTGACTGCTGTACCCATGCTTATGAAATCCCACCTGGCTGAGGCTTCTGCTGGCTGATTCACAGATTTGGAGAGAGTGCAGCGGATTGGGCCATGGTGTCAATGTCCAGGTAAGGAGAAGGTGGGACGAGTAGCGGAGGAGGCCCGGAGGTCGAGTCGCCCAGGCCTAGCACCTGTAGATGCCACCCCCAGTGGCGGCTCCTCCGCTATGGCGGAAGAGCATCGCCCCACTGCTTTCAAGCAGTGCAAGAAGAGGTAAAATCATCACATGATGATAACTTCCTGATGTAATCGTGCTATGTTTCCTTTGCGGGCGGCTGGGTAGGGTTGCTCCACTCACGGAGCAGGACAGGGGCGGAGTGGCATGCTCACTCAAGTGCGCAATGACTGTTTGGTCGGCCCACTCAGGCTGCCCAAAGCAGTCATGTGCACTGTCCTGCTTGCAATGCAGGCTGCATCACATGGAGAAAATGCCCACCCCTCCAGCCCCTGGCTGAACGCCTTGTCCCGGCACCAATGACCAATCCCAACGCTGCATTGCAGTGCTGTGATTGACTTAGGGGAGGGAGCCTGTCTGCCTACTTCCTGTTCCTGGAAGCAGGCTCAAGAGAGCAGAAGCAACAAAGACATGGGACCCGGCCTCAAGGCGAGATTTCGCTCATTTAACTATTTACAACACCCGCTCACACATACCCCGCGCATCCACGCCCCATCCAGTGTCCTTTCCGGCATTTCCCACCTCCCAGCTGTCCAGTCCCCTTCGCAGCACTTCTCAATGACAGCCGCTTTACGGCCATGCACAGTGGGCATACCACTTGTGTGAAAAAGGTATATATGAAGTTACGACGTGTACCATTATATCACATTCCATTACAATGCATACTAATACTAGGCATATTGCAACAGTATGGAAGGTGTAGGGTAGCGGAGATGTAAATATTACTATTTCCACTTCTGTGAGTGCAACCCTAAAGCTTACCCTTGCACCCCTAAGCAAACCCTAAACCCTAAAATTCATCTTTGCGCCCAGGAAACACACCCTAAAAATCATATTTGACCCAAATACACCCCCATTTTCATATTTGACCCCAAAACACACCCCAAATTTCAAATTTTACCCCAGAATACACTCCAAATTTCATCTCCAACACCCAAAACACATACCCGCCCTAAAACTTAATAATATCCCATCACTGACCTCACAATGCGTTGTAATGGAATGCGATGTAACAACACCTGCATTGTTGGGGTTGCGTTGTAAAGGCATTACGATGTAATTCCTGCATTGTAATGGACATCTCCCGTGTCAAAGGCAAGCCATAGACAAGCCCGTCTGCATCTGTCTGCTCCTGGAACGTGCTCAGCACCAAGCACCTTTCCTCCTACACACCCCTCGCTATGACGCCAGCCCCCTCCTCGCCAATAATGTCACATCACCTGCCAGGACCAACCTCTGTTCCGAACCGGACATCGCCATTGCCATCACTGACGGCTACTAAATCACCTGCAAGGACCACCCCAAATGTCCAAGAGGCGGCATTGCCATCACCTACAGAAGCACACTCCGAGTGACCACGCACACTAATCACCCAACGGTGACCATGGAACACCTCAACTTCCCGAGCATGTCTCATCCGCCAGTGGGACCTTCAACTACAGCCACACCACCGGACTCTCCTGTACCGACCATCATTGTATACATCACGTCTTCACCATGCCCACCGTATACCACCGCCATCATCGCCCCCCGTCGCAGCTGGATCAAGGCCACCGAAGAACGTCTCGTCAACTCCCTCAGCACCACAACTCCGCCAGCGCTTACAGACAATGACACCGCAGCGCGCAACAGCCACCGATGTATCTCCAACCTCGCCGACAGCCTGGCCCCCCTCAAGAACGACACTGTGTCAGTACCTTATGCCTGCCTGATGACAGGCGTTAAGTGTGACGCAGCACCACAGGGATAGGCTGGCCCCATGCATTGCTAGAGTTGCGTCATTGTTGTGACACGACTGCAGCAATGTGTGACTTTAGTGTAGACATATATATTTGGATTCCAGACGTATCTGTCATTACTTGTGTCATGGAGCACTGTCCAGGGAATACAGCGCATCCATGGTGTCTCATGAAGGGGGTAGTGAAAAGTGTTGCATTACAGTCTTGTCGCAGCGCTGCAACACTTTTCATGACTGAGGCCCAAGAATGCGCACTATCTTATTGATGGTGCGCATTCCTGCCCTGTAGTTTTGTCGCAGCGCAGCAACATTGCTTGCAGTGCTATCCAGCACCAAAACCTGCTGAAAAGAGGCCCCAGGTTTTTTTAAGGCCGGCTATTTTCTGGTCTTAAAAAACTGCCTCTAACTGGTCCTCCAAAGTTCAGGAATCCCCTTATAAATATCGCAAAGTGGGGTTAGCGTCCGTTTTTGCACAGGAACACCTCCTTGCATGTCATTATAGCTAACAGAAGTGGCGATCTTTAGAATGGAAGTTTTCACAGGAAAACTGCCGCTAACAGAGGTTAGCGGCAGCTTGTACATAAGGCAATAAAAATCTTGCTGCAAAACCGTCGGAAAAGTGCAGCTAAGGTGGCGTTAACTCCTTGTACATATGCCCCAATGAATCATACATGTATAGTATAGTATAGTATCAGTGTATAGAAAATATTACCTAAGGCAAAGGGGACTACATGGTGTACGGTTCACAGGTCATCCATACTAGTAGACCTTTTTTAAGAATGCTTGGTCTGGAGAACACTGGTCTGGAGGAGAACATAACACAGTGGTTAGCATTGACTTTAATAAGAAGAATGTATTTCTACCCAAACTTTTTTAGCAACATCAGGATAATGAAAGGCTGGAGACTTGAATGCAGCTCTTTGATGGCAGTTCATTGCTAACTGTGCTTTATTACGAATGTAACCTATGAACTGAAAAGCAGTAAAACAATCTTGATGACAAAAGCAGTATCCCTCCGAGGTCTGCACATAAAATATTGTTCTTTGATAGCATGGTACATGTTCTTTCAATCAGGCATAAAAACCCTCTGCACGACCTTAGATAAGTCAAAATTGCCACTAGACAAAACTCTCATCTCTCTCCATCAGGTACATTAATCGCCAGAGTTATTGTGACCCTTTTATTGTTACCTGAAAACTGCTGAATATACAAATATACAAGGAACTTTGCAGTGCTTTTTAAACTGCGGCACGGCTACAAAACCGTCTCTCTCTAACAAAACTGGCCTCCCATTCTTCTAGCCTCCTAAGGAAATGCCCTATGCACGGTCCGGCCCTTTTGACCTTGATTGGTAAATATTATTGCACCTTGCAATTAGGAGTCAGTTGCCACCCTTTTCTCCCAGGGTGTGAGGGTTATTATTGTTTTTTTCCTGCCCCTTACCACCAGGTGTTTCCTGGAGAGGATGCACAGGAAAAAAAGACATTACAACGACCATACTAAATGGTAGGTGGTGTAATATCCTTCCGTCAATGGCCCCTACATCGTAGGGCCATTTGAGGAACTCTTCCATCAACTGCGCCAATGGAGGCTCTGTGGATGGAATATTTAAGGTTGCCTGTCTTTAAATGAGGCAGGTGGGCCTAGGGTTTGGTGGGCATGGTACTCTGTCCACCAGACTCTTAAATCCGATCCTTGGCTTGCACAAACTGGACTGGATATGGCATGTATCTGCGGCTGATATTTAAAGCTCAAGTGCAGAATGATAAATCCTTCTGAAGATGCTAAAGGGCAAAATGGACACACTGCTACTTAAAATCAAAAATTGTCTTGGACCTGTTACAGTAGGTTTGGTGCAATAATTCTATTCATTCAGTGTTTCAGCAGACTTTCAAGCTAACAGTGGCTTACAAATGTAGGTAATAAAACATGAAGCTAGCCTTATGAAATAATCACTACGGACTATACGACGTTTCTGTTCCCAGTCAATGTTGCAAGTTAACTGGGTACGCTGTCATCATCAGAGTACGGGCTTAAATTCAGTGGTCATGTGACATCAGCCAAAAGTCACTGAATGTTCCATCCACCCGCAATTATATTTCCTAGCCTCACTTAGATTATGGGAAAAGGTGCAGTGTCCAATGTTGGAGTTTCCATTAGCAACACCTTCCAAATGGTCCTTTTTAGGTCTCGCCTGACCCAGCGCATGCGCTGGTCTGGCGAGACTTATTGAGAGGGCTCCAAAAAGTGCTACCAGGCCAGCCTAGAGCTACCTTGCATGTGCGCGGGCGCGTGCGCCACTTTTACCGCGATTACTTTTACTTTCGCGGCCGCTTTGATATTTGATCGCGATCACTTTCGCGGCCACACGGCCGCTTGGCATAGCCAATAGGTCTCTCTTTTGGGACCTTATAAGTATTTAGTTATGCAACTGTTGCATGGCGAAACACTTATAAGGTCCCAAAGGCGAGACCTATTGGCTATGCCAATGCTTGTTGTCAATGGAATTATGTCAGAGCAGCCTGCCAATTAAGTGCAGCCCCTCTAACCTAATTCCCACTGGCATACTTTCTTTCTGGCACCTCCTGGCACCATGGTGGTCCCAGCCAGAGAAAAAGGTCTTCTA
The DNA here is from genome assembly GCF_964204655.1 of Triturus cristatus. Taxonomy (NCBI): domain Eukaryota; kingdom Metazoa; phylum Chordata; class Amphibia; order Caudata; family Salamandridae; genus Triturus; species Triturus cristatus. The sequence goes on along the minus strand of NC_140584.1, from coordinate 629,255,541 downwards.
CATCCTGGGAGACAATCCGTCATGTGGAAGTTATTATATAAGACTTGAAGATGCATCTCGCACTGAGAGTTTGTAAGAAGAATCACATATGTGTCATCACGCCTGACATGCAGTCATGGAATTGTGCATCTTTCCTCACTGGGTTTGCCCAGAAACGACTCACATAATGTAGGCAGTGCCTGTTTACAGAGGTAAAATCTTTGTCTGAATGGCAGCCAACTCTAGATTTGGCAGTGTGAGGAAGGTGCTGCCTCTGTCGCAATAGCAGTATGACTGCTAGGCTGCAAAAACCTAAAAGATGCCCAGTGCTGCTGAAACGGAAGCATCTGTAGATATAGCCTACCGCATTTCCCCCTGGAGGAATCTCAGCTTCAAAAAAGAGACTAAGGGCCCAATTTAAATGTTGGCAATATGTATACTGTGGCGCAACTGCACTGGAGTATACATACTGCATACATGAAGGTCTGCCCAACCAATCTAAATGTGGCCGGACCGTTCAGTTTGGCTATAGCAGTGACTAATCTGTTGCCACCATCGCCAAACCTCTCACATGGCCCGATGGAATAAAGATCGTCACAGAAATAGATACATGTCTGCCCACCCAATCAGAATGGGAAGACATGAAGTCATTTATTACCGCCCTTGTCTGCTGGACAGACTCCTGCAGTGTGGGACAGTAAAAACAAAAAAATGCTCCGCACCCCCACAAGAGATGACTCTCATTGTGAGGGGAGCATTACTTTTTTTATTTCCAAAAAGAAAATCCCATTTCGCCAGTGCTTTATAAATGTCCGCCTGGCTGGTGGTCATTTATACATTTTACAGGCAGTCCCTCTGTCATGGGGATGGAATAATTTAATCTGTCCCCATGGTGGAACAGCGGACCATCTGGCTATATATAAATGTGGCCCTAAGCCCAAAGGTAAAAATCTTGCCCGGGCAAAGGTAGCAACAATATCTGGCCAGCAAGAGGACTTCCCTTGGTGCGAAATTTGACTTTCTCCTGCTCAAAACATTTCCCACCAAAACAGTGGCTTCAGTGGGACCTCATCCAACACATATATGAATTAGTGAGGACTTCCTTGAAAACAGCTGCTGCCTTTACCTGATGAAGGATTTTGGATTCCAAAAAAGACTAAGGGACAGATGTACTAACATTAGAATACCAATTTCCTAATTACGATTATATCTGAATCGCAATTAGGAAATCAGTAATCCTAATGCACAAAATGTTTCATTTCTAAATAGTGAATTCTAATGGGTTGCAAATTGATCTGCCTCATGGATAATAATGAGGTAGGATGCAATTTGCGACCCATTACAAATCGCAGCCATCACACGATGGTGGCCTAATAAGGTCAGCAGACAACCGGGTCTGGGATACATTTTTAATAAAGCAATTTAAAAAAAAAAAATTTAACCCATCTTCTTTAAAAGAAAATGAGATGCATTTTTGAAATCTTTGAAATTTCATTTTTAAGAGTAAGCATTCGTTCTGTGGGAACACTGCCTGCTCTTGAAAAATATTTTTTCAACATTCTCAAATGTGAAGGCGACCTTAGGGGACCCCTCCCAATTTGCGAGTAGGTTACAACCACTTTTAAAATGGTGGTAAAGTATTACTGTTTTACGACTGGAATTTGATCGCAAAACAGTAATGCATACAATAACGATTAGTATTTGGAAGGGTCACCCAAAACTCTCCCTTCCAAATACTGAATCACAAATGCAAACTCCCACATCTGCCCCTGAGTCTCAAGGTAAAACCTTCGACCTTGTTGAACCTGGTTGGTGCATCTAACCAATATGTGCTGCAGCGCGGCTGGCCGGAAATCATGCCTAGGTCTGAGTCTACCACAATTATAGATGGTTTTTAGAGCTATTTTCACTTAAATCTTTAAAGGTTAATACTCTGGTTCCCCTTATTGGATTTATTTTGTTTTGGTGTCGTTTTTTATTAAATTTCACTAATTCAATTTTTATTGCTTGGTGTTTTGACTTTATTACTGTTTTGGTACTGCATAAATATTGTACAAATTGTCCTAAATTAGGCCTGTCTGTTCTGTGCCATAGCTACCAGGAAAATGAAATCAAGCTAATTTCGGGACTTTAAGAGTTCAGCCTGACAAGATTTGTGATTATACCTTGAGGTAGGTAGTGGCCCTCTCAAATAATAATCCAGTTTCTCACAACTTCTCATTCCAATCATGCCAGCATTTAAAGCACAGATTTATGAACCTTTCTGAACCTTAATGTCTGAAAGTCAATTTTCAAGACATATGGCTCATGTGAAAAGCAGCACATCTCCCATCCAAATTTGAACTTTCTCTGATCGCCTAATGGTGAAGAAATTAAAGTTAATTATATTACTGTCAATACCTGGCGATTTGTTTCCCTAACATCTTGACTACTGAAGAGCATCAGCATCAGAAACAGGCTTAAGGGGTGTGCCTAAGTCAAGCCCGTCTGCGCCTGTCTGCGTCCCGGCCAGCGCCAGCCACACTGCCGGTCAGGATGAAGGCCGCCAGGGTAGGTTGTGCTATACGGGTATTGCCCTGCAAGATATTGATACTGATAGCTGCCCCTGTAAAGGTAACTGGGATGTTTTGGCCAGTAGTAACAAGGTGTGTCCGACCTGTGGGTTTAGGCTGACTTCAGACATCGTCACTCCTGCTCACATCAGCACCCCCTCCTTGAGTCCATGAGGGTCCCCTCCATCACGGAAGCTTTGATTAACGTCAGATCCCTCAGGAAACATCATGCCGAGGTCTTCGATCTCCTCGACGTCTGTTGTCCTGATCTCTTGTTTATCACGGAGTCCTGGCTGGATGCCTCGTCTGACCCCATTGTCACTCTTGCTACTCCAGTTGGTTACAAGATTATTAGAGAGGATCACCCAGAAGGGAGGGGCGGGTGGTTAGCCATCTTCTACAAAGATAAGTGGGAGTTACGGAGGGAAGATGCCACTTCATGGGGGGCCTGTGAAGTCCTTGACTTCAGCATTCGATTCTCGAGTCACCTCACGCTGGGGGGCTCGCTCAGTTACAGGCCCCCAGGGCAGGCAGGCCCATTCCTGCTGGCCTGTGGGGATGCTATTGTAACTAGGGCACTGCGATTCTCCAAATATGTTGTGCTGGGGGACCTAAACATCCATTTCGATCAGGCTCAGGCTACGGACACGTCAGACTTTCTGGATACTTTGCACCTAGCTCAATTTAGCAGGTCGGGCTCCCTACCCATCTGGCTGGGCACATTTTGGACCCAATCTTTTAGACCCAACTTCCCCATCGTGATGAGGGACCCGTGTCAGTTGTCCTGGTCCAATCATTTCCAGATATATTTTTCTTGGGAGGTGCGTAATGCTAAGCCTCCAGTGTGCCCCGTCCATAGACCGGCTTTTGGCAAAATTGCCCCCGGTGCTCTTATTCATACTTTGGAATCATCTAGACCCTCTCTCGGGTGACTTGGAGAGCCAACTAGATGAATTCACCAGCTGGGTTTCAAAGGCTGTCAATTCTCTTGCCACACTGAGTTCAATGAGGCCTGCCAGGGGTTCTCCCTCTAAACCCTGGTACAACCTAGCACTTAGAGAATTGAAACATGAACGCAAGATTCTGGAGCGAGCATGGCGCCGCAGTGACTACTGCCTGGCTGCCAAGCTGAAGCTCAGAGCCAAGTGAGGCCATAGCTCAGGCCAAGAGGGAATTCTTCACTGCACGTATCGAATCTGCGAAATATAATGCTAAGGAAATCTTTTCGATAGTACAGAGCTTTAAGTCGCCTCTAGCCCAGGCGAGTGCCTCTCCATCTTCAGTCACCTGGTGCGAGATTCTGTCTACGTTTTTTTGGGACAAAATCCACACGATTCAGGCAGCTTTCTTACCAGGTGCTAACGAGACTGAGGCAATGCCCTTGACTCTTCCGGTGGACACTATACACGGTTAGAATGCCTTTATTCCGGTGAACTTGGCTGATTCACTGAAAATCCTCAAGAGTCTAAAGTCGGGCTCTCCCTCTGATCCTTGTCCGGCCAGGCTGCTAGCGGCAGCTGCGGAGACAATTAATGCAGACGTAAATAGCATTGTCAATCTGTCCCTCTGCACAGCTAGCGTCCCTCCATCCTGGAAACAGGCCAAGATCTTACTACTCCTAAAAAAGCCATCATTAGACACGCGCAGTCCAGGTAATTACAGGCCTATCTCTCTTTTACCTGGTCTGGCCAAGGTGTGTGAGAAGGTTGTCATCAAACAACTTACGGAGTTTGTCGAGAGAGAGGGTCTGCTGCATCCCACTCAGTCAGGGTTCCGTGCAGCTCATAGCACGGAGTCTGTGCTGGTGGAGGTTGTGGAGGTCATTCTGGAGTGCTTGGACGCCGGCGGGAGGGCTGCATTGATTTTGCTTGACCTCTTGGCGGTGTTTGATACAGTCCCCCACTCTCTTCTTCTCTTGCGTCTGGCCAGGATAGGTGTGTCAGAGTCGGCCAGGAATTGGCTCAAGTCCTTTCTCGAGTGTTGGGCCCAGCAGATCTGGCTGCCTCCATCGGCCTCTCTCCATCAGGTTGTTACAACGGGAGTCCCTCAGGGGTCCTCTCTCAGTCCCCTTCTTTTTAATATCTATGTGAACCCCCTGGTCTATCTGGCTGAGAGTTTGGGGGCTAAGGTGATGGCTTACGCCGATGATACGCAGTTACACTTCACCTGGGACAGGGATGACAATTTGGTTACTGTAGTTCATCACTGTCTCTCCTCCATTTTCAGGTGGCTCTCAGGAGCACAACTAAAATGCAATGAGGAGAAATTGGAGATTTTGCTGTTTGGCAAATTCCCTCCTAGGTTTAGGGAAACTTTGTGGCCACCTGACTTTCCCCTGCCATCCTCCGATGGGACGCCGGCGAAGAACTTGGGGGTCTGGTTTGATGAGAGTCTTTCCTTTTCTTTCCACATCTCGAAGTTGGCCGGCACCTGCTTTGGCCTTCTCAAGACTCTAAGAAAATTCTTTCCTCTCCTGCCTCAAGCAGCAAGAGAAACGATCACTTGTGCCCTCATCCTGTCTCAGCTGGACTATGCCAATGCAGTTTACATTGGTATCCCTGGCTACCTGATCAAAAAGTTGCAGGTTGTCCAGAACTCGGCAGCCAGACTTCTGCTGGGCATCTCCTCCAGACATAGCGTGCGGCACCACCTGCGCTCACTCCATTGGCTTCCCATAGCAGAACGGGTTAAGTTTAAATCGCTGGTCCTAGCCCATCGTGCCCTTCATGGCACTGGTCCATCCTATCTGCAAAAGTGCTTCGCATTCTACATGCCCTCAAGACTGTTGCGATCGGTATCTCTCCGACTAGCAACGGTTCCCCCGATTTCAGTTCCAGAGGCTGGGCAGCAGGTCTCTGACTTGGAGTGTGGCGGCAGCGTGAAATGCACTTCCCCTGGCTCTACGCAGTATTGAAGACCTGTCTGCATTTAAGAAAAATCTCAAAATGCATCTTTTCATCTGCTAGTTTCCTGCTCCCCTAAAGTCATCGCGCTGGGACACTCATGAGTAGCCGTGCGCGGTACAAGTACAAGTAACATAACATAACTTCAGAAAGACCACTCACCTGCACTCGCAAACGACCTTTGACCCAACATCCACAAATATAATTTAACTGGAACTAAGCCATCACAAACAGAATCTCACAACCACTGACTGAGTTCAACTGAAAACAACTCAAAATGAACTGCACATATCCCAATAAACAAGGGGGCATATTTACAAGAGCATTGTGCCACCGGAACGTCACTTTTTCCAATGTTACGGTGGCGCAATAGCCTTTTCTATATTTAGAAAGCGGTGTTAAGTCACATTGCCTGGCTTTATGTTGCTTTGTAAATATCATCCCCTTTCACGCAGGTATCTGTGTGAAAGGAGCCTGCAATGGGTGTTGCTGTGGGCGTTTCACCGTAGCACCCATTGCTTTTTGACGCTGCCCCAGATTTACAAGGATCTGTAAATAAGAGGCAGCACCAAAAACTAACGCCACTGAATAGCAGGTGATAGATTGGCGCAACAAGAAGAAATGATTTCATTTCTCCACGTTTTTGCTCTTTTTATGTGTGCTGCGTACACATATCACATATAAAGACTGTTGATGTACAGGAAGGTGACCCTTCATGCACACGAACAATCACCCTGGCAACACAGACACACTTGCATCAGGTGCAAGGGTGCCTACCTTGCAGGGAATCATCCCTGCAACGCAGGCGTGCAAGGGTGTCTGTGTTGGTAGCAGGCAGCTATTTTTTAGCACAAGGGAAAACACAGGATGAGCCACGTTCTTATAAATACAGCGCATTTCTGCATTTTTTAAATGACGCAGCGCGGCGCTGATAATTTGTGTGCAGCGCCGAGCTGCACTATTTCCTTTTAAATTCCCCCCCTGGAATCTACAGAACGCACAAATGCCTAATCATTCTATATGTAGCGTGCCGTGAAGTTAAATGCATAGCCGGGAAGCATCCATATGTCATTCATTTGACCCCTGCGTGCGAAACAGCACATCGCATCACACACAGTAACTCTCGTACAGTTTGAACAATGCTCAAACTAGATAAACAATGTGCCTGACTTCTCCATAGCCTACACACATCCTACCAAAGCCAGAATCCATGCAACAGGAGACATTTACTCATATCACTCGTCACACCACAAATCATATCTGCTAAATATTTGTTAGGAAAAAACCACACCTAATCACGTAGTTCTCACAGTGTACATATCCAACTAGCCATGTGACGTAACAGATTACCATCTTCCAAGCACTATTCGCTTGAAGGTGCAACACACGTACATGTATTTATTCCTGCAACCCCCAAACTGCATTCACCCACACCTCAAAGGCAATGGTCATTTCTGTCGAACATCAAAAACAAGCTGTGGTACAGAATCCACATAAGAAATACCTTGCACACCTCACACTACTCATAACACACCACAAACAGTCAAGTGTACCTCTGGCACCATTAACACAATAGACTTCAGTCACTCCAGGCAGCACCTTATCCCTGCCTCGTTGTCAAATATTTGCCCAAACACAATACCACATATCGTTCCTTACAAGCAACTAAACGCACATTATGCTACAGTATCCAACTGCCCCCATGTAAACAAATAAACATTTTTGCCAACATACCCCACAGTTCTCAAACCACATACAAAATATCACATACTAAATCTCACATTCTTAAAAAAATCATGCAACACAAACCGTCTATAGCATTAAGGGTGCATCTGACGTCATCTCAACCTAACAGCACTGGTAACACAGAACTAAACTGTGGTCACCGAAAGCTCACCGTGCCCACTGGCAGCTCCAACGGGTCATATAAATCGCATACATGTGCTACTGAAAAAACAGTTCCACTGTGTAACACAAGAAATTGTATACACATCTCCAGCCATTCCTCCCACTAAATTCCAGAGATGCAACTATACATGCACTTGCTTGGTGCACCATAACGTTGAGGACATCAGGACAGTCAGTAGAAGTAATATCAGTGATTAATAACTTAAATTACAGAGGGTAAACCCAGAAAAAGATGCACATCTTTATATTTTAAACACATTTATGCATTTGTGAAACAAGAATGGTTTAAAGACAACCAAAAGAGAGACTGTAAAACTCAAGAAAAACGCCACTTCATGTTCAAAGAACATATAGAGATCTAGGTCAGCTGGGTTCAAGAACATTTCTCCTTATTCAGTTTTTTTAATGAAGGATTTTGGACTCACAATTTATGATCTCATGTTTTCGTATCCACACATGGCAATTACAGTACAGGCTTGTGTGTTGAATTCACCAGCATATACGAGTAAAACTAACATAGAAAAGAAGTTAACGTGATTCAGTAAACAGCCAAGAAAATGTAAAAAAAACAAATACTCTTCTAAAGCATAGTTTTAAAACGTCTAGATTTTCGGTAAGTCGGCCTCATCAGGAGAGGAGAGGCAGGGCTAAGACCATCCTGCAATAGAGATGGAAGCTCCTAAAGCAGGTTTGGTTGGCGGGCACTTGGGATTTCATCTCCAGGATGAAGCTTTTTCTCTGTACATATAGATCAGGTGTCCCCAACCAGCCAATCGAGAGCTACCAGCAGCTCGCAGTAACCTGCAAAGCAGCTTTCAGCCTTGAGTTCATTTTTAAATAGAACTACGGCAAATAAATTAAACTTTATTTAAAAGTTAAGGAAAAGCTATGTTTATTTCACATGATTATCAGGCTGCAGATAGCACAGCCCGATGAGGAGCAGTGCTCCACGCCGATGTATGACCCACGGCGGTCAGAGTGGTTCAGACCTGAAGCACTGAGGTATTCAAGTCTTAAGTTAAAGTTATTCTTAGCTCAATAATGGAGCATGAAAACAAAATAATATTCTAAATGCTTTTAAATGAAATACCACAAAATGTGAGTTTCCTTAATGATTACATTAAGTCTTCATTTAAAATTCAAAGTGTCACATTTACAAACATCAGGCATCTTGCTCCCAGTGGCTGGTAGACACAGCGCCATATTTACATTTTGCAGCCCTAGCATTGCACCCCTAGTCACAGTATGTTGTTCAAACCGTAGTATCAGGCGCCAGGGACATTAGGTTTAAAGTCAATAAAACTGGGTGAGGGGGTGTTAGGTAACAATGCGCAAGTTACTTGGCCTTTGGTAGCTGACAATGATTTTCACTGATCAGAAGTAGCTTTCACTACAGAAAAGGTTGGATACCCCTGGTTTAATTCTGACCACTCACCCGGAATTGGTCCATGTCATTCAAGAGCTGTTGCTGGGAACAGAAAGAAACCTTCCTGGCACAGAAGGCTGGCAGTGCGAAAAACATGAGGTTTTGATATGGCGTGTCTCGACCCTAAACACATTGGTTTTCCTCAGACTTTTCCAGGTTTTTCGTACATCACTTATCTCAGTGACAACATGCACATTGCCAACTCTCTGCCACTACAGCATTCTGGAAACAGGATTTCAACCAAAGGGCTGATTGGAAGTTTTTTTCTGTGACTTTTCCTTGGAGCACTACTGGCTTACTCTCCTTTTTTTTGCAACAGAAATTTATTAACAGAATATCTCCATAAAACGAAGATTCCCAGAACCAAATATGAACAGGAGGGCTCCAAATGACCAAGATCCATTTCATTGCCGGAGCACAAAAAGCAACCAGGACTCCAGTCAGTGGCGTAACAATAGTCCCCACAGCCCCTGTGGTGCGGGGGGCTGTGAGCCCCAGGACGCCCCCTCAAGTGTTGTGCACAGACAGCAGACCCCTGGCCTGAGAGCTCCGTAACTGGCCAATAGCATGGGAGACCCTCTCCATGTACTTTGCAGGGGGCCCCCTCAAGTTTTCTTTCGCCACTGCTTCCAGTACCCCGCATGCTCACCCACAGACTTTGAAATCAGAATCCCTTTTCTCCAGCTCCAGCTTCACCAGCAGGAAGCACTAAAATAGACTTCATTCCTGATTCCAGCAGACTGTAGGGAAAGCAAAGCTTAAATGGATGGGTTGAGAACAAGCTCAGATATTCGTCTGAGGCAGGGAAAACAAAGAGGGTAGAATTGAAATGGAAAAGGTCTCCTGTCTTATTTCTGATTTCGAGGGGTAAGCCAAAAATAGTCCAGTCATAAATCACACCTACTCACACATATTCACAGCAAAATCCTTGCGAATGAGGCCGGATCAGGCCCAATCTATATAGTTTTCAAAAGCTCTTCTGCTTATGAAAAAAGATAGATGAAAAGCATAGTCAGAGCTGTAATTAACATGGAGACATGTCCAGCACTAAGAAGTTGAATCATATAGGAAGACCAAACGATTGGTCAGTAGTTGTCTCCTGCACAGCTCCTAAATTTGAAAGAATTGACCCTCTTTGATGGTGTGTATGGAGTTCCAGGAGTGAGTGTTTGAAGTGGAGCAGTGAGCCAAATCAATACTGTCATGGCTTTTTCACATGCAGTTTTATCAAGACATTGCTGTTGACGTACACCAACCAGTGATAGGAGAGCCAAAGTTACAATGTGCGAAATCCTACTGTAGTGCATTCTTTATTTATATTCCTTTTGCATTGCCCTTTAATTACTCGTGCTTGCGCGAGATTTAGAGCTTTGCAATATGTCATAGTACTTAGCTCTTTCTTGTTAAGGTTCTAGATCGCTACTTCATTTTGTACTGGATGTTGAGATGACAAGTCAGGTTCCCTGGCACTCGCTTGTTCCCCTTACGTAATTTTACTTATTTAATAAATTCCTTATGTATTCTCCGTCTCCTCGCCTTACTACACCTACATATTGCATTGCAAACGAATGTGGCTTGCCAAGTACTGGGCTTTCTTACCAAGCCTGCTGAGCATGACGTTAGTTATAATGGAAACCCTTGGTGATAATGGAGGGGTTCAGGGATGGAAGGTGGCTTCTGCTTTCAGGTTTTTAACACTAATATAGCATAATGGTGTTAATTGACCTTATCTCTAAATGGCCTTTCAAAGCGATACTGTTGAAGAACAAACTATGGCGAAACAGAATTTTAGTATTAGCTCTCCTCACCCATTTTGGGCTACCGGCTCTCAGCCTACCATCAAATGGCTTGAGTGGAAGGAATACTTTATAAACTATGTATGCGCCATTGATGAGGCTGGTAAAATGAAGCCTGAACAAAAAAAGAGAATTCTTCTTCACTCCTTGGGCCCGGAAGGTTTAAAAACGTATTCTCGCATGACAAAAGTTACTGGTGCGGCTTTGGATGTTTTTGAGTGTGCACTTAAGGATATGGACAAATATTTTGCTCCAAAAGTGTGCATCGGTGTAACAAGACACAAGTTTTTCAGAGAAAACAGAACAAGGAGGAGTTGGTAGATGAATGACTCGATGATTTAAAAAAATTAGCACTAGACTGCAAGTTTGGAGATCTCCACGATGATTTGATTCGGGACCAATTGGTTGTGCACAACAACAATTCGCCTATACAGGATCGGTTATGGGTGAATGGAGATGCTCCTCTTGAAGACGTTTTAGCCATTAGGAGGAAATTGGAGATGTTAGGGAGATGTGCCTTTGTTTTAAAAGAATCTGACAAAGACTTAACGAAAGACTCTGCAGGAGTTTTCAAATTACAGGCTCACACTAAAGGCCAAACTCAACAAACATTGGGACGTTGGCCTAACCAGTTACAAAAAAGCATTAAAAGTGACAAGAGAATGGAAGAAAGAAGGTGTTACCACTGCGACCAGCAGTGAACATTTAGCCTTTAGCAAAAATTGCCCTGCTTTAAAAGAAAAGTGATAAAGGACTGGGGGCAGTTATTTTACAGAGAGGGGGAGACGGTAAGGAGAGAATCATTTTATTTGCTTCTAGAGCCTTGTCCCCTGCAGAAAGCAAGTACCCCATTATTGAAAGAGAAACCTTGGCCTGTGCATGGGGTTTAGAACATTCCCACGCTTTTCTCTGGGGAAAACCTGTAGTTATTCGCACGGATCATCGACCCTTAGTACGCATTTTAACCACTGAAGGTAGTGTGGGAGCCTCTGCTAGGTTAGCTAGGATTTCAATGCGCATGAAGGAATACATTTATAAGATCTGTTATGTACCCGGCAGGGATAATGTGGTTGCGGATTGCCTGTCTAGACTACCGGTTCCTTTGGAAGAGTGTGTTGATGATCCTTGGGGTAATTACAGCATAGCTGTTATTCATGATTCTGGTGCACCGGCCATCACTAAAACAGAATGGATGGAAGAGTTACACAAAGATAATAATTTAAGACTGATTTCTGATTTCATCTGTAAAGGGTGGCCTAATAAAGACAAGGTTACTGCTGATTTGAAATCCTTTTGGGATGTGCGTATGGAGTTATCTTGTGACAAAGATTTATTAATGAGAGGCGACCGTATCATCCCCCCTAAATCGTTACGCACAAGGGTCCTACAATTATGCCATGAAGGTCATTTTGGAATTGTCAGAACCAAGTTGATTGTCAAGGGTGTCTTTTGGTGGCCTGGAATTGACAGTGAAATTTGTCAAGACCTGTTCTGTTTGTTCATCAGCTGATAAATCTTTAAAGACTTTGAGACCTCCAATGTGTGAGGGTTTAATTCCCAGTCTTCCATGGGACACTGTTGCTATTGACATTTTTGGACCAGTTGGTGATCTGAAGGAGTATGGGTTGGTGTTAATTGACCTTATCTCTAAATGGCCTTTCGTCAAAATTGTAGATAGAGTTGACACCCAAGTTGTTTTGTCTTGGAAGGACTTCCTATTTGTGTCCTTAGTGACAATGGTGTGCAGTTCATGTCGAAGTTGGCTAAAGATTATTTTGACAGGTGTGGGGTGAAACACAAAACCACTTCACTGTACAATCCAAGTGGTAATGGCACTGTGGAGTGCTTTAATAGAGTAATCAAGGGAGTGATTCAAGCTGACATGAATAAACAGTTGGATTGGAAGCTACAAATACAGAAAGCTATTTCGGTTTATAGGATTACCACTCAAACCACTACTGGATTGTCTCCTTTTGTTATGATGAGATGCTGGACCCCTAGGTGTAAATTTAACTCCTGTTGGTCTTTTCAGGGGAAGGTACAACAATGGTCCCCAGAACAAGTCAAAAATGATTTAGAGTCCACTCATATGAAGAGCAAGGTATATTATGATACTCATCACCTATTAATGTGGGTGACTGGGTTTGTGTCAGAAAACCTATTAAAGTCTCTAAAGGGCAGAGTAGATTTGACTCACCACAGCAAGTCATAGAGGTTCTACGCAGTTCCATCAGACTTGCTGATGGAAAAGTGTGGAATATTTAAAATGTCGCCCTGGATGTTAATCATCAAGATGTACAAGATATTCAACAATCTGCAGCTTCATCCCATTCTGATTGGGTAGAGGACTATTTTAGTAACAGCAGTCTACAATCTCACTTGGCTTCAGAAGATTACCTTAGTGAACAAGTCAATCCTACACAAGAGAATCTGGACTCTACATGTTCCACGAGTGATGATTCTTCTGATAATTCTGCTTCTGCTACAATAGGAGGGGAAGAGTCTTCTGCTACTTCTGAACTTGTTCACGACTCACATTTTTCTAATGCTGATAACATCAATCTTTCCAAAAGGAAGAGAGTTCTTCCTGCTTGGTTAAAAGAGTATGTTATGTGATGTATTCTTCCTTTTTACCTTATTCCTTGTTCCTGGTTTTCCCTATTCCTTTTTTTTCCTCTTTCCCTCACCTTAGTTTCCTTTTTATTATTTTATAAGGGAGGGGGATGTGTAGTGTATTCTTTATTTATATTCCTTTTGCATTTCCTTTTAATTACTCGTGCTTGCGTGAGACATAGAGCTTTGCAATATGTCATAGTACTTAGCTCTTTCTTGTTAAGGTTCTAGATTGCTACTTCATTTTGTACTAGATGTTGAGATGACAAGTCGGGTTCCCTGGCACTCGCTTGTTCCCCTTACGTAATTTTACTTATTTAATAAATTCCTTATGTATTCTCCGTCTTCTCGCCTTACTACGCCTACATATTGCATTTCAAACGAATGTGGCTTGCCAAGTACTGGGCTTTCTTACCAAACCTGCTGAGCATGACGTTAGTTATAATGGAAACCCTTGGTGATAATGGAGGGGTTCAGGGATGGAAGGTGGCTTCTGCTTTCAGGTTTTTAACACTAATATAGCATAAACAATATTTAGGTAGATTCTGATGATGTCTATGCATGCAAAAGATACAGATCATGCAACCAAGTGCATAGTGGGTTAATGCGGCCAACCACACACTGAGCAGTTTAAATAAACTGCCTTAAATGTGCAGTCAAATTATTTTATCTGCAAAATACACACCAGATATACACAAAAAGTCACATAAACATACGAAGAACATATCCATCCTAATATAAAATGATTGCATTGGGTGATTCATGATTATTCCCTGTAACAATTTTTTCAGCTGCTAGAGAACTTCATCTTGATCACTCTTAAAGCTCCTAGACAGGTATTGAAGCCTTCTAGGGTCAGTAGTAGAAGTCATACTCAATTGCATTCCTCAGTAATGGCTTCAAGCACAGGTACCAGCCCTACTGATCTGCATGTTCTTCTTCCAAGGTGCCATTCTTTGCTTTTATGTCCCTGCGGCAGTAGGAGGTCAGATGGTCTGACCGTGGTGCAACACATTCCAAATTGTGGCATTAGGGGACCTAAGAAGCAAGCCGCCAGTCCTTCCCGAGTCAAATGCAACAATAGCCTCTTCCTCGTCCGTTCTTGCTTTAGGTACATTTGTGCCCCGAAATGCAGCTTTTCTTATAGGTTTAACTAGCCAGTAGTTGGAGACTACTTCTAATCTGTTTCTTAGCAAATATCCACAGTTAAACCAGCCTTCTATTGTTTTGCTTAAAACAATCCCTCAATACCAATGACAGGACCCCTGTGTCAGTGTTGGGCTCTCAATTCCCACCACTGTGTTATCTTTTGAAAGAAGGGGCACTCCCCTTCAAACGCCACACTGGTTGGTTCTGATGCCAGGACCCCTCCTTTTGAGAGTCTAGACAAGTTAGTTAGGAACATACTACAATCAAGGGCATTTATCACACTAGGACCCAGTTAATTATCAACAACGCAATGTCTGGGCCTTGGCCTGGTCTTTTTGATGCCATCTGCTGTCCCTGTCCACCCCCTCCGAACATTCCAAGATAACTAGCCGAGAATGGCCTCTAATTAACACCCCACGCCTTGCCGCCAGCAAGCCATACCTATGGTATTTCACATCTGATCAAAGAGCTCATTATTTCCACTGGTGAAAGGGAGCACAGCCAGAACTAAATTAATTACTGCTCAGGGTTTCATGCAGAGAAAAGCTTGTTTTAATACAATTATATTTGCATCATATTTAGCAAAAATCTAATTGTACCATTACATTGTGTTGTTGATAAATATTGCAAAAGTATACAGTTTATTTCTGGAACTGTTTCCTAACCAGACATCTGGCGATTTTGTCTATTAATATTATAAAAGCTTTTGCTGTAGGAAACAGAAACCACAGGCTAAAAGAGTGAAAGAGAGTGTTTGCAACCTGTCACTGCAGTGACACATCAGTCTAAACATTAAGCACATCTCACTTTTATACATCATGCGCTGGCATGAGACGGGCTGCAAGCCACCATACATAGGTGACTTAGCTTATGTCAAGCATACACTTAGAAACGTGGGAGAAATGGTTTCCTTTGACACCTATCTTCAATAGCTTTGTTCACTGCTTTTAAAGGCTTTGGTGGCAAGCTTTGATTAATGCTCTTAATGTCACTAATGCATGTGGATTAATTCTAAAATGCAGCTGAAATCAGGTATTTCATTTGTGTGCTATGGATGCAGCTCCTGAACAGATTACTGTGGCCTTACTTACAAGTGTTTAAATATCCCAATGGATGTAAATCAATCTTTCACCATATTTAAGGGTCAAGTCACAAGCACTGGAATTTTTTTGCAGTTTCCCAGAATACAGAGTCGAAGCACGACAGTAAATCCAGTTTCATACAAGCAAAACAAAAAAGGAAGAGAACATATGAAAGAGAACATTCCATATGAGCTTTCTTTGAAATCAGGAAATCATATTGATAGCAAACAAATATATCACAAAACATTCTCTAAACAAATTCCAACATATTCTTCATTATTTTAAAACAGGATCATTGTGGGTTCTCAAATAAGCTAAAACACACTAGCCATTATTTGTGAAAGAATCCTTATATTATCCATAAACAATGTTGTAGTATCATTGAAATTGAAAATGTGTATAAGTGCAACGATATCTGCAATACAAAAACAATACTTTATTATATATATATATACATGTATATATATATATATATATATATATATATATATATATATATATAATATATATATTCGCGCTGATGAAGGAATCTCCGAAACGCGTCTGTTTTGTTTGTTTGCTGAATAAAGACAAGCTGATACGACACCCCCGGGAGTGCTATACTTTGTTCCAAGGGACGACGAAGTTGGGGAAGCGCGATTATACGTGGGGCACCACCACGAAAAGCACCCGCCTGCGAGTGCCTTGGCCTTTAGGTGCACAATGGTAGCGTGATATATATATATATATATATATAGATATATTGATATATATTTGATTAGGAGAAGCAACAACTGTCCACACACAAAAGCTAAAAATTGTAATCTTTTCTGTTTTCCCTTCAGACATCTTGAGCTATCGTAAAATAACCAATGCCCAAGTGGGATTTGTGTCAACCCATTGCTTATCATTGGTTGGGTTTCTTGTTAATTTACATTTATACCCACCTTTCTGCTGTGGTACTTTCTCCACTTTCAGTATTGCTTTTCCAACCTCCACACTTTTCCATTAGTTCATGTCCTACATCCAGTTCCTTTGTTGTTCTACTACCCCTCTGTACTCTTGTTTTGCCATATCCCCACCTGATATTCCATTATTTTGCTCGGACTCCCCACTCTTCAATTGCTTTCTGTTCTCCTGCTGTTGCTTCCCTGTGCCTCCTCTTCACACTTTCTTTTCGTCCTACTTTTTTCCCAAAGGACTGGTAGCTGCACACTTCTAATACATCACTTGCTTGTTTATGTTTGCTATCTGGCATTTGATATTTTTTATAATTCAATTTACCATTTAAAACTTCCCATCTTGAAACAGTAAATTAAACTTACAAAGAAAGCAAAAATGGCTGCTGGTGCATTGAGATGTGTATGAATGCTTTGTGATGTTGTGAAGAATGTCTATATTTTGGCAACCATCTTGCTGCCATCAGTTGCAGGCAGGCTCCCTCCCGGGTTGGTTGTATTTATCTTTCCTGAACAAACACCCTTAAATACCTGAGGTTCCTGCTTCTTTTCACTGTCAGCGAGGATGGGATGCAGTTGGGTCTCAGCAATGTTACTGATTTGAGGAAAGCAGTGAAAAGGATGATTTGGTCATATCACACTGCACCTCATTCTGTCACAGGTAAATCTCTCTTTGAGTTGATGAGAGGTCGCAATCCCGCCACATTGGAACACATGCATCAACAAAAGGAAAAGCGATTCCTTAATAGCGATAAATAAGGAATCGGTATCAAGGAATCGCTTTTCAGAATGCATCAACAGATTCGGTAAAATATAGCGATTCTTTAAAAATCGCTATATTTTACAGGAGATACAATAGCGAGTAAAGAAAACACCGATTAGCAAAAAGCGAAATCGGCATCACCGATTTAGCTAATAGCTATTTCGGTATTAGCGAAATCGGTATTAGCGAAATCGCTATTAGCGAAAACGTAAAAAACGGGTCGCTCCGGGAACGGCATTATGACATCACCACCAGGAAATACTGCAGCCCCACCCTCATTGCCTCGCCAGAGGAGCAAACAGGAGCTGGTACTGGAGACTGCCTGAGCCCATTGAAGCTGAACTTACAGGACTACCACCCTACACAACCAGGATGGAGAAAGAAGCACCATCCAGCGCAGAAGCTGCACGCAAGAGAAAACGCAAGTTTTCCGACCGGGAGCTGGAGCACCTGATCGAGGGGGTGAGCAGCAAACACGATCGGCTGTTCGGGAAGCTGTCCCTAAAGGTGCCAGAGTCAGAGAAGCGGCGCATATGGCTGCGCATCCGAGAGAGGGTCAATGCGGTGGGAGTGACGCCCCGCAGCATAGACGATCTAAAAAAGCGGTGGTACGACCTGAGGAAGCGGGCCAAGGAGAGGATTGCGGAGAGGCTCCGGGAGGCATCCAGAACGGGAGGCGGACCTTCAACAGTGCAAGCAAACACTGCCCTGGAGGAGCTGGTGGAAGGGACCATCGAGCCTGAGGCCGTCGTGGGAGTTACCCAGATGGATACCTCCGGCGCAGCCACAAGTGCCCAAGGTAAGATGCATGCCTGTGCCCATACCCAGCATTGCGTTAAACCATTCCCAACCCCCCCAGCACGATCAGAGTGTGCATGCAGATTTGCCCCACACAACTTTACTCATAACAGTAGTGCATAATGGGAGTTGTAGTCAAGTCAGCCCGGTGTGCATGCACAGGATAAAACTAAAATTAAAATTCACTACATCAGTAGAGGCTGGATATAGACAGTTTATTTAGTGGATCACAGAGGGACATGTATGTTTACAATACTACGTAGGTGTAACTATCCCACTAACCATGCACTGTTTCACACACAGATGCATCTCCTGGCGATTCCGACGACAGCGGCCGGCTGATCATTTCGGAGACACCAGCAGATTCGGACGTGGATACACCGCAAGAGACGCAATCACCACCTCCACCAGCAACCACACCAACACCACCACCACCACCAGCACCAGCACCAGCAACACCTGCTGGCGCAACGACTGCAACTAAAAAGCGGAGACGCAGGTCACAAGTTCCACCCATGCAGGTGATGGATACATGTCAAACACCTGCAACACCATCGGGCCAAAGTCTGAGTATCATCCCACCGCCTGCAGCACCACCAGCATGTGTCAGACCCCCACAGCGCCGCAGGTCTCTGCGCAGTTCACAATCTGTAGGCGACGTTGCAAGCTCCCCAAATGGTGGCATCGAGGAACGGATGCTGCGTGTCCAGCGCCTGCAGGGGAGACACATGGCTACAATCAGCTGTAACATAGTGCGCCTTGCTAAAGAAATACGTTCCATGACTGCGGTAGTGAGGGACATGAGCACTGTGGTGGCAGAGGGCAATGGGTACCTGAGGGAGGACATACAGGAACTCACCCGTGCCATGAGAGAAGGCCATGACAGCGAGAGGAGGAGGCACCGGCTGAACTTGCTCCGGTCCGCAGCCTCTACGAAGGCCATCACCAGGCTGAGCAACAGCACCGCAGTGTTGGCACACCGCTCGGTGTCACTGCAGGTGGACCTTGGACACTTTTGCGGTGATGTTGCCAAGGCCCTAGGACAGGTCACCGCTGCAGTTGAACACCTGCAGAGCAGTACATTCAGTGCTAGCGCATTGGAAGGGGAGGACGGCAGTGAGGCTGCCTCAAGTGTGAGCAGTGTTTCGGTTGCAGAGGCCAGCACCAGGCGGCGCAGTTCACGGTGCTCCACAGGGACAGGCCGTGGTGAGGTGATGTAGACACCTGAGAGGAGGCTTGGCGTTCGTGGCAAGCGCCACTAGACTAACTGACAGTCATGCTTGACCGTGGTGGGGCAACCAGGGTCCTCCCCTATTTGACGCTGCACAGCTGTGACTACAACGGCCATTTGTTGTTACACTTTTGTTGGGGATATATTATTTTATTGCTTGTTTGGTCGCACATACCTCAGTGCTCCTGTGCATTAAACAGTAGCAGCACCAATGAAATCGTCATGTTTCATTCTTACCTGGTTCAGAAATGATGTTGCGTGATGTATGTCCGCCTCCTATGGCCCTCAGCTGTGTTAGGGATGTGTGCCTGTCGGTGTTGCGCGGGTGGTTGGTCATCCCGGTAGTCGTCATTCCTGTCCACCTCTATGGGTATCCCCCTTCTGGTCGCAATGTTGTGCAGCATTGCACATACAGCTACAATCCTGCAGCAGGTATCAGGTTTGTATTGCAAGGCACCGTCAGTCTTATGTAGGATTCTAAAGCGACTCTTCAGAATCCCAAAGGTCCTCTCTATGACATTCCTTGTGCTTATGTGGGCCGCGTTGTATCGTTGCTCCTGTGGTGTTGCTGGATTGATGTAGGGGGTGAGTATATATTCCCGCAGGGCGTATGCACGGTCACCTACAAGATAGAAGCAAAGGCTTAGCAATGGTGATGTATATACATGTGTGGTGCTCATGTGTGGAAGTGGTATGTGTACGTACCAAGCAGGAGTCCCTCTCCAAATTCTCCGTTGAGTAGACGCCTGTGGATGCCACTGTGTCTGAATATGTAGGAGTCGTGTGTGCTCCCCGGAAATTGTGCCACTAGGTCCGTGATGATGTGCTTGACATCGCACACAACCTGCACGTTGATTGAGTGGTAGGACTTGCGGTTACGGAATATGTACTCATTGGCAGAGGGTGGACAGATGGGGACATGCGTACAGTCGATGCATCCAATGACATGGGGGAAATGGGCCACCTGGTAGAATGCCTGTTTGTTGCGGTCCAACTGCTGTGGGGTTGTGGGGAAGCTGATGTGGGTGTGTATCATTGTCAGCATGGCATCAATGAATTTGTGGAAGAAGCGTGAGAGTGCGCTTTGCGATACGCCTCCGGCTACGGCGATTACCCCCTGAAAACTTCCTGAGGCCAGTAGGTGCAGGCTGCATAGGACCTGGACGTGCACAGGGATTGCATTGGTCCGATGTGTCTGGTGCTGCAGTAGTGGTTCGAGGTCTGCAATGAGGCACATGATCATGGCACGATTCAGTCGATACTTGTCGTACACCTCGTCCTCATTCTGTCCTAGCAAGGTGATGCGCACTCTGAAGACTCTCTCCTGGACCCTTCTCCTGCGCTGTCCTGCTGCATTGATTCGCATCCTCCTTGCAAGCACGTAGAGGGCTGCCATTTTGTGCTAGCCAACAGGGTCTCCTGGGCCAAATTTAAGGGTTTACTGATTGGTACCATCTGTTGCACATGTAATTTTTTTTTAATATATATTTTTTTCTTTGTTTGTAACTTTACCTCCAGGTTCTGATTCCCCTTAATCTGCTCATGCTAAATAGCGATTTTTGGGATTTTCGGTATTTGCGAT
Organism: Triturus cristatus; assembly: GCF_964204655.1. Taxonomy (NCBI): domain Eukaryota; kingdom Metazoa; phylum Chordata; class Amphibia; order Caudata; family Salamandridae; genus Triturus; species Triturus cristatus. Next base: position 629,234,821 of record NC_140584.1, on the reverse strand, counting down.
TTTTGATGCATTGAGTAGCGATTCGTTATTAGCCATTGGCACTTGCCGGGAGCTAATAGTGATTTCGGTGATTGCGAGTTCGGTATTTAGCGATTATTTATTTTTGCGGGTTGGTTATTAGCGATTCCTTATTTTTCCGGGTCATTATTTAGCGATTCTTTATTTTTTCCCGATTAGTGTTGATGCATTGGGATTCGGTTTTTGACACTCGCTAACGGCGGATTTTACCGATTCGGTATTTTACCGACTGGATTTTTGCTTGATGCATGTGCCAGATTGTTGTGGGAAGGGGTTGAGAGTAAGATCACTGTCCCAAGTTGTGGTGGTGATGCTGAGGATTACAAAAGTAGGAGATTGGATACGTGTGTTGAGGGGATAGAAAGTGAATACATGTGAGTCCAAGTTTTCTAAAACATTGGTTGTGAGGAGAGTTAGTAGAGATACTTTGTGACTCAGTAACAGAAATGTTTGGAATTGAAAAATAATTGTGAGGGTTCCTGATTGCCTGAAAGGAAGAAATAGTTTTAAAGGAGAGTTGCAGAAGGACCAGATAAGGGTGGGAAAACCACACAAATTGGTCTGTGAACAAAGAGGAATGAAATTGGCAACAACATTTGATGATTACGTTTTAAAATGGAACACAGTCATCAAAATTGTCTCATGTCAACATCTTTTCAACATCTTGTCAAATCTGGTAATTTTATGACTATGTTACAATTTATTCATAGCCACCAATCAAGCACAGATTAACTGCGCCTACCATAGTGGTTACATTAGTCCACTAAAAGATCTCTTTCAGAAATTTCTGCCTAATGCCCTCAAGAGTTCCTCAAGAAGTCTCTTAGAAGTGGACCGTAGGCACACCCCTGCCACTACATTAAAGTCCAATACAATAAGGTGAATTCCTCAGTTATAGCATGTTCTACCTGGATAGCAGGCAAAGCTTGTAAAATGATTGTGAAGTCACACTGGTATGCCACCAACCCAAATACATCGATGGTAGTGGGATAATGATAAGTAAGAATGGCTGTAGCAAGCTCCCACAAATTGTCTTTGACTTTATTTTGGAATTGTGAGAAGCAAAACGTTTCAGGTGTATTCTAAAGATGCGTAGACATGGAGAATTTGAGCATTACATACAGCCAATGTGACCTGAAGAAGACAAAAAAGTGATGGGGGAATGCTTGAATTAATCTCATCAATTGTTAGTTACTCTATGCCTCAGTCGAGTCCATCAATATTTTGTCCACCAGGCCACCTCAGACAGGAACAAGGCGTATGCAAATCAGCTTAGACCAGCTGCCTGAACTGCCATGCCAGGTCCCCTCTGAAGAGGAAGAGACGGAATCAGAGACCGGTTTCGAGCAGCCACACAATAAGCACCACACAAGCCTCACCAGCTGTGTTGCAAGAGGTGTCAATTTTTTCTTTGCCAGGTGGGGTGTTGTGGGACCACCAGCCAAAATGCTGAGTGTCAATTGAAGGGTATATCTAGCAAAGAGCACTACAAAACAGCATAAGGAATCCATTGACAACCACAAAGTCTTATTTTTCTGGGAGACAGCATACAGAGACTGGCAAACCAAACCTGAAAACAACCTTAAAACCAGAAATGACTCAGGGAAGGTAGCTGTTAAGCCTGTTATGGTGGTAAACTACCGTAACATGCCTTGTTGCTTAAGGCTAGGCATTGTATATTGAAGTATACCTCTTACCAGTATGTATCCCATTAGCATGGATAACTTCAGGATGAACTCCATTAGCTGCCCTTTTAATATTTTTTCCTGGCTTTGTATCCACCTGTCCTCTACAACACTTTGACCCTGAATTTGCCTTGCAACTTTCTAAATTTCATAATATGCTCTAAGTTATTGTAAAACTGCAGCAGACAGACTTCCTGAAAACTGACACCTGCCTGACTGAATCCCCTGCTGGAATATTTCAGTGATCCAGACACAGGAGTGTCCAGGGGTATATGAAGGCCCAAACTACTGAGACAACCTCATGGGCGAAACCTGTCTTGAACAAATGGCTCCATACTTCCAGCATTTGTGTAATACTGTGGAATGTTCTCAACAAGCTGATACTACAATTTCTGGAAAATATTACCTTTCTCTATCAAAACTTGTATGTACAAATAGTTTTAATAATCCTAATAACAACAATTTTAGATCTTCCGATGACTGTAAAAGAATCTTGTTCTAGGATACCACCACAAAGGTTTACATTAATAGAAACACTTTGTGACATGGGAGAAAAAGTAATGTTTGCACAGTGTCAGTTTAAAAAGTGTTCTGTCACTTGGCAGGAGATGACTAACCAGTGTTATCAATGAAAGAGCCTTCTTGTATTTGATTTAAAAGCAGAACTGTGTGTGCTCAGTCTAGCAGGTCTGTCGAAACACAGGAGCCTGTTTTTAGATCGAGCATTCAAGACTGTTGTAACTTCTCTTATAGGCTTAAAGCAATCCCCTGCTTTTGACTTGTTTGTTCCAGTGTCCTTTAAAAATCCTTACTTGTTAGTGGTCAGTCCTGCCTCTTTGTCCCTCCTTTTTCTCTTCAGTTCCTCCCATGGAGCAGGGACTAAGTACTGTCTTATTATGCTATGGTTCTTTATCTGGTCTTTGGGGGACTATTTTGTTCTGGTCTCCTGCTCTATTACTATTTGCCTGTGTTCAGCTTTGGTGCAAATGCTGCTTAGATTTTACTATAGCTATCCTTCTTTCCACCTTCTCTTAATGCCACAGTTGTGTAAGTGCTGTCCCCTGCGCGGTGCCTCCTGCTCCTTTGTGTGTGTTTTTTAGCTTCTCGCACTTTTCAATGTCCACCATCAGTTGGGATTTGTTTGGTAGAATATTGGTTTGGTTTGGGCTTTTTTTAAGGGAGATTGGACTTGTTGAAGATTTCTTTGTAAGAAGGAGAGTGGCATTGCAGCCCCTCCTATTCTTCCTGGTGCTACGCGCACCTAATTATGAGGCATTCTCTGGCCCACTGGGGAGCGGTGGGAAGAGGTAATGGGGGTGACACTTCCCGAGAGCATACAGCTAAGCAGTGCTCAGGCTCTTGGCTAAGGCTGATGGCACATCGTTCTCCCCAACTATAATCACATCCCTCCTGCTTGATAAGCCACACTGCCCAGGGCAGGTCCAGCCTCCTCTAAAAGGCACATCCCACTCTCTAACCCCCATCCGCCTCTCCCCTTCCTCCCCCTGCCTTAGTATGTGTAGCGATTAGAAGTGTGAGCAGTGTAGTATGAAGCGCTACACAAAAGGAACATTATTATTAAAGAAAAGCACAGATATATAAGGGCTTGGTAGTGCCCGACCAACCCTTGGTGTGTATCCCCCACCTGCTTCCAGACACAAACTGCCACAGCAGCAAGGCGAGTAGGTACATGAGAATTCCATCACCACCTGCAACGCTTTAGCAGCACATACCGTCCTCTATACATCAGTGCAGGACCGCCATTCTTGCCCTACAGTGCTAGTAAATGCAGATGTGCTATGTATTCCCTTATATATTGAGAATGTGTTTCACATAAGGCATTTATTTTCTCACAGACACACATACAAACTTCTCAGCTTCCCCGCATGTATAGACTGATGTACACATGCTTACCTCTGGCCCAGACTATATTTGCACTAATGCATTATGCTGACAGCTCTATACTAAACGCTGTTATTTATACTTTTCACCTCCCTCAAAAACATCTCCTTCGAATGCTTAATCCAGAGAACGTTTCCCCCGTACGGAGGATATTTTTTATCTGACAACAGCCCAGCATCCAGAAAAGGAACTCAGCTGTGCTCTGCTGGCACCACGGGTCTCCGCCTGTAAAGCATGGAGAAGTGACGAGCTGGCTGCCTGTGCATTATAACCCAAAAAGCAGAAACAGCACGCTACTTGAAGTGCGGCTTTTTGTCAGTAAGTAGTTTCATCAGCTGCCTCTCACCCCTTCTATTGCATTGTGCTACCTCCCTTCTCAAACTTCCTAAGGGCACCACTAGGAGCCTAGTGATGGATGAATGTCTCCTGTGCAGTGCCGACAGTCCATGGCTCATGCAGACCCCCTTACTCCTCTTATCCAGTTCTCTATGCACAAAGGACCGGGACGCTCTCCTGGAACGGACATGAAGGAGGTGGAGGCAACCTCAAGCACAGAGGATGCTGAGCCAAGATTGGGGTGGAGATGGGCATATGGAGAAGGGGTACTGAAGTGACACTTCCTTGTGTATTGCATGTTTGTGTGCTTATGGTTTACACGTGTGAGGCATCACATACGTGTGTGTGTAGCTTTGTGCGCAAATATTGTATCTGTTTTGCAGGGACACATTACATCATGTTTGTCCATGTGTGTGCCCTCGAGACCTTGCTAGTGTGTCACCATTATATGTAAGCCTGCCTACCATTGCACTAACGCTTTGCTCTGCTCCCAGTGAACGGGGTCATGGGCCGGCTCCCTCCTTGTTTTCCTATGTGTTTTTATGTCGTCTGAGGCTTGATAAAATCATCTTGTTCATATTTGGGGACCCGGGAGTTAGTCTGCAAGAAAAGTTTACATGACGTGTGGGTGTCTATTCGAAAGTGAACGAAGGGGAAAAGCCCACTATTTAAATGGCACCAGTGTGCATGGACGCCATCCGCTGGGTTTGTATCAGTGGCGGCTCCTCTGCTAAGGTGGAGGAGCATCGCCCCACTGCTTTAAGAGCAATGCCATGGGAAAATAAAATGATAATAATCTGGTTATTACTATTTTATTTTTCACTACAGGCTAGGTTAGGACGGGCGGGGCTGGAGTAACGGGGGTGGAGTAGTTTTCCCACTCCAAGTGCGCATGACTGCTTGGCCTGCCCTCTTGGGCCGGCCAAACCGTCCTGCGCACTTTGCATCTTGCCCACCAGGCTTGCTATACAAAGCCTGGCAGAGTTAGATTGGTAACGCAGGGTGGGGCGATTTAGGCGGTTTCTGCATTGTTCGATGCCGCCAGCGGCCAAGTGAGTGCCTTTTCTGGAGGTAGATGGGCATCCATTACCTCCCATTTATCAACGGCAGATGTGTCACTCCCTTTCTCTCGCTGGGCCCCATTAATGTGTGCATACTGAGCAGGGGAAGGGGGCCTAAGCAGAAGTGGCCTCACTTGTTTTCAGGTGTGTTTCACAAGGTATAAACTAATCTGTGTTTTTTTTTTACCCCACTGTTGGAAGTGGGGGTCCTTATCGCTTACCGCTGCCACTAAATGCTGGAGGCTGAAGTCCCCGACCCCTCGCTTCAACGTTAGGCTAAGTAAGGACACCGTCTGAGATAGCCCTGCTCACCCCCTTAGTAGCTTGGCACGAGCAGCCAGGCTTATCTCCAAGGCACGAGTGTTCAATATGTGCAACCACGCTCACAGTAACCCCATGATGTCACCACAAATAGACTCCGAACGAGTTTTGATAAAATTAGTATAATCTTTATATAAGCAATTATACGATACGACCACACAATACAATATCAACATAAAAGAATGGGTAGTATTCTTTCCGGTGGGTTGGTAGGTTCTAATCCCAACCACCGCTCCTAACCAACAGTTAATCTCACTTCTAACCATTTCCAAAAGGTTAGGCCAGTCGTATTGCTAGAATCACACACGTTGCAAAAGGAAACAAATACTGCAATGCGTAACGATATTCTCTTATACTGTGCAACAGAGAAACAATGCCATACGTAGCGCCACAGTCATGTACTTTGCAATTGAAGAAATAATGCAATGCGTATCACCACCAGCATGCCCTGTACCAGGAAGAAGCAAAGCAATGCGTCACGCTACAATCCGGTACAGTGCAATGAAGAAATAATACACTGCGCCATGTTATACTCAGATACTGTGCACTGAAGAAATAATGCAATGCGCCACATTACAAGCAGGTAATATGCAAGGGAAAAATAACTCAGTGCCTAGCGCACCAAGCATGTAGTTTGCCAGGCAACAATGAGGTCAGGCATCATACGACAGTTCGATAGTTCATTAGCAGCAATAATGTGTAGTACGACAGTTTTACATGCTTCGTTAACAGTGCCCCCATTATGGATCAAATGATGACACAAAGGTACTGCTTCCCACTCCGGCCCCAGGACTGCCCCTCCTTGGGTCAGCACAGGGCGGGATCCGAGTCGAAGCAACGGCTCGCGCAGCTGACTGAAGCGGGAGGCCGAGAGTGTCCCTCCAGGCCCGCACCCCGTGTTGATCCACGTTACCTGGGGGGGGCGCGACCCCACTCTTCTCTCTGACGTCAGCGACTTGGGGCTTGATCCAGAACTCCGTCACGGGGTGCGGCAGACTCGGGCCGGCGGCTCCGCTCTTCCGTGGCTGCTGGTCCAGGCCGCTGCGAGTGACTCCGAGGGCCCAATGACTTGGCCCTCATTCCGGCGGTCTCAGTCCACACTGAGATCCGCCCTCAGCACTGTAGAGACTGTACTTCCAATTCGGTGCACCCCCTACACAGGCACTCCTCACCAGCGCCTCAGGTTGCACTTCAACACACACACCCTGCGTCCGAGACTCGCCTCTTCTCTGGTGGTCACGATGATCCAGCGCTCTTCACCAACGCTCTGCTTGCACCTGAACACGCACCCTGCGTATTCGCGTTTCTCCTTTTCTCCCAGTGCACACGATGTCCAGGCGCTCTTCACCAACATCCTGGCTGCACCACGACATGCACTCTGCGTGTCCGAGTCTCACCTCTTCTCCCAGTGCACAAGATGTCCAGGCGCTCCTCACCAATGCCCTGGCTGCACCACGACACGCACCCAGTGCATCTGAGACTCACTTCTTCCGTTGGTGCACACAATGCCATGACGCTCTTCACCAGTGCCCTGGCTGCACCCGGACACGCACCAAACGCGTCCGAGTCTTGCTTCCTCCTTTGGTGCACACGAGGCCCAGGCGCTCCTCACCAACACCCGGGCTGCACCGCCACAGGCACACTGCGCGTCCAAGCCTCACCTCGTCTCTCCGTGCAAACCACGACGAGGCGCTCTTCACCAATGCCATTGGCCTGCACTTCGACACGCACCCAGCGTGTCTGAGACTTAGCTTACTCCTGCGTGCCCACGATCACACGGCACAACTTCTGAGGGTCTCAAGCTGCAAAAGCATGCGCACACCGCATTGCTTGGGACTTCTCTGGAAACTTTTATGATCCTGTATTTCCAAACAGGGAGCCAGCTCACCTCTGACCCTTGGGGGTTACAAAACACAGCACAAAGCACAGTCTTCTTCAAGCAGGGGGACCCAGCGCCTCCAAGCACAATCACAAAAGCCTCTCCCTTAGTTAGAACAGCAAACTGCAGACCAGCCCCAGATCACGAAGCAAGGATTGGTCTTTCCACCGTAGTCTCTTCACTTGCTTCTTCTTTAGCAGAGGTTCCTCTTGACCACAGAATGAGTCCAAGCCTTTACAGTCTCAATCCATATCTGTTTCATTCCCACTTTCAGGCGTTTTAACTTTCCTAGTTATACCCCTTAATGTTTTTGAAGTTCGGATGTGCTCAGGGGTCCCTGACCCCTCCCTAAATCAGTTCTGGGTGTCTCCCTCCCAGTGTCACCTCTCTCACTTTGATACTAGGGGTCTGGATCCTTAATCACTCAGCAGGAGATGGGTCAATTGGTTTACAGCACTAGCCCAGCTCTTTTTACCTGCCGGGCTTCTCCTTCCCCCTGCTCTCCAGATGCAGGGCAGCCTGGTGCCATCTCAACCCCTCCCTGGGTCAAGACCTCTCTCATCTCCTCTCACCTTTCAGTTCCAGACAGACAATCCACATTCAGAGACACACAGAAATGCTCAGACCACAAAACTCAGCCATTTTCTAAAAAAGTGGTTTATGAACACACAGTGACAAAACCACCTTCACAGAAAGATGTGTTATAACACTGTGAGTACATACATACTAAACTTCACCTCTCAATTATAAACTGACAGGAAACTAGGCTAACAAACACAACACCCAGCCTTCCCCATTCTTTCCTATGGGCAGGATGGCCTTTCAGCAGTGAAAAACAAAATGGAGAGTTTTTCACTGTCAGAACATAGCGCACACCTCAGTATATGTTCTGCCTTTTACCTACACTGCACCCTGCCCAGGAGTTACCTGGGATCTACCACGGGGGTGCCCAACATGTAAGTAAAAGGGAAAGTCAGGCCTGACAAGTGGTTCCACTTGTCAGGACTACATGCTAACTTAGCATTCTGCGCACAAGCCCTAAACTGAAGGCCTGAGTTCCCTTCTCTGCACGCCCTTGCATTACTAGCCCTTGCACACAGAGTGCACATCACTAGGGACTTTTACTAGTAAGGCAAACATACCAATCATGGTCAACCAATCACCATTACATTGTAAACAGGGAACTCTTGTACTTTGACACTGATCAGCTGTGGCAAAGTACCCAAAGCATCTAAATTGGCTATTCTATGTCAGGAAAACGGTCTAGGGGGAAAGCAAAATGTTTAGGGAACTTTAGCCAACAAGCATTGGCATAGCCAATAGGTCTCGCCTTTATGACCTTATAAGTATTTAGTTATGCAGCACAATATCCTTACTGTAACAACATTAACTGTTGCATGGCTAAACACTTATAAGGTCCCAAAGGCGAGACCTATTGGCTATGCCAATGCTTGTTTATTAAGGTAAACCACATTAAAGGATGGGTGTCATGCAAGTAGACACGGTGAAGCTTTGGTGGTCTTCTTGGACTTTTCTTTTTTTTAAATATAAAGTAATGGATTGTGCACTTTATGTGCGCGTTTGATGCAAGTGACCGGGCAGAAGTGTTGTCATGCACCAACATAATAAAACCAAGCATTGGATTAAAGCAAAAAATATATTTTGTAATCAAAAACGACATATTGCCACAGTAGTCCATGGCATTGAAGGGACCTGCACCGTGTGCATGGCCAGAAAGCTTCACTCATAGTGAAGTGAACCCATGGCTGAAGCAGGGTGACCCGTAGCTGACATCAACCGGTAATACCGCCTTACTCTCTGAGAGGTCTTAATTTTTTATTTTATTACACACAGAAAAACAATCAATGCGTTTCGTCCTTGCGGTCTTGGTCATGTTCACTGAGAGTCTTTTTGGTCTTTCTTTAAAGTATCGCCACCTGTTGTGTTCACATTTTTTCCTTTAGCTTTCTGGGTGATGTAATCTTCCTCTCTATACGTTGTAAAGTGCTTTGTTGAACTGCAGTGCAAATATAATCGGTTTTCTTTCCCCAATCATTTTTTTTTTTAAAGAAAAAAGATATAAACATATTCCGAAACATTTCCCGAGCCACAGTGTCCTTTGATTAAAAGTGGTTATCTCATGCACATTTTCCAGTTAATTGAGCACCACAGTCGCCTTCTACAGGAAATACGCTTTTAGTAGTTTAGTCAACAACCGGCAGTACGATCAAGTCGCGAGAAATGTACCAGCACTGGAGAAAAGCAGTAGAATTATTTAAGAAAGAAACAACAGAATATGTTACCTTGGCCCAGTCTTTGTGCTGCATCTTGGAGGAATGCAAAAAGACTGGTGATGGACAGAATGCAGAACAATGTCATACATTCACCCCAGTACAGAGATCTGGGCCTAAATCCATCGTTTTTTTGCTCACCATGCCATTCCAGTTTGGACCCAGCCATATGCAAATCAGTGTTGACCCTGTTCCCCATGGGAACAGTTCGGCCCGAACTGCCAGGCCAGGTCCTCCCTGGACTGGATACAAGCATCCTAGGACCGGTTTCTGGGTTTCACCCCTCTTCAGCCAGGATAGCTTGATTCCAGTGGCATGGAGAGCAAAGGACTCAAGTCTGAGCATACCCATCCCACTCGGGGTGACAAATGCAAAAAGAACTGGTGATGGACAGATTGCAGAACAATGTCATACATTCACCCCAGTACAGAGATCTGGGCCTAAATCCATAGTTTTTTGCTCACCATGCCATTCCAGTTTGGACCCAGCCATATGCAAATCAGTCTTGACCCTGTGCCCCATGGGAACAGTCCAGCCCGAACTGCCAAGCCAGGTCCTCCCTGGACTGGAAACAAGCATCCTAGGACCGGTTTCAGGGTTTCACCCCTCTTCGGCCAGGATAGCTTGATTCCAGTGGCATGGAGAGCACGGGACTCACGTCTGAGCATACCCGTCCCACTCGGGGTGACAATTGTGTGTCTTTTGCTTTCTCGCCCTAAGTGCGCCAGGTATGCTCAGACGTGAGTCCTGGGCTCACTGTGCCACTGGAATCAAGCTATCCTGGCTGAAGAGGGGTGAAACCCCAAAACCGGTCCTAGGATGCTTGTTTCCGGTCTAGGGAGGACCTGGCTTGGCAGTTCGGACTGGACTGTTCCCATGAGGCACAGAGTCAAGACTGATTTGCATATAGCCAGGTCTAAACTGGGGTGCCATAGTGAGCAAAAGAATGATGGATTTAACCCAGATCTCTTGACTGGGGGTGAATGTTTTGATTTGTTCTGCATTCCGTCCATCAATTGTGTGTCTTTTGCATCTTGGAGGAGTCATAGAGGCAGACGTACACGCCGACAAAGGGTGGTGCTCAGGTGGAGAGTGCTGACGGTATTTTATGACGGAAGCACAACTCATCCTTTAATGAACGGGTAGAAAAATTGGGCCTGTTGCTAAAAAAAACAAGCATTGGCCGCGCAATGCGGGAAGCTTGTAAGTAACGTAAAATTTAAAAAAACACACTAGTGATGCGTGCGCGCAGCAGCACTAAAAAGTGAAAGTGATCGCGCTGGGAGGCAGATGGCGGCTGCACGTGTGCACGCTCACGTGAACGCAAGCGCTAGGCCACCAAAAGCCTGTGGCAGCACTTTGAAAACCCCAATACTAAATGTCTCGCAGAGCAGCGCATGCGCTGGCTCAGCGAGACCTAAAAAGGCCAAGTCCTACACCCCAACCCCTCCCTTTTTATACAATTTTGCCAAAGCAGTGTTATGCGAAAAGGCAGTATGCAAATGTGGGCCATTTTTTTTATTGTGCCCTGTCCGATTTTTATTCCCAATCCAACCATGCAGCCTGGTGAGGAACATGCAAAGCCTCACAGTCCCCGTCTGAGCGCTGAACTACGGCGCTCAGACCAGGCGTAAGGCAGGAAGCCTTTGTGCTTCCTGCTTCCTTCCGCTACGGAAGCAGAGGAGAAGGCAGCTGAAGGGACCGAAGGGGAGGGACGGCTGCCTGGCCAGCAGCAAAAGGTCAGTGGATTTTTACATTTTTTTTGTCCCCCGCTCCACCCCCTGTCCCACCCCGCCACCCCGTCCCCGGCCAGCCGCCAGTGGTTTGTACTAATATAATTATTGAGGACTTTGTAAGCAATGCAGCACTGACGTTTAACAGTGCAAAGGCAGGGAGGCCGCTACTTCGGCACATTAAAACACAAACACCAGCACCTCAACACAAAAATAATGACACAGCTTGTTCTGTGAATGTACTGCCGAACTGTCTCTCGAACAGTGAGTGTCTGCTTCTATCCCCGGGAACTCTTGAATTTCAGCCATTCACTTGCAGAACATTGTCCTTTTTAAGAACACCCAGCAGATTTTGCAGCAGAAACGCAATGACTTTGTCATGTTTTGACAATGTTGGCAGGAGGACCACTAGGTAGAGATGAAAGAAATAAAAGCACATAAAAATAAACAATAATAATTTTGGGCACATTTGAGAGCGTGTCCACTTTAAAACCGAGCGAGTTCGGTGGGATGGCCGAGCCACCTGCCAATTTTGGACTTTTATAATGGTCGGCAAGTTTAAAAAATATTTTCTATTCAAATAGGCGAGATCCCGCTAACCTCATAATGTATATTTAAGAAAAAAAAAAGTTAAAATAAAAGCATACATGCTTCAGTTGTGGACTCTGAACAAATGAGCACACCAGGGTGCTTAATAATTGTTATATGTATGGAAATATGCAGTTTTGGGGTTTCTCGTCTGGTCACCTGCTCTGTGCAGCTTTGTGCTGTTCACATACCATTATGGAGTGTCAGCCTGTGTATGTTTCACCCAAGAAGGCACGTTTTTAGAGAATTTCAACAGCAAGCTTCTGCCAGTATTAGCACAGAGTCCCTTGTCTAGAGCAGCACTTCTAAAATTCTGAAAATATTTATAAAAACAAAAGGTGAGCTGTGGAAACGGGTGCATTGTACTGCATGCAGATGCTGCTGCCTTCATTGAACATGGGCAGTGTGAATATTGGGTGTTATGTGGCACAGGACAAATCCACCTCCCGTCCCACAGCCTAGATAAACCAGTGCAGGAGGGCCCAGGGCCCCGTAAATCACACACTTCTCTTGGGGCCTGGAGCATATGCTTCCTGCTGGCACTTGAGAGTTGGCAGCTACAGGTGGTTGCATGGCTCAGCACACAGCACAGTGCTGGGACGCCACCACCCTATAAGGGCAACCTTGACAGTGCAGGACAGCCAGTGGCTTGGGAAGGAGGGTGCGGTTGGTGGGGGCCGCCCGAGTGTCATCACTGAGGGGGGTGACAAAATGGCGGGGGTGACAAGAAATGTTCCGCATCGGGTACCACCTGACCTTGCTACGCCACTGAGGACAGCGCTAGGACACCACCACCCTATAAGGGCAGCTTAGACAGTGCAGAACAGCGCTGGGAGGCCACCACCATATGCAGGCTGCTTGAGCGACATTCATGTTCTGGCTGTTCCTATTCATGTGGAAGCACTAGAATGTGGCATCAACGTGCAGCAAGATATTTTTCCATAAATAAATAACATTACTTTTGGTGCATCTGAGAGCTTGACTACGCTTCTGTCATCTTCTTCCTCTAGACATCCGGAAAGTGTCAACAGCTCTCTTATTCTTGTAGTTGGTGAGGCAGTAAAGAAAAGTGAATATATTCAAAATGAGGCACTAGAAAATAACTGCTTTGTATAGTAAGCTGACTTGAATCATGAGATCGACATAAACTCGCTCCAGTTACATTAGAGACACTCACAGCTCCATGCAGGTTGGAGGGATGTGCAAAACATGTTCATGAGTCAAATGTAGAGAAGGGAAGTCTGCACGATCAGTAAGAGAAAAAGAAGCTTGATTATTGTCGCAAGGACCTACTAGACCCCCTTGGCACACATGTATGTGTATGGGCACCATATACACTGCCCGCCTCATGAACACCTTTAGTTGTGCCCGTAAATTTAAAAAAAAAATAATTATATATATATATATATATATATATATATATATATATATATATAGATATATATATATACACATATATATAGATATATATATATATATTCCATCAAAACTTGCCCTGTTGCAAGGACGAACTCAGCAGCAGAGTGGTCAAAAACACCATTTATTACATAAGACCGGCAGTAACACTCTGATGGTATCTCTCTCCTGACGCGTTTCGGGGCTGGCAAAAGCTCCTTAATCATAGGAAAAACTAGGGGTGGGCGGAATTTGCGAAATTAACTTTCGCAAATTATCGCGAAAATGTTTAAAATTATCGCAAACAAGCGGAAATATCGCGAAGAGGCGGAAGTTTTTTTCCGGCATGTTCGAGAGATTTTCTGCATGGTTGCGGGTCGCCAACTTACCCATGTAGTTGCTTGCGGGCGCGGCCATCTTGTTTTGAGTTGTCTCGCAGTGCATGATCGCGAGAAGAAAGACGTGATCGCGCGACGCATGACGTCACTGCGGGCACGAACTGTCGCGAGACAGCGCAAATGGCTAAAAACAATACAACATCTCATGGAGAACGCGACCGGATCAAGAAAACTTGTCGGCGAACGCAGGGATTCAGGCAAGGCGATCGCGCGCGCGCGAGAATGTATTATTTTACAGCGCGAGCAAGAAACAAATTATCGCCAAGCTGCGGAAACTGGAATTTTTGACATTTTCAGGAACGGAACGCGAAAATGTCAAATTATCGCAATTTCCGCAAACGGAACGAAATTTTCGCCCAGGCCTAGGAAAAACCTTCTGGAAATGGCGCTGAAAAGCTCAATTAGGCACCATTGTTGCATGCTCATTTAAATATTCCCCAGTGGGCCTTTCGAGTGAGTCACGCTATCAAGCATGCTGGTACCTGTGGTCTTTTTCATCCTTGAGTAAACAATTCATCCCCGTGCGCGGCTATAGATATGTATGTGCTTTTAACTGCAATTTTCTCAGGAACTACTGAACAGATTGACTCCATATATGCAAAAGGCACATCCCTGACCTGAGGACTACCTCTCTGCCAAATTTCAAGTAATTCTGTTCAGCCGTTCGGGCTGTACCTTCGACTAAAGGTCCTATGGGAAAATGCATGGGGAAAACGCGTTTTGGGACCCCCCTCTTTTCTCGGCCCCCGCTTGACGAATCCCCCCGAGACTTTAAGGGTAGGAGCTGAGCAGAGCGCCCCATTAGTTTTGAAAATTTCGCGAAGATTCGTCAACTGGCGCCAAAGTTATTCAAAATAGAATTTTCAGATTTCCTATGGAAACACGGTCCTAACTATAACTATCTACTGGCGACCGCCAGTAGATATATATATATATATATATATATATATATATATATATATATATATATATATATATATATATATAATGCATGGCTTAGCCATTTCGTCCAGTCACACACTGCATGCCGGAACAAGGACGGAGTTAAAATGGAGGTCACTGACATAATATTATTTTTAATCATCGTTTATGTTCCTTAAGGTTGCAGACTTGCCCAATCTGGGCTTGAATTGCATTTCCACTGTTCATGAAATATCATGAAAGCCCAACCATGGGTGAGTGTGGCTGTTCACCAGTGGCACGTGATGGTAAAGTAGATGTTGTAGCACCCAGGATAATGTGCTGCATGACTAAATACTTCTCAGATTCCAAAGGTGAGACCTATTGGCTATGACAATGCTTGTTTAATATGGGGTCCCCAAAAAATATGCAAACAGGAAAATAAATCTAGAGGTGCAGACAGTGGGATACTAAAGAGGACAGAGTGATTTCCTACAATACCAGAACCAACTACTTGCACCGTGGTACTGAAAAGGCCCAAATGTTAGAATAGAGGATTTCCAGGTTTCTTTCTGATCTAGAGTTGGGCAGGACTGTAGGGAGCAGAGCATGAGGGCAATGTTGTGTTGATTGTGCTGTAAATCGTCAGCCGTCCTTGGAAGGAAGGCTTTCAGAACCACTAAGGCACATACTGTGCCCAAGTTATTTCAGGGCATGAGAATGGGTTTAATTCTTTAGATTCTGTGAGCTTTCCTTGCTGCAGCTCTATCAAATCGATTCATTTTGAATGCAAGCAAAAAAACACTGAAAGCTGCCTGGATCATGCCTCTTTGCCTTATATGCCCTATTGTAAACGTCTGGTGTCAGAACATACTGCAGTGATTTCACATTGCAGCCTTACTCCCACTGGCAAATTAGAATGCAAAAATGACAGAAATAAAACGTCCATTTAGAGAGAAAGTGTGAAAAAAGATGCCTCATAAGTCTGAGGGAAACAGTCGTTTAGCACATAAATCAAACCTTGTGACGTTTACTGTATTTCCCCTCTGCCGAATGAATGACAGAGCAAGCGCCTGTGGGAAGATGAGGGCCCCAAGAGGCACAGCGGGGCTGGAAGCCCTCAAGCACAGGCCGCGGCTCTGAACAGCAGAGCGGCACAAAAGGCAGTGCGCCTGGACTGTCAGGTACGAGGCAGATACAGCCAAAGCATGCACTGCACCTCAACTAGAGCAAAAAGGGTGTTCTCACTGTAATATTTATTTACATGCTAAGCAGCTTGCAATTCGCCTTAACATGATGACTGATTCTTTTGATCATCCATTACCCCCGGGACCCTAGGTCCTCGTCCCATTCATTACATATGGAGAGCTATCATCTCCCGACAGAAAAAAGAACACTAGGAATGCTGGTTCCCCCTACCCCAGCGCTCCCACCGAGAGTCCATAAACTGCACCTACCCAGCATTCGTTCTGTTCTTTTTTCTGTCTCTGACAGAATGGGACATGGGTTTGCTGGGCTGCTCCTGCTGGGTGGGAGCAGCGATTGGTGCCTTGGTGGGTGGGGTTTTTCCAGGTCACAGTTGCATCTGTCTGAGGGTCGGGCCCGATTGGCAGGCGCAGGGGGTTTTGGTTGGCACATCGGAGCTTGGTACAGAGTGCTCTGGCGGTGCCTGGTTTACAGGGTCTATGCGGAGGATATGCGGGCTGGGTCCAGGCGCGACAATCATAGAAGGTGTGATTGGACTATCCTGGGGGAAGGTTACTTTTAGTTTTTTGGCAGTTGAGAGAAAATCCCTGATTGATATTTCTGCCTGGGGTAAGTACAGCATAGCGATTGTATGTCTTATACCCTTATCTGGTTATTGCTCCTGGTTTGGTATTGCAGTGCTGTGGTCTGTGGTTACTCCTGATACGAGATCATTAGGAAGCACACCGGAAAAAGTAAGCATGGGGTTAGGTCTTCCTCGTCTGCCTCTGGTTCCTCCAGCTCTTCGCCTTCCCCACCAAAACACTGTAGGGAGTGTGGGGATGCAAAATGGAAGAGATTGATTTGGGAGACAATGTTGGAGACAAGGGACTCCCTAAGCCTAAAAGGGTTGGGGTCTGTTCCGTATCCTTCGTCTTCGAGGTCTGAGGAGGAGGGGCAAAGGCCCGAGGATCTGAAGGGGAAGTATGTTTCCAAGGACATGCTGCCGGACTTGATCAAGCATGTGAAATCTAATATCTGCCCTCTGTGGTTGTATCTCCGGCCTGTGTAGGATCCTCGCTCCGGCAACTTTGATATGGTGATCCATTTGTCCTCTGCAGTTTGCCAGTAGCTGAAGTGGTGGTCAATCTGGAGCAGGGTGTGCCATTGCAGGCCGACCCCCTGTTGGTGTTGACTATGGATGCCAGCGCGTTTGGTCGGGGTGTGACTCTAGGGGACAGGTCCTTGCAGGCCCACTGGTCTCTGAGGGAGGGGCAGAGGTCCTCCAATTGGAGGGATCTGATGGCTGTTTCACGGGCTGTTGGGGGATTTCAAGTCTTGCTGGAGGGGCGCAACCTGGTGGTGTGTTCCGAAAACCAGGTCACTGTGGCGTATTTGAACAATCAAGGAGGGACCCGGTCCTAGTCCCTCAATGTGGTGGTTCGGCTTTTGTTCCTCTGGGTGCAACAACGACTTCTGTCCCTGCGAGCTGTGTATGTTCGGGTGTGGACAATGGCCTCAGCCGGTTCTTCCCTTCCTCTCACAAGCTGTGTCTTACCATGGAGGTTTAACAGGTGTGCAGGAGTTTTGTTGCACCCTTCTTTTTTGCTACCTGGCACAATGCTCAGGTTCCTCCATTTAGTTGTTGAGCTCCTCAGGTGGGAGCCTGGGGGGTGGATGGCCTGACGGTACATTGGTACAACTGCCTGTTGTATGCCTTCCCACCGATTGCTCTGATTCCCAGGTTTCTACCCCGTCATCAGGACGAGTCCAGGATGGTGATTGTAGTGGTGCCTTTTTGGCCCTGTCGGTCTTGGTTTCCCAGGCTCAGGCTATTCAGGGTACGTGGAGGGTGCTGTGCTTCCCTTCTCCTCTGCAGGCTGCTCCGTGGCTCTGTCTCTCGGTCTGAAATTTGAAAGGCGGGGTTTGCAGTGCCAGCGGCTGCCTCAGCACCTAGCACTGGTTATTCAGCAGTCCCATCGTCCTTCCACTCCGAAGTCCTATGAGAGACACTGCAGGAATTTTGGTCGCTGGTGTAGTTCATTTCATCTGTCTCTTTTGGAGTGTTCCCTCATGGATATGTTAAAATGTTTGTGGGAGGGCTTTTAGAAGTGCCTGGCGGTGTCTACCCTGAGGGCCCAGTGGGCTGCCATTAATGCTTTTCGGGCTCCGTGGGGTAATCTGGATGATCTGTTGGTCTGGTTGCTTTGCAGTTTCTCTCTGGCCTGCCCTCTGGTGGAGCCGCTTTTTCCTTTGTGGGATTTGCCATTGTTGTTGAAGGCTCTGGTGTGAGCCCCCTTCGAACCGTTGGAGTTGATTGACATTACGCTTGTCACCTTCAAGGTGATTTTCTTGGTGGCGATCACTTCATCTTGGCGGATTATGGAACTTGAAGCTCTCATGGACAAGGAACCCTGCTTGTCTTTTTCTGATGATGGTGTGGTTTGGAGGTTGGATGCCTCTTTTGCGCCTAAGGTGGCATCTCAATTTCATATGTCCCAGGAGCTGGTTCTGCCGGCTCTGGTGGAGGTTCCTGGCTCTTCCAGGGACTTGGACTGGTACCTATTGGATGTGAATCTGGCTCTCTTGGTGTATCTGGATCGCACTAAGCCTTTTCGGAAATCTGAGGCCTTGTTTGTTTCTTTTGGGACAGCTTTAAAGAGGGAGAAGGCCTCCTCCCTGTCCATTAGCCGGTGGCTAAAGCAGGTTATCGAGCTGGCTTCTTCCCTGGCTGGGCACTTCAGCCGGCTGGGGTGCAAGGCTGATGCACGAGGGGTGTGGCGGCCTCGTGGGCTGAATTACATGGGATGTCCATTGCTGAGGTGTGCCAGGCGGCTACATGGGCTTCCTCCAATACTTTTGTTCGCCATTATCATCTCCAGAATGTTTTGGGGGAGGATGTTAATTTTGGGTTAGGTGTTTTGGAGGCTGTGTTCTCCTAACTCTGGTTTTTTGAACCCTGTTTGAATAAATTCACTTGGGTGCTGCTTTGAGTGTGGTGTCCTGGGTGTTTTTTTACTGGGGTGCAGAGTTCGGTTGTCTGGCTTTGTCATTCTCTATAAGTAATGAATGGAATGAGGACCTACGGAACGGGGGGTAATATCCTATTTCTTACCGGTAATCTTCATTACTCCTGCTTCTGTGGTCCTCATCCCATTCATTACGCCACTTCCTCCCACCCAAATGGCCGGCCTTCCTTGGAGGGCTTGGCAGTTCAGAACAACTACTTGGTGGGTATGGTTTATGTAGTCCTGGTGGGAGGTGGTGGGGTGGGGAGAACCAGCATTCCTTGTGTTCTTTTTTTCTATCGGGGAGATGATAGTTCTCCATAAGTAATGAATGGGACGAGGACCACAGGACCAGGAGTAATGAAGAATACTGGTAAATAATAGGACATTGCCATTGCTTCCCCTAGCCTGACATCCAAAATGGTACACATAACCTCATTCTCACTTCAGTTTGTATATTTATGTTGTCTACAGCCTCACTTCATACCTCTCCCTCTCACCACTTTCTTCTTCTGACTCAGATATTTCTCCAGGAGATAATCCTTAATGCCATCCTTAAATGCATACATTTCTGTATTTGGATATTTATCAATTGTTCCCTGTGTAATTCACTATTGTCTTCTTTCTGTTGATAACTGTTCTACATTTTCACCTGATCTGGCACCCAGTACATTCCGGAACAGGACACTGTCTTCTCTTGGTTCTACGTTTCCTTCAAAGACTTGGCTTCAATCCTGAGTATTCTCAACCTCATACCTTGCTTCATCAAATTGAATGCTGCTGGTTCTGAAACTGTCTTATTCATCCCCCTTCACCTTATCCCTCCTTGTCTTCTAATTTCTCTGCTTAAGATTTTGCTTCCTACCTTGACAACAAAATCAACTTTGTACTGTCTTCCATCCTTCATCACTCTCAAATTAATTCTAGTTCTCCCACACCCCTACCAGCCAATCACTACTTTGCTCAAGTATCAGAAGCTGCAGTTCTTCATTGTCTGATACTTCCTAATTCATCTGCTTCACCTTTGAATCGAATGTCCTCTCTTCTCCTTAAATCATTCGACTTATTCTCCTTCTATTCTTTAATCTATAATTCATATTTGCTATCAGAAACTTTTTCCTCATCTCACAAATCTCTTACTATCCCAACATCTTCAATAAGAACATTTACCAGATGCATACACCGTTTTCTAAATACAGACACCTTTCCTTACTCCTCTTCCTGATCAAATTATTTGACAGGATTGTACATTTTAAACGTTAAGCATATCTTTCGACAAACGCTATACTATCTTCGTTTGGCCAGGGAATTCCAATGCAATAGCTCACCTCTGTGTTATTGCAACTTTATTTTCCAAGTGTATTAAAAGATGCATTCCTACATAACTGTTGTTTCTGGCCTGCAGCTTTTGATGTGTTGGATCACCCTATGTTTTATTTATTATTTGTTGTCTAGGTGTCTGAGTTTCGGAGTGGTTCATATTTGGTGTCTTACAAAGTTTCATTATGCACTAGCCCAGGGCTCAATACTGTTCTATTGAATCTTTTATCAAATATACTGCTGTTTTGTGCTATTTAATTTCTTAATTTAATTTTAAAACTCATTTTTAGTGTGATGAATAACCAATCATGTCTTTCTTTATTATATCTTCTGACCTGAGACATGCTATTCTTACAGTATAACAACAATTTCAGTTTGAATGGCTGACCAATTTCAAACCCCTAAACCCAACAAATGCAGAACTTTTCTTGTATCTTCTTTTGTTTCACTCTCAAATTTGTTTTATTCTTCCTCTGGAGTCCCAACCAACTCTGTTTGAAGGCAATGCTTTATTTTGAAGTCATCTTCAATTATTTTTGGGGAAAGAAATCTCAACTGTTACACCGGCTACAGTCAAGTATTGTCTTGAAAATGCGTTGTTAATGGTTTTTCCCCTCAATTATATTTTCTATATATAAACGTGCGCTATTTCTTCCATCATTTGCCATGTTTTCATATTGGGCTTCCTAAGTATGATATAACTCCTTCACAATTTATTTTGAATTCATCTAGTTACATTCTCTTTGGTCTTCTTTTATTTGGTACTCTTCTCTGTATGTCTGTCAACAGTTTGGATTGTCCGGCTATTTAGGGTGTCAGTTCCACTTCTTGTATAGTGCTTTTAAATGTTACCATTGCTTAGCTCTTTTCCTACCATTATTAATGTCTTTTACCAACCTAACATTAATATTTGCTAAGCTTTTTCTGGTCACCTTGCACGACCTGCAAATGCTGTTATTTTTTGTCTGTGCCAACATTACAGCACTCGGGTTTATCTATTTGTCACCATCTAATAGAATCTTTGACTATCTTAGTCAGATTTGTCTCTCATGCGTTTGATGGGATTAATAGACTGTATATTTTCTTTTGTTGCTACAAGATTTTCACTGTAAAAAGGTGTATTTTTCTCTAAAACACATTAGATCAGCGTTTCCCAAACTATGGGTAGCAACCCACTGGTGGGGTTACTAGCTGATTTCTGGTGTGTCTGAAAAAGCAACAAAAAAAGATGCCTTTACATTTTGCATTATGCCAGATGTGTTGTGCTTCAGTGTAAAAGGTCTAATGTAAAGCTATGGGCCATAGACCGCCACACCGTTGGTCTGACCGCACTCTTACAAGTAGGGCAGTCGGCCACCATGGGACTGCTGCTGCTGCCAGGGATCCGCGATCCTTGGCTGTCTTGCAGTGGTCTGAGGCCCCGAATATGCTGGCAGTACCTCTGTGGCACTGCCAAGCATATTAGGAGTTTTCTCACTGCAACAGTTTTCATCGCGGTGAGCCCAACATCAAATGTGTGGAGGTGAGGAAACAAAGGTGGCCCTACAGGGCCCGATGTTGCCTCTGCTCCAGGGGATACACGCAGGGGGGCACACCATGCATGCACCCAGAGTTCCTGCAGGGAATGGACTTGACAGTCCATGCCCTGCAGGAACAGCCTTTAACGCTCCTATCGCGGTGCCTTTTTCATAGGCACCGCAGTGGGCCCTCAAAAGAACTGCCCGCCAGAGACAAAAAAAGTTTCTTATGGCTTTGGCAGTCTTGGAGCATGGCGGCCACGCTCCAACACCGCCAAAGTCATAATAAAGCCCTATGTTTTCTGACAAATTGATGCTCATTCATTTAACAGAAGATTAGTGTTTACTATTTTTCTCTGACTACAAAGTTAGAGAAGTTTTTAAAGTGAACTATGGGACAATATTGCTGGGGTAAATGGAGTGTGAAAGCAAAGGCTGTAGGATGTCATTTTGTGTAACACACAACAAAACCTAAATACCTGTAAATTAACTGTGCACGTACTTCAGAGTATATCAGCAGTTAGGAAACCAAAAATGAAGCACTTTTTTGCAATTATGAAGTGTGATGGAAACTAAGGGACTTATTTATGAGCCATTGCGTCACTTCTGCGCCACCGGTGCGTCACTTTTTGTGCCGCACCAGTGGTGTAAAAAATGCACCATGTTGCGTCATATTTACAAAGTGACGCATCTAGGTAGATGCGTCATTTTGTAAACCCCTGCGCCACATTATACATGTGCTAGGTATAATGTATGCAGGGTGAGCTTTCCAACGCAAGTTAGCCTCGTAGAAGTGACACAGTGAAATCTATGAGATTTCACTGCATCACTTCTAGGACGCAAATGTGTCAATATCTTACACCTGCCTTACAGCAGGCGTAAGACTGATGTAGGCACATTTTAAATGGTACTTGCCCATGTGAAAGGACCCATTGCTGAAGTTGCGTCACTTTTGTGACACACTCCAGCAATGTGCCATTTTTGCGCCTACAGATACGTCAGAAATACTGACGTATCTGTAACTCCTTGCGACATGATACTCATACTGTAAGTATGATGCATCCGGCATGTCGCATGGAGGGCGCAATGAAAAGTGATGCATGTTGTTTTCATGCGGCCCTAAGATTTTAAAAGGATCAAAATAAATTACGTCACTTTTACTTGATGTTGTACAAATGACACATTTTCCATGAAACCTGATTTTCACATATTATCATTTGCATGTTATATAGTTTTATCAGTAAAACTATATATCTGTGCAAATTTAATGGCCATTTCAATGGATGATTTGCTGTCTGGAAATGATAATGCGCTACCACATTAAAATATTTGCAACGTGTGCTTCAGAATGCACCAGCTACATACTACACACTTACCACACCGCTGCAGAATCCATTTGCTATACTTTGTGAGCAGGTAGTATTTTTAGGTCTCGCCTGGCGAACGCAGCGCGAATCGCTGCTGTCGCCAGCGAGATCTATTGTTGCTGACTTGCCTCGGAAGTGGGACAGGAGATGTGCACGCGCAGGCTTTTGGCGGATTTGAGTTGGTGTACGCGCTTACAGCCACGCGGCGTGCACATCTCCTGTCCCCCTTCCCTCACAAGCCAGCATGAAGTTTCACTTTCGATTGCCATTAAGCCCATGGTCCCCTCCACAGTCCCGTGATTCCCGCTTCCTCTTTAACACAAGAACGTCTGGATACCTGCCCCCACAAACCAGCCCTCCCGCAGACGGAGCTCAGGCAAGAGCGCAACTTCTGCCCCCCACCCCCATTCCTCGCCGCCTCACCTCTGGGGGCAGACTGGTCGCGGTGCTCTGCCGGTTGTTGTTGGTTCTCCGGCCCCGGCCCTTGGGTGCCTTCTTACCCTTGGTCTTCAGAGCGCTGCTGCTCTCCAGCAGAAGAGCTCGGCCATGCGGACCTCCATGGCGCGGCTTCGACCCCCGGACTCCCCGCCCCCCACCTGGCAGCAGCGGCTCAGTTCCGCAGGCCCTCTGACACCAGGCCGGAGCCGGGCCTGCGAGATACACAAGGGGGCGGGCCACAGCGAGCGCACTGGAGCATTTAAAGCACTGCTTCGACTGGCACTGATTTCGATGATTGCTGCGGGATCACATCAGACTTGCACAAGATCTCTCCCAGGATTCCTGCCAGGTTCCGAGCGCACACAGGTGGGTGGCTGAGCGCTCTGCCGTAAGAACGGGCTTGCGCACTGATAAGAAGACGCCGCGCGGCCTTTCATCGCCATCTACCGGTCGCTGCAGGAATAAGGTAGTATACCGCGTCTCTCAACCAGGCGCTTCAATAAGTAATTAGTAAGTAACCTTTTTTTATTTTTATTTTTTTGGCATATTTCTATAGCGCGAACTCCACCCGAAGGTATTGGAGCACTTTACATAGCACCGTATTTACATTACACATTCGGGCTCAGGGAGATGAAATGATTTGCCCAGAATCACAGGATGTGGACGCGACCTCGAGGCTCAGACCCTGGTTTCCTGCACCAGATGCGGCAGCGCAGCCGACGGACCACATCCTCTCCCCAAAACCTTCAAGATCCGAAGCGGGTGCCAAGCCCAAGGGCCACTGACCCTTTTCCGATAGGTAGCTACAATGATTTTCACTGTCCATATTTAGGCTGCGTTTACTGCTAGTTCATTTGTACCATTACAAGCTGCAATGTTGCTGTCCGTCATCGCGCGCACAGATAGCTTACCATTACATACTTGAAATGTATGTCCGCAACAGACAATGAAGAAGTATTGTATTGTAGTTGCATTTATATAGCGCCCACTACCCCCAGCGAGGCATCGAAGTAGGTGCTTTTTTAATGTAAAAGGTATACACTTGAGATATTTGTTGTATTTTTCCCACGTTGCAATAGATAGTATACAACATACTCTACTGATCTACAAATTACCTCACCACCTTCCCTAGAATGACATACGCTTTTGTTCACAAGCCATTTCAGACCTGCACGTTACCTTAGTACCTGTTCATTATCTTGTTTTCCTTGCTGACAACTCCTTCATCCAACACAGAATGAAGTAGCACGGTAACCGTTTTACCGTGCCTAGGACGTCTTTTTTCCTGTTCTGTTTTTTCGGTGCTGTGGCCATTGCTGTTAGGGACTGTCCTGTATGTTACGCAATCGAAATAACTCATGTAAACGTAAAATAGCTTTGTTTAATATTCATTACGTACGTTATGTGAGTGTGCACCTGTGGTTTCAATTCGTTAACGAGGATGACTCGGTAGTGAGTCAGCGACGTAAAACAGAGCTCCCCTTTTATTGCTTTCCCATCATAATTTTACCTTGTTTGGAAATTTGATTTGTTTTCTGTGAAAGATACGTGTTTTATTAGTAGCACACATATTATGTCATATGGTTGTAACCTTGACCTCTCTGAAGCCAGCTGTTTTTCAGAGTGTAACTTCTGTTGAACATTATAACTGAAAAAGGATAACCTCAAAATGTAAATGTCAGTGTGCTGTATGGAATTCAACTGACTAAATGAGGCATTTTAAGGTTTTTGCAACATAAACTTCTACAACAGATATCCAGGTGCTTTTACAATAGGGTGCCAACAAGTCGACACCTATTGCTTCAATTGTAGGGAAATATTCAAGATTGTGTTATCTTATCTATTGACCAAATATAAATCAAAATAAATAATACAAAGAAGGGGGTTATCTGAGGGAAAAGGACGAAAACAATGTGCACAAAATGTTTCATACACTAACGTGCACATATAAATGTAACATATGAATTCAGTGCATTTAACATCTTCACTCGTGGGAAAGGCAAATATCATAAACAAAATTAGGTTATGTAATGAAATCAGATTATATGTATGATGGTTTTGTAGTTCTACACTTCTTAGCACACAGCTGAAAGTCCCAATATGAGGAAGTGCACAGAACATCTATCTAAAAGCATTTGCAGTGCAATAGATCTCGCATTTACACAGGTTTGAGCTATTGACATTGTAAATGACAATGCTTTTTATTTTTGTTTTCATTTTTAAAACATACATAAAAGGCATTGTCATCTACAAAGCCAATAACTCAAACTCTCGCAAATGCGAGACCTATTGCATTGCAAATGCTTGTTAATAATGCCTTTGACTCTAGTGAAGCAGTATTGATGGCATCACCCCCAATCTGAAAATTGTATCAGCTGGTGCATAGGTGCCTTAGTGCAGTTTAAAACAAATCCTTGCAAGTATTCCCTAAAAAGAATCTCAGTGAACCTTTCAGTATTTTTTGCTTCTGTTTATTTTTACTTCAGAAAGCCATTGCAATAGAGAATGTGCTCACTATACATAATCATACACTATCATCCCACTAGTATATGATTTCACACATAAATGGAGGAATAAGAATGTGAACTAGCAGCCAGAGCTGCCAACTTTGAATCTAAGGAGCCAGGTATAAGTTCTTGCATTGGCTCTGGGCACTAAAGTGAATCAATTATTCTGCCCTTATGTAATGTAACCTGGTGCTCATGGAAAGCGTGGATGGATGGATGGATGGAGTCCAATGGATGGATGGGTAGATAGATAGATAGATAGATAGATAGATAGATAGATAGATAGATAGATAGATAGATAGATAGATAGATAGATAGATAGATAGATAGATAGATAGATAGATAGATAGATAGATTCCAAAACGCACTGCTGGGGGCCTTGTTTTAACACTAAAATGGATATGAGGGCTTTACCCATACTGTGCTGCAGAAGGGGTTTTTCAATTTTTTTAAAATCACTGCTATCAACACCATCTTTCAGAAGCCACAGGGCAGCAACCCACTCTAAAAAAGATAATCTGCAGTTCACAATCTGCCACTTTTATGGGCAGATCAATATCTGTACCACAGTCCGATAAAGAGATATCAAACGTCAAGATCATGACATTTATAAACAAATGATGTTAGAGAGGAACACAAACAATTCTGGAGTATGTTATTTTCATACTTCACAGAATTTGGAAAGCATGTTTACAATTACATTAGAAAATTGCCCCTGCCTCATGTCAGTTAAGCTAGGTGGGTCACAAATGTTTGTTGCTATAAAATTTGGGTTGTGGTTCTAAAACGTTTAGAAAGGTCTGCTGTAGATAAAAGGGAGGGAGTAACTAAATGTTCTCATTTCTAGGTCTCGCTTACCGGCTACTTTAGCTGTCTGGTGAGACTCATGTGACATGTCACACACTATGGACCATATATGTACACTTACTGATACATACAGACACAGAAAGGACCTTTTTGACAAGACCTGTCATATACTCGTCACTATGGTGCAGTGGGCTAGAGGCATTGACTTTAGGGGTAGTCCATCAGCTTTGATACCAACCTGTGGCATTTTCTGATGTCATAATTTTCACATAGTTACACAACACAAGACACACTGTAGACTATTTCCTCCCCTAAATACCCTCCGCTCCTCTGTTACTCACTGGTCCCTTTCCGTGTCACACTCTTTGTTTTTTTGTTTTTTTTAAGTTTAGAAAGCTTTATTAAATATCATAAGCAAAGTAAAACTTCATTACAGAGGAAATCAAAGGCAATGTAATAGAACAATAGAATACATGTGAAATCATACAATATTCACAAATGCCGATAGAGAAATAGGGAATATACTTAGGGGAAAAGCATTTTTAAAGATTTTGATTGGTGGGGAGGGAGGGTAGAGGAGAAAGGAGAAGAGAAAGAAGGGAAAAGAAAGGGGAAAGGCAAGCATTGTACAGGGTAAACATCATGTAACTATCGTAAGCTAAAAAAAATGCATATATAAAATAGATGAAGCTGTATGTTGAACATGAACAAAAAGAGAAATAAAAACAAGCTATTCAATGGACAATCTGAGAGAGAAAGTTAGTTAATGGCAACCATAACAAATCTTTTTTGATCAAAAGAGGTACAGTGGTGGCAAAAGCACGATCCAGCCGATGGTGGTGGCATAATAGGTTCCACCAAGCATTGTACGAAATCTTTGAAGTATCTTTCCAATTGGTCGTAATTATCTGTAGAGAAATGGCTATATACAAATCTATAAATTTACGTACATTACTAGAAACATTCCATATAGGAGCCAAACCACCCAGGAAGATATGAACAATCTCAAAAGTGTGGTCAGTAGCTAATATTTCGTTTAATTTAGACCAAATACGGGACCAAAAGGATTTAACCAACGGACAATGAAAAAACATGTGAAAAAAGTCACTATTGGCCGAAGGGCAAGACCAACATTCTTTAGAGTCAATTAATTTGAAACGATATAAATCCGAAGGGGTAAAAAAGAGTTTATTATAAAAAAAGTACAAAGTCTGTGTGGTGCTGGCAGAACGTGAAGCAGTGTGCAACTTTGACCACAAGGAATTCCAAACCTGAAGGGGAAATTCATGAGCTAGATCCGTTTCCCAGGAAAGTTCAAGTTTAGACTTGGTTGTTTCAACAAGAGAACATGAAAGTAGTTTGTAGATAGCAGCAGCTTTAAGAGGAATAGAGAAGTCTGGCAAAGGGAAAGTGGTTGAATCAGTAGTAGAGAGGGAAGCACTATGAGAGATAAAGAGATCTAAAGAAGTTTTGAGCAAGGGGTACTGAGAGGAATGTGCATTGGAAAGATGAAAGAAGGCACAAATGTCAGAGAAATCGCGCAGAGTATTATTGCTAAGTAAGGGACCGTAAGTAATAATGCCTTTATCAATCCACTCTTTCCAAAAAAGTGCTCTGTGGTTGATCTTTACGGATTTGTTATACCAAATTGGGATTGAGGAATGAAACTCCAACTGCGAGAGGGAAGAATGAAAAACAGAAAGAGCAAGTGCTTTAGAGTGCCTGAAAATAGGAGTGAGAAAACGTTGTGGAGGAAGAGTTAATCGAGTAGCCGTAACAAACGAAAAGGGCGAAAGCTGCGCAAGTTCTAGAGCGCTCCAGGCTGTTAGAGGAGGGTCAGACAAATCAGATAGGAAAGGCCAGATTTGTTTCAAAGTAAAGGCCGAGTGAAATCGAATAAGGTTGGGGAAGTTGACTCCACCTAAATCCTTGGGCTGCTGAAGACGGGAGAGAGAAATCCTCGCCTTACGTTTATTCCATAAAAATGTTGTAAAAATACGGTTGATTGTTTTAAAAAAATGAAGTGGAAGGGAGATTGGAAGCATTGAAAGGTAGAAATTGACAATAGGAAGAAGCATCATTTTAATAGTGGCTAGCCTCCCCCACCAGGATAAAAAAAGGGGGGACCAGCTATCTATTAGGGAGGAGAGCTTTTTAATTATATCCTTCTGATTAAGTTTAACAGTTTCTCTAATGGTGTTAGCGTAAAGAATTCCTAAACATTTAATATTACCAGAGTTCCATTCAAAGCCTGAACCCTGGAACATATAAGGAAGGCAAAATGTGTTAAGTGGTAAAACCTCAGATTTATCTATGTTGAGTTTATAACCAGAAACCGAAGAATATTCCTGTAACAAGGAAAAGAGTGAAGGTAAAGAAGTGGACGGATTAGAAATGTAAAGCAAAATATCATCAGCATAGGCCGTAAACTTAATATCAATGTTCTGAAATATGAAACCAGTATACGATGAAGAACGTCGAATTTTTTCCAAGAAGGGTTCCAACGCAAGAATAAAAAGAAGAGGAGAAAGAGGACAACCTTGTCTGGTACCTCTATGCAAAGAAAAGTAAGGGGATTGAGACCCATTAACCCAAATAGACGTAGAGGGAGCAGAATATAACAATTTAACATAATGAATAATAGGAGGGCTAAAGCCATGCCACCTCAACGCAACAAACATAAAATCCCAGCAGACTCTATCGAACGCTTTCTCAGCATCCAGTGTAATGGCTGCAATTGGGGAATCCATCTTTGAGGCCAAGTGAATAATGTTGCGGAAAGTTCTCGAATTGTCAGTAATGGATCTACCTTTAACAAACCCGGATTGATAAATATTGGTGAGGTCAGGAATAACTTTATTAATGCGAGAGGCCAAAACTTTAGCATAAATTTTACAGTCAGTATTAATTAAAGAAATAGGTCGATAATTTTTGCAAAGGGAAGGATCTTTATCTTTTTTAGGGATTAAGCATAACATAGCCTGTGTGAAGGAACCTTGGGACTCTCCCTGAGCAACAAAAGAGTTAATCAAAGAAAATAAATGTGGCAACAGGATATCCTTAAAATGGAGATAAAAACGAACCGTAAAACCATCTGGGCCCGGAATTTTATCTTTGGGAAGAAGAGTAATAGCATTAAGTAATTCTTTCTCCGAGAGAGGAACGTCCAGGGAAGAAAGATCCAAAGAACTATCGAAGGACCTAGGGAGAGACTGAAAAAAGGAGTCAATTTGAATGGGCGAGGGAACGGATTCAGGCGTATAAAGTGAGGAGTAATATTGAACGAAACAATCGAGAATTTTATCGTCAGTATACTGAGGGTTCCCATGTGAGTCAGTAATGGTTATTATTTTAGACTTTTGTTTTTTAATTTTAAGGTAAGTAGCTAGAGACTTGCCAGACTTATTGCGTCCCCCATACATTTTGGAATGAAATTTGAGAAGGTTATTACACGCAGAGTCCCAAGAATGTTTGTTGTATTGCATTTTTGCCTTGATGAGGGAAGAGAGTGATTCTGAGGAATTATTGGTAAAGTAGAGATGCTCTAGGTCTTTGATTTGCTTAAGAATTTGAGTCGATTTTGATGAAGCTGTTTTCCTTTTCCGCGAAACAAAAGCAATAATAAAACCTCTAGCAGCAGCTTTGAAGGAATCCCAAATAGAGTGAAAATGAGAAGTAGAAAGGAGATTATTTACAAAACAATCCTTAGTAAAGAGTGTAAATTGCTCAACAAACTGTGAATCTAGGAGGAGCGAGTTATTGAAGCGCCAACGCCTGGAGATGGGAGTAGATGAGGGAAAGTCCAAATCAGTAATAACCGGAGCGTGGTCAGATATAAGAATTGAGCCTATTTCTGAGTTGGTCATAAATTGGAGTAAAAACTGCGTGAGAAAAATATAATCTATACGGGAATGTGAAGAATGCACTGGAGAGAAAAAGGAAAATTCTAAAGTGTCGGGATGGGAAAGTCTCCATGAGTCTATAAGACCTCTAGAGGAGATAGCATTAAAAAAGGACTTTTGCATCTTATTGGGGACATATCTGGTGTGAGATTTACGATCCAAAAAGGGGTCCATGTGTTGGTTACAGTCTCCACCCACCATCAAATTATCACTTGCCTGAGAGGAAAGAAGCTTAGAAAAATCCCTCCAAAAGGATACATCTACACCCTTAGGACCATAAACATTGCAGAATAAAATTGTGTATTATTAACAGTAACATCTAAAAAAAGCCACCTACCACAAGCGTCATGGAGTTCATTGTGCAACTGAACAGTTAATGACTTATGAAACAAAATAAGAACACCATTTTTACCATTTACTGCAGGAGAACAGAACGCCTCCCCAACCCATTGTCTACGTAGTGAAGACAAATCTTGAGAGTTAAGGTGGGTTTCTTGTAACAGCGCAATATGACATTTCAACCTTGCTAAGTGAGATAAGACACGTTGTTTTATGACAGGGTTACGAACACCTTTAACATTCCAGGAAATAACACGAAGACCGTTCATCTCTGGAAGTAAAGTAAAAATAAGCAAAAAGGAGTATGGAATTTAAGACAGAGTAGAGAGTGAAAAGCAAGCTGAAAAGAGAAGTTGAGAGAATGTGACACTGAATAGAAAGCAGGAAACAAAGAAATTAAAGCAGGTGACCACCACAAAAAAAGTGATAAAGATATAAAGGAAGATAAAAACAAAGAAGTACCAGGTTCGGAAATAGAAGAAAAATAAAATGTGGAGTGAATCAGATAGTGAAGATGTTGCCAAAAAAATAGAGATGATAAGGGTAACAAGAAGTGAGGGAAGGGAGGACAGGCAACAAAAAGGGGGGAGAAGCGAAGAGGAAAAAGGGCAAAATAGAGAAAAGAGAATAAGATAGAACAAATACTGTACATGTTGCCAAAAAGGTAGAAAAAAAAGGAGTAAAAAGAGAAGGGAAAAAGGATGAAGGATAAGAAAGAGGAAAGGAAAGGGAAAGGAAAAGGGAAAAACAAAAGTAGAAAGGAGTGTAAGAGGGAACCAGGTCCCCCAAAAAGTACCAGAAAAAAGATGGCAAAAAGCCAAGAGGCTTTAACCATATTACACATCCAAACGAAAAACATTAATGTGGGAGAGGGGCAACGCAGAGCAAGACAGCCGAACTCGGTAGATTCAACAAGAAAGAGCAAGCCATCGTGAACAAAATAAAAGAAAAAGGACAAACCATGGAATGAAGTATTTAACAAAGGCAACAAAATAGGACCAGTAAAGGGACTTACCAACCAGTTAGGGAGAGAAAAACAGCAGCAGGGTAAGACACACATTATATACCACAGAGCAACACGAATGGTAACCTTCACAACGACACCAAAAGGGGAAGATCTGCAAGGAGAAGGAAAAAAAAGGAATGAACACAAGACATGTAAGAACTAACCTATACAGTTAGAGTCGGGTAAACAAGATACAGAATGTTAAACAATAGCAAGAAAAAAAACAATTAGGGTTTGCTCAGTTCCATGAGTTCTCCTTTGTGAGTATGAATAAACTTCTTCAAGTCTGCAGGGTCTTCAAAACTGTACGATCTATCTTTATAAGTCACCTTGAAAAAACAGGGGTGGATCAAACCATAACGTGCATTCATGGCTCTCAACGCAGGACGGAGGTCCAAAAATTCCATTCGACGAGAAGCAGTGGGCTTGGAAACATCCTGAGTGAAGAAAACTTTGTGGCCAGACCAGATCATTTGCTTATGTTGCTTGGCTGTTTGAAGAATCGACATAAGGTCTGAGTAAAGAAGAAAATAGGCGATGATTCCCCGAGGTTTAGATGTAGTAGAGGTGTTCCGTGGCCCCAGACGATGTGCGCGCTGTATGTTAAAGTCTGGAGATTTCGGGAGGCCAACAATTGGAAAAACTTGAGTTTTCAGAAAGTGGATCATATCCGCCCCTCCAGAACCCTCCGGAACACCATAAATGCGGAGATTGTTGCGCCTATTGCGATTTTCTAAATCTTCTGTGACTCTTTTAAGCTGGCTGATCTCCTTAGTGAGTGTGTCAACTCTTGCGACTACATCCTGCGCATCACTAATCTTCTGCTCAACATCAGAATGACTTGTGTCTAGACTGGACCATTTATCATCTAGCCTCTGAAGAGTAGTAACAGTGTCTGTCATGAAAGGATGGATAAGGCGTAATTCCTCCATGATGTCTTCAAGAGTAAGAGGCAATGGAGACTTACTAGGGGAAGGTGGACCTTTCTTGGACCGCTTGACAGACGAAGAATTAGAGTCTTTACGACCCCCTGAGGAGCCTGCCTGAGGTTTACCTGAGTGCGCAGTCTCCATATTGAAGAAGGTGCAGCAGAAGACAACAGAGGAAGGCAGACCACCACAGCAGCCAACACAGCATAAATGGCGAAGCCACAGTAATAAGTGTAAGTATGGCGCAGAGATTTGAAGGTTTCAGCGTAACACAACAGTTTACGTTGTGGAAATTTAAGGCGCTTAGATACCACAGGGAAGCAGTAAATTGTTGAAAAAAGTGGACGTCAGCACCAGCAGCACCAGAATAGAGAAGACCATCCGTCCCGAAGATTCTGCACCACACGAACAGAGCACCTCACAAAACAGACAGCAAGACTCGCCGCGCAAATTTCAAATAAAGGGTATTTGACAATGTTCAATGAGAGTGCTCAAAGTCGTTAATCACATGTTTGAAAAGAAAAAAAAAAAAAAAATGCCAGAACACTGCATCATCCACTGTCAGACAAGGAGGTCGAAGGAAAAGAGAAAAAAAAAAAAGCAGCCTGCAGTAAAAATCTCCTCAGAAAGGACTGCACTAGGCATATTCAGACAGGCTTCAGGAATCCCACTGCTCGAGCAAAACCCGATATACAGATACATCAAAACTGGAGGAAGTACCTGTTGGGCTTGAGGCACCATGCCAAGGAGAGAAATGTCCAAGAAGCAGTTGGGCAAGGAGTGCAGCTCAATGCGCCCGTATTCCTCGCGCCGCCGCCATCTTAGGTGACACGCACTCCACTGGCGCCACAAAACATCCTTCGTGATCCTACTGCATTCCGTCACCGATAGCTGCCGAAAAAACCGGCTGACACAAGCTCCGAACGTCAGGGCACAAACATTGTGTCGGAGACGCTCCGGAGCTTCAGAAGAATGCGGCCATCTTGATTGCGTGCAAGCCACGCCCCCCCACACTCTTTGTTTTTTTAATGTTCTTTTTCAAAATCCCAGCAGCATCACAGTGCTACAGAGCCATTGGGTGCTGTTGTTGTGTGCTCCGCTCAAACACAGGACTGTCACTGCCTGTAAAGGCCTCCTCAGTAAACACAGGCCATTATAACAACAAGCATCGTTTCTTTGAGGAAAAAAGAAACATGACTTGACAACCTTTTCTCACTGTTTCCTGCTGTTCTTCCCTCTGCTGGTAGTCCTTTCTCTACTGCCATTTTCTTGGAGGTTTAACACACCCTCCCCACCCCACCCCCGTCTGAGTCTATTGGGCAGCTCACTCCAGAGCACCTACTAACCTGCTGAAGCAACATGAATGGCACTTAAAAAGGGGAAGGAAACTCATACAGAGCTCCACAGTCATTTTGCCAGCTATCCCACTTTGCAGGATATTCCACTACCCGCCCTGTGGCACCACACAGATCACTAGAGAGCTACACATACATGAGGAGATGCTGTCAAAGTGTGGGTGCTTCAGGTTCGAGCCGAGCTGATGCTGAACACCACAGGTACACCTTCCTCTACTGCAAGATCTTAAATCACAATCCATCTAGCCTTCAGAACCAGAACAACACAGTAACTGGAGTCATTGCACTTATGGTGGCCAACCATTCTGAATTCTGCAGGTTTGTCAGACAATCATGGCTCCAGACCCATTACCCGCATTGAGGCACAGCAGGATGAGACACCCAGTGTCTCGCATTTTGGTTCCCCACCCCTTCTAACCCTCTCAAAGGACAAGCAACTCTCTCTTTTTCAGCCCTTAGAAAGCCATAAAAGAAATAACTATCAATGCATAGGCGGGAGGAGCTACAGCATTTGAGGAGTCATGCACAATGTAGTTTCAGGATCACATTTGCCTACTGAGATGCAATTCCACCCACTTGCAATTAAGCAGCCCTGAATGCATGAATGAATACCATGCTGGGGACCTGTCCTGGTAGTATGCCATTAATGTTAATTTCTTTCATCAAGCCTGTTTTAAAGTGATAAAGTATTGCCAGATTAGTGGACAGAGGCACAGGGAGCATATGATTTGCCCAGGATCAAACAGTTTGTTAAGGTAGTAGACACAAGACGACTACAGCACTATGTTATTTGCTGAAAAGGCTTTACATTTACTCCCATATTGGATCTCCCCCAGGTATTGTCCAGTCCATTGTTTAACCACAAACTCACTGCCATCTTTTATTTGATTATAAATGCTCCCAATCTTTCCAAAAAAACTGAGAAAAGGAAATAGCTCAAAAAGTGATTGCCCAAGAGGGAACATTTGGCCAATTCAGAGGTCGGGATTAAAAACCGTGTGCCCTGGCTCTGCGTTTCCAGCTAGTCCAATAGGCCACATCTGGGCTGGCACTGATGCTGAGGGCAACAGAGTTGTACATTTTAAGGCTTATCTCTCAAAACTTGCATTTAACGAGCATTCAAGGCTCACTTCTGGAGGTGTTAATGGGATTAGACCTCATATATGGTATGAAGAGGAATCACACCAGATAAACTTAAACTCCAGAGGAGCTTAAGAAAGCCTGATTTATAGGAGGGGGTATAGAAAGAATCTCCAAGACTGCTCTGCATGGACGTCACTTAGGGATCACCAGGGGTTGCAGTTGCGACCCCTTAGATTTTACCTTGCGAACACTATCTCTTCATTTGCGACCCCTGGCCTCAGAGGTGAAAAGGAAGCAACAGGAATCCAGGAGCAGGCATTTTCATTCCTCTTTTTATTCGAGCAGCTTCTGAAGGCAGCTGGGCACAGAGCAAAATTGAAACATTTAAATGTTTCAATATTGAAACATTTAAATGTTTCATCGTGTCGGAACAGCTACTTTGTTGCTTAGCAACACCTTTTGAGGCTTCCAGCCTCCATCAAGCAAGAGTCTGTTTGGCCTGCATTCTGTGGATTTTGGGGTGCTTCTAGACAGGCCTGTCCTGTTTCCCAGTGTTGCTGGACCTCAGCTTTATTTCTGGTATGTGACCTGCACTATTGCAAAACTAAGCATTTTTGCAACCTGCCAGGAATCACTGCATGGAAGTCCCAGTAAGTGGTTTTGTTTTACTTTTTGTTTAATTTGCTTCATATTTGCAAGCCAATGTGTGATTATGTTCCCCCTACAGCATTATATATCTGTCAAGCAGGGCCAGACTGAAAACCCAAAGAAGCCTTGGCAAATTTTGTCAAGCCAGCCCCCATATGGTACATAGCGAGCAATCCTGACCACTACGAGGGGAATTTGGAAGCCCCCCCCCCCCCCCCCAAGAAAATTTCAAAACAAATGGCATAAATTGTGCATTTTATAGCACATTCTTCAGTGTATATTCAGTCATATTAGTTTCTAAACATGGTAAATGATGACCTTACAGTGCACCGGGATACAACAATCTTTTTGGGGGTCTTTAATGATACCCTCACTACCACCCTCCTAGAGTGCCTCTCATCTCTCCATAGACTCTCTCTCACTCACAAGTATTTCATTTGTTTCATACCACTGTAGGGTGTCGGAGCACTTCACATCACACACACATACAGAGACAATGAATCATAGGAGTGTAAATCAGTGTATAGAAAATGTTACAAAACAAAGGGGACGACAAGGGGTAGGATTCACATGTCGATCATACTGGTAGACATTTTTAGGTCTCGCGAGCCAAAGGCTCGAAGAGACATTTTATATCTGGGCTTTTCAAAGTGCTGCCGTGGCCTAAAGCTACAGTGCACGTGAACGTGCACGCGCGCAGCGCCATGTGTCTTAACTCCGTAGCGATCGTAATCCGATCACTTTCACTTTCGCGGGCTCCTCTGTTGCTGGCATTCCCCCCTCCCTTCTCGCCCAGCCCTTCTTGTTTATTTTGGTGTCCTAGCAACGGAAGCTTTGAAGTCACTACGCTGTTCTTATATTAAAATGCCGCTTTCAGTACGCAGCTTGCAGTTAGAGCAACGGAAGCTTTGAAGGTGTCACTACGCTGTTCTTCTATTAAAATGCAGCTTTCAGTGCGCAGCTTGCTGTTTTGGCAACGGAAACTTTGAAGGTGTCACTACGCTGTTCTTATATTAAAATGCCGCTTTCAGTACGCAGCTTGCTGTTAATTGCCGTTCCTTCTTCCTTTAAAATTCTTTCTTATTTAAAAATGCCGCTTTCAGTACGCAGCTTGCCGTTATTAATTGCCGTTCCTTCTTATTTTACAATCCGCTTTCAGCCCTATCAGAGTGCAGTCAGATGTGCAGTGACACCGAGTCTTGCTTGAGCGATGGCCTAGCAGCAGCACAGCGGCCACAGACTGCTCTAAAGTCAGCCGTACCAAAGTGCAGTCAGACGTGCAGCAGGTGCAGTGTCACCGCGTCTTGCTTGAGCGATGGCCTAGCAGCAGCACAGCGGCCACAGACTGCTCTAAAGTCAGCCGTACCAAAGTGCAGTCACACGTACAGCAGGTGCAGTGGCACCACGTCTTGCTTAAGGGATCCAGATGAGTGTTTGAGCTTTTATTAATTGCCGTTCCTTCTTATTATAATACCGCTTTCAGTGCGCAGCTAAAGGTAATGCTTGCAACGGAAGCTTTGAAGGTGTCACTATGCTGTTCTTCTATTAAAATGCAGCTTTCAGTGCGCAGCTTGCTGTTTTGGCAACGGAAACTTTGAAGGTGTCACTATGCTGTTCTTATATTAAAATGCCGCTTTCAGTACGCAGCTTGCTGTTAATTGCCGTTCCTTCTTCCTTTAAAACTCTTTCTTATTTAAAAATGCCGCTTTCAGTACGCAGCTTGCCGTTATTAATTGCCGTTCCTTCTTATTTTACAATCCGCTTTCAGCCCTATCAGAGTGCAGTCAGATGTGCAGCAGGTGCAGTGGCACCGCGTCTTGCTTGAGCGATGGCCTAGCAGCAGCACAGCGGCCACAGACTGCTCTAAAGTCAGCCGTACCAAAGTGCAGTCAGACGTGCAGCAGGTGCAGTGTCACCGCGTCTTGCTTGAGCGATGGCCTAGCAGCAGCACAGCGGCCACAGACTGCTCTAAAGTCAGCCTTACCAAAGTGCAGTCACACGTACAGCAGGTGCAGTGGCACCACGTCTTGCTTAAGGGATCCAGATGAGTGTTTGAGCTTTTATTAATTGCCGTTCCTTCTTATTATAATACCGCTTTCAGTGCGCAGCTAAAGGTAATGCTTGCAACGGAAGCTTTGAAGGTGTCACTACGCTGTTCTTATATTAAAATGCCGCTTTCAGTACGCAGCTTGCAGTTAGAGCAACGGAAGCTTTGAAGGTGTCACTACGCTGTTCTTATATTAAAATGCCGCTTTCAGTACGCAGCTTGCTGTTATTAATTGCTACTCATTCAATACTACTCGCTCTCTACTACTCTCTACTACACACACTACTCTCTGAAACTCATTCTCTACTACTCACTCTCTAATACTCTATACTACTCACTCTTTACTCCCTACTACTCACTCTCTACTACTCACTCTCTACTACTCACTCTCTACTACTCACTCTCTACTACTCACTCTCTACTACTCTCTATTCTCTACTCTCTATTCTCTACTCTTTACTCTACTACTCACTCTACTACAGACTCTCTACTACTCACCTCTACTACTCGCCTCAACTACTCTCTACCCTCTTCTCACTCTTTACTCATCTATACTACTCATTCTATGCAACTCACTCTACTACTCTCTACTACTCAATCACTACTAATCACTCTCTAATACTCACTCTATACTACTCTCTACTACTCACTCTACTTCTCTACTACTCTCTAATCACTCTCAACCACCCTCTACTGCTATCTACTCACTCTCTACTACTCACTCTCTACTTTCTACTACTCATTCTCTACTACTCACTCTACTACTAACTACTACTCACTTTCTACTACTCAATCACTATTACTCTATGCTATCCACTGTACTACTCACTCTCTATTACTCACTCTCTCCTACTCTCTACTAACTCTCTAATACTCTCTGCAATTCAATTTCTACTATCCACTCTCTATTACTCTAATACTCACTTTCTGCTACTCTAATACTCAATCTCTACTACTCACTCTCAAATACTCACTCTATACTACTACTCTCTACCTCTCCACCTCTCTCACTACCACTCTCTACACTTGCTTTAACATAAACGAAGGCGAGACCTATTGCATTTTCAGTGCTTGTGTTTATTTCCCCCCCGCCCCCCCCCCCCGAACAATGGGCCTCATTTACGAGGAATTGGCGTAGGGCAGCACATCAAGTTTTCTTGCTGCGCTGTCCTACGCCAATGTGAAACGGGTGGAATGCACCGTATTTATGAAACAAGGTGCATTCCTGTTCTTTACCCCTGCGCTGATTAATTTGTTGCCTAGTTCCAACCTAAGCACCCTTGCACCAGGGTGCCTCCATTGCAGGCAGGATTGTTTTTGTGCAGGGAGGGGCACCTTCCTGCACAAAAACCATTGAGAGAGATGTATTCCTCTTGCTATGTGTGCTGCAGAGATTGTATGATAGAGGCACGCATGGCTTAATCACATGTGCCTCTACAACGCAGCTCGAACCCCAAATGCGTCCTAAAGACACATTCCTTTACCATGCATGCCTTTATCACACAATTTCATGGTAAAGCCATGAATGGTAAAGGGGTATGTGTGGCTAAAGTCGCCACTTCTCTGAACCCCTCCCCCGCCCTACAAACTCCCTACCTGCCCCCCTGTCCTGAGGCCCAAAACCTTCCTCCGATCCCCTCCTACTCACCGCGCTGTCCCTAAAACTACACCAACCCCTTCCACTGCCCTCAGGCCTAAAACCTTAACCCCTAATTTAAAAACCTATGCCGACCTCCCATAGCCCTAAAAACTACCCCGCCCACCCCTAAGCCCTAAAAACGACTCCGCTAGCCCCTAAGCCCTAAAAACAACCTCAACTACCCATTCCCCTGCCCTGAGGCCTAAAACTCTGCTCCTTTAAATACACTACCCAACCCCCTCACACCCCACGCTGTCCCTATAACTACCCCGAACCCCCCATTGCCCTTAGGCCTAACACCCTAACCCCTAACTAAAACAAGCATTTGCAATGCAATAGGTCTCGCATTTACGTGAGTTTGAGCTATTGACATTGTAAATGACAATGCCTTTTATTTTTGTTTCTGTTTTTAAAACATAAATAAAAGGCATTGTTATTTACAATGCCAATAGCTCAAACTCGCGTAAATGCGAGACCTATTGCATTGCAAATGCTTGTTTAAGTGTGGTTGTCAGTAAGCACAAACTCAGTATTCAGAACATAACACAGTGGTTAGGGTTGGCTTTACAAATAGGAATTTATTTCCACTCAAACACACCCCTTTTAGCAACATTAGGATAATGAATTAACGTAACTTTCTAACCTGTGCCGTGCAGCATGCATGCAGCTTTGATGGCAGTTCATAGTCCACTCTACAAGATTATGATTGTAATTTATGAACTGCACTATAACAAAGGGATCTCTGTAACAGAAGCAGTAAGCCTTTGAGCTATGCTAATAAAATACAGTTCTGTGAAATCCATGGAACATATTCTTTGCAGCAAGCATATTATTCCTCTGTGGTACCTTAGATGAGTCAAAACAGCCACTAAACAGAACTCCATCTCTCTCCCAAAGGTACATTTATCACCAGAATTATCTTGGCACTTTTATAGTTGCCTGACAACTGCTGAATATTCAAGAAACTCTGCAGCAGGTGCTTCCAAAACTACTGCACTGCTACAAAAGAAGCCCCCAGTAACAACACTGGCCCCCAGTGACAAAACCTTCCCCCATCCCTTCCAGCCTACCAGTGAAATAGCCGATGCCCAGTACGGCCAGTCCGTCCTTGCTGCCAAGTGATCTATTAGCTTGATTGTATATTTGTGGCATTTCAATGCCTTATTTATGACCCTTTACTGCCAACTCTAAGCTGCTTGGTACTGTTAGGGTGCAACCTCTGCACCCGTAAACTCCAGTATCCTGTGTTGTCACCTCACCAGTGCCATGCAATTCTGAGTTAAACCCCTTGGAATGGATAATAATAGTGCACACCTGAAATTACAGAATTCTGCACAGTATTTCCTATTCGGAGAGGTGTAACACACACATTTAACACGTGCTCTGAGCAGCTGGTAAATATGTGCAGGGGCATCAGTGTGGGGCGATAAGGTGATGGAAAGGGTGGGAGGGGAAAGAGAAGATGTTGGCTTGTGGGACACCATT
The DNA here is from genome assembly GCF_964204655.1 of Triturus cristatus. Taxonomy (NCBI): domain Eukaryota; kingdom Metazoa; phylum Chordata; class Amphibia; order Caudata; family Salamandridae; genus Triturus; species Triturus cristatus. The sequence continues at coordinate 629,193,732 of NC_140584.1, read as the reverse complement.
ACATGCATCCTCCACAACTTTGCTTGAAATTGAGGCTGGGCTGGGAAATAGGTCCAGAATGCAATGCAGACCTTTCCTAATGCAATTTTCCCTGCAGAATGTTCCCTCCAGTTAAGTACGGTTTCAAGTCCCACCACATAGAAAATCAAGGTGCAGGAACAACAGTCTACTGATGATTGAGTGGAGCGAATTTCATACAGGAAAGCTGTTCAACTCATAACCAGGGCCTTTCAGTTACAATTAATCACTCAGTTGTGAGAAGTTGTGAGGAGGCTCTAAAAACTTTGTATTCAAAACTGTGACTGCTTCATGAATTGAGAAGCTGGTATGGACATTTTTAAAAATTAAGGGGGGGAGGAAAAACAGAACCTCCACAACAGCAGGAGACTTTCTTGTGGCCTCCGTGGCAGCCTGCAGTCCTCAGCCAACATTCAATCCCTAATGAGGTAGTAAAATATTGATATAGCGCAACATGATGGACAAAACAATGCTCATGTTTCCCCACAACTGGACATCCTACCCTTGAGGCACAGACCTTTTGGTGACTGGCAATACCAGTTGATCTACTTTTGAGCAGGATTTCCTTTAACCGCATATGGGTTGATTTGATTTTTAGCATTTAATTGTAAGTCTAAAAGAGAGTTGCTAATGCAATATGGGAGACCGCTGTGAGGTCAGGAAGACTTTCTATGGATGTCTCCAAAGGTAACCTTGCGAACCCTGGGACACCCCTTGTAAACTCTGGGATGCAAAAGTAGTGACAGGAACAGTAAGAAAGCGGGATGTTAATTATCCCTGTTTACTTTCCAGTGCAGCACCCGAACTGGAACATTCTAATTTATTAGAATGTCCAACAAACTTAATACTTTGTAAAAATAGACAATCTGAAATGCAATACACATACTAATGAATTAATATGATGCTGTCATGCAAATATGTAAAAAGCATCTCCACAACTGCCCCCAGGGTGCCGGTTACCACTGTTAATTATTGCCATTTGCTGCAAAAGTAAATGACACTTTCAAAAGCAGGAGACAGGGAGGGCTGGATAAGCCCCCATGCTGCCCATGTCCTTACATGGATGGTAGAGAGCCTTTCTCAGCTGTGGCCAATAACCCACTTGCATGGACAGTGCATTTTCACTCTCTCTGCCGCCTGGAGATTAATGAAATTAAAGCAAGAACATTCTCTGAGGGCCTCATAGCAAGTCCCATTGCAATCCTAATTGGACCAGTAGCAGCGGTAACTGGTCTAATTGGGTTACAAGATCCATGGTAATTCCATAAAGCTGGTGCATTTGACTTCGAAATGTCAGCCACTGATAATAACTGAAATTACTGGGTGAAATTCTGTATAGAAATAGGGAATTACAAGAGGGCGTGGTGTGATACTCCTGATTTCCTGGGTAATTCCTTATTTCTGTAGGCATCCTCAGTCTACACCTCGAAATGCCCAGTTATTGCACCCACCCCACCTCATAGATGAACCCATGCACGGGGTATATGTAATTCTGAGGTTCAGGGAGCATAATGCTGTAAATCTTTGGCTTGTCTTTGATGTGTCTGGGGGTGCATGAAGAGCAACAAATCCAGATCATTCAGCAGGGTGTCCATGAGATAGAGAGGCATCCTGGCTGACATCTTTCTCCAGACCACAATGCCTTATGTGGATGTCAAGCTTGTAAGTTTCCTAGAGTAGTGTGAGATGAAAGCTGAAATGAAAACTAGGAAATGTGGAAGTAAGAGGGGAGTTATTGAACAAGCAGCCTGTCAAATAAGATTGAATATGGAAGATAGATGTCATTAAAGGGAAATAGCCTTTACGATGCGTGCATTACAACGTAATGCCTTTACCACACATCCATTACCGTGCAATGCTTTTACCACACATTGACTTTACAACACAAGCCTTTACCACAAATATGCCTATACAACCTGACTTTACATCGCAATTTAAGTGTATGTAAGGTAAGTGTGTGTGCTTTATATATATATATATATTTAGGGTTAGGGGTGGGTTGGGGTAATAGGTGTTAACAGTGTTTTGGGGGTTTTTGGGTGGGTAGGAGTATAGGGTGGTAAAGGTGTTTTTAGGGTTTAGGGTGGGTAGGGACATGGGATGGCAAAGGTAATTAAAAAATGGGGCTTTTCCAGCAATTAAAAAACACGTATACACACATTCTCCTTCACGCCGTTCATTTCAGGAACTACCAATGCAGCGGCACAGTACAAACTCTCGGCATGCAGGGGGGTATTCAATCAATTTCTATTTTGTTTTCTTTTCTCTTTCTTTCTTAGGGCATATAGGGATTTCACTTACCTTATGTATACTTACCTTACGTTGTAAAGGCATGTGTGGTAAATGCATTTGTATGGTAAAGGCTTCCGTTGTAAAGGCAATGTGTGATAAAGGCACTAAGTGGTGATGTATGCATGGTAAAGACATGTTGAAAACACATGCGTTGTTGTGTCATACAATCATGAGAGAATGTTTGAGGTAGAGGGGATGATGGGGGATGTATAGCAGATGATTAGAAAGAGGACGAATCAAGAAATAGCTACAATTAGTTGTCGAAGGTAAGGGTGAAGATGGAATGGGAGCTAACTGAGATAACTCAAGACAGCTGGTCTAACAGTGCAGGAAATGGTGGTGATAATTAGAGAGGGGGAGTTGAAAGGGAAAATGGAAAAGATGTAGGTAAACGTGAAACATGAAAAGAGAAATCTGAGCACATTAGAGTGATGAAGTTGGAAGGAAGAGGCAAATTGTGAACCCAAATTAGAGTGAATGGTGTGCAGAGAGTACCCGTCTGATACGGAGGTGAGAGAAGGAGAGGGAGATATGATAGGAAATATGTGAACAATAGTAATGAGAATTGGTAGTGGGAGGGAACAGGTAATAGAACTCTGAGAATAAGAGAGAGAGAGAGAGATAGCTGTTGATAAAGGTGTGGTTAAGAGGTGAACTGGGACAGGATAACACAGCATAGGGTGATGTAGAAAATCTGTTAAAGTGATGAGTATGACATAAAAGGTTGAAGTTTAGAGGAAGATGGGGAAGTAAGGTGATAAGAAGATTGCAGATATGGAGGTGAGAGGGATCCTGAAACAAAGCTGTGAGAGGTAGCGATGGGTAATGGAATAGACATGGCATGATATAATAAAGGTATGAATGGTATATCTATTTAATTAATGTTGCACTCATTTTAGAATGCACAGCTTAAGTGACATCACCAGGGTCAAAGGTCACATGGCATCACTGCCTGGAAGACATCAAAGGCCACATGATGTCACTTTCTGTGATGTCACTCGGGTCAAAGGACATGTGATGTCACTTCTGTTACCCTTGGCATTTTGGTGAATTGACGTCCATGATGCTCTGCATGATTCTTACTCCCCGTTCCCCAATAAACATCCTCTGACGTCTCACCCAGTGCAAGGTGGCTCAATGAGTGTCCTGTGATGCAATAATGGAAAGATCACCACCTAATTGCACAGAGAAATGCAAAATCCCCGGATTTCTTTTGAGAGCTTCATGTATTTTGTGTAATTGCCCTTTTTTAAGATGAGGGTCACAGTTGACCTCGGACCATAGTGCGTTTGCTTCCAGTCTCTTTAGTCTTTGTTGAAGGGTCTGGGCAGTAACAGAGGTTTCAGGGCACTATTCTGTTCCACAGCTGTTCTTTCCCAAAATCCCTACAAGCCAAGGAGCAGAGTTACAGTGCGCAGGATTAGAAAAAACTCAATCGGGTACATTGATACCAAGAAGTGTCTTGCTTAAGTCCTTTTTATTAAAGGGCAGGTTTATCAATATCGGGAGCTCGGTTTTTTCTTCATATTTACAGACTTCCTTCCCCGCAGAATACACTGTGCAAACATACGATGCTTGGGAAATTGATCACAAAGAGAGAGTGGTAATAATTCAATTACAGAATTTATAAACACTCCCAAACGAGGATTTTCATTGCCAAATGCTGATTGTGCACATTAAATACTTTGGAAACGTCTTAGAGGAGAATTCATCGTATGTACATACCTATTTTTAATGGGCACATGCATGGCATCGGACTGAGACAGAAAATAGGCCTGGCCACCCGCATTAGTTATTTAGAAAGCTATACATGCATTGACAAAGCCAATTGGTCTCACCTATGAGAGAGCAATTGGCTTTGGAAATGTGTTTTAGCCATTATGTACACAAGTGAGGCTGCTGTTCAGCATGGCTACAAGTTAGTGGTGTGTAGTGGGGTGGGGTAGATGGGGGTAGAGTTAAATGGGGTAGAGTGGAGTGGGGTAGGTTGGCATAGAGTGGGATGGGTTGGGGTAAAGTGGAGTGGGGTGGAGTAGGGAAAATGTGGGATAGATTGGAGTGGGGTAGATTGGAGTGGGGATGTTGGGTGAATTAGTGTGACAGATTGGAATGGGGTATACTGAATTGTGATAGATTGGTGTGGAGTGGGATAGATTGGAGTGGAGTAGATTGGGGTAGATTAGAGTGGGGTAGATTGGATTGGGGTAGATAGGAGTAGGGTAGATCAGAGGTAGTTTGGGGAAGAAAGGAGTGGGGTGGATTGGTGGTAGACTGGATTGGAGTGGAGTAGACAGGAGCAGAGTGAGGTAGATTGGATTGGAGTAGGGTGGGGTGGATTGGATTGGAGTGGGGTAAATTGGGTGAATTATTGTGGGGTAGAATGGAAGGAATGGAGTGGGGGTATATTTGGATAGTTTGAAGTGGGGTAGATTGGGGAATTTTGGAGTGGAGTAGATTGGGGGAGTGGGGTATTTTGGAGTGGTGCAGTGTGTAGATTGGAATGGGGTGGGGTAGATTGGAGTTGAGTAGAGTGGTGTAGATTGGGGTACAGTGGGGTAGATTGGAGTGGAGTAGATTGGAGTTGAGTAGATTGGGGTAGATTGGAGTGGGGTAGATTGAATTGGGGTAGATTGGGGTGAGGTAGATAAGATTGGGTTGGAGTCTGGTAGAGTGTAGAGGAGTGGGGTAGATTGGAGTGGGGTATATTGGAGTGGGGTAAATCAGGTAGAGTGGAGTGGGAGATATTGGGGTAGATTGGAGTTGAGTTGAGTAGATTGGGGAAGAGTGGAGTGCAATGGAGTGGGGTAGATTGAAGTGGAGTTGGTAGGTAGGAATGGAGAGGAGCACATTGGAGTAGAGTGGAGTAGAGTAGAGTGGGGTAGATTTAAGAGGGATATATTGGGCGGGGATTGTGGTATGGTAGATTGGAGTTAAGCAGGGTAGATTGGAGTGGAGTGAGTGAGATAGATAGATAGGAGTGGGATATATTGTGGTAGATTGGAGTGGAGTGGGGTACTCCTGGAGTGGAGTAGATTGGAGTGGAGTTAGATAGAGTGGTGTGGGGTAGATTGAGATGGGATGGGGTAGACTGGAGATTGGAGTGGAGTATATTGGGTTAGGGTGGGGGTAGACTGGAGTGGAGTAGATTGGGGTAGATTAGAGAGAGGTAGATTAGAGTGGGGCAGATTGAATTGGGTAGATTGGAGTAGGGTAGTTTGGGGTGGAGTGATGTAGGGTAGATTGGAGTGGAATGGAGGTGGGTGGGTTAGATTGAACTGGAGCAAGATAGATTTGGGTGGCAAGTAGTAGACAGGAGTGAAATGGAGTTCAATAGATTGGTTAGAGTGAATGAAGTGTGGTAGTTTGGGGTAGAGTGGAGCAGGGTAGATTGGGCAGATTGAAGTGGGTAGATTGGAGAGGGGTAGATTGGAGTGGGGTGAGGGTTGAGTGGATTTGGATAGATTGGAGTGGAGTCAAGATTGGAGTGGAGTGAGATAGATTGTGGAAGAGTGCAGTGGGGTAAATTGGAGTGGAGTGGGGTAAATTAAGGTGGAATGGAATGGGGTAGGTTGGGGTGGATTGCAGTATGGTAGATTGAGTTGGGGTGGCAAATATTGGAGTGGGGTGGGCACAAAAGGGATGATTGGAGTGGGCTGGTTTGGAATGGGGTAGAGTGGGGTGGAGTAGATTGCAGTGAGGTGGGGTGGAGTAGGGTAGGGTAGGTTGGGGTGGAGTGGGATAAATTGGAGTGGGGTAGATCGGGTGGGGTTGAGTGTGGTGGAATGGGATGGAGTGGGTTAGATTGGAGTGGAGTGTAGAAGATTTGAGTGGAGTGTGGTACACTGAAGTGGGGTAGATTGGAGGGTAGTGGAGTGGGGTAGATTTGGGTAGAGTGGAGTGGAGTTTAATAGAGTGGAGTGGGGTAGCTTAGAGTGGATTGGTGCAGATTGGGTGGATTGAGTGTGGTAGATTAGAGTGGAGTGGGGTGGATTGTGGTAGATTGGAGTGGGGTAGATTGTGCTGGAGTGGTCTAAACTGGAGTGGGGTGGGGTATATTAGAGTAGAGACAATGTGGATATATTGCAATAGAGTTTGGAGTGGAGTGGGGTAAAATGGAATGGAGTGGGGTGGATTGGGGCAGAGTGGGGTAGATTTGAGTGGACTGTGGTAGATTGGGGTGGAGTATGGTAGATTGGAGTGGGGTGGTGTTGATTGGGTTACATGCAGTAAAGTGGGGTAGATTTGAGTGGGGTAGATTGTAGCGAAGTGGGGTAGATTGGATCGTAATGGAATGGATTGGCGTAGATTGGTGTGAAGTGGGGTAGATTGGGTAAGAGTGGTGTAAATTGAAATGGGGTAGATTGGAGTGGAGTGGATTGGGGTAGATTGTAGCGATGTGAATGTGTTTTGATAGTATTCAAATACTTGTTTCCACAACACTTCAGAATTACAAAAAAAGTGTTTTATTTGTACTAATTCTGACATATTCTGAAACAACAGCACAGTTTACATTTTTTGAGTTCTAGAAAAAAAACATCCTACACTCTCTCCTTCTACGTGGGTACTCAGAAGGTTTGCACATAAATCCTCTCACTTTGAAGTCAGAGAACAAAAAGTAAACACAATGCTCCCTCAGAAGAGAGAGCTTGACATTTGACCTCTGTCTTTGAATGCACAGCAAATGTGACAAGTTAACAACAAGGTTTAAAGTCTTATTTACAGAAAGTAAGTTTGTGGAAGAATACAGTAAAAACTCTAGTTGGTCAGCCTAAAGCAAATTAAGCGAGCAATAGAAAAACAGAAATGTGAGTTACAAACCATAAGGCCAATCGAAGTAACAGGCAGAATGAATTCCTAGGTCTGCTTTCTGAATCTCCCCAAGATGTCTTTAGCAAAAGGCTTTGACCTAAAAAGTAGCCCAGGTTTGCAAATTGAGCCAATTTTGAACTTGGAAAAACATGGAGCCAGATTAATCAAACTTTCATGCAACACAACACCACAAGACAACTTGCTGCGCTGTGCTGCACTGAATGAAAGGGAGAGGGCAGGTATGCGCCTTATTTACCAATATAGGGTGCATTCCTGCTCTCTGCCTGTGCCGGAGCATAATTTGCTGCGTAGCATAAATGCAGGCCCTCTTGTGTCATGGTGCAAGGGTGACTGCATTGCAGACAGGATTATTTTTGCGCACAAAAACAATCCTCAAAGGCATTTTACTCTTTCTAAGTGTGCTGCAGAATGAGGAAACAACTAGGAGAAATAAAGATATTTCTCCTCGTATGTCTCCTGGGATGGCGTAGCATTTTGACGCATTCCCAGGTTTACCACTCTTGGTAAATCTGGGATTGCACCAAACTCCATGGGTGGATGCGTGAGAACACCCACGCTCTACCCATGAAAAGCATCTCAGGGCAGAGAAGACAGGGACTTGCGCCTCTTTGCGTTACTCCAGATGTACCAAATTAGGCAGGTCATTGCTTGATAACTTTGATTTAGGGGCTGCATTGCCCTTGCAACACCCTGCGTGAAGCAGTGGCAACGCAATCCCTTGATAAATCTGGCCCCTGCTATATAAGTGTTTTGCAGGAAATAGAAGACTGTATGGATTTGAGCTTCCTGCAGGAAATGTTTGTTCCTTACTCAGGGAAATCAACAGTAAAAAGTGGCCCAGCAAACCATAAAAAGGCCCACAAACAGCCAAAAAAGCAGCCCACATGCAGACCTATCAGACGACCCCATCAGGCACTGCCCGTTTCCCTCATAGGCCAGTTCGAACCTGCATTACATCATGCTTTGGTGTTTTTTGCTGGTCCACGCAGAAGTAGTGCATTATTTTATTTCTAGCAATAGAAAGGACACCTCTTCATGTGGTGGCGGTAAGGAGGGTGACGTTTTTGCCTTAGTCATTGTTCACAGTGAAGCTCAGGTTATATACTACCTCAGCAGTTACTCCAGTGATTTACTGCAAGACGCACTGTACATATAAAGATCTAAAGAAGTGGGTTTTTTATGATCCGGAAGGATTACTCTACTACCTGTGTTCCTTTCTTCACTGTCCATCTCCCAAAGTTGAATCCCCACCCCTCGCCCTCTCAAGCAGTGCTGGTGGTGCAGGTAGAGTCATCCCAGATCCTGGCAGGGGCCTGTCCAGTCAGTGGCATAAAACAAAATGATGGAACACCCATGCCGAATGTGGAGAGGGGCCATTGACTCTTGCATATCTCACAGATATTCATAGACCTTGAGCCTAATCGAGGCTCCCTGAATGGGGGTGTCCCTGAGCACCATAGTGGTTGGAAGGGCCTGTGTGACACCCACGGCGTCCAGGAAAATGAATTTGTAGCAAAAGTCCAAGAAGATGTAGCTCTTCTCTTTGAGTAAGCCCAAGTGCAGCAGTAGGCAGGCCGAGCCCGCAATCAGAAATATTGGAAAAAGTGATGTGCCGGCGGCGCAAGGGGCTTGTAAATAAGCCACTAAATACAGAGGTTGAGAGAAGGTAGTATCACAGTGGCATCTAGCAGATGTGGTGAAAGCTGTCTGCAGAAAATACATTGGTAAATTTGAGGCATGCAAACACGAGGATCCTGCACCTGTATAAACACTGCTCCTATCAGTGAACCTGCAGTATCATGGAACATTAAGGGCCTGATTACGATGCGGTTCCGACCGAATCATAATCAGGCGGTTGGATTCCTCTCCTACTGACCCATTATGATGGAGTCGGTTGGAAAGGATTTCAACCGGACATTCCGACTGGCTTCTGACAGGCTCGTAGAGCACATCTGCCAGTCGGAATGCTTTCAGTAGGCCCAAGGGCGGCTTTTACTGCCCAAGGGATTACGAGGTCGGATTCCGACTGCCTTTCTGTGTCAGCCTTTCGTACACAGAAAGGATGTTGGAAGTCAACTTTGGGGGCCCCCAGGAGGGTGCCCATGGGTGCCAGACTCGGGTTGGCGGTCCCCCCTGTTAATCCCTGCCAAAAAAGATGCTGGTGCAGCATGATCATGCACATGCGCTCACTGCAACCAACTTGCAATGTTTCACTGTGCCCACACATGATGCATCGGCAGCCATATTGGCAGTTTTATTACAGTGTTCTAGATGTCCAATGGTCATTTTAAAAAGTCAAACAGCGTTTTAAGATAGTTTGTGAAAGCACCAATGCAGTCAAGCATTGGCAAAGCCAATCGTTTGGTAATCACCTGTAAAAAGAATTCAATATGATTTGCCTGTGCTTGTTTATGTACGAGTGCCCATTTGAAGTGTCTATCAAGCTGTACAATAAGGAATTGAAAAGAGAAACCACAGTTCGGAAAGTAAGAGTTGGAGAATATCAGAACAAGACAAAATCGCCAGTTACAAAGACTGGAGGCCTTATTCACGAAAGACAGGCCTGACTGCCACCATCAGCATTTGAACATTTCCAATTGTGGTGCCCTAAGGCTTGGGTGAACAGATTTTGAAAGCCAAACCCGGTGCATTTAGCAAACATTGAAATAGGACTACACTTTTTGCATCAACATTGGTGCACATCATTTAATTGATCGCATTCTGCAAATTGGAAACACAGGCCTGTGAGGCAAAACAACTTTTATTCACAATGTCATGAATGTTATCTAAATGACTTTCTGCTAAGCGCTGCTAACTTATTCTGCACTATAAAACATGAAGATCTGCTCCCTCTGTGTTCAGTCACTCTACATACCAGTCTATGGTAAATTTAGTAAGTGCTAGATTTAGTGAGATTTGCTGGGACAGTTGGTGAAAAACTAGGATTCTCCCACTCCTGGTCACCTGATGTAAGGCACTCTATTGAAGCTGTAAATATTGCTCGACAGTTAAGCAGCTCTGTCGCCTTATCGCGGGCAGTATTAGAACAATGGAACGTTGACGGCTCCATTGAATAAAATGAAGCAGCAGTGGGCTATAACACTGATATAGGCCCGTTGCTATCAACTTCCCAATGTCCTAATTGCCACCCTCTGACTCTCCCTCTCCCCTGCCGGAGGAAAGGAGAAATTCTGCTCAGCTCCAATCAGTTTGGCGGAACCCAACAAGAATCAGGGGCGGGCGGGACTGACTTTCACAGTTCTTGCGCATTAGCTACTGTTGGGAGCACACACACACATACACACACAAAAGCTGCAAAAAGAAACTGAGGTGTCAGAGTTGCGAGGGGTTGTAAACCACTCTCCCAGGATGCTTTTATTTTATAGGAAATTCTACCCTCATGAGGTAGAATACTCTAATATTCTCATAGTCATCACCCACCTTAGCACAGTATACCAGCCATTAAAGGCCCGCTCCCTTGTTACAAGCCCTCCCCATAAAACTGGAGTGGGCGTTTAATTTATAGAAAAGCCTTTTATGACTGTCTATAAAGTTTTAATAATATGGTTTCGAGCAAAAGCATTACTGCTTACAGTGATCTTATAATGATGGTATTTTATTATGTTTTATTTGGAGGGTATAAAGCATTCACACAATTTGTCAGCCACCTTGAAGCACTTTATAAATGAGAACACCAACGGTAACAAATAGACACCTGGTCAGGAGGCATGTTGGCTGATACTTGGCCACAGGCCTCCTTTGACAGGTGAGTCTTCAAACCTCTCTGGAGTTGAGTGCAGAGCACTGAGTGAGGAGGAGTCATCCCCAAGCGGTAAGAGGGGGCAATCATATATATCTGGTCAGGTGGTATTTTTGAAAGACCCTGTTTAGGTGGGTGGGGTCTTTTAGATGGTGGGAAGGTCACAGTAATGTGTTTAGTCCAACATCTTCAGAAGATAAGGAGAGCGTCATCTGTTAATGGTTTTGTCAGGCAGTCGGATGTAAATGCATTACTGTAGTCCAATTTCGACATAACGGCCGGGAGGACCAGTGCATTCCTATCAGAAAGATGGCAGGACAAAAGTGAAACCGTGGATATCTAAACAGCATTACATTTCTAAATAAGCAGCTAATAACGCATATTAGAACATTGGAATGTTGGGAGCTCCATTGTAGACAATGGAGTGCTCCATGCTTCTACGGGCCGGTAAAGGCCCGCAGAGCAACATTCCAATGACTCACAAAGGCCTCTCGGAGCTCGAGGGGATTTAAATCCCCTCAAGCTTTGAGAGGCCTTTGTTTTATTTGTTAGAACATTCTTCCCTCCAGTGGCAGAATGTTCTAATAGCCTAATAGCCCTTCGTAGCAGGGCTATACTGGCTATTAAAGTCCTGCTACCTTGTTAAAGTCCCTCGCCTTCGGCTCGGGCCTTTAACGCGGTAGCAGGCCTTTAATAGCCGGAATAGCCCACTACGGCTCGCTATAAGGCTATACTATTGAGGATCACTCATTTCAAAATGCAGCGTGATTGCTGAGTGTATATATACACAACCTGTAAATCATGAAAAGCAGCTCAAGGAGCACCAGTTACTCATGGGTATTTTTCACCAAGCACCTCGTTTATAATCATTTGCATTGTCTCTTGTTTATCAATATGCATGTGTATGTGTCATATGAAATGGGTTCCTGAAAAAACTACTTTCTTAGAGTTTTTCCTCCATTCCTCTCAGACCTTAAATTGCTTCTTCACCAACTACCTCTGGGGGTTTGATACGCATCCTCGAAGTCTATGGGCCATATTATCAAGAATGGCGATAAGGGGCTTGATAATATGCCCTTGTGAATTCCAATAGAAGACCAGGTTCTGGTGTGAAGGACATCAAACCTGTTCTTCTATTGGAATTCAGAAGGGCATATTATCAAGCCCTTTATCTCCACTTTAGTGGCAGTTTCCTGCCGCTAAAACAGTGATAATGTTATCGCCGTTCTTGATAATATGGTTTTTTTAAAATAATGTTTTGACATGTGGAAAAAAGAGTAATTTATAGCCATTCCTTACAGTACATGCTTTTAGCAGGCATCTGTTAGCTCAAACTCCCCCCTGAGAACATTTGTAAAGTACTGTATTTTCACGAATTTTGCTCAGCTTTAAATCGTATGTCAATTTCTCTTGTTGATGCATGGAATGTAGGAAACCAGCAGCCGTTCAACCACTTTCGCAATATTTCATAGAAATAAACACATTGATTCATCAATAGCACAAACCAGTTAAGATCAGCAAACCTGAGTATCTCGGAAGTTTAGGCTGGAAGAATACCTCCCACCCTCCTGCATCGCCAATTGCAGTCAAAACTATAGTCAAAATAGTGCCTGGAATCATTTTTTATCCAATGTGTTCAAGCATTTCAGCGCTTTACAGACTATCCAATCACCCATAGGCATTATAAGAATAAGGGGCAAACCCCCTTCTCACCATAGGAACACTTGTAATATAACTACACTGAGATGTTGCTCATGGGTCTTATAAACCCCTTCTTACTGCTCAAAAAAGGTTCAGGGCACTGCCAGCAGCAGAGGGGCTCATATTCAAACATCTATACATTGTTATTGTCACTGCTGCTAATCATCTATATGGTGTAAAAACAACAATATCCTTCAAGGTATCACTGGTTAGTGTAAACATTTAAATCAATTCTTAGAGAGCGAAATTCCTATCCACTCAGCATATACATAAATACATCAATTTAATGGAAACATTGTTTTAAGAAAAATCATTATGTATACATACAGTTTTATCAACCATGATTGATACAAAAATGGATTACATAGTCAGGTCTACAATATTTACAGTGCTTTATTGGATGGGTGATGATCAAACAATGCAGGTGATTGAGAACATCAAACTAATGGAAAAAGCCACATATTGCGATCAATGAAACTGGAGATAGAACAAAAGATGGCCAGCAAACTAATACAGTTATGACATTTGCGGCGGAAAAAGACAATCAATGTATAACTGGAACAATTCACAAAGCTCCTTACTGGTCACCATAATTTCACAAACAGTTTTCACGCCGATAATTGTCCATGGTGTTTTGCCTCAAAAGCATCAATTCAAGGGTCATCATAAGGCCAGACTAGGTTAGCGAGCACATAGTAGATTCTATAAGGTAGAAACATACACACAATAATGAGACAAAGGAAACAGAGCCAACCAATAATAAATATATGTAGGGGTGATGGCCAACTAAGATGGCCGTGTGGACGTGATCCACGAGGGCTCCGCTGCAATCACAGAGGAATGGCCGGAGGCTTGCAAAAACAAGCAAACGTGGCAGAAATAGTAGGACAATGCAAGCACTGACAGCGGGGAACCAAATGTAGGAGAAAGAGAGGGCCCCCAAACCCTCCCGCCCGAAACAGAGGAATTGCGAACATCATGAAGCCTACCAGGAGGTTTGAAAAAACCGCTGGAGGCCTTAGTCGGATGTAAGAGGCGGCTGAGTGAGGCGGTTGGGGTGGGGAAATCTGATCCCTGCATCTGAGAGGCCCATGATTTGGCAGTGGAGGGTGGCACCCTGAGGTTGAACAGTGATCTGAGGCAGACAGCAAGTGGAGGATCTCACTAGGGACCTGATTGCCCACCTGGACTTTCGGCAGACGAGGCTTCCCGGACCCGAAGAACCTAAGGCCGCAATGAGAGGGTGATGCCGCCTTCCCCATCTGGGGCCCGGTGAGTGTCATCAGGGTATGGGTGCCTGAGACGGGACCAGGGTTCAATTCCCGGCTCAGCTGGGTCTTGAGTCCATAAATTGTCCATGGACTCGATAATTCTCGCTCCAGTGCATACTCGATTCATGGGTTCACACTCTGCGACTCTGGGCAATAGCTTGCTTAATCTCCACAATGGCCCCTCGCGGCGGGATGCCTGGCTTTCACCTTGTGGATGCCCTGCTGGGTTATCTCACAGGGGAATACCAGGACGGGTTCCCTAAGCAAGCGCTTAGAGACCGGTTGGTGATTTGCGCTATATAAATATCTGTACATTTACATTTACATTTACATTTACTGGTATGCCTCAACGGGAGTGAGGCCCTACATGAAACCCCTGACTGCCTGACTCCAAGATGGCAGAGGGATGAGTCAGGCAGGGCAAGCGGGCCCTACTGTCTGAGGTGACAAAGCAGGCAGGCCAAAGAACCCACTAGCACAAGGCCAGACATAGTGCTATGCCCTTCCTACCATTGGCAGACACTGTGCATGGGACTGAAACTGAGCAAATAGGATGGTGCACTGACTTCCATTCCCCTGCAGTTCGGTTATCCAGGAGGGAACCAATGCACCAAGAAAATGCAGGGGAACATAGGAGAAGTTCTAACCATTAGCCACTACCACTAGAGCAGAAACAACCCGCGGTCGAGGCAGAGCAGGCGTGACAGGCTTCTGGGGCAGTGCGCCTATTGAGTTCTCTGTTGAATCATTTATGCCACCGAAGAGAGCCCAGAGTAATAGGGTCTCCAACTATTTCACTGTGGCGGAGGACCAGGATCATCCTGCTCGCCCCCATGCCAAGTTCCCAGCTGCCTAGTGTAAATAAGAAGTGACAACAAACAAAGGGAAGTATAGAGTCCAAAAAAGCACAGAACCTTTGATGAGACAGTACTGCACTTAGAAAATGGGGGAGGGAGGATCTGGGCAGGGGCATTCCAGGGGATGTGAGTTCGAAATTACCATTTTGTGTGAGGCAGTTCCCCAGATCTTTGTCTTCTTTTAATGAACCCATTTTTTGGGCCATAGAATTGACCATATTTTGCTACTGCTTACCAGTGGTAAAATTCTGTTCTCTTCTTTTAAACATGGTAAAAATTACATATTTCTAATTCACATATTTAATTTACTTGCAAGTTCCCAATATAGAGTGCTACATGTACCCAGAGCATGTAAATTAAATGCTTCTTGTGTGCTGCGCACTTATTGTGCCAACCACTAAATTAGCAATATAAAACATGTCTCCAGTCCTACCCTTGCATTTTTAAGCTGCCATTTCAACCTAGCAAAATAAACCAAATGCCAGGCCTAAACCTCCTTTCTAATACATATGTCACTCCTAAGGTAGGCCCTAAATGCCCAGTGGGACAGGATAGATGGTATTTAAAATGTGGGACAAGTATATTGAATGTTTTACATATCCTCACGCTGAAAACACCCCCAAAGTAATTCTTTACTGTAGCAAGACTGGCTCTCTCATAGGAAAACACTGGGTTACATGATAACAACTCATAATGCTTAATATCAGTTTGGGAGCAGCTAGAAAAATGTTTCATGAATCAATTTTAATAGTAGTTTAAAATGCAACTTAATGTTAAAGTCTGATTTTATTTTACTATTGTAAAAATTACAACCGTAGACATTTGCATTTCTCTCCCAAAGCTAAATTGGCCATTCTGCCAGTGCCCAGTGTCACCTGACTATTGAATGGCTTCCCTGTGGTGAGATGTGGATTGCTCCCAGACAGTGGACAAGAGGTTTGGATGTGAAGAGATATTTTTCTTACTTAAGCAGGATGACTAGAAGGGCTGTTCCCAGTCCCTTTGTGAGCTTCAAAGGATGCCTTCCCTTTCACTGACAGATGTACCTCACACCAAGGCATGCCTCCCTTTGTCTTCCTATGCAGCCTAACCCAAATCCAGTGGGAGGGTGGAGCTGCTGCAGAACTGGTTTGGAGTGACCACAAGGGAATTCTTGCCCAGTCCAATAGACATACTGGTGGGTGGGCACAGGGAGCTTTGGCCAGGGGAAGAAGGGTTCTGCCATCTTGGTTTTAGGAAAGAGAGGTATTGTGGCATAGCCTGCAGCATAACACACAGGAAGTGCTGCAAAAGTGGGTAGAGTCACCACTGGGAAATTTTACCCCATTGGTTAGGGAGTGGCCAGGAGTTTACCCCACCCACACACTGGCAGTGGGTTTAAATATGGCAATCACAGTAGCCTCCTCAGAGCTCTCCTGGTTCTGTAAAGAATCAGGAGGGCGGTCCTGCTCTATCAAGAGCCTGAAGGAAGACAGGAACTGCTTGCCTTGAACCAAGGATCCCAGAAGTGACTCCAATTCGAAGATTAGATCAGTGAACTCCTGTTTGAGGTACATGGACACAACTCATTTTCAGAGACCTCTCTCTCTGCAACGCCCCAGCTCTCCAGTTCCAACTGATACTGCCCTGGAATCTGCTGCTGGTCTCTGTTGGAGTATGTCCTAACCTAAGTGGTAACTACAAAGTCCTGTACTCTTGGCTGGTATTAGAGTGTATTCTTCTCCTCCTGCACAAACTGCAAAAGCTGGCCCTTGTAAACTTTTTGCCAATTTTTCCTCCAGAGAACTGGTGGGAGACCGGGACTGCCACTGACCTGAAGCCATCTACATTCAACTGCCGTTCAGAATCAACTTACTGGTTTGCCCCACTGAAGGAGATCTGACTTCCAGAAACATTTCTACGTCCGAACATAGAGGGTATCATCAGGGCAGATGCTGAACAGCAAACCATCGATGTTGAGACCTTTCTCGGCACAGACTTTGTCCACTCTGAACTTTTCCACCTTCATCGACAACCGCACCAGGACCCTACCTTTAGCTACCCATGATCATCGAGCACTTTAGATCCAACTTGCTCTGCTGACGATGCATCGATGACCACTTTTACTCTAGAAAAATTTCCAAGTCAACTTTCCACCAAGATGAACCTGGTCCCTGTATCCAACCTGCACTCCATCACGGTTGGCCTTAACTTTTGACTTTGACCTGGTCTAGCACAACCAAATAACTGTTGTCGCGCTTTGTGCTTTTTGGGACAAATGTAGGCACCCTGAGACTTCCACCATGGCAACTCTAGATCACTCAGAACCTACAACAGCAGATATAGTGGGTCTGGTTACCAAGGCAGATATCCACGAGATAATTTACAAATTTTGGAAAGATCTAGGGGGCATTAAAAGAGAATTTCAAAGCACAGTCACCATACTAGCTTATAGTTTACAGAAAATTGACCATAAGGTAGAGGGACTTGAGCCTGCGATCGATGAAAAAAACCATGAAAAGGATGTCCCAGATGCACGAATTGGAAAGGCACTGTGAACTTCTCCAAAATAAAATGGATGATAATTAAAATAGGTCCAACAGAAACATAATCTGAATCCGCAGTATTCTGGAGATAGTCGGTGCTTCCGTTTTGGTGGGCTATGTTCAGAGCCTGTTTTGCTCTCTACTGTCATCGGCGGATGATCAACAGATTGAACTTGATAGAGTTCACAGAGTTATAACTGCATACCAAGTTTGCAACAAACTCACGTCTTTTGTCCTGGTTCAGGGTCACTTCTATTGCATCAAAGATAATATTCTTAAAGCAGCCTGGAGCGTGGACCCTCTGGTCTATAAAGGATTGATGTAAGCAATATATCAGGATATATCTGCACATACTCATTTGAAACACAAATCGCTTAAGCCTATCACAGACCGCCTCCAGAGTCATAACATTCCCTATCGCTGGGGCTTTCCATTTAAAATTCTATTTCAATACAAGGACAATTCAATTCAAATATAACTTTATTTGAGCAAAGCCATTAAAGCCGTCATTAAAATACAACAGATAAACAATTAATGAAACCCAGTTAAATTTTAGTGGCAAAGTGCCGCCGATATCGCAGCCTAAGCTCATTTTAAAACCTCATAATATATGAAATTTGCTCACATATTTAAAAATAGCACAAGTTTTAAAATGAATAAAACCAAGCACAAATATATCAACTATTGAAAAATCAATGGCAAGTCCTGATCATTTAATAAATGTTCTTCTTTTTACCCACATCAGACCCAAGAATGTTGCCACTGCATAGGAATACAGTGTGGAAATATCCATTCTTAATAGCCTCTCAGAGCAGTGCCAAGTTACCTACAAGTGGGTGTCAACCAAGCAGAACGAGGCTGGACATAAGCCGGGCATGCAAACAACATGTGTGGCACAGACTTCATTTAGAAGGGCAATTTCCAGCACTCCTCCTTCTGTAATATGAATGCCTAGTACTGTTGTTTCAATGCCCCTTTAGAAGGGGTTAGGGCTGCGGCGGGATGTACCAAAAGTCACCAAGGCCTCAAGAAATCAACAGATTTTTTATCAATCTCAACCAGGGTATTTTGTGGAATCTACCCACCTTTTTATTGTCTTGCAGAGCAGAAACAAAATGGGCCAACTCTGGGGTGGCCCGTAGTCTTCGCCATAACAGCAAGGGTCATAAGGGTGCCTTAATGGCTACCTTTTCTGACACCAATGTCCAGGAATAAGAGATACAATGGGGTGTAAGGCGGGAGAGAGACCAATGCTATCAAAAAACTAATCTCTGACCACTCTAAAATGGTGACATCACCAAAGCCCCATAACTTAGCACCATATAATGCAGTGCTAATGGCTTTGGCCTCGTACACCTGTAGAGCTGGTGCTACTGGCTTGATGCACAATTTTCTTTTGAAATAGCACCAGTGGTCTGCCTATGTTTCAAGCAAGGCCTATTAATATGTGGGAACCATGACATGTTGGAAGAAATTATTCTCATGAAGCCTAATCAGTAGGTATAAGTTGTCATGGGGCATGCCCATCGCTTTCAAGACCTGCCACACTCTCAAACGTTGGACCAGGTCAAGAGCGAATTTTAGATCTAAACAGACTACCAAAAGTGTAAGGCAAACCAAATGACCTGGTCTATAAAAGAGGGTTAATTATGAATCCCACTTGGAGTGGGCTTTTGATGTCGCTGGCTGATATCCAAACTTTTGATTTTTTACTATGGCGTATTGTTGCAGTCTATGAGGATGATGGGCCCGTAATTAACAAGTAAAGACTTGTCGCCCCTTTTATACACTGGGGTCACCTCAGCTCCCTGCCATGATTCGGAGATGGAAGCACCCAAAACAATAACATTAGATAGAGCTAATATGCAATCTGCTCAGGCATCGCTGTCATGTGCAAAAGCATCTACCGGTAGACCATTTGGGCCTGGAGCCCTCCCTCTCGCAAAGGAGGATAAGGAATCGATTATATTCTTTTAGTAAATGGTGGGGTATTAAAATTCTGGAGGCTGCTATATAATAGGGTGCCCTTGGTAGTAGCAACAACCTCCTCCTGATACAGGGCTGAGAAGTGGGAGAAATATTCTGTAGGTGGAACGTGGTTTTGTGGATCAATTTCTTGGGAGTTCGTCCCAATGGCAACCCACTTCCAGAAGCGTGAATTGTCCCTGGGCGAACATGTATCTGATATCTCCTGTTATCTATTATTGTCCCACTGCTTCTTTGCAATCAGAAAACTATGTGTATATTCCTTTCTGATGGGTGTGACCAGGCATGGGGTTTTCATCTGCCAGAGTGCATCCTAAGGGCCAACACTCGCTGTTGAACCCCAAATTGCCTTTTTGTTGGGAGGGGTGCCTGATGGAAATTAAAAAATGAGCTGTTATCTCCTGAAAAATATCTTTATGCAGCTCAGTGAAATATATAGGGTCACCCTCCTTATCCATACTGGTAGCAGTAGTATGCAATGTCGCCTGTCCAACTTTACTAGTATTTGACAGGACCTCTGGCTTTGTGTTAACCTGTCGCCATTTAAGTCGAACCTATAAGATGTATGCCCAAAATCATTAGTGCTAGTCAACATGGCAAGGTCTGTTGTGTACTTATCAAAAAGTGATAGCAAAGTAGGACACAGAGGTTTGTGGTCACTCTCCACTCTTTCCCGTACAATCATATCATCAACTCAGGACCACAGTCTTAAGTCAACAAGAATGTAAGCAATGCGACTTTTGGACAAATGATTACTAAAAGTACATGCCCCTTTGGAGTCAGATTTGGTGTGACCATTATTGGCCCTATGCCCAATTCAACAGTCAACACTTTCAACTGGAGGTCGGCTTGGGTCCATCTATATATTGGGGCAAGCTCCAGCTGGGAGATAGCCCAAGTTTTGTCCTCCTCAGCGGTAATTTCAGTGTCGTTCTTGGCTAGGGGCTCGAACCTACCGTTGAAGTACCCAGCAAGGGTCAGATATGGATGTAACCAAAGTCTATTCATGTATGCTTTAAGCACATATATGGTTCCTAAAGGATGCCCACTTTTGACCCCAGGTACATATATGGTAAAACAAATCACCCTATGGTCCCTCCCCTACTTACTTCAATGCCTAATATCTCAGGACAATCAACTGTTAGTGTGCAAATCTGGCATTTTAAGGAGGACCTTACTCTTTTTGTTAGGCCCCCCATGGGCCTCCCAAACTTGCCCAACTTGGCTGGAATTTGATATGATAGATACCTCAGATAAGGTTCGGTAGCCCAGGATTCTTAGACTAAACATGTATCGCAATTATCGATGAAACCACACCATGGTGCCTGCATCAGCTTGCCCTTAAGACCAGCCACGTTCCACGAAACCACTGAGGTCATAACAGGCAGGTAAGAGATCCCTTTGAAATCCGCAGCTACATTACTTCAAAAATCAGGGCCTGGAGAGTTATTACAAGAACACATAATCCAGTTGGACCTAAATTTTCATTTTGCAACTGCATGAATGGGTCAGATATGTTCTCGTTAGCCACGTTTGACTGGGCATTATCAAGGCCAGGGGAGGCGGCCCTCCCTGCGACCGAGCAGGGCATGGGTGAGAGGGGACCCATGGCTGTAACATGGTTGACCTCAATTCCAGAGGCTAGAGGTGCACCAGCCAGGTCAACCATCACGGAAGACATTGTCATTCTGTAAAATCGCCCCATACTTGTACTACTTGCATGGACACAATGAGCTCAAGTAGTAGTAGAGTGTTAGGTGAGCCTATGGGTTCCCTGCTATCCTGACTTTGGTGAAGTCCCACTTCCCCACCAATTGTCAATCGTTTTCCTCCAGGCTGGGAATGACCTGGAGCCTGTTCCCTGCAAAGGCTGATGGATTTGGTTCTGTGTCCTGTATTTGGAGGCTATGTTTTGTAAACAAAATAGCCCAGAGGCACAATAGTTATATGCCCTGGCTGAGGTGTGTCAGTGTTTGCCTGGCAAAGGACTTCTCCTACTACTAACGACCTGCAAAAGTTTATAATAATACAATTCTGTTGGGCTTGACTGGGTAACCGCCCTATTCCCCCAACTCTACATACCAAGATAGTTTCTTCATGAAGGGTATAGCCACTTCCCACTTTTCTATACATCCAGTTTATCACCTTGTTTTTTAATTTGAGTGTGGACTCTGTTGTGCCAGGGGAAAGACAAGGGGCATTGGTTAACATTGCCACATATAGGCAAGAAAAAGGTGATAGATTATTCACGGGAAGGGGTTCCTCACAAATTTGGTTCTCTACTACATTAGGCGATGTCTTGCCTTCCCTTGAGTTCTTGTGGATGGGATGGGCAATTTGTTCTGGCACAGGAGGGGCGAGAGCGGACACATTCACAGATATGTTTGATTCCCTGGCACACATTTCACCAAGACCACTCATTCTTATAATTACGGCCGTAGTTTAATGTAAAACTGGACTAGTGAACATACTTTCCCACACTTTCCAATTTTGCCCAAAACATCCTCAATGACTGTGAGATGATTGCACAAAGGCCGAAGTTTACAATCGAGTAACTCGGTCAGCGACCCTCTAATGATGTCCCAGACAGTACTATCCAGTACTAAAGTGGGAAACGAGGCTGATCAAATGTCCTGTACCAAAGGGGCATTAGAGCACTTTTAGCGTGATATAGGAGCTGTGCCCTGCCTTCCGAGCAGGGAGAATCCTGGGTGATGAAGTCCTATCTCAGGAATGAGCAAAGGAGCAAATTAGACTGTTCAAATGTCAAGGACATATCAGTGGCACTTTCTTCCATAGATGATGCCATGCGTCTACTAGGCCTGTCTCCAGATGAGGATGACTCCGCAACATTGCAGTCCTCTACCTAGTTTAAATGCAGGAAATGGCTTTCAAGGATATTACAGCAACAGCACCGAAAGACTACCCAGCCCACAGTAAATACCAACATTTGCCCTGTCCTCAAGAGGACTTCAATTCATCTACTGGATGTTGCCTTTTTTCTCTCTCTTCTGATTTTGCTATTTTAATTGTCGACGTGTGTTGTAATTGCAACCCGGGCCTACGAAGACATTTTCTACTATGCCCATCTGGGCTCCAAAGTATAGTAAGATTTTTGTGGTTCGTGCTCTCCTTGTATTTTACTATTATACTACCCTATGGCTCCCTAAGATTAAAGTTGCTTACATAATGGTACCAGATGATGGGGCCAAATACTGTTGGAGGTTAGCTACTTATGTTTTCTTCCCTTAAATGGGATATTTCAACTGGGATGGGGCATTGTGGAAGATTTTTCTTGCCTTCTATTGTAGTTTTTATCCAGAATACTGTTAATATGCTTGCTTTTTTATAGATGGTCCAATGCTGTATGCATTGGTCCAAGCTTTCTGTGACAAAGTTCTTGTTGATGTTTTCGTTGTTTGTTTCAGAGGGCTTGCCCCACATTGCACGTTTTTGAAGGTTTTTCCTGTATGGCAGATGAGGCGACACTACATCTCTGGTCTGTCAATGGGCCTTAACGCCCCTTGCAAGAGTAAGGCCCTCCTTTGTTGGCTTTCCTCCAAGCGAGCGGACATAGCGCTCTTCCAGGAGACCCACATAACAGTTAGTTAAAGATGTTCCTAGACATCACTCCGGACTATGCCCCCACTCATTTTACTCTTCGGCTCTCAATAAAACCAAGGGAGTGGCTATTCTAATACGGGCTGATGTCCCACTTCAGGTGTCAGTTCCACAGGGACAAGGAGGGGAGGTGGGTCATAATTCAGGCCTCTGACACTACCACTTTCTACACTATAGCCTCCATTTATGGACCCAATGACCACAAGGTCCCTTCCTTCACTTACCTGCTCCCTACGGTTTCCACTGTGTCCACTCACCAGGTGATAATGGGTGAGGATTACAATGTGACGCTTGACCCCAAATTGGACTGTTCAGTCCCTTTGTAGGGGGCGACTCATCCCCCAATCCTTAGTACAAGGTATTGCTGACCTGAATCTGATAGATATATGGTGGCATCGACTTCCCTATGATTGTTTCCAATGTGCACAAATTCTATTCCCAGTTCTTCGCTCTAATATAAAAGATACACTTGAGCATTATTTTATAGACAACATAAGCGGAGAGGTTTCTTGGGATATGATTTGGGATGCTGCTAAATAGACCATGAGAGGAGAGTTATACTTCATACCACTATCTTTTTTAGGCAATGATATGGCCCCAGGTGTACTTTAATAATAGAGTTAACAACCGTAACTGACTATATAAACATATACACTCCAAAAACAACAGACTTGCCTCTATATATATCATGAATGCATACACCAAAACAAGTGCCTCCAGTAGACAAGACGTTAGGTGCTGCTTGCTGTTTTACTGATAGTAAAATAAATGTGTGAATTATAAGGTTAAACTACTTTTCTTACTTATTGTGTTTAAAAACGAGAATAATCAGCTACCGATGTTTACAAACGAGAATAATGAACTACAGATGTTAACTAAAATGTGCTTGTTTTTACTTTTCACCTTACTGACAAGATTGTGCAATGAGGCACTTTTGTATTGACAGCGAAGTTACCTGCCATAGTGCAATACATGCTTGAAGTGCAATAAAATGACTTGAAATAGGGGGGAATGAACTGCTTGTATTTTTTCTATAAGCTTTTCTGACTGTACCCTCTGTGCCTCCAGCCTTCCCCGTGCGAGTGGTGTCGGTGTGAACCCAACAACGAGGTGCACTGCGTCGTGGCGGACTGTGCAGTGCCTGAGTGTGTCAACCCCGTCTACGAGCCTGAGCAGTGCTGCCCCATCTGCAAGAATGGTAAGAAGCGCACAGCGCAGGCTGCGACAAGGGAGGGCGTCACGGGGAGCGGGAATCAGATTTGGCATACGCTGTCAGCATCGTATTAATGATCAGCCTGGGCCGTTGAAGGCTGGAGAAATCCTGATAGGTTAACACTTCTAAGAGGCCAGGAACATTCAGCAGATGGGTTACATTAGATGTCAGGTATGACTGACGTATGAGAGGTTCAATCTCACCTATCACAGATACCTCCAGACTAACTTCCTCAAATTACATATCTACACTAAGAAGGTTTACAATTGTGACCCAGTTGTCATTGTGCTTCAGTGTGTCTAAAATCTACCCCTCACCATTCCAGGGGCATGTCTAAATCAGTGAGAGTCAGAGGGGGTGAATCCTAGATTTCCTGACAATCACCACAATGTACCCTACTAGAACAAGCATTTGCAATGCAATCGGTCTCGCCTTTGGGACCTTATATGTATTCAGCTATGCAGCACATTAGCGTGGGTGCTGAAACATCTACTTTGCGTAAACCAATAAAGATCAAAATGAACATGAACTACACTTTTAGTAAACTCTCTCTTGCCATGTTCACACTTGAATGTCCAGAACTCCCTGGTGTTCCTTCTTCCAAGTTCAAGTATGCTTCAGCTATAACTCTGTTCCTGCCATAGTAAAAACCACAGTAATTAACTCACCATATGGGGGACTGAAGGAACCTCTGCATACCTCAGCAGACAAAACCAAAGCAATTAATGTGCAGGCACATGACCTTATGTAAGCTAATCAAGCTCCATTAACGTCCTTCACTACTCCTCATCTCAGACATTAAGCATTTCTTTCAAATAGGTTGTGAACACCACACCACAAAGCCCCAGCCAGACATCAAATGTCTTCCCTTAAGACCTACAGATTGTTCTGAACTGCACTTCCAAACATCAACCAGAGATGGATTATGTGTCCTATGCTCCACACCTTGTGCTCTCAAGGGCCTCATTTAGACCCTATTCTCTGATGATCCAAAAGGCATGATGCAGCGCCTTTATAATTGTGTGTACCCCCAGGGTATCACATTGGCCTTCCGCTGCGTCACACAGAGATGTTCCCTAGTACCTTTGGTTGCCACTATCTTCTAGGATCCATGCAGACTTAAAGACACTCATACAATTATCTTATTGCGATCCTTTATTGAGCCCATGAGCCTCAGATCTTTGACAGTCCCCAAACCCGATGTCGCTTACTTTCATTGCGATATCCTCCACAAGAAACTGAAAGGTCTACCCAAGTGCCTGCTACTACTGGTATTCCCTTGCTTCCCCGTAGTTTCAAGCAGCCTATAAACCACTTGGGTCCCCACCTCCAACATACTCATTCCCCTCTGCAGCTGCAGCCCCACAACCAATGTCCCCCCTGTCAGGCCTGTGCCCCTTTACCTGAAGTCTTTATGTAGTTCCACCCACTTGTAGCCCAGTAGGACACCAACATATCCGAGTCACTGGAACACCACAGAACTCCATATACTCCTAATGCACAAATAACACTCCGAGCTACATCCTGGGATCTCTCGAGAACTCACAGTCTTAAAGCCCTACACTCTAGACCCCATTGCTTGACCCCTGCGGCCCGACAGAACTTAAAAAGTACCATGTGTTCTTAATGCCCAATAGATACACTGGTGGGACCAATGGAATTTATAGCAGCAGGCCCTTTTGCTTTTAGGATTCATGATTCCACAAGTCGGGGCTACCATTGGACTTAATGCTGAATCACATAGGGCCCACACTGGACTGTATGGTCCACTTCTACCCCTTACATGGCTCTTGAACCCGCTTCTGGGCCCTGCATAGGTGTCATTGCTCTGGTGCTACGACATCCTCATACTCTCATCCCCTAAAAAAATTACAGTCTCACCTGGCCTGCGCCTTGTCAAGGCTCTGGTCGGTGATGGCCATTATCTGCTGCAGGATGTCCTGGTGCTGAGACATGGAAGCAGCCTGGCGAGCTCCATGTCCCCGGACACTGGCTGCGCCAGGGAGGCCATACTGGACAGCGAGGCTTGCGCAACATCATCCGCCCATCTTACATGGCGGCCTGCACTTGAGCCCTATGAACGGTCCAGTGGCACTGGGTCCAGAGGGGATAGAGGCCTAATCCTTGTGTTGGAGCCCACGACATCCTTGCTGTGCCACCATAAACACAGTAAACAACTCCATACACGTATTCTGTGCACGCTCCTCTGCCACGTGCCAGGCCTGCAATTAATGCTGTCATTTCATCAATCAATTATTGTTAATCAAAAATGTGTCCATCTAGGCTCGCTCTTCTGAGAGAATCTCAGTTGTCGGGCTGAGAATTAATGGGATCGCCTGGCTTTGCCTGCTATGCACATTGCGACTACAATTCACTTGGATATAATTTGAATAACAAAGGCTGGCTGCCAGACAGAGGGACAGCCAGGGTGTGTCAGGGTGCAGTGTTCCCTGGATTGACAACTAGTGATGCCTTATGTCAGTAGAATTGCCTTGCATATTGTTAGGCTCTGAACGGATTGGAGGCTCTCAATGGAGGGGAAAACTTACAGCTGAGAAACAGAAAACGATAATTGGTGTAGGGAGAAGACCTGGTCTGGGGGGTTAAATCGTTGACCGTAGCACTAAAAGATCGAAGTTCAAGTCACTGTTTACCCAAGTGACCAAATTGTGTGATCTTGGGCCAACCCTGTTAGTTCCAGGTACATTATATTCCAAAACATGTCAAAAATTGCAGCACATAGAAACGATTTAAGCACTAGAATGAAGTGAGGGTTACAGGATGGCACTGTGTCACTAGGGGCATCACATACCAGACCAGACTTAACCTTCAGTAAAACCATTGTACTCTAGGAGCTGCGTCCAGGTTCTATATTGGGATCATTATTTTAAATTACAGTGTTTTGTAAAAAGAAGCAATGGTCTATAATATGATGCCCTTGTTCTAAGGACGTCATCAGGAACCTTAAGTTCAGCGCAATGTAAAAAAACCCATAAGCAATAGATTTTATTGGAAGAATGTGCAGAACTATGATACATAGGGGTTGTCATATAGACAAGCGAGAGCCCT
This sequence comes from Triturus cristatus, assembly GCF_964204655.1. NCBI lineage: Eukaryota > Metazoa > Chordata > Amphibia > Caudata > Salamandridae > Triturus > Triturus cristatus. Next base: position 629,166,589 of record NC_140584.1, on the reverse strand, counting down.
CAATGAATGCATGGCAATGTGCAGAGCTGTAAATGGCGGTAGAGTAAAACGTAAAAGCAGTGTGCGCAATGCCAGTCCTCTTGGACACCAAATCAGTCAATACGAGTTTTGATGAATTTGCAGATATTTTCAGTATGATTCGCGCCACTCTATGCAAATCCATTTTTACAGGAATATTTTCAAATATTTTTGGAAACGTTTTATTTGTAAAGAAACTAAACGCACAATAGTTCAGCAGATCTGTCTGGACTGTTATCCATTTTTTCCAAGTTGCAGAATCTTTTGGGGTTATATTTTATTTTGAATGCAATAAACAAATCTTGTTTTCTTTCATCTACACTTATTTGCATACTATCAAGGAGTGTTATGGGAAGCATTAAAAATAACCCAAATAGTAATATTTTGCAAGCATTGCTAATATTTGTATATTGGGACTACTCTTAGCAAAGCAAGCTGAACTGACACATTACTGTATTTCCACGAATACCTGCAGGAAAGGTTTTGTGTAATTAATCATGTATACAAGTTTGAGCATCTTGCACATTAAGGTACATATTTTGCAATTCAAAAAGCACAAATCCTTTTCTCCACAACTGTACTGTGGTACTGTAAACTGGCAGTTAAAGGGCTTGTGCTGCACGGGGTTGCATCTACTTGTCCAATGACAAAATAAACATGGAAACTTCATGTCCTTGACCCCAAACAATATATCCTGGGCATCGGAAGACAGGAATTCCCCACCCCTGCTGTGCCACCCTTACCCATTAATGAATAGTTAGGAGAAAAAGTAACTGAAGGCCAATGCTTAATGTTACTTGGTGACTGAGGGTGGTGGACACTGGTAATTAGTTTTAGGGTTGTGGTCTAACTTTTCCTCATCAGACCTTGACTTAGAGATGAAGGCAAGAAACAGTAGAAAGTAGAAAGAGAAAAACAGTAGCAAAGCAGATATGAAAAACAAACTGCAAGAGTGTGAAACAGGGACAGGCAGTGCTGAAAACAGAAAGATTTTACTCATGGATCCAATAAATTAGAGGTCAATGAGAGGCAGCAAAAAGGGGTGGAGTCACACAGAGCAGAGTGTGAGAATGAATTTATTTGGGAAAAAAGCGGGTCTCAAAGAAACTGTTAACGAGGACACATGTAAGGAAATCAGTTTATCTCTTAAGCACTGGTGAAGTGGAAAGCTAATTGTCTTTGGTGACATTGGCATTGAGATGTGTGAGCTTCAGCTAGAGCCCCGCAAGGTCAAGACTGAAATAAAATGAATGTTAATGACCCTTTCAGTGTGGCATTTGAGACTAGACCTGAAAACAAGAGACTTGCCTCATTTCTTGTAGGTTGCTGCTCTGAACACAAAACAATAAAAGTGCAGGCTCTGCTAAATGTGTCTAGGTGTCAACAAACTGCCCAGGAAGCAAAGTCGGCACGTTAAAGTATGGAAGGCACAGATACGGTGCAACGGAAGCTGCCGGATACACTATCAAGCTAGATTCCATCCTTTCCAGCAACAGAGAGGAAATATAGTACAGTGGAAGAAAGAAACATGATGTGAAATCCCAACAAGGCAATCTTGCTTAATGGCAACACCAACAGATGGCTGCAAGTTCGTAGGGGGAAAAATTGGGGGCTGCACTTACACCTATTAATTGTTAACAAATTAGGCACTGTTGACAGCCCTACGATCGTTCTTTCTTGGTAAGCAGAAGTGGACAGTCCAAGACTTATTTTTCTTGCTGCACCCAGAAGCACATGTAAACATTAACTCTAGTGTCAATATTTGTTCTCTGCATGTCTGAGAAAAGAGATTTTACGATCACTGTTCGATGGCTCACAGACCTGGTGGGGCTGTCCCGGAATCACTGATACATGCCACTGATATTATAATTTCTCTTCTATCTCGGTGTCATTTGTCACCAGGTGGCAAAGAGATGCCACAGGTGATGCCACTGAGTCAATGCTCAAAAGTAGCTAATAGCCGTGGCATTCGTCAGTTGTAGGTGGTGCTGGGTAAAGTGGAACACGCATAACTCCAAGATTACTGCTCTTTGGAATGGTAGTCAGTGACAGCCCAGGATTGACACTCAAGGGTATCTCTCAGAGGATGATAACACTCCCACAGAATTGGCGAAAGAGGTTTGGAATTGCAATGGCTCTCTCTCCCAAGCGGACTCACCATGCTGGCGGCTCCACTGCCGTAGCGGAAAGCAGCTCCTAAAAACCTGGGAAACAAGCACTAGGCAGCTGCACGCTTTGAAAGTTAATAGGAAGTAGGAGGAGCACAGAAAAGTAACACGACTGTGGAAATAAAAAGAGGACGAAGTGACGATTCCGAAACGTACTGAGCAAAATAGAAACAGAAGAAGGTCTTTAAGGATCGTCGCTCTCAGCTGTGTGTAATCATGGCCATCTTTCAGATCTGCAGAGGTTAAAACAATGTCTAACCGTATGTAAGGGAGAGAGAATTTGCGCTGTTAAAGTGAGGCCCCCCCCTCATTGTCTGCACTCAAAATTCTCAATTTCGGTAATTTTCCTAACACGAAGAAAGCGATAATTATTCAATACGTATCATATTTTAAAATTACCATTCTCTTCTGAAATGTCAATTATAAAATATATATATGTACTTTTAGAACGTAATAGTTATTGTACCCTTGGGGCGTCTACTTAACTGTTCAATCAGCTCTGATTTAGCCTTGTGCTCTGAACTGCGGCCACACATATATTATTAGGGTGTAGCAGGACCGTAATTTAATTCGAGTAAATGTACTATGAACAGAAAGAAATACACCATGATCCCATAAACAACCAGTTGCAGTGACAACAATATGGAAGTTAAGTCCCCAAGGGAGAGAACTGAAATTAAACAAGCATTTGCAATGCAAGAGGACTCGCATTCACGCGAGACCTATTGAATTGCAAACGGGAGTGCGGGAGGGCGGGCGTGATTAAGGCACGAACAACGGGAGTGGGGAACGGTAGAGGAGTCACGGACAGTGGGAGGGGTGGCACGGAAACAAAGTAGTGCTCAGGAAATACGCAGTAAAGGGGCCAATAGCCATTGAAGGAGACATGGCTGTCAAAAGGAGGGACTAGCAGCCTCTAAACCAATCAGAATGCAGCATTTAGAAAGGCCAAAGCCACAAGCCAATGAAAAAGTGGGCGAGGGAGTGGGTGGGGCTTCCCTCACCTATAGTGTATACTGCATGCCTCGCAAAGCGTGCAGCGCATGCCTCGCAAAGCGTGCAGCGCATGCGCTGCACCGCTAGGCGAGACCTAAAAATGGGGCTATGCACTGAAAAGGGTGGGGGATGTGACATGAGAGTGACTTTGAAAAATAAACAATATACTTAGGGCCTTACATGACAGATTGTGGTGTTGATGGTTTGAGTAATCCAGAGAAAAGAGCCAAATCTCAGCAGGAGGTTTCCTTTAAATAAGTATCTAGTTTATTCTCAGATAAGAAACATGCATCCAGAGCAAAGAGCAGCAGGCAACCTACCAATACCAATACCAAGCAAGATGACATATTAACATTCTAGACAAAGAACATTCTAAATTATAATAAGAATAGAATAAAAGATATGGAAAACAATTAAAAACCAAGAAAGTGCATACCCATACCACATTATCCATTCCCTTATAAAAACATATTATCTTAGATCATGAAATAACAGTTTCACAGATGACCTAACGTTGCTCGAATTACATGGCACTGGGGTGGTGTTACCTCATAGTAATGTTACCTTTGTATTTGGATTACACCACGCCAGTACCGTGCAAATCACCACCAGGCCCAAAGTGTTTGGCGCCCAAATCCTATGTGTAACACAAACGAAAGTAAAATGAGCTACAAAGCACAGACTGAATGAACAGGTCACCCCTGATGATCCCTCAAGAGCTGTGCCTTGCTTCTCCTTTCTGGCTGTTACTGATAGCCTCAACAGGAAGCAATTTCTAAATACCTGTAATAAATACGTGTGGGTAAGAGGTTTGTTGAGCAGCTGTCGGAATAAATCCTAAAGAGAAGGCGTTTTATTGTAGCGAGAGAGCGCGCTGCCTCCTATTAAATTGTTATAATTAGCAGGCGGTCCATAAGGAACTATCACCAACCCGTTCTATAGCTTGATGCTAAATGTAATGAAAGGTTCTATTTAGAATCCCCTCTGAGAGAGAGGAAGGGAAATAAATCACTGTAATGGCTGCTGCAGCGCTCGTGCAGTCCAGGCAGGAAGTGGGCAGCTTCAGGTCACCACCATACTCAGAAGATGTAAAGCATGTGTATATGGTAGCGTAATAATTCCCCTCCCCTACGTGATCACGAAGCCACTGCTGGTAATATTTGAAAGGATGGTATTATTACATGAATGGAGTTTAGAGCCAATGGAAATGATAGGGGTGTGGGGGAGGGGGGTTGGTGAGTGGCATTTAGTGTTAGGCGTGGTCAGTGCATTGCAGTAAGTTAGGGGAGCTCCTGCTCCACCATATTCTCAATGAACGTACTCTGTATGTAGGGCAGGACAATCATCTCTAAACTTCCCGGTCCTCTGTAAGGAAATTGCTTAATGCATCCTAGATTCAGGAACATTCTCTATGTATCAGGATCAATAATTTTTATTTTTCGAGAACAATCTCCAACTTTAGAAGTTTACTCTTAATCAAAAGAATTGTCATGGGGGCACAACATGCATGCCACCAGCCAGAAGCACAACTAGAGCCAAGTTTCGGGAGGGGGCGGCTACTAAAAATGTCTGGGGGGGTAATTCTTCCAGAAATTGGCAGAGTGGAGATGAAGGGGTGAAAAAACAACAAAGCCTCGTTAACATGTAAATGGTCTTTTAAAGACCTGTGGTGAAGTACTTGGGTACGGCTGCAATAAGACGGTCGCCAGCCCAGGCACCTGTCTAAGCCCTTTCTGACACACACGACGCAGGGTGGAGGGTTGAAGCCCTTTGAGCCCAATGGGCGTTGCACGCCTGCCACCTGCTCCTCAAACTCTTCCGCCTTTATAGGAACCACCAAAGCGGTGGCAGCTACGAAGAGTTAAAGATCCTGCCAGGCGGGTGGGGATCTCAAAATATGGCAGGCAATCCTTAAAAGTGACCACCACTGAACTGGTAGAATGCCAGGGTCTGTAGGACCCTTTAAGTTAGCAGAGAAACACTTGTGGTGCAATTATATGACAAAACTTTAACCAGAAGAGGAAAGTTAGAGAATCAGCACTCAATTGAAGCCATACTCACGAGGAGACCAACAGTGATGCATGGTATCTTTCCATCCTATTTGCAGCACAGAGCAATCCAGGGTAAGCCCTAATGATAAATACTTGTCTTGCTGAGTGCACTTGCTGCTGCAACCTTTGAAAGGGCACTGGGTGCTCTGTATGCACAGCGGGCGCTATGACGACACTCATTTCGACCAACATATGATATCCCGGTAGGACAGAAACTCTATCTTGCTTGCACTCTGTTATTCTGGCATAATCTGTATAGATGTGTAATTTTCAATGGAAGTTATCTGAACTTCAATGCTTGTCCCTTGTTGAATTATAGCCCCAGTCTCCAGAAAAGATCCTTTCACATAATTCAATGAATACTGAGTTTGGACATCTCCTGAACTCTGCAGGTGTTCATGCCGGGCACAAGAACAATTCATGGAAACAGATGCGGAATTCCCCACAACGCCTAGTAGAAGCGCCACCAGAAACGAGAAGGATGTTTAATGGGCACAGAGTGTGACTGCCACTGTATATTCTATGAGTAACCAAATATTAAATGGGCAGAGTGCATGAATACTTCATCAACTCGCAGAGGTGATACTGCCCAGAACAGGAATTGATAGACACAGAGCATGATTGATCCGCCAATTTAGGGGCATATTATCAAGACAGGCGAAAAAATTGAAGCCCATGTTAGATGTGAAGGACATCTAACCTGAGCTTCAATTGGAATTCCATAGAGCATATTATCGAGCCCATTATCGCCGTTTTAGCTGCAGTTTTCTGCCGCTAAAGCGGCGATAATTTTATCGCCTGTCTTGATAATATGCCCCTTGCTAAGATTCCACCAGAGACAGAGAGAGGATACAGATCCTGAACAACCCCCCACCCCCTTCTAGAAGGAGACACAGAAGCAATATCCAGTGAACACTGAGATTGAACTACCCACCAACGTTTCTTGTTATTAACAAAAAGAAGATCCAGTAGACACACGGTTGTATGTCACAATATCAAGGACAAAAATATAAATCTGGTAGAATATTGACTGCAGGATATCCAGTACAACGTTATTGTCACTTTAAGTAGATGTGTTGAGAGTGGTCAATTTATCATTATCCCTATGTTGACAATATAGAGATAGCTGATATTCATGTAACTTGATCATACAAACCCAACATTCTGATGGAACACCAAGAAAGATAGCCTCCAACCACTGGAGGTGGTGTGTTTAGGAACATCCATCTATTTTTCTACTCTAAGGGGCATATTATCAAGAACGGCGTTAAAATTATCACCCCTTTAAAGCGGCGATAATGGGCTTGATAATATGCCATTGAGAATTCCAATAGAAGCCCATGTTCTGGTGAGAACATGGGCTTCTATTGGAATTCTCTGCGGCATATTATCAAGCCCATTATCGCCGCTTTAGCAGCAGTTTCCTGCCACTAAACGGGCGATCATTTTAACGCTGTTCTTGATAATATGCCCCTAAATTTAGATTAAATTATATCTATTAATTTATGAAATGTTCTTATTCCATGCCCTTGCTTTATTTGTTGAAGAGCACTATATGCAATAGTTTACATAATGTCTAAAAGTACCTAAAATATATTGCCAAATGTGTGAAACAAAATGCCAGTGGCAGTGTGCTGCCCTTGAGATTGACCACATACTATTAATCATCTTCAAGTGTGTAAGCAATATAAATCCTGCGAAGGCAAGCATGGATCAATACTAGCCTGTCAGTTCACCCAATACGTTTAAGGGAACTACATTTCAATTAAAACAATTCATTGAAAAGCAGTTGATTAAAAATACAAAATCACTTACATACATTTAATTGAAATTATGATAATAAAGCAAAGGATATGTTCAAGTTTAGAAATCAGACCTAGTAGGTTACAGTTTAGAGACAGAGTAAAGGTCAAAATAGCATTAAAGGTAAAGTTAGATTATGGTTAGGGTTAGAAACTAAGGTGCTGATTTACAAGGAAGTGCCGCAGTGAGGCACCGCAAACCCTTTGGCTGCGCCACGCTGCGGCACTTCCGAAGCACAGGGATGCAACATATTTACAAGAATATGTTGCATCTCTGTGCTTCCCCCTGCGCTGGCGCACAAACTGCTGCCATGTACCGGCGCAGGCTCCCTTGCACCATGGTGCAAGGATGCCTGCGTCATGGGGAGATTGTTTTTGTGCAGGAAGGCGCACCTTCCTGCACAAAAACAATCCCTGCAGTCATTTTCCTCTTTCAATGCGTGCGGTAGAATGCAGCACGCATCGAAAGAGGAAAAAGCGAGGAGAAATTAAAACATTTCTTCTTGTTGCGCCTCGCTACGCCGCCTCTAGGGTGGCGTAGCATTCAGACTCATCTCCAGATTTACGATTTCTCATAAATTTGGAGATGTGTCTTGTTCCATGGGTGTTGCGTGGAACCACCCACAGCAACACCCATGGAACGCCCCTTCAACGCAAAGTGCTGCGTGTGAAGGGGCCATATTTACAGGGAGAGTAAAAGTCACGCAGGGTGGCTTTTCCTCTCCTTGTAAATATGGAGGAGCCCCCTAATCCACCAGTACGTCACGAAAAGTGACGTACTGGTGGCGCAGGGGGCTTGTAAATCTGCCCCAAAGTTTGGTCATGGTATGGCTAAATTAGGACTCAGATTCGAACTTGGATTACAATTTTGGACTTGGGAGTATTAGGTTTCAGGGTATTTGCAAAATACATTAAAACATAAAAAAAATGCAAAAGAAAAGAGGATATTTCAGCAAAAGTATGTCATTTCCCGATTTAGGATTTTTTCACCAACTATTTTTCACAGAAATATCATGTGTCATGCATGGTATAGCAAAATCTGACATTCCCATTTTCTGGTCGTGGTTGCATCTTGGTGGGGTAGTCTATCATTTTTCTTAATTGCGAGATCGTTTGGGCTACTTGAATTCCACGACTTTCGACTGAAGAATCATTTAAATATTTGGGAATGGGTAACAAAAGTTGTGGTCGCGCAAAATTAGGATAGTCCATCTTTGACTATTTAGCAATGGGAAAGCACAGTATTCCGTGGGCCACCTTCTGCTAGGTCACAGAAAGCATAGTCATATCTCTCTGGAGCTGCTGTTCACCGTTTAAGAAGCCATTACTCGCAACTTTATTAACCTTTGAGGCAGCATGCTGGACCCATAGTTCCCCTACTTACTTGGAGGCATATCACCAAAGAGCAGCGTTAAATATCGCTGAGTGGGTTTAGCACGGATTTGCTTAACGCCGGCCATCGCCGGTTTTGATCGCTGAGATATCGTGTTATTTACAACGCATATCTCCACGGCGATATTAAATCCGGCGATAGCGGCGAAATCCGCGAACATCGCTGGAAATCCAGCGCAACAACGAAAGCGATAAGGTATTCCTTGCAAATAGGGAGATGTGGATTCAGCCATAGAATCCACCTCCCATCATATGTATAGCTAAGTCTGCTTTTTTGCAGACGTTAGCTTTTGGCGATATCCGCAGTTAGCGCGGACGTTGGTATTGGTGTCCTGGGCCAGCTTGTTGATAGGGAGAAGTGCTGTTAGCCATGATTCCCTTGTTGTGTTTGAAGGAAACGTCCACTTTGCATCTCATTAGAGATGCAAAGCGAGGCTTCGGTAAAAAGGCTGCTAACATGCGCTAATGCATGTTAGCACTGCCTTGTAAATAGGGAGAAAACATTATCTCCGCTTTTTTGCCTTTTAAAGCCAAAAAAGCGGAGATAAGGCCCTTGATAATATGCCCCTACATATGCAAACTCCCTATTCCAGTATCTAATCAGCCAACATCAGTGATGCAACTCGGTGGAATAATGGTGACCTTGTAAAAGTGATGAAGGAGTGTAGATGGAGGGAGAGTCCTGCCGAAGACCTTATGAATTGTAGGAAATGTAGGTGTTTGGAGAGACCATGGAGGACAAAGGGAAACAGGTGAGGAGAGGAGTTGGCCTAACTGCTAGGACGGTCGACCTCCAACCTGGGGAACCGGGTTCGAGTCTCAGCAATGAGGCTGAACATCCTGTGATTCTTGGCAAATCACTTAATCTCCCCGTACCTAACAAAAATAAAAAACACATGAATGTGTGTCCTCATGTAAGGCAACTGGTGCTATGTAGAGCGCACTGATACCCGATACTTTCAGGTCAAGTTCACGCTATATAAAACTCCGTAAAGAAAATAACAAATTAAGCACAATGAGGTCAAAAGAAAATGATGGTGGTAGTAAAGTGGACATTTTATTCAAAGATCATGCTGCGGTGGAGAACAACTCAAGCCCCTTGTTTAAGATGTTTAGAGTGCTTCACTCTTTTGATGGTGTAGAGCCTGCTATTCAAGCTTCCCTGCAGATGGTGAAAAATGTGGCCTCTTATTTTAGGAGAGGATAACCATATTTAAAAAAATCATGCTGTGGAGCACGATATTGGGTGTTTGGGTGAGGAAAACGGGATGCCCTCTTCATTTGTCCTTTGGTAAGCTGGGTGAAGACTACAGCGGAGCAAGTCGTAAAGTGATATTTTTTTTGTTTTCACTGCCCACTTTACATTGTTCGGTATTCATACATTATCTATGTATTGGATTAGTGAACATTTGTGGGGAGTTGCCCCAATTCAAATCATACTAGATGAATCAATATTTTCAAAGTCATGTGTAGATTACAAGGTATTGAGCATATGACTCAATAAAAGTCGTGTGCATCTCCGCGTGGCAAGAGGTAGCGCAAATCGTGAAAGTATAGCAGCAACAGTATTCAGGCCCAGACTTGACGGACTATATATACTAGTGTCTCGGGTGGGGAAGAGGAGGGCTAAGCGCGTGGAGGGTCACAGAGAGATGTATGTGTGTGTGTGGAAGGGGCGCTGAGACAGCACGTGATTCGAAGTTGGGTCCCAGTATGTGTCTCGTGGGAAATCATTGCATTAGGTATGTCTGCCAAGGCGGAATTATCAGGGTTAGTCATGGCCCTTTGATCATGTGCTGGAAGTATGTGAGTAACCATCGTGCTTGCTTCCCCAAAGGGGGCCTTTCATCTGTCTTGGCCTGTACTTTGACCAGGAGGGTTTCCCAGTAGTCAACCCCAGTGACGCTGTGCTGTCCCCTTTATTGTGTGTTGGAACGCCTATGTCTCAGCTCTGGTCCATTTCTCTGCGTTTTTCAGCCACTGTATAATATCTAGGGATGATCGCAACTTCCACACCATAGCTATGGCACACTTTGCCATGACAGTCCAAGGTCTATAAATTTGGCTATGTGTTAATGTTTTGGTGGGTGCAGTAGGAGGCGTAGGAAGCAAGTCTTAATGTCTGGAATAATCTGTTAGCTCATGAGTGTTTGCAACATGTTCATTATCTGTACCCTGTGGTGTGCGATTGCATCACAGGTTCATGTGTACAAAGTCAGCACTGTACACTAGGCAGCGTCAGCAGGTGTCTGGAGCACCAGGGACATCCTAGCCACCCTCTACCGCATCAGGTATGTTTGGTGTAGATAGTTGAATTAGGTACATTTTAGGTGGGGTTCCTCATCACGCTTTTGGTGTTTCTAAGTATCTTGCCCCATTTACTGTCAGTGAGCTCAGTGTCAAGCAATATTTGCCATTTCTTCTTGAGCAAGTCAAGACTTTTGTGTAGTGTGGTAGATATCGACCCGTATTGGACCCTGATGACCGACCCTTCAGCCCCATGTGTGAGGAGAGTACGTTCTATGTGGTCCCTGGACGGCTCAATCTCCCCTTCACCCCATGTATCTCTGATTGCACCCAGGAGTGGGTTATGCATAAGGAAATGGCCCACCCCCAGGACCCAACTATCTGCCAAGGTGTCATATGCATGTAAAGCATGTCTGCCACCCAGTGCATCCCTGCATCTGTTCATGCACTATGGTTGTGATGTACGGTCAGTGCTTTGAAGCACGGGGTGAGCCTGAGTGGGATCTTTGGAGCATATGTTGTGTGGAGTCTTGTCTGTGTCAGGTATCATTGCCAGCAACTTCTCGGTACTTGTATCTCCCTGGGGGATGCAACAGGTAGGAGAGTAGTTCCCATCACTGCCTTGTAGAGGGAGATGAGCACCATAGTGAGCATAAACTCTTTTTGCAAGCCACTGCTTACTGGCGCCAGCCATCACACCACCATTGCAGTTGCACCGCTAGATAGTAGGCTTCATAGTTTGTAGACCCTAGGCATCTGGAGAGGATTGGTCTTTGTAAAGGAGCAGGTCATGAAGTTATCATTACGCTCCGTTGTCCCATGTAGCTCCTGAGCCTTGGACAGGTGATAAGGAAGCTTGCAAATAGTTTGGCACCTGCAATTAAAGTGATTGCGAACCATAGTTTAGCATCAGGTGAAATCTTTGCGGTTTTACCACTTCTTCTTGAGAACAATTCACTTCCACTGATAGACCCCTTTAGCTGTTGCCAATTCTTATCTTGCTTCTGTTAATTAACATTACACAGACAATTGTCTCGGCAGCTTTTGAACCATTTAGAGTCCCATCCAATTCTTGACTGCTGCCAGTCAGGCGTTAGGGTGGGTATAAAGGACAAGCTAATATGGACCAGCTATGGAGGGAGGGCATCACTGTTGACTTTGCTTCACCCGTCATCCACCTTTGATGATTGTAGGATGATTATAGGAAATCGATTGTGTTGACTTGCAATTATATCTCATACACTACATCAATATTGTAAGCATAGTTTCACTATTTCCTTTACATCATTTATCTATCAATCTTAAATATTGAATTTATCTCTCATGAATGCCTGTGCTTATACTTACCTGACCATGGTGATGTAATGGATGCAATATAATTGTTATGCGATATAATGGATGCAATAACGATGATGCTGTAGACCACCCTCTTTTACTAAAGCATTTAGAGAAAGCCTCTAGAAAAACCGTGATGACAAAAGAGTAGATGGCCTTATTGCAGAGAAGTGTCTGCTTCATTCGATTGAGCTCTTAATTTCAAGGGTCAGAAGCATCCAACGTGCAGTGCCACTGGCTTTTGCTTTGTCAACACCCTTGACTAACATCTACGAGCAGCCTCTGGCGGTTACTTAAAAAACACATTTAATAAGATTCTGAAAACAAACCTTTGAAGAAGACACACAACAAACCCTTGGATAAATTAGTTTCCTGCTGGAAATTGGAGAAATCAACAAACCAACTCTGCTGCAAGCTGGAGATGCAATTGACACACAACTCAAAAACAATATAGTGTGTCATACACCATAGCAAGATGGACAGCACATGTGGCTGTTCCAGAATGGCACCAACAGTGGGAATTTCTTCACGATGAAGAGCCAGCTCTGTCAAACAACCATTGGTAATGCATCTGTTTCACCTATGTAATGAATAACGATCTGTTTTCATCAATCATCGTCCAGCAGAAGAAAAGAGCTCCCTGACAGCAAATACGTGAGTGGAGAGGATGTGGCAAAGCAGGCAGATATACTTACTCAAGACCTGGGGATCACAGTTTGAGTCTCTGTGGTGCCGCACAACATCCTGTGATTCTAGGCAAATCACTTAATCTATCCTGGTGATAAATTGTTTGATAAATATGCTGCCAGAGTATAAGGCAAAACGTTATGAAAGTATAGTTACACCAAAGAAGATGTTAACAGTATTTAGGTGGTGGGAAACTGATAAGAGAACCAGACGAGAAACATGCATTTGTAAATGCAGGAAAATATGCTAGAGCCACTAGAAATGGAGGAAAGGTAAGTGGCACGCACGGGAACCAATGAGAAGTCATGAAAAAGAGGAGGCGCGATGTAAGTCCCTTTCAAGTTTATATTAAAACAATAGATTTCTCAAGCACAATGCCAGCGCTGTGCAGGCAAAACCCAAAAAGATCCAGGGATCTTCTAATGCCTCTCATTACCGGCACTGAACAGACTCTGGTGTTTTCCCCAGGGCTGCAGCCAAAAGGAGTATTTGATGTGCCACCTCACTAGACCACTGACCAGCTGCAGCCCATCCAAATGGGCGAAGGGGCCACGCATCCCCACTTTTCTTCCCCGACAAGAAGATTGTCTGTCAGGCTGAGCAAGGGTCTCCGATGCTTCCAACCCGGAGAGCTTCAGCAGGTAAGTGTAATTTTTCTATTAATTTTTTGTGCTTGTGTGTGTGAGTGTATGTATGAATATTTGGGAGTGAGTGTTGGAAATGGACGTGTGTGTGCGTGTGTGTGAATGCTTAGATGGGAGTGAGTGTGTATGTGTGTGTATGTGGCCCACCCTCCCCTGCTAAAATTACACACCGCCACTGCTTCTGACATAGCTTAAAACTACCCTTTCTTAATATCAGAACGAACTGTTCCCTGTTCCAACAAATATATTATTGTAGGAGGCATTTGGGGCACTCATATAGTTAAAAACAGTTTTGGAGAAGACTTGCGGGAATGCTCTTTGTCTGTTTGACAATTCCATTTACAGTCGGCTGGAGAAGGTATGTTCAGTCTGCATTAAAATTCCCTCTGGGCTTTCTATCACTGGTATTTTTGTCTGCTAAAGGGTTTGCACTTCAGCTGAATGTGCTTTCACTGGTTTTATGTTGTTTATACTCAACCCTCCTTGCAATTGGAAGAAAGCTGAATCACCCTAAGAATGTTTTGTCACCCTGTGTCACAATCACATACTTTGGTAAAAATTGTTTTTAAAAAATAGGCACCTAGGGCCTGAAGTACTAAGGCATTTTGCTACTGCAAAATAGCCTTTTAGTATTTACCAATTCCAAACTGTGATTCTGTAACGCGTTACAAAGTTGTAATTTGGATTTGCAACTATGTACCAAATCTCTAATTGGAAGCGGCACTTCCAAATACCGATCCTTAATGGTATGAACGAATGTTTTGTAACCAAAATCCGGTCGTAAAACAATGATATTTTACCATAAACTCGGAGGAGGGGTATGCCATTCGCAAACGGGAAGGGGTCCCAAGGAGACCTTTTCTCCTTTGTGAATGTTGAAAAAAAGATTTTTATGAGTAAGCAGTGGTCCCTGGGACCACTGTCTAATCCTAAAAACATGTTTGTGTACATTTTCACTTTTTTTAATGCCTTACAATAAAAAAAACACAGATTGTTTCACTTGAAAGCAGTCCCAGACATGGTGGTTTGCTAGCTGCAAGAAGACCACCATCCCGGACTCAAGTCCAGTGCCTGAATTACAAGGCTGGTCCACTGTCATTCTTTGTACTGCAGCAAGCCCTAAATTGGATGTTCCACAGAACAAACTGGGACAGAGCCCAATTATACTAAAAATGCATTGTCCTCTATCACTTCACACCTGCACTGAGGCGAGCGCATTAATGAAAGACAGGGCTACAAAACCATGGCTCCATCTTTCAGTTGAGGTGGACCTACCTCTATTTAAAGGTAGGGGTGTCGTTGGGAGTGTACTGACTTTGCGTCAACTTACATGGCCCACGGTCAGAGCGCCCTCTAATGACATATTTGATATTGTGCCCATATCTGTAATAAGGCGTGATACTATGTGAAATGGGCCATGACAGGGGATATTAAAATGAAGGTTTAACATGACATGCTGCAGGCTTCCTAATGATAGGGATATTCTGCCCTTGCAGTATTTACATGGATAGCGCTGGTGCTTGTAAATGGTACTGATTTGGACTACATAAGGCACTGCACACTCGAGGTCTGACAAACCAATCCTCTCTAAAATGTGTTAATGCCATGAGGCTGTGCCCCCTAAAATCCGTGTCTTGTGAATGAATGAAGAAATTTAGAGGGGCGTCACATCATGAAGCCACGATTATTGTGTTCGTTAAATTCAATTGCACAGCAAGGATGGATGCAGCTGTAATTCAGTAAACATTTATGGCTAGGTAGGATTGAGGAATGCATATCCCTGTATCTTGTTGTCAGGGGAATACTACATGATAGACTACAAACATATGAGAGGGAATTATCAGAAATAAGCAAGAAAATTAGCTTAGTCAGTGGAAGTAAATACATTCTCTATATGATTTATTGTGATTAAGTTGTGGAAGATCTGATGCGCTATGATGGTTATTCCAGTCTCAACTGACAACACAAGGAAGAGGGTGGAAAAGTTAGCAGAATGCCATTGATGCTCAGGAAGGATCGGGGGTGGGGTCTATAACCACTACACCCACAAAAGAATGTGGAGTTATATTTAAGAATGATGGGTAAAAGGGACTTTTACAACTAAGACAAGAAACCCTTTGAAAGTAATGCTCCAGCCTTAACAAATAGAGAACCACTGAGAAATATCTGTGTTACGTCATTCAGAGAGGAAGGTAACAATCACACTAACAGAGGCAGTAAATTGTGGTTCCAGGATGTGAAAGATTCCATGTGATGTTCTATGCTTCCTTTGTAGATGCATTTCCCCAGTCATTGAGATGGGCGGATTTAATCATCTTTCCAAAAACCAGGAAAAAATGAACTACTGTGTTATATCCTGGCTTTGTATTTATGCTTGTGATCTCCCACTCAGCCAGTGGAATGTTCAGTTTATGAGGTATCACAGAATGTTGGGAGCCAGCGAGTCAGTTGGGAAGGGCTGAGCAAGAGACAAGCTGCTCCTGGTGGGGTTTACCACGGGCCTACTATTGTTCTATGTACTGGTCTTGTCATCATTTATGGATTGATCTGGATTACCTGGAACTAACTACCAATAAACATCCTAAGATCCTCCAAACGTCTGGACTCAATTACTACAATTTTTGGCGACGATTTCCTAAAGAACCTGCATTTTCAACCTTGTCAAGCTTCATCAACCTCTTCAACTGATTTCAATCTGGCACCTGTCTCAACTCACTCATGACCCCACCAGTGACCCTCCATCGGTCGCCCTCAACACAACGTGCCAGTTCAAGATTGTAAACAGCTCCAGCTCTGTTCTTCTAACGCATGCAGCAATCAACCAGTAAAGGTAATCAACTACTACCTTTACTTGAAGCATCTCAAGCTCCTGCCTCTACTGGTCTGTCTTCCAACGCAAGCTGCATCTCAAATGGTCTGTCTGTTTCAACTGCAGCCCAACAACGTCTACAAGTAACTGCAAGCGTGTGAAAAGCTCTGTTCTTTTAAAGCATCCAGCACTGAAGTGACTCTGTTCAACTGCTGCCCAACACTTCCTTCAAACAAGCGAACTGTATGCGTTTTTCAAGCCAGCCTGCAAGCTCTATCTACAGCGTTTCAAAACAATTTTTCATTCAATTTGCCTACAGTTGTTATTCAAGTGTGCATTCTTATCTTTTCTTAGAGCCTCGATTACAGCACCTAGACGTAGTCGGCCTGATCACCCGGCTATTTGTCTCTGTGTGTTTTGGATTTCAAGGGGACATTGCACTTTCATTTATAGACGGCGTTTGTCGAAGGGCAGTTTCACACTGAGGATCTGGCCATGCTATTC
Organism: Triturus cristatus; assembly: GCF_964204655.1. Taxonomy (NCBI): domain Eukaryota; kingdom Metazoa; phylum Chordata; class Amphibia; order Caudata; family Salamandridae; genus Triturus; species Triturus cristatus. The sequence continues at coordinate 629,149,936 of NC_140584.1, read as the reverse complement.
TTAACGTGAGTACTGTTACATCTTTGATTAAGCTTATTCGCATATGTCAGGGCAAAAACTATTTGTTTTTGTGAGTCCGTTTTTTTTAAATATATTTTTTTTAAGCCCTGAGATGGATCTTCGCTTCTCTACAGTTTAACGCGAGCGCATCCTTCAAATTTAAAATATATGCGCGCGTTCCTTACCTACGAGTGTCGCGTGCTGGCAGTGAGTCTTCATTTCCTCTGCTCTCTGTGACGCTTGTCGGAGTTCTGCTGCTGATTCACGTCTAAGTGCGCCAGCGTGCCCTGAGCCACCCGGGATTGCGTGAAAAATCGTGCCGCCATCTTTGAATTGGCGTGAACATCCGATCCACCTTCAATGCATCTCGATCTTCATTTATTTGTGGGACATTGCCAGCCACGTTTTTTTTTATTTATGAACTTTATTGTACATGTCACTAGAGTTGAACGCTGGCTCACGGACAACCATCTAGTACTTCCTGCCAACTTTGAAAGACGTCCTCAGATTTATCAGTCCTCCCGTTCAATTCACCACACATTTGACACCGGCTTACGTTGGAAAAGCTTACCTTACGTTGGAAAAGCTTTTAATGGTCATTCTGTCTCGAGGCCTGCAACCGTAAGTTCTTTCAACGAGTCTTGAGGTAGTGTTGGTACTATGCGGTCGAAAGTGACTGTTCCAAGAAACTATTCCGTGGTGGAAAGGTTGAAGGTTGGAGGATGTTCCACAAGTCCACGAGTTATGAGTCGTCTGGCACATGATCATCGTTTCATGGTTTCTTTGCAAACCTGTGTTCCTCTTCACTCCGGTGACAGGCACACCTTGTTTAAGACTGCCTGTTTGTTTTCATGTGCACAATATCTAGTTTCTTCATGCCTTTATGTTTATATCGTTTACCATATCTGTACTTGTGCTGCTCTATGGTTACGTTTTGTTTCAGATGTTATTGCATGGTGGCATTTGTCTCAAGTTTGTTCATGGACCATAGGTAGTCCATAATCGGTCTATAATGCACTGTTTGCATGTTTTTTTTTGTCTGCCAACACTAGTTTCGCAATGGGTTGTAGTCCCATTTGCTAGCAATGGGTTTAAGTCCCATCTGCTCACGGTTTGCATAATTCTCATGTGTAGTTTGCTTTTTTTTTGTTCCGTAAGTTTTATGCATAAAGTCTCAATCCTATCTGTACGGTGCACAACGTGTCTGCCTCTACATGAGGTGTTTTTAAATGGGTTACATTCCCGTTTAGTGCACAACAATTGACCTCCACTCGAGGTGAGTAGTATGGGTTACAGTCCCATCACTGCAGTGTACGATATTTAACCTCTACATGAGGTATGTCGTTTTCCTCAACAGTGCACAACATTTTTAGTTTTTACCTGTTAGTTCACAACAGTGCACAATATATTTTTAGGTGGTGTGTTTATTGGGTTTTATGCTCATCTGTTTAGTGCACAGTCTGCACCTATACACCACCTGTTTATTTTTGTTATGTTACCCTCACAGGGTATCTGGTCTGAATACCATCTGTTGTTTTCTCGAAGTTAATGTGCTATGTTTACAAATTTTCAATTGGTATTCAACATCTATATTCTTGTTTTGAAATTGTTATTTAATGGGAAGTGTGAGTGATTCATTTGTTTATCTTCTCACTTTTTCCTGTTATACCCCAGTTTTCCTTGTGATTTCTTTTACTGATGTCATTTGTGGATTCTGGATTCTTTCGTTCTGTGTTCTTCTCTGTTTTACTTTAATGGTGTTTATTCTTTCGTTCACTGGAAGTTTTCTTCTCCTTCTATCTGTTAGCGTCTGATATCGATTGTCTCTTTTTATACATGCCTGGCCAGCCAGTATATCTTGGGGTAGTCATTGATGTTTTCTTTTTTTGTTTCTGTGATTGTCATTGAAGGGAGGATGGTATTCTCACTTGTGTCATTTTCAGTTATGTTTTGCATCTTCTTGTGGTTTTTCTGTTCTTTTTCATTGGTGTACAGTGTTTCCGATTTACTCTTTGTCTTTCTTCTTTTCTTTATCTTTTCATTTGAAGCAATATATTTGTTTTATATGGAAGAAAAGGGGATATGTTATATCCTGGCTTTGTATTTATGTTTGTGATCTCCCACTCAGCCAGTGGAATGTTCAGTTTATGAGGTATCACAGAATGTTGGGAGCCAGCGAGTCAGTTGGGAAGGGCTGAGCAAGAGACAAGCTGCTCCTGGTGGGGTTTACCACGGGCCTACTATTGTTCTATGTACTGGTCTTGTCATCATTTATGGATTGATCTGGATTACCTGGAACTAACTACCAATAAACATCCTAAGATCCTCCAAACGTCTGGACTCAATTACTACATACTGCTATACTGGTTTTGTCTGCTTTCACTTAATTGGGATAACAGACCGCTGTTTTACATTTTTTTTTAAACTTCTTTTTTTTAACCCCTTGCCTGCTCATGATGGAACCACTCCGTCATGAGCCACGGGCGCCGTGTGCTCATGACGGAGTGGTTCTGTCATGCTGCGACCGTTGGCGGCCACTCCCCCACGCGGCACTGATTCCCCGCCTGGGTGGGCGAACAATGCAAGTGGGCGGAGTCGTGACGGAACCACTCCGTCATGAGCACAGCGCGCCCGTGGCTCATGACGGAGTGGTTCCGTCACGAGCATGGTGGCGCCGCTCTGACCCCGAACCCCCCCAGCGCCGCGGCGGAATTCGTGCCACGGCGAAGGGGTTAAAAAAGTGTCAGCAGCAAAATACAAATTACACCAGCAATGGCTAAAATACAAGCTTCTCTTCATTTAGCTCGACCTTTTACAGATGGTTATTTGGGAACAGTCCATAGCATAGGCGGATGCCATCCGTCTAGTTACCCCTCCTTTGCCTCCCCCTCCCCATCTAGCTATCTGATAACTCCCAGTTCCCCCTATATGTTTCCCACCCTCGCCAAACTTTCTTCCATTTTTTGAGACAGCCCCGGCTCTCATAGATTGACTTTTCCACAGCACCAGTCCAGATCTTTCTTCCATTGTGATACCCTCGACAGCTGAACAGCCCCCCAGCTGTTGTACATTTTAAGGATATTGAAAGTCACAGAGGAGTTCCATGACCACATAGAGGAATGGGGGTACATTTTAATGTAGAGCAGAGGGTATTTTATTCTTTATAATACATGGTCATACCACCATCCATCCCTCAAACAACTAAAAACCTTGGTGTCTTGCTCTTTCATATTCAATGCTAAAAAATAAATATAAACGCCAAATCTGTAGGCAAATTAAGCACATCAAAACAGTAATTTTTCAAAAAGGTATTAGAATCACTCTAATGTATTTCAGAAGAAAAGGCTATACCTCAGAATGAGTGGAAACATGCAGAATTGTGTTTTTCCTGTAACGACTCCATAAAGTGTAAAAAATAAACATGTTGCAATAAATATCTGATTTTTCTGCTCATATTTTCTTTTTGGAAAAATATGTGAAAGAAGGAAAAGCCCGTTCCCATTTTCCTTGTTTAAATTGAAGCTGTAATTATGCTCCTTGGTTTGCCTTTCACCCTGTCTCTTGGCTCTGGCAGCAAGCATTGCACTGTCAAAAGTCAATTGTAAAAACATATTACAGTTGAGCAGCTACTTAATTTCTTTATTACAAGTGACTAGAGATATCACAAGTTGCTTGTAGTAAGTACATTAGAGATGGGCTTTAGAACAGGGATTGCAGCCACCGCACCAAGATACAATGCACTTTAGCAGACAGAAGAATACAGGTCATTATAGGGTGGATGATATGCACAGATGAGAATGGGTTTATTTTAACTTGGAACAAAACCATGATCCTGAGACAAGTATTCCCAGTCACCAATGAGGTTAAAGACCTAGATAAACCAATGGAGGTCACAAGCCTGGAAGTTAAAAGTGCCTTTTACTCTCTAAATGAAAGTATATTTTTAATTACAAAAACAGAGCCAGGGGAGTCAGAGGATTAGTTTAGAGATTCATCCATGATATACTCGTCGTCACATTCGTATCTCACCCTCTAGCCGGGTCCTCCACTGGTCAATTACCTGATGGTAACATAGTCCTCCCTCTAAAAGGTATTTTTCTGATGTCTTGTACACTCTTACCAGTCTGTCTCTGGGGAAGATTCCAATTGCCCTTGGAGTTGGCATTTCCCTGATAGATCAATTCTTTCTTCCCCTGAGATAAGATCAAATATCATTTTGTTGTGATTCTCACCTGGAGAAAACAGTGTATGAAAATATGCTTTTGTTTTTATGTCGTGATGAGAACAATAGGGTGAGATTTCTTAGTGGAAATGTGCTCACTTATAGGATTTATTGACCTGTTACATTCGTTATAATAAAAATGGAAGTACTACTATATAAGGATACCATATACATGAATCATATATACGGAACAAAAAGCACACTACAGAAAAACATACGGTAATCATATAATCCATGCTTAACATTGTAATAACATACATGACGTACTGTGTAAAAGGAGACATCATACGGCAGATGTTTTGAGACAAAGGGCATAGGTCAGAGACCTTATAGGCCTTACACAACAAGAAATAACAGTACATAAACAAAGAAACGTAGTTTTTAGAGACAGTCTCTCACCTACCATGGTTGTGGCTATGAATAGAGAATCGATTTCTCATTCACATGTACCATGGAAATAAAATAAAGACAAGACAGGTAGATTTTATGACTCCCATCAATATTTTTGGAAATTCTGAGACACATAAAAAGATAGAACATAGATTAAGATAGTGTGTGTTTGTGTGTGTGTTTGCGTGCGTGCATGTACACAGATGTTTCTTAAAATATGACTTCTGTCTCTCTTGTACAAGATGTTAAAAAAAGAGAGTTACTACCAGAGGTCAAAGTGGGTAGGATCTATTTGGAAGGACATTCACAAGCTTTTTTTAATTTTAGGAAGACTATTCCCCTAATTAAAAACACAAGCTAATGCCGACCTTGAGTTGTCTCCAGTTGAAAGAGAAGGGAGGGATCTCTTGTAAGTGAAGCAGAGGAGGGAATGACAGCTAAATACAAATAATGCCTTCTCTCCAAGGTACCTACCACCTGAAAGAAATGTAAATGTGTGCAATTGGCAAATAAGCAAAGGAAAAGGCTGCCTGGAGCCAGTCAAGACTATAATTGATAGACCCATTTGAAGCTTCCTGTTGACAAAGATATATGATTTTTGGGAGGTAATGCAAGGGTGTTACCAGCTGAGTTTGGGAATGCATCCTTTTAATGGCTGCTTATAAAAAAGGTTTGCACGATTGTTTGTTTATCACTACGAATATGTATATTGAAAGACCTTTCTATCTCGCAAATACTAAATCTTTTTTGCACATTTTGTGGCAGCCTACGTGGTACTGTGTGTAATACAATTTTATGATAATGACTGACTCATAGTGCTTTCTGTCACAGTGTGTGGCCTCGTAGAAGCGTAGAAACACATCACTATCCCCCACAGAGACGACCAGGATTCAATTCTGTAAATCTCCCATTACATCCACAGACATCTACTGTGTTTGCATTAACCAATTGAACTTCCATCGGCTTGTGCATTCTATATTTTGCATGTAGTTACTATTAGGTGATAGGCCAACAAAATCTTTCTGAATATTTTGTTCTTTTTAGCCATGCCTTTGATCTTACTCCACACTTGCTGCTCCCGCCCTGCACTCAGGGTCAGAGTTGCCATGCTTTTTTTCATACCGTTCAGCCAATGGTTATGTGTGTGAGCCCTCTAGAGCCTTCTAAATGCCTGTTGCTTTCATTAGGATTTGGCATGGTGTTTGAGACCCTACCTCGCAATAGTGGACACATTCAGTGCCCAGAAGCAAAGGGTTCTCTGACTTTATTGTATGTGTTCATATGTGTGTTGTCCTTATTAGAACAAGGTGAGTGAGTTGGCTGCACAAGCTCACCTTTGTGTCAAAGGTCACATAGACTAGCACATTTCTTCTAGTTTTTTTGTGGGCATTGGATCTTTGGACTATCTCTGGTACACACCAAAACATCTGTGGCGACAACCCTCTGCAGTGTGCCAAAAACAGAATGATTTAAATAGAATTCAATATCTTCCTAATCTGATCCAACTGAAAATATTTATAGATAAAAATTACATGATTTTAGCCTGATATTGGCAAGCAAAGTGCCTGGAGTGGCCATGGCTGAAGAGTTAACTGAGACCACAAATTCTAGCTTTATTTCCATGTAGGACAGAAAACCGAGTGGGCTAGCATTATGAGGTGACCAAAACAGATTAAAAGGATAGGAAACATTAGCTAATGTGGGATAAACCTATAGAGGAACTACAATAGGGCATCAACGATAGTGAACGTGAAAGTTTAAATGTTATGGATACCACAGCGCTTGGTCAGTGTATATGGCCATGTTGTGACATGCCAATACCACATTTTATGGTGAATCAGTTCTGTAAACGGCCACCCTAGTTTGACTAGGTTTCACAATTTCTTCTTGTTTTCTCTTTGTCTGTCTAGTCACTCTTTGACACAAAAATAAAGTTTGACCACATGTCCTCACACACATGCCAGGTGTCATGCTTCATCGTTGTAAAACCCCACGTTCTCCTAAACCATGGTTTCATGGAGAGTGGTCTTACACCATGAAGTCAGGGAGGCACTTTTCTAACCGAGGATCCATAAGACAAATTAAAAACCAATGTGGTAACCCATTATGGCTTTTGCTTCGCAGGGTACCACTTGGTTTTAAAAACTGGGCATGGAGAATAGGGGAATAAGTACCCCAACCCCAGTAAATTGTCAACATGTTTCTGTCAAGGTGGCTCCTAGGAATCCGCTGCATTCCTCGGGACATGTGTGTGATCCATTTTAAGTATACACCACTCGCCTATGCTTATGGAACAGAAAGAATACTTGCAACTAGCATTGCTTTCAGGATCTCTGGTCACCCTAACTAAGGGTCATCTGAACCCCATGGAGGAAAGTAAATTAAATGAAATGAAAATGTAATTTATAGCACGCACTACTACACAAAGGGGTCTAGATTACAAGCTCTGATTCGGAGGAAAAAGTAGAAGGTTTACTTATTGAACAGCCAAGTCTTAATGATTTTCTGAAGGACAGGTAGATCAAGAGGGATAAAAGACAGGACTGTCCTGAAAGTTTTTAACGTAAAAAGCAAGATGATGTTATAGAGTTTACTTGGCCCTCGAAGGAAAGTTTGTTGTCAAAATAAACTCCTGGGTTTTCAACCTTGTTGACTGGGGTGGGGAGCTCTCCTATGTCCTGTGGCCACAACTCAGGGGACCAAAAAGAGGTATCCCTCCCAAACAGCAGGACCTCTGTCTTTCTAGAGTTCAACTTAAGACAGTTGTTAGTCATCCGATTCCCAATTTCCTGCATGCAGTCATGGAATCTGAAGACTTTGTCCTCTAGACTGCTAACCAGTGATGCCACAATTTGAGTGTTGTCAGCATATGACACCACTGTAAAGCCAAATGTCTTTATAAGGTTGGCCAAAGGGGTTACATAAAGATTAAAAGTGTGGGGCTCAAAGGTGATCATTGAGTAACCCCACAAGGAAGAGAAAAGGACTTACACCTGAAACCGTTAAGCTCCACAAACTGCTCTCTATCTGAGAGAAAGTATGTGAGAAGTTTAAGTGCCATGCAGCTGATGCCCAGAAAGACGGTCAAAAAGAAGTCTATGGTTGACCGCATCGAATGCTATGGAGAGGTCAAGTAAAATCAGAGCAACCTTACTGCCCTTACCCATAGTTTGCATAAGTTCCTCAGAAACGGTAATCAGAGATGACTCAGTACTATGCTGACTTCTGAATCCATAATGTGTAGCATCTAGGAGATCGATTTTCTTAATGAATAGGGATAATTCCATATTAATGTCTCTCTCTATAAGTTTTGCGGTGAGAAGGTGCCGTTACATAGGCCTGTAATTATTCTGGTTTTTCGGCATCGCAGGGGAAGAATGAAGGCCTTCTTCCATTCTCTCCATGAACAGATGTCCCTAAATTAGTTGGCTGTGATATCAGTACTAGATGAAGGAACTTAGGGGGCAAGGATCCAATAGAGACCCTGATCTTGCTTGATAAAGAAGAGCCTGAATTGCAGCTTCTGAGAGGGGATTGAAAACTCCCAAAGGAAGTTATTTTCCGATGGGCTAAAAACCTGAATAGTAGCTTCTGAGAGAGGGTTAGAGTCTTCCACTAGGGAGCTATTTTCCAATGGGGTGTCAGAAGAAGTAATCCCCACAAGTATAGGGGTAGTTGTTCCTTCCTCTAAATTTCCTTCATCAGGATGGTTGCAGACAAATGTATTATAAACCATTTTAACTTTGTTCTGAAAAAAAACACACCAAAGAGTTACAAAATTCTTGATTAACTGCAGTGTTTTTTGGTTCAGGGAATTTACTATTACTGCTGAGAAAAGCTCTCTTGGGAGATTTAGAGAACCCTTTATTCTGGCTGTAAAGTAACTAGATTTGGCATTTGAGACCGTGACTTTATAGGCCTGAATTGCCTTTATATAGGAACTTTTATCGTTAGGGTCATAGAGAGTCCACCATTTCCTTTCAAGCCTATGACAGACTTGTTTATGGCTCCTGAGATTGTCGTCAAACCACAACTCAGAGTGAAGGATCATTTTATTCTTTATAATATTGAGTGGGGAAAGTAAATCAAGGTTAGAGGCAATCCATTTATGATAGTTAATGGTGGCCTCATCCAGATCTAAGAAAATCTCAGGTTTAGACTCGACTAGATACACATTAAATGCCTCAGGGGTAATTTTATGCCAGGGCCGACCTAAGGTTTTAGGTGGACTGGAATTGGCAGTGGAGTCTGCCGTTTCCATCGTGATGTGAAACATGACCGCATGATGGTCAGACCAGGAAGGGGAAGAGTGGCAGTGAGTCTAAGATGGGGGTTATCAGAGAAAATACCATCTAAAGAATGGCCAGCAACATGTGTGGGTTCTTTCACCAACTGAACAAGACCCATACTTACCAAAAGAACAGAAAAAAAAGTACTGCATCTCTATCTAAAGGATTATCCAGATGGATATTAAAATCCCCTAGAATGGTGAAGTCCGAAAAGTTGATTTTGATGTCCATCAGCTGACTGTTGTTTTTCAGAAAGACCGCTCTAGCACCAGGGGGCATATAAATAAGAGCCCAGTTAAAAAGAGTAGTGATTGGTAAAAGATATTTTGAAGGTTAAAGCTTCACAATCTGAAATCGCCTCCAATGGCTCAAAAGAAGCTTTGAAATAGTCCCTGTAAATTATTGCTATTCCTCCACCCCTTTTCCCTGACTAATCCAACCTGGAAATGAAAAATCCAGTGGGGGTTGCCATAATGAGATCTGGAGCTGAGGCGGCATCTGCTCGGGTCTCAGTAACAAATGCCATGTCAAGGGAATGGGTTTCAAAAATATCAGCAAAAACTGGGGCATATTTATTAAGAGATCTGACATTTATGAGGGTGGCTTTAAGGTCCTAGGAATCCTGGTTGCCTTGGTAATATGAGATATGAGGGGTTTTAAACACTGTATCCTATTATTGGTCAAAGTTAACTGGCAGATTAAGATTTTTGGGGGCTTAGATGGTAACAGCGGGGGTGATGAGCACCTCACACTATTTCCCCTGAGAGAGAGCAGCTACTCTCATGAATACCACAAAGGAGTTACCTGTTGTGGCGTAAATCCGACAGGGGGGCTGGCGCTGAGCACAGTCAAAGCGTGGACAGGCGCAGGGGTGCTTGCCTTTGACATGCCAGCGGCGCACCAGCAGCACAGATGCACTGTCAGCCTGCTTATCGAACATTAATAAAACCTCAACAGTTTAGACTACAAGCGCAAATGGTGTGGTAGCGTGTTCCATGCTTTAGAAGCAGTCAAAATACCAGTCTAATTTGGGGGAATTCCACTAGGGTATGGTGGGCAAAGAATAATGTACATTGGGGTTTATGCCAGCTAATTACACTACCTTAAGTATAGGTGTTTACTGTGTGGGTTCAGGGAACCCTGACATTTTACAAACTCCAATAGGTATCTCAATCAGAATGCCCACATTCCATGGATTGGGATGGTTTTAAATCTCAATTTCATGAGGCATGTGTTTTATGTTAAAGCACCTCCCAAGACTTAAAAAATCAGAAATACAGTCAATTTAGTAAACTGAATTTCAGACCTAAAGAAAAAGTTAAAGGGTTTTATTACAAAATTCAAATATACGGTGATACAGACTCAATGCCATAAAAGCTCTCAGTGAATAGGACAATACAGAAAACTGCAGCATCAGAAATGAGTCTAAGTCACGAGTTGGCAACAAAATCAGGAGAGTAACAGACAGCATCCCCAGTAGAAGAGGAAAGTCACCTCCAAAATCGAGGTTTTATACATTATTTTCACTAATGAAATTAAGAAAATGGAAGAATCGAGGTGCGAGCAAATGTATCATTTCATCAGCAAATCAGCTTGCAGTAAAATCACGTCATATTGCTGTAACACCTTTAGCACTAACCCACTACATTAATAATTATTCTGACCCCTATATTCTAATTCTATCTGGGGATGCTAGAACAAACTAGGGGGCATATTATCAAGAAACGGCGATACAATTATCGCTGCTTTAGCGGCAGAAAACTGCCGCTAAGGCGGCGATAATGGGCTTGATAATATGCGTTATAGAATTCCAATTGAAGCCCATGTTCTGGTGTCAACATGGGCTTCTAATGGAATTCTCACTGACATATTATCAAGCCCATTATCGCTGCTTTAGCGGCAGTTTTCTGCCGCTAAAGCGGCGATAATTTTAACGATGTGCTTGATAATATGCCCCTTAATACGTAATCAATAGTGTGTTATATGAATGAATAGGGCACAGTGATCTAGTGGAAGGACTTTGATGAAATAGTTACAGATTATCTAGAAGTTTTGCTGGAGTCACAGGTAGACAACTAATCTAGATTTCACTAGTGCGTTGAATACTGGCTCATAAAAGATGGCCTGGATAGCAAAATGTTAAGGGTTTTTATTTGCAAAAAAAACCGATTGTAGTGAAGAAGCCACCTTAGTCACCAAACTCAAATTGGAATAAATAAAGATGCCTAGATTCCAAACTGAACGAGATGGCTAAGTAAAGAGCAAGGTCAAGTTGTCAGGGTTTCAGCTTCAGAGGGCACTTCTGGTGATCAGGAGATCCTACTTTGCAGGAGTAAAATTCATGAACATCTACTAGCATACAATCATCAGAAAGCCAGCGAATATAGAGGGCTAGTTTTTTTTGTCTGTGACACTGGTGGTACTGGTAAGCCTGAAGATCAGCTGGCTGTCTTCACTATTTGTGTAGAACTGGATCGCAATGTGATATGGCAGCATGGCGACAGGCCGCATATGGATGTTGAATGACACAGGTGACAGTATGGCTCACTGATACAGCTTTTAGGACATAGTAATATAAGATTTGAGTTGTGGCACAGAACAGATCTCATTGGTTTTAGGAGAGTGCCAGGGAAACATACTTGCTTAAGTCTCATAAGGAGACTAGAATAATCGAGAGTATCAACTGGTGAGACATCTAACAAAAGCAGTGGCCTGTACACCCGTTTCTGCAGGACCCTTAATATGAAGATGACCAGTAACTCAGTACTGAAACTAGACCAGATCATGCCTGAAACAAATCAGCTTTCCATCCCTTTCAACAGCTTTCTCAGCTGGGCAAAAAAACTGTTTCTTGGGCTATTTTCCCAGGTATGGCAAAAGGCAAATTATGCAGCATAATGCAGTACATTTTGTGATAGTATTATTTCATTATTCTGTCATTTTTACACATTTACTATATCTGGGCAAAGGGCTCCCCTCATTAGTACCAGTTTAACAAATAAATACAGCAATAAAAAACTGAAAAGTGAACAGTCAAACTTTGTGAAGGGCCTTCCACTGCAAGGCAACTTGTGCAACCCTGTTTTTAGTACCCTTTGGTCATTTTGAGCTAAGACATTTTATTTTCTTAAAATCTACAGATTATGCAGCAGATGGTAGGTTACATGGCAAATGCAGCAAATCGATAATCACGTGGAATGCACTACAGTTGCAGAATCACATAATTCCAAAAGCCCTGACTATGACCCACTGGATCCTCATGCCCAATCCCGACAGTTGTGCAAGAATCAGCAGTATGCTACCTAATGTAATAAGACTGTGAGGCTCATTCTGCCGAGTTCCACCTGTGTTGCATGAATCTCTACTGTATTAATGCACCAAGATTGCATGGATTATCGCAACGTGAGGTTTAAACGTATCCAGTTTTATACCCTGCAGAGAGCCTACCTCTACCAAACAGCGATTAATGAACACTGCCTCTCAATTGGAGCCTCTGCCCTTGCTTCTAGGTGGACCATGCAGAATTTAATCAGATGATCTGGTCATGGCCCTCCTTGGCTCTCATTTGGTCTGGTTTACTAGATGCACTGTCATCCCTCACTAGTAGAAATATTCCCCAGCTGGGTTATATACGTTCTATGTATTTATAACAAAACAAAAAAACACAAGGCCATGACCTGATTTATCGACTGAGCCTACCTCCTGGACAAGTGCTATCAGCCTGCGCTGGAAAGCGGAGGTCCACCCTACACTTGATCAATGCACAATCACTTGGGCCAATGCCAAAGGTAAAGCACTGCACCAAGAAGAAGCTAGGATCCTGGTAGATGCTAGATAGTGGGGGACTGGGATACTCTCTTAGTGGGTCTGAAAGAGAGTCCTAAAGACAACACGCTTCCCACATAATCCCCAAATCCTTGTTCGCATTCATTCTTTGGCCTACTTTTTCTCTTCCTCTGTAGCATCTAGGTCATCTCTGTCATGCAGCCGCACCATGCGGCCTCACAGTCTAGTGAGGTCATGCCTTCAATTAACATAGGCAGTTGCCAGGCTACGCCCACTGCCCTTGCCTAGTTTGGGCCAAGGCAAAGCCAGACTGGCAGTACTTGGCATTGGACAATTCCCTGGGAGGCTGGAAGTGTGGGATCCCTGCTTTGTCTTGGGGGCTGGTTTTGTTACTGAGGGTCGGCTTTGCAGCAGGGCTACAATATCTGCCCCGCTAATAAAATGAGCATGCCAGCATAATCCACTCGCCTTTATGGCGATGTTACTGGTGTCACCCCACCGCATCAACAGCTGAGATCAGGTTGGGATGTGGGGGGGGCACTGCGTTTAGAAATTGGCTATGGGTTTTAAAGCACCCGCTACAGAGTTCCTTGAATATCTAGCAGGGTCCGCCAATAATAAAACTGCCAGGATATCTGTGATGATTAATCTTCCTGCCAGAGAAATGGAGTATTGTCTAGTGGCAGTTTTGACTTATTTTATGTAGCGCAGACGTTTAATATGCCTGCTGCAGAGAACGTGTACCATGCAGATCACAAAACTGTATTTTATGTGCACAACTAAGTGTGTTACTCCTTTTGTCACAGAGATGCCTTTGTTATTTGCAGTTCATAATTTACAATCGCAATATAGCACAGTGTGCTATGAACTGCTATTAAAAAGCTGCATGCCAACTGCATGGTACAGGTTAGAAAGTAATGTTTCTTCCAGTTTTTCATTATCCTAATGCTGTTAAAAAGGATTATTTTGAGTATAAATTAATTCTTATAAGAATAAAACAACCCTAACTAGTGTGTTGCATTTTGAAAACTGAGTGTGTGCTTCTCCAGACCAAGCACTCCCAAAAAATGCCTACCAGCATGGATGACATGTGAATACTACATCTTATAGTCCTTGTCTTATGTAACATTTTCTTTACAATGCTTTACGCACATATGATTTATTGTCTGTGTGTGTGATGGGAAGTGCTCCAACACCCTACACTGGTCTGAGAGACACTATAAAACAAAGGAAAACGTGAGTGAGGGACAATGGAGAGATTAGAGGCACTGTTATAGGGTGACCATGAGGGAATCATTGAAGGGTCCTAACAAAGATTGTTGTACTGGGCACAATCAGTGCTAAAGCCAGTCCTGGTCCTCCCTGGTCCCCTGCCCAGAAATTGTCAGGAGGTGACGGTGTCTTACATATCAGTCCTCCGATATCTGTCAGGGTGAAACCTAAGCAAACTCCAAATTAGCATGTGCTTAACCCTCTGAAGCTTGGCACATTAGCAGTCAGGCTTTACTTAGAGGCAATGTGTAAAGTATTTGTGCAGCACTTCAAACAGTAAGAACGGGAAAACTCAAGAAAAATCTCACACCAATTTAGAAAAACAGAGTAAAATGCAATCAATGATTTGAGATCAAAATGACAAAAAATCAACTAATTGAACTGGAGATATACATTTTAAAGATTTAAGTAGAAATAGTGCTTGAAAGCACAAAGCACCAACTATGGTTATCTGGTTGCTCAGGGCTAAGACAAAGTCACAAGTTCAGGATGACCACAATGGGGCACAGGCCAGATATAGGGACCAAACTAGGCCCACTGAACAAAGTACATTATGTTCTTTGGGGCGCAGTCTACATGGCGTTGGTTTACAATGCTTCACTTAATCCGATGTTGGTTCCGATGACGCTGTGTGAAGAGGCTTTGTATCGCTCTGCATCGGCTCTGGCTCTCTGTGCAGCAGAGTTTGGTGGGGCTTTGCACTGCTCTCTGTCGGTTCCGATGAAGCTGGCAGCTGTGTGTTGAGGCTTTGCGGTCCTTTGTGTCACTCTGCATCGATTCCAGTGAGGCTGACAGCTGTGCGGTGAGGCTTTGCATTGCTTTGCGTTGCTACACCCGATGCGCACCACAGCTGGGATGGCAGAGCACCTTTAGCCCCACTTCCAAGGGGCTAGGACTCGGAAGGCACAATGGGTGGGTAGGACTCACAGCAGGCAGAGTCCAGGTGCAGGGTTCAAGATGGCTGCAGCATTTTCTGGCTCTTAGGCTCGGATCAGGAGCTCAGTCAATTAGCCCTTGAAGTCAATCTGGTGGTCCTGGGTTCAAGATGCAGGTCCAGTCCTTCTCACTCAGGCAGCTGAGCAGCTCGGCAGCAGAGTGGCAGGGCAGCAAGGCAGTCCCTTTTGCAGCAAAGCAGCACAGTAGTCCTTCTTCTGAGTCTTCCACAGGTCCACACACGTATTGAAGACTTGGGTCTGGAAGTCAATTATTTAGACTTCGTACCCACTTTGAAGTGGAAGAAAACACCTTGAGTCCCCCCTACATAGATGTCTGGAATTTCCTTCTTGCTTGCCCTCATCCCAGCTTGTCTGGGGACACAAAAGACTAGTGTGAAACCGTTTGTGAATGAGGTGAGGCAGAGTCTTTGAGATGCGTAAGTATGGTAGGTGACATCACCTCCTCCTCATTTTGACAGAGATGAAAACACCTATCCCCCCTTTTGCTCACTGTCAAATACCATATGTCAGCTAAGCCTAGTTATGTGACCCAGAATACAGGCGCTGCAGGCACCAAATGGTGAGAAAAAGAAAATGGCAACTTTCTAAAAGTGTCATTTTCAGAATTATGAATTAAAATCCAACTTTTCTATTAAAAAAGGTTTTAAATTACATGTCTTTAGGCAACAATATTGACATCCCTGCCTGCTCCCAATGGAAGGTTACCACTTATTAAATGTAATAAGGTAACCCTATGTTATCTTAAGGGAGATGCAGGCCTAGTTTTTCACTAACAGCACATGTAAATGTTAAAAGTACATGTCCAACAGTTTAAATACACTGCAACATGCCCTCTGGCCTGGTAGGGCCTACCCTGACTTACAAGTTCTAAAAAGAAAGGATTAGGCCTGGCAAAAGGTTTTTTGACAGGTCAAAATAGCAGTTTAAAACTATACAAACAGGCTGCAGTGGTAGGCCTGAAACATGTTTAAAAGGCTACTTAAGTGGGTGACACAATCAGTGCTGCAGACCCACCAGTAGCATTTAATTTACATGCCCTGGGTACCTGCAGTACCAATTGACTAAGCAGTTACAAGTAAATGTGCCAAATGGGTATGAGCCAATTTCATCATGTTTACGGGAGACAGCACAAGCACTTTAGCACTGGTTAGCAGTAGGAAAGTGCATAGAGTCATAGAAGCCAACACAAATGGCTTCAGAAAACAGGAAGGAGAACCCAGAAGGTTTGTGGATGACCTTGCCGAAATGGCCAAGTCCAACATTTGGTAATTAAGGAATATTTGTAATGTAAATCATGGCAATACAAATTGTGGTGTGATTAGAGGATGTCACGATTAACAAACTTTGTCTTCCTTGTTAATACAGCAACACTAAAAATTGCTCCTCGACATGCCTACGGTGTCTATTTTGCACAATGATAGCGTGACTCATTGAAAGGGAGTCTTAGCCTCACATTGAAGTTTTATATGCAGACTTTCTAATTGAAGATGAAGGAAGAGAAGGATAAGAAAACAGTGGCAAAGGGAGAAATCACGTATGAAAAGGAACCTGTTAGTGCGAGATGGATACAGGAAGATTATATCACACACAGAATCACTCACAACGCTTCTTACTTCAGTCTTCAGTGGCTTTTAAATCAATTCTCTCTAGTGACTTTCCACATTTTCCCAATCTCTGATTAACTCCACAATCCTTCTCAAATTTGCTCCCATTTGGGTAATGGTCTCCTTTCACATTTCAGCTTCTTTCATCACCCATTTATATGACTTACAGATCCTCCATTTGGGCAAATCCACGGCCACTAGCTACCCTCTTCAGCTTCTCATATGGACCGCAAGCTCACTTTCCTGCTTCCAAATTCAAAAACAGCATCTCATCAAATGTCAACTTCGAAGTCATATTACAATTAATACTTTAATTAATAAGTTGGTGTAGATTCACTTTAATCATTGAAACAACATTTTGAGCATTTTGTGTTACACTCTTCTGTGGTTCTCCAGACTCAAAGTCGCCATCCTTACCGGACTCAATTATAACTCTACAAACTCCTTTTAAGTTGGTGTCCTCATCATCTTCATCAGAGTCACTCTTTTTCTCCTTTTTCTTCATAAGCGCCTTTGATTCACCCTTCTCATCGAAGGGAACATACCCACAGTTTACAACACTTCAGTACGCCAGGCCTTTTTCGTCATGCACAACTTAGAATCCATATAATCATGTACAGCTTTACCAATTTGACCCTTCAACATTTTATTCTGTGCCTCCAGGTTAGCTGGCCATAGTATCCCATTCATTTAATGCTTCAAATGGTGCAGGTCTTGGTTGTGTAGTGTATTCAATAAACGTCATCTCCGGGAAGCAATTTTATTCTACCCAAAATAATCACACTGAGAAAATAGTAGCTTCTTGTCATCCTCCTTAGTCTTGTGCCAATCCTTAATCTATAAGCAAGTATGCATCCCATCATTCACAATATAAAAACATATGAGTGACCTGTACACTCAAGAGGACCAGGGTGTTAACAATAGGCTTAGAGCAAAAAGGCGGACCAGGAGATTTTCATGAATAGGTCCAGCACACTTCTTCTTTATAGATACAAGATCAGCGAATAAGGGAGTTTGCAGTTCCTTGAAGATTCAAATAAGGAACAAAAAAGGGGGATTTTTTCTCTGTTGCAGTATGGGCGGAGTACTCCATATAGGAGCAGGTGACCTCACACACCACAGAGGGTATCATGCTTCGTCGTATGGCTTGCTCCTCGTCAGGCCGGCGCTGCAATGCCTGACGGGCACCCACAAAGGGGCCCTTTACAGGATATCTTTTTCATAGCCGCCTAGTGAGGTGGGCGTATGTAGATGATACTTTGTAGTGTCTGTAAAGTGGTGTTTGTACTGGAAGTGATTAAAAATAGGTTTAGCGATATTACTGGTAGAATAATTTTATTGATTGAGCTCACTAACCTACTAAAAAAATGTGGTGATCAGTTAGGGTGCAATGTTCCTAATAAGCCTCAGAAATATCATATTTTAAAAGTATATGGTCGACATGTTTCTCGCCTTTGTCTGTCTGCTCAGATCAGGCTGCGATTCTTCAGGACCTTATGGTGAAAACTACACTACTCAACGACTTGATTCCCAAGCTTTAATCAATGTGATTGTGGAAATCAGTCCATAAACTGATCACTTAGGCAATAAACTGGATCTTGACCTGGATAGGAAGTACCCAGATTGGGTGACTGTTGCCCCCTCGAAGATATGGCAGAGTATGGTGCTTATTAGGGTCATGAATGCGTACTGGTGTCCTCCGTCAAGCCTACTCCGGCTCTGCTTACCTTGGTCCTATAGGAGTACTTCTCCCATATGGGAACACAGAAAAAAATCCCCTTTTTTTCATTTTTGGAACCTTCAAAGAACTGCACAGTCCCTTGTTCGCTAACAATGGATAAGCAACAGTGTTTAAATAGGATATATTCATGTAAAGACATCATTATTTAAAAAGTACTCCTAAAAATGGATTGTTATATGGAAAAATTCAATGAACCACAAGAAGGCCAGTTCAGTAGAAACTTTTTTATTAACAACACCATTTATTAGCAACATCAATAAATGAAAAAAATATATATAAGTGCTCAATGTGTACAGTGAACCCACAGTGCACGAGAAACTTGTCTGAGAGGCGTAGTGTAGTGAACAGAAATAAAGGGAAACGAAAAGAATGGGATAATTTTACAGCGTGTGCAATTGACTTCAGAGATAGTCATTTGTAATTATTCCAATGCATATCGTTGAGTTAATTAAAGAAATCTTTGAATTATTGTCAATGGCCTTTTGACCTTCCATGGTTCAACAGGGCATCATCAGGACAAGAGAAAATAACTGAGCACGAGAAAAAAAATGCCAGGAGTTGGATTCCTAGGAAATTAAATCAATCTTGAGTACACCTGATCAAGAGGGGCTAAAGGCATATGGGGAAAAGCATCCATAGTACTCACTGAAAAGCCAAGGTCAGTTATACCCAGTCACTGACACAATTTGTTAACTCAAGCGAATGGGTGGATATACTATCTTGATCTGCACATCACTATACGTACAGAGGTCATGGAAATTTCAATAGGTCGCTCTCCAAACATTTGAGATTGGGTGCTAATACGGTGCCAAATACTCATCCACCCAGAGTATTATACTTTTGGAACTGCAAAGTAGCCCAAATTTGAATCCACCTCCTAGGCACTGCAGCACACCAAAGTACAGACACTACATAAATTACCCAAACAACAAAATCGTTGTCAAGGCAAAAGTATTCAATGTTGTTATGTCCATTCAACAGGTGTGTTCAATGACTCAAACAGCTCCACAAAGTGATCCAAATCCACGTCGAGACTTCAATAGTCAGTCTTTATTTCAAATTCATACAGCAGCCGACACGCGTTTCGCCCGGCAGGGCTTCCACAAGGCTGCAAAAATTACATATAAAAACATCAAATTATACCTAATCTTTCTAAACACTTTCATATAAAATCAGCTATTATCAATAAAAATATTTTTTCATCTCCAATGACTCTGAGAACATCTGTGTACAAAACCATCACCAATAAAACAACATGAACCAAGAAAAATAATTTTGAAAAACCCATCAGGGTTTTGTTCAAAATACAATGAAAAAGTGATGGAAATTAGTACCAAGACCACAAAAAGATATATTAGTATATGCTTATTGACCCCAACATGTGGAGTTAGGTTATTTGAGTGAAGAAAAAGGTGCCTGCTATAACCAACAGTAGACAGTTGATCCCTATAGCTCCCATATTAGTTCAAAGAGTGAGACAATAAGTTCTTACCTTTTGGAATAAATAATTATTTTATTTGGATATAATCAGTCGATCTTCTGTGGCACTTTTGTCCTTATTAGAAACATGTCTTTAGGATTCTGCAAGGGAATCCACATAGACGTAAACATTCAAGATCCATATACAGTTCACAAGAAAGAAAGGAAAGGAAACACCGCAAGTCTCGAAAAGCGAGAACGACACAAAGCCCATAGTAAGTGAATATAAAGTCTTACCAAATGTAAAATATAAAACATGTGGTGCCAGATCCAATCACCATTAATCCTAGCTTGTACATTCAGAACCGTTTTGAAGTGAACGGATAGTCAATCATAGGACCGTGTTACGTCCTCACTGTCAATAAAAACACAAAGCACTAGTCCATTTTGAACAATTTGTAAAGACCTGATGAAAAAGCAGATGTGAAAGTCCCTTGTCAATGTGCTGGAGCCGGATTTGGCTCAGAATGGTTTGTGCAAACTTATATAATTCTTTGAGGTACTGTATGATTTATGATGTTTTATCATGAATGAAATCTATTTTTACACTGTTGAATGTACATACCATTATTCACATCACATAGGCTGGACTTACATCTGGCGGTGGAGATTGTGCTTCTGCTAGCGACTTAGATTTAGACGTGCAGAAACTCGCAACCATTGTGTATACAAACAATGGTCACAATACACCACACAAACAAACATAACATAACCACAAAACAGTATATTTTCAAACACAATAATTCACATAATCAAAAACAATAAACCCATGTGTCTGTGTACCAGGAAACGGTTCTGCAATCAAATTCACCATGAGAGCAAAAGTACTTCAAGGCACTACACATTCAAACACCAAGATAGTCTTTGGTCGGTGCCGGCCTACCCTTGGACCTGAAATAGTGTACTCTATCCTCTGTGCACAAAATAAACTACCCCTGTTCCACTCCAAAATTAGTACATTCACAACTAGACTATTAAAGAAATCATAAACTCAACTTAAAATCAAACCTTATGTTCCACCCTTTGAACTTCCACAGACACCTTTCCCTAACGTGTGCTTTCCAAAATCAAAAATCTTCACATAAAATCCATATTCTCATGACACATGAATCACAACAATATTGAAACACACACCAACACCAATAGCCAATAATATTCCACACGTAAAACACAATACCCAAAAGACAACACAATAACACAACACCCGCCACAGAATACACTGCACTAGATACACCACATTTCACCACTGAGGCAGACTCACCAATCCACCTTTCAGACTGGACCACCACATTACCTCTCCACCAGACTCTTACCAGTCATCCCTTCACCATAGGGCAGCCCTCCTGTCCAAGGATCAACAATCCACAGGATCTTCCACAAAGATCCAATTATCTACTAATTAGCCCCTAATTAACCTTTGCTCTCATTCTCCACCAGAAACTGTTGGCGCATCAACCCAATTAACATTTAGGAAGGTTAGCTTGCTGGAATTGGAAAATCCAGTGATCAAATACTCAGCCAAGACCATTTAGAAAAATGGGCAATTAGGTTTCTACAGTTCTCAGTTGTGCATATTTATTCACATATCAAAGTTGGCATTACAGAAAGCAAACTTTAATCATAATCGGGGAATTAACAGAAAAGAAAATTAATAATACATCTTAACCACAAAACGACCGCGAGTGTCTAACCATCTCTACATAAAATAAACAGTATTTCTTTCTGTTCTGAACACAGTTGTCAGACTGGAATAATAATGTGAGCAATGCCTCTCTACAATAAAAAGCAGCTCTTCTAAAATGTGCAATGCTTCAATGCAAAACGTAAAAGTAGCCAAAGTCTTAAAGGTCTGATTATGTAAAGCAAATATGCAAATGTTAAAAGGAAAAATCAATATCACATATTTGCAGGTCCTTTCTAATGTGTGGACAAAGACAGCATGCAGCATTGTGGCATGTCATGGGAAAATGAAAATGGTACCAAAATGTTTCTTGCAACAAACTAATCAAATAGTTAATTTCTAAATGCCTACTTGCAAATGATTTTCATTGAACAGAAACATGACAAATGCAACTTAATGCAATGGACTCCTCTTCACATTCATAACAACGAAAAGAGCAACAGAGTTTTGACACATTAACCTTCGAACTGTTTCAATTACATCTCATTAGCTAAGGAAGCTAAAAAAATCGTTTTCTACATACAAATTTAGAGCCTCGATGAATTTCTGACAATCAAATGAAAAGAAATGCAAGCGCACAACTTTTAAATATACACTTTCAAAAATTCAGCCTGGTGGGGCCTGCTTATGATAACAGAACCAAAACAATATTAGGCAATTTTTTTCTAATGGAAAATACATTTCCTCATGGTCGTGAAACAAAGGGGCATAATGTCGAATCCAGACTAGGGGCCCGATTCACAGAACAAACTTAAGACAAAATCCTAAACTTAGTACCATTTTGGTATTCACAGAATGCACTTACTACTTCTGGTATTCACAGAATGAACTTACTACTTTTGCGATTCACAGAATAAACTTACTACTTTTGCTATTCACAGAATGGATTTACGACTCCTAACTTTACGTCCGCACTCGGGCCGGAAATTCCGGCCCGGAGGCGGAGCTTCCGGCCCGGAGGCGGGGCTTCCGGGCCGGAGGCGGAGCTTCCGGCTCGGAGGTGGGGATTCCGGCCAGTGGCGGATCTCCGCCACTGGCCGGAATCCCCACCTCCGGCCCGGAAGCCCCGCCTCCGGGCCGGAAGCTCCGCCTTCGGGCCAGAATTTCCAGCCCGAGTGCGGACGTAAAGTTAGGAGTCGTAAATCCATTCTGTGAATAGCAAAAGTAGTAAGTTTATTCTGTGAATACCAGAAGTAGTAAGTGCATTCTGTGAATACCAAAATGGTACTAAGTTTAGGATTTTGTCTTAAGTTTGTTCTGTGAATCAGGCCCTAGGTGTTTGGCAACCCCAGCATGCTGCAGCACTTGCGGAGCTGAGCTCCTAAGAAAAAAGGCAGCCCCTGCACTTTGTGTGTGGGTAAATTAAGCCTTAGAGAAAGACCAGTTCAACCCGGTCAATCCTTACCTATTACAATGCATAGTGATGGATCCCTAGTGTTCAGCTATAGCTCTGTTGCTCATCACGACCTTTACTGCATTTCATGAGCACCCTGGTTGGTCACTGAGTGAATATGATCTTTTATATAGAGCGCTACACCCTATGCAACATCCTTAAGAATTGGGGCCCTTCAACTATAACTATAATAATAAATGGGTGTAGGGAAGGATGAGTGATGCACAGCATAGAGTGAGCATTGTATGTTGTGGACGCATGCGCTCCAAAGCAGTTGGGAATCACTCACTTGTTGAGACTTCTTGAGATGCGAAGCACAGGCTAGTGGTGCTACTTCTCTGTGCAGAGACCTGGCTGCTCGCATTCTGGGCAGAGATCACGTTTATTATATGCAGATTCGTTTTTGCTCTGCTTTGCCAAGGGCAAAAGGCGGTGCAGAAGTCGGGTTGTTTAGACTGCAATGCCTGGCCTCCAGGTTTGTGCCATGCCAATACTGATTCCAACTCACCACCACCATTTCCAAGCCACTCCCTTGACAGCAGCTACCCTGTGCTTGGCACTAACAGCCTGGTGACAGGTTTATGCAATTCTGCTTTTTTATTTGCCTGGTGGTGACATGCTCCTTCCTCATTCTATTGTGCCTCTCCGTACGCCCAAAGAGAAAGGGAGGGACAAGCTTGTGGGTTGCACTTTCACAGAGTTTTGCCTTACTGAGCATGGCTGTGCCTGCGTAGAATGAGGATTGGTGCTCTCTGCAACCATGGAAGGGTTCTGAGCTTTGATATCACGGTCTGGCTAATACTTCATTTTCACGAAGGGACAATGTGTCAACATGGAGACAGCCTGAAGACCGGCTTTGCATTGTGATTCCCCCCTTCCAACTTCCGGTGCTCAATTCTGGTGTGGAAGGAAGGGAGGAGGGGTCAAGTTCCATGGTTTTAGATAAAGCGCAAGGCCGGCACTATGGTGGAGCTCTGGATCTAGGAACTCCTGTCTGAGCCTTCTTCTAGCTAGCATGGGGAACCAAATGTTGGTTTCCTTCCATTCTTTGTATAACCTTACTGCATCCATACATCTCCCTCTGCTTGTCTGCTCATTATCAACCCCTCTCACGTGCACAGTGTTTGACTGCACAGCATTGTGGCTTCCTTGATAGCTGAAGACTGGGTAGATGGGCGGCATGTGTCCAATCAGTGGTGTGGCTAAGCTTGGGAAAACTTTCAATGAACATTCAAGAGCCCATATGGTGTCCTGCCACACTTTGGCCCTGCAGGACTTGAATGAAGACAGCAAGAGCCAGAACAGTGTCATTTAAGATGTCTTGTGACATCTGAATCAACGTAGCCCTCTGCGGTCAGTTTGCAGCAACTGAATTCTCTGCTGAAGACTATGGAATCCTGTGACATATTTACATATTCTTGGTTCTCGATCAGAAGAGCAATGATTTTTCATGAGTTCCACTGGATTGTCACTCTTGGCGCTACCAGTTGCTGGCTCAAATTTATGGTTGTATGTCCCATATTTTTACTATGAGTCTGTACTGACATGTGCTCCTCCATAGTCATTGTCCTGCTGCAAAGCCAATATTTGATAGTGCCCTCTATGAAATACCACCTTTGAGCCTTTGACATTTTCCCCTCGGTATAATAAAGATTTTCCATAAGTCATCCTGATGTTCATGTCCACTGTCCAGGTGAGAATCAAGTCTTACCTAACCAATGCCATTATCAATGACAACCTGGAATGGACACACCAATGTGATTTAAGACATCCATTTCCTGTCAGTAAAAATACAATGCATATGTTCCATGAGGACAGCTAGTTGTTTGCCGTTGTACTGCAGAATTACGACTGCATTTAATGTCTATACACAGTGTAACTCCAGACTTATAGCTGCATTTAGTGTCTTCTAGAAAAGATTTACTACTTCGGAGTACGAATGTAGCAGCTTTTCTTCTCTAAATAATCTTCGTAAGACAGCAAGTACGCCTGTTGGTTGCACCCCAGGGAGATTTGGTATCATACCAGGGACCCCAGATGCTAGTGCAGCCCCTTCTGTGATATGGATGGGTTTTTCAGGGCACGTTTCATGCAAATTAATCAAGTCGGGATAAAAAGGGGGTGGCCCAAAGGTAACATTTTCCAATTTAATTCCATAGGATTCTTTGCTCCTCAATCTAGAAACAAGCATTGGTAATGCATCTGTTTCGCATATGTAATGAATAAAGAGCTGTTTTCATCCATCATTGTCCGGGAGAAGGAAAGAGTCCCTGACAGATAACACGGAAGGGGAGATGAAGTGGCCCAGAGGCTGGAGCTGCTAACTTGGGACCTGGAGATCCTGGTTCAAGTATCAGCTGTGCCATGGAATTGTCCTGTGATTCTATGAAAATCACTTAATCTCTCCAGGTGATAAATTGTTTTATAAATATGCTGCAATAGTAAAAGGCAAAACTAAATGAAAATATAGTTTCACCAAAGAGGATTTTCGGCGGCGCGAAACTGATAAGAGAAGCAGACAAGGAACATGCATTGAAATTTGCAGGAAAATATGCTACAACTAATAGAAATGGAGGAAAGTTAAGTGGCACACACAGGAACCAATGAGAAGACAGGAAAGAGAGGAGAGGCAGGATGTAAGTCCCTTTTAAGTTTATATTCAAAACAATAGATTTTTCAAGTACAGCGAAACCTAAAAAACAGCTGAAAGTAAAACTTAATTCAAGCACTTGTCTTTGCTTGGCTTGGTGTGAATTAGCGCCTAGATACCGCAGATAATTGTCGCACTTTATACATTTTATTTTCATTTAATTTCATTTTATAAATCAGTTTGAGGCATTAGCGTTCAGAAAATGAGCCCTTGTCTTGAAATAAATTTGAAAGGGCACATAAGATTTGGAGGGTAAGAACATCCTGACTCCAGACACATGCGAGGGACCCCAAATGGTACCTTTCTGTGTTTTCATTTGCAAAACGGGTGCAGGACCAGGTTAGGCCCTAATTATTATCTCTCTACATGCAGTCAGTTCCTGCTACATATGGCTGTAGGCCCCCTTTTTTCTTTTTTGTTAGTGTTTGCAGAATAATTTAACACCAGTATCATGGATGATGTCATCAATGTTGGTTTTTGAGATGTCACGAGTGATGTCATAAATTATGTCATTTAACATGTCATGAGTGATGTCATGTGCGTGGTCCTGAAGCAAGGCATGATGATGGTTAGCTTACCTACACTTTAACTGTGTTTTTTCAGTGACTATATATAGATGCACCTGGCTGATTTGTGTCTCAATGTACCCCAACCTTTTCCAGCCACCTTCCTATTGGGACTGCCCCGGTGTCTCAGTGCAGCAGGCCGGTCCCCGCCACCATCTGGCTCAAAAAGGGCCAGGAATAGCTGTGCAATCACAAAGTGCGCCTTGCTTTTCAGAAAGGTGTTTTTTGCTTTAACTGTGATGCGGGCATGCAGCCACCTTCACCTGAACTCCTAAAAAAAGAGAAAAAAGACCTCTTTGTGCAGCTGAGATCAAAAAGGAAGCAAGGGCAAGGGTGCCAGATGGATATTACCCTCAAGAGCTACACGGAACAGATAAAGCGCACTTGGTTTTACCGAAGGAAAAAAGTAACCAGGCTGGAGCCGATCCACGAAGATGAAAGGGCACAGATGAGGCATCACCCAATTAGCCCTGAGAAGAAAGGACTGGGCACAGGATATGTTTTCGATAACGAATTGTGAGTCAAGGATTCTGTACGTCTTATAGAAATCAGAGCTGTCCAACAGAGCGACCCAAGGCGGTGGAGGGAGGCAGGCAGAGGCTGGAGGACAGTGGTAAGACACACTTGAGAGCTCCATGCTGCTAACAGCAGGGATTAACAATGCTTTGCCCTCCAACCTTGCATGTCTCCACTTCAAGACCTTGGAATTTGTGCATAAGAAGGATTATTTCTTATACTGTATAATGCACAGACATGTCGCCTTTTAAGTCACCATGTTTTGACTTATTTTAATTGTACAGAAATACTGAAAATAGCTGGGCCACTGACAATTACAGAGTGTTTGTCAGTAATGGCTAAGAAATCTTGTCTAACAGGCAGTGCTAAATTTGTAAAAGAATAAGTGCCGGGCCCAAATGTTTGCTCAGAAGCCCGCCGCTGGCACTATCGAACGTTGGGAGTGACGAATACGAGGCTGCATAGTCTTGATTCTATCTTATCCACCACCAGACACTCCCTGGCTCTTTATTTCACTTTTCAGGTTATTTTTCTTCCTTTCTTTATCTCTTTCGGACGGTTGTTCTCTCTTTCTCATTCTCCTTCATTCCCATGCGTGTGTTTTCCTCTTTCTCGTTCTGAATCAAAGTCCGATGAGGAAAAATAAGTGTTGGTTTCCAAAAGTGCATGCTGTTGGGCCCCACCTGCAACCAGTGGCTCAAATTAGGCATTGCTAAAAGAAATTCAAACAAGCCAACCCCTCTGAAAGGCCAGTAATGGAATTATGTTTGTCTACTGTCAAGCAGAGGTACTAGACTTTATGAATGGTTCAGATTTCCCCAAAACTAGACTCGGCTTAGCCCACGCCATTTCCAAAAGAGCCCAACACTTGTTCTTTACTTGATGCAGTTGTCTTGGGTGTCTTTTAAGTTGCCATTAATTGCATTGTATTGCAATTGCATTTATATACCACTTACTAGCATGCTACTCCAGAACCCAAAAGGATTAGTGGTGAATTAGTATAGTGAAATATGAAATTAATTTGAGCAGTGGCTATGGTAGTCTGTTATTTGGATTGAGAAGGATAGTGGAGGTGTAGAAGAGGGAAAGGTTTGCATTTATATAGCGCTTGCTACCCCTGATGAGGTGTTGAAGCACTTTTTGGTGAGTTGCACGCTGCTCTGGAACCCAAGAAGGATTATTGGTAAATGAGTGTAGGGAAATATAAAATTAATTTGATTTGAGCAGTGTTCATGTTAGTCTGTTATTTGAATAGTAAAAGGATAGGGGAGGAGTAGGTTTGCATTTATAGTATTTGCTACCACTGATGAGGTGTTGAAGTGCTTTTTGGTGAGTATCATGCTACTTCTGAACCCAAACAGGATTAGAGAGGAATTAGTATAGGGAAATATGAAATTATTTGAGTGGTGGACATGTTAGTCTGTTATTTGGATTGAAAATAAATAGTGGAAGGATAGAAGAGGGAAGGGTCTAGAAAGGTTGTGTTGTTTCATGGAGTTCATAGCAGTAGGAGGGAGTTTGGGATGAGTAAAGGGGAGGTGGAGGGGAGAGTGTCAGAGGGAAGAGTTTAGAAAGGCTTGTTTGGGAGATATGAATAATAAAAGAGGTATGAGATGATGTAGGGAGGGGTAGAGGAGGATAGAGTCTAGAAAGGGTTATTTTGGGGATCATAGTAGTGGTATTGGTTTCAGGATGAATGAGAGAGTGGAGGTAGAGGATATATTAAGAGAGGTATAGGTGGTGCTTTGGAAAAGAGTAGTAGGATAAGGTTTGAGATGAGTCAGAGAGTTGAGGTAGAGGATTTATTGAGAGCATTAGAGGGTGAGTAATAGGGTAGTGCAGGGTAGTGCACTGGAGAGAGTAGTAGAATGAGGTTTGAGATGAGTAAGAGTGGAACTAGAGGATATATTGCGGAAGATATAGGGTGATACCGCTCAACCTTTTTTGTTGCCACTTTCATCCCGCAATCCCACCTGCAACAAGGCATCTTGAGTACAGCCATCAATGTCTTTGCATGCAATGCTTTTATCGTGTGTTGCTGTCAACTCACTGTATGGCTCAGAGAGGCTCAAATAGATAAAGGAACAAAGTGTACTTTTTATATGGCACACAAAGCGAGCTCAACTGTGTCTGGGGGCTTGGGCGACATATTGAAGAAGCCAGACGCTGTGCCAAGCTACATGCAGATCAGGAGGTTCTTGGCAAAAACAGGGCACTACAGGAGCACATGGTGTGCTTTGTATCCCGCTTCCTAGGCTCACCCTCAAAAACTGAAGAGCTACTTCTTTCTTCAGCACACAAAGCCTTTTGTGAATGCATTTCCACGCCACAGGTCATTAAAATATGAATCCCGGAAGCTAGAAATAAGATGGTTGTTGTACTGGTGCTCTGGAAGAAAAGATGAGAGGGATTTTGTACCGCTGGAAGCTTTCCAATAGGTGGCTTGTGTAAACTGACTTTGAAGCATCAGTCCATATGCCATTTGCAGACAGAGGGTGCAGGGGCCCATTTTTGTGCTGTCTTTACAGTAGTGGTTCAGTTGCTTGTATTATATTAGCCGGGGCTTGTTTCAGCACACATTGGGTGGCATCCTACTAAAAGAAAATCATAATACTACAATATATCAAGGACCAAAGTATTTACAATGGAAGAATATATAGATAAGTATAGGTTTACTTTACTTAACTCCACATATGTGTACCTTGACGATAAATATACTTTCGAATGGATGACACTCCAAAGAGCCTCCTAGGCCGCATGGCTGCAGGATCGGATCTTTGTGGGCCCACCCAGCCTTTCATCCCTCTGGGGTCAATAAAGTGAACATCATTGAGCTGAGTAACAATAAACATGTGTTATCCACTGCAAGGTATGCCAAGGGACAAACTTTAAGGATGCACAAAATTTGTGTAATATGTTTATGCAAAATGACGTGAAATTTAATGAAAACGACACACAATTATGTGAAATGTATATCCCGCATTTAGCGCTATATTTTAGTGTCCATCTTGGATGTATGCGAGGGCGGCTCTTCCGCTAAGGTGGATAAGCGTTGCCCCACTGCTCTATGAGAGGTTTAAAAATGGAAAATAAAATGATAATAACCAAGTGTTTATTGTTTTATTTTTCCGTGGCTCGTCTGGTTAGGGGCAGGGGCGGGCTCTAACAGGAACAGGGGAGGAGAGATAGGCACTCACTTAAGTGTGCAGGACTGTTTGGTCAACCCTCTCTAGCCAACCAAACAGTCCTGAGCACTTTGCATGTTCTTCCTCCAGGCTGTACTACAGCCTTTTTGAAGAACATGCCCAGGCCCCCAGTCCCTCTCTGAGCACCGAACCACAGTGCTCAGACCGATCACAACGCTGCTCAGCAGCATCCTGATTGGCTATGGTAGTCTGGAAGCCCCGGTGCTTCCTGTTCCTGGTTCCTGCCCCTGGAAGCAGGCAAAGAGGACTGAGTGGCGGCAAACAGCCTGCAGGTAAGTGCTTTTCATTTTCATTTTTGTTTTATTGTTTACCTCCACCTGAGCCCTCCCTTCCAGCCTCACCATTCCACTCTAATTAAGTTGCGGCCGCCACTGGATGTAAGGATGCATTTTGCACTAAAATAGCACCAAAAACACACGTACTAAGAATGACAGCCACACGTGTTCTGTCGTTTGTGTGATTCTCAACTTCCATGCTAAAATCTTGCCATTTACAGTACGTAATTATGTGATTTGGCTTAATGGCGTAATTTTGCAAAACAGGTGAACTGCAATATTTCCAATATTACCCAAATTTTGCGAGTCTATTTTAAATGTTGCCCGGGCTATTGACCATGTGATGTATGATGCACATGTTATGTTAAGGTTATGTGGAGTTAGAATAGTGACTCTAATATTACCTTGAAATTATTGTGGTAGTCAATATACGTGCAGGTCATTGTTTCTGTCCCTGATATTGCGACAAACAGCCATTCAGTGGTTGGCCTTCTTTAATTCCATCTACAAGCCATTGTGCCTGTCCTGTCTTTCACCATTTCTTCTATTTTCTTCAGCTTTTTTTCATTTCCCTCATCCATGGAGCGAGAGATGTATTGTGCTGAATGAAGGACCATTTTGGCCTAGTCACCACTGCAAACAGCTCAAATGTAACAGCCAAAGTGTTGACAGATGCTAGCAGAAGCATTTGTACTAAACCTTCTTAAAGTCAGCATGCCTCACCCACAGAAATGTCAAGAATTATCTGAATTCCTTCAGCGACCTGGCACACCCTCTCATCCCTCCTTCTTCACTATCTCCACGGAGCTGGGCTAATTGGTACATTGCACTTTGGTGGTTCTGTGGACTGCTGATCCCCCAGGAAAGATCTGGGCTATTCCTGTGTAGAAGAGCTAATCCCAAATGCAAATTGTTGTTAAAGACATCCATCCCTCGCATGTCTTTAAGAACATCCGATCTGAAAGAATATCTCCAAGCATGATGCAAGTCCCTCAGTGCCAGCTGCCTGATGGTAGCCTGCAATACTGCTGATCAAGCGAGCGAGAGAGAAAGAAAGAGAGGGTGAGAGAGAGAGAGAGAGAAAGATAGGGAGAGAGAGAGAAAGAGAGGGAGAGAGTGAGAAAAAAGAGAGAATGTGTGTGTGTGTGTGTGTGTATGTGTGTGTGCCCGCATATACGTGGGTGTGTACGTCTATGTGTGTTTGTGTGTGTGCCCGCATATTGTGTGTGCGTTTCTGCCTTTCAGCACATGTGCACATCTGTCAGTTCATGTGTGAAGAAGTAATTGCTTCTGCCCCCGCTGTGCTTGTTGTGTTTGTGAAGAAAGATGGCACTGCTGCAATGTCAAAAGAAGTTGGTAAATAATGATGCCCATTATTAAAGTGCAAAGTGACAATTGTTGCGCTCATTACAGACGGTCAGCACAACACACGAGTGGGCAAGTTTGGTTTTAGTTGGCTTGCCCTCGATGAGGTCGTTACAGGCTACCAGCACCCAAAGCGGACACCTCTCTCGGCAAGGGATGACGCGTCACCCTTGATATGGTACCCCCGGGGTACATTTCAGTATAACTGTAATGAAAATACCAATGCCTCAGAGCCCACATCAACAAAGCTTAACAGCATCTGACAGTCTTCTATCTGGCAACTTGAAACAACAGCTGAGGGGCGGTTTTGTTTCCAGCACGTCCGATCTCTGAGACATCGAGCCCAGCAACCGCAAGGACATGGATGGCCGCTAGAGGCGCTCCTGGGCGGCTGCTGGCTTGGCGTAGCACTGAACGATCTCCGGTCAAAGCAGCTGGAAGTGACGTCACTAAAGGAGGCTTGCACCATGATCAGACTCATTGCCTCCCCTCGCTCACCCCTTAGATGCGATTGCATCAGAGAAGCCAGCGCGTGAACAGCGTTCTGAATGAACTCCGATCTCGCCCCAGAGAGGCCAAAGAGTGAACGTGTGGCTCTATGTGCTCCAGTTGTCGAGCTCCACGTAAAATAAGTGGGGGGACGCCTTCCACCCACGTGGTACCCCGACTTGAAAACCTGGGTGACAGTGTGCCGTCATGGGCATAACAAAGGCCCTCCTGCAGCTCGTGGTGCTGCGGGGCCACCACCCACCAAGGTGGCCACCATCGAACCAAGGCTCTGCCCCTGTGACGCAGCCAGCCTCACTGACATTTTGGAATTCCTTTGCCGAAATCTGCATGGGCATCCGCAGAAATTTTTCCAGGGGGGGGCTAACCTGGCAAATGAAGGGTCGTGGCTAATGTTAATCAATAGGGGCGGGGCTAAAATGGCAGACAATCAGGATCGGGTAATGCTCAGGCCAAGCTGAGAAAAAAAAGTAGTGAATTCTGCATTTGAAACTGGACAACAATTAGAGCACACATGAACCCTAAAATTACCCCCTGGCCTCTTAAAACTCATACATTCCCTGATCCCTAAACTTGTCCCCCTGGCACCCCAAAACCCATACCCGCCCTCACCCCTAAAATTGTCCCCCTGGCACCCCAAAACCCATACCCGCCCTGAACCCTAAAATGTCCCCCCCTTGCACCCCAAAACCCATACCCACCCTGAACCCTAAAATTACCCCCCCCCTGGCACTCCAAAACCCATACCTGCCCTTAACCCTAAAATGTCCCCCCTTGTATCCCAAAACCCATACCCACCCTGAACTATAAAATTACACCCCTGGTACCCCAAAACCCATACCCACACTGAACCCTAAAATTACCCCCGGCACACCAACACCCATACCCCCCAGGAACCCTAAAATTACCCCCTGGCACCCCAAAACCCATACCCACCAGGACCCTAAAGTTACCCCCTGGTACCCCAAAACCCATACCCCCCATGAACCCTAACATTATCCCCCTGGCACCCCAAAACCCATACCCACCCTGAACCTTAAAATTACCCCTGCCCCTCAAAATCCATACCCGCCCTGAACCCTAAAATTACCCCCCTTGCCCCTTAAAACCCATACCCGCCCTGAACCCCAAAATCACCCCCCTGGTACCCCAAAACCCATACCCACCCTGAACCCTAAAATTACCCCCGGCACACCAACACCCATACCCACCAGGACCCTAAAGTTACCCCCTGGTACCCCAAAACCCATACCCCCCATGAACCCTAACATTATCCCCCTGGCACCCCAAAACCCATACCCACCCTGAACCTTAAAATTACCCCTGCCCCTCAAAACCCATACCCGCCCTGAACCCTAAAATTACCCCCCTTGCCCCTTAAAACCCATACCCGCCCTGAACACCAAAATCACCCCCCTGGTACCCCAAAACCCATACCCACACTGAACCCTAAAATTACCCCCGGCACACCAACACCCATACCCCCCAGGAACCCTAAAATTACCCCCTGGCACCCCAAAACCCATACCCACCAGGACCCTAAAGTTACCCCCTGGTACCCCAAAACCCATACCCCCCATGAACCCTAACATTATCCCCCTGGCACCCCAAAACCCATACCCACCCTGAACCTTAAAATTACCCCTGCCCCTCAAAACCCATACCCGCCCTGAACCCTAAAATTACCCCCCTTGCCCCTTAAAACCCATACCCGCCCTGAACCCCAAAATCACCCCCCTGGTACCCCAAAACCCATACCCACCCTGAACCCTAAATTTATCCCCTGGCACCCCAAAACCCATACCCACACTGCACCCTAAAATTACCCCCTGGCACACCAACACCCATTCCCGCCTGGAACCCTAAAATTACCCCCTGGCACCCCAAAACCCATACCCATCCGGTACCCTAAAATTACCCCCTGGCACCCCAATCCCTAACCCACCCTGAACCCTAAAATTACTCCCTGGCTGCAAATTCAGGATGGTAAGTGTAAAAATTCAGGACAAAGGGTCATTATTCAGGACGAAAATTCAGGACAAAAGGTACGTTTTACAGAAACATCAGAGGAAGTTGCGCGATAGTATAAAAGTAAGTAAATAGACAACCACTTAAATACAAGTCAAAATAAGTTTATATCAAGTTTAGGCAATCGTACATTTCAGGGTTTTTTGGTATGCGCACAGCTTTGAGCAACTGTGCAGGTCTTTTTGAGGTATTTCATATGATAATAATCTATTTATATGGTTACTGCACTGGGTTAGCCAGTCTGATGTTTTGTTTACAACTCATGGTCTTGAGCAGACATGTATGGTGCGAGAAGTGCTCAGGAAGATCTGCTCGGATAGACTTTGTTACCAGCATCTCATATCTGAATGCCATTGTGAGATGTAAAAGCGGCAAGCATAGGTGATTTAAAGGGAGGATTGCTGTGATGACCCCACTGTAGGGAACGCATTATGGGTGTTTCAGCAAGTGGAACTTAAAATATGGAATCTGACTTTGCTTATGGGTGCTTCGCAGAGAGTTGCACTAGCTGACGGAAGTCACAATGGTGCTTTTCCCTGCAGCTTTCTTAAAGAAGGCACTGTCAATACACTATTACATAGTTTATTTTTGACACCTTGCCTATTGTTACAAACACAATATACATCTCAAGCACAGCTTATGGCACTTTGAGGCTCTCCCTAAAACCTTACACCCAAGACAAAGCATGCAAACATTTAAAATTACTAGTGTAACATTCAAGTAGTAGTTGGGTGTCACTCAAAATGTTGTATGTATGATGTATCAAATACAGAATAGTAATACATAGGCAAGGGAGTAGCCAGAAAATTGAAATACCTCCCACTTTGAACTAAAGCTCTTATGGCACCAAGAAAGCAAAGTAAGTCATCATAACCCTCCCCAGAAGAGGTATATTGTCCAGGGATCTAGTCATTCATCCTTCCATCAAACCCCTGGCAGCTACCATTTCAAATGTACTTTCTGTTATCTATTAGTGTTTTCATCTACCATTCAGTCTTTCACCATTCATTCTGTTCTTCCAACTGTGTTCCCATCCATATCCAAACCTTTTCAACCATTTGCAAACCTATCCAACGTCTATTTGTCCATCCATCATTTCACTCATCCATCTACCCTTTCACCCAATCCATCCATCATCCATCCACCCTTTCACCGAATCCATCCTTTCACTCATCCATCCACTCTTCCACCAATCCATCCATTCACTCTCATCCATCCAACCATTTACCCTTTCACCCAAGCCATCCTTTCACTCATCCATCCACTCGTCCACCCATCCATCCACTCCTCCATCCAACCACTTACCCTTTCACCACTCCAGCCACCATTTCACTTATCCATCCATCAACCATCCACCCTTTCACCCAATCCATCCTTTCACTCATCCATCACCCATCCACCCTTTCACCCGATCCATCCTCTCACTCATCCACCCACTCATCCATCCAGCCATTTACCTTTTCACCCAAGCCACCCTTTCACTCATCCATCCAGTCTTTCACCCACCCATCCAGTCATCCATCCATCCATTCATTCACCCTTTCACTTATTAATTCATCAATACATCCATCATTTCTCTCATCCGTCCACCTATTCACTCGCCCATCACCCACCCTTTCACTCATCAATCCATCCTTTTACTGATCTATCTTTCATAGTTGGTGGTGTGAAGGGTGGGAAACCCCGCGGACAGCGCACACGTGCACACTATTGTTCTTTCACATCCCCTACTGCTCACCTTTCCATCCCAATCCAGGTGAAGAGAGCACAGAACATGAGGTGCTGCACAATACAGTGAAGACCGCTCGTGTTGCGTCTCATAAAATCAAGGGCTTCAGCTGTATTGAACGTGCCACCATCACCCTCTGGGCCCATACCACTCCCGGTACCTTGGAGATGAGATTGGCAGTGTTTCTCAGGGACTCTGGTGCTCGACTGCGGTATTGTGATGCAGCCTTCCGAGGTTGCAGGACGGGAGTGGAGATAGCGCTGCTCCTCCTTCATGGCCCGAGTTTCGGCGCTCAAACACCAGTATTGTGAGTGCAGGAGTGCGAGCTTTCAAGCCTCGTCACGATCGGCTGGATCGGCCACACACTTAGACATAGAGCAGGTTGTTAGCAAGGCAGCTTCGTTTAGGAGCGGCCTTGCAAGGGGGGGTTCTTTAGTGGCTGATGGCAATTTTGCATACAGAGGGATGGTGCCTCCAAGTGTCACTCAACTCTAGGACTGTTTAATGCTGTGGCTCCCTTGACTGGGGGGCGCACTGAAGGACACACACACTGCGATTACGTTTATAGGGGGGGCACTCTGTCCTGCTAACCTGAAATCAGGTTCTCCCAAGCAAAGCGCTCCACACACTTTGTAAAAAATAACAACTAGTTGAAGACGCATTCGCGCCCCCCTGGGAATGCAGCCATTGACTCCCAGGGGGGCGCGCCCCACCGTTTGAATACCTCTGTTTTAAGCTAAGGGCTATAGAGGTTCCAGGGTGGGAAGTATGCCTTAGCAGCCCAGACTGGCCATTGTCATTCTGTATGTGATAATGAGCCACAGACAGAATGACAATGGGCGGGAGGGGCTGCGAGGAGGAGTGCGAGGCGCCGCGTCAGGGAGTTGAGGCCTCTGGCAGGGAACAGCTCTGCTCCCTGCAGGGCCCAGAATTACAGACAAACAGCGTCTGTAAAAGCAAGGGCGTCTGCAGGGGGGGGGGGCAAAGAGGGGCACTCCAGGGGGGGGGGGCAAGCGCCCCTCCTTGCCCCCCCCTGCGGACGCCCATGGAAATCTGCAAGGTTTATATGTCTCATGATGATGCGCACCACTGCCAGTGGCGGTTTCAGTGCAAGTGCCTTTCGTCCTCATAAGTCGAAGCTGTTTTTTGCTTGCTATTCCTGCAGTTGATATTACTCTGCTCATTTAGAATAAACGTGCCACAGTAAATATGACAATAATATACATAATGATATTGAAAAGGTCCAGAGACATTATTATTATTATTTTCAAGTTCTAGGGAATTACCAGCCTTCCCTCCTGCACACTCACCTTCGTTAACCGCGGTGACAAAAGCCACAGACGGTATTGATAGTTGGTGACACCAGTAGCTTTCATTAATGCCCTTAGCAGAAGGCAATAATGCTTTAGTTATACCAATTTTAAAAATAGTTGCAATACCACCGTGGTTTGCCAAGGAAGCTGCAGTATTTCCATTGTTAAAGGAGTGGTCCAACTGAAACATGACATCTGAATATACCTTTACTTAAAAAGACTCACCTTCAATTAGTACTCTTTTGGTATTATTTTATAGAAGTTGGATGTAGAGATCTATAATAGAACGTGTGCATTATAAATTTATGGAAGTTTTAAAAAAAAAAAAAAACATCCATTTACTTGCATGATTTTTTATTTTATTTGATTGTCTCCTCCACATATTTCATGTATGACTGAGTAATCCTCAAGGTTGAGGATCCCCGTTTATTGGAGGGCCGGGCATGAACACACAAAATGGATTTCATGTTTTCACATGTTAGAATAATGCTGGAAACCAAGTTGTGTCTGAAAAATTATTTAAGGTAATATCATTTGTATTTTGGATTTGTTTGGTGGCCCTTGCCTTCTAATATCCTGTTTCATATCCAGCAGAGCTGTAATGACTTTTTGACTGATTGAACACTTGACTGACTGATCAACATTAAGCAGTACATTAAAGATTGTAATGCTTCATTGGTTGGTTGGTTGATTAATTTGTTAATTAATAGAATGATTCTTTAATAGATTCCTTGGACAATTCATTGCGTTGTTCACCTGAACAACTGAATGTTTGGAGGACTGTTGATTTGTTTTCATTGCTTCATTGAATTACTCATTTATTGATTGAATTATTTCATAACTCGAGCCATTCTTTAACTTATTTGCAGTTGTTTCTTTGCATCACTGATTTAATGATTGGCTCCTCCATCAACTGAATGATGGCATCAATGACTCACTGGAATGTTCAAGTCAGTTCTGTTTGGAATAATGCAACAGACAGGAAAAGATCAGGCGGAATGACCAAACTATCTGGAAAATGTGGCATTCAAAAGGATCGATCCTAAAATCACTGTGTGGCTGGCTGGTTGTCGAGTGAACTGCAATGCAGCATTGGATTCTGGCCACCACAGGTGATTGGTGTCCACAGCATTGCGTTCGCTACACTAGTCCACTAGACGGATACAGCCCTGTGTGTAGCAGAGACAAACAAAGACAAGTCACAGTTTGGTACCAACCAAGAAATTTGAGAAGCCCCCCGGTTTCTCTCACTGGCTCATGGGGTCACTGTGGTCCATGTCCATGTAATAATAATTTGAACAAAGACACTCCTGTTGCATTAACATCAAGGGGGATATTCTCAAGGCGCGGCTATACCTATTGCAAACGCCAGTTAGCGGCCGTTTTTTTACCGTCGCCTAACCCTGAAAACTATATCCATGTTAGCGGTGTATTAACAAGCTGTCGCTACATGGCAATAGTAACAGGGAACAGCAGTGAAAACTGGCGCTAAGATCAGCGCGATGGCGATAGGAAAACCGGCATTAGCGGGCGATAACCACCGATAGGGCCATTAGTGGCAAAAAAACTCATGTTAGTCAGCCCAACACGAGTTTTTTTGCCCCTAATGCAAAAAATAGCCTATCAGTCAACCTCCAGTATAAAATGGGCATAAAAACCAATAAAATGCAGAATGGAGCAGCCAGGGCCAAGTGCAGCACACATCAATAACCCCTGCATGCCAGCCAACATCCAGGAGGAGAGCCTTGATGCCTCGCTGGACCTGCGCCTGGAGCCTGGATGCCTCGCTGGACCTGCGCCTGGAGCCTGGATGCCTTGCTGGACCTGCGCCTGGAGCCTGGATGCCTCGCTGGACCTGCGCTTGGAGCCTGGATGCCTCACTGGACCTGCGCCTGGAGCCTGGATGCCTCGCTGGACCTGCGCCTGGAGCCTGGATGCCTTGCTGGACCTGCGTCTGGAGCCTGGATGCCTCGCTTGACCTGCGTCTGAAGCGAGCCTGGATGCCTTGCTGGACCTGCGTCTGGAGCCTGGAGTGGGATGTGGAGGAGCTGTGGAGTCGATGAGCTGTGGCGGTAGACATTGAGGTGCGACGATTGCCCATACCTGGTGGTGAAGTCTGGCTGGTCGAATGGAGACATGTTGCTGACCTGTGTGAGAAGACCGCCTTGCGACCCTTGGAGCTGTGAATGGTAGAGGCGCTCCTGCGCATCAACATAGTGAGGTCTGCATCGCATACTACGATCCACCACTACACCAGGGTGCACGAAGGGGATATCCAACAGTGTGTGCCGTCTCCCTACATCACAGGCCCCATGCTGTTGGACTGGCCATATGCTGTTGAAGGTGAGGCCCCTGTGCTACGCCGAACTTGTGTGGCGTGAACGCTGCAACTTCACTCCTAACGGGGCCCTGCTGCATCAACTGCATCGGGTGGTCCACCAGCGGACTAGGCGGCGACTGCTGTACCCTAGTAAAATCACACCTGGCTGAGGCTCCTGCTGGCTGAGTCACAGATTTGGAGAGAGTGCATTGGACTGTGCCACGGTGTCAATGTCCAGGTAAGGAGAAGGGAAGCATAGCGCAGGAGGGCCGGGATGCGTGTTGCTCAGGCCTATCACACGTAGATGACGCACCCCCAGTGGCGGCACTTCAACAATGGTGGAAGAGTGTTGCTCCACTGCCCCAAGCAGTGCAGAAAACTAACAATCATCACATGAAGATAACTCAATCAATCTGGGGAATTGTAAGCTCACTACTCACCCGTGAGGGTCTCAAGGTGCAGAGGGGGGTCCGCAGATCTGTTAGCCGAAGAGCCATGTATTGAGGGTATTCCTGAAGTTGTTCAGGGAGGGGGCGTGTCTGATGTCTGCCGGTAGCTCATTCAGGTCTTGGCTGCAATGTGGGAGAAGGATCTTCTGCCTGCTCTGGCTCTGGGGATGCGCGGGGTTGCGGCCAGTGCGAGGTTGGAAGATCGGAGGTTTCTTTTGGGTTCGTGAAAGTTGAGGTAATCGGGTCCGTTGTTGTTTAGGCATTTGTCAGCCTGAGTGAGGACTTAGAAGGTGACTCTTTTCTCCATGGGGAGCCAGTGGAGTCTTTGTAGGTGTTGGCAGATGTGTTCCTGCCGTGGGATGCTGAGGTTGAGTCTGGCGGCGGTGTACTGTAAGGTCTGGAGTTTGCAGAGTAGGGACTTGTTAATGCCAGAGTAGAGTGCATTTCCATAGTACAGTCTGCTGGTGATGAGTGCATGGGTGACTGTCCTCCTTGACTCCAGGGGGATCCATTTGAAGGTCTTGTGGAGGATGCGCAGGGTGTTGAAGCAGCTGTAGGCGATGGTGTTGACCTGTCGGTTCATGGTGAGGGATGAGTCGAGTACGAAGCCGAGGTTTTTGGCATGGTCTGAGTGGGTAGGTGGGCTTCCGAGGGGGAGGGCCACCAGGTGTTGTCCCATGCTAAAGGGGTGGTTCCAAGGACGAGGGCTTCTGTCTCCTCGACGTTGAGCTCCAGGCAGCTGTCAGCCATCCAAACTGTGACGTCTTGCATTCCCTTCTGGAAGTTGTTTCTGGCGGTGGTGGGGTCTTTGGTGAGGGAGAGGATGAGCTGGGTGTCATCAGCATAGGATACGATATTGAGGTCGTGTTGTCGGACCATTGCGGGGAGGGGGCCATGTAGATGTTGAAGTGGGTCGGGCTCAGAGATGACCCCTGTGGGACTGCACAGGTGATTTAAGTGGGATCAGAGAGGAAGGGTGGCAGTATGATCCTTTGGCTTCTTCTGGTGAGGACTGATCGGATCCAGTCTGGGACTGTCCCTTGTATTCCAGCGTCGTGTAGTCTGGCAACTAGTGTGCGGTGGGAGACGGTGTCGAACGCCGGTAAAAGGTCGAGTAGGATGAGGCCTGCAGAGTGGACTTGGACCGGGAGGGTACAGATGTCGTCTGTAGCGGCGAGTAGGGCCATGGGATGTTAGTGCACGGAGCGCCCGATGATGAGGATGCATCTTAGGGTGTCGTCGGTGCTGGCATCATCTGTTTTGGATGCTGGGATGGTGGTTAAGGTCTGGCGGCAGTGGAGGCAGGAGAACTGGCGGTGGGTCATGTTTGGGGAGGCATGTTGACAGTCTCTGAGTTTTCCGGGGATGAGTGTGTGGGGGGTGGCTGTGCCGTAGCAGTGGTTGGCTTGAGATCCAGGTTTCCTGGCGCTGGTCGCGGTTGATCGCTGACGGGCACAGACGGGCTTGCCTTAGGCGCAGCTGCTGCGCCCGAACGCGCAGCTGCTGCGCCCGACCGCGCAGCTGCCGCCATTTAGTAGGGGAGGAGGGAGGAACTATCAGCTGGGAGGCAGGATCGGGCGAGGACAGGGGGCGCGGCCGCATTGGCTGCAGTGCAGCAGGTGGGAAGCGTGGGCTCAGAGAAGACAAAAAAACGGATTCAAAAGGGAAAAACAAGGCATAACTGACTGATGTAATCATGCTATGTATCCTCAGGGGGTGGGAGGTTGGTTAGGACTGCTCCAGACACGGAGCAGGGCATGGGCGGATTGACCCAAATGCACACCCCAAATTCCATATTTTACCCCAAAACACACCCCAAATTCCATATTTTACCCCAAATTTCATATTTTACCCCAACACACACCCCAATTTTAATATTTGACATCCGAAACCCATACCCACACGAAAAACGTTAAACTACCCCATTACTGACCTCATAATGTATTGTAATCAAATGCGATGTAAAGGCACGTGCGTTGTCGGAGTTGCGTTGTTTACGATGTACTGCCTGTGGTCGTCTCCCATGCCAAAGGCAACCCATAGGCTAGGCTGTTTGCGTCTGTCTGTCCC
Source organism: Triturus cristatus (assembly GCF_964204655.1). NCBI lineage: Eukaryota > Metazoa > Chordata > Amphibia > Caudata > Salamandridae > Triturus > Triturus cristatus. The sequence continues at coordinate 629,108,129 of NC_140584.1, read as the reverse complement.
TGGACCGCGCTCTGTACCAAGGATCCTTTCTCTTGGACACTCCATCACAACGACGCCAGCACCCTCCTCGCCAACAACCCTGGATGCCACCTCGCCTGCCAGGACCACCAACCTCTGCTCCAGACCGGACATCGCCATCGCCATCGCCATCACTGACGGTTGCAGTATCGCCCTCAAGGAGCACCCTGGCCATGAAGCAGGAGTCATTGCCATCATCTACATAAGCACACTCCGACTGACCACGCACTTTAATGACCCAAGGGTGACCATGGACCACCTCAACTCCTAGATCCGGACCAAGCCAAAGCACATCCTCTGCGGCACCCTCATGTGCAGGCCCCCCAGGCCATGGCCCCCCATTGTCCAATACCATTGTAGACCTCATTGCACCCCAGGGTCTCCCATCCACCAACGACATCCTACTCGGTGAACTCAAGTTCCACCTGGACAACCCCAGTGATCCGGACACAACCCCCTCCTGGGGAAGGTCCCTTACATCAGACGCAAGCAGCAAGTCACCTCAACAAGCCACATAGCAGGACACACAGTCGAGCATGTCACCTGCGCCAGCGGAAACTTCAACTACAGCCACAACACCGGACTCTCCTGGACCGACCATCATTGGTAACATCACGTCTTCACCTTGCCCACCAGACGCCACCACCATCATCGCACCTCCTCGCAGCTGGATCAAGGCCACCGAAGAACGTCTCGTCCACTCCCTCCATAACAACACTCCACCAATGCTTCCGAACGATGACACCGCAGCGCACAACCACCAGCAATGGATCTCCAACAGCGCCGACATTCGGGCACCCCTCCTGAACATCACTGCGTCAGTACCTTCCGCCTGCCTGATGGCAGGCGTGAGGGTGAAGCAGTGCCACAGGGATAGGCTGGCCCCATGCATTGCTGAAGTTGCATCATGGTTGTGACACGACTGCAGCAATGCATGATGCATGACCTTAGCGCAGACAGATACGTCCAGATTCTTGACGTATCTGTCATTACTTGCGTTATGGAGCACTGTCCGGTGAATACACCACATACATGCTGTCGCAAGAAGGGCATAGTGAGAAGTGTTGCAACGCTATCTTGTTGCAGCGCTGCAACAGTTTTCATGACTGGGGCCCAGGAATGTGTACTATCTTATTGATGGTGCGCATTCCTGCACTGTAGTTTTGTCGCAGGGCACCATTGCAACATTGCTTGCAGCGCTGTCTAGCACCAAAACATGATGAGATGTGGCCCCAAGCGTTATCCCCATTTAAGACTATCTATTTTCTGGTCTTAAGTAACTGACTCTAACTGCAGTTAGAGCCAGTTTTTTTGGTCTTCAGAAGTTCAAGGATCCCCTTGTGAATGTGGATTAGTGGTATTTGCGGGCGTTTTTGCATGGGAACGCCTCTCCTGCATATAATTATCACTAACAGAAGTAGCAATTTTTATAACGGTCGTTTTCGCCTAACAGGTTGGTAATAGGGCAATAAAATGATCGCTGCATTAGCAGCAGAAAAGTGCAGCTAACGCGGTGGCCATTATCCTCCTTGACCTCAGTGCTGCTTTTAACACTGTTAATTTCAACATCCTCCTTAACAGGCTTAGGAGGGCCAGGGTGTCAAAGGGAGCCATTTCCTGGATCTAATCCTTCCTGAATGGCAGAACATTTCAGGTCTTTGCAGGGAAATCTAACTCTAGGTCTCTACCTCCCAGTTATGGAATACCACAGGGATCTTCCCTGAGTCCTATGCTGTTCAATGTGTACATGAGACCTCTGGCTGATATCATCTTGCCGTATGGGATTAAAATTGTCACATATGCGGATGATACTCAGCTGGTAGTATCCCTAAACCACCAGCACAATACCCCATCTGACCAGGAATCCTGCCTGGAGAAGGTACCAACCTGGATGCAACACTCATGTCCCAGGCTTAATGGAGACAAAACCAAAATAATGTATCTAGGCAATCCACCTAATGCGGATCTCAAACTACCATGGCCAACCTGTCTGGGACCTCCCCCGACGCCACAGCCCAAGAATAAAAGCTTGGGCGTGTGGTTTGATAAGTCACTTAAATTTGGTCAATAAGCAGTGGAAGTAACAGGTGCCTGTTATGGTACCCTTAGAATGCTGCGGAAAGTTGTCCCACTACTCCCGATGGGGGCTAGAAGAACTATTGCCCGGGCCTTGGTTCTTTCACGCCTGGACTATGGTAACTCCCTGTACCTGGGAGCACCTAAACCCACCATAAGGAAACTTCAAGTTGCCCAGAACTGCGCCGCTCGACTGCTGCTGGGCTTTCCTAGAACACAGTCTGCCAAGCCTTGTCGGAAGACCCTACACTGGCTGCCCATCAAGGAGAGGATTACATTTCAATCCCTCTGTATAACCCACAAGACCCTCATGGGAAAAGGCCCTCTCATTAACCGGTCCCTTATCGCACTCTCCCATCCCAGGAAACTCCTTCGCTCTGCAAGCCTGAGTCTAGCCATCATCCCTAAAATCCAAAGGACGTGAAGTGGGCGACGTTCCTTCTCTTACAATACAGCCAAGCTCTGGAACACCGTTCCCCTGCATTTGCGCTCGGAGACCCACCACCTCACCTTTCGAAAGCGTCTATAAACTTGGCTGTTCCAGAACATTAACTGGTGAGTCTCCTTCCTTTGCCTGTTTGCGCTAGCGCTGGGATGCCTCAGGGTAGCTTTGTGCTTAAGATGTGTGTGAGAAGTTGGCCTGGTATATGCTGTTCACTAGTTCTAGTGACCACCTTGTACCATGCCAAGCAACCCTTATGGTGTGGTTGTAAGTCAACCTTTTTGGACTAGCTGCCCTAGTGGTAGCGTAGGCTAAGCAGTCTTTGAGGCTAAACTCGTGAAGCGTGTTAAACCAGCTGTTTTACCAAATGCAACCCCCTTTTATACCAATGAAAGGACACCACACAGATATATATTCAAAATATATATGTATTTATTTATCAAAGTAACCCCTAGTCTCTTTATGAGCACAGGAGCACAAATCGTCAAACAAGATTATCACAGAATACACAGAAGTTGCACTTTATATGGATAGGCCCTGGTGGCCACTCAAACCATATACTAAAATAGTGGTATAAGTACCACGAACAGAAAAGGGAAAAGGCCTAAGGCCTCTAGAATCGCTGGGCCTACAAGGAGCTAACGTCAGTTAGTGACCAGGAGGTCCACGGGTGGCGTGTGCAGAGCAAATAGTCACACGCGTGCTCCCATAGGTTTCAATGGGTGCGTAAAAAGTACAAAGTTACTGCAAAAGGAATCTTCCGGATGACCTAGGAACTTAAGATTTGGAACACAGGCACTAGAGATGTATTACTACACTTGGGCACAGGTGTGCCAGCTTTACCTCACCCACAGGAAGCGGGTGCATAGGCCTCGAAGTGCGTCGGGTTTCTTCTATCTGTTCCGTGGAGCTTGAAGACAAAGATGCTGCAGGCGGTCGGTCCGGGAGAGATGCAGTGGATCCAAGAGTGGATCGGAGATGTTGAAGACCTGTAAGCAGAGGGGACAGTGTTCACAGTCACTAGCCAGTGACCAGCGTGGCACCAGGTGGGTACCAGGCGATGTCGGGTGCAAACAGGTGATGAGGGGTAGCTTGTCTCCGCAGCCACGTGGTCCCTGAAGGTCGACGACGTCCAGGAGTCGGCTCACGAGCTGTCCCACGCAGGCTCTCGCTGTCGGCGGTGTCGGCGACTTGATCGAAGCAAACAAGCCTTGGCAAAAGCAATTGCAGGAGGATTCGGAAATCAGCTGTTGGTTCTGACCAGCAAGGTCAGAGGGATTGCTCCTTTGGAGGGGAGCAAGGGCCAGTCTGGAGCAACCAGACCAGCGGTGTTTGTCGTAGATTTCGTCGCCAAGATGGCCACTAGCCAGCGGGCCAGCAACCGGTTAGGCGCGTCGAGTGGCAAAATGCAGAAGGGCCCCACGCAGATCGTGGAGATGCTGGAGGGCTCACCTTTGGTGCAGATGCTGCTCGAGGGTTGGGCTTCTCAGGACCCAAAGCACAACTTGGAGGGAGCCTCGGTTGTTGCACTGGTCAGCTTGTCGTAGTCGTTCCAAGATGGCTGGCTCCACGTGTCTCGGTGCCTCCACGGGTCTCCTCTTTTCAGGGACTGTGGATCGGGCGGTGAGAGGTCTGGAGGTCCAGGTCTTGTCAGTCTCTGGGCTCGGGCTCCGGCGGGAGGCGGCGGCAAAGCAGACGGTGATTCGCTGGATGGTGCTTGCGTTAGCAAGGTGGTCACTCCCTGACCACAGGGGAGATTTTCTTCAGTCTTCTGTGCAGCAGAATGTCGAAGTTCCCGTCTTCTTCTTAGTTTCAAGTTGATTCCAGGATGTCTGAAGTCTTTAGGACACAGCTCCTACCTTTAAGCGGATTCTAGGGGCCGGACTACCTGCTAGGTCCCTCCCTATGGGTGGGACCAGGAAGGGGGGTGGTTACACCCCCAACCCTTTGTCCAGCTCGCCCCAGGCCCGGGACTGGTGTGCCCCAGGACCGGTTTGAACTGGCATATGCACCGAGGCTCCTTGTGAGCCACAGGCATGTCTGGTTTCTTTCAAGCCCTACCTGACCAATACACAAAACCCTGTCTGGGGTGGTGCACGCATCTCCCCTGGCAGGAAACCCTTTGTCCACACCTCCCAAGCTGGAAGGACTCCCAGCAGCAGGAGGGCAGACTTGTGTCTGTGGTGGCAGCATCCATTTTGTGGAGCTGAGGCTATGTCTGATTTTACCCGGGTTTCAGGTACTGTACATGTCGTGTCCCTCTAGAAGGGTGGAATGCTAACCCCGTCGCCAGAATTGGCGAGGGGTTAGTATTCCAATTCGTATGACACCTTACTCGACATGTTTTGATAAAGCCAAACCAAAGATAGCATTTAACCGCGAGGTTCATAATGCACTTAAGAGTATATGGTATGACGATATCTGGAAACAGCAGAAGGAAGTTGTTCCGACCACTGCAGACAGGCTCAGCTCATGCCAGAGCACCATCTCACATGGAACCAAGCACTCTGCCTTCAGGATTGTTAAGGCCTGCCATAGGAGTGACTTAGAGGTTACCAGGTGTCCCATTTAAGGTTAGGTATAGGTATACTACACCTAAGTAAGAGGTGATTACACCAACTTACCCCAGCTGAGTGATCAGCCAGTTGTGTCAGATTGTTAGGCCAAGCCTGGGGTGGCATAATACATGCTGCAGCCCCTGGCAGGCCTTGGGTACACCAATGCCCTGGGTACCTAGTGTACACTGGTACAGGGGCTGACAGGGTGATCCACTTCCAATTGGTTATGCACCTAGGGTGCATAGTTTTAATTTAGTAGAGAGAACAGCAGGCTGGGGGTCTGATTGGCAGGCCCACAGCCTCAATATGTCAAAAACCAGTGAAGCAAAAAGCAAAAATTTGGGGTGACCATAGGATAGCAGACCCTACTCTCCTACACAACCCCCCCCCAAACGCTGGGACATTAAACTAGCCTTGACCAGTCTCGTCTTCATGTCCTAAGTGGAAGTACCTGGAGAGACCATCTGCATTCCCATGGTCAGTACCTGGCCGGTGCTCCACTGTAAAGTCCATCCCCTGTAGGGAAATGGACCACCTAAGCAGTTTGGGGTTTTCACCCTTCATCTGATTTAGCCACAAGAGGGGCTTATGGTCGGTCTGAATCTTGAAGTGAGTGCCAAACAAGTATGGCCTCAGCTTCTTCAGGGCCCACACCACAGCAAAGGCCTCCCTCTCAATAGCTGACCAATTCTTCTCTCTGGGGGTCAACCTTCTGCTAATAAAAGCAATGGGTTGGTCTTGACCATCTACATTAAGTTGTGACAGCACAGCTCCCACACCCAACTCAGAAGCATCTGTTTGGACAATAAACTCTTTGGAGTAGTCAGGACTTTTCAGGATAGGTGCAGAGCACATGGCCTCCTTCAGGTCATCAAATGCCTTTTGACAGCTTACTGTCCACTGAACCTTTTTGGGCATCTTCTTGGATGTCAGGTCATTAAGAGGAGTCACAATGGACCCATAGTTCTTAACGAACTTCCTGTAATACCCAGTCAAGCCCAAGAAAGCTCGAACTTGAGTCTGGGTGGTTGGAGGGGACCAATCCTTGATGGACTGTATCTTACTCTCCAGTGGTTGAACTTGGCCCCCACCTACAAGGTGGCCCAAATACACAACCTTACTCTGCCCTATCTGGCACTTAGTAGCCTTGATAGTGAGGCCTGCCCTTTGCAGAGCCTCAAGAGCCTTCTTCAGGTGGATCAGGTGATCCTCCCAGGTGGAACTAAAGACAGCAATGTCATCAAGATATGCTGCGCAAAAGTCATCCAACCCAGTAAGGACTTGGTTCACCAGCCTTTGGAAGGTGGCAGGTGCATTCTTCAGACCAAAGGGCATCACCACAAACTGATAATGCCCACCTGGGGTTGAGAATGCTGTTTTGGCCTTAGACTCCTCAGCTAACCTGATTTGCCAATAGCCAGCTGTCAAGTCAAATGTGCTCAAAAACTTTGCAGAAGCTAGTTTGTCTATGAGCTCATCTGCCCTTGGAATAGGGTGTGCATCTGTCCTGGTGACAGCATTGAGTCCTCTGTAGTCCACACAGAACCTCATCTCTCTCTTGCCATCTTTGGTGTGAGGTTTGGGGACCAGAACCACTGGGCTAGCCCAGGGGCTCTCTGAGGGTTCAATGACACCTAATTCCAGCATTTTATGTACCTCAGCCTTTATACAGTCCCTGACGTGGTCAGGTTGTCTGTAAAGTTTGTTCTTTACAGGCAGACTGTCACCAGTGTCCACAACATGGGTACACCAGTCAGTTTGACTAGGTATCAAGGAAAACATATGTGAAAATGATTGTAGAACCTGTCTACATTCAGTCTGCTGATGGGCAGTGAGGGTGCCTCCAAGGGTCACTCCTTCAACTGAGCCATCTTCAGGGTTCTGAGACAACAGGTCTGGGAGAGGGTCACTCTCTTCCTCCTGTCCCTCATCTGTAGCCATGAGCAAGCCCATGTCTGCCCTGTCAACATATGCTTTAAGCCTGTTAACATGGAGTACCCTGTGGGGACTCCTGGGAGTTCCTAGGTCCACCAAGTAGGTGACCTCTCCCTTCTTTTCCAGGATTGTATGGGGTCCAGACCATTTGTCTTGGAGTGCTGCTGGGGCCACTGGCTCCAACACCCATACCTTCTGTCCTGGCTGATACTCAACCAAGACAGCCTTTTGGTCATGCCAAGCTTTCTGTAAGGCCTGGCTTGCCTCAAGGTTTTTAGATGCCTTCTCCATATACTCAGCCATCCTGGAGCGGAGACCAAGTACATAGTCCACTATGTCTAGCTTAGGCTTTTTGAGAGGTAACTCCCATCCTTCCTTCACCAAACACAGTGGGCCTCTCACAGGGTGCCCAAACAACAATTCAAAGGGGCTGTAGCCAACTCCTTTTTGTGGGACCTCTCTGTAAGCAAACAGAAGGCAGGGTAGAAGGATATCCCATCTTCGCCTGAGCTTTTCAGGTAATCCTTTGATCATACCCTTTAGGGTCTTGTTGAATCTCTCAACAAGCCCATTGCATTGTGGGTGATAAGGGGTGGTGAACTTGTAGTTGACACCACATTCCTTCCACATAGCTGTCAAGTATCCTGACATAAAGTTGGTACCTCTGTCAGATACTACCTCCTTAGGAAACCCCACTCTGGAGAATACTCCCAGCAGGGCCCTGGCCACAACAGGAGCTGTAGTGGTCCTAAGGGGAATTGCCTCTGGATACCTGGTGGCATGATCCACTACCACCAGTATAAATCTGTGCCCAGATGCAGTGGGAGGATCCATGGGACCCACTATGTCTATTCCCACTCTTTCAAAGGGGACCCCCACCACAGGTAGTGGTATTAGGGGGGCCTTTGTTGTGCCACCTGATTTGCCACTGGCTTGGCAGGTAACACAGGAGCGACAAAACTCCTTTGTATCTTCATTCATATGAGGCCAGTGAAAGTGAGGGACAAGCCTGTCCCAAGTCTTGTTCTGGCCTAAGTGTCCTGCTAAAGGAATATCATGGGCCAAGGTAAGAAGGAAGCCCCTAAATTGCAGAGGTATAACCAACCTCCTGGTTGCACCAGGCTTGGGGTCTCTAGCCTCTGAATAAAGGAGCCCTTCATCCCAATACACTTTATGGGTACCTTGAGCATTCCCAGCAGCCTCAGCAGCAGCCAGCTGTCTGAGGGGTTCAAGAGAGGGACAGGATAACTGAGCCTGCCTCAAGTCAGCCCTTGAAGGTCCCCCTGTCCCCAGAAACTCAACCTGATCAGGTTCAAGCTCTTCAGGGACAGTTCCTTCAGGGTCCTCTAGATCAGCTTCCTGGGAAGGCTGATCATCACTCTGAGGCAGGGGGGAAGGCACAGCCTTGACCCTCCTGTTCTTCTTCTTGGTAGGTGCTTGGTCCATTGTTCCAGGATCCAAGACCTGTGGTTCAGTGAGGCACTTTTTGGCCTGTGACCTGGTCACAGCAAGGACATGTGATGATATACCTAACATCTCTGCATGAGTCCTGTACTCCACTTCTGACCATAGAGAACTCTCTAGGTCATTGCCCAACAAACATTCTACTGGGAGGTCTGCACTAACCACAACCCTTTTGAGGCCAGTTACCCCTCCCCATGAGAAGTTAACAACTGCCACCCTGTGTGAAGTAGTGGCATTGCTGGCATTGGTCACCAGGTAGTTCTCACCTGGTATGTACTGTCCAGGGTCCACAAAGCCTGGTGTCACCATAGTGACACTGGCACATGTGTCCCTGTAGGCTTGAGCCACTTTGTCATTAATTAAAGGAGTCTGTCTGTACTTGCCCAGGTTACTGGGGCTCACCGTCAGGGACAAATCAATGTCCCCATCACAGATCAAGACTGCCTGTGTCAGGGTTCTGTCTAAGTCAGAATCTCCTTCAGTTCCCATAGTGATTCCCACTACACCCTTTGTCTGGGGACCAACACTGCTAACAGTAGTACTGGGAGCAGGTGCCTTAGGGGCAACAGTGTTGGGGGCTCCACCCTTTTTGCAATCACTAGTCCAGTGAGTTGTATTTTTACAATGATTGCACCAGGGTTTCTTCTGACCTTCTTTCTTCTTCTTGGACTGTTGGGACCCACCCTCCTTAGCAGTAGTTTGGGGCCCTGTTGAAGACTTCTGGTCTTTAGGTTTCTGATCTCCACCCTTTTGGTCTGTTTTCTTCTGATCACCCCCTTGGCCCTGGTTCTGGTTCTTTTGCTTAACCCTGGTTCTGACCCATTTGTCTGCCTTCTTTCCCAATTCTTGGGGAGAGGTCAGATCAGAGTCAACCAAGTGTTGATGCAGTTGCTGGTTTTGGCAGTTATTTAAAATCTGTTCTCTCATCATCAAATTATACAATCCTGTAAAATCAGATACCTTACTTCCCAGCAACCAACCCTCCAAAGCCTTAGTGGCACATTCAATGTATTCAGACCAGTCCTGAGTCTGTGTCTTTTGGGTGTCTCTGAACATTAACCTGTACTGTTCAGTGGTTAAGCCTAACCCATCTACCAGAACACTCTTCAGGACTCTGTAGTTTCTGACATCCTCTTCTCTAACAGTGAGGAGTCTGTCTCTGCCTCTTCCTTCAAAGGAGAGCCAGAGGATGGCTGCCCACTGGTCTTCAGGAACCTGCTGTACTTTGCAGGCTCTCTCAAGAGCAGTTATCCACTTGTGGATGTCATCCCCACTTTTGTAGGGGGGCACAACCTTAGACAGGTTTCTATTATCGAAAACCCTATCTTTGTCCTTAGGGACAATGCTGCCACCAGTGGGTATAGACCCACTCTCTCTAGGTTGCCTAGCCTTGTTCAGTTTTTCTTCCATCAGGGCTACTTCTAGCTCCTGCTTCCTGATCCTCAGCTGGGCTTCCTGCATTCTGGCCTCATGTTCCCTCCTCTGAGGGGTGGTCATCCTTTTCCTGGAGTGACCTTGAGAGCCCCTAGAGCCATGAGAAGCATTGGAGTCACCTGAGCGATTCCTTTGCCTCCCAAGCCCTGTGTTAAGTCCACTGGGGAGATCCAATGGGGGGAACCCATTGTCAGTCCCCAATAGCCTTAGTTTAGCTGGGCCAAGTATAATACTTGGCACTGGGCTAGTTCTCCCTTCATCATCACTACTTTCTGTATCCTCACCACTTTCCTCCCCTGTAGTATGGTTCTCATCTAAGGGATGGCTATTGGAACTGGGTACCTCTGTAGTATCTTCAGAAGGGGGGCCTCCTGTTCCTGACCCTAAGGGGGCTAACTGGGAAGCTTTCTTGAGTGCTCTCTGATTCTCATCATTCTGTAAGAGCTCTCTGAGCTCAGCAGAGTTTGGGTTCTTGGGCTGTTTAAGGCCTCTAAGAGTTGCCAAATGCCTGAGCTCATTCTGATTAAGGGTAGCAAAGCTGGATGGTGCCCTCTGGGGGTCACTCTCAACAGAGATGGGTACAGTGGACCCCTCTGCCCCGGCCATTGCTCTTAAGTGTGGGTGGATGTGTTGCAATCTACCTACACTTGGGTTTACCTACTAAACCTATCTAGTAGTTGTAGTCAGGGTGTGCTACTCCCTTTGCTCTACAACAACTAAGTTCAGTAGAACTTATGTATATCTAATCTTGTTTTATATGTACCTACAGGTACCTATGTGATCTTTCAATTGGTAACCAAGAGATTACAATGGTAAAACACAGCAAGCTCAAATCCAACCGCTGCTCACCAATGTGAGAAGTTGGCCTGGTATATGCTGTTCACTAGTTCTAGTGACCACCTTGTACCATGCCAAGCAACCCTTATGGTGTGGTTGTAAGTCAACCTTTTTGGACTAGCTGCCCTAGTGGTAGCGTAGGCTAAGCAGTCTTTGAGGCTAAACTCGTGAAGCGTGTTAAGCCAGCTGTTTTACCAAATGCAACCCCCTTTTATACCAATGAAAGGACACCACACAGATATATATTCAAAATATATATGTATTTATTTATCAAAGTAACCCCTAGTCTCTTTATGAGCACAGGAGCACAAATCGTCAAACAAGATTATCACAGAATACACAGAAGTTGCACTTTATATGGATAGGCCCTGGTGGCCACTCAAACCATATACTAAAATAGTGGTATAAGTACCACGAACAGAAAAGGGAAAAGGCCTAAGGCCTCTAGAATCGCTGGGCCTACAAGGAGCTAACGTCAGTTAGTGACCAGGAGGTCCACGGGTGGCGTGTGCAGAGCAAATAGTCACACGCGTGCTCCCATAGGTTTCAATGGGTGCGTAAAAAGTACAAAGTTACTGCAAAAGGAATCTTCCGGATGACCTAGGAACTTAAGATTTGGAACACAGGCACTAGAGATGTATTACTACACTTGGGCACAGGTGTGCCAGCTTTACCTCACCCACAGGAAGCGGGTGCATAGGCCTCGAAGTGCGTCGGGTTTCTTCTATCTGTTCCGTGGAGCTTGAAGACAAAGATGCTGCAGGCGGTCGGTCCGGGAGAGATGCAGTGGATCCAAGAGTGGATCGGAGATGTTGAAGACCTGTAAGCAGAGGGGACAGTGTTCACAGTCACTAGCCAGTGACCAGCGTGGCACCAGGTGGGTACCAGGCGATGTCGGGTGCAAACAGGTGATGAGGGGTAGCTTGTCTCCGCAGCCACGTGGTCCCTGAAGGTCGACGACGTCCAGGAGTCGGCTCACGAGCTGTCCCACGCAGGCTCTCGCTGTCGGCGGTGTCGGCGACTTGATCGAAGCAAACAAGCCTTGGCAAAAGCAATTGCAGGAGGATTCGGAAATCAGCTGTTGGTTCTGACCAGCAAGGTCAGAGGGATTGCTCCTTTGGAGGGGAGCAAGGGCCAGTCTGGAGCAACCAGACCAGCGGTGTTTGTCGTAGATTTCGTCGCCAAGATGGCCACTAGCCAGCGGGCCAGCAACCGGTTAGGCGCGTCGAGTGGCAAAATGCAGAAGGGCCCCACGCAGATCGTGGAGATGCTGGAGGGCTCACCTTTGGTGCAGATGCTGCTCGAGGGTTGGGCTTCTCAGGACCCAAAGCACAACTTGGAGGGAGCCTCGGTTGTTGCACTGGTCAGCTTGTCGTAGTCGTTCCAAGATGGCTGGCTCCACGTGTCTCGGTGCCTCCACGGGTCTCCTCTTTTCAGGGACTGTGGATCGGGCGGTGAGAGGTCTGGAGGTCCAGGTCTTGTCAGTCTCTGGGCTCGGGCTCCGGCGGGAGGCGGCGGCAAAGCAGACGGTGATTCGCTGGATGGTGCTTGCGTTAGCAAGGTGGTCACTCCCTGACCACAGGGGAGATTTTCTTCAGTCTTCTGTGCAGCAGAATGTCGAAGTTCCCGTCTTCTTCTTAGTTTCAAGTTGATTCCAGGATGTCTGAAGTCTTTAGGACACAGCTCCTACCTTTAAGCGGATTCTAGGGGCCGGACTACCTGCTAGGTCCCTCCCTATGGGTGGGACCAGGAAGGGGGGTGGTTACACCCCCAACCCTTTGTCCAGCTCGCCCCAGGCCCGGGACTGGTGTGCCCCAGGACCGGTTTGAACTGGCATATGCACCGAGGCTCCTTGTGAGCCACAGGCATGTCTGGTTTCTTTCAAGCCCTACCTGACCAATACACAAAACCCTGTCTGGGGTGGTGCACGCATCTCCCCTGGCAGGAAACCCTTTGTCCACACCTCCCAAGCTGGAAGGACTCCCAGCAGCAGGAGGGCAGACTTGTGTCTGTGGTGGCAGCATCCATTTTGTGGAGCTGAGGCTATGTCTGATTTTACCCGGGTTTCAGGTACTGTACATGTCGTGTCCCTCTAGAAGGGTGGAATGCTAACCCCGTCGCCAGAATTGGCGAGGGGTTAGTATTCCAATTCGTATGACACCTTACTCGACATGTTTTGATAAAGCCAAACCAAAGATAGCATTTAACCGCGAGGTTCATAATGCACTTAAGAGTATATGGTATGACGATATCTGGAAACAGCAGAAGGAAGTTGTTCCGACCACTGCAGACAGGCTCAGCTCATGCCAGAGCACCATCTCACATGGAACCAAGCACTCTGCCTTCAGGATTGTTAAGGCCTGCCATAGGAGTGACTTAGAGGTTACCAGGTGTCCCATTTAAGGTTAGGTATAGGTATACTACACCTAAGTAAGAGGTGATTACACCAACTTACCCCAGCTGAGTGATCAGCCAGTTGTGTCAGATTGTTAGGCCAAGCCTGGGGTGGCATAATACATGCTGCAGCCCCTGGCAGGCCTTGGGTACACCAATGCCCTGGGTACCTAGTGTACACTGGTACAGGGGCTGACAGGGTGATCCACTTCCAATTGGTTATGCACCTAGGGTGCATAGTTTTAATTTAGTAGAGAGAACAGCAGGCTGGGGGTCTGATTGGCAGGCCCACAGCCTCAATATGTCAAAAACCAGTGAAGCAAAAAGCAAAAATTTGGGGTGACCATAGGATAGCAGACCCTACTCTCCTACAATGTGTTAATTAAAAATAATGATAATAATAATCACAGGATGTGAGCAGACACCAAAAATTGAACCTGGTTGCCCAGCTCCACAATCATCAGCTCTGGCTATTGCGCCACATCTTTGTCCCTAAACAAGATATCAGCAAAAGGCGTTCCACAAAACATGCTTTCTGACACAATTGAAAAATACATGATTATGCGGAGTATGGCCAGGTGTTGCCATGCCAAGTGGAGGCCAGCAACAGTTTTCCAAGAAGGCCTAGGGAACATTTACATCATATACATGTCATATAAGTGATTCAAGAGGATATAGTCATCTTTATTTTCTAGCAGCATCAAGAGTCAATTTGTTAGGATAGTTGGCTTATAAAGAAGATCGCCTTCCAAAGCTACAGAAATAGCTCCACAAGAAAGCATTTAAATCCCAATATTTGTTATATTAGGCTTGTGGACTCAGCTCTAGGGATTGGAACATGTTAATCAAGCACCAGCGACTTTAATCAAGGTCAAATTCATTTTTCATAAGCCACTGGTAAATTAAGTGATTTTACCTAGGATCACATGATGTTGAGCCGATGCCAGGACTCAAACCCAGGTCCCCAGAACCTAAGTCAACACCTATGGCATTAATGCCAAATCTGCTCATGCATGAAACATCCAACATTCCCACTAGTAGTAGGACGAAGGGGAAAGGAGCGAGGCTTAAAAAAAATAATACAAAAAGCTCTTCACTCTTACCTGCCATATAATGGAATCTTCAGGAAGGATGCAACCGTTGTTAATTCCTTGCAATGAAATGCAATAGCTGCAAGGGTACAAACCAGGATAACCTTGAGGAGGAAGGGTTCAAGAGCGACGTGAACGGCAGCAACCAGATGTTAAATTCTGCAACCACGAGGCAAAAAGCAACAGTGAAGAAGTGCTGTTTCATCAGCAAAGTTGATGTATTTTGCAGCTTTAGGTATACAAAATTCGTGGCACTCCTTGGCATCTCTCCTGCTGCCCCGTTCATTGGAGGAACGTCAGTGCTGACGTCAAAGCAGTGCTCTGCTGCAGGAACTACATGCTGATTGGCGGTTCTGACTGACTACTCCAATCAGAGAGCCCTAACTCGAGATGGGGGTATGAAAAACAGGCCGCAAACATACTTCCGATGTGGGAAGCAACCAGGGGCGCAACTAGACCCGAACTTTGGGGGGGGCTAAGACTCCCAGCTAGGGCTGGCCCTAACACTGGTCGCACACAGTGCATCAGTCCTTTTGTGCGTCCCCTCTCCCATTTCTTCCTTCTTCATGAATTCCCAAACTACCACTCGACAACAATGCACCTCATCTCTCTGTAGCCCCTTTCTGACCAACATTTCACTTTTTTATAGGGCTACCCGTGGTTTGCTAACACTCAGTTCTGTGATCTGCATGGTACACAGTCTTTGTAGCAGGCACATTAGCACTCTGCGCTGTGTGGGTGACAGGAGTGCCCATGTGAGTGCACGGTGATCGAAGCGACACTGTGAGAGTAGGGTGAGAGGAGTGACTGTAGGGTGAGTGAGGTGACAATATGAATTTGGGTGCGGATGTACGTGCAGAGTGGGACAAATGAATGTATGGTTAGTGATGAGCTTGTTTGAGTGACATTGCAGAGTGAGCAGTGAGGGGGACAGGTGAGTGAAGTGTCACATGAGCAGGGTGAGTAGTGTGCTTGTGTGACTGTAGGGTGAGGTACAGGGTAAACAGCGCAAGAGCATTGTGAGTGCAGTGATCAATGAGTGCAGAGTGAGCAGTGTGCTCTTGTGACCGCAGGGTAAATGGATGGAGAACGGTGTGAGTTCATGCCGAGTGGCATAAGTGCAGTGTGATCACTGTGAGTGCGGCATGAGCGGGTGGTGTGAGTGCATGGTGATCAGTGTGAGTACATTGTGATCCCTGTGAATGCAGGGTGAGTGTGATAGTGAAGGGCGAGAATGAGGAGTGAGTTGTCTGAATGCAGGGTGCATTCCCAGACACAGTTGAAGTTACTAAGCATGTTACTGAGGGCTGGCATAGGGTTTCAGATACAAGTTAAACTATTGCTTTTATGGCATTATTCAGGCTCCAGGGATCGAGGGTGGAGGAAATAAATAATGTGCTCATCCTGCAACAACCTTCCAGTCTTGCGATTAGGGTTGCCATGTCATTATATTGATGTCCCAGACGGTACAAAAATAAGCAGTCTCCTAAAGCCTACTTTCACAACTTATCTGTACATACTTGGAACAGCAAAAATAAATAGAAAGCATTTTTAATTGTGTTCTAGGGCTGCCTGAGTGATCAATGACTGATTAAAGGGAACAAAGATTGAAAAGTCACATTACAAATGAATACATACATTTTATTTCTAACCTATTCAGTGCCAAGATAAGGCTTTTGCAGGCTTTTTAAACAAAACATGGCTGGCATTTTTATTTTAGTATCCCTACTTTATATTCTTTTTAATGAAATGCATTCTCACGCTAAGTCAGTAAAAAGGAAAATCCAAATGTAAGGACTAGGCAGAGTGGGGGCCCAACTGGAACCAGAAAAGTAACAGCATCTGTAATCAGTTTAAGGTATGTAAATATGCACATGGCCTTTAAAGACCTGTGAAAAACTCCAGTGTGCTGGTGATAAGACTCCAAACACTACCCAGCCGAGCCCCCAGCAGCTCGAGCTGCAGCAGCAGCCCAGGCTGAGACACAGGACGGCGGGGGCTGAAGCCCTTTCAGCCTAATGGGCGTTGCGCACCTGGAAACAACAATGGAAGGTGAAGTGGTGGGTGGAGTGCACGCACCCCGTGAGGCGATGCTGCGCCCCCCCAGGGAGGTGCGCCCCTCAGTTCGAAGACCTAAGTTATTTCAAATCAGACCACTGTGCATCGCGATGACACCCACCTCAAGTATAAGGGACTATGTGCACTAGAAAGAGGCATAAGTGGTCAATAGACAATTGCGACATGCACCACCAATGCATCTGCTAAAACAGGAACACCCCCTACTCTACCATGTGACATCTTGATTGCTTTGCAACCACCATAGCATAAAGGCCACCAATAACAATGCGGTGCTTGCAGGAGCATAGGTCTTCTATCAGCCTCACCACCTGCCAACAACATGCATACCTTTGACCCAACCAGCTTCATTAAACACCTCTGCCCAGTCACACCAGCCAAAGTGCCAAGAGCAAGAGCTATTACATTAGAATTGCTTGCAAGACCACATTTATGAACCTCACCACCCTAGGCCTGACCCTGTTCTGACAGATTGTCATGTACATTCACGGATGCTGCCAAACTATGTTACCTTATTGGCAGATACCTCCTCCTAAAAGGAATGAGACCAATGTCAAGCTTTGGAAGGCACTGCGAAGCCCACAGACCCCGTCCTAAACAGAAACAAACGTTATTAATGTTGTAAGTCAGGGACACAAAGTCACTGGCAATGTACAAAGAGGTGCACCTACCCACATTGAAATATGCCTTTTATGGCAACTAAATTCCCTTGAAAAAGTAATAATGTTTCTATGAAAGTTGCAGTAAATTCAGTGATTTGGACGCCACCAGAAATGTATTACCTACAAGTCGGACCTAAGGGACCCTGTGCAACTAAATCTGGTCTGTATCTCTGCTGCTACTGGTCGGGTATATCTAATGCCAAGAACGTCCATCATAAATCTGGCACCAAAACTGTAGATTTAAGTGAACCAGATACCCAAAAATTGTTTGTATTGCAAAAAT
Organism: Triturus cristatus; assembly: GCF_964204655.1. NCBI lineage: Eukaryota > Metazoa > Chordata > Amphibia > Caudata > Salamandridae > Triturus > Triturus cristatus. The sequence goes on along the minus strand of NC_140584.1, from coordinate 629,090,859 downwards.
TAATATTGACAGTTGAGTTTTCCTTGGCTCCCTTCAGGTGCCCGCTGCTCTTCGCTGCCACGGTTAGCAGGCGCGGGTCTGGATGCCAGCTTTGCTGACTCGTGGAATCGTTTTCCTTGTGGCCAGTGGTCATTCCTCCTTCTTTACAGCCTCGCAGCTTGGCCGATGATCTGTATTGGCTTAGGGGACAGTGGGTGTTCACAACACAGGGTGCCCACTCCACAGATGGTACCTGCTGATGTACATCAACACCACCTGGAGGAGGTCGGGGAGCGGCATGATCTCATGTCAGGGGGTGGGGTCACAACTCACAGCTGGGCCACACTGTGCTTTGTTTCTTGGATGACTCTTAAGGGCTAGCAGGCTAGCCTGAATAATGTTTTTGTCCTCATTTTCGTAGCTGAAGGTTCCGGTCATCAGATAAGCACTTCCAGTGATCAGGTTCTTCAGGTGTGGGTTCAAAATAGGTTTTCCTCTAGCTAATCCCAAAGACCAGTTTAATTCCCATAGTCCCAGCTGAATAGAAGGAATAAGTAACATACATGTGCCCATTCAGGAAGGAACCTTTCTGGTGCACACAAGCCTTTAATGTGTTACTCTGCAAAGTGCTGGCGTCAGGAGCGCAGTATTTACTAATTTCAGAGGAGGTGAACATGGGTCATGTGCCTAATAAGGGACAGGCGTGTTTAAAACATGTTATGCGACTGCTCTCCCAGAAAAGAGAGCATTTTCACTGGCTAGTTTATGGCCAAATTGTGGGAATGGGGATGGGCAGGAAAGAGTGTGTATTCCATCCCAGAGCCCGACATCTTCATAACAACATATTGTAAAGCCACATAAGTTGGGGTAGACTCTTGTCCACAGATCAGCCATGTCCAGTGGGGAGCCCTTAGGTTGCAGGTATGCATTCCCCAAGCCGGAATCACTATAACCATATTAGACACATTCTAGGTTGCGGGAGTGTCCACTCATAGGAGACCATATGGATAGTAAAAGTGCATGTCTCTAGGCGTCACATGAGTGGTACGGTAAACAATCTAAGCATCCAATACTTGATAGACTGGCACCAGACAGGCAGTCTGCGAATAACCAGTTGTGGACGATCACTACAGACAATTACATTCTTGGTGAGCACCTTGTGGGGAGAAGCCTAGGGCTCTGCTGGAAAGCACTAGCTTTGGTACGATAGTGAGTTCTGTTGTTTAAATTTAACGCGGGAAAAATCTCACTGAAACTTGCAGTGGGAAAAACGTAGGGTGAGCCCCCACTGTCCTAGAGTTAGAGCCCTCCAGCCTTGCAGCGGCGCAGTAGTTCACCAGATGATTGAAAGTGATTTACTGTAATGCAAACGATGAGAATACAGGACTATGGACAGGATTATGATAATAAACAGGATTAGGGCAATGTGGATGATGCAGAGCTAACTTGCCAAGGCTCGGATTGCGGACGTTTCAATGACATTTGTATCAAATATCCTTTATTTACTGTCATCCTGTGACCCGTCACTTGTCTGGGGCAGTAAAGTGAAGCTGTGAATGTGTATCCAACTCACTGTGGATGTTCATTCAAACATTCATAGTTTGCCTACTCTTTCATTGGATAGTTCAGTAACAGAACCCCTCAAGACAAAACAATACATTTCTTAGTCCTGCGTTCAAAATATGCTGGGATCCAATGTTCTGGCCTTCAGTGGCCTATCGGTCTCTTCTGGGAAAAACAGCCTTTGCAAAGCGGTCATTACCGCACAGTGCCTTTACCACACAGATGTTTCCACTCATGCATTTTGGGGTCTTTTACCAAGCATACCATTACCATGCATGCATAGTAAGTCTATTTACGGTAAGAATGTGTGTGTGTGTAGACAGACAGACAGACAGACAGACAGACAGACAGACAGACAGACAGACAGACAGACAGACAGACAGACAGACAGACAGACAGACAGATAGATAGATAGATAGATAGATAGATAGATAGATAGATAGATAGATAGATAGATAGATAGATAGATAGATAGATAGATAGATAGATAGATAGATAGATAGATAGATAGACATTAAAATGTTTAGAGGCGGGTAGGGGTATAGGGTGGTGAGGACATTTTTAGGGTCTAGGGGTGGATAAGGGTATCGGTTTTAAGAGTATTTTTAGTGTTATGGGGTGGGCAAGGGTGTTGGGTTGTAAGGGTGAGTTAGGGTTTAGGGGTGGGTGAGTGTATTGGGTGTTAAAGGTATTTTTAGGACTTATGGCAAGGTAAGTGTATTGGGTGGGAAGCTTATTTTTAGGGGTTTAAGGGTGGATTAGGGTATTGGGTCATAAGGGTATGTTTAGGGTTCAAGGGTGAGTACGGGCATTGGTTTGTAAGGGTGTTTTTAGGGTTTAGGGGTGAGCAAGGGTGTAGAGTGGCATCCAGGGGCGGCTCCTCCATTAGGACAGCCGCCCCACTGCTTTCTTACAGTGCGAGAAGCAGAAAATAAAATGGTATTTTAAATACAATTTTATTTTCTGTTTCTCGCGCTGCAAGAAAGCAGAGGTATGCCTGGTTGGGGGTGGGCGGGAGGATATGCCTGGTTGGGGGCCGGTGGGTCGGCGGGTCTGGGAGAAGTGGCTTTCACCACTCTAATTGCCCTGACGGCTTTGTCGGTCCTGGGGCCGACCAAAGCAGTCATGCACACTCTACATTTTCTCAGTGTAGGCTAGAAAATGGCCCCCCTACCGGTCCCCGGCTGGGTGCTGCACACGACTCCGCACCAATCACAACGCTGCAATGGCAGCGTTGTGATTGGCTTACAGGAGGAGAGGGAGCATGCCTGTTCAGGCGCAGAGGCGGCGTGGGACCAGGAGCAGAGGCGGCGCGCGCGGGACCCGGCGGTAAGGTAAGTTTAATTTTTGTTTTATTATAACCCCCCTAACTCCCCGCGAAAAAATCCCCCCACTCCTACCCATGAGTCAAGCCGGCCACGACAGCCTTTGGGCACGGAGCGGTGTCTTTTGCTATTGGGGAAAGTGAGGTACAGATGTAGGGAGGCGATCGGAGTTTGAATGTGAGATGAGCTGAGAGAGAGTTTCACAAACCGGGTGAATGTCTTGACTTGAGTAGGATGAATTCAGAGAAAGAGGTGCGAAGTAGTAACAAGTTTGAGCATGGAAGCTCGGAGAGAAGCCGTGATTGGGTTCGAAGAAGGGTTTGGTTCCAGTGACGTGGAATGAATGCTCCCTCGTGCACACGGCCCAGATTCCAAGTAGTGGTCTGTGAGTTTATTCCCCCCTCAGGACAATCCACTTTCTGCTTCAGTGACCCCCAGTTTCTGCTGTTTGTACTGTATTATCCACGCTCTCTGTAGGTTCTGTCCCATATCTGCCCTTCCTTTCATTCCCGCTGCTGGCAGCAATCAGAGTGGTACCTTTTGGGCGTGGTAGGGCAAAACAAAATGTAAAAGTCGGTATTTTTTTAAGGATGTGCAAACGTGACAAAGCTGAAACGTTTGGGAATAAACTATTTTAATACTGGAAAAATGTTGGTGGAAGGCGCAGGCGGGGTCCTGTCATCCGGGTGTTTGAAGTCGGCGCACAGAACCGAAGTCTGAGCCGGGGATCGCATTTGCCCGAGTTCCAGTCTGGGCACTGGGGGCGAAGGGGGGGACTTGGGGAGGAACTCGATAGCAGGCCACGTGTTGCGCACAATAAGACGACTGCCTCGTGTGTAGGCAGCACAGAAACTTGCATCCACTGTACTGATTATACTGCTTCCGAGCGTGTTCTTTCTTCCCTGTTCGTGTGCACCTTGTGCCCATAGACTGTCGCAGTAATGCCCGGTGTGTGCTCTCTGTGCCAACATATTTTCTAGTAGTGCGCATTTTCGTGCCCGATAGCTGTCGCAGCAGTATCCCTGTTAAGCCTCTCAAGCGTCCATGGCACACGGGCTGCACGTGCTGTTATCCTTGGGCCTCAGGCTGCCTCAGTAAGTGCACCGCCACTACTTGTTGTGCAACGTTGTTTGGGCTTCTTGTGCCCAAAGGCTAGATGAGCAATAATACACGGTCTGTGCTACTTGTACCCCGGTGTTAACACGCTATCCCAGTAATGCCCTTTGTGTGCTCCTTGTGCCCAAAGGTTATTACTGCAATGCACTGTTTTAACTCCTTGTGCCCCGATGTACATTTCACTGTATGTGGTGCAACATTTGCTCCTATGTTCACGCACTATCCCAGTATTGCACTGTGTGAGATGCATAGTATGCCCCAGTGTTCACATGCTATCCAGCCACGCACTGTATGTGGTACACGTGTCGCCAGTAAGATCAAAATTATACTATGTACTTCTCTGTCAGGCCATAAATTCCAGCGATTTTTATATCGGTCACACTGTGACCTATATAACAAGCATTTTCAATGCAATAGGTCTCGCATTATTAAAGTTTGACTGTTGGCACTGAAAATGAGATTATAATTTTTTTGTATTTGTACGTGCATTAAGAAATGAAGTATTTATAAGCTACGCAACCTATTAAAAATGGTCAGAAATGCAAATAGATGTAGCAGGTTATGCAGATGATATTAAATATCTGAAAAAAATGGAATTAGTTGTAATTTGAATACTGTAACAGTTATGCAATACTTTTAAGAATATGAAGGCGATACGTATTGGGTATGGTAATAGTTGTGTAATCTTTTCATTAGTAAGAAATTGTTTAGTGTTATTTTTTATGCCATGCTTGTTAAAATATTAATTGTAATATTCATAACAAGTTGGCAGGTATGATGACCTGAGTGAACTTGTTCTCCCTCTACAGCAGGAAGTCACTATAACGGAGGCAGGGCTTTAAGTGGAATGAAAAGGCTTTGGGGGGGGGGCTCTGAAAGGGACGCGGCCGATGTAATGAAGGGCGTTGCTTAAAACCACGAACTGAAAACCCGTGCTTAGCATAGTGCGTTGCCCCACTGATATTTTGCTGCTTCGTCATTCCATCCAGATACAACAAGTAACATTACACCTACAACAAGCCAGGACTGTTGGCTTTGTCAATGGTTGTTAGTTGCATTAGACAAATAAGCAACAACTATGGCTTTGATGCACATCATTTTGAAAATATAAGCATCATACTTCCCCATCAGCTTTGCATTAATCGTGATTGCCCATGCGCCAAGATAACCATATTGCCCCTTCAGTTTAATCCATTCAGCAAAGGCCAATAGCCCAAGAGGTGGACCCACAGAATGCATAAGATAAAGCAATCATCCCAGAATCGCAGAGAGCAGCTGTGGTTTCTTCCATTAAAGCTAATTCCAGTCTAATGATTTCCAGCATTGAGCACACATATAATATATCGTTTTTTACATGTTTTGTTTGTACATTGTGCTCTCGCTACTAACCGTAATCAAGAGCTTTATATTTGAGAACAACTTGGTTTACATCAGCAGACTCCAACGCAAAGAAAATGGGTATGCTATGTAGTGTGAAGGTGACGGGAAAATAGCAAGGAAGGCGCTTTGTCCTTGAGGCCTGACAATAAAAGCAATGTTGTTCCGAATCAAAAGCAAATCTAGGTCGTTTATGTGCATTCCAATATGCGCTAGACTGAAAAAGTGTTGCCAAAGTGCAAACAGGAGCTATTAACACTTCGTGCCATTAACAGAAGGCAGGGTCTCACACTGAAAAGCTGCACCAAACTCCCATACTAATTTCCTCACTTCAGGAAATGGTGTGATCCTGGGCACGTCACCTTATCGCTCTGTTCCCCAGTTCCATCTATTTCTTTACCTTTGGTATAATCGCGGCACCCGCGCTTTACTATAAAGCGCGGGTGCCGTGCTTATACCAGAAGTAAAGAAAAGCAAGTGGGCCGCGCATCACGCCTGACTCTCGGCACGATCACAGCTCCACCCATGGCCTATTGGTGTCTATTACGCGCTTGGGGCGCGTAATAGACACCAATAGGCCATGGGAGGAGCTATGCGCGCGCCTCAGGCCAATTGCATGCAGTCTTTTGGAAGAAGACGCACGCAAAGGCCAATGGGGGAGCTAAAAAGGAATCGCACATGCACGAGCGTGTGCGATTCCTAGATTGATTTCTGAAACCCAGAACAAAAGGACTCTCGCCTGCGCAAGCACTGCTGCGCAGTGCAATGGAGGTCGCAAGACCTAAAAAATGCAAATAGTATTTTTGATCTTACTGGCGAGCAGTCGCGCCAAATTAGGGCCAAGTTACAGTGCCAGTAATAGTCCTGTGACCGTCACAGGACTATTAGTAATGCAGTTAAGGTTTGTGCTCGCCTCAAGATCCTGCCCCGTGTTTACCTTCAGTGTGTCACATTCCTCTCGTTCCACGTTCTTGGCTGTTGTGTCAAGTGGCGCCAGAGGCATTACGTGTCAAGGTCTGTTGAGCTCCTTGCTGCAAACTTCAATATATCTTTATTCGAGTTACTTCCTGGCCCTGGCCGTGTCTTACTGTCGGAAGTCGGTCTCAGCACTAGTTTTGACACAGTTTATTTTGTAAATACTTGAAGACCTGGCTATTTGCAAAGTAAGTTATTTATTTTTGTGGCTGTAGGAGAGGAGTTTATTTTTTAGTACCAGCCGATGCCATGAAATGAATTCCAAAAAAGCTAAAACTACACTGAATTGCTACATACTTCACGAGAAAAGTGTCACATGCCTTCCAAAATTTTTTGTTTTATTTAAAACTGACAAGGTCTCTCAAATCAATAGTTTAAGGAAAAAAAGAAAAGTTTAGCTGAGGGTTGAAATGAGGAAAGTGAGTCTGTCAGCATTACAGCAAATCTATGGCAACATATTTTATTTATTGACCCAAACTCATGGTTCACCTCAGCTGGTCTGCGTGTGCGTGTGTGTGTTTTGCAGGTTTTTATATAGGGGGGACTCAATTGGAGCGCTTTACACGAGCATAGTGCCTGCCCGAGCACCAGGTACATTACACAGATCTGATGATCCTGCTGCTGTTTTTATGGGGCTTTCTGTCTGGTAGGATGATTATGGCTTCCCCAAATCGCCATGTGCATGATGGATGATGACGTACTACCTGGCTAATCAGCTGTCACAAATGGCCTGCTGGACGGGAGGGGTGCAGTGACAAATGGCTTATGCTGGATGCGAAATGGCTTGCATTTTACTACTTGCATTTGGAAGTAATAAACACACTGGTTTGCTGAAAACAGCCGCTTCCAAACGCTAGCAGTAAAGCTAGTAATCAGGGTATAAACTAAAACTAACAAAACATACCTCGGAACAAATTCCAATCCATGGATGGCATAGCGTGTAATTGTGTTATGCGTCATCATCATTATACAAGGCATACATTGCATTACAGTGAGCTAAGACAAGCTGCATCTTTACATGCAATCATTGTAAGGCGAATCTACCTGGGACTCTCTTGTCTCTATGGATCTACTATGCTCCTACAGACCCTCCTCCCTCATCTCCCCACAGCCCCTCTCTCACATGCATTTTTTTTTTTATAGTGCTGTGTAGTGTAGGGTTTCAGAGCCCTTTACATCTCATACACATACACATTATACAGAGACAATGGCATACATGTGTAAATCATTGCATAGGGAATGTTACATAAAACAAAGAGGACTACATGGTGCAGGTGTCACATGTAATCCATAATCACAGGCAGTATAGTTTAAGGCTGACTGTTTGGTCTGGAGCAGCACAAATGTCTAATTTAAAACCAGTTGTAATACCATGGTTGTATTGACTTTACAAATAAGAATTAATTTCTAGCCAAATGAACCCTTTTTAGCAACATTAGGATAATGAAAATCATAATGATCTAACAAATGCCGTGCAATTTGTGTGCAGCTCTCTGATGACAATGACTAGCTCTATCCACTATGTTAGGTTTGTAACTTTTAAACTGCAAGTAACAAAAGCATGACTCTGACAAAAGCAGTAACCCACTGAACTATTTACATTATATGCACTTTTGTGATTTGCATGGTACATGTTCTTTGCAGCAGGCTTATTAACTCTCTGTGGATTACTACCATTGCCTTAAGCTCAGTTCCAGAATGGGGAAGTGCGATGTAATAACTACACTTTCACAATTCCTTTATTAACCTTCTTGCTTTCTCAAATTTGCTTAAAAATGCACCATTTGCCGAATCCTTTTTAAAAAAATTCTTGGGGAGAAGCTCCTCAAACCCCCGTATATTGCTCGGGCTCACTCGCTGGGCACGCTCACTGTGGTGCTCTCGGGCGTCACTTTTATGCCTCACCACTTTCAAATGTCACCAGTCGCCACTGGTGGCATCAGTGTTGTTAGGGTTTAGGGGTGGGTGAGGCAATTGGGTTGTAAGGGTGTTTTAAAAGTTATGGGGTGCATAAGAGAATTGAGTGGTAAGGGTGATTTTAGGGCTTAGCGGTGGGGAGGGGAATTTGGGTGTTAAGGGTGTTTTTCGGGTTTAGGGACAGGTAAGGGTTTTGGGTTGTAAGGGTCGTTTTAGAGTTTAGGGTTGAGTAAGGGAATTGGGTGGTAAGGATGATGTTAGGGCTTTAGGGATGGATAAGGGTACTTGGTTGTAAGGATGTTTTTAGGGATTCTGGGTGGGTATGGCTATAGGGGTAAAGTTATATTAGGATTTGGGGTGCGTAGGGGCATATGGTGGGAAGGGTATGTTTGGGTTTCATGAATGGGTAGGGGTAGAGGGTGGTAAGGGTATTTTAGGATTTTGGGGTGGTAGGGATATAGGGTGATAAGCAGTGGCAGCTGGTGAATTTTAAAGGTGGTAGGGCATAAGACCAACCACGCAAGCTGGACCCAATCACAGAGGGCTCAAATTTGTAATAATGAAATTTATCATACATTTTAAATTCCCTACGCAGGCATGCAGTTTTATACAAGTGAGTTAAATATCACCTCCTCACACCCTTAATTAAGGCTTAATGTAGCCCCACTATTATTTAAACATTTGGAAGGCAGGTGGCTACATCACACTAAGCAACGCCTCATTTTATGTTCAGCCCTCGTATCCAGGCTCTAATTTGTTTGAAATCCAAGTGAGTGTGCTCTGGAACTTCATGAGCTGTTTTATACTCAGCTTTTCTGTATTTACTATTTTGAAAATAAACGTGACCCTGGATTATGTGGTTGGCTGAAATGTTTGTACACTTAAAACAGTCTCATCGAAACATTCACCACCGAGCAGTGCATTAAGTATGTTGCGTCGACAAATAAATCTTTCCTAGGAGGGCTACCAGTTCGACTAGAGCTGTGTGTCATTCACATCAACAGTTGTAAACACACTCACCTCCACTGTACCACTGTGGGAAAAAGAGACTGCCATTCTGTTGCTCCAATACCATTATAAGCACAAGAAGAGCAAGTAGTCTGAACACCTGTATGATAGTGACAGGCATTATGAGAAATTCCCACAGCTTTCAGCTCCAACAATAGCGCTCTCAATCGTACCCAGCAGTATGTGCCGTAAACACGCATACGTTGCATGAAAAACAAAGCCAGAGAAACACTTGCTCGGAGGAAATTGGGACATATAGATACCATACAATATGAAGTGAAAAAGGTGAAATGAAGCAGAATGCATAAGAATGCTTTCCAGAGGGAATGAACAATGGGTTCAACACCCCTGATACAATACCCTCATTGGTAACAAACTCACAACACATTTTCTCCCAGAAGACAGCCCGAGTCTAATTGTTCAGCACAATGGAAACTTTAAAAAACGTTGTACTCATTAAGCGCATAAAAGCAGACTTGTGAGAGGGTCTGTGGTAGTCAGAAAGGAAGGGATTGGAGACAGAGAAGCACAAGCAACTAAAAGCTGGAGCCAGGCTCAAGCTGGAGGGCTGGCTTTGGTTCAGTTAGAGGCCCTTTTGGAACACCCAACCTAAACCCAGAAGAGCTCTCACGGGAGGCAATTGGGCCTAATGGGTACAGTTGTTGTCCATATAACATGGGGACCCTGGTTCAAATGCTGGCCTCAGTTTAGCATTGTGTGACTCGTAGTGAATCTTTGTTTGTGGGAAAAAAATTATGTAACATAAGCTTCGTCTGTTTCGAAGCATTCTTATGGCCTTAGGTAAGGCCTGTGTTGCTATTTAACACTGCCAACAATAAAATGTCTGCCTGTCACCCCATGCTCCAATCACATCCTTTCAGAGTTAAAGACAAAGCATTAATCTAAAATATCAGAAAGAGATGCACTTTAGTAGCTGTACTGCACAGAACGAAACTGGAAAATCTGGGATTAATCCTGGCTACCCTGCTGGACCAAAGTGTGTGATCCTAAGCAAATACTTTCTTTCATTGAGACTCCTTTTTGTTCAATATCACATATTAGAGTACTTTCAAATACTTGCGTTCATGATGTGCACTGTGAATAAATGTCTCTCTAGTTTGTTGTAGAAGACTGGCTCCTAGTTCGCTAACAGCACTGTCATCGAGGCCAGCCAGATCTAAACACTCTCACTTTCAAATAACACTTCACCATAGAGGACTATAACGTGATCTACTAGGGTGTAAAGCTTTCATGTCTTAAAAATCACACTTTTTGTGTTTTGACAGCATCTTATCAGTCCCATCAAAACATTCACCACTGAGCAGGGCATTAAGCATGTTGCCAGGCCAGAGTCCATTGCTAGCTGCCATTTTCTATTGCATGATTCATTTACATGCCAAATATTGCCAAAGCTCAGCTTGTGCCAGACCGTAACAGCCAGAGAAGACCCGTAGCTTGCACTGCTAATGTTTAGGCTCGCCCATTTCTAATTTGAGCCCTTGGAGCGGCAAGACGAAAGAGAGGTCAGTAAGAGAAGGAATTATAAAGGAATTATACCAATAAAAAAACAATAATCGTTTCCTCACCGACCCTGAGAGAGCCACCAGAAGCTGCTGAGCAAGAGAATAATGAACATTACAAACCACCCGACAAAAAAAAAACACAAAAGTGTTCACCTTATCTTTGGCACACTCCATTGAAAGTCCTGCCCAATGTCTCGCGAGGCTTGAAATGTGACCCTTCAGGCGGATGGCCCGGAGAAAGGAGATTTAACATGTTAGAGAGGCACACTCCACCGCATCAGTCTGTGCTGACATTAATGGGGAAATCTCACAGGCAGGACTTTACGAAATCTACAACATGCATGTTTCTATAAAATGGAAACATACACACTGTATCTATTTATAGCATGTGACATGGCGTCAGTGGCCACACCTGTCACATGCACCGCTTCCAATCCAAACCGACGCTGATTGACACTCTCCTTTGAGAAGCCCAGGCTGCAGCCTAATGTGCCCAAGTGCAATCGATCAGAGAGGGTGGGGTTCATCAGGGAGAGGAGTGGACTTACGCTCCGACAGACTGCAGAATCAATAGCTGAAATCAGACAAGCCCTGAAAACCCTGTGACATGCTCATGAGTGCTTGAGCCTGTCTGTACTTTGGGCCCGATTCCGATTTCGTTCGGAAAACATACTGAACGACTCTGGTCCAGAATGCTTTCCAAATTACTCGGATCAGGGGAGTCTAACCAAACAAGTACGATGCATTTGAATGCATCCGGATAGGATTCAGTCAGGCTCCCATTGAGCCAATGGGAGCCTGGGTTCCAAACGTGAACACAGGTTAACATTGACAAAAGTGGTTGTTGGCGATAATGGTGCACTGTGTGGTGGGCACCGCTTGGTGCCTGCCACATTGTGTATGACCTGAAAGAGGGGACCCATGGGTACCCCCACGGGCCTGATTCAGAGGGACCCTGGTGGAGGGAAGCCTGCTAAGTGCCCCCAAAGACAGATTCCATCAGCCTTTTCGATCCAGGCAAACCGACAGTAAAGGCTGTCCAAATCATTCATCATACTTGCTTGCTCCGAAACCATGTCCATAGAGCTGTACGAATCGGCTAAGGAAAGGTTCTATCTCTCTGAAAGACTTCCGGAACCGATTCGGTCAGTGCTAAGGGTTTCCAGGCATTGTACTTGGTCATTCGGAATTGGGAATGAGGCGGTCAGAAACAAGGGCTCCCGATCGGTTTAGGTAAAGACGAATCCGATTTGAAGCCCTTCCGACCGAGATCGGAATCGAGCCCTCTGACTGCCTGACCCTTGCGCAGAGCAAGGGACAGAAGCTATGCTGATTGCAAGCAACACTTATTGCAGGTAGGATTCATGGTATTAAAAAAAAATGAAAGAGGCAAAAAATGTGGGTGGAATAGCCACCACGCCTTTTAAAAGAAACCTCCCTCGGTGATAAGGGTAATTAAAAAAGAGGGTGTTTGGTGGAGTTGCCCCTAAAATAAAAGAAAATTAAGGTATTTTAAAAAAAATGGGGGGTTTCGTCCCACCGCCCCAAAAAAATATAAAAATAAAAAAATATATATACATACATACATACATACATAGCTGAGACTGCTGATACGCGTAGATGTTTTGTCGTTTGAAATAAAGAACCAAGTGATTTTACCCTTCTTGAGAGCTGGACGATTTTTTCCTGAAAAAGAAGAGAATCTTATTTTTAAATGTATATATATATATATATATATATATATATATATATATATATATATATATATATATATATATATATATATATATATATATTCACTGAAAAAACCATAGGTTTCACACATGTTATAGTTAGCGGAAATTTTACTGATAAAAAACCAATGAAATTCCCCCGTTATAGTTAGTGCAGGCAACTATAACTCACGCGACCGCAATCCTCTGCTGATGTTAATACTGTATTTAGACACTTATTTACCCATGTCTTCTTCCATACATTTTTAGCTATACATATATTACAAATATTTTCTTTTCATAAAGACACATATGTCATCAGCAGAAGATTGCGGTTGCGTGAGTTATAGTTGCCTGCACTAACTATAACGGGGGAATTTCATTGTTTTTTTATCAGTAAAATTTCCGCTAACTATAACATGTGTGAAACCTATGGTTTTTTCAGTGAATTTGCAAGGTTTTTTAAATGCTAATTCCTAACTATAACGTGTGTGAAACCTATGGTTTTTTCAGTGAATTTGTACGGTTTTTTAAATGCTAAGTTACTTTACGCCATTCGTGGCGTGCGCGCCCACTTAACGCAGTTTGTTCCGTGCGCGCACGGTGCGCTTCGCGCACCGTGCGCGCACAGTGAGCACGCGGTGCGCTTCGCGCACCGCGCGCCCACTTTACGCAGTTCGTGCCGTGCACGCACGGTGGGCACGCGGTGCGCTACGTGCACCGCGTGCCCACGTTACGCTAGATGGGCCATGTATGCACGATGCGCTTCGCGCACCGTGCGCACATGGAGGACATATGATGCACTTCGTTTTTAAAGGTAATATTTTAATTTTTCGCAGTAGTTATAAGCCATGCACAAATGGTGCCCTTCGTGCACCATTTGCACACGGGGTGGAGAGAGTGTGGATAATTTTTTTTTTTAATATTTTTTTTTTTAATCTTTTCGTTTTTTACAAATTTGATAAGCCATGCACAATTGGTGACCTTCGGTCACCAATTGCACACGGGGTGGGGTTAGTGTGGATATTTTATTTTTTTTTATATTTTTTTACCGTACGCGTACGGTAAGCGTAATCGGCGAAATTAGCGAAAAAATAAAAATTCCGTTTTTGGCCTTGGGGGATCTTTGGGGACTCCCTGTACATGGCTATGTGTGTGGGAGCTGTCAAAACAGCCCCTTTAAATGTTTTTGTGCTTTGTTTGTTAATCATCTCTCTCAGTGCGAGAGAGAAAATGGCGGCCGCCACTTCCTGGTTTCGGCCGATTCGAATGTTTACTAAGATCTAAGAGCAAATCATAATCGCGCTCGCGCACGCCACCGTACGCGTACGGTAAGCGTACCGTAAGCGCACCGTAAGCTGGCTCAGATATATATATTGATTTAAAGGCTATTTTCTCAGAATCTACTGAACAGATTTACACCAAACCTACAAAAGGCACTTCCTTGACCTGAGGACTACCGCTCTGCCAAATTTCTAGTAATTCTGTTCAGCCAATCGGGCTGTAGCCCTGTCTAAAGGTCCTATGGAAAAATGCATGGGAAAAACGTGTTTTGGGACCCCCCTTTTATCTCAGCCCCCGCTTGACGAATCCCCCCGAGACTTTCAGGGTAGGAGCGGAGCGTAGCGCCCCACCTATTTTGAAAATTTCGCGAGGATTCGTCGACCGGCGCCAAAGTTATTCAAAATAGAATGTTGCGGATTTCCTATGGAAACGTGGTCCTAACTATAACTACCTACTGGCGACCGCCAGTAGGTAATATATATATATATATATATATATATATCAATCAGAGCTCCAGTTTCCCCCTTGCTTCCTCACTCATGAGCAGGTGGTGCTGAGTCGTGCACGGGAACACGCGCATGTATCCGGCTCAGAAGAAAGTTTAGACCAGCACTCACAAGAAAATAATTATTCATTTATTGGATTATTCGTGCACTAACCACAACAGACGTGTTTCGGAAAAGCACACCTTTTTCAATATTCGCGGCCACCATTATTTTTGTGTAGACATATGAGGGCGATTAGCAATAAGGATGTTACCTACCCAGTGGCTTGACATTTTGAATTTCAACACCTGAGCAACAGAAATGTGCTCAAATGTTATTGTTTAGATCATGTACCTCAGGAGGTAAGAGGTGAGAGGTGGGAATAGAGAATTGAAGTTGCGAAGGCTGGTATCCAGATATATAATAGATCTACAAATAAAAACTCCCATGGGTCTGACCAGTAGCGAAGAATTGGGCGTTCACTTACAAAAGAAAATGAGTTTTCAATGTGGGTCAACTATGTAATAAATACAGCGAGGTTAATAATTAGAAGTAGCATGAAAACGTCATTACAGGGCGAGATATTGATACTGTGTTCCTCCGGGACTAGTTGGGGGGAGACCCGCGTATATAGAAGTAGGAGAGTAACTTCAATATAAGCTCATTCAGAGCATGACAGTAACAAGCGGGTCAGATTTCCCAGTATTTCCCAATGATGGGAATAAAAGACGAATGTCCAAAAATAGAGGGGACTCTTCATTAAGTAAATAGAACACAATTACTGAAACCTTAAAGTTAAGGCAAAAAATTATAGCGCTCAAGTGATGCAATTGAAAAATAAAATGAGTAATATATTTGAGACACACTGTAATAGAAATGCATTTCCATGCTACACGATGGCTTCGACATTTGATGCATAAGAGTAAGTCTGTTTTCACTGTTGCTGACATGACATAATGAAGCACGTCTACACAAAAGGAGTGAAAATAATAGCAGCCGCCAATAATGAAAAAGGCTCTTTGCCGAAACGCGTCTGTTGTGTAAGAGCACAAATATATATTTTTTTACACATGCAGTATTAACAGATGTTGAAAATGGTGAATTTGACTCATTTGCATGGCGAACAATATGCCCAATGAATGGGGCTTAATCATATGAATCTAAGCTTAAAATGAATTTTTTTCTATCTGTAAAATAATTTTATGGGGCATGGAATTGTTTTACCATGCCAAAATACAATTAACTCTATTATAATTGGATTGTGGCATTATTTTCATTCCTAATCATTTGCAAGTTCAATTCTTCTATTCCTATGTGATTGACACTCTATATGGTTTTATGGATCAGAACATGTTAAAAGATGTCCAACACATATCTTGAATTCATATCACTGCGCTTAGACCATTTTCTATGCCTATGTATAATTTGAGTGTACAAAATGCTTGCTATTTTCACTGCAAAAACGTTGTGAACAAGGCTAGTTTAGCTGAAATTCGTAGACGTTTGTTTGTCTACAAGCGCTATTTTATTTGCAATAAAACCCTTCCACGGGAGTGCCATCTCTGAACCATTTGTTCCTTGGCCAGTGGGTAACAAAACTTGATGGGACCCCCCTGCAAAGTACATGGAGGGTGGCCCCCATTCTCCGTGTCAGTCAAGAGCTCTCAGGCCAGCGATCCACCATACTGCAGGGGCTCACCCCAGCCATAAAAAAAGGATTCAGGTTCCTCCATTGGTCACATCCGCCCTTTCATTGGGCGATTTACATATATTAGTAAACACTGCTGCTGCGCCCTCCAGCAAAGTTACATAACACTGCCTTCAGCCAGCCCACCAAACACATCCTCCTACTTGATGACCCACCTTCAAGCGAAGCCTACTCAGTTAACCACCTCCAAATACAGACCACTGCCTTCGTGCCTGCTACTAACACATCCATTTACTCTACTCTCACCCCTACGAATCCCCAGTTATGCTTTTCTGCCCGCCTTTAAAACCACCCCTCGGCTGTCACTGCAAACCCGTGATTGCCGCCCACTGCTCCCCTGTCCACCACCGACAGAAAGACTGATGGCTGGTCCACATCTAACCACTGCCTACCAGTAAAGACAGAGCATTTCAGCTGCTGCCCTCCCCAATGCCACGGCAGTAGTTTAAAACATGTTAAACAATCTCTTCAACTGACCACCCCAAAACAGTTCTTCCTGCTCTCCTCTACGGCATCAAAGCCGTTCCTGCTACTTTTCATCCTTTGCATGATGCACACAATAATATTAAATGTACAAAGGGCCCGATTTTTGTTTCCTCAAGCCAACATTAATTTACACTATGTACCGCATTAAACCATACCTCCTGGCAAAGGCAAACCTGATCCCATGTGTAGCACCATTTAGCATGTACCCCAAGGACAAACACCAGAGAGAATGCGAGATTTATGTAATTAAACCTACAGTGACAACGTAGCATTTCCACAACCACTGTCAGCCCAGCAAAGTCTGCAACCGCACAGTAGCCATCAATACCGGCAACATCTAAAGCGCATTTCCACTTCCTTTCAATGGCAGCTCCTGAAACATATACATATGACTTCTGGGCGACATCTACCACAGACCACAGCATTCTTTGTCTCCATAAGACTAACTGAATGCTCTCAGTGAACGCTTCTCTTCCCCCTTCCTTACTAATAACTAATGGAGGATAATGAAAAAAATATATAGTATTTTCTTATGAAAAAGCGTATCAAGCACTTGCTACACTCAATTCTCACCAGATCCACACGTATCAATATTCTGCTATTGAACCTTCCTGTCAACCCTATTATTATCTGGAGATGTTTTTTATCCCTTCCGTGAACTGGGAAAACCAATACCTTGCATGAAAACAAGTCCCTTTAAAACCTTTGCTACTTATACAGGCTCACAAAGCACTTACTTATTTTACTAACTGTCGTTGTAAAGCAAACAGGTAACTCATTCTAGGATTGGAATTACTGCTGAGAAATGTGGAAGTTAATACTTAGATTTAGGATGATATTTAGCATGTCTGCCAGACACTTGTTCTTCCCTGCATGCGCACACAATGCAACAATACAATTTGGCTGAACAAATTGTTCAGAAATGTACCGGAAGGTAAAAAAACAGCCCATATTATTTCTACAAAGAAAAATAGACAAACATCCACTTTATACCCCAAGACATAAAAGCCTTAGCGTACACAGCTTGTCCAAATCCACGCCACCTAATTCAGCCCTGCCAAGTACCACACCTCTGGCGTTAGACTAACGCATTTAAGTGTGGTGATCCGCATCACTGCACAAAATCATGCATAACAGGCATCGCGCCTCCTCGGGTACCAGTGCTGCTAAACAATGCTGGTGTAGTATTATTTCCATGTGGCCGCCGTCTCTTTTCTGGTGCTTCCCCTGTCTCCTAAACGCGATAAGGTAAATTTCATTTATGCAGTACAGCTGCCTGTGTGTTAGTCCTGTAATGAATGTCCCTTTTCTGTGCTCACAACATTTTTCCATATTTCTGTAGTATGCCCATAAAGTTAGGTCTCGCTAGGATTTGTTGCAGGCGCACTCCCTGCACAGGCATCCCTACGATGTCAGCCGTTTCGAGTGCGACATATGCAAGGACTGGTTCCTGATGGGAGCTAGGGGCTTGAGAAGGGCACAGGAGCTCTGGAGTGGATGATGTGATCCGGGATAACCTCCGCCTCCCTGCGGGGAGCGATGTGCAAAAGCGGCCGCTCTGCATGGAGGAGCCGGATCTAAGATTCCAACACGATGACACCCCAGCAGTGAAGTGCCCAATTTCATTGCTGTTTTGTTGTTGGGGGAACGGAAATGACGATGAGTAAGTATGAAAGGAATAACATGCGGGAGTCTGTTTCCAGGCTGATTCCTACTTGTTTTCTTCAAAACTTTCACATGGCGGTAATAGCTACTTTCAGCAGCAGACATACCAGAATGAAAAACAAAAACATTAATTGTAAAGGTCCCGTAACTCGTGTTACCTAGGAGTATTGGTAACTGTTACCTGTGTCAGAGTGTTGATTTCTTCAGATGCAAGATAGATATATAGCTGCACTGATTAGGGGTGTTACATTGAGTAATTGCTGAATGAGTGACAACGGTTTCGGAAAGCGTTACTGTACCCAGGTGACATTGTATTGATATTGCACAATACACTCTCGAAGTGCCTTGAATTATTGCTCCTCAGAGGGTGAGCGCCTCCAGTCATCTCTCGTAGTTCCACCTGTTACTGTGGTCAGTCACCTCGCAGCCATCCAACACCTGTTGGCCCTCCCGCGGTCCTCAATGCTCCTCTTTTGACTAGAGTCCATCGAGAGGCATGCTCTAACAGTCTACTATATTGCCTCATCCAGCCTCTCAAATTCAGGTCTCTGCCTGCTGGTCGCAGGCCCGTGAGGCCCAATTTACACACACACAGAAGAGGCCTCAGGCCCCCCTCCGTCCAGCAGGTGTTGTATTAATGCACCTACAGACCTTGCTCCACAGACGAGCTGATTGCGCTGAAGGCCTAGGTGCCTACCATGGCGCAGGTAGCTGTGGCCTAACTCTAGTCTGGGAGCAGCAGAGGCACCACTGCACATACTGCTTCAGGCTCGGTTCGCCCCTCCTCACACTCCTGGCTAAATGGACAAAACACTGCAGACCAGGGCAGTCTAGACCACACAGTCCTAAAACATGTTAGATCCCAGTTGCACCCAAACTCAGACAGAAGATCACTGAGGAGGCACTAGAGGGTAAGTCACTGGGTCTTACTGTGATTTTAGCATCCCAGAAATTGACTGATTACTCATAGATGAAAGCAGCTCTTTTTGGAAGGTTTAATACGATCACAGATTAGCATTTAAAAAAAACTTTGCAGCATTTCTACGCAGAGTAACCAGACATTATGTGAGGCCTGATTGGACATTGAATCAACTGCCACTTTTAAAGTGCTGGAGTAAGTGTAACCTGGCGCAGACAAACCTCTGATTTCTGCAGAGAACATCCTATGTATTTATTTTGTAGAGTTACATTAACATGTAGCTGATAGAAAACTGCTTGGCGCTTGCAAGTTTGCAAAGACACCTTGCAGGCTGGTCACCATGAGGGTGCAGAGGAATACACCTCAATTAGAGCACATTTTCACACTGATTCACTCATAGATGCAAAGTGTGACGTTTTCATAATGTAACTGTAATAACGGGTGACATTCACACAGTCTGACTCTGCTCAGTTTTCAGTAGCCTGCTGTTAGCGCACTTTAGTTCAGTGACTTTCTTAGAGTTTCTAGTTGCTCAAATGGGCGTAATTTCTAATATTTATATGTTTCCCTCCTCTTCATTGCTTGATGTTGCTCACGCGAAAGTGTCACTCATAGTCATTGAAATGTCACTCATAATTACACTGAAATTATGAAAATGTCACACATCGCAATAGGCAATTGGCAGCTATGCTAAGTCTACCACACACAGCACATTTGAACTTCTCATAATTCCATGCCACACAATTCAACTGTAAATAATTTAACCCTACAACATTCCTTACCACATAATTACAATCCTAAAAATTAAAAAAACATTCTTCCACTTCACTCCATACCACATAATTCCATATCACATAATAACATTTCACACAACTTAATACCACTCCAAACCACATAATTACACTTCACACAACCCAATTCAACTAGACATAATTCCACTTCAACCTATATTATTATACTTCACACAACATATTTACACTCCACTCCAAACCACATAATTACCCTTCACAAAATACAACTCTGCAACATGCTGCATAATTCCACTCCGCACAATTAAACACTACACCATGCCACATAATTCCACACATCATACAATTCCACAATTCATCCCCACACAATTCATCACACAACATAATTACAATTCACACAATACCACTCAGCACCACATAATTTACCGCCACATAATTATGCTTTACTCCATATTGAGTAAATACACTCCATATGAATCCAGTCTATGCCACGTAGCAACATTCCACATGACTACACTTCACACCATGCCTCATAATACCACTCAACATAATTTTCACTCAACAGCCCATACTTCAATGTCACACAAATTCAACTCTACACATTTCCACTCCACACCACATAATTCAACAACAAACTACATAATTCAAACCAACATCACAATTACACAACACACCACATACATCTAATCTACACCACAAAATTCCACATCATGCTACAATATTTAACAGCACACCACATACGTAAACTCCACTACATACCACTCCACAACACGAAATACCATTCCAGATAATCTCTCACTCCAGGACGCACAATCCCACTCCATGACACACAATCCCACTCCACATAATTCCAGTACACTCAATACCACACAATTACTATCCACATAATTACACTGCACACCATGCCACGTTATTTCACTACACAGATCCAATCCACACAACACAATTCCACAACTAACAATTCAAATCCAAACCATATACGACTTGCATACATGCAAATGCATATATTGCAAAACCATATATTGCAAATGCTTGTTTACCTTCCAATGCGTCCCAGCAGATCCTGTTCCTGGACCTGCAATCCTTCTCCTACCCTGTCAGCTCTGTGCTGCCTCGTCCCTTCTCAGAGGCTGTGCTCTGTGGAGAATGCTCTCTCTGAGGGCCCCCACCCCCATCCTTTTTCCAGGCCTGGCTCTGACTGAAAAGAAACAATGTAAGTTGTTACTTTGTTTCTGTTCAGTCCTGGGTCAGCGTGAGGAGCTCACAGCAGGCTGCATACTGCTGCTGCTTTAGAGCAAGCCTCTCTCTCACAGCTCTCTACTGAAGAGCTGAGGGGGCCCCCTTCACCTACTGAAGACTGAGAAACCCCTCCCACACCGCGTGGGCTGCGGGGGTGTTTGTTACGCCCTGAGTTGGAATATATATATATATATATATATATATATATATATATATATAGATATATATATATATATCCAAAACCAAGTTCCCTTCTGAGAAGAAGAACGAGCCACACACGCGCACAGCAGGTCCAGCAGCTTTATTGGGCTATTCAAGGCATGACGCGTTTCGTAGTCAAACTTTTTCAAATGCCTTTAAATCATGAATGCTCGTTAGTGTCCACCTTTTAAACCAGCTTGTCTCACTGCGATTGGCTGTAATCATCTGGCAGGTACTAGGGAGTATCTCAAAACTCAGCACTCCGAGTTTTCGCAAAGGCAGTCAAACGGCATAGGTACTACCCAGGTGGGCGGTGACTGCCTCTTCTCCCAATGCACCTGGATCTAGCTTGTGGAAAAAGCAGCTGGCCTGGACGCTCACCCTTCCGCAAAGCGCAGCCGAGACCTCGGAACATCCCAA
Source organism: Triturus cristatus (assembly GCF_964204655.1). Lineage (NCBI taxonomy): Eukaryota > Metazoa > Chordata > Amphibia > Caudata > Salamandridae > Triturus > Triturus cristatus. The sequence goes on along the minus strand of NC_140584.1, from coordinate 629,069,208 downwards.
TAGTGCAAGATGCCCCCTCGTGCAGTCACGGTCCATCCAGCGGGTAGGTAACTGCTGCAAATTGCGGAGGTTCAGTGTTTCCCCGGTCCGCGAGGTATTCCCAGAAGTTTGCCACTATTAACACTGAGCAACTTGTAGGGTGGGGGCTCAAGTGCGCTGTGGCCGCGCACATAATATCCAAAACCAAGTTCCCTTCTGAGAAGAAGAACGAGCCACACACACGCACAGCAGGTCCAGCAGCTTTATGGGGCTATTAAAGGCATGACGCGTTTCGTAGTCAAACTTTTTCAAATGCCTTTAAATCATGAATGCTCGTTAGTGTCCACCTTTTAAACCAGCTTGTCTCACTGCGATTGGCTGTAGTCATCTGGCAGGTACTAGGGAGTATCTCAAAACTCAGCACTCCGAGTTTTCGCAAAGGCAGTCAAACGGCGTAGGTACTACCCAGGTGGGCGGTGACTGCCTCTTCTCCCAATGTACCTGGATCTAGCTTGTGGAAAAAGCAGCTGGCCTGGACGCTCACCCTTCCGCAAAGCGCAGCCGAGACCTCGGAACATCCCAACAGTGCAAGATGCCCCCTCGTGCAGTCACGGTCCATCCAGCGGGTAGGTAACTGCTGCAAATTGCGGAGGTTCAGTGTTTCCCCGGTCCGCGAGGTATTCCCAGAAGTTTGCCACTATTAACACTGAGCAACTTGTAGGGTGGGGGCTCAAGTGCGCTGTGGCCGCGCACATAATATCCAAAACCAAGTTCCCTTCTGAGAAGAAGAACGAGCCACACACGCGCACAGCAGGTCCAGCAGCTTTATTGGGCTATTCAAGGCATGACGCGTTTCGTAGTCAAACTTTTTCAAATGCCTTTAAATCATGAATGCTCGTTAGTGTCCACCTTTTAAACCAGCTTGTCTCACTGCGATTGGCTGTAGTCATCTGGCAGGTACTAGGGAGTATCTCAAAACTCAGCACTCCGAGTTTTCGCAAAGGCAGTCAAACGGCGTAGGTACTACCCAGGTGGGCCGTGACTGCCTCTTTTCCCAATGTACCTGGATCTAGCTTGTGGAAAAAGCAGCTGGCCTGGACGCTCACCCTTCCGCAAAGCGCAGCCGAGACCTCGGAACATCCCAACAGTGCAAGATGCCCCCTCGTGCAGTCACGGTCCATCCAGCGGGTAGGTAACTGCTGCAAATTGCGGAGGTTCAGTGTTTCCCCGGTCCGCGAGGTATTCCCAGAAGTTTGCTACTATTAACACTGAGCAACTTGTAGGGTGGGGGCTCAAGTGCGCTGTGGCCGCGCACATATATATATATATTAGCTCCAAACCGGGTTCCATGCATACGAAACAGGCACTGACTCCGTGGGATAGGTTCTAAAGATAATGCTTTATTTCAAAAGCTGTGGCCCAGACGCGTTTCGGCGAACAAGTCCGCCTTGCTCACTGTGTCAGACCCGGTTCAAATGCAATGCTTATAAGCTGATTCCGTGCATGTGACACACACCCCCAGGTTACTTGGCAACCAGTAAACAAAAAATTAACATGAAAGAAATACTATTGTTGAAAAAGTCTTTCCTCAGACCAGTGTCTCTCTGTATACTTATAGTAATGCAAAACATTCAAAAATGTTACATAGGTCCATCATTAATTCGTATTGATAAAGGAATAATACCTGAAATAACCAGTGAGTTATAAGCATGATAGTGCTAATTGTAAACCATTGTAAACATTTGTATTTGTGGAGTAAAGCCCAAGTGGGCCTACTATACCGCTATTAATAATCACTGTAAATTTCACATTCAAGATCTAATGATAATGACCAATTGAATCAATAAAGCATCATAGTGTTTTTATAAGCTGCCATATATTAGCATGGGGGACCTACTAAGCACGTATGGAAAAAATTATACTGAACCAATAAATAAAAACTGGGTCAAGACTCAAAGGATTGTTACAAGAAATTTAAAAAGGCAGTTTTGAGTCTATAGATGAACGCTTAATGCTTCGTCGGCATTCAAGCCTTTTGGAATCTTGCAGTCTAACTGGATTATATATCGTGACTCCAACCTTCTTAGTGCAAGTTGTCTGTTCCCACCCCTGATGTTTTTCTTAACACTGTCAGCCACAAAGTATACATATATATATATATATATATATATATGTGATCAAGGCCGGTAACGGCCGAAACGCGTTATGGCGGCTTGGTGAAGCACTAAATAATCACTTTAACGCACTGAATTGGGTCCACACTCGTAATTTTCAAGAAAGAAGTTGGAAACGAGCGTTCAAAAAAATATATAAACATATATATATATAATATATACAGTCACTAAAAAACAAAGGTTACAGGGATGTTATAGCTAGGCTCAGGTTTCACTCATACAAAAGTAAAAAAACGGGGGGAGGTACCCTTATATTATAAAACGGACGGGGTAGTACTGAAGGAAAGACACAAAGACCTAATGAGAGGTGCAGTAACAATCTTTGTATTATAGATTTCCCTCACTATGCATCAAGTGTTGAACAGTAAACAGAACAGCAATTAAACATGTCAGTGTACAATGGGTCTAGTAAAACAAGATTGACTATAGGTAATTTCGTTCAGTTTATTTTAGCAGATACAAAACAAGATATATCTCAATTAAAAATCTTCGCACTGGAGATATGTATACTCTAATTATATTTTACAATAAATAACACGTAAACTTTAAAAACAGTAGACGCAGCGTTTCGGCGAAAACGTAACTTCTTCACCTTCTTCAGGACAACGTGCTCAACAAGTCTAAATAGCATAAGAACATCTCATTATGACAAAAGAATAGTCAAAATGATAAAAACTACCACATTGTAACATTAAACGTTTATAGAGGCACTTAAAACATATGCTGGACTCTTTACTAATTTTAACATTGTAGTATATTGCACAAATACCTAACACATGATCCATATAGATGAAAGGAAAACTAAGAGAGAGTTTTATATTTTGGAACCCACTTATTGAAATTATGTGAGTATCAGTGCTTTTCTAGAATTTATGCTAATTTAATATGGAGGGCAGAAACTCAACCAAAAGTAAAACAGGATAACTAGGAGAGAGTTTTGTTGTATTTTAAAAACCACCTATTGAAATTATATGGATATCAGGGCTTTTCTTGAATTTATGCCACTTGGTATGGAGGGCAGAAGCTCAACCAAAAATAAAACAGGATAACCTGAAATTAATAAAGGGCCCGTTATTTTAAATGAAGCTTTATGGTTATTCATAATTGATTTAAAGTCGGTTTAAAACGAGGCATACCTTTTTGAATAAATGTGTAATAATTTTCAGTTCGTTCGTTAGGGCCACCGAATATGTAGATTAAAAATCAGCATTGCTCTGAAGATTGAGTCATCATCTTTATTAGTAAAAAAGAACATTATATTTATGTTACTTGATTTAATCATAAACTATATTAGGTTTAAAATATACCCAAGAGATTTAGAAACCAAATGAAACTGCTTACCAAATAGGCAGTAAGATATAGCATGTGATTCGGCTGTACTTATAGGATATCGGCTTTTTCAACATTGACGATATACTGATGATTAAAAAGAAGCCAGAATCATATATTTAATGAAGTAATCCAACATTGTGATTTAAAAGATTGTAGAATTCATTTACCTTGTGTGTTGGCTCGAAACTAATGTTAAACTGATGGGTTAAAATCTGAAAGTTAAGAAGACTGGCCTTCGTGTTAACAAAAGAACCCAAATCCTCTTATTTTTATGTCTATTCTATTTTTAGTCACAATTTATATTCAGTTGACTAGATAATTACCACATTCAATTAAATTGTATTGTGTAGTCTATATTTTCGTGTGCATACTCAATAGTTTATTTATATAAAAAATGCTCACACGATATGTGATGATATATTTTAGAATCCCATATGTTACATAGGATCCTCTAGCTACGTTTGACCTTAAAGAAAAGACCTCGCTATAAGCATTGTGCCGTGCATTATTTGTTAAAAGGCAAACGCTGTTAACATTGTGGCGATCATTGTTCGTTAAAAGCAGAGACTAAAGCGAGAAATTGTTATCGATATTTTACCAAATGGGCGCTTTGTTTAAAAATAGTTAGAACTATTGTAAACACTAGTAAAGTTTGGCATTTTGAAAGTATTTACACATGGCTTGAATAATCCCTTAACAAAAGGCAGTTCAATAATGCTTGTTACGGTATTTAAATTTTACGCTTGGCACACTTACCGGAAAAGGAACAGACGGTCACCCTGCCTTAACGAACTTCTTCCAGGTTTGGATCCAGGCAGTGTTTGGTCCAGTTGCCTTTTTATCTGTCACAGGCGGTGACATCATTATTAGAGGCGGAGTCCCATCTTTAGAATGCTTACATATTTTACGCCTGATACATGGCGGCCATCTGAAAATGGGTACGATTTCGTCAAGAACATATGTATCGAGAACATGTTAAATTCCTCATAGAATTCTTATTGTTTTTTATACTCTGAGTGTTTTACCCACCACTAATACGGATAAAATCAGAAACCAAAGTAATAGTATAGCGGAATTCTGTCATCACTAGTTGATAACATACGTTATTCCATGGCTCTCTTCCGAAAGATGCAAACAAATTTGATCCACTTTTAAAAGAATAACAATTATCAGATTAAAGCAAATCGATTAGCCTGCAAATCCAATAAGATAAGTATAGTGGGGCCGATTCACAGAATTAACTTAAGAAAAAATCCTAAACTTACTACTTTTGGTATTCACAGAAGCTAGGATGTTGTCTTAAGTTTGTCTTAAGACAAACTTAAGACAGACTTAAGACAGACTTAAGACAAACTTAAGACAGACTTAAGACAGACTTAAGTTAGGATTTTGTCTTAAGTCTGTCTTAAGTTTTTCTTAAGACAAACTTAAGACAAAATCCTAACTTCTGTGAATACCAAAAGTAGTAAGTTTAGGATTTTGTCTTAAGTTAGTTCTGTGAATCGAGCCCAGTATTCTTTATAACTACCTGAGTACGGGCTAACTGGCTCTCAATATTGAATAAAGTTTGTAGTATGCCATCTGGAACATCTATATATTATGACTGATTTGACACATTTGTTAGTTCTTCCCAATCTTCTTAACTATTTAGACCATTTCTATATGTATTAAATTTTGACATAAAGAATTGTTCACGTCTTATTCTCTTTGTTGTATGATCGCCTCCTCATGCATTTAACTGGAGTATATCAATTCCACAACATTTCAGATCATCAACTTTGTGGTCTTGGGCAATCCAGTGCTCTACTAATGGAGCTGTTCGTTTTTTTAGTTCTTATGGCAGATTTATGCTCAGTCATCCTAATCCTTACTTCTCGGGATGTTTCACCAATATACCCCTTCTTGCAGGGGCACTGAATGAAGTAAATCACACTTTCCGTACGACAGTTTATTACGTTCTTCACATTGTGTGTTACTCCATTATGTTTAAGTGCAGAACCCTTTATGATATTATCGCAATTGCTGCAGGAACCACAGGGGAAATTTCCTTTAGGCAAGGGAGTGTTGATTATACTTAGTTGTTTACTTTCTGACTCATTTCTGTAGGTGTGTTCCAAGCAATTTCTGATTGTACGATTGCGTCTGAACAAGAACATAGGCTTTGGTAATTTTTCACTGTTTTGTTAGTTTATTAAGTGCCAATTTCTGTTGATTATATTTTTAACCTTATTACTGATGTTACTGAAATTAGTCACAAATGTCAACAATAAGTTCTGTGCATCTAGATTTTTTCTTTTTTTTCAAAAAAATAATCTTTGTTATAATATTTGGCCCTTTTATAGGCTTGTCTAATCAGTCTTTTAGGGTAACCTCTTTCTAAGAATTTTGTGGTCAGTTTATCTGCATGCAGGTTAAAATCAGTCATACTAGTACAATTTTGTCTTATTCTTAAAAATTGTCCAAAAGGAATGTTATCCTTTTGGCATGCTCGGTGGTTGCTGTTATAGTGTAGAATTCACTTATTTTTATGTCTATTCTATTTTTAGTCATAAATAGTTTATATTCAGTTGACTAGACTATTACCACATTCATACTCGATAATTGATTATATAAAAAATGCTCAGATAGATACATAGGTCTTGGTCTAAGCTCCTGAATTGGAGTCCGCCACGTTTTAATGTTTCTCTCATACTTGCCTTGAGGCTTTTATTTCCTCGTAAGCGCCGTCGCACCAGAGTAGCCTGGCTACCCATTGTATGAGTTCAAATTATTTTACTCTTTCTCATCTTTTGCTTTCATATAATTAATTTCTCTCTGGCAGGTAAGCCTTCCAGGAGAAAGGGGGGCGTCTGTGCTCTCTTCTCTCTTTGTTTTGCTTTTTTAAATTGTATTTTTCAACACACCCAGCACTTCCATTGTGCCCCGCACTGTGCTACCCGCTCCTGCAGTTCAACGGCATTCATGTGCTAATCCCTCACTCACCCCTCAGTTGCTTTCCCACCCCCACCTTTGTGCCTTTTTTTGTAAAGTTTTTTCTTTTTTTTGGGGGGGGGGGGGGGGCAGCAGCTGCAATTTGCTACGAGAAATCTCCTTTGAATTTGATGTACTTTAACACATATTTTTTGATTTACCACTCAAGAACATTTATATGTCCTCAAGCTGCAGCAGCCTTTTTATTTTTGTTTCTGCTAATGTTGTTGCTCTGCCGTCCGTAATTTTTTGTGAGATGCCCAAACTCACTACGTTCTCGTAACTCGTTTGGGTTATCACACTAGGACCAGCTATTTTGTGGTAAACATTTAATATTGGAGGCTGCTAGCTCCTAGAACCCCATGCCTCTTGTTCCCTTCTCCACACACACAGTGGAGTTCCTTTGTGATTAAAATTTAAAGTTGCTCTGCAAAAGACATGTTTTCGGTATTGCGGTAGCCAAGACCTTTTGATTTTTTTTCTTCAAATGGATGTATAACAGGCTTATCTAAAGAATCTTTCAACCAGCTGTTTTCTTCATTCATTGTTCTGCTACTTTGTCATTCGCATTTTGTCTCCACCCGCCACATCAAACAAATGGTTAACTTCACTTCAAGTGATTGCATTTTGCTTTTTCACTGGATAGTTCTCTTCAGTGACAGCGTTTTTGTTTCTACTTTATAACCCTAGTATTACCTTTGTTTAGAGTCTGATATGAAAGCAGAACACTTTCTACAAGCTCCTCCCTGTGAAGCACAGGGCACATTTCAGCTTTATCAGTCCCTATCTCCTTTTAATGGTGTTGTAAATTCGTTTTGGAGTGGCCTTTTTCTTTTCTAAGTGCTTATATTTCTCAGCATACCAAATTTTATTTTAAACTGTTTTCATGAAGTTGTTTTTCTGGTATGAGCATAACGAAGTACATTTCTTACTGCACTCATGTATGCTATTCTGGTAAGTTTTTTTAATTGACGGTTTTTGTTATATTTGTAAACCAATTTAGTCCACATGTGCTGTTTGTACGACTTTCTAGTTTGCTTTCAGTGCTCTTGTGTGTTGATGTATTGGTAAACCAATTTAGTTGGACTGTCTTGCTTGCATGATTTTTTAGTGTGCTCTCAGTGCTCTTGCATATCTTGCTTATATTGACTTTTATCCATTATATTATACATTTTCACTCTGCCACTTATTTCAGTCTATCTATCAATCTGTCTGTCTGTCTGTCTGTCTGTCTGTCTGTCTAACGAAATAGACTTATAAGGCACATACCTACTCCCTCAAGAGTGCCCCAGCAAGGTCAAGTTCCCACATAGAGACCCATGAAATCTGAAAGAAAGAGAAGAGTCACCAATCTAAAAATCCAGTGTTTTAGGTTTTTCTGGAACAGAAGTTCTGTCATGGATAGCCTCAGATAAATGGGAGAGGGTTCCATAGCTTAGATGTGAGGAAGTTGAAAGAGCTCCCCCCTAGGGGAACTCTCCTCACTCTGGGAACATGCACTAACAAAGCATCAGAGGACCTAAGAAGTCTAGATGGAGAGGATGGTGGGATCAATGAGTGCAGGCAGGCTGCACCTGCATTCCTGATAATTCTGCAGCACACACAAAGGGCCTTGAAAGCTAGTCATTTCTTCACTGGGAGACAATAAAGTTTGGGAAGTACCTAACCCATGGAAGCTCATTTTGACAGATTTAATGACAGCCGAGCTGCCGAGTTCTGAACCCGCTGGAGCCACATCTGCCTGGACTGGGAAACTGCCAAAGAGAGATTACAATAATCCAGATGGGAGATCACTAAAACTTGTATCTCAAGGTTCCGTTCTTGCCCCGTACACATAGAACCCCTAGCCTATACATCTCTCCCATTACAAAATCGCTATTAATAGTTTGGGATGAAAGCACCCGCAGAGGTAGACTCACTACCATACCCTCGCCCCTAACGCCAATAGCTGACAACCCAGACTTTACCCCAGGGTTGAGGGCATCCATCCAGATCTGTCAGGACTCTCCCTGCAGAGCGATAGGCCATCTTTTCGATGTAGAGGGACTTGTTCCCTTTGAAAGCCTAAAAAGGGATTATTCCATCCCTGAAGCTGAGCAGTTTTGATACCTACAAATTAGCCACTGGGTGACTCACCAGTCGGTTAGTATTTGGAAAAACAGGGGACCCCTACTTGACTAATAGACTTGCTATATGTAGGGAAAAAGAGCTATTTAGATAAGTGACTATAGCAAGTGGATATACATAACTAGGTGTATAGTAAGGAACTGTCCATAAACTGTAAAAAAGTGATATAAAAGAGAGAGAATATATTTTCTTACACACACAAATATTGATTATGAAAAAATATATTTAATATTGATCTTTTCATTTTTATCCATCATTCATTTTGTTACTATTTTACATACAGTACATATTGTTCAGACAATTATGTAACCAATATAAATATGAAGTCAATCAGAGCAGTACAGTAGATGTTGAACAAGCAAGGCGGTAGATGGAATACTACGCGCGTTTCGGCTTTTCAGCCTTCGTCAGGAAACCGTCTATTTGCTTAAAGTTGTGTTATTAAAGTATAGATCTTTATAGTAGACTTTCGAATCTGGTTATCTCCAATAGGATAGTAAACTAGAGCAGGTACATGGAGGGCTTATACTGGATGAATGTTCTTAGCTGTCGGTGATCTTATGGATATGAGATTACGCGAAAACACCCAAATAAATATATATTCAAATGTGGGATCTCAGTAGGGATGAGCATTAGTAGTTGAAGAAGAGATTTTTGGTGCGTGTCGGTATGCTTTGAGACTCTGTAGCGTCAAATAACCAGGTATAGTTGCGATGGTTTGTTGAAGGGCAAGAGGATACCTAGAGTGATGGCCCCCAGACCTTAGAGTTGTTTATCAGTCGATATATAGATGGACTCTGTAGCAGCAGTTGACCAGATACGATAATGGTAGTAAGGTAGAGAGAGGAGGATATATCTAGTGATAACCCCCACACCTTAGAGTTGTTTATAGGTCAAACTTTAAGTAGTACTGATAAGATTCACGGCTCTGTAGCGGTGGCCAGTCAAAATGCGGTTCTTATTGTAGGCAGAAAGCAGGATAATGCAAATATTGCCGCCTCCAATAGATTCCGAATCGATATACGGGCAGCGCCGCTCAGTGTGAGAAAAATCTCCAGTCGGTTAGGCCAGGGGCAGAGAGACCACTAACTCCCTATGAGAGGTGGCTACTGGGAAAAGATACGGATAGACGCCTCACCTCGGAGCTCTATGTTCTCCTCCAACCTCCTCAGACACATGACAAATCACCTTCGCAAAAGAGTCCGAGTTAGGCCGATTGCTCACTGAGAATGAGTGGCTCGACATTTTCTGCCGAGCTAGGCACACTACATATAATGTGGCCAGCACTGAAACAGAAGTAAAAATCAATACCTATTGGTATCTAACTCCGGTGCGCCTACATATAGGGAATCCAACCCGCAGTGACGAATGTTGGCAGCAGTGTGGGGCCAAGGGTACACTTTGTCATATCCTCTGGGACTGTCTGGAACTCTCCACATTCTGGACCTCTGTCCTGGATGATATCGATGCCCACTTTTCCACACAATTACCTAGGTTCCACTCATACATCCTATTGGGTCGACCATACCCTCTGACATTTCCGCTTGCCTCCATTAGGGGCCATCAGATTAGCATCGCACTAGGGAAGGCCCATCAGGCACTACTATTCCGACCCACATCGCTTGGGTCAGACACCTTTGGGACAAACTGGGGATGGAAAAACTAACCCTCTCTCTGACATCTAGGGATGACACCTTTAGAACAATATGGCAACCTTTTATAGAGCTGTTGACCAAGGAATTCAGGGAACTAACGTGTACCGCTATCTCTGGCATCTTTGCCAGGCCGATCCCGACACTGCTCAGTCAGGGGCTTGATCGCACTCAACTCAAACTTTTCCCCAGTTGGACGGATCATTTGATTGAAGGTACTTGGTTGGGTGGGAGGGAGAGGGAGGGGGTCTCTGGGGTGGGAGGATGGGGGTTTGTTTGATCGTTGATTTTGTTTGTTTAAAATCTCTAAAATCGAAAGTTGCATTATCATGTACCATACCTGAGAGGTTCTCTTGCAATGTATGCCTTTTTCTGTGCTTCTATCCTGCAACATTAAACATATTTAAACCCAACACTTGTATCACTGTCTTCTGGGCAGAGTGAGGCAACAAGCTGATGATATTTTTGAGAGATTTCAGCATCCCGAAGCACTTGCCTGCCAAGGCTCTGATTTGGCTGTCAGATGTGAGATGTTCATCAAACCACATGCCTAGGTTCTTAACCTTAGGCTTTCTCAAAGGAAAAGAACTTAGAGACTTTGGCCACCAGTCAGGTGACCAGATCAAAGGCTGCCTACAGAGGATGAGGACCTCAGTCTTACCTGCATTCAATTTCAGGCAGTTGAGGTCCCTCCATTGATTTATTTCAGATAGCCAATCCCTCAAGGTGGTAGACACCGAGGCGGAATTTTGCGACTGTGGGACAATCAGCTGAGTATCATCAGCAAATGACATGATGTCAAAACCATAACGCTCAATTAAATCAGCCAGCATCTATAGATTGAACAAAGTAGGGTTCAACTAAGAGGCCTGAGACACCCCCTAAATCAATGAGACCACCTGTGATTGGAAAGGCCTCTTCCGGCTTGAAAAGTGCAGCCCGGAAGAAAAGGTGCTGACCATTTTAGCTCCCTGTGATGGACACAATATTCCCACAGCTGCTTCAGTGGACGGCTGTGGCATATGTGTCAAAAGCAACACTCAGATCTAGAAGCAACAAGGCGGCAGTATCATCCCTGTCCATGATTTGGCTCATGGACTTCGTGGCATACAAAAGGGCTGACTCGGTACTGTACCAGGGCAAAAACCCAATTGCGTACTATGCAGGAGATTGTTTTCCTCAATAAACTCTGAGAGATGTCAATTGATGTATTGTTCTGCCACCTTTGAAAGGAAAGGGAACAGAAGTATTGACCTGTAACTCTCAGGCTTAGTAGGGTAGAGAGAAGGCTTTTTGAGCAGTGGAATCAACAACGCATGTTTCCATCTCAGTGGTTCTTGGTTGGCCACAAAAGAGTTGTTAAGAGGAGCCCTAAACACAGGAAGAAGTTTGCCTTCTCCCCGCTCCAAGATGTTGGGAGTAGCTAGAGCGGAAGGGGAGCCAGACTTAACCGTTAACATGCAGGAATGCAGCTCATCCAGCTCAATGGGTTTGAACTGAAGTAACCTGTTACCATCTGTCGAAGGCTCAAACCAGACATCAAGACAAGGAGCGTGTCTAGCAGCCACTGAAAAGGAATAATAGATGTCTGCTACCTTGTCTGGGAAAAATGTAGCTACAGTTTTTACCCCTTTCCTCCGAAGGAGAGGTGAAAGTGGAGACTCGATCCAATGATGAGAGAGCTTTAACAATAGTAAAAATCTCTCTAGATGTGTTCTAAGCCCTTTCAATTTTATTGGCATAGAATCCCGTTGCACCTGCCTGATACAACTGTGATATGTTTTAAGAGCAGATCAGTATGTGTCCTCACTGGACTGATCAAAGTCTCTGCTCCATGAGCGCTCACAGCGCTTGCAATTCTTTTTGAGACAGACTATTTCCTCATTGAACAAGTTATTGTGGGTTTAGTTCTGCGTTCTATCGTCTCAAAAACAAATGCGATTGAATCCAAGGCTCCAGATATCCAATCCTCAATCTGAGAATCTGCAGAGGTAACACAACTATTGAGTTCGAGGTAGGCCATGACAACATCAGTAAAACGTTAGTGGGAGTGGCCTTAGGCCATTATCTAGCTCTAAACCTCCGACCCACACTAGTGCTATGGAGAGCTTTGCTCGGAGGGACCTGGAGCTGAAAAGCTAGATGGTCAGACCAGGTAAGAATTATGGCGGGGTCAACCAGTAGTTTACATAAATCAGAGAAAAAGGGATCCAGTGTATGCCCACATCTGTCGTCAGCCATGAAACTAGGGGGCACATTATCAAGAAACAACGTTAAAATTATCGCCGCTTTAGCGGCAGTAAACTGCCGCTAAAGCGGCGATAATGGGCTTGATAACATGCCGCAGAGAATTCCCATAGAAGCCCTTGTTCTGGTGTCAACATGGGCTTCTATGGGAATTCTCTGCAGCATATTATCAAGCCCATTATCAGCCAAAGAAGTGATAAAACTAGAGGCCGGACCCGGTGCCGAAAAATCAAGACCCTCGAAAACGAGAATTTTACTGGAGCAACCAGGGTGAAGAGAGCCACCTCACAACCAGCTATAGTTAATTCTGTGAGATTACACTGCAAGGTCTGTTTAAAAATTATAGCAATACCCCTGCCTTGTTGGGCATGACTATCTACTCTAACCATTGTGTAACCTGAAAGGTCAGCTAAAAAAATATCATGCTTTGAGTATTCAGAGGCTAAAGTTTCAGTCAGAAAAACTGTAGTTGGTGCAAGATCAGAAATAAAATCGGAAAATTCAAACGTATGCTTCACCAGGGAGCGGCAGTTTATAGAGTAGAATAGAGCTTTAGAAGAAGCCGGAGAGAGCCCCCTGCCCTTCCAATAGCCGTTGGGGCTATCGGCATTTCCGCACTCACCTTGAGGTCTGGGGTGGCCCAAAACCAGGTTCCTTACTCACTGGAGCAACCACAGTCAGGTCGAGCGTTTGTTGAGGAACATGGTGAGGGAGTTTAAAAGCCATCTCCTTAAGTCCCAGGGATGAATACTGCTTTTTTTTTTAACAGAGTTTTATATAGCGCAAACTTGACCCAAAGGTATCAGTATCAGATCACTTTACATAGCACCAGTTGCGTTACTTGAGGACATATTGATTTTTTGTTAGGCACAGGTAGATTAAGTGAGTTGCCCAGAATCACAGGATGTTCAGCGTCATTGCCGAGACTCGAACCCAGTTCCCCAGATTCGAGGTCGACCGCCCTAGCCGTTGGGCCAACTCCTCTCCCCTTAGGGTCCTGGCCCTTGCGCTTGTTCACTACGTTGTGAATGTTAAAGCCAATCACTTTTAAGAGCAGGATGTAGTCCAAGGGACCACTGGCAACTTTAAAAAAATGTACCTTCAATGTTTCATTTTCATTTTTGAAACCCATCCTGTTTTCATTCCCAGTTCTACATGGTTGCCATAATGGAATGGGAGTGTTTCTGTGCAGATTAACAATGGACACCGCTGAACACTGTCCTATCCTCCTTCTGTTTCTTTGATGGTCCTTTTCTTTCATGGCGCTGACTCTTATCCTTGGCTTGACTGACTGTGCTTTGAGAAACAATCAGAGGCTTGGTTGCTTGAAGCTTCAGAAATGTTAACGTTAAAAGCAGGGCTCACCAGGGGGCATATGTATCAAGTGATTTTTTACTCGCAAACGCTGCGATTCGCAAAAAACAGCGTTTGCGAATAAAAAAATCGCTAAACGGTATGTATGAGCCATTTTTCAGCACAAATTTAAGGAATCGCTAATATTGCGATTTCCTAACTTTTCGTAAGCATTTAAGAAATCGCAAATTGTGATTTCTTAAATGAAATGTAACAGGCAACAAAGTTTTGCGAAAAATCCGTAAGAAATCGCAAATTACCACCAACTTCTAGTTGGTGGTAATTTGCGAAATCTTTTAAAAATGCACTATTTTAAATTTTAATAAGTGCCACGTGGCGCACATACATGCCCTTAGGGCATGTATGTGCGCCATATGTCCACACATGCTGATTTCAGGGGTGCTGTATAAACCAACGAAGTCAGTGTAATCTCAAGAATGCACTCACCATCCAAGGAAGCACCGGTCTCCAAGGTCAGAACCTGCCCGATCAATTACAGGGAGGAAAACAGACCTACGGAGGTAATACAAATTATGTATGAAAAGCCCTCACTCACCAACCTGGTTGGTGACATGCTTCATCATCAGGCTCCACCGGGCATGGCCGAATGCCATCCCAGTGTGCTGCAACGCCAGGTTACTGCGGAGCGGGGTTTTGTGTGGTGACAGTGAATTTAAAATTCCCAATTAAGTCAAAAAAGTGTTTTATTCGTTTTGCTAATTGGAAAATTAAAACATAATAAAAAGGAGTGATGGTCAAAAAATAACAGACCGGGTTCACTCCATGGCGGTCAACATGTTTCTGCCTTTATGTGTGATCTACAGGCTTTCATCAGGACCAGAGTGGAAGTGTGGGTGCCCCGGTGGTGTGAACGCGCTAAGGTTCACCCTCCCGTGGGCTGCTGTGTGAAAAATAATATATAAACACAGGACAAAATCCGCCAAAAGAATAAAATGGTGGAGAGAAACGAGTTTACTCTATAATGAAAAGAGAGACGTACATACACAAGACAAAACACAAAAGAATCGTAAATGTGCGTAGTCATGACATTATAAAGCGCCATATTTATAGGCTAAAACATAGTGCATGGATGGGGACTGTGCCAATAATCAGTACCTCAGGTGCATAAAAGATGTGCTGTCAGTGCACCTAGAATTAGCCAGATACTGGTATCAGGGAAGTAAAACAAGACTTCACCTGAATAGCGTGACTAGCGATGTATCACGGAATCGACGTGGAGTCTCAATGCTACGTGAGAGACTAAAACTAACAAGGGCCAGGAGACAAATGAACGCGGCCCGTGAAGCATTCCTGGTGGGTAGAAATGCCGAGGGGAGTAGAGGGGTTCTTACTGTGAGGCTAGACCGTTCGTCGCCTCAGGGATCCCGGGGTGGAGGTGCGAGCAAATATGGCACACCCTGGAAAGAAAAAGAAAGAAAGAGCGGCCACGAGCGGCTGAATAGTGAAAACACAAGCCGAACAGTACTGTAAGCCTTACCAAAAGGATACAGGAGCCAGAAGGTGCACTTACGCCCTCGCTGCTCGGCACCCGTTAGGAACCTACACCGCCTCGAGCCACCGGGTCCAGGGAGAGAAGAGACCAGGGGCGAGGTACCTAAAAGCAAGAGTGCAGAGAGGAAGCCCGTCGGTGATAGGGCAGCGCATCACATGCTGTGTTGTGATTGGATGAGCCCCAGCCGATAGGACATGTGGAGGCAAAAGGCTCGTCCGATTATTACCATAGACAGCTAGTCAATAGAGGGACGAGACAACCCATGCTGTGCAGTGATAGGTTAAGGCACAGCCAATAGGACGCGAGACTGAGTGGAGGCTCGTCCGCTATTTTGAATGACAACTCAAACAAAGGAAACTTTATGCGGTGCAAAGCGAATAAGCATGAGCACGCAGGATACATCAGAAACGTGTGTCTGTGTTTGAGCACTAGATGCAGATTAGGGGGACGGTTCGTGGAACGGACGTCCACAAGCTCATTCGGAGTAGAGTGCCAGTAGTAAACTGGGAAGCGGTGTGTTTAAGGGGACACTGCATGTCATGTGCCCCTGGTGGTCGGAGAAAGCTAATTGCGTAATGGGGTACAGCACAAGGGGGTCAGAACAGGACTATATACAGGTCATTGGTGGTATGGTTAACAGACAAGAAATTTCTTGTCTGTTAACCATACCACCAATGACCTGCACTGGACAGTAATCGAAGAAGTCACAACACGCAGAAACACTCAAAAAATCCTTTTCGAGAAGGAACAAAGATGGGTGTACCGTCTGGGTACCAACCTGGTGGGTCTTAATGACAATATACCCTGGGTCAACATACTCTAAGTATGCTCTCATTTTTTGCATTTACTTTGATGGTACCGCTGATCAACAGTGACCTTCACATCTACTGGGCTGGGTCACCTTGTGTGATTCCACCATTGTCTACCCAGTATATAGTCCTGTTCTGACCCCCTTGTGCTGTACCCCATTACGCAATTAGCTTTCTCCGACCACCAGGGGCACATGACATGCAGTGTCCCCTTAAACACACCGCTTCCCAGTTTACTACTGGCACTCTACTCCGAATGAGCTTGTGGACGTCCGTTCCACGAACCGTCCCCCTAATCTGCATCTAGTGCTCAAACACACACACGTTTCTGATGTATCCTGCGTGCTCATGCTTATTCGCTTTGCACCGCATAAAGTTTCCTTTGTTTGAGTTGTCATTCAAAATAGCGGACGAGCCTCCACTCAGTCTCGCGTCCTATTGGCTGTGCCTTAACCTATCACTGCACAGCATGGGTTGTCTCGTCCCTCTATTGACTAGCTGTCTATGGTAATAATCGGACGAGCCTTTTGCCTCCACACGTCCTATCGGCTGGGGCTCATCCAATCACAACACAGCATGTGATGCGCTGCCCTATCACCGACGGGCTTCCTCTCTGCACTCTTGCTTTTAGGTACCTCGCCCCTGGTCTCTTCTCTCCCTGGACCCGGTGGCTCGAGGCGGTGTAGGTTCCTAACGGGTGCCGAGCAGCGAGGGCGTAAGTGCACCTTCTGGCTCCTGTATCCTTTTGGTAAGGCTTACAGTACTGTTCGGCTTGTGTTTTCACTATTCAGCCGCTCGTGGCCGCTCTTTCTTTCTTTTTCTTTCCAGGGTGTGCCATATTTGCTCGCACCTCCACCCCGGGATCCCTGAGGCGACGAACGGTCTAGCCTCACAGTAAGAACCCCTCTACTCCCCTCGGCATTTCTACCCACCAGGAATGCTTCACGGGCCGCGTTCATTTGTCTCCTGGCCCTTGTTAGTTTTAGTCTCTCACGTAGCATTGAGACTCCACGTCGATTCCGTGATACATCGCTAGTCACGCTATTCAGGTGAAGTCTTGTTTTACTTCCCTGACACCAGTATCTGGCTAATTCTAGGTGCACTGACAGCACATCTTTTATGCACCTGAGGTACTGATTATTGGCACAGTCCCCATCCATGCACTATGTTTTAGCCTATAAATATGGCGCTTTATAATGTCATGACTACGCACATTTACGATTCTTTTGTGTTTTGTCTTGTGTATGTACGTCTCTCTTTTCATTATAGAGTAAACTCGTTTCTCTCCACCATTTTATTCTTTTGGCGGATTTTGTCCTGTGTTTATATATTATTTTTCACACAGCAGCCCACGGGAGGGTGAACCTTAGCGCGTTCACACCACCGGGGCACCCACACTTCCACTCTGGTCCTGATGAAAGCCTGTAGATCACACATAAAGGCAGAAACATGTTGACCGCCATGGAGTGAACCCGGTTTGTTATTTTTTGACCATCACTCCTTTTTATTATGTTTTAATTTTCCAATTAGCAAAACGAATAAAACACTTTTTTGACTTAATTGGGAATTTTAAATTCACTGTCACCACACAAAACCCCGCTCCGCAGTAACCTGGCGTTGCAGCACACTGGGATGGCATTCGGCCATGCCCGGTGGAGCCCGATGATGAAGCATGTCACCAACCAGGTTGGTGAGTGAGGGCTTTTCATACATAATTTGTATTACCTCCGTAGGTCTGTTTTCCTCCCTGTAATTGATCGGGCAGGTTCTGACCTTGGAGACCGGTGCTTCCTTGGATGGTGAGTGCATTCTTGAGATTACACTGACTTCGTTGGTTTATACATTTTCCCTTGAGGGGATCAGTCGTGTTATTACCCTTCCTCTTTTGTTGTTACTTGAGATTTCAGGGGTGCATCAGGGTGTCATCTTGATACCCTTGCACCTTTGATATTATTCTCAAATTGCGATTAGCAAATTGCGAATCGCAATTTGAGAATTACTTCCCATTCATTCCTATGGGTCTCCTGGCCCATAGAAATGAATGGGCAGGTATTCCTTAATTGCGATTTCGCAATTTGCTATTCGCAATTAAGGAATTTTAAGAAATCGCTAAATATTAGCGATATTTTAAATACATCCCATTTTGCGATTCTCAAATAGCGATTCTCAAAAAATCGCTATTTGAGATTCGCAAATTCGGGTTTTCATACATATGCCCCCAGGTGGTTAGCCAAGAGAAGCCGAAAGTGACTCTGCTTCACCCTACAACACCACAAGAGCTATGTGTTCAAAATGATGCAGTTCAAGATAAGATTTATAAAAAAGGATGATCACCTTATGTTGTTAGTAAGAGAGGTTTATGTTGAGTCTACATCCCCACACCTATCCAGACAGGAAAAGGAAATGTCATCAATAATCAACAGGAGGAGTGCAGACCTCCAAGCATGGCTACTTTTCCATTGTAGATGTTCAGAACATACCGAAAGGAAAACTATCTATCATAGAAGCACTCACAGTCCCCAGCAATCATAAGCGTCAGCCTGAGACATTGACTGCTTAGAAGATAGCTGAGGAGTACAACCTGGAACTGAAAGCTACCAAATCACTCCTGGAAATATTTATCCCTTTTGATGTCGAAATAGTTCCTCCGACAGACGCAAACATAATTAAACCTACATAAAAAGAGTTTCATTGTTTTTGAGGCCAAATTTACTTTTATGGCTCAAATACTAGCTTCCTGAATCACTGGGACTGGATTTTGCCACTCTTCTTTTTTATGTATTGATATGCGATACAAATAGGTACATGGCGTCCAGAATGGTCATAAAAATATTTCCAGTAAGTGACCATAATATCCTCGCAGTGGTGATAGGCTGAATGAGAGGATATATTGTTCAGATGTGTATTAGCGCTAAGACACATTTGGGTATTTATGCGCTTTTATAAATCTCATTAACATAACATAACATTAAAATAAACGTATACCATTTTACTTTAAAAACAACTGCTGCATTTGAAAAAAAATAAAGATAAAGATAAAAAATTATTAAAAATATTTGTATTAAAAAGCAATCACAGACATGGTGGTCTGCTGGCCCCAGCAGGCCATCATCCCTTGGATGTCTGCAATTCCTAATGGGTCACACACTGCGACCTACCTCTTCACCATTCATGAGGTAGGTCTATCACTATTACTAACCTGTATATTTTTGTACATTAGAAATTGCGATTTCCTAATTACGATTCACAAAGAATCTCAATTTGAGAATTGCAATCCTTAAATTCTGCCCCTATATCCCATAGCTCCTTGGCTGTAAACAGTGGAAGGGCGCAAGCCATCCAATGTAAAGGACCGTTAAAGAGCCTATGTTCCAGGAGAGGAAAAAGCACAAGAGGAAGGAACGCAATTCAATAAAAAGCAAGCAACTCAGATTGACAAGAAAACCAACCAATGGTAAGCAATGAGATGACCCAAGTCCACTATAAAGATTGGTATAGTTCACAATAGGACAATAATAGCAATTAGATGCTTCAAACAAACTACCGAAGCGCACAAGGAAGTCCAAAAGTACAATATGCATCCAAATGAAAAAATCATCTGTGTGAATTACTGTGGAAAGAATAAATCATGCACAAAACAGCCTCAAGTTTGCAATAAGGCCGGGGGAAGCTGGCTTAGTGCCGCTACGAGGAGTTCCACGGAGTTGGAAAAAATCTCTGTGGAACTCCGCTCCGCTCTGCTGCCCTCCACCCTCCCTAATTTAATTATTTTTAAAAAAGGCACTTACCTGCTGGGTGTCTCTGGGCTGCCTCCTTCTCGCCATGGTCTCTCTCTCTCTTCGCCGTCCTCGCTGTCCTCGTCCATGGAAAGCCCTACGTTGTACGTCTTGCGAGTTTCCATGGACGAGGACAAGGAGGAGAGAGAGGCCATGGTGAGGAGGAGGCAGCCCGGAGACGCCCTAGCAGGTAAGTGCCTTTCTTATATATAATTAAATTAGGGAGGGCGGCGGGGCTGGCTAACTCCGCTCCACCACGGAGTCGTAGTTGTGCCTGAACTCTGCTTTCTCAACGGAGAAGGCAAAACTCCGTTGGCGGAGCGGAGTTCTCCGCCCGGGGTTATTTTGCAACAGGAGAGATTTACATTTGAATGCATATTGTACTTTTGGACTTCCTTGTGTGCTTCGGCATTTTGTTTGATGTTTATCTGCCGGCCTGAACTTCCTTGGCCTTGACTATCACACCCTGGGTGGCAGGATGTTTATAACAGCAAAGCACCAATTCAGAATTCTGTTTGCTGTTTATACTGATTTTCCCAAACTTTTTTGTGCTGCTTAAGATGTGCAAAGTTTTGGCATAGCCACCGTCATTCTGTGTATTAACAATTAGATGCTGTACGTAGGTGAGACGTAAAAACAAAACTATTGCTTTCCTCACAATAAACACACATCTGTCTCCAGAAGGTCTGATGGAAGAAAACGCAGCTCCTGAAGGTATCACACTGGAGCTCGTACCTTCTGTAAATCTCAAAAAAGAAAGAATTGCACCTGCAAAATTCACAATAAAAGCATAGTCAATGCGAGTCTCGCAAACAGAGCAAGTCCCTGCAATTCTTACAGTATAAAGCACAGCTCGTGCAACTGTTGCACAGCCGGTGCAGCCCCTACAGGTCTCATCATAGAAAGCACAGCCAAGCAGATCTCACAACAGGTCTATCAAAGGGAAACACTGCTGCTGCAAGTCTCACCATAAAACTCACATCTCCTGCAGGTCTCAGACTCGAAGCACAGCCCCTGCAGGTCTCAGACTAGAAGCACAGCCCCTGCAGGTCTCAGACTCGAAGCACAGCCCCTGCAGGTCTCAGACTCGAAGCACAGCCCCTGCAGGTCTCAGACTCGAAGCACAGCCCCTGCAGGTCTCAGACTCGAAGCACAGCCCCTGCAGGTCTCAGGCTAGAAGCACAGCCCCTGCAGGTCTCAGGCTCGAAGCACAGCCCCTGCAGGTCTCAGACTCGAAGCACAGCCCCTGCAGGTCTCAGGCTAGAAGCACAGCCCCTGCAGGTCTCAGGCTAGAAGCACAGCCCCTGCAGGTCTCAGACTCGAAGCACAGCCCCTGCAGGTCTCAGACTCGAAGCACAGCCCCTGCAGGTCTCAGGCTAGAAGCACAGCCCCTGCAGGTCTCAGGCTCGAAGCACAGCCCCTGCAGGTCTCAGGCTCGAAGCACAGCCCCTGCAGGTCTCAGACTCGAAGCACAGCCCCTGCAGGTCTCAGACTCGAAGCACAGCCCCTGCAGGTCTCAGACTCGAAGCACAGCCCCTGCAGGTCTCAGACTAGAAGCACAGCCCCTGCAGGTCTCAGACTCGAAGCACAGCCCCTGCAGGTCTCAGACTCGAAGCACAGCCCCTGCAGGTCTCAGACTCGAAGCACAGCCCCTGCAGGTCTCAGACTCGAAGCACAGCCCCTGCAGGTCTCAGACTCGAAGCACAGCCCCTGCAGGTCTCAGGCTAGAAGCACAGCCCCTGCAGGTCTCAGGCTCGAAGCACAGCCCCTGCAGGTCTCAGACTCGAAGCACAGCCCCTGCAGGTCTCAGACTCGAAGCACAGCCCCTGCAGGTCTCAGGCTAGAAGCACAGCCCCTGCAGGTCTCAGGCTCGAAGCACAGCCCCTGCAGGTCTCAGACTCGAAGCACAGCCCCTGCAGGTCTCAGACTCGAAGCACAGCCCCTGCAGGTCTCAGACTCGAAGCACAGCCCCTGCAGGTCTCAGACTCGAAGCACAGCCCCTGCAGGTCTCAGACTCGAAGCACAGCCCCTGCAGGTTTGTTAATCGAAAAGCTCCTTCGAGTGTCACGAAAGGAGGCACAGAACTAGCAGAAAGAAAATCTCCCGTCGATGTCACAATACAAATCACTGATCCCGAACGCTTGATCATAGAAACCACAGCTCATGAAGTACTGGCAATGTAGCAGTACAACACCACAGGGGGTTACCCATAAAACCAGTCGAGACCGGGTGGGTATCTTGTATTATAGCAAACAACAGTGTCTCACCAGGTAATATTCATAGACAATGATATATATGCATGACAAGTGCAAAAAAGAAAGAGAGAGCCAGGGAGACAAAAATGACTACTTGAAAGTTTAAGGAGCGTTTTTTCAGGGAAACAAGGTAAAAGTGTTACATGCAAACAAGCGCACGAGGTATCTAGGCATCCTCGTGCGCTCGCGTGTATGGCATTGTTTATTTATGAAGTGGGGATGCTGTGACATGTGCCGCTGTGCACGTGGTTAGTCTTTGAAATATACTTGTTGGCATAGTTGCCAAGGTTTCAGATTGCCATGTGTGACATTCTCATAACTTCAATGTAATTATGAGTGACATTTCAACGATTATGAGCGACACTTTCTCACGAGTAATATACATATGAGAAATGACACCAGTGAGTGAGGCTGAGGCACACATAGGTCACAGCCAGGCTGTATGTTATTATTTCAAGACTACTATAGCAGCCTCAACCATAATAAAAACAGTCAACCCTAGCTGAGCAGTCCTCCCCTATGTGCCCAGCCCTGCAGCAAGCACCAGATCACACCAGCCGCAGGCAGCCTGTCACAGAGCTACAGGCTCTATTGACAGTGACGCTGCTGATCAGTGCTGAAAGTAAAGTAGTTGCTGTTGGACCCGGGTTGACCGGCACATTAATGAAGGGAGAAATGAGAGGGAGAGGATTCCAGCCGCTTCTGACAGCTCTCTGTATCCATAAGCAATGCTTCTGTGACTGCAGGTTGACAGATCCATGCTCGCACCTGTGCAGCACTACTATCCATGCAGTGTGGATGCCTCAATGGTGTGGAGTACTGCCTACTTTCTTCTGGAAGACATAAGAGTTTGAGTTACAACCCCATCCGGTATATAGAGAAGAAATACTATAATGTAGTTAGAGATGAGAAAACGGGGATCCAATGACAGACATCAGTACAGTGACAAGATAACCCCATGTTACCAAGGATGCCTTGCTCCTGTTGTAGATTTTCATTCAACAACAAATCTACTGCATTCTGGTCATTGCAGTCCTGGCTCGCATCGTTTGAACTAACAGAAAATCCCAGGAATACAGCACTGTGTCCCTACTTACATGGAGTCATCTAATTACCTTAGACAGGCAACAGGCCTGATGTGTGGGAGAGTGGTGAAGAACCGGGGTTTAACCCAGCGGCATCAGGGGCACGCCTAAGATCTTCGAGTTCACCTGTCTTGGTATATAGAGACACAGAATACTTCTGGATGGCATCAGAGACCAAGTTTATTAGCTGCAGCTAGTAACAGTGATCCTAGAAATACATCACGGTGTAAATTCTCAGGAGACTGCTCATTTTACTAAGGCGAGACGTCTCCTTTTATACCCAAGATTCACATTATAAATGTACACCCACTGCACAAAATTCTAGCCAATAAGGTACATTTTCAAACAAAGTGTCACATAACAAAAACTCAATTTACAGTATCCCAACCCAAAAGTTAATTATTAGGAATGTCCCAAATTCAATCTCCACAAGCCAGACAAACCTATAATTGAAAGCATAACCCATGTAATGAAGAAACATAAAAAAAAAACGGTAACAGATGCTGAACAAGATAAGGCATGTGCAAGGAAACTAAAAGTTAAAGATGTCCTGAACATTGATTGGCAATCTCAGACAAAGATCGATCAGGGAAATTGGCTTTGCGGGGTCAGTTTCAGGTGCAGAGGTCAGTTTCTTACAGTTCATTTCAGAGTCAAAAAGAAACCTAGTCAATGTATACATGAACTAAGAAGGCCAGGCCACTTTATTCGCCAGGCTACCTTCACAGGCCTACGTGAGGGCAACACAAAATGGTGGCACAGAACAAAATGGAGTCAGACTCGAGAATTACAGAACCTCAGACCCTCCTTTTGCCATTACGTAGGCAATAACCTAAGACTCATGTTAATCTGAATCTAGGTCTATGTCGATATTCATTAGGCCATCAAGGTGTTGCTGTAGCATCATCCTATTATTCTCTACTTCTCTCGGGACAGGTCTCCGAACACACATAGTAGCACAAAGACTACAAATGGCGGGACCACACTGGATGCAAAGACAACAAGAGAAAAGGATGGTTAAAACCATACCAAGGAATGTCAACATCTTCCATCCCCATTTGGACAGCAGTCCCCAAAACCATCCCGTCAATGACCAGTCTCCTTCGTCTACATGGATAGACTCAGAGATTTTATACAACCTAGAGATGGCTTGGTACACTGTAGGGGCATTATCTGGAATGTAAACACAGCAACTGGATCCAATCAATTTACATACTCCTCCTCGATCTGCAAGTATGATGTCTAATACCATACGGTTCTGCAAAGTCATAAGGCGGTCCGCTTGAAGCTCAGCTGTAACATTACTAAGAGCACCTGCTGTCTCATTAATAGTAGCTTCAACAACGCGGACAAGCTGTCGAATATGCCTACTATTGATCACAGGACCCCAAAAGGGCAAGAAGCCCTTGAAGAAATCTCCTACTTCGTGTGCTGCGGTATCTTCCTTATTGAAGACACCTCTACCATATCTCGTTCTATGATAGTCTGAAGCAGTAGTGTATGTAGGGGGAAGTAGAAACGCCACATAACATGTTCCTGAAAAATCAGGTGGCAACCACATGTAGGCTCTGTCATGACAAACAAAATATGTGCCTTTAGCTGGCACAAACGGTGGAGAAGTCCGAGATGAATAGACATAGGTTTGAGCACACACACTCTTACCTAGCTGAGCTTTCGGATTCCGACCATTACCTTGAAAACAAAAGTGGCCTTGGTGGGGTACAATCCAAATAGGGGGAGACCTTTTTTGTCTCCCCTTCTCTGTCAAACTGGTACTATATCCAGTCACGTTCCAACCAACGTAAGCCTGCACCTCATCCTTAGGGATAGCATTATATGCATCAATATCTCAGATCATAGCTACTATTCCCCTTATTAAGGCCCTATTGCTCGAGTTATCTTTAAGGGAACGTAAGGGGCGTACCTCATTTGCATAGATAAACATGGTCTGAAAAGCCCACACAGACCCATTAAAAGAAAAAGGCAAAACCAAATATAGCATACCATTATCTGTGGTATGAGGCATAAGACCACGAACCCAACAATTAGTGGTATTTACTACTAACTGATGCTGATGCAACAACTGTATAAACGAGTTGTTGACAAATTCTGATCTCCTTGTCTGTTCATGTTCAGGCAACGTATAAAACTGGTACAAAGAAACAGTAGTGAAAGAAAGCATAGGTTGGGAGGTGGGTGCAGATGTCTGTTGTGTAGCATAGACAGTCCAACCCACACAAGCTATTGTGATACTTAAAAACATCAAAAAGCACAATATTATAAAACATTTGCTATGTTTCAATGTACAAAATCTTGTCTTAAGATCTATTCTCTCAACATCTCTTTCAGTAACAACAGACTCCATCCTCTAACGTGCTGCTCGCGGCAATTTTCCTTCCTCACTCAAGTGTGCGTCCAGGCATCCTAGACGTCCCTAGAACCGCAGACCTTTCGTCAATACGCGGGCCACCCCTTAAGTTCTTATACCGCGACCCTGCAGCTGAACCCGGATGGTGGTTCGAAAAAGAAAAAGAAAAATAGTCTCTTGTCTGAAAGAGTGTATTTCACAAAAAAATTCAAATCTTATTTGTCCTTTTTAGACCTTAAGTTGTAGCGTTCTTTACCAGGCACAGTTTGATCCTGAAAGAGTGTCTCTGGGTGCGTAGTATCAAGTCTCAAACATGGCGGCACAGCTTCTTGCAAGACTTTATCATCTGCACGTTCTGACTGAGTCCATTCCAGATGTGCATCGCTAAAAGGTACAAATCTCGAAACCCTTTCACTCTCGGAATCGGCAACACCTTCCCGGACCCACTTATCGTACAGTAAGGGCAAAGGTATCTTCTTACAATGGGTACCATGTACCCAGTTTTTCTTGCTGAACACCTTAATAGCAGTCCGAGTTGATAACAGGACTTGGTATGTTATGTTATGTTATGTTATGTTATGTTAAAATATTTATACCGCGCACTTTCACCATCGGTTTCTTGGCGCTAAATGACAAATAACAGAGAGCCAGGATGAGATAAATTAGCCGTATGCAGATTGGAAGAGCGAGGTTTTCAGAAGTCTGCGGAAGCATTCATACTTAGGGCAGATGCGAAGAGCTAATGGCAGAGCGTTCCAGGTAGAAGGGGCCAAAACAGAAAAGGAGAGGCCACCATGCTTTTTCCTTTTATACTTGGGAATCTCAAGAAGGTTAAGAGAGGAGGATCGAAGGGTTCTGGAAGGGGTATAACGGGACAGATTAGAGGAAATGAAGGCCGGGGCAGCCTGTGAGAGGGCCTTGAAGGTAGAACATGCCATCTTGAAAATACATCGTTTGGAGATAGGAAGCCAATGAAGACTGTGAAGGAAGGGAGTGACATGTTGGAATTTCGGCTGGTGGAAAATCAGGCGGGCAGCTTGATTCTGCACCAGCTGTAAGCGATGCAGATGACAAGCCGGGAGACCGGCATATAGTAAGTTGGCGTAGTCAAGCCTGGAAGTGATGAGTGCCATAACAACTAGGGTCAGGGCTTCTTTAGTAAAAAACCTACTGATCTTACGAACCCGCCTAAGATGGAAGAAGCAGGCTGAGGTGACCGCGTTGATTTGTGGCTTCATTGAAAGATCATCAGAAATAATCACTCCCAGGCTTTTGACAGAACACACAGGGACCGGAGCGGTCCCCAGGGATAGAGGCCAAAAAGAGGAGTTCCAAGGATGGTTGGAGCTGCCAACCAAGACAAGCTCAGTCTTAGTAGGATTCAGCTTCAAGTGACTATGATACATCCATTCCGCAATGGACAACATAGTCGACTGAAAATTAAGACAGGAGGATGGGGAGGAGTCAATAGGAAAAATCAACTGAAGGTCGTCAGCATAGTTGAAACTAGTAACTGGCGAATCACGGAGGGAGACTAGGAGAGGTTGGAGATACAGATTAAAGAGGAGAGGGGACAATGCAGAGCCCTGTGGGACGCCGCAAGGGAGAGAGGTGTAAGGGGCAGAGAAGGAGGAGAGATGGACGGACTGTGATCGCTGATGAAGAAAGGATCTGAGCCAGTCAAGGGCCACTCCCTGAATGCCGGCATTGTGGACACGGTCGATCAGGATGGAATGATCGACCGTGTCAAAAGCCGCCGAGAGGTCCAACAGGACAAGGGCCTGAGAGGTGTTATTGTCGGCACCCTTCCTGAGGGTGTCCATGACTGCTACTATGACCGCCTCGGTGGAGTGGAGGGGTCTAAAGCCCGCCTGCTGAGAGTCCAAGAAACCAGATTCCTCAATAAATGAACTCAAACAGCGGGTGACATAGGTCTCCAAAATTTTTCCCAAGTAGGGAAGAAGGGAGATGGGTCTGTAATTGCTGAGTGTAAGGGGATCAGTGTTAGGTTTTTTTAAAATAGGAACAATAGATGCTTGCTTAAAGGAGAGAGGGACCTCCCCAGTAGCAAGAGAGTTATTGAGAAGAGCAAGGGGAGGGCCTGGGCATGTTAGGAAGGCTTCTCTCAGAATCTGAGGGGGACAACAATCGTTGGGGGAGCCTGATTTAACTTTAAGAAGAAGAGAGATGAATTCTTGTGAAGAGATAGGGGGGAATCTAGACAGGGAGCTAGTGTTTTTTAGAGGGAGGGGGGGCGGAGTGGGGGATGCCGGGGTCGGAATATTGTTTTTTATTGTGATGATCTTGTCAATGAAGTACGAGTTAAGTGAATCGCAGAGAGATTGAGTCGGCAAAGGTTGGGGAGTGACCCTATCCGGCAGGGATAACTCATTAACAACAGAAAAGATGGTTTTGGAATTGTTGTTGGAATCCAAAATGAGTTTAGAATAATATGTCGTTTTGGCTGCCAAGATCGATAATTTATACAGCTTCAACGCCTCAGTGTAAGCTAGTTTTAGTTGAGGGTCATAATGGCAACGCCAGCGGCGTTCAAATTGCCGCAAGGCGAGTTTCTCCGCTTTCAGTTGGTCCGTGAACCAGCGTTGGGCGTCATGAGGGCGCTTAACTTTGATGTTCTTAAAGGGGGCGACTTTGTCGCTGGCCTGACGTAACCAGGTATCGAGGTTATCTGACTGAGCTGTAAGCGAAGTCGACGGGGTAGGTACAGTGGAGGCTAGTGAGGCATAGAATTCAGCCAGATCCGCTCTATTCCAGTTCCGGGCTCTAAAATTCTTAATCCGGGGGGAGGGCATATAGTGTGTAAGTGAAGGACAAAAGAAATGAAGTAGTGATCAGACCAGGAACAAGGGAAGACCAAAGGAGGAGATATGTCGAGGTCAGACATCCAGACCTGGTCCAATATGTGACCTTTGCAGTGAGTAGGAGTATGAATAGATTGAGAAAGATTCATTCCTTTTAATAAGTCTGTGAATTCCAGCGATGATTGGCTTTCATGAGTGTCCGAAGGCCAGTAGTTAAAATCGCCGATTATTATAATATTCGCATAGCTGATAGCTAGTTGGGCGATAGAGTCGCTGAAAAGTTTAGGGAAAAGGGGCATATGATCAGGCGGTCTGTAAACAAGAATACAAGCAAAAGATAACTTGGGAGAGGAAAATTTTAAAGCCAGATAATCAGTATTGGGAAGCGGAGTTACGTCAATCTCTGAAAAGGTGTGGGTCGAGCGGATGATAGCTGCCACCCCACCACCCGTCTTCCCTGCAGGCCGATTAGCTTGAATAATGTAATATCCCGAAGGGATTGCTGCAAGGATATCAGGGGCCGAAGTTTCTGAGATCCAGGTTTCAGTTAAAAGGAGAACATCAATAGAGCTCTGGTGCAATAACTGAAAAATCTCAAGCTGATTACTTATAAGTGAGCGGGTGTTTAGGTAGTAGATGAGTAAAGAGGAGGTGGTCTGCTGTGTAGAAGAAAAAGGATTGGGGGGAGAACCAAGTGTCGGACAACCAGAGGGAACAAAAATGCCACATGCCTGGGCCATACTAGCAGCTCGAGCAGGTATAGGTCCTGTGGATTTGAGTCCCAGGAGCTCGGAGGAGGAATATGAGTAAAATTGGGCAATATGGCAGGGCCCTGGGCCTGGTCGGCCGCGGACGGGCGCAGACGGGCTTGACTTGTGCGCGACTTCGGCGCGAAGTCGGCGCTCCCGCTGCGCTCGTCCGCTGCGCTTCCTCCATGCTGCCATTAAATACTAGGGGGCGAGGGAACACTAGACCGCTAACCTGCAAACGTTACGTGCAGGGCGGAAGTGGTGTCACGAGCGGAAGTGACGCTCCTCGAACTGACCCTCCGCACAAACGGCACAAGCCGGGGCGGAACGGGGTCACGAGGGGATGAAAGTACAGGTGAGTACACAGTGGTGTTCGTTTTAAAATGCTTTTTCAGCGTGCTTAGTTAAAAGAAGGTTAACTGCAACAAAAAACATAAATCATAAACAAACAGCATCCACAACAGCGCAATAACACGCAGCCTGACTCGCCGCGAATGTCAAAGGGCCTGGGAGCAAGAGTCTCACTATTTATACTTGACAGGCTCAGCAACACTAGACCGCTAACCTGCAAACGTTACGTGCAGGGCGGAAGTGGTGTCACGAGCGGAAGTGACGCTCCTCGAACTGACCCTCCGCACAAACGGCACAAGCCGGGGCGGAACGGGGTCACGAGGGGATGAAAGTACAGGTGAGTACACAGTGGTGTTCGTTTTAAAATGCTTTTTCAGCGTGCTTAGTTAAAAGAAGGTTAACTGCAACAAAAAACATAAATCATAAACAAACAGCATCCACAACAGCGCAATAACACACAGCCTGACTCGCCGCGAATGTCAAAGGGCCTGGGAGCAAGAGTCTCACTATTTATACTTGACAGGCTCAGCAACACTAGACCGCTAACCTGCAAACGTTACGTGCAGGGCGGAAGTGGCGTCACGAGCGGAAGTGACGCTCCTCGAACTGACCCTCCGCACAAACGGCACAAGCCGGGGCGGAACGGGGTCACGAGGGGATGAAAGTACAGGTGAGTACACAGTGGTGTTCGTTTTAAAATGCTTTTTCAGCGTGCTTAGTTAAAAGAAGGTTAACTGCAACAAAAAACATAAATCATAAACAAACAGCATCCACAACAGCGCAATAACACGCAGCCTGACTCGCCGCGAATGTCAAAGGGCCTGGGAGCAAGAGTCTCACTATTTATACTTGACAGGCTCAGCAACACTAGACCGCTAACCTGCAAACGTTACGTGCAGGGCGGAAGTGGTGTCACGAGCGGAAGTGACGCTCCTCGAACTGACCCTCCGCACAAACGGCACAAGCCGGGGCGGAACGGGGTCACGAGGGGATGAAAGTACAGGTGAGTACACAGTGGTGTTCGTTTTAAAATGCTTTTTCAGCGTGCTTAGTTAAAAGAAGGTTAACTGCAACAAAAAACATAAATCATAAACAAACAGCATCCACAACAGCGCAATAACACGCAGCCTGACTCGCCGCGAATGTCAAAGGGCCTGGGAGCAAGAGTCTCACTATTTATACTTGACAGGCTCAGCAACACTAGACCGCTAACCTGCAAACGTTACGTGCAGGGCGGAAGTGGTGTCACGAGCGGAAGTGACGCTCCTCGAACTGACCCTCCGCACAAACGGCACAAGCCGGGGCGGAACGGGGTCACGAGGGGATGAAAGTACAGGTGAGTACACAGTGGTGTTCGTTTTAAAATGCTTTTTCAACGTGCTTAGTTAAAAGAAGGTTAACTGCATCAAAAAACATAAATCATAAACAAACAGCATCCACAACAGCGCAATAACACGCAGCCTGACTCGCCGCGAATGGTATGGACCGGTCAATCTTGGTTCCAAGTTCTTTGACCTCTGGAAATTCTTGGTTAGAACCCAGTCGCCAGGTTGAATCGTGTGGCCTTCGTCTACAGAAACTGAAGGCAAAGTGTCATGGACCTGTTGGTGAAGAACACGCAATTTAGCAGTCAAATCATGTAAGTAGTCAACCAACAGATCATCAACATACTGGATAAGAGTAACACCAGAAGGCAATGCAAGAGTATCAAGCTAAGTTTTCAAAGCCTGACTGTAAATGGAGGGACTCTCACAATAACCTTGAGGAGCGCGCTTAAACCGGAAACTGCAGCCTCCTAAAGAGAAGCCAAAAATATCCCTACTTTCCTCAGCAATCAGAATACTGAAGAAAGCATTCTTCAGATCAATAACAGAAAACCAAGCAGCTGAGGCAGGGATCATAGTCAAAAAGCAGTAATGTCCGGGACAACAGGAAACTGTGGCACAACGACCTTATTGACCTCTCGAAGGTCGATCACAAACCGATACACAGGTGGGTGAGAAGAGTCAGTACGCTTAAGGACAGGCAGAACAGGACTGTTACACACATTACCTCTCGTTTCTTCAACCACACCTTTCTCAACCAAATCATAGATAATCACTAAAATAGCTCTTTCGCCATCACTGGAGATTTTGTACTGGGGAATGCGAGGTAATTAGCATTCAACTTAAGGGTAACAACGTAGGGTGGAATCTGCAAGAGACCAACATCATTGGGACCTGTAGCCCAAAGTGTATCAGGGAGAGAACGCAGTTCCGGTGGAAGGCGATCCTTAGACAGATACATCGGGGAAATCACTTTCTTACCCACCGTAAGATGTACTCCCGAAGGAGAACAATGTAATGTTGCATGCAATCTTTTCAACAAGTCCAAACCCAACAGATTCTCGCCACAGCCCGTCGTTAGAATAAGGGGAGCCTCCAATTCACAGGGACCAATAGAAAGGGGCAAAGGAAAAGAAACCGGATTACGAACTGGGGCGCCAGAAAATCCTACTGAAACATTGGTCAAGCCAGACAAAGGTGCGCCGGGGAGTTTAGAGTGCATGATAGAACTCTTTGCTGCACCAGTATCCAAAAGAAAAGGTTCTGCCACACCTGATGTAATCACTTCAACATAAGGTCCACTCTGGTCTAATGGAAATGACACTACTCCCTCCCTTTGTCCATGGCTGTCCTAACTATCATTAAAACCAGCACTCTCACTTCCAACATAATAATCATCAGTGTAGTACTGAGCGGACTGGATGGTTGGAACATTCTGTTGGTCAAAATAATTCATAGAATTCTGAGGGGAAAAGGAACGCTCATTCTGGGGAAACGTACCACGCCCCCTACCCCTAGGTACTTGTTGGAAACCACCACGACCTCTCAGACCAGACATACCATTCACACGCTGTAGCAAGATCGGGCAACTATTCTTGAAGTGACCTTCTTCTCTACAATAAGCACACTGATTAGGGCCTAGCGGGAGTCGCGAAGCAAAAGACTCAGGCTTCTGCAACATTTTCTGAAACTGTGGGGGTTGCTGAAACTGGGAAGGTTGCTGAAACTGACGCTGATTAGGGCGAGGCAGATAAGCCTGCTGCAGAAGAACTTTCGTTTTTAATTCTCTAGTCTTCTTCTCTATTTTATCCTTCTCATCTTTATCTCTATTCTCATAGTATTATGCAGTAGCCAATATCTGAGCCGAAGAAGAAACAGCCCATGAACTCTCAGAGTCCTTTAACTTATTAGAAAGTTCAGGAAGTAAATTAAAAACAAACTTATCTACAAACAACCTCTGACCACCTTCTGTACTCATATCCTGACCACTAAGATCAATGAATGTTTCCTCAAACCTAGTGAAGAAATCAGACACACTCTTGTCTTTCTTTTGTTTGCATGCTGCTAACTTGTCCCAATTCACCCGCAGAGGAGGCATCCTAGTTTTCATTAAATTAATAATCCTACCAGGTAGTTATGCAACTAAACGTTCAGGTTTGGCACCTCCTACCTGCCGACCATCTGCAGCAGTAATATTAACCCACGTATCTCCTAACTCTGGCGCGTGATCCTCGTGACGGATCTTCGCCCACAAGGGTTGAGGAACTACATTACCCATCAACATATCTATGTCAGCTAAATTCATAACACACGCATCAACTGTCTGAGACAACTCCTTATAATAACCAGCAGGATTTTTACGGGGGTCAGGCAAAGTCTGCTTAAGAGCCAGGACCTCAGCTCTCTTCCAAGGGACATGCACCCACACTCGCTGAAAATGAGCCGGCGCAGCTGCAATACCATGAGCGGCATCAGCCACAACTGCCTCTCTCCATACAGGGGGAACCTCTCTCATAGGATACTGCTTCACTTTTCTCCTAATAGAAGGGTCAGGTTCGAACAATGACTGAGGTGGAAGTCTAGACCTAAAAGTGAGTAGTGTCTCTACCGCTTCCTCAACATCGGAACCCACTATCGTCCCTTTAGCAAATTCAGACTGAACATTAAGCAATTCCAGTGGAATTGAACCCAACTCATTATCTTCCCACTCCTGACGAAGGAAGGTACACATGACATCAAAAACATACCTTTGTTTTGGTGCCTCCCACTGTAGGAAGATATCCATAACCACTTGTGGACTGTACTTGGAGGTATTCGAAACCCATCTACGAGCAAGGAGATATAACACTGCCCGCTCTTCAGGACCAGGGAGCTGACTACGTCTCTGCTTACGTTCAGAAACAGGGGTCATATTCAGTTACCCAAAGAAAGGAGGCAAAAGACTAGTGACAGTCTCAGTCATTCGTTGCCGAGCAGAAGGAGAAGAAGTTGACATGAGGACAAGAGACAAAGTGTTTTGAGGTGAAAGAGACGTAGGGACAGAAATAAGAGAAGTCGAAGATAAAGGAGTGTAAGGCAAAGGAGTTTAAGGCAAGGCTGGTGGCAAGGCTGGCGGCCCTGGAGGGGTCTGCGCCGGGGGAGGAAGAACCACCTGTGAAGCAACGGGTGGCTGAACAACAACAGGGGGTTGAACGACAACAAGGGGTGCAACAACTGGAGGTACCAGAGGTGCAGTAGCACCCTGCACATAAGAGGGTGGTAATCTCAGTAAATGTGACATCAAAGGATCCTTTTCAGGGTCTACAGTCACATTTGAAAGGGGAGGTGGCAAAGCCGGGTAACATTTGTCAATGGCCATGCAATGCTGTCTATCTGACACTTCAATCGCACGATCTTCTTCATCTTCCTTAAACTGCCTAGCAGCTTGCATTACCGATATATTCCTTTCCTTCCTATCTCTCTTAGTTTGCTTAATTTCTCGCTGTTTGGCTTCCTTACGCCAAAGGCAGAAAGAGTCAAACATCGCCGGCCGGGCTTTCTTCTTAAATAGCGTAACTTCTAGGTTATCTAAAACATCTGATTCAAAACTACCATGTTGGGGCCATCGTAAAACACCATCTTTCCTTGTATAACGGACCCATACTTCATTAAAGGTATTGGGACCTACACCATGCTTTGAATAGAGCTCATAATTTGGAGTTCCAACCGGAGGTATCGGACACGAGTCCTCCAATCGGGAATCCCTATTACAACTACAACAAAACCATTTCCTAAATTTGCTAAAACCAGGCATCTTTTAGCTCACTAGTCTTGCTTCAAACTTCAAGGGGTTATCAAAAATGATACACTCGCAAATATACGAACCCCCCGGCTTCGACTATTGCAATGGCCGAATCAAAACCAAGAAACAAAACAAAGTCGTGGGAGCGACCCACTTATACTTAACCAAAATGTCTGTCACGCCACCAGAAGACCGTCTAACGTCTCGCCTTACAAGTCATCACAAGAGGGTCCAAGACAGGGCGACAGTCAGGGCAGCAGTCCTTCGCAGCCGTCAGAAAGGGGAAGCATCGCAGAAAAAAACCTTCAGTCCACGTCGACATGCAGGGGTCAATGAAGTGGCGGCTGTCCTCCAGAATTTCCTCACGGGGCACCTCACAATCTTCGGGCTTGGACCAGTACCGCTGAAGTTGCCCAACGTTGGGCGCCAGTTGAAGAACCGGGGTTTAACCCAGCGGCGTCAGGGGCACGCCTAAGATCTTCGAGTTCACCTGTCTTGGTATACAGAGACACGGAATACTTCTGGATGGCATCAGAGACCAAGTTTATTCGCTGCAGCTAGTTACAGTGATCCTAGAAATACATCACGGTGTAAATTCTCAGGAGACTGCTCATTTTGCGAGACATCTCCTTTTATACCCAATATTCACATTATAAATGTACACCCACTGCACAAAATTCTAGCCAATAAGGTACATTTTCAAACAAAGTGTCACATAACAAAAACTCAATTTACAGTATCCCAACCCAAAAGTTAATTATTAGGAATGTCCCAAATTCAATCTCCATAAGCCAGACAAACCTATAATTGAAAGCATAACCATTGTAATGAAGAAACATAAAAAAAGAAACGGTAACAGATGCTGAACAAGATAAGGCATGTGCAAGGAAACTAAAAGTTAACGATGTCCTGAACATTGATTGGCAATCTCAGACAAAGATCGATCAGGGAAATTAGCTTTGCGGGGTCAGTTTCAGGTGCAGAGGTCAGTTTCTTACAGTTCATTTCAGAGTCAAAAAGACACCTAGTTAATGTATACATGAACTAAGAAGGCCAGGCCACTTTATTCGCCAGGCTACCTTCACAGGCCTACGTGAGGGCAACACAAAATGGTGGCACAGAACAAAATGGAGTCAGACTCGAGAATTACAGAACCTCAGTGGGAAAAAGTGGTATATCATCACACACTGTTCTTTTAGGGAGAAAAGCTAATATAATGATCCTGGCAAAAGGAGGATCAAGTGCAGGCAAACCTTTCCCACAGAAACACAGCTGCAGTGGAGTTTGTACTGCATGTCTCTTGAAATGTGCAATTTTAATTGAGTCTCTTGGCCCTGTTTAGGAACGCAGTATTTACATGCGAGTCAAGAATCACTAAAAGCAGCACTACTATGAGCAAACTACAAAGACTGATGCAGCTCACTCAGTCCTTGATATACTTATCTTATTTCTAAGCTCAGCACAGCTTTTTACGTATGCTGTATACATTTCAGATAAGAGCATTTTTTAACATATTTCTGTGTTAAAAAATGCTCCTATCTGAAATGTATACAGCATACATAAAAATTAATTTAAGAGAATTAATCAAGTGTGTACATATCACAGCAATGTAGAATACCTCCGAGGGGTGCTTGCTTGTGATATGCAATGAAACTCTGTCACAGAAAAAGAGAATAACGTAACAAAGTTTATGTCCTAACAATGAAAACTAAACAGGACAGCTCACTCAGTCCTTGATATACTTATCTTATTTCTAAGCTCAGCACAGCTTTTTACGTATGCTGTATACATTTCAGATAAGAGCATTTTTTAACATATTTCTGTGTTAAAAAATGCTCCTATCTGAAATGTATACAGCATACATAAAAATTAATTTAAGAGAATTAATCAAGTGTGTACATATCACAGCAATGTAGAATACCTCCGAGGGGTGCTTGCTTGTGATATGCAATGAAACTCTGTCAGAGAAAAAGAGAATAACGTAACAAAGTTTATGTCCTAACAATAAAAACTAAACAGGACAGACAGTCGTGTTTCTTGCAACACAGAGATTTTATTCCTACCACTAACAGACTCACTCTGTGGTAAGGTACACCTCCTGGTAGAAATTAACAGTCTAGGCAAGGCAAGCAAAGTCTTGGTGGCAGACCCTCTTCTCGATTTGTTAATAGAATAAGTGACGGTTTGAACAGACTCCAGCCACTGCATTACCCAACAAATAGGTGACCCCTTGACCCACGGGTACGATAGAGGGAAGCACAGGTCAACTACAACACAGCCACCATCAGCACTTACAAACAGTTTTTAAATATCCAGATGATCTCTGGAGTTCTGTGCAATGTAAACGCTCTCAATTGCGCGACCTGTCCTTTCAGTTTCAAATTAAATAAATTGTAGTGCGACTCGTAGATTTCAATGCAATTATGATAACCGCGGTGATCTCCTGCTCCCTCCAGCTGAGCCCATCGCTGCACCATCCCAATTGCAGTGGTAGCCACTTCCAGGGCAGAGCAGCGCACTACCAGGACTCGATTCTCTAGAGTCCCCCGTCGCTTCTGAACCTCACTCACTCTTCCGGACGGGACTACTTGGCAGAGGTGAGGTCACATCCGGATATTTTCCCCCCCCCCTCTCCCCCCCCCCCGCGGGCAGGATTCAACGGCAGAAAGGCGGCCGATTTGTAACATTGTAGCACAGACAGACTCTTATGCAGGACTGAGCAGATTAAGATTTTAGTTAACTGTTTATTAACTAAACAGACTGAGCCAGAGCTGCTGGCAAGTCTGCGGGGAGCAGCAGAGCCGGCGCACAGGGGCACAGAGGTGGCATTAAAAATGCGTGACAATGCATTTCAGTGCGGTGATACGGAAAACTACACTGAAATGCGTTAGAGTCACACCTGATGCGTGATACTTGGCAGGACTGTGTAGGGAGCTGTGGGTTGTAATGAATCAAATGTGGGATGCGGGTATTTATTCTTGTACGTTATGTCTTTGAAAAATGTAACTTGATATGCGCAAGTTCTGCTGTGCCCCAGTCAGTGGCGTCACTAGGGGGGTGCGGGGGGTGCGGACCGCACCGGGTGACACCCTCACGGGGGGGTGACACCAAAGGGCCGGTCCGGTCGGTGTTGTGTGGTGCACTGCAACCGTCCGTGCAAAATTCTATTAAAACCAGCAGTCCAGAAACCGGCGCGCAACCTAACCTTCAGCAGGAGGTACCTGTGCGTGACCAACACATCTCCCAGCCATTATTGAAAAATAGGGCAAGGGTCCCTGGCACGGGGAGTATACGAATCAACCATAAATATATCCCCCACCCCCCCTCCCCTTCCCCAACAGGCACAGCTTGTTTTTATCATTATTTTTATTGGGAACACAATGTCTGTTGAACTGAGAAACAAAGCTCTCATTTCATCCTGATAAGATTCGTGGCCGCAGCTGAGCTCTGCTTGGTAGTAAACCTCAGAAGTGTCCCTGGTGCTCGGACCGGCTGCTACCGGCGCTGACAATGGGGGGTCACGGCCCTGTGCAGGGTGCACCCCGCTTCCGACCCCGCTTCTTGGCGGGCGCTGACAGAACGTCATGAGCGTCGGCAGGAAAGCAGTGACAGCTGAAGCCGGTCTCCCGGTGTCCAGGGGACAGAGAGGGCCCCTCCAGGGGGAGGAGCGAATACTCGCCGGTGATCTGAGTACTCGGAGTCTTGCCTCCTCATCCTAGTGTTCACAACTATCACCAGTGTCTGCATCTGTGTCCCACTGTCCACTGCCCCCAAATACTACCTTTGTAGACAATCAAAAGCATGCTTGCTGACGTCAGAACCATTCCAGGGTGAGTGCGCAGCGCGCACTGTCTCCTCCTCCGCCGCGTCTGCGCGCCTCGGCAGTGACGTCACGTCGTCACTAGAGGGGTGCAGTCGGGCGGCGTTGTTGGAGGAATCCGAATCCCGCAGCATTGGGCCCCAAGTTGCACAACTTCCTTCGCCCTTTCTCGGGTGCCTCGCTCCATATCAGAACGAAGCCCGTGAAAAAGATGGCTCTTGGGTGTGGGTTATGCTTGGAGGTATCACCCAGGCATAAAGTGTGCACCGTCTTTCTTTAGAGTTGCACACCGCAGCGTGCTCCTTAAAGCTGTATTTGCTTTTCCCCTCCCACTTCGCATTCAGAGCCCGGCACAAAAGCAACATTTACCTTAATGAGGCAGCAACACCTCTTCAATACTCACTCCTCCACTGAATTTCCTGCTCTGACCAACCTCCTCCCTCCTCCACCACCGGGGGCTCCCCGCTGCGCAATGGCACAAATTCACCTGCACTTTGTAAGTACGCATGTTGTTAAACCACACTTGATCGGTGTGTTATTTAATGTCTTACTTGCTCTGGAGTGTAGGTATTGTTTTTAATATGTGGGTTTAATTAGTTGCATTTCTGTATAATGTGTCTTTCTATGTGCATGTTTGTGTCTGATGCTTATTGGTTTCCATGTGTTTGTGTGTTTTTGGTGCCTTTGCATCTCTTACTCATTGGTTTCGTTTCCGTGTGTGAGAGACTGTGTGTGCGCGAGCCCGTGTGTGTGTGTTTGGGGTGAGCCTCACTTTCCTTTCTTGTTGGCTGTTGCTCTCGGTAACACACAACCCTACAATATTTTCATCTCCCTCTATTTCATAAGATCTCTAATGAATTTATTCCTGTTGGGCACAAAGAAAAAGCAAGTGTGGGAGTTTTGGACAGAGCACGGGCACAGATACAGTTAAATGGCGAAAGAAGTGAGAGATTTTCAGGGAGGGACCCGAAGACAGCTTGAGCTGTTTCCATGTTGCAATCACTTCGACATATACGGTGGTTCTGTTTCTCTACTTCCTAGGTAGATATCCTTTCTTTTTAAAACCACAGTAAACAGATGCATAATTGCTGCCAGTTCTGTTTACTATGGACTGAAAAAAGGCCTCTCTTTGTAGCTCATTCTGTTTCTTTTGATGTACCCTTTAATCTTTTTTGCTCATTCTCCTCGATCTCTCTCCCTTCGATCTGCTGCTTCCTCCACCCTTCTCATATGTTTGTCACCAGCACACTGCCCCGGGCCTGAGGTCGGTTGTAGTTCCATGCACAGACCTGCTGCCATAGTCCCTTTTCCTTCCATTAAGATTCTCTTCCCCACTGTACCACACGGTTGCTGCTCTTGCATGCTCACCCCTTCACCAGTCCTCTCAAGCCTGTCAGCAATTCTCATCTTCACTCCTTCCTGTTTTTTATTCTTAAAAATGACATTGTTTTGTACTTTTGCTTTTTTATACCAATTATACGCTATGCAAATATAATGACTACACTGCAAATAAAAAACAAAATAAAAAAACATTGTCATTTTCAACACCAACAGCTCTAACTTTAACAAATGCGAGACCAATTGCATTGCAAATGCTTGTTAGTTTTGCAAAGATGGGACAGACCAGGAGCCAGCCTGTTCAAGATTTATTCATCCAGAGAACCTCCTATGGCTTTAAGTGGGCCGGGTCCTGGCGGTGCTCAGCACCACAGTTCTAAAAGCAGGTGTGGTGAGACAGGTCCCTATCCGTGTCTCCATTTTTGCCCTCGCCCTCAGGGTTCTTAATATAACAAGCATTTGCAATGCATCGGTCTCGCCTTTGGGACCTTATATGTACTTAGCAATGCAGCATATTAGCAATTTGTGCTGAAACATCTACTGTTCTTTAACCTAGAAGCTAACTTGCCTGCTGAGAGGGAAGGTCATGTAAGGACAAAACAATATTTGCATGAGTGTGAGAAAGAAAGTGGCTGGAACGATAGAAGTCTGGATGGATGGCCGCCTGGATGGAGGTGTGGAAGGATGGACTGCTGGACTGATAAAAGGAGGGTGAATTGGTGGATGGATGAAGAAGAATGGATTGACGAATGGATGGGTAATAGGATGTATGAATGTTTGGAAGTGTGAGCGAAAGGATGTATGGATGGAAAACTAATAATGAAAGGGTGGATGGATGGAATGGTGAAAGGATTCCTGAAAGTATGAAACGATGGATAGATGGATGTATACATGAAAGTCTTAAAGATGAATGGAAGGGGATAATTAGGGACCTCATTACTGTTTGTTTTTATTTTAAAAATCTGCACACGCCCAGCAAGGCACATCATTATCATGGCCATGGATGCAAGGCAACAATAAAACATGTCCAGAGAACTGGTGATTAATGATCCTGCTGGAGAGCAGTCCTTTGCCTGTTGGTAGTTTTGAAATGAAGATAAACTGTATTTTATTTGGATAGCTCAGTGGGTTACTGCCTTTGTCACAGAGATTCTTGTGTTACTTGCAGTTCAAAAGTTACAATCCTAACATAGGACAGTGGCTATGAACTGTCATCAAAGACCTGCAGACAAACATGAATGGTATAGTTAGAACTTCACTTTTTTTGTGTTACTATAAAGTTAGAAATTCCCCAGTCTTTCATTATTTTAATGTTGCTAAAAAGAGTTTGGGCCGATATACATTTTAATTAGTAAAGCCAAGCCCCAACCACTACGGTATGCTTTAAATCCTGAGTTTGTGCTTCCCCAGCCCAAACCCTCTTTAAATTTACTGCCCACCAGTATGGATGCCATGTGATTCCTACATCTTGTAATCCTCATTGGGTCATGTGACATTCCCTGTAGATGGGAATTACATACTAGCGATAAAACCCGCCCTGTCATTGCCTTTCTGTTTTTATTTAATTAGCAATCAGGTCATTAGGGCAACTGTGGAACATATTTTAAAGTGCGTGCTAATTATATTTACTGCTATATTTAATGTTTTAAGTTTGAAGGTGATTTTGCTAATGTTTTTTACGGTAATAATGAAAGTAGAGCTGGATGAGGCTGATATGGGGCTGGGGCCCGAAGGTCAGCTGTGAGATAAGGTACACCGGAGCGGGATGGTCGAAAAGTGGATAATCGGGCCTGGAAGTAAGTACTTGTGTTAAAACCTGGCCTGTTGGAATTTGAGGGTTTGCACTTACATCCAGACATCGCTCTTACTTTCAAATAACTCTCCACATGCTCTGTATCAGGGCAGGCTTTAGGGTGGTGCGACCGGTGCCACCGCACCGGGTGCTGGCTTCCTGGGGGCGCCGTGTTTGCAAGTTTATTATGTTTTTGAAGCACCTGCTGCATTTCTTTCCTCCGGCAATTACCAGGCCTCACAAAAATGTCAAGATAACTCGTGCGATTAATTATCTTCCTGGAGAGAGATCAGCGTTTTGTATAGTTGAGGTTTTGACCTCTGTGAAGTTAGTGCAGAGGGTTAATATGCCTGCTGCAAAGAACGTGTACCAAGTTGATTACAGAGTGCCTATAATGTGAACAGATCAGCAGGTTACTGCTTTCAAAAGAGACATCCTTTTGTTACTTGCAATTTATAACTTAAAGTCCTAATATTCAACAGTGAGCTATTAACTTTCATCATAGAACTGCATACACACTGCAAAGCATACATTAGAGCATTGATTCATGTTGCATAAAGGGTTAATTTGACTAGAAATCGATTCTTTTTATTAAAGAAAACTCCCAACTATGCTGTTTCTTTTTCTGAGTGTGTGCTTCTCCACACCAAGCACTCTTAAACTATACTGCCTACCAGTATGGATGACATGTGACTCCTACA
The DNA here is from genome assembly GCF_964204655.1 of Triturus cristatus. Classification (NCBI taxonomy): domain Eukaryota; kingdom Metazoa; phylum Chordata; class Amphibia; order Caudata; family Salamandridae; genus Triturus; species Triturus cristatus. The sequence continues at coordinate 629,026,889 of NC_140584.1, read as the reverse complement.
CTTTTAGTCCTTTGGCTTATGTAAACATTTTGTATACTCTAATTTAAAACACGTATGATTGATTGTCTCTGTGTAATGTGTGTGTGATGCAAAGTGCTCTGACACCCAACACTGGTATGAGTGGTGCTATAAAACTAATTCAATGTATCTGAGAGAGTGTGGTTATGGAGACTGTTAAAGGGTGCTAGTGAGAGAATACGTGGTGGAAGTGGACATGGGAGGGGGGCGACAACAAACATTGTCGCACAGGGCGCCACCAGCGCTAAAGCCAGCCCTGCTCTGTGTACACACAGAATTGATCCGTTGTATACTGGTGACTGTTTGCAAGTAGATATAATCTAATCTAGGGCTTGTAGGCTAGGGGACTCGGAGCGGAGGAGGTCCATGCGGTAAGTCGTGAGGGGGTGACACCATGAGTTACCCGCACCGGGTGACACCAACCCTAGTGACGCCACTGGCCCCAGTGGCATAATAAAAGATGAAAATCTGACTTTACTGCATAGTGTGTTTTCCTGGATTCCTGAATTTCAGTTTCTTTCCCTTTTTCAACACTGGTGACGAGCGGGAGAACCACGACACTTTTAAGTATTTCCTGGATTTTGTGGATTCATTCTCCGTCTGTATATCGCAGCGTTTGAGTTTTCAACAATCTTCTGGCTGTTTTCTTTCACAGCGCGGCACGTCACCTGAAGCATCTTGTCACTGATTGATTATTGGGCGTTTTGTTCCGCCCCTCCACGGTGACGTTTGAAGGGCATTTTAACCTTTGCAGCACCTCGTTGGATCACGGAGGTTGCTGTCTCAAGGGATTTCATGGTTTAACGCCTCACTTGATCTACGGGAGTTAATGCAACCAAGGCAGTTGTTTGGCCAAGTTTATTTTCTTTCAAGCTGTTTCCATAAGGAAGTGTTGACTAATTTTCTACAGCATCTAATGATTCACCATTGGCATCGGAAATCCTGCGTTTTCTAACATGTTTTCACACATGTTATGATAAAATTTTCTCTACTTTATTTATTCTGATATCGTTTTGTGCATATTTATATTCGGAAGGTACTGTGTTGAACAACATGTACACTTTATCACAGTGATACACCTACTATTTACATATTTTAATACAACGGTGACTACGTTTATTATTTTAAATTGCTGTTACTTTCCATTATTTATTTTTTATCTTGCATTAAACAAATATGTCAGGAATTGTACCACCCCCTATTTTTTTATCAACTCCTGGTGAACCACCTATGGCTTGGGATATATGGGAACCTGTATTCTTAGCTTATGTTGAGGTACTTGAAGGGGAAGAGTGAGAACCTGAAAGGAAGCTGGCACTTTTGAAACATTGCTTGGGGGGTATTTGTTTAAAAGAATTTAAGAATTTTCCGCCTTTAGTTAATCCTGGAAATATCAATGTGTATCAATATGCAGCTAAGCAATTAAAGGGTATATTAACAAGAACGTGTGATAACTACCGCAAGAGTAACGTAACGCAACTTTCAATATCGCAGCCCATCGCGGGAAAATAACCCCGTGACAACGTGGGATTCACAACAAGGCGGTAGCATGCGATAGTCACCAGATAACATGCCAAATGTCCAGTCAAAATCAACGCCACGCCGTATAAATATGATACACGAATGCAAAAAAACATGCGATTAGGCCAACCGCGGTACAAAAAGTAGCGAAAACCAGCCACAGGCCTGCAAATCCCACACGTCTGGCGGAACTATGCACTATAAAAACCCTCAGAAAACATACACCAAAAACAATCCAAAGTACGTAGCAACATGGATGCACCCTGACACAGCGCAGGGGCCAACCGGAACTCCACAACCCCCACAGACTACCCTCAAGGAACAACAGAGTCGGGGAAGGCCAAGGAGAAGAGGGAGAGGAAGACGGGGTGCAGACCGCAGTAAAACAAGACCCGCGTCACGGAGGTAACAGAACACTACCCGCAACTGACCCACTAGCAGACCACCTGGATTGCAGTCGGAGTGCCCAGGAGGCAAATCTAGGAGGCCAATAGGCGTTGGCATGACGTGACTACCTTAACCAGGCACAAACCCGCTGCCAACAGGAAGGCAGCAACTGACCCACTAGCAGACCACCTGGATTGCAGTCGGAGTGCCCAGGAGGCAAATCTAGGAGGCCAATAGACATTGGCATGACGTGACTACCTTAGCCAGGCACAAACCCGCTGCCAACAGGAAGGCAGCAACAGCGACAGGAGGTGGCAGTCCAGTGCCACCGGAAGAGCTGAAGGAAACCCAGGCCACAGTCATCAGTGTGGAGATGGTGCAAAGAGTAGGGAGTACAGACACAGCTCAAGAGGACCTGACACAACATCAACAGGGAGTGCAACGAACAGGAACTGGGGGGAAGGGGGAGTGGGCACAATGGCATACATGCACAACAAGGTGTAGCACACTGCACACCCACAATCACCCAGGTCCATGGGCCCGATCCCCTTGGCACACTGCAGCACACACACAAAGCACGAACAGCACACCCACATTGATGACAACGAGGAACAACGCGCATAGCCGACACTGCAGAACAGAGGACACAACTGAAACATACCTACTACATCTGACGGAGCCGGAAACTGTGAAATAGGAATGTACGCGTACGACATCACATCCGTCATGTAGACCAAATCTACACTGTCCAGCAGAAGAATCCAGCACCCCAAACAGTCACAATGTACATTGCCATACAATCTGCATGCAAACCTGCACAATGCGCCAACATATATGTCAACGCAAAGTCAATACGCACCGCCCCTTCACATCGCAGAGAGGCACAAAACACCTTCAGCAGAGCACAGAAAACAACACATCAGTGATGCCGGAGAGGACCATCACACCGTTGACACCCACGCCCTACAACAGCACATGGATATCCCACGTAACCCCCCACCAGGACCCGGACAGCCAAGCTACTCAGAGGAGAACACCCAGCCTGCAACAGACCACACAGCAGGAATCACCCGCAAACACAGCTGGCTCACAACACTTCACCCACCCACACATCGCACCCCAATGCCATGTTCCTACACGCCAAAAAGAGGTGGCCCCACAGGTGTGGGTGGGGGTCAAACCCATGGAATGCAAACCAGGACATATACGTAGGTGTCCATCACCCTTCAGGGGCCACCAACACCCCACTAAAGAGACCCACACTGCCATAGAGACACATGCAATTGTACATTCACAGTACAGAACCACGGGCAGGGGCGCTTAAATTCCAGTCACACACCTATGTTGGCTCTGCATACAACGGCCCTGGCCACTCCCCTTTCAAATTGAGTGGGTGACAACAAAGCTACATGTCCAAGCTCGAACCCGCTGCCTGCGGTGACACATCTGCATCCGATGTACACAGCACAATGTAATGGCGTCGGGCCCAGGGCCCTCATGCATACAAGACCACAGGGACACACGCAGATACCATGTTGAACTGGCTACAGGCACATGCGCCCTGCCCCTTTATTGGCTGGGCCACATGTACAGTGACACCTGTGCTAGATGTGTGTGGGGTCAGTGTAAGCCATTCCGCACGGAATGTCTGGTGCTGACAACCACTTGAATATTAGACACCAGTGCAACGGAAAAAGAAAACACATGCATAAAAGAGTCAACTGCTGAGCAACATGGAGGGAGCTGGAGAAAGTCCAGAGGACAGCCAACATGCAAACAGAAGTGTCCGTGAGTTGCAGTGCACTGGGGATGGGACACTAGAGATGAGCGTGCCCATGTGAAGAAAAAGTCTCAGATCGTGTCCCTCCGACAGACACTTGATACCGATGCAGTGGGGTGTGTCATACCTGTATCATCTTCCCCATCAATGTCTCAGGGCCCCCACACTGTTTGAGGTGACATAGCTGGGCAACCTCTCCACAGTTCATAACTCAATCAGTAATGGACAATGGCTTGCGGTGCACTGAGTCACTGGCACCTGGAGTGCTGAGCAGGGTACCAGGCCAATGATGGCATCCACGACAGGTCTGACAGGTCTGAGCAACTTCGCAAGTCCGTCAAGACCACCGTTTCAGCAGATGGCTGTTGGAGGTGGTCCTTGCGGTGGTGGCGTGTGCCTCCTGCAGTGATGCCACATCCGGGTCAATCAGGACTCGATTTGGTGTGTGAGCCCTGGTGGGACACTGTTGGGCACGGAGGCTGCGTACAACGCAGGGCCACAGAGAAATGGCGTTGATGACCCCAAGGCCAACTCTTCAGGGGCCATCCAATATCTCAGGAGAAGGGGTCCCGGACCTGACCAGCACAGAGTTAGTGGCCCTGGATGCACAGCAGCCGGCACAGGCACCCAGCTGTGGGACGGTGACTTGTGGTGCAGTCAGATGAGCCATGCGACCTGAGCAGGTCACCATCAATGTCCAAGGTGTATGTTGCGGAGGGTATCGGGGGACAGTGGAAGGTGTCCTCCAGGGCATGATGCAGAAAGGTTTGATTTTATCCGGAAGCAACAAATGGAGGAGTGGAATGCAACAGTCTCATTGCCACCACCAATTAGGTATCAGCTACATGAGGATGAAAACTGCCCCCTAGTCCATAGTCTCAGACGCCACCAAAGTTCGACCAGAGAGTGTCCATGATTGTCAGGGAACAGACTTGGTGGCACTGGGGCTGAGAGGGGATGCTGTCTGCGATGATGCTGGTACGCTGATATGAACTCAGTCATTGCAAACTGAAGAGTCTGTGACCTACTGGACCGCAGTGTAGGTCGGAGGCAGCGGTCAGCAGTGGCCCCCAGCCAAGTGTCATTGGCTGGCGAGGCACAGAGTTAGTGACACAAGGGCAGTTGTCAGTAGTGTCCGATCACCTCCGTAACGATGATCTTGTTCCCTCCGGACTGCAACGCGTCATCCTCTTACGCCTCTCCGGGCGTGTGATGACATGTATTCTGCCTTTTGAATAACCAATGTTCAGTTCCAAATCTGTGACCCAATCGTGCGCAGCGTAGGCCGAGGGCAGTAGTCCGCGTAGGGCCACAGAGACGTGTGGTTGTGATGCCATGCACAGACTTCTTGGCACAGCATCAAAGTGAGTATAGTGACTTGTCCTATGCCTTAAATGGTGTTCACTGCCATGGTGTAATCAAGACTCAGTTGTCAAATGTGTGACCTACCTGACCGTAGTGTAGGCCTGTGGCAGCAGTCAGCACGGCCCATTCACAGAGTGTCGCGGGCATAGTTTGGATGGCCCCACCGGCCTGCGTAGTTCAGGTTCAGTGGCACCACGTGTTGGGACACCTCCGTGTATGTGACCCGGGTTTCGTCCGGACTGAGCCGCATCTTCCTCTTACTCCTCTCCGGGCGACCACTGGTGTGGACTCTGCCATTCGTGATTTGCGCCTAGGTGCTGGTTGTGGGTCCTACTGGTCCGCAGGGTAGTCCTGGTCCCTCATCCACGTATCGCTGGCTGGCATTGAACAGGGTTAGTGGCACCACGTGTCGCCGGCTGGCATTGAACAGGGTTAGTGGCACCACGTGTCGCCAGCTGGCGTTGAACAGGGTTAGTGGCACCACATGTTGCAAGAAGCCCATATGGAACTATGCCTCACTGATTGAAGGGAGTCTGGTGCTGTTGCCTGTGGCCTGGATTTGGGGTCACTGCCATTCATGACTCAGGACACAGTTTCACACATGTGACCTACTGGGCCGAGGAGTAGGCCTGAGGCGGCAGTAGAGTTCGTCAACGAAAAAGGACTCAAGCGGGCCCCTGTCGTGGAGGCTGTGATGGTCTAAGGAGGCTGCCAAGGTCGCGGGACTCAGGCCTGGAGCTTGAGCCGGAACGTGGTGGGCCCTCCTTGACACACGCCGGTGTCAGCAGGAGATCAGTGAGGCCTGGCTGCGCAGGGGCAGGCCTGACGGGTTCGTGGTCCGGCAGGCACACAGCGTCGCAGGCAACTCCGCTCTAGAGGACGGCATCGGCCTCATGGCGGGGTGAGAGGCGCAGCCCTGGCAGAGACGTTGGGCTTTCCGAAAGAGGACCACACCCAGGGCTACGTGCTACTTATTCACACCCCTACGCTGGCATGGCGTACGCCAGGCCATCCCACTGTGGTCACGCTTGGGGGGGGCGTAACAGGCAAGATTTCCTTGAGGTCCCCCACTGGATGTGGTGACATGGTTGCATCCACTGTCCACTACACTCCATACACCAGAGGTGTGTGTCGCCATGGATATGGGTGTGTGCTGCCTACTGCGGTCTGTCCAGCACATCTCCGCCACACTTGGCATTGTGCACTTTCCCAATCATGGTACTACTGCATCCTTCACACATGCCTGTTTGCCACCTCTCCCCACATTAAGCTGATGTGTGGCTGAGGTCCTGTGCCGTTGATGGCTCATGTTCACAGCTTGGCCAGGTAACCATTGTGAGTTGTTCTGTCGTGTCTGGAGGGTGGGCATGTTGTTGTGCATGTTGGTTGTGATTTTGGGATGTGTTCATTGCCAGAGTTGTGATTTGCATGGTTCTGGAGTTGAGGTGAGCGGGGTGTTCATTTGGAACTTGCCAAGGGGCTGTGCATTTTTCTTGGTGCCATCCTAGGGATGCTGGTTGCTGATGGACTGTCGGAGGATGGAGGAATCATGCACACTGGCTGTGTATTTGAAAGTGAAATTGTTGGAGGTTCCATGGTGTTCTTTTGTTGCCTGCACATTGGGGTGGGATGTGTGATTTCTGTTGCGGTGATTGCGTGCTGTGTCACCTGTGGGCACAGATGGGACATGTGTGCTGTGGATTGCCCCCAACACATGCTGCATCCTGCTATGGCGTATGATCCTTGCTTGGTCTTCAACGTGACCTGCGCATTGTGTTGGACGTATGGGGACTGGGGTACCAGGGTGATGGTGATGTCCAAGACAGGTGTGAGGGACTTGGATGTGGCTGGCAGTGAGACTCCTCCGACTGTGGCGGGTGTTGGTTGGGGGTGCCAGGAGCCAACAGGTGCAGCCAAGCCCGCAGCTTGGTGTGGGGTGGTATGTTGGTTGTCCGCTGTGTTGGTGCCGTAGGCCTGTTGGGCGACGATGGTCAGGATGCGTGGGGTGGTTATCCCTTACAGCCTGTGGTGGATGGTGACATTGTCAGAGGATGGGTCTGTGTGGCTGGTACGCTTCCTGGGGGTACGCTCTCTTTGTCTGGGCTGCCTCTGTGGTTGTCCGGAGGTGGTTCCGGTTGTGGGGTGGGGTCCTGGGGTGGTGTCGGTGGGTGTTGTGGCCCTCTTGGGTGTCCGGGCCGAATGATGAGTGGCTCCTTGACATCTGTTGCACTTCCGATGTGGCCCTGGGCTGTTCTCCCTTTTGTGGTGCTGACTGCCGTCCGACTTAACACCAGGTCAGAGCAGGTGTAGATTTCCTGCTGCTAACACGCCTTATCGCCTCTCTTGTGTTTTTATCGCCGATCTGTCTGATCGTTGAGAATGGTGAGGAGTGGTGTGGTCGCGGCTTTTGGCACAGGAACACCCACTCTGCATCTCATTAGCAATAGTTGTGGGGGTCCTTTGTGGCGATGTTTTTTGCGGCTGCTATCGCGGGTAAAGTGGTGCTGTGGGCTGTTAGCACCAGCTTGTGAATGGGGAAGTAATTTTATCACAACTTTGGCAGCGATAAAGTGCAGTTAATTCAGCGATAGCTCCTTGTGAATATGGCCCTAAGTCTAATGTATGGTAAGAAAACTAACATTGTTATGGAAAGATTTATATTTAACTCTAGAAAACAGTTAGCTAATGAGTCTATTGATGATTATGCCTCATCGTTAAGACCCCTTGCTGTCACATGTGATTTTGAACATATCTCATATGAACAAGTATTAAGGGACCACATTTTAATGAGAACCAACAATAAGAAAATTCAAGGGAGGTTGTGGACCACGTCTGATATGTCTCTCAATGCTGCTATTGATATTGCCAAGGCAATTGAACTTTCTAAGAAGATTGTACAAGAGATAAGGGGCACAGAGAAGTGTGAAGTACAAGTTGTCTCTAATGATCCTGATAAAAACAAAAAAAATGTTCCTCCCAAGTTTAGTAATTTTCAAAGGAATGAGAAAAATAAAGATCCGAGGCAAGACAATAAAAGAGGTCCTTATTTATGTTATAGATGTGGCAGCAGTGGGCATTTAGGGAGCTCCAGAAATTGTCCTGTCATGGGAAAATCTTGTATTAAATCCGTAAAGAAAGGACATGTTAGCAGAGTATGTAGATCCATTCCTAAAAGAGTACATTTTGTACATGTTTCTGATGAATTTGATTCTTCCTATGATTATGATGAACAAGATATAAACACTATATTGAATTTAGGTGAGCGTAGCAATAAGTTTCCTTCTTGTCATGTTATAATTAACGGTGTATGCACACATGTATTGGTGAATTCATGTTCTTGCTATATTGATTTGTCTCATGATGTTGTCAACAAAAACTGGCCCAATTTAGAATTAGGTAACCCAGATATTAGACCTGGTGGATATACAGGCCACAAAATTGAGTTGGTTGGATACTTTTGGGCCAATTTAAGTTTTTCTGGCCGCTCCACATATGGAAAAGTTTATATATCCAAGAAGGGGCAATCGCTTTTGACCCTAATGCTAATCCTCAAATATTCACCGTAGGAAGTACCATTACTAATATAAAAGATTCCAACAAAATCACTCATGAATTAAAAGAGTCTTTCCCTACAGTGTTCAGTGACAAGTTAGGAACTTATCAAGGATTTAAACATTCCATCAGAGTTATGGAGGGCGCTATTCCTGTGCATCATAAAGTAAAAAATAAACTCAAAGATATGTTACAATGTTACAAGACCTTTGTAGCAAAAACATTATTGAACCTGTAGAGTCATCAACATGGGTTTCTCCCATCATGATTTTGATAAACATTCTGGGAGATTATGTGTGGACTTGCGCAGTTTAAATAGTGCCATTTTGATTGGTGCTCATCCTCTTCCAAATTTACATGAAATGGTATCAACTTTAGCGAGTGCCAAGGTTTTTTTGTGTCTAGATCTTGCTAGCGCATACCATCAAGTTGTCTTAGATGAGGAATCTGGTATTTCACTGCATTTATCACACCTGAGGTATTATTTAGATTTTGTAGAATGCCTTTTGGGCTTGCAAGTGCAGCCTCAGTGTTTCAGAGACTTATGAAGGAAACATTGGAGGGATTATCTTGGGCTATTGCGTTCCAAGATGACATCCTAGTTTTTGGGAAAGACCACGAGGAACATGATCACAATCTCAAGAAAGTTATTTTTGTATTATCTTCAAAAGGTCTTACATTACGTGCTGACAAGTGCAGATGTAAAAAATTGGAAGTGGAGAATCTTGGGGACAATATTTGTGGGGAAGGCATCAAACCCAAGAAGAGCCATGTTGACAGTATTATTAATGTACATACTCCTAATGCAAAAGAACAGTTAGTAGCATTTCTTGACTTGATTGAATTTTATGCAAAGTGTATCTCTAATTATGCTTCTAAAGTAGACCCTTTCAGGTGTCTGTCGAAGATGCAGAGAAAAAATATTCTGTAATATAAGAAGCTTTTAGCTTGTGTTTGGGGTGCCGAACATTTTAGGACTTTCTTATGGGGCACCACGTTTAATATAAAAACAGACCACAAACCGCTTGTATATATGATGGCACCAGGTGGTGGTCTCACAATGTCTGCTAGGTTGGCAAGGTTGGCTTCTAGATTGCAGAATTTTCGTTACCAATTGGAAAATGTGAATGGGAAAAATAATGTACATGCCGATTGCATGTCAAGGTTGCCATTAGCTTCAGATCGGTCTGAGTAGGATGACAAGTTTGAGTGTGAAGTAGCATTTACACACAAAGATATTATATTGTTTGGCAGTTCCTGTCCTATTGTTCACGAGGATAAATGGTTGGTTGAAATGGAGAAAGAGATTGAACTTAAGAATGTGGCAGAGTGTAATATTAAGGGATGGGCAGAACAAAGGAAAGTAAAAAATGAATTGCCTGTTTTTTTTAAAGTTTGCGAGGAGTTAGTAATTGAAAACGGTATAGTTGTAAGGGGGACAAATCTATTCCTTCGTTTAATCTAAGGAATTCTATCATTTTCTTAGCTCATGAAGGACATCTTGGAATTTCATTTACCAGTAGAAGGGTCAAAGAGTGTTTTAGGTGGCCAGAAATCGATGCTTGCATTGAACAGTATATAAGGTTATGCCAACATTGTGTATTGAGTGATAAATCTGCAAAAGCTTTATGGTCTGAACCGCAACCGGTTCAGTTTCCTGATGGTCCATTGTGGAAATTAGGGCTTGATATCATTGGACCATTTGCTGTTTTGCCTAAACATGAGTCATGTGGATTGGTCCTCATTGACTATTACTGCAAGTGGCTTGAGATCAAAATGGTGAAAGATGTAACCTTGGAAGTTGTTGTAGAATTCTTGGACAGTGTATTTTTCAGAGAGGGTATTCCTCAAGAGCTGGTCACGGATAATGGACTACAATTTGTCAGCAGATTTTTTGAGGATTATCTTCATAATTGTAGTGTGTCACATAAGAAGATTGCTGTGTTCCATACTCTGGCTAATGGCCAAGTTGAACGCTTTAACAGAGTTGTCAAGGAAGCTGTTCAGTTGAGTGTGTAGGGCGGTATAAAGTGGAAAATTGCGTTACATTCCATGCTATTAGCTTATAGATCATCTCCTAATGCCATCACATCAGTCAGTCCTTTTGAACTACTTAGGGGACGTAAACCTGGATCCAAATTAGTGCCATGGTGGTTAAGGAACAAGCGTGATAATGCAGTTGATGATTTTGAGTTGGATTTCAAGGAAATTAGACGCAAGACGGAGGATTACAAATCCAAAATGAAGCAAAACATGAGTTGCAAAAGGGGTTCTGCTAGCAACCAAAGAGTGAATGTTGGTGATGTGGTATGCATAAAAAAATTCCAATAAAAAAACATCCAAAGCTGACGGGAAGGGAAGGAGTATTTGGATGGATCCCATTCGTGACATACAAGTTTTTAGGAGTGCTGTTCGAGTTGAAGGGGGGGAGTGTATGGAACCTGAACAGAGTGTCTTTGTTCAAAGGTAATACTAATAGTTGTGAACTTTCTGAAAGTATTGTATTCATGGATGTAACTAAACCACATCAATATGTTAGTACTCATGTAACTAAACCACATCAACATGTTAGCATGGAACATATTCATGTTGGTGATACTGCAAGGCAAAAAATGGATAGAATGAGACGCCCTCCAGCTAAATTTGCAGATTACATTCTTAGTTAAAGAAGGAAAAAAAATTAGGGGGGAAGGTGTGTTACATACACACGAGCGCACAAGGTATCTAGGCATCCTCGTGCGCTTTCGTGTATGGCATAGTTTATTTATGAAGTGGGGATGCTGTGACATGCGTGCCACTGTGCACGTGGTTTGTCTTTGAAATATACTTGTTGGGAGCACGTGGGTTGTAATGAATCAAATGTGGGATGCAGGTATTTATTCTTGTACGTTATGTCGTTAGGCCATTGAAAATTGTAAATTGATATGCGCAAATTCTGCTGTACTCCAGTGGCATAATAAAAGAGGAGGAAAATCTGACTTTACTGCATCATGTGTTTTCCTGGATTCCTGAATTCCAGTTTCTTTCACTTTTTCAACAAAAAGAACAAAAAAAACAATATCAGCACTATTTACATTGAATGTGGGAGCAACTCATGAGAAGTTGTGCACAACAGTGCTTGTGCAATTGTGTGAATGGTGCAAGTGACAAGTGAGACAGAGGGAAGACAGCGCAAAAACCGCACAAGGAAGTAATTGCTGTACAAACAATTAAATAAATACTGTTTTACAAGAGGTTCGAATACAGATTTTTGGGGAAATTCAAAATCAGTAATGAATTAAACAGCCAAAAATGGGCCAATGTCACAATACTCATCACCTATCCCGCAGGCTTTATCATAGACACCACAGCTCATGAACTGTTCGTAATGTAAGCACAGCACTGGCTGGCCTCACAATAAACACACGCCCCTCTGGGCTCACTCACAATAGAAGGTGGGTCTGAAGCAAGTCTATTAGCAGAGGATGCCTCAGTGTAAAGCGCAGCACTGCCATTCTTAGTAAAACATGAGTCCTGGTCTCACAATGAAAAGCAGTCCTCCTGCAGGTCTAATGACAAACAAGAGAGCTCCTCCAGGACTCATAATAACATGTACAGCTCCTGCACAACTCACAATAGAATGTTCAGCTCCTCCAGAATAAGGTAAAGCTGTGGTGTAGTGGCCAGAGCTGCTGACTTTGGAAGAGGGAACCAGGTTTGAGTCTCTGCGTTGGCTCACCATCATGCGATTCATGGAAAATCACTTAATCTCTCAAAAAATGAAAGTGTCCTTGTGTCATATAACTAGTGCTGATGTAAAGCATTCCATTCGGGTCGCGTTCACTATATATATTTAAAAATAAATGTTCCATAATAGAAAGCACTGCCCCTGCAGTCTTAGCCCAGATCAGAAGAAGCCACAAATCCCTCGGATGATTCAGGGCATGTGAATACCAGTGGTTCATTTGTAAAAAAGAATAATTGCCAGGGCTCTTGTCAGGATGCAGCTTGCACCAGCTCACTTCTGCTGTTAGCTGCTGCCTAAAAGAGACCCACCTACTAAACATGAAAGTGGGGAGAGGATTTGGCATAATGGCTAATGCTGCGGACTTTGGAGCTGGGGGACCAGGTTGAAGTCTCAGCGTCGGCTCAACTCCCTGTGATTCTGGATAAATCACTTAATCTCCCCGTAAATTAATGCGTTCTTAACTGGTGCCCATAAAAAGCGCTGGTGCTGATGATTAAGTGCTGGTGACTACCAGCTCAAAATAAGCACTGGTGAATACAAATCTTTCCCATATCTCATACCCATGTATCACGCAGGAGTCAGGCCTCCCAGTATCACTGGTTTTAGTTTATTAAACGACCTGATACAGGCGGGAATATCACAGGTCCATTGTTGTAAAAAACACAGCCAGGGCGGTTTTAGTGCTGGTGGTGCTCAGTGTGGCAATGTTTGTTGGTGCCCCCCAATGATCTCCTTCTACACGTATTCCCTCACTACCACCCTTTAAGAGTGCCCCTCAACTCGACATAACCACTCATGCATTTCTTTTGTTTTATAGCATCACTCATACCAGTGTAAGGTATCAGAACACTTTAAATCACGTGTGAAAATCAGTCTATAGGAAATATTACATCAGACAGAGGAGTACAAGGTGTAGGAGTCACAAGTCATTCCTCCTGGTAGACAGTACAGTTTAAGAGTGCTTGGTCTGGAGAAGCACAAACTCAGAATTTAAAACATTTGGGGTTGGCTTTACTAATAAGAATTGACTTCTACCCATGGAAACCCTTTTTGCAACATTAGGATAATGAAAGACTGGGGGAAAAATCCTAACCCACTCCTGCCAGGTACCATGCAACAGGCGTTGGACTAACGCATTTCACTGTGGTGCTCTGCATCACCGTACTGAAATGCATTGTCACGCATATTTGCATATGTCCGTGAGCTGCCACTGTGAAGCGCTGAAGCTGTGAGTTTGTGGCAGTGTGCCGCCTGTGATGTGATCTTAGCTGAGCTAAGGTGCCGCTGGCAGGCTCAAGTGCTACAATGTATCTTAATGTAATGATTCCTCTGCGAAGGGTGGCTCTCAATCAGACAAGCTGACTTAAGGGCTGGGACCAGACAAGTTGTTTGATACAATTGGCCGGTGGCGCAGTGGGGGACATCACGTCCTCCTGCTAGAGCGCAGAGGGAAGTTTGAGAGAAAAGCCAGAGCTGTGGGAGCGCACTAGTGAGGAGGGTGCTGGGCTCTCTTTTTCAGCGCTGCTGTCTGCTTGCAGCGGCCCGACTGCCCATGCTGTGGGGCTGATGACCGCCACCTGCGACAAATTCTATATTGCCGATCCCAGCCAAGGGAGAGTGCAGTAGACGTTGTCGGAGTCAGCCCTCACACTCACTGACCAGTAAAGTTTCTGCAGCAGCTGCCAGGAGTGTCAGACAGGACTTACACCAGGGACAGTCAGACTGGACTAGGGCGGGTGGCATGGCAAATCAAAATGATTGCCCTGGGGGGTGGGTGATTGGATCGTGGCCTGAGTTTGGCAGGCCCCTCGCTTTGCATCTTCTACACTAATCTCCCTGGCAGCTGCAGTGTTGCCATTTTGTAGAGATTTGTCCTGCTGGATTTGTTCAGCAAGAAATAGAACACTGAACTTATAGTTTCTGTGAGAAAGAGAAACTTTCTTTGCTGCTGCCATCCTGTCCCTATTCTGAGAGGCAGCGAAACTTGCACTGCTGCTGCTTGATATGTACCTGACCTGAATTGAAAAACCTTGTGCTGGTGCTACCCTAGATGTCACACACAAAAAAGGTGACCAGAGGAATTTTAAAGACCAACAGGTGCCGATTCCCCACTATACAACTAGAAAACACAATAGAAGGCCCCTGGTCTAGTTTAGAAATAAAGTAGTGGGGAATCCCTTTCTGGGGACCATTCTCCTCACCCACCGAGGGTGGCATGTTTCATTAAAGGGTATCTCCTTGCACTACAAACCTAGTTGTAGTGCGGGATAACATGCTCCGCAGAGTAAAGGAGGCCCCACAGCCATGGCAATGCTGTGGTGCCTCCAGGTTTGCTTGTTTCGGAGGGGGGTCCTCTAACCTCCCAGAGCTATGTCTTTGCATGTCTTTCAGAATGGGTGCAATGGCATGGACTAAGAAAAAGGTAAAAGCTCTGGAAAGTCAATCTGGTTTCTCTTTCAGACCACCTGCAGCAAAGACGCTGGGGCTCCTCATCACATTTTGCAGGCGGGTCCCATCATTTTGTGTCATGCCACTGATGCTCAGACCAGTCAGAAGCTGTTAATGGAACAAGGGCAAAACTTGTTGTGGAACCATGACCCAGAGACCCTGGTTTCAATCCCAGCTTGGATAAATTGCATGACCATGGGCAATTTTTCACACTGCCTCTTTTTCATTGATGTTCACATTTGAGAGCACTTTCAAATAATTCAGTTCAAGATGTGCACTGTACTAAAACCTCTCTTCCATGTAGTTTACTAGCCTATAATGTTGCTCAATCTATAACAACAATAAAGGCCTTTCATGAGAGTCACAAGACAATCAACTTGTCTCTTGGGTCACTTATAAAATTGTCATCAGGGCAGAAGTGGCAAAGAACGTAATGTCCACCCAGGCTCTGCATTGCACAATGTGTCATCAGGAAAACTGGTTTCAAAACAAGAGTCCACCACAATTGAGAGCACCTTGAAATAGTTCAGGATGCATTCTGTACAACAACCTCTCTTGTGTACGGTTTATAGACAATAATGCTGCTCCATCTATAAAAATAAAGTCTTATATAGAAGAAACAAGAAAACTGACTTGCCTCTTGAGTTATTAATAAAATTGACACCAGAGAGAGGGTGTGGTTCACTAATTTTAATAAAGTGCAATCAGTTCAGTGATATAATCTAAGGTGAAACAATCCAAAAAACACTTTTTATATATAAAAGTTAGAAATGGAGTGGCAGTCTATGACTCTTGCAGTAGGGCAGGCGGTCCAGGCTGACCTGACAGATGTTGCCAGCTTTCATGCCGCTGCTTTTGCAGACAGGCTACAACACTGATGGAGCTCTGAAGAATTATGGGACTTGGGTAGTGACTGCCCTATTTGTGCTGGTAGGGAGCAGGAGATGCTTTGGTGTTGCATAGTACGCAGTGGTGCATAGTAATGAGCCGCAAGGCCTATGCAGTCCTGCTGTCCATACTCAGTCAGATGCGAGTGTGACTTGGCATGGCCTGTTTCATAGTGCAGGGTATGATTAGAGTGTCTCCCCCTGTGAAACATGCTACACTGGAAGACAGCATCGCCAATGGTATGTTTCATGACCTTGCCAATGAATGGGACCTGAGGAAACTTTCACCCCCCTGACGAGGCTGGTGAACATGCCCTATGAAAGCAGGGATTATTTGATGTGAGATACTGTATTCTTGGGGAAGACTCCTGTGTCCAAAGGGGTAAAATTCAAGCACCAAAACATGCTGATGAAAATAAATGATATATAGCGTCTATTGCTTTGTGTTGGGGAGTGGCCTGTCATCATTCCAATCCTCGTGATGGGAATTGGAATAATGAAAGGAGCAGGGATGACGGTTGAAGATTCAGAGATTGGCAGTTGCTGCTAGGGGTGGGCGGAATTTGCAAAATTAACTTTCGCAAATTATCGCGAAAATGTTTAAAATTATCGCAAACAAGCGGAAATATCGCGAAGATGCGGAAGTTTTTTTCCGGCATGTTCGCGAGATTTTCTGCATGGTTGCGGGTCGCCAACTTACCCATGTGGTTGCTTGCGGGCGCGGCCATCTTGTTTTGAGTTGTCTCGCGGTGCATGATCGCGAGAAGAAAGACGTGATCGCGCGACGCATGACGTCACTGCAGGCGCGAACTGTCGCGAGACAGCGCAAATGGCTAAAAACAATACAACATCTCATGGAGAACGCAACCGGATCAAGAAAACTTGTCGGCGAACGCAGGGATTCAGGTAAGGCGATCGCGCGCGCGCGAGAATGTATTATTTTACAGCGCGAGCAAGAAACAAATTATCGCCAAGCTGCGGAAACCGGAATTTTTTACATTTTCGCGCTCTCCGCGGAGCGCGAAAATGTCAAATTATCGCAATTTCCGCGAACGGAACGAAATTTTCGCCCAGGCCTAGTTGCTGCCAGATGCTCAGTGTTTGTGTTGTGGCGGAAATAGGCATACGGGAACTTACCTGAACCGGACATCTTCTCATCTCTTCAGTGGCCATGATGTGGCACCGAGCGCACCCATGCATGAACACAGCATCCTCAAGTGGTGCTTCCTGCTCTCGTAAGAGGGCACTTTGTTGGTTACTGTCAGGGAAGACCTGGTCTGTCCTTCCTTGCCCCAGACAGGGCTGAGGTGTTATGCTGTTCTGTTCAGGAAGGGTGCCGCTTACTTGCAGGACTATTAATTAAGGTGAGGAGTACTGTATTTGGCTTGTGCTTAGATACTGCAAGAGCCTGTGCACGCAAGGAGACGAGCATCATGCTTACCACTACGTCAGCGGCGTTACCGACGTCACACGCAGACATTGTTCACGGGCGCCATGTTGGTTTGGTCTATTGTGTGCTACA
Source organism: Triturus cristatus (assembly GCF_964204655.1). NCBI lineage: Eukaryota > Metazoa > Chordata > Amphibia > Caudata > Salamandridae > Triturus > Triturus cristatus. The sequence goes on along the minus strand of NC_140584.1, from coordinate 629,009,682 downwards.
ATCAGTGACACACACACACCAATTGATGTATATTAGTGAATGATAATTGACTACCTTGCGTGACGATCAGTGACGTGCACAAATTCTGTTAGGCAGAAATTTGTTATCAGCAATTCATTTCAATTTGCGTGTCTGCGGTGATCCGCACACCCATAATTCTTTAGCCATTAGTAATACATTGTAAATTGTGTTTTACGGAGACATCAGTGAGTGTTAGTACAGTACCCATATTAGGGGCATATTATCAAGGACGGCGTTAAAATTATCACCGTTTTAGCGGCTGAAAACTGCCACTAAAGCGACGATAATGGGCTTGATAATATGCCCTGGAGAATTCTAATAGAAGCCCATGTTCACACCAGAACATGGACTTCTATTGGAATTCTCAAGGGCATATTATCAAGCCCATTATTGCTGCTTTAGCGGCAGTTTCCTGCGCTAAACCAGCGATAATTTTTAACGCCATCCTTGAAAATATGCCCCTGTCTGACTCTTGAACTGAAGCATTTCCAATCTGTCACATTAGCGAATTCAGTTATACGCACACCCTGGGTTGCAACCATAAATTAATTGCGTGTCAGGGTGATACGGACACAGGAGACATCACATACAGCAAATTTAACACTACAATTGCTACTATTTGCTTGAGTTTAGTTACTTGGCTACAACAGTCATGGTTAAAATTATAGCGCCACCCCCATTTTTTACAGTTCCGAGTACACCGCCAGTCTGTTGGGAGCAATGGTATGAAACATTTGTATCCTATTAGAGGCTGTGGATGGGGATACATTCACTTCAAATAAAAAAAAGCACTATTTTTTTTTTAAGTTTGAGTTTATTGAGAAAAGAGAAGGGGAGGAGAAAGGAAAGGGGTACAGGGTGTAATCATCATGATAAACATATGCAAAGATTAAGCAATTCAATGGAAACTCTCATTAAAAACAAGAAAGGTGACAAGCATGTGGACTACATGAACAGAAATTATTATATGAGTGAAAATACTATATAATATATTATAGTGAAACGTAACAAAGAGGCAATAGAGAAACAAGACTATCATGGAGGCTTACGCACCTCAACTGTGTCAAGGACTGGGGAAGTATGAGTTGGAGTAAAAGAGGAGAGATAGGATACCAGAGGGAGCCAAAGCAAGTCACGCTTGACTGCTAGGGAGATGGGAGAAACATAATTAGTATCTAAGCGATGATGGAAACAAACTGCGTTCCACCACGAATTGTAGGAGACATTTGCAGCCTGCTTCCAGTTAGAAGTAATGGTATGGAGAGCTACAGCAATTAGGAGGTCAAGTAATAGATAATGGGAAGGAGATTGCGGGAGGGACGGTGATAGGGAGCCTAGAAAAATTTGTACAGGAGAAAAGGGGATTTGAAAATGAAATATCTTTTGTAGGTGTGTCCACACTAAGCGCCAGAATTTGGAAATGGGAGGGCATTCAAACAACATGTGTTTGAAATCCGCAATGGGACAGGAACATGACCAACAAATAGGGGACGAGTCAGATGAAAAACGGGATAGGGCATGTGGAGTACATAAGGTTCTGTTATAAATAAAGTATAAGGTTTGGGTAGTGTTAGCAGCCCTAGAGGTCTTATGAAGCTTAGCCCATATTTTGTCCCAAAAAGGTATTGGCCAGTCTTGAGAAAGGTCCAATTCCCATGCAATCTCGGTTTTAGATTTTGGTCTGCCGATGGAGTAACGAAAGGAGTTATAAATAGCAGAGGCAGAGGGAGATGCCTCCAGAAGTAAAGAGGTGGCTTTGTACTCTAAAGGAAAGTCGGTAGATAATGCTAGAGAGCGGAGACATGAGATCAAGACTGGGAGAAGAGCATTATACTGCGATCGAGCAGAAGAGGGCAATGAGAAAGAAGATTGAAGTTCTTGGAAAGAAAGGGGTGTATCTTGGGAAATTAGTTGAGAGATCCAACACAATCCTCGAGAATACCATGACTTCCAAAAGATGGTGCGATTACGGATCTTGATGAGAGAGTTGTGCCATATCGGTTGTTCGTGAATGAAAAGAAATGAGGGATAAGATGATGATAGATAGGGGAGAAGAAGAGTACGAGAGTAAGAAATAACAGGTGTACGAAAGCGGATTAGAGGAGACGAGAAGGATAAAAACTCGCGAAAGGTAAAGGGAGATAGAAAGAAAGCTTCCATACTTAGCCAAAGGGGAGGGTAAAGCGGGAGATCAGAAGAAAACCAGCGAGATGATTGTTTCAGAGAAAAAGCTCGATGATACTGTCTGAAATCCGGAAAACGCACACCAGATTGAGCCTTATCCTTGCGCAACGAAGTTAAAGCTATCCGAGGTCGCTTGCCATTCCATAAGAATTTTAATAACAAAGAGTCAATCCGTCTAAAAAGAGAAACTAGAATGCGTACTGGGAGCATGGAAATGGTATAGAGAAGAAGAGGGGAAAGCATCATTTTAATAGAATTGAGCCTACCCCACCAGGATAGAAAGAGCGGGTGCCAGCGTTGAATAGCCGTATCCATTTTCTTGAAAACATAATCAAAATTAAATGTAAGCGTATCTGACAGGAGAGGAGCGAACCAAACACCCAGATATTTAATCTTAGACGGCTGCCATGAGAAACCAGTTTGAGAAAAAAGATGTTTTTGACAAGTGGGATTTAAAGGTAAAATCTCGCACTTATCAGCATTTAGACGATAACCAGAGACCGAGGAAAAGGAAGATACCTGATTGAGAAAAGAGGGAATAGAGGAAGCAAAGTCAGAGCAATAAAAAAGAATATCGTCAGCATAGACCGAGAGTTTGACCTGACGTGAGCCAAATTTAAAACCTGAAATACTGTTGTCCAAACGAATTTTAGTAAGGAAGGGTTCCAGGGCTAGGACAAAAAGTAGGGGAGAAAGAGGACAGCCTTGACGGACTCCTCTACGCAAAGAGAAATAGTCCGAGGTCATCCCGTTAACAAAAATGGAAGCCTGAGGATGAGAATAAAGTAAAGAAATAATGGAGATGAATTTGGTAGAAAAACCGACCCATCGGAGGGCTTGAAACATAAAGTCCCACCCGATCCTGTCAAAAGCCTTCTCTGCATCTAAAGAAATAGCCGCGAAAGGAAGCGACAAAGAGGAAGCTTTATTACGTATATTGAGAAAAACACAGGAGTTGTCAGATGAGAGACGACCCTTGACAAAACCTGATTGTTCAGGGCCAATGAGGTCGGGTAGAAGTGGATCCATGCGTAATGCTAGAATTTTTGCCAGAATTTTGTAATCCGTATTGACTAGGGAGATTGGTCTGTAGTTTTTGCATAATGAGTGATCGTTGTCCTCTTTGGGAATTAAACAGATTAAAGCCTGTTGGAAGGAGCCACTGGAAGAGCCCGCAGTAAGGAAAGATTGGAATAATAGTAATAGTTTGGGGAGAAGTAAAGAGGAAAAATGGCTGTAGAATTCAATAGTGAAACCATCAGGGCTAGGAGATTTACCGTGGCGTAATTTAGAGACAGCACGGGAAATCTCAGAAAATGAAATGTCCTGGTCCAGGGCGGCGAAATCAACGTGAGAAGCCGGGGGGGAGGGAAGCGAGTGGAAATATGAGATAAGATCCGCGGTCTCCGGAATATGCTCAGGAGTATAAAGATTGTCATAGAATTTAACAAACTCAGAGAGAATGTCTTTATCTTTAAAGCATGAGTTTCCAGTGGAGGTCCTGATGGACTCAATCCTTGTACGCTCCTTCCTTATCTTCAAGTAGTTAGCCAAAAGCTTCCCCATTTTGTTCTTACCCCCATAGTACCTGGAATTACATTTCAGCAAAAGATTAGAGGCAGCGTCAGTTGTAAACCTATTGAAAGAGATTTTCGCGTCGATAAGTTTTTTAAGGGAGACCTCAGATCCGGTAGCATGGTAATCAAGTTCTAATGTCTTAATATTGGCTAGAATGCATTTGGACTTAGTTTCTCGAAGTTTCTTTCGCCGGGCTACAAAATTGATAATAAAACCCCTAGAGGCTGCCTTAAAAGAATCCCAAATAGTGACAAAAGCGGAGTCCGGGGTGTGGTTAAAAAGGAAAAATTCAGTGGCAAAGGCAGTGAATTCAGAACAAAAAGTAGGTTCCAAAAGTAAGGCATTGTTAAAACGCCATCTGCCAGAATGAGGGGAAAATGGAAGTAGGTCAAGGTCCACGTAAATCAGAGCATGATCTGAAATTAGGATAGAACCAATGTCAGAGCGTATGGCATGCTGGGAAAGGGATTTGCTAAGGAAGAGGTGATCAATGCGGGATTGTGAATGATGTGAAGGGGAATAAATACTGTATTCCCTAAGGTCAGGGTTACACAATCGCCAAATATCCACCAAGGCATTATTTTGAAAGGTGTTAACAAATTGAGAGTGCATCTTAGAGGGGACAAATTTAACAGTGGAATGACGGTCGAGGAAGGGATCAACAACTTGATTACAATCCCCCCCGAGAAGTATGTACTCTTCAGAAAGGGAGGATAATTTGGTTGAAATAGAGGGCCAAAATGATCTATCAATTCCAGTTGGGGCATACACATTAAAAAGAGTGATAGGAATATTATCTATAAGCAGTGTAACAATAACCCACCTACCATCAACATCACATTCATGAGTAATAGATGAAACATTTAACTTTTTATGCAGTAATATCACAACACCGTTTTTCTTAGATACTGTGGGAGAGCAAAAAACATGACCCACCCAACAACGCTTAAGCTTTAGAGCCTCCGTGTCAGAAAGATGGGTCTCCTGGAGGAGAGCAACATCCGACCCAAGTCTCGCTAAGTGCGATAAAACCCTTTGCCTCTTAATGGGGTTATTTAAACCTTTAACATTCCAAGAAGTAATACGGAATGAAACAACGAAAAGAAACATCTAATAATAACATGCTTGTCATTACAGCAAAATATTTAAACAGAACTGAGAAAATTGTAATGAATTGAATAAGGAGAGAGGGCAGGAGGAAAAAAAGCAAAGAGGAAGAAAAGGAAGAAAAGGAAAAGAAAAAGCAGGAGGTGTCATTGTGAATATAGCATTGAGTCCAAAGAAAGGAAGGGACAAAAAAGGGAAATGGGAGAAAAAAGAAAATGAAAAGAGAGGAAAAAGCGAGAGGTAAAAGAGCGAGTATAGAAAAAAGGACAGAAACTAAAACCATCAAGAAGACAGTACACGTTCGAAATGAACGACTGAGAAACATACTTACGAACGAAAAAACTCAAGAACCAGGATGGGGTGGTAGCGCCAGAAGACAACGACGGCGACATCCAGGGCAGACAACAAAGTTCAAATACAACGGATCCAAATAAAACGCAGCGTAGGAACAATAACGCGGGACATCCAGGTAAAAGGAAGGGGGGAGATATCTGTAGAAACAAGAGATATATACAAATGAAAGGAAAAATGTGTCACTGGAAGTTGAAGAAATAGACAAAATACAGGTGAACTACATAGGAGAAACAAATGGAGTGAAAACGACTATCGAAAGGTGAGACAATGGAGAACTAACAACATCAGGGAAAATGGAGAGAACAGAATCATGAACAGCAGAATTTCAGGAAGAATGAGCACGTTCGTCAACCAGGTCCTGATACATCCATAACATCTGGGCGATGTCGTTGAAGAAATGCCTGTAAGGCTGCAGGATCGTCGTATGTGGTCGTTCTGTCCTTGAATGTGACCTTGAAGAGACAGGGGTGTAGTAATCCATATCTGGCATTCAGGGCCCGTAGCTGAGGTCTCAAGTCCAAGAACCTCTTCCGTCGATCCGCAGTGGCCTTGGAAACATCTTGTGAGAGATAGAGGCGATGACCTTCCCACATAATTTGCTTTTTGAGCTTGGCGGCTGACAGGACCTGAAGGAGGTCAGTAAATTGTAGGAATAACATAATAACACCTCTGGGCTTGCTGGTGACCTTCGGGCCGAGGCGATGAGCTCTCTGGATATTAACGGAAGACAAAGCCGGGGCATCCAAGATCTTGGCAAGGAAGGATTGGAAGAAGACGGTGGGATTTGTCCCCTCTGTAAGTTCTGGAAGGCCATACAGGCGAAGGTTGTTTCTACGATTTCTATTTTCTAAATCCTCTGTCTGGCGCTTAAGAAGAAGAATCTCCACCTCCATTGACGGAATATGAGAGCAAGAGGATTGTAAAGAGTCTGTGGAAGTTTCCAAAATCTGGACGCGTGACTCCAGAGATGACCATTTTTCCTGCATAGCTTGCATATTCTTCGTGGTAGCTTCCATAAAGGGTTTGAACGCGCGGAGTTCTTCCAAAATGAGATCCATGGAGGCGAGTGAGGAATTACTCTCTGGAGAAGGTGGGTCTTTCTTCAGGCGTTTAGAGGAAGCAAGAGAGGTCGGCACCTTTCCTTTGACGCGTGCTTTCGGAATAGCTCCTCGCAATAGATCTGATCTTGGTGCCGTGGCGTCCACCATATCCTGAGGTGGAGAATCTGAGTCCGAATCCGCTGGGAGCTGAGAAGAATCAGCCAGCTTGAGACCTCGGAGTTTCCCCATAGAAGGTCTGAAAAATTAGTGAGCAAAACAATAGGTCAAGTCTACTCAAAAAGGAGCTTATATCTTATAGAGTCGATGTCGCACCAATCTGAAAAGCGGCAAGCAAAAATTCATTGGGATACAATAATGCAAACAACGGAGCTTCCGGCAGATTAATGACACATCAAACAGCCTGTGGGTGCGAATCTAGCGCGGCAACTCCGGCGGATCACTCCGATGTCGTCAAATTCCGTTAGCGTAGAACATGCTGCCCCAGGGTCTTCAGAAGTGCATGTCAAGTGCCACAGGTACGTACGTCATCCCTTGCAAAATAAAAGAAAGTCATATAAAGAACCTTCTCCTCCCATATCCATAAAAACCACTGCAAACCAGCTCCGAAGGGAATAGCGATGCGATGAGTGAGAAGAAGGTGAAATGCCGCAGAGAAGTCCCACCACAGATGGCCAAAGTCAATAAAAGAAAGAGCAGGTAATTACGTTCAGAGCAATATTGTAGAAAAAAGAACCTGCAGCATCATAGGGCACAGGCCGCCATTGTGGAGAGGAGAGAAGCTGTAAATAGCAGACATAATCCGCAGCAAGCCAGAAGAATATTTACCAGAGATAACATCACCTCGAAGGACCAGCGAAGAGAGGAGCCCAATTTCTTCAGTAATGCTTAAAAAGCATTATAAACAGGTACACTGCACTAAAAGAGCAATAATAAATCCAAAACGAAATGGGATTGCAGCTGCGCGAGTGAGAGACAGCAGCTAACGGGCATCAGGCACGTTGATAAAATGGCGGCCGCACCTGAGGAAACAGCGCAACCGTCAAATACCTCAAGACGGGCGCTCGTATCAGGAGATAAAAGGAACCATCAGGAAGCCGGGAGGTTCCGACAGCGTATTCCGAGCTGTTCACCTTGAAGGACTACGAAGCTGTCATTATATTAGTTTGACAAGGCGCCGGGTCGCGGAGCTCACGGACAGACCGCCATCTTCCGCGGGCGCTAAACCAGGCCCCCCCAAAAAAAAAAAAAAAAAGCACTATTAACGTATAACCTCAGTGCTGAGGGCAGAAGCATTCTTAAGACACTTCCCCAGTAGCGTAGCAAGGGGAAGGCGGGGAGTGGCCCGCCCCATGTGGCACGAGTTTTGGGGGTGGTGGCCTCCCACTGCTCTTACCTGCAGTCTCGGGACAGGGACTCCCCCCGCTCTTCAATTGGCTGCCGCGGGGGGCAAATTAAATGGAACTCTTGTCAGCACCCCTCCCCCCGATCTTCACTCCGGCCAAACTAAGGGACCGCCACGGGAGGCCAAAGGGCTAACCTTGCCACTGCACTTCCCTTAGAAAAAGTGATGGAACGGGAAAGGCACCGAGGAAGATGGTGACAATGAAGTAGTGGATGAGTATGCTACTGTCGTTCTTACTTTAGAAAGGAGATTCAACCCTAGGAAAAATGTGGTACTAGAACGCCATAAGTTCCTTCAACGCTCTCAGGCACCAGGAGAACATATAGATGACTTTGCAGCAGCTTTACATACATTTAGGTGTTACGTGCAATTATCGTGAGATAAAAGATTAAATTATAAGAAGCCAGTTGATTGAGAAAACCGAAAATAGGAAGGTTCAGGAAAACAGAAGGAAAACAGAAGACCCCAGTTTAGAATCTGCATTAACTATTGCTGGGAGTGCAGAACATTTGGAGCATTGTATGGAGGAAATGAGTATGAGTACGAAGGCACATAAGGTCAAGTCATTACCAAACAAGTTGACAAAAGAGTCAGCAAACCCTCAAAGGACAAATCACATTCAGGTAGTAATCGTAGCAATGTTAAAGGGCAAAGTGGCTATGCAGATATAGTATGTTTTTGTTGTGGGAGCAGGTTACATGTAAGGTCATATAAGAATTGTCCTGCTGTCAACCAGTCATGTTTTAAATGCGAAAAAAGGGTAATTTTTCAATGATATATAAATTAGGCTCCCAGTTTTATGGTATTTCTTTTTTGGCTATTTCCATCTGTATTTATCCAAATTTATTTTTTTGCCCATTTTATCTGTATTTATCCATATTTATTTTGTGTTTTGCGTAAAAATGAAGTTGCAAAACTGTACATTTCCATATCTATTTAACTGATAGACGCGCACTCATACTTTGATGCCTGTCATATTTTAGCTATTTAAGCTGCCAGATATTACACACCAATACATCCACTGGTAAATGCTAGCATTATACTATAAATGTATGTTGACAAATGCAGTTATTTAAAGAAATTTCATCCTGTTTTTTAATTTCCCATTCTGTCCATCTGCTCAGCTGCTGGCCTATAATTCATGAAAGACAGCACAGAGAGTCACTTAAAAGAAGCACAATTTTCTGTATATATCCACTTTTAAAAATAAACGCAGACAGAAAACACGTTGTTTTCTGTCTGTATTTATCTGTAGAAGTCCGTAAAAATGGAAAACAGGAAGTCTTATACATAAAGCACATAAGAAAAGTTAAAATACCCTGTGGTAAAGTCCGTTGAGGAAGCCACATCTGATGATGACGAAAACATGATATTGATGTTCCCTGAACCAAACAAGGGTGACATTGCCAACCAGGATGTGTCCATGTGTGAAGGTAAGAAGAGGAAACCTCCACTGTGTGACATTACATTAATGGGTCTAAAGTGAAGGATATGGTGGATTCCGGCTTGACTAAATTGAATATTCCTCATCTTCAGCAGTCATGTGTCAACATTTTTGCTTATGATGGAAAAAAGGTGGAGGTGGTAGGACAATTTGATGGCAGTTTAGGTTTCTACAGCAAAACATCAAGTGATATAGGTTATGCAACTAAAAGAAGACTCCAACTTGTTAGGATGGAATGAGCAAGGAGATCTGGATATAATTCAGGATCCAAATCATCCTGAGTTAGTTTTATCAAGATGCCTTATTGAGACATGCAGTGAGAAGATGTGCAATGTGTTTGAGAGTAGATGGACCAGTAGGTGTCCTGAAGTCTTTATGGGTTGCCTTGGGAGGTTGAAGGGTTTCAGACATCGCATAATCTTGAAGGAGAATGCTAAGCCAAGGGTACATAAAATACTGTGTGTGCCCATCAGTCTGAGAGAGGAACTTAAGTAGAAATTAAAAAAACTATGTGATCTAGGTATCATTGAAACCATCGAACGTTCAGAATGGTTGGTGCCAATTATGTTGGCACGCAAACCTGATAAGTTCTGTTACCTCTAAGTAAAATGTGTTGCATGAGGGAATATGTCACTGGCAAATGGCCCAAAGCACATGACATGTAGGAGGTGACAAGCCGCAGTCCACTGTACGTCTCCCATTTCCCCTCTAATCAGCAATGAAGTACCTTTGTACAAGTTAGCACTGGATGTGTCTGGCTCTTTCCGGGTTTTGGGCAATTTGCCTACATGTCTAAGTGTACAGAAATAAGATTTGTCACAAATGTCAAATCCAAGACAATCATTGTTTTTTTCCAAGACACTTTTAACAGAGAGGGATTTCCAGAAGAGTTAGGGATGGACAATGGTAGTCAATTAATATCAAGTGAGATGTGTAATGTCTTAGTGTCCAATGTTATCAAACATATAAGAATGTCTTCGTACCATCCCCACAGTAACTGACTTGTTGAGAGGGTGAATCATGCGGTGAAGGATCAACTTCAGCTAGCTCTGGTCAATGGCATAAATTGTGAGAAAGCTGTTAAGGACATGTTATGGGCCATGAGAACCACTCCAAATGTCATCACTGGGGTGCCTAATTTTTCCTTATTGAGAGGCAGAGAGGCTAATACTCGCTTAAACAGAGAATGGATGAACAGAAAGAATCTACATGATAAGAAATTAGGTGGTGTACTGGACATGCGAAGGTGTGTTGTAGAAAAGTATGCTTCCACAGGGAGTGAAAAGAATGAGCATACAGTCTGAGCTGGATGCCTTGTGAGGATACTAATCTCCAGGCATGTTCATAAGGGTCAGTCTATGTTTTCACCACCACAACTAGTAAGAGAAGTGAGGGACCGAGTCATGATCATGGAGAATGATAAAGTCTGGAAAAAGAGCAAGGTGGTGGAGGTACCCAAGGGCAAATCTGACTATGTGTGTGAAAAGGATGAACATTGGGCAACCTCAGGGGTCAGGGAATGTGTATGTTCCAGAGTGTTGCCCAAATTCAAAGTGGAAGAAGTTTGTGTCCAGAAATTCAATGATTTTATAATGTAAATGTTCCGTTGAATCCTCCCCTATATTGGTCATATTCCACCTGGTTTTCGTTATAGGAGATGTTGAATTTTGTTTTTGTGTTATCGTAGTTTATACGTATAAGGTTATTTTGATTGTTCTCCTTCAACTGTCTGTATTTCACTAAGTTTTCTTTATAGGAAAAGTTGTAATTGTGTATTTGTGGTATTGTAGTTTTATGGATATGAGTGTGGTATATGATTGTATTTCTTGTTCCTTGTGAGTGATTTGAAAGGGATGTGTTGGGAATTGGCCTATAATCATTCTAATCTTCGTGATGGGAATTGGAATGATAAGAGGAGCTGGGAGGATGAGTGAAGATTCCGAGATTGACAGTTGCTGCCAGATGCTCGGTATTGATGTTGTGGCGGAAATAAACTAAGGTGAACTTACCTGAACTGGACGTCTTCTCATCTCTTCACTCTGCCCTCTTGTTTTTTTATTTTTCAGTTGGGAGACACAACTAAAAATTGCTTTGGATCACCCACATAAAATTTTAATATGCCTGACAGTTTAACAAAGAGGGAGTATAACTGCTTGACATAGTGACATGATCTCACCCAAACTAGAGAAATCCATTACTGGGAACTGTGTAAGCAGTGAACAGTACTTCTCTTGAATGCTTTCCAGTGCACTGATGAAGCATACTAGGTAGGTGAGCGTTCCTCATCCTACATGAGTACATGAATATAGGGTAATTTCATAGGAGGTTTGGTAGTTTCTTGCAGGAGTTTTGTACCTCTTGAATGTTTATGTCTGCTAATTCAAATCATACAACAGTCTTTTAACGCCTCTCACTCACTCTTTAGTATGTTATCTATACATGTTGTACCTATCCTGTATGTGTATAAAAATGGTGTGATGTTTTTTCTGCCACTGCTGCCCGTCATCTACTTACACTTTGTGTTAGGATAGGTAGTGCCGCGGTTGCCTACGTTGTACCTTTGTTTCCATTACGAGAAAAATCAATCGTCATTGCCAATGCATGAGAGTGACAGAGTGATCCCTCACAAAATATGTGGAAAGAATTTACTTTTGGTTTGATAAGTCAAATAAGATTTTTTTTAAATGTACTAGGCAACTCAGTAAAATGTAAAAACATAGCTGACAAGTGGTTCCATGTCATGAATAACACAGCAAGCCAATTTTGCCATTTCGGCTAGCAGCCTTTGCAAGCTGGGATTTTGATCCCATAATCAAACTATTAAAAGCAAAACTACAAACCTCACAATGCAACATCCTACTGGCTTTCTGCGTTTTTTTCCTATAGCCAATAACAGGTTAAACAGCCCTGAGGGTGAGAAGGCAGAGAAGCCTTTCAGATATGACTGCGATCATTGCCTGTTCATGGGCAAGAATTAACACTCCTGGAAAAACGGCATTTAAAATGGCCTTATATACCAGACAGAGAGAGCACTAGCAGCTTATCCTGTGTACAGAAACAGGGAAAGAAAAAATAGTGACCTGTCACCCCTCTCCGTGACCCCATCATCGAGGTTTGTGTGATTTAAGTGGCTCACTTATACCACTATTGTCAGAGACCTGCAGCCCATGCTGCTGGTGCTGCCCCGCGAGGGCCACTAGTGCACAGTTGTCTAACTTGATTCATTCTTGTGGCAGTGGCGCAATAAAACATGGTGGTGCCCTCCCCCACCCCCCCCATCCCCGCAGAATGTGCCAACGGGCCTGAGATTCCGAAATCTCACAGATATGCATAGCCTTAGGTGGAAAGGTGGCCCTCTTGAGCCACAGGGGCCTTTGTTGCACCCCTGCTTGGAGGCCGATCATGGAAGTGAATTTCTTTCTGTCCTAGAGATGTATACGTAGGCAATATAGAATGTTAGTAAAATAGAATTCACCCATACGCCCATTGGGCCCCGACAGGTCCACAGCTGCCCTGTTAGTGCTCTGAACACATCTCTGGTGATACCAGCAGGCTGGCTCGCTGCCACCATCACACAGCTTTTGACTGCCGTGTAATGAGACACTATGAGGGCCACCAAAAAATGTGGCAATTGAGGACCAAGTTACACAGCAGGGCTGACTTAATTATGCCTCAATGTAAGCAACTTTTGTATCCATTTAAATGGCAAGGTTTTTGTTGAATTATGCAAACTATGCAGCAGATGGTGGATTATGTATGGGGAGTATTTGGAAAATGCCACAGAATCACACAGTTCAAGGGCCCTGGGCATTATCCTCCATCACAGCTTTCTCAGGGCTATTCTGGTTATCATATTTCTGGCTCTCCAACTCCCTTCCTGCACTGCTGCATGCCACCAACTCTGAAGGACTTCCCGCTTATAGCATCTGGCAATGACACCTCTTCATTCCTTATCTCTCTTCTTAACGTTTGTGAAAAACTAGTAACAGAGGCAAAAGTGTAGCCCCCTATTTCTGTCTTACATTCCTTTAGCAGGGTCACCCCTCCTACTGTAGGCCAACCAGCAATGATTTAATTTCTTAAAAACACAATGCCGGTCTCCTTAATTGGCAGGCAGGCCGGCCTTACCTGGTGTGCTGCTGCTGCTGCTCTGAGACTACGCCACATCTGCCAGTTGCCTTTTCATTAGATTTACTGTCAGTCTTGTGGGTGAGAAGTATGCACACTGGCTGGGAGAGAGATCAGTAAGTAGCCCTATTTTAATTCCCATTGTGGTTCATGGAACACTGAAATGGTGAGGGAATCCTCTATTGGTTGTTCTTCTTCTATTCCTATGCTCATTGGTAATAAAGGAAGGACTAGTCTGCTTGGATGGTGTCATATACAAAGGATTACTATTTCTTTAGGAATGCCAGAGACAGAAGATGCCTATATCCACATTGCTTTCAAAGTTCTATATAACTCCATATACACAATAGGATCTGTGTTGGAATCTCAGGTGGGAAGGGCAATTGGAAAAGAGAGAAAAACACTAGTTAGGAACCACTTCAAACTAGTTTGGGTGTGTAAACACTGCTTTTCAGGAAGTTGAACATGACCTTTGGAAGGGAAACAAATAATATCGTGATTAGTATACATATGGATGAATTAACAATCATATTGTTATCCTGTTAAGGAATTGTCTGCCCATGTTAATACATGCTACTTTGGCGTTCCACTCTGAGGGTCTCTTTCTGTGGAATCTTGGTCTTGGACTATGCTCCGAACTCTTGTCTCAGAAAATGAATACATTATTTTATTGACTGCATGTATATCCATCATATTATAATAATGCCAGTCAGTCAGTCAAAGAAAGCTTTATTTCGGCCAGTATGGCCATAAAAGCACATAAAATAATACAAATACATTTCATACAATAATAAAAGAACAGATGTTAGAATAAAATGTCATCATAGAGCTAAGAGTGCAAGTGCAGATTGTGCAAGGTTTTCCGGCTCAGCATTGACTGCGCTGCCTCTTGACAGTTCTAGTACTAAAATAGGCAGGCAATATTCGACAGTGGATGTGTATTCTACATCTCAACAAGAGGGGTTGCAATATCCCATGTTATTAGTGATTGCCGCTGCATTAATATATATAAAACTCAAATCAATTGATACATAGTGAAGTTTCTAACTTTAACTGATAGCCCCAAAGGCATATATTAAAAAACAGGTTGAAAACGATTAAAATATAAAACGTTTAGAAAGGAAATCAACCCAAAAGAGAAGAAGTTACGGGACTATATTCGAGCTGTGAAAATGTACAGGCATAACATAGCTACATATTTGATGGACAATGGGAGCTAAGGATTTTCTAAATTCTTTTTCTTTAAAATGCCCCTGCGAATGCACCACATTGCATAGAGAAACCTGGAAATAGCAAACACAAATAGTGAGTCAGTTTCATATTTGAGGAGCCTAAAGACCTCAGTATGGTGTCTAATCCCCAGATTTCTGCAGAGCTGGAACACCCACTTAGCCCTTGGCCTACTATAGGCGGGGCAAAAGAAAAGAACATGTAGTTCTGTTTCCTCAACTGTATCACACCCTGGGCAATCTAGTTTGAGTGCTCCCTGCCATTTGATGGTAAATGCTCGAAGTGGAAGCACCCTGTGTCTAAATTGGAGGAACAGTTTCTTTGCCAAGAGTGGTTGGATACTATCAAGTGCCAACTCCAACTTGTATTGCTGTTTGAAATCCAGGAACCTGGAGGTCAAGCTACTTGTATTGGTCCTCTGGCATAATTGGGCCAGTTTGTATTCTCTGTAGGAGCAAAGCCTTTTTGGGAATTGTGGGGCAGATCTCTTCGGGTGTTGACCACATAATGCAGTTATTTGGACAACAGTTTACCCACCCAAGTGCTAGATTTGTGGCATGCTCATGTTCAATACAAAAAAAGGATGGTTTAAAAAGTCTTCCACAGATTTAGATTTTATCAAGTATTAACAACACCCTCATTGATGTCATATCTCTGGCTCTGTTCGATAGTAGGTTTTTGTCTTCTAAATGTAGGATTCAAGAAACAGTTCGAAAAATCATCAGCAAGAATAGTCACGTCCATCTAATCAACATGAGAATAAACACAAATGCCAAACAAAGTCTAAAGTCTGGAGATCAAATCGAAAACGCTTCCATATGTTAACAGCTAATCGCTGAAAGTTTTTAGTTCTATGCATCACCGGTAAACGAGAAGGTATCACCAGAATTATCTCTCGAAGATTCAAACTCCAACAAGGAACATTAACACAGGATTTGGAAGTGCAGTTTCTGACCCAGGTGCTTCATAAACACATTGGGAAAAACGATGAGGGATGTGAAGGACTATACCAAGCCAATGTATTCACAGGAAAGAGAGAGCTAAGTCACTGAAGAAATTTGAGGCTCAAGATTTAAAATGCCATTCTGCCTTTCACCTGTGGCCAGTGCAGTGACAACTGGAGCTCAGACTTCTTTAAGACAAACACATCCTCAGACCAGCAGTCTGGCTCCTGTGTAAGGGCCGCATTTGGCCTAAAGGAAAAGAGGTGGTTTACAAATTTCAAATTGGAGTTAATTAAAGAGGCAAATATAAAAAATGTGACATGCATTAAGTAAAAAAAGGAGCACTTTGCAGAACGTGGGGAGTCTGAAGTTGCAACTTTTGACCACTGCTCTGACCTGGGCACTGAGGCTAAACTTTGATGCCCAGATAAAGCTCAGTCCTTGTCTCTCTCCGCGATCGTAGAAAGGAGCCCAAGCAACACCAGGGACTAAGGGCAGAAAAAAGGACTGGGAATTAGATACAAGGTCCCAACATCATAACCTCAGCTTTTCGGGCATTGAGTTACATCCCAACATTCAGCCATGCCATCAAAAGCCTGCCATACTTCGTGAAATTCATCAAGGGTGTCACTGGCACACAGATACATTGTCTGTCACCAGCATATCAATGAAATGTCAAGCTCTGGTCTCTCAATAAGTCTAATATTGGCCTTTATACACAATACGCATTGATGTTGCCAATAGATCTAGTTATAATGTGCCAAAGCATGCAAACAGGCACTCACACATGCTGCTTACATGCACATATACCGTGCATCACATTAAATATACCCTATGGGCTTGCAATTACTGGGGGGGAGGGGGAACAAGAGGATTGCTTTCTCTACAGCATGCATTTAAGGAAAAGAATTTCATATCACGAACAGCATGATGACTGAGTGCACTATTCATATATGAAATAGTCCCTCACACATTACAATGGAAGTACTCCTGGGAGATGGAATGATACACCAAATAGCCAATAGCATGAGGTAAGAAGGTGATGCTCCACTGGGTCGAGCCAATGTTCATTATATGTATACTTTAAAGACTTGACAACAATTAATCATACAGATACATGTGCTGTCAAAGACAGACCGGATAAAAGAGAAGACAAAGCGAAATGACCAAGCATGACACACTGGACACCTCACTCTAAACAAGATGGCAGCTACATCAAAAGTGACTCTGCAGCAGTACCACAGAGCTCAAGCAAATAAACAAGATGGTGGTGTTAAAAGCCACTAGGAGCTCTAAAATGATGGGTAGGGCTGATTCTCCCCAGTCTGCTGACACTAGAATGTCATCCCAGACAGCGTCCATCATAGTCTCCATCCTATGCCGGCAATGGAAGTGTAATTGATTTCAGTCAAGCAGATCATGAAATTCAAAACACTCACGATTGCCAGACTCCAGGACTTTTACTAACAACAGAATGTTGTAGTGTGATAGGACTCCATCTACCTGATCTAATTATGGTTTTTTTTTAAACCGGAAGTACAATTAGAACCTTCAATTCAGAACTTACAATTCCATTCCACAGCACAGGCATGAGGTGGTCAAGACGATCCTTAGATGCAATGTCTGGAAATGGATTTTGCAACTGACAGGCATATTTAAGGGAGTAAAGCAGATTTTTACATTCTACTTCTTTAAGAAGATGAACAAAAGACTGTGAGTGATTTTTGTTTAGGTCTCGCTGAGCCAGCGTGCATGCGTTGCTCGGAGAGCATTTAGTATACGGGTTTTCAAAGTGCTCCCCACATGATTTTGCAGGCCTGAAGCTTGAGTGCACGATGGCGTGCACGTGCAAAGCTGCTGCTCGCACTCCCTCCTCCCTTCTCCCCCTCCCTTTTCGTCAGCTTTAATCAGGCTCCTCTGCTGCTTGCATTCCCCCCTCCCTTCTCGCCCAGCCCTTCTTGTCACCTCGGCTTGCACTCACCCCTCCTTTCTCCCCTTTCGGCCGCTTTGATGTTCTTAGTGAGCCATGCGGCCAATGCTTGTCATTCTCGGATACCTGCTCCTGCAATAGAGACCAGTCTTTCTGTGTAGGTAGAGAGGAAATTCATCAATGCACATGCAATTTCCTTATTTGGAGACTGAGCAGCCTTTTTAGCAGTTTCATGGAAAAAGCATTTCCCCAAGACACGTCATCTTGAGAACTTTGGCAACTCGTTATACAATTGTAGCCTCGTGGAGCAGCATGAGATCATTTAACAGACTTAATATAAACCCAGTTTAGTGGGTATCCTAGCAGAAGTAACAAAACTTCTCACTCGAGAGCAGCCCGCAGTCATGGGCTATGACGTACCTGAAGTCTGTGAACACAGTAGTAATCTTACGTAATGCTGTAATGCAAACCCAGGTGAGGGCGATACGATCCGCTACTTGTGCCGAGTAGGCCTGAGGTAGCTGTCTGCTCTTCACTACTTCATACAATTATATATACAGCATATACAACAATAAGATTGTCAACATTATTTCTGAGAAACGGTCCAAACACAAAATGTACCAATTCACTGTTGGAGATTGCAGCACCAGACAAATCAATTTGGGACTTAATCAAGTGTTCTGTAATGAGATAGTCTGTGCAGTGGGCATTAGGGAAAACAAATTCATTGACAGGAAGTGGATTATTGTGCTGTGGAAGGGAGTCTACCAATCTCGTATCAGGGCAACTATGCAGTCAACAAATGTTGAGTTTCATTGTGAGTAATAAAGCAGCCACAGAATGGTGAAAATAAACTGTAAAAGTAGAACCCAATAAATAATCTTTATAGAGGCCTTAGCAAGTGGGACAGCAGCATCCACAGACTGCACACAAGGTGAGAAACTGCCATGGAGTCAGGAATGGAAGAGTAAAAGGTAGTGGGTTTCTTTTAGTCCCTATGATTCTGTACCAGAACTTGTACCATTTTGTTCATGACACTACATTGTGAATAGTTTGGCATAGTCGGGGAGTCCTAAGTCGTGGGTAAAGGCAACTTTTTTCACCTGCACAAACACTCACTCTGCCTCTTTGGTCCAGTGCATGGGTCATGGATGTCTTTCTAAACACAGACTTGAAGAGACTTAACCAGAGATGAACAACCTAAAATTCCTTATCTACAATACCTCGCCATCCTCATAGCGCACAGATTTGGACACGTTTGTAACAGTCTTTAGTACCTACTTTTTTTTAAATTCGGAGTATGGGAGTATTGTGGGGGCTCATAATGGCAACTAAGTCTCCTTGCTTTATAAGTACTGCAGTGACTGGTCTTATTCCACCTTAAGCTTCTGGATGTAGAGGATCCTGTGGGATGTGAAGCAATCCCTTCATGGGTTTAACTTTAGTCTTAACTGGATCAGCTGAGAGGAAATAGCCTACATCAGTTGCATAGTGTGACCGTAAAGAAGAAGGTACTTGTTTGAAATTACTGTTATGAATTTACATATCACTTTCTCGTATACTCATCCAACCCGTCCGATTCACACAAAACCCCTAATACTTCATTTTCATGTGCATTGGGTACATTGAGGAGCGCCCCTTCAGATATGCAGTGTATAGAACAATTCAACTTAAATAGCAAGCCGCAACCTAGTAAAATTGCAGACAAAGTTCCACAAAAAAAGCATGTGGCACATTTACAGGTCTTAAACTGATGAAAACTGGATCGGTGATATTGTGGGGAAAATCTAGTATTAGAAATGACAACTGCATCAATATACAAACCCAATAGAGGCAAAGAGGGATCCTCTAATGTCTTTAGAGATGATTGGCTGGCACCAGTATCAATCAGACAAGTGGGTTTACTGTTAATCGCGTACTTCATATTTTGTCCATTTTGATGAACTTGAATGTTGGTATTCAAGGGGCAGTTGATGCCTCATGGGCTGTCCTGCTACTTTAACCCCTTCCATGCTTATGACGAGCTCAGCTCGTCATGAGTCACAGTGGAGCTCATCATAATGGCCGCGGCCTGCCCACGCGCCATAAATTCCCCACCTGTGCGGGAGAATTAATCAGTGGGCGGGGTCGTGACGAGCTCAGCTCGTCATGAGCACAGCTCCACTGTGAGTCAAGACGAGCTCAGCTCGTCACGAGCACAGCGGCACCGCGCCCCCGTACCGTGGGGCAATTACCCCAGCAGGGAAGGTGTTAAGTACTGAGAGTGCGTAGTTTGGGTGAATGTGAGGCTACGGGATGAAAGGCAACATTAAAAACCAGGGAAGGCCATTCACATTTCTAGTGAGCCAAGTGACTACAGTTGAAGCGTGAACCTCCCTGAGAGACTGCATACCCTCTCCCCTTCTATCTTGTACCTGTCCCCCAGGATTCTCACCATTACCACTCCTTTCTCCCATTGTGTTCACCCCCCACACTATTTTAATGCTGGTTGAAATGATTGCTTTTGTAAAGCCTTTCATTTACCTTCCTTCTCCCTCGCTTGTACTGAAACAGTGATTGATGACAGTGACTAACTCAGCTAAACCTTTTGTCTACCTCTCAATACAGGTAGTATGCAACGTTTGTTTGATACTTAACGCATCTCTGAGGGACCATGGGTCGTGTATAGTCCTTCTTTCACCACGGCATGGGTATTCTCTCACAGGAGGGCTAGGTTAAAGAAATTTGTCTTGGTAATCATCTTAGTCACTGCTGCTAGAAGACTGTGTGCAAGGCATTCACACTAAGTTTCTAGCTAGTCAGCTCGCAGTGCACCTTAGCCTATTGAGGCCACTTTGTTTTGGGGCTACCTGAGAGTGATTAGGCAAAACGTCTTGCTTGGTAGTGCAGGGTTGTTGAGTCCGCCTCTCATCTCATGTTCCTCACTCTAGCTCATTGCTGCCACTTGCACCTGTAGCTGTTGAAGCTGCAGCGCCAGCTGCGCTGGCTTGCATGTTGTCTTCTTGCGCCAAATGGCAGCCATCACAGTCCAGTATCCTGGGACTCCAGCTGGAGCTCCTCCAGCATCACCTGCTGGCATAATGAAAGTTGAGACATCCAGAATATCTGCCTTCTTTTCTTACTTTAGTTCAAATTTGGTAGCAATTTGGGAAACGAAGAGGAAGTAGGGTGGTTGGTACACCAGTCTAGTGGCGTAACCTTAGCCTCTGGCACTCCAGGTGGCCTCCTATGCGTGGCGGCATCCCCCAGGCCTGAGAGCTGCTAAGTGGGTTCGGGGAGGGGTGGGGCTTTGTTGTGCCACTGCACCTGCCCTAACTGTCCCTTTCTAGTTGTTTATGCATTCTAAATCGAAAGTGCCTTCCTCCTCGCTAGCGAGTCCCACCCACTTTTGAGAAATCTGCACGTGTTTTTACATACTGCTGTCATATGGCATGAACAAGAACCAAAAAGGCCCTTGAAAAAGTTACAAGAAAAATATCTACCAGAATCTGAGTAAATCATTTATTAACTCTTGCTTGGAGATGCCAACCTTCAGAATACGTCTGTAATACATAAACAAACAAACATTGGCATAGCCAATAGGTCTCGCTTTTGGGACTTTATAAGTATTTAGTTATGCAGCACAATATCCTTGGTGCACTGTTGCATGGTTAAACACTTATAAGACCCCAAAGGCGAGACCTATTGGCTATGCCAATGCTTGTTTTGAGATGGCATGCGCACATCATTCAATATAGCCTTAGTTATAAAGAACAGGATGTAATTAAATAAAAGTGGCCTGTCAACCGGATTACTGCACTCACAGCTAATGTAGCCACAGCAAACATGATAACTGTGGGTGTGAAGCTGCAAAGACACCCGACTCGAATTGACATAATTATATTTTAAACTTCCCAAAGGTAGTGAAGTTAAAAAAAAGAGAAAAAATGGCACCGTTTCCAGCTCACTTTAGTTGCATGAAACTGGTCCTGCAACGAGGGCAGCAGGTGGACTGGAACCTCTTTGCAGACATCGTCCTCTGCTCTGAGCTTGCCCAAGGCAAAGTCCTCAACCCTCTTGCCCCATCTCCCCAACAAAAGGTCGAACAGCCGAGGCCCTATAACGCACCTTCCTTTTTTTTCCTCACGTCATTACCTTCCCAGAGACACCTCAGCAGCCTAGCATCACCTCCCATATTCTGCTGTCCATATTTGAGGCATCCAATATCAAAGTCCCGAAAGCACAAGTTTCTGCGGGTCTGTTTCCTGTTGCTCCCAATTTGGAAGGTCTGTAGACGTGGTCAATGCACATCAGTCATGGCCTCCACTGCTAGGTATGTGGCAATAGGATGGTGACCGTGAACCACATTTCTTGTGATTGTCTATTCCTGCTCTTGGAGAGTAATACCTTTTTTTGCTTTGAGTTGTAAGACCGGTCATAAGCTGAGATGTAGGACCTGAGCATGTAGTCTATCAGAAAGATGCTTATTTTTAACGAATACTTCATAAATCCCCGGTGACTGCGAAATGGCAAAGTGCCGTTGGTCTTTTAAGTGTACGAAGAGCCAAGGTTTATGTTACTGTCACGAAAGTTTACGTTTTGCACTGTTATTATTTATGGTCAACGACCCATTTTGATCTTAAATTATGTTAAGATTTTTCAATGCTTATTTCTGGAGATTTCTTAAAGATTTTAATTAATCATACAATAAATTATTTCTCTTGCTTGCTGCCTCCCTCTCTTTCTGTGTGTGTGTATAATATAATATATATTATAAATTTATATATTCATTGTGTAAAAACTAAAGGTTAAGGAGTTTACGTTTAAAAACTAAAAAACGCTGAAATGAATCAGTTATAGTTCACTGAACTAAATAAAACTTGTGCCCCGTCACACACCGCTTATGGTCTCACATATTATATAACTCAGGACATGTTAAATTACGTCATTGGTGACATCACTGATGACATCACAAATTGCATAATTGCTGCCATCACAACATCCATGATGTTGATATTTTCACATTACTTCATGAACTTTAAGTCATTTTAAAAATCATTATTTGTAAAGGCCTATAATCACATACAGAATAGAATTACTTTGTGTATATGTGTGCATGTACAGAATAGAAAAAGTATAGCCCTTGAGACAAGTATGGCTCAATGTGCTGAAAGTTATATAGTATGCAGTTTACCTACAGTAAAGTTTCAAGTGTAACCAGTGCTCCATGTTAAACAAAGTAAAAATTGAGCGCAACTGGTGAAAGTTGTGGAGGCATGATTCAAATAGGTTGTGGTTTAAATCCAAGGCCTATTGCCAAAATATTGTGAAAAAAGCTAAAGCTTCTGTTTACAATATATTACAATATATTATCGCCGGTGGATATCTGGACGCATGCGCAAGCTAAATAAATAGTTGCCATGCAGTGCTATAGACAACTTCTATATACAATGGAGGTTTATAAGGTGTAGATATTTATTTCCATAATTTCCCTGAATATTTTGAGACATTATACATTGTTGAAGAATGTAAAAATTATGAATGACCCACTCGGAGATGGTTTAACTCACAGTAAGGAAGTAAGGATTGTTCTAAAGTTGTGCGCTATTCTGCTCCTTTCAGGAATGTGTGTAGTGTATTTTAACAAACTATGGAGCGTTGTCCATACTTTATCAGTGGCTAATACATATATGTGAGGCTCTTCACTCAAAATTGTGAGTCAGATGAGAGGTTTAACAAGCTGAATCTATTAAGGTAAATAAAGAATGACCACTTTTTTGGAGCATATTTAAGAAGTTGCTGACCCCATTAATGTCTATAGAACCATTTTGTTCCCTAGGCAGCTGACTACCAGAAAAAAAGAGGGTCACATCTACTAAATATGGGTAAGTTGGTAGATATGCAATGTCTTGCATGTTGCACTTGAGTTGTTATAGAAAATTGGTCTCAAGTGTAGCCATAGCACAATGACATATTAATTGGATGATATCATCAATGATGTAAGTTGAGATATCATCAGTGATGTCATGAATGGTGTAATTTAACATGTAATGAATGATGTAATATGTGAGGTCATAAGCAGTGCATGAAGGGGGTGCTTGTTTGGGTTGGCCAAAGACCCTGCAGTCAACCCTTGCTATGCAAGATTATGAGCTGAGGTTCACTGTAGAATATGCTAAAGACGCCCTTGTGTAGTTAAATGTGAATCAGAGTTTCCATAGGGAGAGTGTTTTCATTTAGTTAACAACTTTGGTGACATTTGATGAGTCTTCCCAAACTGTTTTGCAAAAAAAAAAGTTTATCAACCTCATTTCCTTCCTGGAAAGTTTCAGGATGATCCGTGCAGCAGGGGCTGAAGACAAGGCTGCGGGGGTATAAAACACTGAAAATTAGATGATACAAGAAAACTAGTGAACAGAATTACACCAAAATTGGCAGAAAGCTAGATATTTATCCAGAGAGCGTGCATTTAGTGATTTGGTGTAAATCTGTTCAGCTGTTTTAGAGAAAGAAAGTTTTAACAAATAGCGATATCAGTTGCTGCAAAGAGACCCTTGAGAGAAAAACAACAAAACACAGCAACTAAGAGACGCATCCTTTAAGGACGGAGAGGTTCCCAGGGCATGGAAACATGCGACCAGCATACCTCTAAAGAAAAAGCCCTCGGCCAACCCCGAGCTACTGGATAATCTGCGTCCTATCTCTCTGCTCCCCTACATATCCAAACTCACTGAAAAGGTTGTGAACAAACAACTAGTGGAACATATAAACTCACACAACCTTCTACATCCAACTCAATCAGGCTTTAGAGCATCCTTTTCTACCGAATCCGCTCTCCTCTTTGCAACAGAGACCATAAGGAGACAGGCGGATGCCAGCCAGACGGTAGCCTTGGTCCTATTAGACCTAAGTGCTGCTTTTGACACAGTATCCCACATGCTACTCCTTCAGCGTTTACAGGTGTGTGGACTGGATGGGGCAGCTCTACAGTGGATGTGGTCCTTTTTGGAAGATTGTAGTTTCCAAATTGTTCAACACCCCCACCGATCAAAAATCCTGCCACTCCAGCAAGGGATCCCACAGGGATCTACTCTGAGTACCACCCTTTTTAATCTGTACATTGGACCATTGGCCAGGATCATGGACAAATACAAGATTTCCATGGTGTCGTATGCTGATGACACACAGCTTGTGGTGACCCTAGCACAAGACTCTGGTGAGTCGGCAGTAGTTTTCCTCTTGTCTAAATGATCTGGCCGCATGAATGTCGAATCACTGCCTTAAATTGAATGGCAGCAAGACAGAGGTCATGATTATCGGGAAATCTCCCTCCATATGGGGTACAGCCTCTTGGTCGGAGGCACTGGGACCTATCCCTGAGCCCAAAACTGAGGTAAAAAATCTGGGAATATGACTCGATCCTATACTCTTGTTTTGGCACCCTTAAGATGTTAAGAAAAACCCTAGACGTCTTCCTGTATCAGCTAGGAAAACCATAGTTCATACTCTGGTGACCTCGCAACTTGATTATGGGAACGTCCTATATCTGGGTGCGACAAAAGACTGTGTGCAACGACTCCAAAGTATTCAAAATGCAGCGCCATGCCTTGTTCTTAATCTACCTAGTCGATCTTCAACGACACAAGCTCTCGATTCCCTCCATTGGCTGCTAATCGGGAAGAGAATTCCTGCATGACTTTCTCACCCCGTACATTCCTGGCCGGCAGTTAAGATCAACAGGAGCACAATTACTCAAGATTCCCAGGATAAGGAAAGTTAGGATGGGCGCACAATCTTTTGGCTATCTAGCAGCCAAGAACTGGAACACACTTCCTCTCTAGTTACGAGCTGAGAAATCTGAACCAATCTTTCGCAGAGGACTGAAAACCTGGCTCTACAAACTTTAGTCTAGTTATTCACCCACTCCTACTGTAGGGCTTCTAGCACGGGGGACACACCTCCGGGGGTAGCCAGGCGCTCTATAAATGAACTATTATTATTATTTTGATTGGCTAGTCCAGCAGTACTTATCTATGTGATTGGCAGCAGTCATTACAGGATTTAGGGACTCCAAAAACAAATAAAAAACATAAGGAGCCCAGGAAGGAATACTCTGACCTTCTAGCCCTTTTTGGGGATGACCATATGGGTCCAACGATACGGAAAAAGGCCCTAACAACACTCAAAACAAACACAAGCCACGCCCCTTTCATCCAGTGTCATTCACAGTCATGCTGGCAAGCTGCTGTTCAGGGATACATGGTAAAATGGAATAGCAGGTGGCAAATAACCCTGGAAGTACAACTAGTCAGTCCTGTGCTAAAGTGAGGGATATCACACACTTGTTAGCAATGCACGGGCACACGTGTCAATCACAACACCAATCAGTCATGCAAACGCTCAAGTTCACTTCAATGACATAGGCAGAGGTGCAATTTAATATAGTGTAAACAAGACACTGAATTGCGTATCTCAAAAAGGTATTAAGAAACCACTTTCACTAAGTTCAGAGCTATATACAATAAAAGAAAATAATCAATTGCTACTGGTTGGCAGTGGGTATTTGATAATTGAAGTAGATGGTTTATAGACCGATCACTGTGTCTTGTAGGCACAGGGTTAATCTGATGTATTTTGTAGGAGTATTGACTGAGTGGTCCTAGTTAAGTTTTTGTATCTGTGTAGGTTTGTGTGGATTGCTAAGTTTGAAGCCTTGTCGAGGATAGCATATGAATGGATGTTATGTTGTAGAGGGCTTTTCAAGTGAGATGAGGAGAGGATATGTGCAGGGTTTGTGCAGTGAGTTTCTTCAGCATAGTAGACTGCAAATGTTCATGGCGATATATATTTGTGTAAGTTAATGTAGAGGATTGTTTTGGAGTTTATTGGGTTGTGTAGATAGCTGGCTTCATGGTTATGTAGAGGGTTTCTGTGGAGATAAGATGAAGGATTACTTTGTTTGTTTTGGCAGAGTTGTATTGAGCCATTGATGATGTTGTTGAGGTCCAGTTATGAGGTAATCAGAAAATAATATGCGTAAGATGATTGATACTAAGGGTGGGCAGTGAACTCCAATCCGCTGGTGGAGTTCATAGAGTTTTGTCCACTATGGGCTCCGCTTGGAGCGCGAAGTTCGGCAAAAAACTCTGCTGCATAGCGGAGCGGAGTTTATCGTGCATCACACAGCAGTGCAGCACCCCTAGATATCACATTTATCCAACGTATACATATCTGCCCTGGGTCCTATCTCCAGCACAGCGCCCCTTGGCTGGCCTAGTGCCCACTGCAGTGCTCTTACCTCTACAGCACCTCCAACTCAGAAGTCACATTACTCGTTCTCTGATGTTGCATTGTCAGCTGCTGTGCTGCTGTATTACACTCCATGACGTCATAGTGATCGTTGTGTTGGGTTGCAGTTTCCCTTCTATGATGACACATTAATGGCACAATTATTACTTCTGTATCTGTGCTCCGCCTCTGACATAGTCCTGATTCCTATCACGCTTAGGATAGACATTGAAAACAGACATTGAAGTTCTCCCTGAAAACTACTAGAAAGCGAATAATTACTTTATAACAAAATAACTATTCGCTTTCCAGTGGTTGTCAGGGAGATCTTCAATGTCCATTTTCTATTTCTATGCAAAGCGTGTACCAGGTCAGTGTGCTTCCGCTCATAGTTCACTTCTGCCCTCATGCTGCCAGTTTGGAATCATTGTTGCAGCGCATATTCACCATGCATGTGATCGCACTTCTCCTGAAAGCAGAGCTGGCACTTTACTGGCACTCTCGCTCTGCCAGGTGAAGGCGTCCGACTCCAAGAGCCGCAGCAACCTGACAGAGAGGCCATCCTCGGGGTCAAAGGGCTCAGCACTGGCATAATAATGACTCTACATCGATGATAGGTGGGTCGGAATGGAATGCTCTGATGTGATGTACGTTGTGGTTAGGGTAGGTAGTTTGAACCGAGCCTTGTGCAGCTATATTTTTATTGAAATTGTTTCCTTCCAATCGTCTCCCTTTCAGTAGTGCTGTACCTGTTACTACACGATGTGCGGAACTCTGCGGAATCTCACAGAGTTTTTAAGGAACTCCGTGGCATTCCATGGAGTAACACTCCGCGAGCTCTGCCCACTCTTAATTGTTACATCCCAGTTTTTGGACATGGATTTATGTGGCGCCGAATATCGTCTTCATGATTATGGAATTTCATGGCTTGCTTGATCCAGTCCACTGTGTCCAGTAGGAGTAATACACTGGCAAAGGTTGTAGAGAAAGCAGATACTGGTTCAGTAAGGTAATAAAGTGGCTAATCAGAATACGGCATATTTGGATGTCTTGTGAAGATCAGGTAGGCCATTGTGAAGCAGTAGCATCTTGGACCCATAAGAGAGGAGCAAGAGTTTTCAGAACGATCCACCTGACCTCGGCACAGCAGCAACACCTTGTGGTCAAAGTATGATTGTAGGGGCAGGCCTGGAGGGAGGAAGCAAATAGACACCATTGACCAGTGCTTTATTTGAGCCAGTGGTTTCCGGTGCTCAACACCAGCACTTAAACCGGGGCTTGTAACAGTCTGCCACATAGTGGCTCTAGCTGTCTAATTTAAAGATGAGCACAACAACAATTGTTTATTAATTCACTATACATTAAGAGTGACTATTGACTGCCATCCAAGCAATTCTTATAGCTTTGGGGGCCTGAAATAGACTGAACTATCACGCTTGTAGGAGTGTGATGATTAGTAATAGTGTTGGCACTTATTTTATTCTAAATTAGCAGTGGCGGCTCCTCTGCTATGGAGGAGGAGCGTCGCCCCACTGCCTTGAAACTGTAAAAGATAAGAAAAAAGAAAATGATAATAACGTAAGGTCCTCTTGCTGCTGCAGCTTTGCATGAGGGGGCGGGGCTCCAGAGCAGGGGAGGAGTGGAAGAACCCTCTTAAGTGCTAAATGACTGTTTGGCCGGCGCTCTCGAGCCATCCAAAACAGTCATGCACACTTTCCCTCTTCTCCACCCAGGCTGCATAACAGCCTGCATAGAGAACATGCCCACCCCTCCAGCCCCTGGCTGAGTGCCATCTCACGGCGCTCAGGCCAATCACAATGCTGCATTGCAGCATTGTGATTGGTCAGGGGAGCCTGGTAGTGCTTCCTGTTCCTGGAGTCAGATGCAGGAGAGCAGGAACAGAGACGCGGGACCCGGCGGCAAGGTAAGTGTTTATTTCTTTTTTTTAAATTTATATTGCGACCGGCGCCCCGTGGTGCTCCCCTCCCCGCGCCCGCCTCGCCACCCCGAGCGTTGCCGACCGCCACTGCAAATTAGGTACTCCCATTGATGTACATAGTATTCCTATCAGCAGTGTTTTAAATGGGGAAAAATATGTTCAGGTACTAATCAATTTAAGCAGTGAATGGAGGAGGGGCAATTGTGGGCGTGGATAGAGGCTGAGCTTTGAGGCAGGCATTTTAATGGGAGCCACATTGTATTGTGCTTGATAATGCAGAAATATTTCTGCTATCTGTAGAGTCTTTGTTTTTTACCTCCCATGTGCAAAAGGATATGTTTATTTTTGGGGAATGTCACACCAATGCAGATTGTCACTGAGCCTATGCACATATGAAACATAAAAGTAATTAATTTTCTCATTGTGCACAACAGCTATTGTAGGCAATTTGACCAAGAAACCTGGATAACGATTGGCCTATTCCTTTTGGTCTCCATTCTGTAGGGTACACCCTGCACCTCGTATCTTTACAACCTTTTCCTCTCTGTTGCCTCCTCCACTTTTCACACAGTAAACATCAAAACTGAAGTCACAGAACCAACCCAAACAAAAGGGAACATTTTCAATCCAGTCTTCAACATAATGCAGACTTCAATACTGTCTCAGCCATCATCTGTTATACAGCAGGCACCTACTATGGTCAATCAAAACCAGCCACAGCTTTTACAATTGGTGCACGAGGTACCTAACTTGAGCAGTGGGCAAGTGAAGTGATTACAGGGAACTAGAGTGGTGACACACGAGATGAAGGGCTTATATAAATGGCTGAGATGAACGCAATGGGACGCAGTTGAGCAGAGCACTTTCTTGAGCCTGTCCTGCCTGCCTTCGCCATAAGACTACCGGTACTCTCCTTGGCCAAGGAAAAGTTTCGGTTCTCAAAGGGAGAAAATTAAAAAGTGGCAGTACTCTTTTCTGATGAGTACTGGCCCATGTAAAGCACTGCCTACCAGGCCTGCTGTGAATGAAGGAGCTTACTAGTCTGTTACTAATACCTGCAGCCAGTGGCAGCTCCTCCACTATGGCCCCACTACTTTTCAGCAGTTTGAAAAAGAAACAAAAAATGATAATATCTGTCAGTTACTATCATTTTATGCTTTGTGTCCTGCTGCTTTGAGGTGCTGCTCTGCTCTTGGAGCAGGGCTGGGGAGGTGTGATTTGCCCACTCCTAAGTGCACAATGACTGTTTAGTCAACCCTCTTGGGCCACCCAAGCAAGTCTTGCGCACTTTCTCCCTTGTCCTTGCAGGCTGAATTACAGCCTGCGTGGAGAACATGCCCACCTCTCCAGCCCCTGGCTCAGTGTCGTGTCAGATAAATCACAAGGCTGCATTGCAGCATTGTGATTGGCTGAGTGGAGGGAGGCTTGCTGCCTGCTTCCTGTTCCTGGAGTCAGAGACAGGAGAGCAGGAGCAGAGACTCGGTTCCTGGCCTAAGGTACATTTATGTTTTTTTGAACTTGAAACAGTAAGAATACATGAAATCCTTTTTAGGAAAAATATTTCCCCAAAAAGCCCAAGTTTGCCCCCCTCCCTCACAACTGTTCTACTGTATTAGAAAATAAAGACTGGTCTTGAGAAGTTATAAATACAGGGAAATGGTGACCCCGCTGAGGAGCCCAGCATCAAGAAACCAAGCACTTCTTCACAGAGGTGATAAAGCATATGATAATAACACATCAAACACCAGGAGACTGAAGGCATGAATCACTTTTCCCGCCCCGTGAGTGTGGCGTGATTCAGTGCGGCGGCCATTGATCTGCAGGCATAAATCCAGGAACCCCCCTCTTGGCGCTTGGCCTTGTGGGCTATGTCCAACGCCTGGGGCTGCCAGCTATCCTTTTTATAGGCCGCTCTAACAACTTTATATATCTTTAAAAAAAACTTGGCGCGGAAAATTAAAACTGTACTTTGTCCTTTGGAATGCAGTCGGTATGATGTACGACAAGGCCTTGGCAGCAAATCGAAGAAGCATAAAAAGCTCCCATTCAGCCTGTATTCAGGCTGCAGCTGTGGGGGTATTTAATGCATTTTTTTTTAGAAAGCAGTCATAAATGAGACAGAAACTATACCAGTATGCCATTCCCCAATCAATGACCATTCTTAGGAAGAAACGGTGTCTCTCGCATATAACACAACTACTTTGGAAGGGTTCAGGGTGGCCCTTTCATGCAACAAGCAGGGGATTTGTGATGAGATATACAATATTAATTATAAACGGAATTAAGTAGCCTTGTATCAGTGAGTGAGGGCTCGTCTTGGGGACCAGATCAGCACAAGTTCCAAATTAGAGTTAATATAGTTGACAGAAGAGCCAGGAGGCATCATTACTAGGCTTCCTAATGACAGGAACTGGGCTATTTTCAACAGCTGATCCACCCTATGTCATGTCCTAGCGTTGATCCATTGTGCTCCACGCTGAAGGACGCCTTCACTAAGATACTCTTCCAAAGCACAGGTTCTTCTTTCCCAGAATAAGCAACAGGGTTTACTGTTTAGGGCCAAACCCATGGGGTCCTGCTTTCCCCTGAGAAAATATCTGTGCATGCCTGTGGATGCACATCTTTCCCTAAACTCCCAAGTCTCT
This sequence comes from Triturus cristatus, assembly GCF_964204655.1. Lineage (NCBI taxonomy): Eukaryota > Metazoa > Chordata > Amphibia > Caudata > Salamandridae > Triturus > Triturus cristatus. The sequence goes on along the minus strand of NC_140584.1, from coordinate 628,978,448 downwards.
GCATTTTCTGAGGTCTGTTTTATCTATCTATTTATTAATCCTGAAAATAATTTACTCCATTTTAACATTCTTACAATTGTTCAAGGCATGTATTCAGTCTTGTCCGGATTTTGCCAACTTTGCTTCGGTAGGTCTACCAAGGGAAACCATCCATAGGCTTTAGCATATTACACATATTGCTCCTGTGTGTTTGGTATAAAGAAAGGTCACCATGCATCTGCCACATGAAGCAGCCAGCAGATGATGTCAGTTTACAAGAGGTTTGTATCTAAGACTCTATGGGGCATATCAACAACAACCGGCGATAATTATCGCTAAGCGCACTTAGCGCTAGGATAATTTTCGCCGGCTAGCGTTAATTTTTATCACTGAGATAGCGTGCAATTAGCAACGCTTATCTCAATAGCGATAAAAATCCTCACACTAAGGGGCATATCAACAACAACCGGCGATAATTATCGCTAAGCGCACTTAGCGCCAGGATAATTATCGCCGGCTAGCGTTAATTTTTATCGCTGAGATAGCGTGCAATTAGCAACGCTTATCTCAATAGCGATAAAAATCCTCACACTAAGTGGCTAATGTGAGATTATCGCTGGAAACTCAGCGATAATCTCACTTTAGATTGTTGATAGGGACAGACAAACTTAGCCATGATATCCTCCTTCCATAGGATATCATGGCTAAGTCAGAAAAATACCAGACTTAAAAAAGCAGCGTTAACCGCGGTTAGCACTGCTTTTTTTGTCTCTAACAGGGTTAGCGATATTCTTGATAATAGGAGAAATGTCGCTTAGCGACATTTCTCCTATTATTTTACTCTGGAACGCCCCCTTTGCATCTCATTAGAGATGCAAGGGGAAGCGTAGAGTAAAAGGGTGCTAACATGCAAATTTGCGTGTTAGCACCCTGTTGTTGATAGGGCGCTAGTTTTATCTCTGCTTTTTTGGCTTTTAAAGCCAAAAAAGCAGAGTTAAAGCCCTTGTTGATATGCCCCTATGGGATTCACTACACGTATCTCGGATTTTCTTGATGATAAAATGGTCATGAGGTATATCCGTTACTGCATCTTGTGTTATTTTTTCTCAGACAAAAGCTATCATCCAATTCTGAGTTTCTTAGGCCAGAATGAGAGATAACTTGCAAAATGCAATTTCACCGCATCCACATTACAAACATTTACTTCATTCGAGCCCGTTTTACCAATGCAAACTCCTGCAGGTGACATATTTAATTTGAGGAGAGACAACGGTGGTACAAAATTACTGCACAACCTGTAGTCCATATGCAGGTGCAAAGACTCCATGCACCCAATCCAGATTTACCTTGCAATTCAGTATCAGGGTCTATGTTCTGTGCATCAAATGTTATACAGTATGGGTTCAGTTTACAGAGTAAAACGTTATCGATACGTGTACCTTCCTTTATCTCTCAATTGGCCTCTAAACATTAATGCAGCAAACCTAAGTTTAAATATTCACAATTGGGTTGGTGAACAATCAGATTGCTCGGAGAAAAAATGATGAGACTCTCTCCCTTTGCCCTTGCCATCAAAACTTGATCACCTAAAATCTTAAAGCATGGTCGTTTACCAGTTAATGTGAAATATGTTGGGGGCCCAAAGTAACATATAATGTATCTGCTCTCCTACACCGCTGACAGGTACAGTCAGAGTGTGCTGTGTTGCACTATACAACAGACAGACAGACAGACCAAGGAGTTCGCCTCAAAATCAGGGGGGCACATTTGCATCAAAACCAGGTGGCCAAATTTTCAGCCCCAATACTACATAAGAGCCTACTATGCCCAGGAACAACTTCATAGTAACAACTGAACGGACTACAGAAATTGTCTACTTTTTATTTTACGAAAATCTTCCCACTGGCTTCCTTTGTAAATATGTTCCTTGGAAACTTCCAACTTCAGGGAGCAGCAAACACTTCAACAGTTCCGTTCTTCTCTGGCTTTGCTTCAAATGTGCGGAACTCTTTTCTGGACGAGCACTGACCATCCTTCGACCTATAGGAATTAAGAAGATAAAAGAAATGTATTTTCAGGAGGAATCTTTTAATTAAAGACTAAGGGCCATATGTAGGAAGCCAAATACCGGTCGGTAACGGCCGATTTTCGGTAAATATCCCGTTACCGACCGGTATTTAGGCATTTGCTAAGTAGGGGGCATATTTCAGGATTCGGTAATTTACCGAATCAGTAAAATTACCGAATCGGTAAATTTACCGATTCGGTAAATACCGAATCCTGAAATGATATGTAGGGGGAGTGTATCGTCGGTGTGTGGATTCGTTATTTACCACCAACTAAAAGTTGATGGTAAATGACGAATACCTTTACAAAAGCATTATTGTGCCATTTGAAAAGTGCAATGTGGCAGACATACATGCCCTTAGGGCATGTGTGTGCGCCACATGTGCACACATGCACGAATCAGGGGTGCAACAGGGTGTCAATGTGACACCCTGCCACCCATGATGATGCCTCCCCTATTACCGATTCGGTATTTACCGAATCGGTAATGGCAACTGGCTTCCCATTCATTCCTATGGGCCTCCAGGCCCATAGGAATGAATGGGAAGCCAGTTGCCATTACCGATTCGGTAAATACCGATTCTTAAATACCGATATTTACCGAATCGGTAATAATTCACCTACATTACATTTACCGATTCATAAATACCGAATCGGTAAAATTCGGTATTTAAGAATCGGTAAATATAATTTACCTACATATGGCCCTAAATATCAGTCCAACCCATTATTAAAACACTTATTAGCAATGCCAACAGGTTTTGCTAGTCAGTGAAAGTGACTCTTCAGTCATTTATGAATTTAAGCACTCAATAAGTCATCATGCATGCACTGTTTCACTCATCCTTGCACTCATACATCTACCAACTGACTCATTCTTGCCTTCACGCTCTTAGCAAACCACAATAAAGCAGACACACAGAAAACAAGCACACACAATAAAAATGACAAAAATAAATGTAAAGCAGACAGCCTGGTAGAACTGTCTCCGGAGCTAGAAGATGCTAATAATAAAGGAAAAGAAGAAGCAAAGAGAAGAAATTAGACCTTTAAAAATAATGAAAAACGAAATGACTGGCTCACCGACCTAGGCATAGAAGAGTACTCATTTCAGGCAGGTGTGTACACGTGATCCGGCCAGTGACACCAAAGACGTTTTAAGGCAAGGGCAAAGTGGGCTCAGGCTCAGAGCCCCAGCCTTTCAGGGGGCCCCCTGTTACAGCCAGCTCTGTTCTGAAGAAAGTCTTGCCCCAATGACCTTGAACAATTCTTAAACAGATTGTTTTAATAACCTTCCTTTCATTTATTTTTAATGTGAGTGATGTGTGAAAGTTTATTACAAACATTTTGCAGAGAAATGTTGTGTTTGTGCTTCATGGAACATTCATAAAAAAAGATTTTTTCAGATCATATGAGAAACATTTGAGAAATAGGGGCGGGGGTGTCACAGATTATTTACAGTAATATTAGTGAGCTGTTGCTGGGCTACAACATTGAAAACACACATCACTACCCCTAAATATTAGATGTAAACACATTTCGAATTTGGACCAGTGTGACTGTGCACTGTCAGTAACCTGGCCAAAGAAGGGCATGAACGAGCTAAAATTGGTTCATATATTCAAAACTGTTCCGAACTGGGGCCTCCAAAATATGTTTGTCCTAGGGCCCCAAAATCCTTAAGATGTCCCCGGATCAGGCAGAATGCTGTCACTCGCAGAGCAATAGAGCAAACTGAAGAAATGGGCCAACTCATTGCCCAATGTAGTATGGTGTTATGGGGAGAAGCAGAATGTAAATGACACCTGAGCACACAGAATAGGGCTGACTCAAAGACCCTTTTAATATGTAGAGTTTTTTGATGTTTCTTAATAGAATGGCATGGTTCACAACTGTAGGACAAGGCCCTCATAAGGGAGTCTACTAAAAAATATCACAGTACAAATGTTGTTGACCCAGTGTTTGTCAAAGGAAGTAACACCAGAATTGTTGTCTACTGCAGTGATCTTGAAGATGCCATGCAACAAAATACCTGTCTACAAACTCTAACAAAGTGTAATACCAACCCACTTTTAAAGGCCTAGTGTCTTTAACATATGATTCTCAAAATAAATGAGTTATAACTACTGCATTTATTGTATTTTTTCATTATAAACAGATTGGACCATTGGCCCTTGACAGAACTTTTCCTAATGAATCAATTGGGTCTATAGCTTTAATCACTGTCTCTTCACCATAACCAGCTCATGCCTACTCTATCGGGGATAAGCTTTCCCACGAGGCAAACAGTCAGCAAAATTACAAATTTGTGTAAAATTATAGGTGGCAAAACAGAAACAATTGGTGCAGCTCTTGCCAAAGTCTAACAAGAATTATCAAAGTGTAACCTTCCACCTCAAGGAATTATCCGAGGAGATGACCAACAGGAAAACCCCTGCTTTCTTAATTAATCGATGAGATTGCATGTAACAAAGTACCGGTCTACATTCTTCAACACAGTGTGATAACAATCCAGACAGAAAGGCCTATTGGTTTTAATAAATGCATTTTCACAATAAGTAAGTCGTGCTTATTACCTTTGTTGTAACTTTTCAGAGTAAAAAGAGCAGACCTATGGAATCTGAATTAACTTTTCCCAATAAACCAATCAAGTGTATGGCGGTTATCATTGGCTTGCCACCGTAACCAACTGAGGTCTCCTGTATTGAGCATAAGCTGGCAAACATCAGGAACACAGTCATAAAATTAAAAATATATATAACATGAAGGTTGGTGAAGCAATATGTAATGCCTCTGAATAAAAGCCCAACAAGGATTAACACATTGCTAATCTTCAAGTATGAGGGAGGGCAAGCAATACCAAACCCTTGTCTCCTACAGTAATCAGTGAGATTCCATGTAACTAAATATCGGTTTAAAGTATTTTACACAGGGTAATGACAATCCACTCCAAGAGGCCTATCAGCAATAACAAATGCTGATACATTGTTGAAGCCTACTGCCTTTGTCAAAACTTTTCATAATAAACCAATCTGATATACAGCATTTGATATAAATATTCCCAAGGTACCAATCAGGCCCAAAGCCTTTATCAGTGGTTTGTTATTTTATAACCTGTTTTTTAATCCTAGTGAATCCTGCACAAGCCGTCCGACAGGACAACCCTCAGCATAAAGTCAGAACATTATAAATATACATAAAATTGCAGTTGGGAAAACAATATTCAGACCCACCTAAGACGGTTGTCAAGAATTATCAAGTATAAAACTTCTACCCGCAGGGTTTGTCAGACTGAGATTCTAGAGAGGGAAACCAAAGCCCTTGCCTATCACATTAACCAGTGAGAATTCATGTGACGTAATACCTGTCTACAGGCTTTAACAGTAAGTCAAATATTGGTATACTATTGGTAGGTAACTATTGGTGTAAAATCACAAATATGTACAATTATCACTCAAAAAACAATGTTAACACTTCGGAAAACAGCATATCAAGGGTTGTCAAAGTGCAGATCTTCTACATTGAGCATTTGTCCAAGGGGTTAACCACCACCAAAGCACTTGCCTAATATGGTAATGTGTGAGTTTCCATGTAGCAAAATACGGTCTACACGCTTTAACAGAGTGTAATTACAACCTACCCGTAAAGACCTATGTTTTTTAAAATATGCTGTCCATAATAAATAAGTCAAGCCTTCTGCCTTTGTTATAACTTTTCATAATAAACATATCGGCCCCAAAGTCATGATCATTGTCTTGTCACCATAACCATCACAGGCCAGCTATATTGAGCCTAAGCTTTCCCACAAGACAAAAAGCACATTACAAGCACTATTTTTTCTAGTGGAAACACACAAACTCTGCCTAATCAAAATTTGAATGTGGTAGAAGCAACTTTTGGGCGGAGCCTTAGCCCCTCTCTCAGTGATGTTTCTTAAAGCTGTTTTTCTGTTCATCACATAAAGCCTGACAACAGCTGCCCTGTCAAGCCAGACCTAAAAATATGCCAATTTTATGCACATATCTATGCACATGACTTCTTATTCAGGGCTTCAAAACAGAACACAGATCTTTAAAAGTAATTCTCCTGCCAGAGGGCTACTCTCAGGGGGCACACTGACAGTGCACCACTTATTAGGTGGCGCCCTGTCAATGCGCCCCTTGACAACTTCTTTGCCTCTGTGCCCACGTCTGTAATATGGCACAGAGGCAAAGGGATTTCCTCATTTGCATGGGGCATGCCGCCATGCAAATGATTGAACACCTCCTGCAGGTAGTGCTGGCGCTTTATATGTGCCAGAGCTATCGGTATTACAGATGGGGCCGCACAAATGTCTGTAATACCAAAGTGCCATGTGGGCGCGCAAAAAGTGGGTGCAAATGTCAGTTGCCCCCCGGGGCACTTTCTGCAGTTCGGCCCCAGGTAGGTCTCTAAGGGTTCTGGGTGAATTACTAAGTGGCCACAATTGAAAGATGCTGTTGCGAGGACCTGTCTTTGCAAGAAGAGGGTGCAATTAGAATCAAACCCATGTGTTTGGCTAAATTCTTTTAGAACCTTTTTTTAAGGAAGTTGTACAGAGGCTAAGAGTGAAGGTATGTGATTTTGACCACTAGCATAATACACCACTATGCAGAAATCCACAACTTAACATGACATAACTATGTGTGCATAGAGCATCTATTCATAACGAAGAGTATCTTAGGGTTAACATGCAGCTAATAGATTTATATTGTTACTTAACTTGGTGACACTAACTTTATCGACCTCATATGATGACAGGCGAAGTAGACCTGCAGGGAATCTAAACTGTGAGCATTGGACCAAAAACAAATACCACTAGAGGCCCTGAATCATGCCTAGGACAAAGTGTTGTACCAACGGAGCTAGCAAATGTAGTCACAAAGTCATCACTATCCTGGACCTACCAATCTTTATCCAGAAGAAATAATCTACCCAAGACTGACCACGACTCCCCGCATATGGAGCAGGCCACATCTGAGCCCAGTTCCAATGAGACCATCAACTGTTCTACGCAGTATTGGTTCAGCACACACTCACAGTTGCAAGCCAGAACCTAAAGAGAAGAGCACCCTGTACAAATACAGAATACAGCAGCAGCTGCTCCACAGCCAACATAGGACAAGTGCAGCGACCAACATGTTCAAGCATCACCCACACGTCAAACACAGGAAAATCAAGCAATGACGCACACTTAAAGAAGATTAGGAAGTTCTGCATCCAGATGTACCTAAACCATGGAGAGATGGCAGAAGCATTCAGGGAAATACAAGAAACACTAGATACTGAAGGGCTCCAACATCAACTGTGGTTCCAATAGCCAGCAGCTACTGCAAATTATGTGGGGTCATACCCCTCAAATTTTGCCTCCAAATACCTCCACACGCATGCCTCAGCGACACAACAGGTGACCATTACATTTACAGACAGTAGCACCAGTGACACCAGAGCCAAAAACAGCGAACAATAGGTGTGTGTCCCAACAAAGGCAACATGGCAGAGTAGATAATACCATGTAGGAATCTCCCTGGCCAAAATGCTGAGGTGAAACTTGCCCTGTTGTGTGTCTGAAGTACTTTAATTACTTAGCACTCTTTCCTGAGCAAGATTATGTAACTCTTGTGTTACAGGAAAATATCTGTTACATTCAAGCACAACTATTTAGCTTGCAGGCCTATAAATGTATGATCTGATTTATCTGCGGTACTCCTTCCCCCAAGACATGCTAGCTCCAAAGAACACCATAATAACGCTACATTGGTGCGGTTGCCAAACATTTCAGAAACCCCAGTCCAGCCCACACCCTTCATGGCATGGGCACTGAGCCACAAATTGTAAACCAATATGCTGACCTAGATCTAACTTGGTACATGCCATATTTAGACTCATCTCATTGGGATTGTGAATGTCCCTGGAATGACACAACATTCCTAGCGCTATATATTTCTCTCTTGCCATCATTTACCGTCAATGAAGAAAATCATTGTTGTTCTGCTCAGACGTTATGTTTTTGATATTTTCAGCATGGAAAATAAATACAAAGTGTGCCAGGGAGCTAGACAATTCTCAGGCTGAGAACCTTATTCTCTGTAGATGTCAAGATGACATGCTTGCAGTGGGGACTGACGATGTACCCAATGGGGATCATAGGCATTTACAAGTCATGACGCCTCAGGAATGGTTTGAGCATGCACAGGACACTGACTCAACGGTAACAGCTACTATGCCTAGGAGAGAATGTATAACAAGCATTGGTATAGCCAATAGGTTTCGCCTTTTGGACCTTATAAGTGTTTAGACATGCATCATATTATCCTGCATCTCTTGCTTCTCTCTACTACCTCAAGCTGGATGACGCAGGTGAATAGACAGACGTAATGTCAAATGATGCTAAAAGTGTTGGGACTTCCCTATGAAAGGTTACCTGCTTTCAATAATTATTGTTCTTGATATCACAGGCTAGGTGGAAGGATCGGCATGTGCAAACTGCACTGTTAACTGACATTTCCCAATAAGACACAGTTATGTCAGTCAATCAATCAATCAAAAACCTTTATTCAGTCTTAAAAGAATAGACCATAAAAATATTGCACATAGCTGTAAACACACATAGCAGTTTAAAATGATTATATAATGAGGAATATTTAAAAGTACTAAAAGAGACTTTTGACGTACAAGACGAAACATGATAGCTAATATATCAAATAACCAGACACGCTGAGCAACGTGGCCATGAAATTAAATAGATAGCTAAGAGCGCTCAAACAGAAAAGATAAGAAAAGGTTAAAGAAGTGTTTAGTGAAGTTCACGGGTGGAGGTTCAGATTGAAGTACACTGTTACAAAATAACAGTAAAAGCTGCGATTAAAGCACCAACAGTGGGGGATGGAGAGAGGGCAAAAAAATTCAAAAAAGAGTCCACCATGTGCTCCTACTACCCCCTGTTAATAAAACCCCATGCATCTACCGGGTTCAGTGCACTTTGCCACGCTGCGTATAATGTTCTGTTGGACTAACCCAACATAGTTTGTCTGGTCCTATGTGCTGCGTTCAAGGAGGCACAGACAGAAAAAACAATTTCGGGGGAACAGAGAGATTGTAAGTGGAGGATAGCCGGACTGCATTGACGAATGCCTAACCTCCTTAATAGTGGAGTCAGAAAGTGCAGTTCTGCTAAACTGTGCAAATTGCAAAAGAACATAAAGTGCAACAAAGATTGGTCAGTGTGATAATCACACGGACAACGGGAGACCATACTCCCTTCTAAATCTAAGAAATGTTAAAAAAAAGCAAGTGACCAGTGGATTGTACCAGCTCTGAAACGAAAAAGTAAGGACCTCTCCCATCTGGTCAACTGCAAGGCCAAATACAGCGGGGAGTCGTCAGTATAAAAGACACTATAATATTGCAGCACCAAGGGTTTGGATAGCTCAGATTTCGACCTAATATTTGCTTGGTGGGCCTTAAATAATGATTTCACCTCAGACTTGGCATTATTGGGAATGCAGCTGGGTTCAGAGTACCAACAGGGTATATGCCAAGGGAGCTAAAAGTTTCTTGTAAATGGCTCAGCCATGGTATGGAGGAAACATTGTCAATCGTCATACAGTCAGATATAATGTCCTTACAAAGTTTAGCGGCTGGATTCAACTAGATGCTAACCCATAAATAAAGCAGCGCCATCTGGATTGTATCCTCAATAAAACCTTGGTTTAGCTCAAAGTGCATGGTGAGGGTGGGGGTAGATGGAGGTGCACTTAAAAGCGTACGAAGAAAGCGGTTTTCCTCTGCCTGAATGGAGCCGCACTTGCTAAAACCCCAAACTCCCGCTCTGTAAGTGGCCACACTAATGCATTGAGAGTTGAACACTTTTTCAAAGGTGGATACAGCGTTCCCCTAATTTGTGGTTGTTAGAAATGGGATTTCTGGTTGGCTAGGGCTTGCGCCAAAGCCAGGCAGAAACCACCACTCTAGTCAGGGCTGGGGAGTTACACGCCAAAGATAACCCCTGCTCACCCCCTTGGTAGCTTGGCACGAGCAGTCAGGCTTATCTCGGAGGCAATGTGTAAAGCGTTTGCGCGCGCACCCAGCAACAACACCCAAGGCCCACCACAAAAGAAACTCCACACAAGGTTATATATAAAAATAGCCTTTGTATTATACCAAACACATTAGATAATAAATACACACTTTACAATGTGCCACTGGCACGGGCAGAATTTACAGGGGAATTATCTACATGGGACAGGGCCTCATGGACCACTGTCAGGAATAAGCACTTTTAGAACTAGCACTTTCTAGGAATGACACTTTAGAACATAGCACATATAATCACTGTAGCACCAATTAGAAAATGTAGCGCACAACCAGTAACCACTGGTAACCGGTAAGTACCACCTAAGCAACCCTAACCACTTTAGGAAAATATTATGCAGGGAACCATGAACTCCCTAGTATCACTATACTAGGTAACACAACCTCCTAGGTATAAAAAAGCATTGCATAAATCACATTAGGCAATAATTACAAATAGCGCACAGATCATCTAGACCTGTCCTCTAGGCCAACCTGGCCTCTCAGGGGCTCAAACGCCTTTTGTCCAGCAGAGTCAGGGCTAGCTGCGAATGCAGCAACGCACAGGGTGCAGGGCACCTCCTAAACGTTGCAGCTGCCCACTAAGTGCTGGGCAGCTGTGAATGAACCTGGCACCGGCGTGCCTCTTGAGCCCTCTCTGGGCTCTGAAATACCCAAAACAACGTGGGAGCCTTGTGGGCTCTAGATCCGCAAAAGAAACATGCCCCAGTCACGTTGGAGCCTCGTGGGCTCGACAACACAATGTGCCCCCGGGACAACGTTGGAGCGGCCCGCTGCCTTCCGGGGCCGCGCTTGTCACCAAAAGAAATGTCCCCGTATGTTGGAGCCTCACTCGGGCTCTAAAACAAATATGCCCCCGCGTTGGAGCCTTTTCTGGCTCTTAACAAAGAAGAATAATGCCCCCAAAAGAAGTAGGTACTGTTTTAGGAGGAGGACGGGCCCTGGGACTGTGTCCCAACACACCCCCCAACCCCTTCTCCCGCGTGTTTCACTCACCGGGACTCCTTCCACGGCGCTCTCGAACACGGGAGCTCCGCATACACTTCAGCCCTTCTCTGCTCCTCCGCTGCACAAAGGGCTCTCCTCCCTCTCGGGAGCCCCGGGGGAGACACCGGCCTCTTCTTCTGGTGCAGTTCTTCTCCCGGACCCGGGAGGGGAGGGGGCGGGAATGGAGCCCGCGAGGCTCCCGGACGGCTTCCTGCTTCCGTCGCGAGGCCCCGCCCCCAGTCAGGCGGATTCCGGGCCGCGGCGGTGAATCTTTCTGTGGCGATAAATACAGGGTAGGCTCCCATTTTTAGATTAAACAAATGCGGGGTGGGCACCCGCCAATGAGCACCGTGATGCGGGGTGGGCACCCGCTTTAAGACAAGCGAATCTGTATGGCGGCAATAACGCGGAGTAGGCTCCCGCAAATATTACGTTATAAGCGGGGTGGGCACCCGCCAACTAGCACCACAATGCGGGGTGGGCACCTGCTATGAATCCAGGGCAAAGCGGGGGAATCCCTACGTCGGGGTTCCGTCGTAGGTTATTGTAGCTCAGCGCTGCTGTCACCACGAAGGTGCTCTTCAGCAAAAGCGCTTCTCAGCCAGGGAAGACAAAGCGCCCCTCCCAGGCAAGGCCCAGGAACAAAGTCTTCTAGGAGGCAGGGGGGCAAGGGCTGGGCCCAGGGGCCAGCTCACAGGGCCCTCCAGGCAGGGAGGCAGTCCCCAATGGCGGTCTCTCCTGGCGCCCAGCAGCAGCAACAGGCCCCCCCAGTTAGGATCAGCAGAGAACAACATACATGGGGTCACAGCCCCTTTTTATACACAGGTTTCCTTTGTGACACAGCACAGGGTTTAGGGCAGAACCAGTTACAACTGGTTCAGGAGCACTTGAGCACTTTGTTTTGCTCAGCTCCTCTCCTTCCTTTCACAGGACAGGCCAGGGTCATCAGTCGCACCACAGGGGGCGGAGCCAGCATTGTGTGGGGAAAGCCCAGCCCTATTCAGGTCCCAGGTGCACTCCTCCCACCCATCTGGCTGCTGACCTCTCCATTCACCATTGGGTGACTCATCCTGACTCTGGGGATTCCCTAGCCCACCACATGACCTCAGCCAGCCACTCGCCAGACAAGGCACTTATCTCACACTGCACACAGAAATGCCAACTTTTAGAAGTGGCACTTCCGCACTAGGTACATTGATGCCGCACTCATCATCGTGCAGCATTTCATCACACGAGTCCGCACATACCAAACTCGCACCTGCACTCCCCATGCATCAGGAACTACCAGGGACACATACATTCCCCCATGCATTCCTATGGGAGGGCAGGCCAACCTCACTACACGCACGCACTTTACCCTGGGACACAGTGGTAAAGTGCGCAGAAGCCAAAAAATCACTAACACCAGGTCACAATAAAAAGCAAATAGTTTCAGGGGTGAACCTGCCAGAAGGTCCGAGTCCAACACAACCCCCTTCCAGCCATAACGCAGGGTAGACCAATCACCACTGTGATGGTCTTCCCTGCTTGGGGCGATAAAACTAGGGGTGGGCGGAATATGCGTAATCGTGTTCCGCAAATCTCCGCGAAACGGGAAAATCTCCGCGAACACGCAGAAATTCCGCAAACACGCGGAACTGCTTGTTGGCGATACTTTTTTCCTGTTCGCGACCGCTGTATGCGTGCTCGGGGTGAAATATCTCGCGAACACGCATATTGAGAACGCGAACAAGCAAAAAGTTTCGCGAAGTCGCGGAACGCAGATTTTTGGGCAATTTCGCGTTCTCCGCGGAACGCGAAATTAGCCAAATTCCGCAAAGTTCGCGAACAGAACGGAATTTACTGCCCAGGCCTAGATAAAACACGGACGCAGGCCTGCAACGGCAGGGACACTCTCCGGTTTTACGCTACTCTGAACCCACGTGGTTCCCTCTGAAAAAACTCGGCGGACCAACTGGGCTACCCCACTGTTATTCCTCAGCTGTCCGCGGCCAGGACCAGGCCCTAAGCCATCCAGGTGCCACTGGTCCTTGCCTAACCACAGAGTGGGGGGTAGCAGGGGTGGGGGAATCGTATCGCCCGACGCCCGAAACATGTTGATTTTTATTTTGGCCAAGAAGATTTAATATCTACTTTGTCCGACGGACAAGTAGACATTAAATCACTAAAAATATACGAGCTGCGTGCACTCTCGGGTACTTGCGGCGATTAGACATGCTGACAGAAAGCCTAAGAACATTGGAGGCTTCTGATTGGCTAAAAGCCCATGTCTGGCTCTAGCCAGTGATTGTCTGGGAGTCTTCAGCCCAGCAAAACATCACTGTTTCTTTAGTGGGAAAAGCGCGGGTTAAACACTGGTGCAGCCCACCCACTCTCTGAACCAAGCTGCCGAACATGCAAAGAGTGGGTCGAGGCAGGAAACGCTTTCTCTGTTGCCTGGTCCAAGCGTCGTGGGACAGGGCGTCCGTGTGGTCTCTCTGCCGCCGGTTGTAGAGTGGCTCGATTTCCCCCATCATGCAGTGTCCGTTTCCGCCTCACACAGGCGCTCGTCTTTCTAGAATTGTCAGTGGCAGGCGTCTCTGACAGGTAAGTCAGACCCTGAATAAACACATTAATTATCTGCAGAAAACCACACCATTTACTAAGAAATGTACGGAAACTGTGATGCTGCATGCTACGGGCCGGGATCAATGACCATGGGGGAGGGGGTCAAAAGGTAATTTACAGCAAGGGTATGAATTTATCACGCATAACGACATTATGTTAGTTAGTGCTGGGCAACTATTTTCCCTTTGCTGAAAGGCCGCACTCCAGTGACAGTGATCGATGGATTCAATAGTCACGTGAGCCCATTAGCTTGGGTGTACCTTGCAGCTGGAGAGCTCTAGACTGGGTCATATTTAGTCCTAACTGCGGCCTCGCATCTTCCATGTTGACACGGAAACCTTGTATTCTGTTCACTATGGCTGTGGTTATGTCACACAAATATGGCGTCTTTACACATGCCCCTATATGAGCAAGGTACTCTTCCATGTAAATTGAGACTATTTATGCAGCTCACCTCTTGATAACTAATGATCGTGATATATTGGGCACTACAATAATTGAACAACACTGCCCCCTGTCATTTCCAAGGGTGCATTAGTGACAGTCTGTGAGTCTTTTACTGTAAACACAGGGTATTCTAATCCCTGCAGGAGTTATACCTATGCCCAACATTTACAGAAGAGCAAGTCATTTTGTTTAGGTTTATTAAGGAAAATATCAATAAAAAGACAGAAGTAAAATGTTTTTTATTTAAGCTTATGCCTTAGCTGTTCAAAGTGTGCTAACACGCTATTACACATCTTCAGCATCTCAATCTCAATCACTTCAAGTTCATATTGTCAAAGACAGATTCTCGCACGTAAAACAAACTTGGACAAAGCAAAGTATCACCTCTTCACCATCTGGACACAGGCATGAACCAGAGCTATCAAATGAAGTGAGAAACAAGATGGGGACTATGGCCTCGACCACTGCTTAGGTAAACTAAGTGACTAAGGCATGTTTTACTCAATGTGAACTCAATGCCACATCTTTCTATATCTGGGGATTCCTCACAGGGAGATGGCCACCATCGCTTTGGGACAGTCACACCTACATTATGCCAAGAGTTTATTTACTGGTGCCCAATGCTATTTTTCCTCCCCAACTTTGAGCTAATTACGAATGCAGGCATCAGACAATGTCAACACCCATGTATGCATAATCCTATCACTCACATTCTTCAAGAATGACACTGGCTGCAAGAAACAGCTCATTCATGGCTCTCTGCATCGCACACGAGACCATCCATTATACAGGACCGATCTTCCTTCAACTCAAACGTCACACCTACTGCTAAAGAATGTGTCTCTGATACAGACTGGCCCTGCGAGTCACACTCTGGAAAATCTCCCAGTCAAGAATACGGATACTTCAAAAATACCCAGATTTTTAGACCGCGGTAAAGAATTGGCACCTCCCAAACACACGAGCCTTTCCCAGCAGAAGGTCCAACAAAAGAATTGAAAAACATGACTTACCTGTAACTTAGTTTGCACCTTATAAATGTTACAAATTACCATGCTGTTCATTGCGTGCTGAGCTTAGACCACTGCAAGGTGTCCTTCGTTGTTACGCAAATTTTGGTTTCAAGCTTCTGACATGACGTATGATCGGCATGATCAAATACCCTGTAACCAAAAATGCACCATTCTGTTTCACGTCCTGCCTGAATACAACTGCAAGCTTGCCACAACAAAACTGGAGCACTTTCAAAACCCCCTTGCAACATCCAAAACAGATATTTTAAACCCACTGTCTACAAAATTCATGCTTTAAAGGACATGAGGGCGTGCTATAAATCAACTTAATAAATCTACCGGTCATGCAAAGCTAACGAGGTGGTAACTTTTCAGAAAATCCAGAGTCTCCTTCAGGCCCTTGACCGGAGCACCCGGTGCTGTAGAAATGCAACAACGTGTAAAACAAAATAAAAATATAGTGAATGTTTCTCTGTCAGCTCTTATAATTTTGTCGGGAGTTGGTGGGACAAGTGGATTTTTCAGGACATGTAGATCTTAGTAGCATTTTGTCCCTTGGCCAAGTAGATTATTTTAAAAATTCCACACCCCTGGGGGTAGTAACCCCTGGCACATAGCAACCATTCTCCACTTTACCCCTCATCAGGGCAGTTCTAAACTGCCACTGATCCTCCAGCCCAGGGTCTGTACCCTCAAGCTGACCAACAGTCATGGGCGAGGCTCTCCTCCCCCTACCTCTTCTTCTAGGGTTCCGCCCTCTCTTCCTCTGAGAGGCAACCTCGTAACGCAATTCACCCACCAGCTCAGGACCTCTCCCTGAGAAGTGGTCTCCCAACCTTGGGTTTAACCCCTCAGGTTGCACCGGGGTCAGAGGCAAGGACTCCCTCCCTCTGCACCCCCTTCCAGAGTCCGGCACCCTCACAACTGGAGTGGTGCCCCTAACAGCTACATCGGTCAGGACACTGTTTACAGTCGCCCTTCCCTCCAGGTCAGGCTGATCCTGAACCTGGCCTCCCAACCAGGGGCCTAAACCCTTTGGCTGAGTACTTGCCTGGCACTCCAGGACTTCTGGGGACTTACACACCATCCCCCCGAGGGTAACATATGCCTCATAGGGTGCGTGACAGTCTGCCTGGCTCAGATCTCCCGTCCCCTGTCCACCTGACAGTGCGCGAAGATCCCCCAGGACAGACGTGTGGTCACCATGGTCACCTCTAGGAGACTCAGCCCTCCCGGCTGGTCCCTGACCCACTGGCTCCTCCACTGGGGAACACAACCCCATGCCACCCCTCTCGCTGGACTTCTGCACCCTCCCTACTGGAGCGGTACTGCCTGACACCAGAACCACTGGAGCTCTACTTACAGATTCTCCAGGTTCTCCATTCACTAGGTGATCCTCCTCAAATGGACTAACAGGACAGCCTAGGCCCCCAACCTGGTGTTCCCTGAAGAAACCATCCAGGCTCTGAGACTGGGTTTCGGGCCTCAGGGGACTCGAAGTCACCCACTCACTCCTACTCCACTGAGATAGGTCGTGAGCCCCTACACCCCTCTCACTACTCTGGGAACTAGCTGGGCTACTCTGAGCCTCTTCCCCCATACTGGACGGGAAGATAACTGAGCCACTACTGTTGGAAGTACTCTCCCATAACTCATCAGAACCTTGCGCACTTTCCCAGCGGTCCGCTTCTTCTGCAAGTCTCCATGGACTAGTGAACCCACACTCCAACAGGTGTTGGCGCAACCCGGGAAAACAACAACTGAGCATCTGCTCTTTGATAACCAGATTGAGCAGTCCTTCAAAATCCTGTTTCGTGTTAACCCTTATCCAATCAACCAGTGCATCACTACATTCATCTGCAAACTCCCCCCAATCCTGGTGAGACAGCTTCCTACTGCCTCTGAACTTCAACCTGTACTCCTCCTCTCGGGAACAAGGTACCATACTCGGGGAACTGGGAATGGGACGTCCTGCACTGGACTCTATATCGCTGCCACCACTGGACTCTACCCTCCCTGGGGAATCCAGACAACTACAACTGCGCTCAGGGGACAACTTACCCTCCAGATCTAATTTCTCCCTGGTGAAGGCCCTCTCAGCCTCCACCATCTGCTTGGCATGCTCTAACCTGAGCTTCTCCAATGCCAGCTGATGCTCCCTTTCTTCCCTCCTATCTACCCACTCCTCTGGGGACAGGAAAAGGGATGGGGCGCTGCCCCTGACACTGGACCCAGCAAGGGACTCCCTACCCATGGGGTCTTCACTATCTACTGGCGTCCCTGTCCTGTCACTTTCTTCCTCCTCTTCAGACTCCTCAGGGCTCCCCTCAGACCCACCACCCTCTTGGCGTGCGGCCCGGGCCCTCTCCTCCTCACTGCGCTCACGTTCCCATTCATCCTTTTGCCATAGGATCAGGTTGTCCCTCAGTTTGGACTGGGTGTCCGACTCACCCACCTCTATGTCTCTCTCTTCACAGAATCTGACCAACTCTAACATACTGAATCTAAACAGACCACAGAAATTAAAAGCAGGCTCCATTTTGGCGGACGTTCTCGAGAAAAGTTCAACACAAGGAACCTAGGTGTCTGTGCTAAAACAGGAGTACACAATTCACAAAGGACACCTTTAGGAGAAGAAATAATGGAACTCAAAACAATAATCCCCAAATACGTGATTATCGAAAATGCTGAGTTTTGTAGTGCAGCCAGTTGCTGCTGCGGTACAGCGCAAACGCAAGTCCTATCCCACCGCTGATCACCAATATTAGAAATGGGATTTCTGGTTGGCTAGGGCTTGCGCCAAAGCCAGGCAGAAACCACCACTCTAGTCAGGGCTGGGGAGTTACACGCCAAAGATAACCCCTGCTCACCCCCTTGGTAGCTTGGCACGAGCAGTCAGGCTTATCTCGGAGGCAATGTGTAAAGCGTTTGCGCGCGCACCCAGCAACAACACCCAAGGCCCACCACAAAAGAAACTCCACACAAGGTTATATATAAAAATAGCCTTTGTATTATACCAAACACATTAGGTAATAAATACACACTTTACAATGTGCCACTGGCACGGGCAGAATTTACAGGGTTATTATCTACATGGGACAGGGCCTCATGGACCACTGTCAGGAATAAGCACTTTTAGAACTAGCACTTTGTAGGAATAACACTTTAGAACATAGCACATATAATCACTGTAGCACCAATTACAAAATGTAGCGCACAACCAGTAACCACTGGTAACAGGTAAGTACCACCTATGCAACCCTAACCACCTTAGGAAAATATTACGCAGGGAACCATGAACTCACTAGTATCACTATACTAGGTAACACAACCTCCTAGGTATAAAAAATACATCTAGAGGGATACACAAAGCATTGCATAAATCACATTAGGCAATAATTACAAATAGCGCACAGATCACCTAGACCTGTCCCCTAGGCCAACCTGGCCTCTCAGGCGCTCAAACGCTCTTTGTCCAGCAGAGTCAGGGCTAGCTGCGAATGCAGCAACGCACAGGGTGCAGGGCGCAGAGCACCACCTAAATGTTGCAGCTGCCCACTAAGTGCTGGGCAGCTGTGACTGAACCTGGCACCGGCGTGCCTCTTGAGCCCTCTCTGGGCTCTGGAATACCCAAAACAACGTGGGAGCCTCGTGGGCTCTAGATCCGCAAAAGAAACATGCCCCAGTCATGTTGGAGCCTCGTGGGCTCGACAACACCAATGTGCCCCTGGGACAACGTTGGAGCGGCCCGCTGCCTTCCGGGGCCGCTCTTGTCACCAAAAGATATGTCCCCGTATGTTGGAGCCTCACTCGGGCTCTAAAACAAATATGCCCCCACTTTGGAGCCTTTTCTGGCTCTTAACAAAGAAGAATAATGCCCCCAAAAGAAGTAGGTACTGTTTTAGGAGGAGGACGGGCCCCGGGACTGTGTCCCAACACACCCCCCAACCCCTTCTCCCGCATGTTCCACTCACCGGGACTCCTTCCGCGGCGCTCTCGAACACGGGGGTTCCGCATACACTTCAGCCCTTCTCTGCTCCTCCGCTGCACAAAGGGCTCTCCTCCCTCTCGGGAGCCCTGGGGGGAGACACCGGCCTCTTCTTCTGGTGCAGTTCTCCTCCTGGACCCGAGAGGGGAGGGGGCGGGAATGGAGCCCGCGAGGCTCCCGGATGGCTTCCTGCCTCCGTCGCGAGGCCCCGCCCCCAGTCAGGCGGATTCCGGGCCGCGGCGGTGAATCTTTCTGTGGCGATAAATACAGGGTAGGCTCCCATTTTTAGATTAAACAAATGCGGGGTGGGCACCCGCCAATGAGCACCGTGATGCGGGGTGGGCACCCGCTTTAAGACAAGCGAATCTGTATGGCGGCAATAACGCGGAGTAGGCTCCCGCAAATATTACGTTATAAGCGGGGTGGGCACCCGCCAACTAGCACCACAATGCGGGGTGGGCACCTGCTATGAATCCAGGGCAAAGCGGGGGAATCCCTACGTCGGGGTTCCGTCGTAGGTTATTGTAGCTCAGCGCTGCTGTCACCACGAAGGTGCTCTTCAGCAAAAGCGCTTCTCAGCCAGGGAAGACAAAGCGCCCCTCCCAGGCAAGGCCCAGGAACAAAGTCTTCTAGGAGGCAGGGGGGCAAGGGCTGGGCCCAGGGGCCAGCTCACAAGGCCCTCCAGGCAGGGAGGCAGTCCCCAGTGGCGGTCTCTCCTGGTGCCCAGCAGCAGCAACAGGCCCCCCCAGTCCCCAGTTAGGATCAGCAGAGAACAACATACATGGGGTCACAGCCCCTTTTTATACACAGGTTTCCTTTGTGACACAGCACAGGGTTTAGGGCAGAACCAGTTACAACTGGTTCAGGAGCACTTGAGCACTTTGTTTTGCTCAGCTCCTCTCCTTCCTTTCACAGGGCAGGCCAGGGTCATCAGTCGCAGCACAGGGGGCGGAGCCAGCATTGTGTGGGGAAAGCCCAGCCCTATTCAGGTCCCAGGTGCACTCCTCCCACCCATCTGGCTGCTGACCTCTCCATTCACCATTGGGTGACTCATCCTGACTCTGGGGATTCCCTAGCCCACCACATGACCTCAGCCAGCCAATCGCCAGACAAGGCACTTATCTCACACTGTACACAGAAATGCCAACTTCTAGAAGTGGCACTTCCGCACTAGGTACATTGACGCCGCACACATCATCGCGCAGCATTTCATCACACGAGTCCGCACATACCAAACTCGCACCTGCACTCCCCACGCATCAGGAACTACCAGGGACACATACATTCCCCCATGCATTCCTATGGGAGGGCTGGCCAACCTCACTACACGCACGCACTTTACCCTGGGACACAGTGGTAAAGTGCGCAGAAGCCAAACAATTACTAACACCAGGTCACAATAAAAAGCACCAAGTTTCAGGGGTGAACCTGCCAGAAGGGCCGAGTCCAACAGTGGTCTAATGAGGTTGCTTACTGTGCCCGCGGTTTTGCTTAACTTAGAACAAACCTGAGCACAGTGGGGGTACCATGACCCTGAAGAACTATAATTTAATCCCATGCAATGAAAAGTCTCGACGGACAGCAGAACCTGGCCGTTAATACTGATTTTATTTCATCTTAGTTTGCATGGGCCAAAGGACATGATGTTGATGTACAACTTGGAATAATTAGTGTTAAGGTTCAACTTATGCATAAAGGAAACAAAACAGTCCACCTGATATCTCAGGGCTTTTAGAGTAAGGGGCAACAGTACTGCATCGTCCACATATAACAGAGCGGAGACTGGAGAGCCTGTAATTCTGGGTATGTCTGTGTCAGACGAGGCTAGGTGAACTGTTAAACCATTAATATATCAAATAAATAATAAAGGCGCTGATCTGCAGCTCTATGTCACCCCACTCTTTACCGAGAATTCGGAAGACAGCTTCCCAATTGAAGTTAAATGGATCCGTGCGGTGAGGTCCGAATGCAGACAAAATAAGAAGTTGACCAGAAAGGGATTCACGACTTGATCCAGCAACATTAAACAAAGTTTGGCTCTGTTCACTGAATCAAAGGCAGTGGATAGATCCATAAAAGCTAAATATATGGGGGATCGCTTTGCCTTAGTATATTTGGAGATTGTCAAAGCCAGATTCAGACATTGTTCGTTCATACCTAATTTGGGACAAAACTCAAATTGAAAAGGGGAGAGTATGTGCTTATCAGCTGCCCATACGACCAGACGGTCGTAGATAACTCTACCAATAATTTTAATCATGCTATCAATGAGTGAAGTTGGTCGATAGCACTTGGCCGCCGATCGCTCTCCCTTTTTGAATATGGGGACTATTGTTGCAGAAGACCATGAGGGAGAGATAGAAAGAGATAGGGAAGTGTTAAAAGTATTCGTAATGAGAGGGCCCCACATTTTGGGCATGGATTTCACCAGGTCCATTGGAACCCCGTCTGGGCCTGGGACTTTACCTCCCTTACTGTGCTGAATGGCCAACTTGACTTCCTCCAAAGTTAACAAAAGTGGGGGCAAATTCTGCAATGAGGTGTGAAGAGCGGCACACAAAATAGGGTCCTCTGCGGTGTGATAAATAGAGGAAAAAGGGGTAACCCAGTCTGCAACAGAGATATTATTTTTGAGTGGGGGATTAATGGGAGACTTCCTTGACCGTATTAATTTTACTACGTCCCAGAAGGATTTACTATCATTTCCCTGAGACACGAGTTCCAAAAGTTCCCAGTCTTGGATGTATACTTCCCTTTTCCTGATTGCAAGGGCGGATTTGTACTCAGTGCGCGCCAAGGAGATTTCAGACCTATTCCTGGGGCAAGCGTGTAGGGCTTTCCTCAGCCTCCTATTTGCCAATGAGCAAGCCCCATTGAACCATCTTGGGTTTGCATTTGGGGTACGTATGGGCTTAAGCATAAAGGGGCATATTTATAATAACTGACGCATCCCTGCATATCAGCAGGGATGCGCCAGTTATTTTGCGCCCCAGCTCCGCCATCATGGATGCGCCGCATTTATAATGCGGCGCACCATGGGGCAAAAACGGCACAGATGCGTCACGCATCTGTGCCGAAAATGGCGCATTGCTGGAGTTGCGTCGCAAGCGCGTCGCAGCTCCAGCAAGGCTCGAGGGTGCCCTATCTGCACAATGCTACGTCAATCCTTACGCCTGCTTCAAGCAGGCGCGGGGTTTTGACGCAGCATGGGCTCAAAAGTGACTGAGTGAAATGTTGTAGATTTCACTCAGCCACTTTTAGGAGGCGTTCCTGCGCCGGAACGCCCCCACCTGCCCTGGAACGCCTACATGTGGCGCAGGGCTTTACAACGTGACGCATCTCCCAGATGCGTCACGTTATAAATACCCCGCACCATGGCGCAGGATTTGCGCCGCTGCTGCGTCACAAAAGTGACGCAACGGCGGCGTAATTGAGGCGCAAGGGCTTTATAAATCTGCCCCATAGTCCCTAATTGCATGCATTAGCTGGATGTAGTGTAGTGCTATAGAGTCTGGTAAGTTCCCCCAAGACAGTCGAGAAATGTGTTTAGATGTAGCTTGAGGAGGGATCTGGGTGACTCTTTGTGACTATTCATATGCTAGACTAGGCGGAAGCCATCCGTCTAGTGTTGGGTGATGGAGGCTAAGTTATAGTTCTGTGCCAATCCCTTAATTGGTAAGTACATAGAAGTGCTTAAGGCATTATGATCACCAGTTATGTCAATGTGTCAGTAAATGGGCTGTTGCAAAGACTTTCTTTAGCATCTAAAAGGAGTAAAGCCCTGCAGAGTCTCACAGTCTGGGCAGACTCAGAATGCAAGATGCCCACCTTTAAAAACAATGCACAGCTGGGGGTTGTCATGACACCAGCTGTGCAAGGAGGGATGTCTGTGTAATGATGGGCACAGTAAGCAAAGATGACGGGGGGAAGCAAAAGAATGAAATAAAATGCTGGAAAAACAGGTTTAAGTCTCGGCAAAGACTGGGCATGCTGTGACATGAGAGGAGGTGGGATGGATGAATGCTGCAATAAACTGCTCAGATTCTGTGAACATGTCCGCATAGAGACTTAAAATGGATACTGGCGGCCTGCTAGCTCGAAACACTGATAAGAACTATTCACGGGACATCAAAGGCCAATGGCGGTACAGAAATGCCCAAAAAATGTAAGCAGCGATGGGAACCATAAAGGAGGTTCACAATGCCTTTAAGCTGCCTCGAGGAAGATCCTCTCCTTGCCTGACCCCTGGAGGGGTGGGGGTGTTCCGTCCTGAAGAAAAGCTACAGGACGGCTTCAACTCACGGGGAAAGGAGTGGTGGGTAATGAAATTAATGGAGTACGATACACTTTAGTAAACAGGAAAGTTGCTTTGTCACACTCGAAAAACATGTTAAGCCATAGGATATGTATCAAATGACAATATTCCGTCATTAGCGTTGAAGGAGAACGGAAGTAGCAGCTACTGTTGCAGCGTTAAAGTGATCTTCACTTGAAAAAAGAAACATCCCTCGCTTTTCTGGACATTATAGTACAATCCACTCTACTTCATGTTGTTGTTTCAGACAGCTCAGGAAAAGATGGAGTGCTAGCTAATAAAAAAATAATATTAGGCAGCGGCAAACGGGAGGTGGTGGTGGGGGGATAACACGGGAGACTGAGTGAACTATGAAATAAAATGCAAGCAGCGACGGGCACCGCAAAGGAGAATCACACTGCCTTTAAGCTGCCACGAGGAAACCACCAAAAGGGAAGCTTCAACAAAGACGAGCTGCAAAGAAAAAAATAATTGTCTCAGACATGAACAGATAAGCACCTAAGTGGAAAGATACCAGTAGTTAGTCACACAAGCTTAAGCACACGCAAACTAATCAAATGATAGTACAATATAGAATCATAAACTTCAGTTTTTCTTTCCCGGCCTTTTGGACACTCACTTTTAGTCAACACATGTTTTGGTGCATATGGGTGTGCAACCGCACAACTTCATCAGGGCTGCCAATGTTCATGTGCGTATGCCCATCATCAGCCAGGATTGGTACCCATCTATTTGTGGTCATAGTACATGAGGCAATCCGGCAGCAGGTTCCTTCTATTCAGGAAACACACTTGTCTCTCACAGGGTTCTTGGTGAAGGCCCTTGAGTTGCTGTTTGATAACCCTATTAGTTCACTTGTTGGGGTAGTGCATCTGAATGTGTGCCTGTTATATTTATTCTATCCTCTGCTGTCATTGTTGTGGTGGTGTCATCTGCCATATGCCCATTTGGTATCCGCTGCCACTTGTGGGGGTAATGCAGGGAGTCATGATGGGTTGTTATAGTGCTGTGTGGATGGGTTTTGATGCGCTAATGGTAGGATTTTGGAGAGACGCAGTAGCCTTATACTTTAGTGCACAGAGGGGCTTTGCATGGGCTGATATGGTGGCGGGCATGCGTTTTTAAGGGTGACGATGTGTGGCATGACCAGGTGTAGTTTGTTGTTGATGACACCCTTGCCTGTTGAAGTTGCATTGGAGGAGGTTGAGCCTCCCTTTCATCATCTGCACAGTTCATGGCGTTCTGCTTCATAAAACCATTTTGGTGGGTTTTGGTGATGATCACTACAGTACTCTGATAGGGGTTGTAGATGTCCACGTACCTGTGGCGTAAGTAATGGTGGCAGTGAACTTGGATGTTACAAAAGTATCAGTTTAGAAGTGAACTGGTTCCTTGATTGGGTGCTCTCTTAACTGCAACATTCATTCTTACCTTATATCGCATTTCCTATGTGCTATGCTCAGAATCAAGGCTCTTATTTGCACAGGTCTGTGTTTGCTCAGCGTTTGTTATTATGAATCGCATTGTGGATGTTTGTTTCGGGGTGAGTAGATTTGTGAAAGGTGAAGTCATGTTTTCTTTCCAAGTTTGATTGTTATATAATATTTTCTGAAGATGTCCGGAAGAACTTTGCTTGGTACAATCTTTGTTTTCTTTGGCATGTGGGTCTGTCCCTTCTAGATTCCCGGCCGTTGTGGAATTCCGACTGGTTACTGCTACAAACACTCAGAAAATCCTAAAAAAAGTTTGAACACAGAGCTCAACAAACTACCCCAGCAACTCAGTTGCCTACCAGAGTTGTTTAATAATATCGACTTAGCTAATCATGTTCACATTTTTAAGAGATTAATGAGTTTATTAAGACAACTTTCTAAACTACACGTTTGTGTTATTCACGAGTGGATTGGAATTTATATGTTGAACTGTGAACTAAAGTAAAAATGTGGGCTGAATCCAATTTTATCTGATTTCTTTAACTCGTTCCGTGCTCATGACGGAACCACGTCGTCATGAGCCACGGTTGCCGTGTGCTCATGACGGAGTGGTTCCGTCATGCTGCGGCCGTTGGCGGCCGCGCCGCCCACGCGGCGCTAATTCCCCGCCTGTGCGGGCGATTAGCGCTGGGGCGGAGTCATGACGGAACCACTCCGTCATGAGCACAGCCCAACCGTGGCTCATGACGGAGTGGCTCCGTCATGAGCACCGCGCCACCGCGCTGCCCCCCCGCACCCCCCAGCACTGCGGCGGAATTTCCGCCGCAGCAAAGGGGTTAAACAACGCCCAAGACCTGCAAAAAGTCAGCCATAGTAGATGTGAACTTGACTGCTAGATCCCTCTGAGCTTTTCGGCTCTGCTATATTTTTTTAAGTTTTAGAAGCTTTATTGTGAATTTAACATATTGAAACATTGCAAAATGTTCAAAAGTACATATCAACGAGACTTGACAGAGTAATAATTCCACTGATATAGAGAGAAGAAACAATTAAAATATACAATACAATAACTTTATCTATACAAAATATGGGATATCTCTGAGAATATCTAGAGAAACGAAAT
Source organism: Triturus cristatus (assembly GCF_964204655.1). NCBI lineage: Eukaryota > Metazoa > Chordata > Amphibia > Caudata > Salamandridae > Triturus > Triturus cristatus. The sequence goes on along the minus strand of NC_140584.1, from coordinate 628,952,377 downwards.
TTTGCATCATAAAGCTAATAGCATTTTTTGCATTTTTATATTTCTAGGGTGAGTGGGAGAAAGAAAAGGGGGAAGCAATCTATAACTCTTATGCTTTGGGGAAAATGGCTAAGATATGGTGGTAGTAGTCAGACTGGAGGCATTCAGTAAGATATGTGGTGAGATTGAAGGAACAAGATGAAAAATAAAATGGGGAATCAGGGAAGATTAGAAACTTCAACATTTAGGGGTCGATTCCGATCCGTTAAAAATTATTTCCGTACAACTCGAATCCGTATTTTTTTCCGTACGAATCATACAAGTCACGTCCGACCCGTGAAGTACAATTCGTACGGGAAAAAGTACGTACGGATCGGCCCGCTCCGTACGAATCGTAGCGGGAAAAGTTGTACGAGACGTACCCGGACACTTTTCCGTACGATTCGTACAATGACAGTCTGAGCGTGCAAGTACGATCCGGACCGGCTATCCGATTTACGAATCGTACGGAAAACGGCCCGTACACGGGGAATGACTCTACCCGCTACGAAGCAAAGTTTGTACGGCTCGTAGCCCGGGAAAAGTTGTTCCCGGGGTACGAGTCGTACAGGCCCCCCCACCCCCGTATGTACGCACCGTACCCCCACCCCCCGTATGTACGCACCGTACTCCCACCCCCGTATGTACGCACCATACCCCCAGCGCTTAGCGGTGGTGAACCGCTCCAACACTGGTTAACTTTGGCAACCGCAATCATATTGCCAAACAACGAGTGCACTCCCGGACAAAATTTCTTTCAACAAAATGCTTTATTCACAAACCACAAGCACTGACAGACTCGTTTGGTCATATTGTGTGACCGGGGGGATGTTGGAAAATTTGTATTTTATATCCCATATTCATATATGGGGTTTTTTAGATTTAATGTCATGCTATGTTTTTTGCCTTACTTTGCAAACAAGTATTGATTTTGTGTTACTAAAAGAAATTTACACATGTAAATGATTTTGGCACTTTTATTATATCTAAATGCTCATATTATGTTTTATGTTTAGGAATTATTGATAGTTTTTTACATGGAGGAATACATTTGTCAGTCCTGAAGAAGGTGGTCTTCATCATTGTGCACCACCGAAACGCGTCGACGCATATAGTGTGGAGTGGAATTTGTGTGGTACAGAACCCCGCAAAAAATTAGGGTGTAGCATTACCAGTTTTTTTCTGTTAACCATAATTACAAATTCACACCTTCAAGATACAATTTTGATGTCTGTCCTTTTTTCCTCCCAATATATGAATTGTCTATATGTGCTGTTTTAATTTTTAATTTTTTATTCACATTGAGTATCATGTTTTTCTTAATTTTGTACCTTTAGATAGCATTTATATTTCTTCTGCACTGTAGTTTTGTGACAATCTCGAGTCATATATTTGTGACTTTTTTATTTTTATTTTGATATAATGTGTTTTTTAATATGCTAATAAATATCAACGGATGTTTTTTACAAAAAAAAGGTGTCTTATATTGACAATTTTCCAACATTTCTGGTGGGGTGTTCACAATTGAGCTCTATGGAGTATGTCAGTGAGTGAATGACTTGAGGATACTTGATACGATACAATTCCTTTATCTCAGCCCAAAGAGAAAAATTTTCTTAACCAGACTCGTTTGGGCACAAAGCCTTAGCGCTGAGGGTATGGTGCGTACATACGGGGAGTGGGAGTACGGTGCGTACATATGGGGGGGTGGGTGTACGGTGCGTACATACGGGGTGGGAGTACGGTGCGTACATACTAGTGCGGTGGGGGGGCCTGTACGACTCGTACCCCTGGGGAATCAGCTTTTACGGCTGTTTTTGGCTCCCGTAAATGAAGAGCCGTACGGAGTGCCATAGGGACGGATCGTACTAGCTGGGCCGTAAAACGCTGCTTACATCCATACGGACGGCGCGTACAGGCTGTTCCGGAGATGATTTGTACAGTTTTTTTACCCGTACAGTCTCTTGTACGATTCGTACGGAAATCGGCTTTCTGTACGAATCGTACTTCCTGGGTTGTACGGACAGTTTACCGGGTACGAGTTGTATGGAGAAAACACTCCGTACGACGATTCGTAGGGCCTTTTTACTGGATCGGAATCAACCCCATAATGTTGATGGTGTCATGGTTTGATAAGTATGAGGTCAAAGGTAATCCTGGGTGGAGTACGCGGAGTTCTGCTATTTTCCTCACTCGCACTCCCCAACTTTAAACTGATGAAAGCGAGCAGTGCGCAGTTCACCGCCCAGACTTAGTCAAAGTTAGCCACAGGGGGTCTCCCTTAATGGCTACTTGTAATGTGGGTGAATGAACAGTGTCCAGTCTGTGATTATGAAAGATCAAGTTCCACCAAGTGAGAAAAGAAATTTTATTAGAATTCTTCCAATTGGAGGTAATGACTTGAAAGGCCACCACCAGGAGAAGATCTACCATCATACCTTTAACATTGTTACCAGACCATATATCCAAGCACCCACCGAGAAAAACATAAACCGTGCTATTAGGAGTCATAATACAAAAATGTTTAGACATTTTGTGCCATACCTGCTTTCAGAAAGAGGAGACGTTTGGACACTGGAAGAACATATGCAGAATGTCTTCGCTGGGGCCGTTGCAGGCCCAGCAGTTATTGTTAGTCAATAGTTTAATTTTGAATATAGAGCAAAAAGTTAAAATCCTCCATATAACCTTGCCCCCTCTGGAGTTACTAATACCAAGGGCCCTGGTAACTACAAGTAGGACAAGGACGATTCCCCTAGAGATGAAGAATTACAAGGGAAATCAGTAATTCCGATTCCTCTTCTAATTCCTCATTTGTCCCTAGATTTATGCAGAGAGATATTGTTTACTTTTGGCTGCTGAAATATCTGTTAAAAATAAACAGATCGATAGTGTTACCATATTATATATATTTATATATATTTAGTGTGGGTCTTTAGTCGAGGATAAATTGTTTGCATTCAATATATATATCTATATATTATCTACTGGCGGTCGCCAGTAGATAGTTATAGTTAGGACCCTGTTTCCATAGGAAATCCGCAACATTCTATTTGGAATAACTTTGGCGCCGGTCGACGAATCCTCGCGAAATTTTCAAAACTAATGGGGCGCTACGCTCCGCTCCTACCCTGAAAGTCTCGGGGGGATTTGTCAAGCGGGAGCTGAGAAAAAAGGGGGGTCCCAAAACGCGTTTTCCCCATGCATTTTTCCATAGGACCTTTAGACACAGCTACAGCCCGAACGGCTGAACAGAATTACTTGAAATTTGGCAGAGAGGTAGTCCCCAGGTCAAGGAAGTGCCTTTTGTAGGTCTGGTGTAAATCTGTTCAGTAGGTCCTGAGAGAATAGCATTTAAATCAATATATATATCTGTAAGCGCGCTCCGTGCGCTTACCGGAAGCTTACCGTACGCGTACGGTGCCGTGCGCGAGCTCAATTCTGATTGGTGGTTACATGACTGTAAACATTCGAATCGGTCGAAATCAGGAAGTGTCGGCCGCCATTTTCTGTCTCTCGCACTGAGAAACAAAGGTGGGGAACGTGAAACGGGGGCAACGAAGAGAGTTGCAGACCCCTTAGTGTTTGTCAGGGGGTCCAAGAAGGACCCAAAAGTACGAAAAATAAATGTAATAATTTTTTTTAAAAAACGCGGGGTACGCGTACGGTAAGCTTACCGTACGCGCACGGCAAAAAAAATAAAAAAAAAAAAATAAAGAAGTAACAATCACATTTATTAAATAAATTAAAGGACCCACAAGGGAGAAAAAAACAAATGTTACTGCGTAAAAAAAGGCGAGGCGCGCACGGCATGGGCTGGGCTGGTATATATATATATATATATATATTTATATATTATCTACTGGCGGTCGCCAGTAGATAGTTATAGTTAGGACCCTGTTTCCATAGGAAATCCGCAACATTCTATTTGGAATAACTTTGGCGCCGGTCGACGAATCCTCGCGAAATTTTCAAAACTAATGGGGCACTACGCTCCGCTCCTACCCTGAAAGTCTCGGGGGGATTCGTCAAGCGGGGGCTGAGAAAAAAGGGGGGACCCAAAACGCGTTTTCCCCATGCATTTTTCCATAGGACCTTTAGACACAGCTACAGCCCGAACGGCTGAACAGAATTACTTGAAATTTGGCAGAGAGGTAGTCCCCAGGTCAAGGAAGTGCCTTTTGTAGGTCTGGTGTAAATCTGTTCAGTAGGTCCTGAGAAAATAGCATTTAAATCAATATATATATCTGTAAGCGCGCTCCGTGCGCTTACTGTAAGCTTACCGTACGCGTACGGTGCCGTGCGCGAGCTCAATTCTGATTGGTGGTTACGTGACTGTAAACATTCGAATCGGTCGAAATCAGGAAGTGTCGGCCGCCATATTCTGTCTCTCGCACTGAGAAACAAAGGTGGGGAACGTGAAACGGGGGCAACGAAGAGAGTTGCAGACCCCCTAGTGTTTCTCAGGGGGTCCAAGAAGGACCCAAAAGTACGAAAAATAAATTTAATAATTTTAAAAAAAAATCGCGGGGTACGCGTACGGTAAGCTTACCGTACGCGCACGGCAAAAATAAAAAATAAAAAAAATAAAGAAGTAACAATCACATTTATTAAATAAATTAAAGGCCCCACAAGGGAGAAAAAAACAAATGTTACTGCGTAAAAAAAGGCGAGGCGCGCACGGCATGGACTGCGCAAAGTGGGCGCTCGGTGCGCGTAGCGCACCGAGCGCCCACAGCGCGCAGGGTGTGCGTATACTGAAAAACCAGAAAAAAAAATAAAAAATAAATACATAACTTAGCATTTAAAAAACCGTACAAATTCACTGAAAAAACCATAGGTTTCACACACGTTATAGTTAGGAATTATCATTTACAAAACCTTGCAAATTCACTTAAAAAACCATAGGTTTACACATGTTATAGTTAGCTGTACATTTCACTCGTAAAAAACCAATGAAATTCCACGTTATAGTTAGATCAGGTAACTATAACTTGCGCGACCGCAATCCACAATGTGTAATTTCAGATGTCATCATTGATGTCATGAGTGATGTCACTGACCATGTCATGAGTGATGTACTATGTGACGTCATCAGCAGTTTATTGTGGGCGCGCAAGTTATAGTTACCTGATCTAACTATAACGTGGAATTTCATTGGTTTTTTACGAGTGAAATGTACAGCTAACTATAACATGTGTGAAACCTATGGTTTTTTAAGTGAATATATATATAGATTGCTTGCAACTCCTGCAGTGGTGAGCCGCTTCAACACTGGTTAACTTCGGCAACTGCAATCATATTGCCAAACAACGAGTGCACTCCGGGACAAAATTTCTTTCAACAAAATGCTTTATTCACAAACCACAAGCACTGACAGACTCGTTTGGGCACAAAGCCTTTTTCAATGACAAAAAAACAAGGCCGCACTCTACAGTCCGCAAGTGGCTGAGTGAGGTAAGTTGCGCTGCTCATGCTGATTTTTAGCACCGGGTGTTTGTCCTGCACTGTAAAATCAGGGCAGATGGCACCACCTGCAGCGCAAGAGGGCGCAGCTTCTTTCTACTGGCCGAGTAGATGTTCTACACGAGCAGAATCTTCCTCAATGCGAGCAACAGGTTTCTCAATGCGAGAGGTAGTGACCTGCCACACCTGTCCGCATTGTGAAATCGTGGCGGGAGGTGGTCTAGCGTTGTATTTTTGTTGTTCGCTAACTTAATTGGTGAGCCGCGAAAGAGGAAAAACTCCACTCAGCGCCCCCCCCCCCCCCGCTGAGTTTTTCGGAACCTACCAGGCCTAGTGTCAAGGTATATGTGTGTGAGGTCTAGTATTTTAAACCTATAGTTTCCTCTATGTACTTAACTTTCTGATATTTTGGTTGTTTATAATTTTGCTGTGGTATTTTTGCAGCACGATACTTAGTACTTGATATTGTGCTACTATAGCACACATGGCAGATTCGTTGAGCAAGTGATTGAAGGCTTGTGAAACACTGAGGTGTCAGTGTTCGAAAGAAATGCTTCTTGAAATGTTCTCCGTACTATTAGAGTAGAGCCAGGATCAGAAGGCGCTCAATGAGCATTGCACTGTTGCTGAAGCATGGACAGGGCCTGGTGTGGCATTTGTGTGTTTTGTTTTGCATTTTTAACAGGAACACATTTTGACAAGGCCCTCGCAAATGTGAAATTATCTTAATGTTTGGAATTCAAACTTAAGTCTCCAGCATCATAAGTCTCGGAATTCTGGGCGCTGTATGTCTCTGAAAGCACGTGGCACCGATTTCATGGCTACCTTGAATGAGCCATTGGCGCTCACCAGTGCAGACACACAGCCGTGTCCGAGAGGGCATGCAAATGAATGAATGGAGCAGTGGAGTGTGCTGTACTCCTGGAAAACTGGTATGAAGGGCTGAGGATGTAAATATTACACAAGCAGCCATTTCAGTACACCTACTGCTTTCTGTGCGTGCAGCTGGGTGCCTCCCGAGGCGCATTGTGTAGTCCCCTCTGTGTGTCTTTTGTATGAGTGTGTGTGTTTTCTGTTTGGGGAGAGCGAGAGAGAAAGAGCAACAGAGAGAGAGTACGAGAAGCAGTGAGCTTGTGTGTGTGTGTGTGCGTGTTGTGCATGTGTGAATGTGTATAAAAACACACAGTTGCCGAGTCATTTGTTTACATCCTCATGGGAGTTTTGTTGTGTGTATTTTTCTCGGGGACAGTCTCTTGAGGTGGGGTTTCTTTTCGCACACATACAATAATAGGAATAAACATGATTCCGAAGGCCTGGCATGCCATGATGACGTTCTGCAGAATGGGTAGTGGGGGGCATTGGACCCTTTTAACAAAGCAATGACAAGTATGCTTGTTTTAACCTCATGCCTTTTGTGTCTGGAGTTTAACCTCTGGCTGCTTTCTTGTGGCCATCAACATTCAAGTTTGACCAACATCACTGCACAAATGCACATATGACATTGATTGTGAAGGTTTGGCACTGCTGCCACCACCTTAACCAATCACAGAGCTAGAACAACTGGCGAGCCCTTCTTTCGACTGCGAGTGTTGCACAAGTGGTTTTGCCACGCTTGGGTTTATGATAGATTACGCACAAGCACCATCGCTTGAAGGTGCTCGGCTAAGTGTGTACCTACTCTCTGTCCAGGCATCCCTGCGCCTTCCTCGGGTTGCTCTCGACACAGTTCCAAGTTCGTCTGCATGTTTCTCCATTGCGGCTGAAAATACAGTTACCGATGCCAGTAACCTTCATGGTATTGAATTTTAATTAATGACAACGAGGACAGGGTATTGGCACGAAAATATTTGGATTTATAACTGGTAAAAAGCAAAGGAGCTCGCCAGGGCCTCAGAAGAGAGGAAGTAACATAGAGATATGTTTAATGGCTTCAGTGATCTTAAGCATGCCTGGCGCAGGCTGACAATTGATAATCCCTATATTAAGCAATTACTGTATGCAAATTTAATTAGCTGTAAAAATATAGAAGTCAATAAGCATGAAGGACACATACCCCTCCTTAACCCAATATGGAGTAGAAATATGCCTCGCAGCTTCCCCACTTGCAAGTTTTCCTTTCATCCAGGGGTCGCCAGATGTTTCAGAGAGATAATAACCTCCCAGCAGGTCCCAGCAGGCCAAGGGCTCTGAAATACTGCTGGGGATGTCACAATGGCAGCCATATGTGAAACACACCTGATATGCACCTGCCACAGCCTGGCCAGCTTTCCAGAGGCCCATGGCTTCCAGGAAATCAATGAATGGTCATTATGTCATTTAAGATACATACATTTTCCAAGTATCTTTACTTCTGAAAACCCTTTCATTGAATTAGCCAGAAATGGAAATGTCAATGACATCTCTTGAGTTGAAAAAAATAAATTGAAAACAATATTGATTTTTTTATGATAACGCTACTTTTTTGAAATTGCATATTTTTGAAATATGCTTTTTTTGCTGAAGTATTAAAGATCTAAATCTGCCTCTTATGAATGCCAATATTTTAGACAACTCAGTACATTCTTCTTGGCTACGAAGACATAAAGAGTATGCCCTAGCTGCTTTGCAGATCATTATAAAGAGAGAGGTATGCCAGTGCCCTTCCCTTAGACTGTAGCAGAAGGTACACCAACATAGGGACTTGCAGTCAGTCCTGCCGGTACAGAGCTAGAATATCGATGTAGAAATATCGATATACAAAAATATCGACGTAAAAATATAATGGGGAAGAAATATCGATAGCAAAAATATCGTGGACAAGAATATCGATTGTCAGGTAAGTAATATCAATTTCAAAAATATTGAAGTGTTAAATATCGTTTACAAAAATATAGTTGTTAAAAATATCGAATTATTATAAATGTTGGGGCGTGGCCAAGCCGCGGACAGATATGGCCGCCTGCTGTTGAAGCTCCGCAGCCGACCAACGACTCCTGCGATTAATCCCCAATCCTGTGTGTTTGAGCGAGTGATTCCGGGGTCGCTGTCTCCCGGAAACGATACCGCATAGTTGCTGATGTCCCCAGGACGACACAGAGCCTGTGCGACCGAGATGTGGGAGCTGGCATCTGCGACGAGGTAGTAAAGAAAATGGCGGTCTTCAAGATCGCCGGGCCGGAGCACAGACGCTGAGGACCTCAGACGCAGTAACTTCCATGGATCGGGCCGCGCATTGCCGGTGAGTGTTTTGGGTGCCGGTCGGGTGTGTCTCTGCTCCCCCCGCGCTTCCCCTCTGGCGCTCCGATTCTCAGTGGGGCGCTGACGCAGGGTCGTGACATGCCTGGCTGCCGGGACGTTCCTGGTCCGCGAATCCGCCTTAACCCCTGTGGCCCATCCTAGTGTTGGGGGGAGGATGCAGGGTCTGTTATGGCGGCTCAGGTGTCATGGTTTGGGTAGAGCCTGAGAACGCCTAATGCCACCGGTGCCCAATACATCTCCCAAGCTGCCCCCTGCAAATAGCGGCACATTATGTAAATGGCGCATGGCTTGTTGGCTGCTGTCTGGTCTTCTCTCCTGCATTGATTAAGCCGCTGTTTCTTCACTGGACGCCCACACACTGCATTAGTTCAGCAGCAGACATTCTCTGACCCCATCAAATATGTGAACTCTGGTCCACGGCGCAAGTGACATCAGATACTGGCCCCTTGATAACCTTCCTCGCCACTGCCTGGTCTGCCACGCTACATAAACAGTCCCCTCTCTGCCTTGGGCGCACCGTCCTAGGGCGATTATGCACTAGGAGGGCCATTAGTATAGTGGGCGGATCGCCACCGCCCATATGGTGGTGGCGAGCCACCCTCTAAAAAACACCGCCCGCTTCAAAATTCCCCCCGGCCACATTACCATGGCAGCGGGGACCCCGGCGGACGAAAAGACTGTCTGCCGGTTTTCTGCCCGGTTGTAGAGTCGACCGGGCGGAAAAGCAGTTAACATGGTGGCGGTGTCAGGGAGACACCGCCATCCATATTAGCATACATGTGGGGATGTGCCTTTCCGCCACGGAAAGGCAGGCGGTCTTTGCCATTGGGGGCCTGTAGTGGGCCCCCAGGGATTCTGGGGGGTTGGGGGTGCACATGGGGGGTAGCTATGGTACCCCCCTGCAGTTCCATGCACAACGTGGCAGGCACCGCTTGGTGCCTGCCACGTTGTGTATGGAAGTGCATGACATACCTTCCTGGCATTGCGGGAGACTGTGCTGAGAGCACCGCCTGCCGCAATGTTAGGAATGCAGGATGCACCCGCCAGTGTGGCGGGCGCATCCTAATGTCTGCAACAGGACCCCCGCACCAATGGCGGGCGTTCCCATTCCCCGACAGGATGGCAGGTGGACAAAGTCCACCCGCCATCCTAATGACCCTCTGCGTGCTTGGCGCTACGGCGGGTTGGCTTGGAGTGCTGCGGGTGCTGCTTTGACGACTGCAGTGACTTGTGGACCCGGTGTAGCTGCGGCGGCCGAGTGACACAAGCATATCTTGGCCTTGGGTGGTGCTCCCTGCAGTGTTCCTTGGGCATCTCTGGCCTGACTTCCGCACGTTCTCCAACGGCATGGGCCGCAAAGACCCGAAACAAAGAACACTCCAGTTTGAAAAGCTGGTGGAACAAAATGCGGAGGAAGGGCCAGACATGGCAGAGCGAGATTCGAGCCCAGATCGCAGCGCGGCCTCTGCGGCCCCTCCAGCAGAGCGGCTGCAGGAGATGAGAGCTGGCTTTCAGGCGCTGGACAGCCTTTTTGACTCCCTCGCTAAGACTCTTGAGTCAATGGGCAGTAAGATCCAGGCACATGACAGGCGTCTAGATGTGGCGGACGCCCGGATCTCCAATATAGAAGATGAGACTGCGCAATCGACCAAGAGATTAGATAGAATGGAACGCATATTGAAAGACGTCGCCATAAAGAACGAGGATCTTGAAGCGCGCAGTCGGCGCAACAATGTCCGTATCCTTGGGGTTCCGGAATCCGCCGCCACGGGTCGCCTGGACACCTTTGTGGAAACGCTGCTGTCGGACCTGTTCGGGAGAGACTCCATCACACCTGGATTTGTGGTGGAGCGGGCCCATCTTACTTTAGGACCATGACCTAACAATGGCCTTCCCCCCCGACCTCTTATTGCCCGCATCATGAACTTCCGGGATCGGGATACTGCCCTTCGACTCACAAGGGAGTGCAGAGAAACCATCTGGCAGGGCTCTAAAATTGCACTATATCCAGACTTCACTGTTATGGTGCAGTAAGCCAGGCGCAAGTGTACTGGATTGAAAGCCACGCTGCGTAATCTTGGCCTCAAATATGGCATGCTGTATCCTGCACGACTGAGGGTGGAGGTGGGGGGCCGGTCAAGTTTTTTTGATAACTCTACCGAGGTCCAGGAATTTTGTCGCACCTTTAAACGTATCAATGAACAGTTGCAAGAAGACAGGGGTGGACCATCCCCTCCTCACAGTGATTCTGTGGCCAGCCTAGAACTCTTTTCAGGTTCCGGGGTTGGGTGGCATTGGCGTATCGATATCCTTGATTGGTCTTAAATTGAGTTGGGATTATATTATGTCACAGTTTCAGATAAACTTCACAGTTGGTTGACTGACGTGGCATTGCCACGCCCTTTGGTGAAAACCTTGGGAATATTGTCTTTGATTCTGATGTACCCTTATGACGTAGCATTGTCATATAGTACAAAAATTGGGTACTTTTGGGTACTTTTGGTTGCAGATTGGGGTATGCCTTACTTTTATTGCAGTAGTGCTGGGGGGTGGGTGGGGGGGCGTGGGTATGTTACACTGTCTTCATTATTGATTGTCGTTATTGTCGCTGTTTGCTTAGGTCCATTGCTTTACTATTGAATCAAAACACGTTGGAAACCTTACGGTTTACAAATGACACAGCCAGGTTTGATTAAGGGTCCCTCCAATTTGTCCATGCGGTCTTGGAATGTTCGTGGCTTAAATAACAACCGTAAAAGACGACAGGTGGTGCACTATTTGATTAGACATAATATAGATGTTGCCTTCCTACAAGAAACGCACTGACCGGTTTCAGACACCGCACGTTTCACTTCAAGCTGGGGGGCACACAGGTATTTTGCTAATTTTAGCAACTATGCAAGAGGAACCGCAATTCTCATACACAAGAGGATCCCCTTTACCTGCCAGTTAGTTGTTAATGATAGGGAGGGCAGGTATACTATTGTCACTTTGTCCATGATGGGACATAAGGTCACATTGCTATGTGTCTATGCGCCTAACACTGATTCCCCAGAATGTTTCCATGGACTGCACGCACAACTCTCCAAATTAGAACCTAGTCTGATTATCATGGGTGGGGATCTCAATCTTCTACTTAACCCTGATTTAGACAGTACTTCAGCCACACCAGATACGAAGCCACGAGCCCGGCGCGCACTGTTAGAGCTATGTGACCAATTCTCTTTGATTGACATCTGGCGTAGACGTAACCCCACTCTCACAAAATTCACACATTATTCAGGTCAGCACAACACATTGACCAGAATTAGTTTCTGGCTCCTATCCCCTGATGTGTCCTTGTGGTATCAGATGTTGATTACGCTTCCTAGAACGTACTCTGACCATTCCCCGATCCTACTTCGCCTCCGGGTCCCGCGACCAGAGGGATACAAGAGGCAGTGGCGCTTCCCTGGTCGGGCCCTCCTTGACGATCTTTTTCGCCACGAGATCGGAGAAGCAATAGAGGACTATTTCACACTGAACACTGGGTCGGTGGACACCTGGACGATGCTGTGGGAGGGATTCAAAGCCTAAATCTGTGACGTCTGCATCTCTGCATCTCTGTTGTGCTCAATTCTCTGCGCACACCTCTAGCCAAATTGGAGGGTGATTTAGCAGCTCTCGACAATGGAGCTCAAGATCCCTTGTCATCCCCCTCGCAGGTACGAAGGCTGGAGCTCCTTGCAGAATACAGGGAAGCAGCGGATCGTGAGATCCTTTATTTAGGCAAATATCAAACTGCCCGTCGCTACGGAGAAGGAGACCACCCGGGTCGCACACTGGCACAAACGCTTAGACCGCCCTATAGCAAGGCCTGCATTGCCGATATTCGCTCTGCAAACGGGACCTTACTCACATCCCCCACTGATATTCTGGATGAATTCCGGTCGTATTACACCACATTATATACTTCTAGGCTGGGCCGAGACCCATCTGAGCAGGAAGCGTATCTCTCTGACGTGGCCCTTGTATACCTTGAAAAAGATGTGCATGAATTCATGGCGGAACCTATTACTGAGACCGAGGTATGTGGAGCAATAAAAGTGCTGTGTGGCTCCTCCGCCCCTGGCCTAGACGGCTTTACTGGGGAGTTCTATAAAGCCTTCTTTGACCTACTGGCGCCGAAGCTAAATCGAAGTGTATGCCGAGGCCCTGGAAAAACAGACTTTACCGCTTACACTAAGTGAAGCAGTTATCATTCTCCTGCCTAAGCCCGGTAAAGACCCCTCCCTCTGCGGATCCTATAGGCCGCTTTCACTATTGAATGTTGACTACAAAATCCTCACTAAAATTGTCGCCAATAGACTTTCCCAATTAATGGAATTCATCATATCTCCAGCACAATCAGGTTTTGTTCCCCATAGGTCGACCTCCCCAAATTTGCGAACCCTGTTCTATCATGCGTCGCATGGGCATGCCTGCCGGATTTATAGCCACAGTAGGCCTACTATATAGTCGGCCAATAGCCCGACTTCGCATAAACGGGACCCTCTCTGAATCTTTTTCATTGACCCGCGGCACGCGTCAGGGTTGTCCTTTGTCACCTCTGCTGTTCATTCTCGCCATGGACCCTCTAATACGTCACTTCCAAGAGCGTCATCTGCATAGGGGACTACATAGGGGTCTCTTTATATGCTGACGACACTATCCTCTATGTTCGGGAGCCGCACCTGAACCTTGATCCGTTCCTCAGAGAGATTCTTCGGTTTGGGCAGCATTCTGGATTAGGCATTAATTGGCACAAATCAATTATTTTCCCTTTGACTACCAGTACATCCCCTTGGGAATGCAAGTTCCCTTTGGAATGGTGCTCGGACTCAATTAAATATCTGGGTATTCATATTCACCTGGACCCAGTCCAGATTATTCGACTAAATTATGGACAGGCAATAGCGAAATTGGACACTCAGGTGGACAGGTGGCTCCGGCTCCCATTATCCATAGCAGGTAGAATTGCCATAATTAAAATGATGATCCTTCCCAAATTTCTGTATTTTTTTAACAATGTTCCTATCCCCATCACGCACAGTTTTTTTTCATCCCTACGATCTCATCATATCCGACTGGCCTGGGGTGGAAAGCAGCCACGTGTTAGATGGAGGATTCTCACTCTACCATACGATAGAGGTGGCCTTGGGGTTCCGGATTTTTATTTATACTATTTGGTGGCTCAGAGTAGTTTCGCCTTCGCTTGGTACCACCCAGATGCCAGGATTCCGTTTCTGCGCCCAGAGGCTAACTTAGTCCTTCCTGAGCGACTGGCTGCCGTCCTGCCCAGAGGAGAACTTAGGGATCCCGTAGATATACAAACAGTCTCGCAGGCTTCCTATTTCAAATGAGACACTCGTACAACACACACTGACTAATTTTAATATTTGTACGATAGGTGACTTGTATCCGGGCGGCCAAATCTTTTCGGCCACTGAGGAAACCAGTTTTAAGGAGATTAATCCCCAATCCTGTGTGTTTGAGCGAGTGATTCCGGGGTCGCTGTCTCCCGGAAACGATACCGCATAGTTGCTGATGTCCCCAGGACGACACAGAGCCTGTGCGACCGAGATGTGGGAGCTGGCATCTGCGACGAGGTAGTAAAGAAAATGGCGGTCTTCAAGATCGCCGGGCCGGAGCACAGACGCTGAGGACCTCAGACGCAGTAACTTCCATGGATCGGGCCACGCATTGCCGGTGAGTGTTTTGGGTGCCGGTCGGGTGTGTCTCTGCTCCCCCCGCGCTTCCCCTCTGGCGCTCCGATTCTCAGTGGGGCGCTGACGCAGGGTCGTGACATGCCTGGCTGCCGGGACGTTCCTGGTCCGTGAATCCGCCTTAACCCCTGTGGCCCATCCTAGTGTTGGGGGGAGGATGCAGGGTCTGTTATGGCGGCTCAGGTGTCATGGTTTGGGTAGAGCCTGAGAACGCCTAATGCCACCGGTGCCCAATACATCTCCCAAGCTGCCCCCTGCAAATAGCGGCACATTATGTAAATGGCGCATGGCTTGTTGGCTGCTGTCTGGTCTTCTCTCCTGCATTGATTAAGCCGCTGTTTCTTCACTGGACGCCCACACACTGCATTAGTTCAGCAGCAGACATTCTCTGACCCCATCAAATATGTGAACTCTGGTCCACGGCGCAAGTGACATCAGATACTGGCCCCTTGATAACCTTCCTCGCCACTGCCTGGTCTGCCACGCTACATAAACAGTCCCCTCTCTGCCTTGGGCGCACCGTCCTAGGGCGATTATGCACTAGGAGGGCCATTAGTATAGTGGGCGGATCGCCACCGCCCATATGGTGGTGGCGAGCCACCCTCTAAAAAACACCGCCCGCTTCAAAATTCCCCCCGGCCACATTACCATGGCAGCGGGGACCCCGGCGGACGAAAAGACTGTCTGCCGGTTTTCTGCCCGGTTGTAGAGTCGACCGGGCGGAAAAGCAGTTAACATGGTGGCGGTGTCAGGGAGACACCGCCATCCATATTAGCATACATGTGGGGATGTGCCTTTCCGCCACGGAAAGGCAGGCGGTCTTTGCCATTGGGGGCCTGTAGTGGGCCCCCAGGGATTCTGGGGGGTTGGGGGTGCACATGGGGGGTAGCTATGGTACCCCCCTGCAGTTCCATGCACAACGTGGCAGGCACCGCTTGGTGCCTGCCACGTTGTGTATGGAAGTGCATGACATACCTTCCTGGCATTGCGGGAGACTGTGCTGAGAGCACCGCCTGCCGCAATGTTAGGAATGCAGGATGCACCCGCCAGTGTGGCGGGCGCATCCTAATGTCTGCAACAGGACCCCCGCACCAATGGCGGGCGTTCCCATTCCCCGACAGGATGGCAGGTGGACAAAGTCCACCCGCCATCCTAATGACCCTCTACGTGCTTGGCGCTACGGCGGGTTGGCTTGGAGTGCTGCGGGTGCTGCTTTGACGACTGCAGTGACTTGTGGACCCGGTGTAGCTGCGGCGGCCGAGTGACACAAGCATATCTTGGCCTTGGGTGGTGCTCCCTGCAGTGTTCCTTGGGCATCTCTGGCCTGACTTCCGCACGTTCTCCAACGGCATGGGCCGCAAAGACCCGAAACAAAGAACACTCCAGTTTGAAAAGCTGGTGGAACAAAATGCGGAGGAAGGGCCAGACATGGCAGAGCGAGATTCGAGCCCAGATCGCAGCGCGGCCTCTGCGGCCCCTCCAGCAGAGCGGCTGCAGGAGATGAGAGCTGGCTTTCAGGCGCTGGACAGCCTTTTTGACTCCCTCGCTAAGACTCTTGAGTCAATGGGCAGTAAGATCCAGGCACATGACAGGCGTCTAGATGTGGCGGACGCCCGGATCTCCAATATAGAAGATGAGACTGCGCAATCGACCAAGAGATTAGATAGAATGGAACGCATATTGAAAGACGTCGCCATAAAGAACGAGGATCTTGAAGCGCGCAGTCGGCGCAACAATGTCCGTATCCTTGGGGTTCCGGAATCCGCCGCCACGGGTCGCCTGGACACCTTTGTGGAAACGCTGCTGTCGGACCTGTTCGGGAGAGACTCCATCACACCTGGATTTGTGGTGGAGCGGGCCCATCTTACTTTAGGACCATGACCTAACAATGGCCTTCCCCCCCGACCTCTTATTGCCCGCATCATGAACTTCCGGGATCGGGATACTGCCCTTCGACTCACAAGGGAGTGCAGAGAAACCATCTGGCAGGGCTCTAAAATTGCACTATATCCAGACTTCACTGTTATGGTGCAGTAAGCCAGGCGCAAGTGTACTGGATTGAAAGCCACGCTGCGTAATCTTGGCCTCAAATATGGCATGCTGTATCCTGCACGACTGAGGGTGGAGGTGGGGGGCCGGTCAAGTTTTTTTGATAACTCTACCGAGGTCCAGGAATTTTGTCGCACCTTTAAACGTATCAATAAACAGTTGCAAGAAGACAGGGGTGGACCATCCCCTCCTCACAGTGATTCTGTGGCCAGCCTAGAACTCTTTTCAGGTTCCGGGGTTGGGTGGCATTGGCGTATCGATATCCTTGATTGGTCTTAAATTGAGTTGGGATTATATTATGTCACAGTTTCAGATAAACTTCACAGTTGGTTGACTGACGTGGCATTGCCACGCCCTTTGGTGAAAACCTTGGGAATATTGTCTTTGATTCTGATGTACCCTTATGACGTAGCATTGTCATATAGTACAAAAATTGGGTACTTTTGGGTACTTTTGGTTGCAGATTGGGGTATGCCTTACTTTTATTGCAGTAGTGCTGGGGGGTGGGTGGGGGGGCGTGGGTATGTTACACTGTCTTCATTATTGATTGTCGTTATTGTCGCTGTTTGCTTAGGTCCATTGCTTTACTATTGAATCAAAACACGTTGGAAACCTTACGGTTTACAAATGACACAGCCAGGTTTGATTAAGGGTCCCTCCAATTTGTCCATGCGGTCTTGGAATGTTCGTGGCTTAAATAACAACCGTAAAAGACGACAGGTGGTGCACTATTTGATTAGACATAATATAGATGTTGCCTTCCTACAAGAAACGCACTGACCGGTTTCAGACACCGCACGTTTCACTTCAAGCTGGGGGGCACACAGGTATTTTGCTAATTTTAGCAACTATGCAAGAGGAACCGCAATTCTCATACACAAGAGGATCCCCTTTACCTGCCAGTTAGTTGTTAATGATAGGGAGGGCAGGTATACTATTGTCACTTTGTCCATGATGGGACATAAGGTCACATTGCTATGTGTCTATGCGCCTAACACTGATTCCCCAGAATGTTTCCATGGACTGCACGCACAACTCTCCAAATTAGAACCTAGTCTGATTATCATGGGTGGGGATCTCAATCTTCTACTTAACCCTGATTTAGACAGTACTTCAGCCACACCAGATACGAAGCCACGAGCCCGGCGCGCACTGTTAGAGCTATGTGACCAATTCTCTTTGATTGACATCTGGCGTAGACGTAACCCCACTCTCACAAAATTCACACATTATTCAGGTCAGCACAACACATTGACCAGAATTAGTTTCTGGCTCCTATCCCCTGATGTGTCCTTGTGGTATCAGATGTTGATTACGCTTCCTAGAACGTACTCTGACCATTCCCCGATCCTACTTCGCCTCCGGGTCCCGCGACCAGAGGGATACAAGAGGCAGTGGCGCTTCCCTGGTCGGGCCCTCCTTGACGATCTTTTTCGCCACGAGATCGGAGAAGCAATAGAGGACTATTTCACACTGAACACTGGGTCGGTGGACACCTGGACGATGCTGTGGGAGGGATTCAAAGCCTAAATCTGTGACGTCTGCATCTCTGCATCTCTGTTGTGCTCAATTCTCTGCGCACACCTCTAGCCAAATTGGAGGGTGATTTAGCAGCTCTCGACAATGGAGCTCAAGATCCCTTGTCATCCCCCTCGCAGGTACGAAGGCTGGAGCTCCTTGCAGAATACAGGGAAGCAGCGGATCGTGAGATCCTTTATTTAGGCAAATATCAAACTGCCCGTCGCTACGGAGAAGGAGACCACCCGGGTCGCACACTGGCACAAACGCTTAGACCGCCCTATAGCAAGGCCTGCATTGCCGATATTCGCTCTGCAAACGGGACCTTACTCACATCCCCCACTGATATTCTGGATGAATTCCGGTCGTATTACACCACATTATATACTTCTAGGCTGGGCCGAGACCCATCTGAGCAGGAAGCGTATCTCTCTGACGTGGCCCTTGTATACCTTGAAAAAGATGTGCATGAATTCATGGCGGAACCTATTACTGAGACCGAGGTATGTGGAGCAATAAAAGTGCTGTGTGGCTCCTCCGCCCCTGGCCTAGACGGCTTTACTGGGGAGTTCTATAAAGCCTTCTTTGACCTACTGGCGCCGAAGCTAAATCGAAGTGTATGCCGAGGCCCTGGAAAAACAGACTTTACCGCTTACACTAAGTGAAGCAGTTATCATTCTCCTGCCTAAGCCCGGTAAAGACCCCTCCCTCTGCGGATCCTATAGGCCGCTTTCACTATTGAATGTTGACTACAAAATCCTCACTAAAATTGTCGCCAATAGACTTTCCCAATTAATGGAATTCATCATATCTCCAGCACAATCAGGTTTTGTTCCCCATAGGTCGACCTCCCCAAATTTGCGAACCCTGTTCTATCATGCGTCGCATGGGCATGCCTGCCGGATTTATAGCCACAGTAGGCCTACTATATAGTCGGCCAATAGCCCGACTTCGCATAAACGGGACCCTCTCTGAATCTTTTTCATTGACCCGCGGCACGCGTCAGGGTTGTCCTTTGTCACCTCTGCTGTTCATTCTCGCCATGGACCCTCTAATACGTCACTTCCAAGAGCGTCATCTGCATAGGGGACTACATAGGGGTCTCTTTATATGCTGACGACACTATCCTCTATGTTCGGGAGCCGCACCTGAACCTTGATCCGTTCCTCAGAGAGATTCTTCGGTTTGGGCAGCATTCTGGATTAGGCATTAATTGGCACAAATCAATTATTTTCCCTTTGACTACCAGTACATCCCCTTGGGAATGCAAGTTCCCTTTGGAATGGTGCTCGGACTCAATTAAATATCTGGGTATTCATATTCACCTGGACCCAGTCCAGATTATTCGACTAAATTATGGACAGGCAATAGCGAAATTGGACACTCAGGTGGACAGGTGGCTCCGGCTCCCATTATCCATAGCAGGTAGAATTGCCATAATTAAAATGATGATCCTTCCCAAATTTCTGTATTTTTTTAACAATGTTCCTATCCCCATCACGCACAGTTTTTTTTCATCCCTACGATCTCATCATATCCGACTGGCCTGGGGTGGAAAGCAGCCACGTGTTAGATGGAGGATTCTCACTCTACCATACGATAGAGGTGGCCTTGGGGTTCCGGATTTTTATTTATACTATTTGGTGGCTCAGAGTAGTTTCGCCTTCGCTTGGTACCACCCAGATGCCAGGATTCCGTTTCTGCGCCCAGAGGCTAACTTAGTCCTTCCTGAGCGACTGGCTGCCGTCCTGCCCAGAGGAGAACTTAGGGATCCCGTAGATATACAAACAGTCTCGCAGGCTTCCTATTTCAAATGAGACACTCGTACAACACACACTGACTAATTTTAATATTTGTACGATAGGTGACTTGTATCCGGGCGGCCAAATCTTTTCGGCCACTGAGGAAACCAGTTTTAAGGAGGGCACGTTCATGGATAAATTTGTGCTCAAACGATTTTAGTCGGCCCTACGAGCCACGATTACTGGCTCTCCGTTGGAACCTGACTCGTTCGCTCCTCTGTCCCACATTATTGAGAGCGATAGTCGAGTGCACATAGTATCCAAACTCTACAAACTCTGCATCACGCAACTCCCTATCGTGGACAGCCGACTACGTACGGAATAGGATACAGATTTGGGTCACCAGATTACGGATGACCAATGGACGGTCTGCTGCAGGGCCACAAAAGACGTTTCCCTGAATAGTCGGCACAAATTACTACACTACAAGTTCTTACAACGGATATACATGACACCGGCCAAGTTACATAAAATAGATCCCAGTAGACCACACACACGCCGGAAATGCGGCACTCCGCACGCAGATTTTGCCCACCTCTCCTGGACCTGCCCCTGCATACGGCCCTACTGGACCCTAGTGAATTCGACGCTAGGTGACGCTCGTCGGTCTTGCCATTGTTCCTACTCCTGAGGTAGCACTTCCGGGTTACACAGTGAATTTTCCTAAAGCAGTCCGGAAATTGACATCTCTTAGTTTATTGTTGGCAATGCGAGAAATTGCACTACGCACTACGCTGGGGCAGCAAGTCTTCGCCCATACTGCAAGGTTGGTTTCACAGCTTAGCCCACTGTAGAACAAATAGAGAGATATACTCCAGCACCTTATCGAGCGCAGCTTGTCCCAGAGATATCTGGGGCCCATATAAAGTCTACATCGATTCCGTAAACAATTCTACCACACCTCAGGCCAGCTCGGGTATAGTACCTACGGGGTGGGATAGGGCAATGACATCATGCGTGAATTAGTTGTACTGGACATTTCCCAACACTATAGATATTATCACTTTTGAACATATGTCACCTTCATATAGTTTGGGTATCTTGGGTGCATAGCCCCGCTAGATCCTCTGAAGCAGTTGGTTGCATGAATGGACATGGAGGGACTTATTAGAAATATGCTTCCTTTATTTCGATTGTTTTGACGTGTATATTGTTTCATTATAACGAGAAAGCTGGACAATGCTGTTTGATTTCTATGCAATATTAACGTGATATATACATGTTGAACACATATGTGATTTGTAGAGATCAATAATGACTATGATGGATAATCAATAAAATAAAGTTAAAAAATATATATATATTGTTATGTATTTTAGTATTTTGTATGAGAATTGTTTGTTGTTTTATTATGTGTTAACATTTTAGTAGTTAATATTTTTTTTTAAGTTGAATTTTGCGTTTTTAGTTCTGTAGCGGGTTGAGGGTTTATAGGGGAATAGGGTGGGAAGTAATTTAATTATATAGATTTTATTTATTATATATAGTAGCTATTAATTTTTTTCAAATTTAATTTTGCGGGAATATGGTGGGAAGTAATTTAATTATATGAAATGTATTTAATCATTTACATTTATTCATAATTGTATAATTGTGATGTTATTGAGTTATGAATGTGTTAATTAATTTATTAATAATTGTTTGATAATTAGTTGTTAATTATTTTAAATTAATTAATTAATAATTAATTATGTTAATTATTTAACCAATTTTAGGTGTGTGTTGTGGTTTTTATAGGTGTAAATGGTGGGAAGTAATTTATTTTTTATTGATGATTTATAAATTATTTGTTAATTCATTTGTATTAATTAATTTGTTAATTAATTTGAATTAATTAATAAGTAATTATTAATTGTAATTGTGTCATTCATTTTAGATGTGTGTTGTGGATATTATAGTATTAAACAATGTGTAATTAATGAATGTTTTTTAATTTTTTTAATAATAACATTTAAATTTCAATATTAAATATGTTAATAATGGAAATAAAATGTAATACAAATTTTGATGTTTATTTTTTTATTGGTATGGTATCCAGCACTTTCCCTACTGTTGCACTCACTGGTGTGGAAATAGTAATTTTTACCCTTCCGCTATCCAACACTTTCCCTACTGCTGCATTCACTGGAGTGGGAATAGTAATTTTTACCCATCTGCTATCCAACACTTTCCCTACTGTTGCACTCACTTGAGTGGGAATAGTAATTTTTACCCCTCCGCTATCCAACACTTTCCCTACTGCTGCACTCACTGGAGTGGGAATAGTAATTTTTACCCCTCGGCTATCCAACACTTTCCCTGCTGTTGCACTCACTGGAGTGGGAATAGTAATTTTTACCCCGCCGCTATCCTACACGTTCCCTGCTGCTGCACCCACTGGAGTGGGAAAACGAATTTTTACCCCTCTGCTATCCAGCACTTTCCCTGCTTTTGCACTCACTGGAGTGGGAATAGTAATTTTTACCCCTCTGCTATTCATTACTTTCCCTGCTTTTGCACTCACTGGAGTGGGAGTAGTATTTTTTACCCCTCCGCTATCCAACACTTTCCCTGCTTTTGCACTCACTGGAGTGGGAATAGTAATTTTTACCCCTCCGCTATCCAGCACTTTCCCTGCTTTTGCACTCACTGGAGTGGGAATAGTCATTTTTACCCTTCCGCTATCCAACATTTTCCCTACTGTTGTATTTATTGTGTTGCAAAATGTATTTTTAATATTTCTTTTAATAGTTTAATGTGTTAATTAAATATAGAATGTTTTATTTTATTTTAAATTATTCATATTTGTATATGTTTTTTATATAATTTAAAACGTTTATAAATTAAGTAACGATAAGAGTTAATAAAAAGAATTTAAGTACATATATGTATTTGTACACATTTTTGTGTGTTTATATTTTATTTAATTAAGTTTATTTGTTATATTTATTTAAAATATATATTAAATGTAATTTATTTTGTTAAAAATATTAATATTATTTAATTTATTTTATTTAAGTTATATATTTTTTTAAGTCAATATTTTTTACATCTTTATTTTTTACTTCGATATTTTTGTATCAATATTATTGTACTTACCTGTTTAAGTATAGGGAGTTGATATTTTTGTTTTCGATATTTTTACCACGATATTTTTGTAAACTATATTTTTTTAATCGAAATTTAATCAGGGAACCGTCCTGCCAGAGGCCTAGCATTTTATTGGTGGGTTCCCATTTGCTCATCTCCACACATCCACACACGAGACATATAGATTCTAATATTATAGGTCACTACGTCAATGTAATACAAAATATATATGGTGAAATGCTATTATCACAATAGTAAGCATAAGAAATGATACATTAAATAAAATCATTATATATGTATTTATATATTTCATATATAGCCTAGAAACCTTATTACTAGAAGATAACAATCTACCGTAAGTAGACGTGAAAAACAAAAGCTGCCTACATTTATCTAGGGCTGAACAAACCCAAAGAATACATTTTTCACATATGGCCATAGTTCCATAATGTGCTCCTCTAGAAGTTCTGACAAAGTGAAAAGTGGATGGCAAGGTGTGTTCTCATGATGTGAGTGTGAGAACAGTAGCATGAGATTTTGTGCTGGAAGAATACTCACATGTAGTCCCTACTGTCATATAATTTGTATGAAATAGAGGTGTAGGGTTGTGCATTGTTAATAAGTAACTTTAACATGTAGGCACATTGTACACATAGAACTTAGGCATAATATTGTAAAGAACATGCCCAGATAATAACACCTGGCATAATGTTGCTCCCTTGTATATGACAGGATGTAAATGGATATTGATTGAGGTTTTGGGGTCATAGGTCTGTGGTCATATGGGCCTCTTACAATTGGGAAAACAGTGTACACAGGTCTCCTTGCAACTAATAACATAATATTTGATCTTACATTCTAACCCACACATAACACTTACCTCAATCTAACCTTGTTCTGACTCTAACCCAACCCTTTCGCTGACCATACCCATGGCCATGACACCCATGCTTACTCTAACAATGACCTGACCCTTCCCCTCGCCTTGATTATTACTCTCTCTCCAACACTAAGATGACCATGACGAAAACTCCATCCTTTACCTTTACCTTTACCCTGAACTAAATATAATTTAGTGCCAACCTTTAAGGTCAGAAATCCCCAATTAAGGTGCTGATTCCGATCCGTTAAAAATATTCCCCGTACGAATCGTATCCGGATTTTTTTACATATGAATCGTGCAAGTCCCGTACAAACTGGCAAGTACAATTCGTATGTAAAAAAATCCATACGAATCGCATTGGGAAAATTCCCCGACACGTCCTCGTGTCTGAAAAAGTGTCCGACACGTCCCCGGACAGTTTTACGTACGAATCGGTAAACTGAAGTCCGAGCGCGCAAGTACGATCCGTCCCGTCCGTCCGAATGCACAACCGTATGGAAAAAACACCGTACGGAGCGAACTCCCATAGCAACCATAGAGATGTCCAAACATGTGCCCGCATACGCGCCGAACAACCCCCAGCCCACTCCCCCAAGTATGCGCCGTACCCCCAGCCCCCCATGTAAGCACCGTACCCCAGCACCCATACGTGTACGTGCTGTACCCCACCTCCGTACCACAGCCTCGTACCTGCACGCACCACATGTACGGTGCTTACCCCCCGTAGGTACGGAGCGTACCCCCACCCCGTGTAGGTACGGAGTGTACCCCCCCGTAGGTACAGAGCGTACAGCCACCCCGTGTAGGTACGGTGCGTACCCCCCGTAGGTACGGAACATACCCCCACCCTGTGTAGGTTCGGAGCGTACCCCCCGTAGGTACGGAGCGTACCCCCACCCCATGTAGGTACGGAGCATACCCCCACCCCCCGTAGGTATGGAGCGTACCCCCACCCCGTGTAGGTACGGAGCGTACCCCCCATAGGTACAGAGTGTACAGCCACCCCGTGTAGGTACGGTGCGTACCCCCCGTAGGTATGGAGCGTACCCCCACCATGTGTAGGTACAGAGCGTACCCCCACCCCCCGCATGTACGGTGCGTACCCCCAGTGCGTAGCGCTGGGGGTATGCACCGTACATACGGGGGGTGGGGGTACGCTCCGCACCTACACATGGTGGGGGTACGCTCCGTACCTACGGGGGTACGCTCTGTACCTACATGGGGTGGGAGTACGCACCGTACATACGGGGGGGTTGGGGTACGCTCCGTACCTACACAGGGTGGGGGTACGCTCCGTACCTACACAGGGTGGGGGTATGCACCGTACATACGGGGGTTGCGGTACGCTCCGTACCTGCGGGGGGTATGCTCTGTACCTACACGGGGTGGGGGTACGCACCGTACATACGGGGGGGTTGGGGTATGCTCTGTACCTACACGGGGTGGGGGTATGCTCCGTATCTACGGGGGGTACGCTCCATACCTACACGGGGTGGGGGTGCGCACCGTACATGCGGGGGTGGGGGTACGCACCGTACATGCGTGGGGGGGTGGGGAGACGGTGCGTACGGGTACGGGGCTGTGGTACGGAGGTGGGGTACGGCGCGTACACGTATGGGTGCTGGGGTACGGTGCATACATGGGGGTGGCTGGGGGTACGGTGCGGATGTGTAGGGATGGGGGTACGGTGCGTACCGAGCCCCCTTTTCGTCGTGCATCGCGGCGTACTTAGCTTTTCTGGCACTTTTTGGGTCCCGTAAAAATATTGCCGTGCGAAGTGCTGTGGGTACGATTCGTACCTGCTGATCCGTAAAACGCTGCCTGACTCCGTGCGAATGTCGCGTCCGCGGTGTCCCGGATTCGATTTGTGGGTATTTTTATGCCGGTCGGTGTTTTTTACGATTCGTACGGAAATGGTGTTTCTGTATGAATCGTACTTGCATGTTTGTAAGGTATTTTTCCCGGGTACGAGTCGGACGGAGAAAACGCTCCGTCCGACGATTCGTCCCCGGTTTTTCCAGGATCGGAATCGGCCCCTCAGTGTGTAGCTGCATCATTCCTGACATTTTCTTCCTCATCTCAGAGGCTCCCTTTCAATCTTCTGGCTGTTTATTAGACCACTAATTGCAAGAGACTTCCACTTGTATTTTAGTGATCCTTGGGGATATCCTTACTATGCCCTGTGATGTTGGGCAATCATAAATTAGTCTTACCACCTTGTAACCTCACAGCGATAGCTCCCTCATCACTTGTGTCAGGGTCCCTGATGGCATCACCATTATATAGTTTATTGGAGTGTTTAGAAGCAACAAGGTTTGATTTCTGCTAGCCTCCATGGGTGAATCCTGTCCAGTCACGTTTAGTAAATGGGACTCCTTCCTGTCTATGTTTTAATAAATGTAAATATTCATCAAAATGATATAGCATGTGTTAGTTTGGGAAACCCATCAATGAAGTGAAGCAGGATAGAGACATTAGAAATTAAATGATGACCCTTTTAGCAAGGGCTTGCTGATTAGTTTAACCTGAGTACTACTGTAAGAGAGTTGATTATTAATTGGGGTGGATGGTAGTCCACCATAAGTAATAATGTCTCTCTTCTTGTTAGGTCCAGTAAAGTTTTAAGCAATTTAAACCTGAGCTCAACCCCTCATAGCTATTGCAAAGGACAGATAAGCTTAACGTAATAAATATGTGTAAAATATTTAAAAGCGCTAAAGCAGATACAAAGTCAATAACACAACACAATAAAAAGTCACACTCTAAATTATAAAACTAAAGAATATTTAATGGAAAAATGACACAAAAATGACAAAAATTTAATATGGGGAACCGGAGATATGTATTTTATTACTTTAATATAATATTAGTGCCAAAAAATATTAAGCCTCAACCACGGCGATCTGGTTGCACTTGACCAATAACTAGTCATGAGTTAAGGCCAACCGCAATGGAGCACACGTCGCTAGAGACCAGGCTCATCCCGGTCAGAAGATGTACCCTCTTACTTAGGGCTCGATTACGATCTTGGCAGATGGGAGACACCATCACAAATGTGACGGATATCCTGTCTGCAGTATTACAAGTTCCCTTATATCCTATGGAACTTGTAATACGGCAGACGGGATATCCGTCATGTTTATGACAGAGTATCCCATCTGCCAGGATCATGATCAGGCCCTTAGTCTCAGAAACAGAAGTCAAAACTCCTCAGCAGGGCAAGGGAGCAGGCTGTGGCTGAGATGGCCTCCATTTCATGAGGCCAGATAGCCATACCAGGCTGGCTCGGTGAAGTAACAGACTTTTGTCAGAAAGCTCCAATGGGAGAAATTCAACATTCGTGCCCAGGAATGGTCCCTCACCAGCCAAATACTTATGATACCTTTGCCCGGTAATGATTTCTACAGACAGACTTAGTCACTTCTTTGGAGCGGGGCTAGGCTGAAAGCTGTAAGCTGTACTGGACTCTACAAGGCTGCATACCTTCTCTGCGACACCCCGTTGAAAAAGATGTGCTGCTGATGCAGCAGGAACCTGAGCACTTTAAGTAGAAACTGATTAGCTGGGCTCCTTGCAGCTTTTGTGTCCCTGTAGTTTAACAGGAGGTCATCCAACTGACCCTTGGAGTCGACTTCTCTGGTCTGGTTGCAAGTTGCAGCAGGTCTAGCCCGTAGTATTCTCGTCACAGTTACAACATCTTCCGATTTCCACAGCTGTAGAAGCATTCTGAAGAGGGTGTCCAGTGGTGCCACATTTATGCCTGGCACTGGACTGCGGGTGCGAGTAAGTCCTGGCCTCTCCCTAACCAATAGGGAAAAAGTTTCCAGAGGTAACAATACCCACTTTTGGAGCAGTTCTTGTGTGCACAGTTGCAAACAACCCCACAGTGCACTGTCCACCTAAATCCAAGATGGCAGAACCTTTCTTCCCCTAGTAATCAACCAGCCATAAAAAAGACCCCCCAAAACTGATTTTATCTAACTTTTCAACATCGTTTTGGTGATTCAAGTGCATGTTGGCAAACACTTATAGCTATTCGGGGTGTGCAAAATGTGTGTAATTTTCTTTTGAGTAATAAAATGAAATTTCGAGAAATTTACCTAAAATTGCACGTAATTAA
The DNA here is from genome assembly GCF_964204655.1 of Triturus cristatus. NCBI lineage: Eukaryota > Metazoa > Chordata > Amphibia > Caudata > Salamandridae > Triturus > Triturus cristatus. Next base: position 628,924,471 of record NC_140584.1, on the reverse strand, counting down.
GTGAAATGAAAATCCTTCATTTAGCGCTATCATTTATTTTTTGATGCAAGGATGCATTTTGTGGTAAAACAAATAAAGCGAAAAAATAAGTGGCACAAGAAAAAGTAGCTGTTGTTCTGTGCATCTATGTTATTCCCTCACACTCTCAAAAAATGTTTCTGCAAATGTCTTGACATGACGTAGCATCAGATTGGTACAATCGCAAATTATGCGAATTACTCCAGCATCATTTCAATTTGGGAAACATCCTTTACAATAAAGGCAGAGCCACGATCTGCCTTTACAACGTAGTCCCTAACCCGATTGGGACGTTGACACCTGAGCTACTTACTAAGGATGTCAGCACCATTAGGCCTTGATGCGAACAGTCAGTGAGTTGAGGTCATCTGTTCTAATAAATATTGAAACATGAGAAATAGCCTTTTTTAGAAATAGCAACGCCTTGAGAGACCTCAGGTGAACATGAGAGTGTGGAATGCTCGACTCATCGTATCACTGATTCTAAGCTACAGCCTCTTTCCAGCTCAGTGAGTTAATGAACAAAAGTTACAACTTCCTAAGGGCCACACTCAGACATTGTGGGGGACCTGGATCCAACAACAAGCACAAAATATTAGTAGCATGCAAAATGTTCAAGTCGAAAAGGTTCTACTGCTATGATTGTGCTCTAAATGCACTAATCAACTTCAGTAATTCAACAGTCCATTTATATATTCATACTGACCTTCTCCATACCTCATGATATGTTATGATTATTTGTATGGCGCATTCCTACCATTTGTATGGTCCCATCGAAATTTCAGTCTCGGTACCTATTTTGGCTCAGGCATTCTCGTTGCCCGGTGTCAAAGGGATTTGTGTTGTACACTGTGTTTTGGGTATGTTCGTTGTTGCTTAGTAATACATCATGGTGACTGCCAGCAGCAGAAATTGGATCATGGATAATTAGATCCTGTTCTGAGTCCATGTAATGTGTTATATGTATGCAGGTATGCCCCAAAGGAGTTTGACATTTTGTTTCGTTCTATGGCGTGCACGGTTGTTCATTACCTTTTCATGGGTTGTTCATTAGTTAAAAGTATCATTAGCTGCTGCCATGACATTGGTGCAATATTGTTAGCACAAGGGGGTAGTGTTTTTAACTTGTTCTGAATGGTTGGCGAATTTGTTATTGAGAGTGTATTGATGTATATGTGATTGAGAGTGAAGGAATGTGCTGTTGAAGTAGCAATGCTTGGCCAACAGTAATACTTTGTTATTGGCATGATGGTGCCAAGAGGGATGTCAAATCTGTCCTGTTGATGGCACACGAGGCATGAGTAGGAGTAAATCTTGAAATAGATATGTGGTTGAGGTGGCGGAGTTTAGCCAGGACTTTGCTGGAGTGCTCTGTGCAGTAGATGATAGCGCCAATAGATGTGTCTAAGGGGCATATCAGCAAGGGCCGCCGATAATTATCGCTCAGCGCGCTTAGCGCGAGGATAATTATCGCTGGCTAATGCTGAATTTTATCGCTGCTATAGCGTGCTATCAGCAACGCTTATCTCACAGTGATAAAATTCCAGGCGCAAGCTGCCAAATGTGCGATTATTGCTGGAAATCCAACGATAATCGCACAACGTTTGGCGATACCTTGTTGATAGGGCAGGGCATACTCAGCCATGGTATCCACCTTCCATTGGGTATCATGGGTAAGTCAGATGAAAAGCAGGCGTAAGGAAAGTAGCGATAACCGAAGTTATCGCTACTTTTCTTATCGCTTTGCAGGTTAGCGTGAGGCTAGATAATAGGAGAAATGTCGGTTAGTGATATTTCTCATGTTCTTTTGGGAAGGAACGCCCACTTTCCATCTCATTAGAGATGCAAAGATAGGCGTTAAGGGAAAGGGTGCTAAGGCAAGGATTCGCGCGATAGCGTGACCTTGCTGATAAAGTGATAAAATTATCGCCGCTTTTCGGCTGAAAACTGACACAAAAGCGGCGATAATTTTATAGCGCCGCCTTGATGACATGCCTTTAAAGCACTGTGATGATGTAGGGACAAGATAACCCATATTTGGTTTCGGTGTGTGGGTTCTGGGAGTTCTCACTGACTGGAGTCAAGATGGAGTGAAGTTAGTTCATTTAATGAAGTGCATTTCTGCACCTTCGATGTGTACGTTATGTCTGGTCTAATACGGAATATTGGCATTGAGCTGTCCTGTGGGAAAAGTATGCAGTGACATGATGCAAGCCGTATAATTATAGATAACTAGGTCCGATAGCAGTTAATTAGGATCATAAAAGTAAATGGTACATGTACAGAAGGAAGGGGAAAATGAGGGAAGGCGTTGGATGCTCAAAGGTAGTTTTGTCCTTGGTTGCAAAGTCTCTGGGAGCTTTCACGACTATATGTCTTCGATAATGCCATGCACTCATGGGCTATGATTGAGTGGGAGACGGCTCCTGGTGCCCTGCTCCTTCTTAAAGAAAGGGCCACTGGGAACCCTTGAGGACCGAGGAGATGGGTGGAAGATAGGGGATCACTAGGAGTCAATACTAGATGGAGAGAGGAAAGAGAAACTAGTGGGAAAACTAGGGCTGCTGCTGAACTAGAATATGAGAGGCAAAGGAGCCAAAAGCAATGGAGCCAGAGCAAGAGGCGGTCTTCCCGGTCAGTCTTAATCGGAAAGCCCCTTTTTCAAAGAATTATAACATCCACCACAGACATTCCTGGACTGTGGCTCTGGTGACCCTGCATTGCCTTCACCCTAGCAATTCCCTCCCTTTGTATGAGCTCACTTCTGCTCATTTGCAGCCCAAGCGGGCGTCATAGGTTCTCCCTTTCATTGAAGATCTCATTCTTAAAGCTATCCGAATATCGAGGTTTAAAGACTGAACCCTAATTCTAAATATCAGTTTCTCCGTGAACTCTGGGAACCTGTATTCCCACTGGATTCCACTGGGGCTGTGACTATCCCGTATCCCCACATTCACACCTCCAGGTCCACTGAGCAGGAACTATAAGCAGCAATAGTGGATGAACTGAGACCCAGAGGTTTCTGAGGATTGCCGAGTACTCACAAACCTGTCACCCAAAGAAGCCTATAATGTTTGAACTGTAGAGAATGGACAGATATTACCTCCATAGGATTGAAGCTGGTAGCACGAGGTGCACGTCCAGTCACATATGCGTTTATGACTTTAAGGCATGTTCATAAGCCCTGAGTGTCAGAATATTTACTTATGTAAATATACTCAATAGAGCTTTGAAAATGTAATTTCATTAAAATATTTTTTTTCGAAACGAAAGCCCTTGGTAATGTTTCATTAGTAAAGACTCTCTTCCAGCATACACCTTTTATCTTTTTTATTAACATTTAATTTTAACAAACACAGTAACGGGAGCTACAGACTGAAATTTCCTCCAGGTGCAATGTTAACAAACACAAAACAGGATTACTTGTACTAATTTGCTCATCTGTGTCTCACACGGTTCTTAGATCACGAGGCATGGCTGTAGGGTTTACTCGCTAATGCTGCAAAAAGAGGTAAAACTGGAAATGAATGTATATTCATGAGAAGAATGTATAATCATTCGAATCGGCAGAATATATGAATGGTAAACCCTGTAAATTACACCTCAAGGACAGTTGTTGTCACTGATGAGCGATGCATAAACTGAGGGTGCCCTAAGAGATTCACAGCCGGGGGGGCATGCACCGTCTTGTGCTGCCTCGCAAATGCAGACTTGTTTTCACTTTGTTAAGCAATTTGCCTGAACTTTCCATGTCGAAGATGACGTGTGTTATACGTCTCAATTAAATATTTAAATTGCTACAGACCAATAATTATTTTCATGGAAAGTCTCTTTTGAACTCCTTGAAGGGTTAACTAACACTATATCAAGGGCAATAATCTTGACCTACAAAAATATTGCATTCGGTGCATCGCCCAGCACTACATTGTTCTGTATGTTATCAATCATAGCATTTGTAAAGCGCACTACATACCCATGAGGGTCTCAAGGCGCTGGGGGGGGGGGGATGCTGCTACTGTTCGAAGAGCCAGGTCTTGAGGAGTCTCCTGAAGGATAGAAGGTCTTCGGTCTGCCGTAGGTGGATGGGGAGGGTGTTCCACGTCTTGGCGGCGAGGTGGTAGAATGATCTGCCGCTGATCACTCTTCGGATGCAGGGGATGGTGGTGAGGGCATGGTCTGCGGAGCGGAGCTGGCGGGCGGGGGTGTAGAGGCTGAGTCGTCTGTTGAGGTACGCTGGTCCGGTGTCGTGGACTGCCTTGTGTGCGTGGGTGAGGAGCTTGAAGGTTATCCTCTTGTTGATGGGGAGCCAGTGCAGGTCTTTCAGGTGGGGTGTGATGTGACTGCGGCAGGGGATGTCCAGGATCAGGCGAGTGGAGGCGTTCTGGATGCGTTGGAGTCGTTTCAGGAGTTTGGCTGGGGCTCCTGCGTAGAGTGCGTTGCCGTAGTCCAGTCTGCTGCTGACGAGGGCCTGGGTGACCGTTCTTCTAGTTTCGGTGGGGATCCACTTGAAGATCCTGCGAAGCATGCAGAGGGTGTTGAAGCAGGAGGAGGAGACGGCGTTGACTTGCTTTGTCATGGAGAGTGTGGAGTCGAAGATGACCCCTAGGTTTCGTGCGTGGTTGGTGGGTGTAGGGGGTGCTCCTAGTGCCGTCGGCCACCAGGAGTCGTCCCAGGATGAGGGGGTGGAGCCGAGGATGAGGACCTCCATCTTGTCCGAGTTCAGCTTCAGTCAGCTGTTCCTCATCCAGTCGGCGAAGGCCTTCATTCCTTCGTGGAGGTTGGTTTTGGGGGCGTGGGGGTCCTTGGTGAGCGAGAGGATCAGCTGGGTGTCATCGGCATAGGAGATGATGTTTAGGTCGTGTAGTCGGGCGACGTGGGCGAGTGGTGCCATGTATGTAGACGTTGAATAACATTGCAATGGGAGATGAGCATTGGGGTACGCAGCAGATAATCTCGGTGGCTTTGGAGCGGAAGGGGGGTAGGCGGACGCTCTGGGTTCATCCGGAGAGGAAGGAGGTGGTCCAGTCCAGGGCCTTCTCTTGGATTCCGGCGTCGTGGTGGCGTGCTCTTAGTGTGTGGTGGCAGACTGTGTCGAAGGCGGCTGACAGGCCCAGGAGGATCAGGGCCGCGGTTTCTCCGTTGTCGAGCATGATCCTGATTTCGTCGGTGGCAGCGATGAGGGCAGTTTCGGTGCTGTGGTTGCTGCGGAACCCTGACTGGGATGGGTCTAGGATGTTGTTCTCTTCGAGGAAGCTGGTCAGTTGTTTGTTGACTGCCTTTTCGATGACCTTCGACGGGAATGGGACCAGGGAGATGGGTCGGAAGTTCTTGAGGTCCTTGGGGTTCGCCTTGGGTTTCTTTAGTAATGCGTTGATCTCTGCGTACTTCCAGCTCTCCGGGAAGGTCGCTGTCTCGAAGGAGATGTTGATGGTTTTCCGAAGGTGGGGTGCCTACTGGCTTTGTTGAAGATGTGGTGTGGGCAGGGGTCTTCCGGGAATCAGGAGTGGACGGTGTTCATGATATTGATGGTGTCGTCGTTGGTCCAGGCGAGCAGGCGGTTGGTGCGGGTGGTGGTCGTGGGAGCAGGGGTGTCGGCTGTTGTTGCGGTGGTGACGGCGTTGAAGCTGTCATGGATGTCTGTGATCTTGCGGTGGAAGAAGGTGGCCAGCGAGTCGCACAGTTCTTGTGATGGTGGGATGTCGTTGGTGTTGGAGCTGGGGTTGGAGAGTTCCTTCACGATGCTGAAGAGCTCTTTGCTGTTGTGTGCGTTATTATCGAGGTGGTCTCTGAAGGCGGACCTTTTGGCAGATCTGATGAGTTGGTGATGTCGGCGGGTGGCGTTCCTGTGGGCTGTGTAACTTTCGGGTGTTCTTTCGCGGGTCCAGTTTTTTCCTAGTTTACGGCAGGTTTGCTTGGAGGCCTGGAGGTCTTCGGTGAACCAGCTGGCTCTCTTGCTGGTGTGGGTGTTGGGGGGTTTCTTGAGCGGGGCGAGGGTGTTGGCGCAGTCATTGATCCATTGTTTGAGGTTGCGGGCTGCGGCGTCGGTTGGGTCTGTGGGTGGGCTCTGGGCGAGGGTGGCGGTTAGCTGGTTCTCGGTGATCTTGCCCCAGCTGTGGCGTGGCATCTGCTGGGTGTGGTGGTGTGTGGTGGGTTTCCGGAAGGTGAAGTGGATGCAGCGGTGGTCGGTCCAGTGGAGTTCGGTGGTGCGGTCGAAGAAGACGTGGGTGCTCGCTGAGAAGATGGGGTCAAGCGTGTGGCCGGTGGAGTGTGTGGGTGCTGTGACGAGTTGTCTGAGTCCGAGGTTGCAGAGGTTGTCGATCAGGGTGGAGGAGTTGGGGTCGTTGTTGTTCTCGAGGTGGAAGTTCAGGTCCCGAGGAGGATGTAGTCCGTGGAGGCAAGGGCGTATGTGCTGACAAGGTCGGTGATGGAGTCGCTGAACTGCGGTCGGGGTCCGGGGGGTCTGTAGATGAGGGTGCCTCTGAGGGTGGTGTTGGGGTCGGTGTGAATCTGGAAGTACAGATGTTCGGTGGTACTGAGAGTGTCGTCGGAGCGTGTGTCGAGATTTTGAGAGTGTTCCTGTGGACGATGGCGATTCCTCCTCCTGTTCCGTTGGTGCGGTCCTTGCGGGTGATCTTGTAGCCTTCCGGCTATGGCGATGTCGGGTGCCGAGGAGGGGGTCAGCCAGGTCTCCGTCAGGAAGGCGACATCTGGGGAGGTGGAGTCGAGTAGGTCACAGAGTTCAATGGCGTGTTTGTGGGCAGAGCGGGTGTTGATCAGGATACATCTGAGAAAGTTGGTTTCCATATTGGGCGGGTTGGCGAGCCAGATGCTGGAGAAGCTGCAGTTCTGGCAGGAGAAGGGTCCTTGGGTGCGCTTCGGGGCAGCCAGGCAGCAGGTGCGTGATCGCCCGGCGTTGAGTGTGTGGAGAGTGCTGGAGTCGTAGCGGAGGCGGGCATCATGGTGTGTGCGGGGGCCAGGGTTCCTGGTGCTGGGCGCGGTACAGGCGCAGACGGGTTTGCCTCAGGCGCGCCTTTGGCACGCCATGGGCGTGGCCGCGCAGCGTCCGGCATATATGGGGAGGTGGGAGGGAGGAGCAGCTGGGAGGCAGGAGACGGGATCAGCAGGCAGTCAGGGGGGCTGGGCCGCAGGGTGCACAGCGGCAGGAGAGACGAGGGCACAGAAAGCAAAACGGGGCCGCAAATGGGGAAAAATAGTGGCACAGAAGGCAAAAGACGGGGCAGCAAAGGGGGAAAAACAGTGGCACAGAAGGCAAAAAACGGGGCAGCAAAGGGGAAAAACAATGGCATAGAAGCAAAGCAACGGGGCAGCAAAGGGGGAAAAACAGTGGCACAGAAAGCAAAAAACGGTGCAGCAAAGGGGAAAAAACAGTGGCACAGAAGGCAAAAGACGGGGCAGCAAAGGGGGAAAAACAGTGGCACAGAAGGCAAAAAACGGGGCAACAAAGGGGAAAAATCAGTGCCACAGAAGCAGAGCAACGGAGCAGCAAAGGGGGAAAAACAGTGGCACAGAAGGCAAAAAATGGGGCAGCAAAGTGGAAAAAACAGTGGCACAGAAGCAAAGCAACGGGGCACAGAAATGGAGGAAGCACACTTACCGGCGAGATTTCAGCAACGGCAGTTGGGGCAGGAGCACACAGGCGGAGCTGTGCGGAGGGGGAGCGACCTACCAGGAGGGTCAGGGGTCGCTCTCCTCACCGCGCAGCGTCCGGCATATATGGGGAGGTGGGAGAGAGGAGCAGCTGGAAGGCGGGATCAGCGAATGGGCAGTGGGTAGTCAGGGGGGGCGGGTGCACAGCGGCGGGGGAGACGAGGGCACAGAAAGCAAAATGGGGCAGCAATGGGGGAACAACAGTGGCACAGAAGGCAAAAAACGGGGCAGCAAAGGGGGAAAAACAGTGGCACAGAAGGCAAAATACGGGGCAGCAAAGGGGGAAAAACAGTGGCACAGAAGGCAAAAAAATGGGGCAGCAAAGGGGGAAAAACAGTGGCACAGGACCAAAGCAACGGGGCAGCAAAGGGGGAAAAACAGTGGCACAGAAGGCAAAAAGCGGGGCAGCAAAGGGGAAAAAACAGTGGCACAGAAGCAAAGTCTTACATTGACAGCCTATTATAATACTTTTCTTTTACGCTTTTCTAAACTTGGCTTGCGATGTAGTAAAGCGAAGATATAGTGGACATGATGTAATTGACATCTGATATTATGCATGTGATGTCATGGCGGTGTAACCATATAGTTCCTTGCTTTTCTTCTGTGACCTCAGGCTCACAGCTGGATGAAAGCAGGCGAGACAGCTCTCTTCCTTTTTTATAGTTTATAGACTGAGTCCCTCTAATCATTGTTGCCGTCCATCCATCATCAATATAGTTTAACCTCCAGAGACTATACTCACAGTTTTCCATCAAGACTTCAACCTGAAGGATTTTTGGATTCAGTGGATTCTGTGAACCAGACTTCAAATGACTGAGAAGCAAGGTCTAACTCCTCCCTTATAATGGCTAGGACGATCATTTGCATAGTACATGCTATTTATTTATTCTCATTCTTTTCCAATCATGTGTGTGCTGAGAGCTAGTTATTCGCAATGAATTCAGTTCTAATTCTAAATTAACTGCTGTTTATAAATTATCTTCTAAGGTACTCCAAAATTCCCTAGCCTACCCCTGCCCTTCAACCGCTATATTGAGGGGTATATTCACAAGAATGTGTGATAACTACAGCAAGAGTAGCTTAGTGCAACTCTCAACATTGCAGCCTATCGCGGGAAAATAACCCAGTGTCAACGTGGAATTCACAACAAGGCAGCCCCATGCGATAGTTTGCCGAAACGGCGGCCAATGCCCGCGATACAACCACCTCGATGGAGATAAAAACACAAACCCCAATGCCTAAAAACCTGCCATGAGCCAAAGCGCGATAGCAAAACAGTGACAACCAGCGCGAGGGCAGCAATACTTACGCGCAATGAGGGAAAAAGCAGAAGAACAGCATACGGAAAATGCCACAGAAAAAAATACATCAACAGCGGAGTACCACGGATGCACCCTGACCGACTGCAGAGGACAACATGTACACCACAACAACCAAGCACCGTGGAAGAACAGAACCGACAGGCACACCGCATGAAAGAGACAAGTGGCAGACAAATCAGAGCCGCAGGAGCGACTCGCCCAGCGTGCAGCATACGCACATAAGCAGAAGTGCACCTGGACATTGACAACATCCTGGTACAAACAGAAACCCCATCACAACTGAACACAGGGCACAACTGGTTCCGCACATGTGCACAACATGGCAAATCACATCTGAAACCACAGGAAAATGTACCATGACAATGTACAAGTACAACCTGGAACCTGAAAATATGTTTTAATCACACATGCAGTGCAATTGGACATCTTCTATTGTCCCATGAGTGCCATGGACGGCCACAATGTGACGTGCTCATGAGAAGTAGGTGTCAATGATGGAGTTCCTACGGGCCATTCCTGCCACAGCTGCAGTGGGAGGTGGGCCACCTGCCCCATCGTCACCATCATCATCCGTTACCTCTGGTACTGGGATCCATGGGGCATTGGTGCGAACACAGATGTTGTGCAACACACAACATGCAATGATCATCTTGCACACGATGTCCGGGCTGTACAGGAGCTTTCCACCTGTGCTGCCCAGGCAACTGAAATGTGACTTCAACACGCCAAATGTGCGTTCAACGATGCCCCAGGTGCGTATGTGGGCGGCATTGTACTGCCTCTGGGTGGGTGTGTCCGGGTCTCGGAGGGGTGTCATCATCCAAGGGCAGAGTGCATATCCTTGATCACCTGTGACAGTGCAGGGAGAAAAGAGTCAATACTTGGTTCGGCAGGATGTGATGGCAGGCCTACTAATACAGTGACACCTGTGCTGGCTGTGTGTGGGGGTAGCTGGTGCTGGCAACAACTCCAACAGTCATCAGGCACTCAGAAATGCAATGTCAGTACAACAAGGGAGAATGACTTGAGTCACCAGGGCTAGTGGCCCCGGAGGCACAGCGGCCGACACGGGCCTACCGCCACGGGACGCTGACCTGCGGGAGACTGGGGTAGGGTCATGAGGGCAGAGCAGGGCCTCACATGTGTCATGGGTGCCTTCCCCGGAGTGTCACGGGGGAGAATGGGAGGCCTACCCCCAGGGCATGATGTAGGGGGCACATGCCAGCTGTGTCCGGGAACATGGCGGATATGAATGCCACAGACCCAGGCCAGACACCAAGTCCGTACCTGTCCATTGCTGATGACAACCCCCAGGCCACAGGCTCAGACACCAACGATGTTCAACAGGAGGATGACGGTCACTCATGGTGCACAGGGTTAGTGGCACCACATGTCGCAGGGAGTCTTGTGCTGTGGCTGCTGCCACGGACTTGGGGTCACTGCCATTCAGGACTCTGTTCCACATGTGGTACCTACTGGGCCGAAGAGGACGCTGGTGGAGCATGTAAATTAGTAAGGAGTGATGGGGACCAGCATCGGGGGGGCCAGCAATGGTCTACAGAGGCTGCAGAGGTCGCGGGACTGTGGCTTGGTGCTTGCACCGGCAAGTGTTGGGCCCTCTTTGACACACGACAGTGTTGGCAGGTGAGCAGTGCGGCACTGGTGTGCTGAGGTGGGCAGGCCTGGTCTGTGTATCAGCATCCTGGGGTGCAGCAGGTGCACAGGGTCGCAGGCCCCGCTGCTCACGGCATCCGCTACCTGACCCATGGCCTGGGGTGACATGGTTGCGTCCACTGCTCACTACTCTCCAGTCACCAGCAGTTGTGGTCTGCATGGACATATCAGTTGTTTGCATTCCCATGTCTGTCCTGCACATCTGCGCCTCACTTCTCGTTGTGTACATTCCCAGTGGAGAAGTGTGGCTCAATGATTAGAGCGGCAGACCCTGATGCAGACCAGGGTTCAATTCCCCGCCTCGGCGGGTCTTGGGCTCAAAAATTCCACGGACCTGATAATTCTCGTCTCGGTGCCATTCCAATCATGGAGTCCCACTCTGCAACTCTGGGCAATAGCTTGCTTAATCTCCACAACGGCCCCCACAACGCTAAGGATGCCTGGCCTCCACCTTGGGGGTGCCCAGGAGTGGACACCTCACCGGGAAAGCCAGGATGGGTTCCACAGCGGTATTCGTACAAGCGCCTTGAGACCCTTGCGGGTGAGTAGTGCGCTATACAAGTATCAATTTACATTTACATTTACTCACGGGTCACTTGCATCCTCGCACATGGCTGCATTCCGCTTCTCCACACGTTCAGCTGTTGTCTGGCTGTTCTGCCATGAAATGTCTGTGTTGAGTGCAGGGGTAGCCCAGGATGACCATGGAGTGGTGTTGTCGTGTCTGGTAGGTGGCCGTGTAGTTTGACATGTTGTATGTGGTTTGGTCACGTGTGCATTCCCACAGTGGTGCGTTGTGTGTTGGTGGCTTTGGGGTGTGTGATGTGTTGATTTGGCACTTACCAACGAGCAGTCCCGTTCCATATATGCCATCCTGGAAGCGCTGGTTGATGACGGACTGTCGGAAGATGAAGGAATCATGCACACTGCCTGGGCAGTTGGCGACGACATTGGTTAAGAGTCCCCGGTGGCCCACGATTGCCTGCACATTGATGGAATGCTGATGCTTTCTGTTGTGGTAGTGGTGTGCAGTATCCACAGGGGGCACAAGTGGGACATGTGTGCAGTCGATTGCCCCCAACACAGTCGGGAATCCGGCTATGGCATAGAAGCCTTGCTTTGTCACCAGCTGGATGTTGGTTCCCCGCTGTGTTGGGACCGTCAGCCTGTGGGCGATGTGGGTCATGATAAGGAGGATGGTTGCCCTTTTGAGCCTGTTGTGGACAATGACTTCCTCGGGCGTTAGGTCTGTGAGAGTGGTGCGTTCTGCTGCTGTCTTACTCTGCGCTGCCTCTGTGGTGGTCTGGGGTGGGTCCGGGACATGGGGGTGGTGGCGGTCCTGGGGGTTGTGGCGATGGGTGTGTGGCCCTGTTGGTGCTCCGAGCTGCATGATGAGTAGCTCCATGGCGTCGTTTGTTCTTCGGGTGTGGCTGTGTGCGGGGCTCCGTTGCATACTGCAGGTAGTCGTCTATCTTTACACCTGCTTGAGGCAGGTGTTAAATACCTGCGGCTACCACAGCTTATCGCCTGTTTTTGGTTTGCTTCGCAGATCTGGCAGTTCGTTGTGAAAGTGGTGTTGTGTGTTTTTTTGTGTGTTGTTGCACGGGAACGCCTACTCTGCATCTCATTAGGGTTAGTTGGTGGTGTCCGCCGTGGTGAAAAATTTAGGGCAGTTATCCCAGGAATACTGCCGATGTCTGCAGTTTGTACCAGCTTGTGAACGGGGTGTTAAGTCTATCTCTACTTTTGATGCGTTAAGGTGCAGATAAATCAGAGATAAGTCCTCGTGAATATCCCCCTGAATGTGTTAGTTGGTCAAATTCCAATTTCAGCTGTGAAATGTGGCGTGCTATACAAGTTCCAAATTGAAATCCTTAAATGGATTTTCTGTGGACTTAGCCTGTCCCATCTCTCTCAATAAAAGATATTCTCAAATGCATAAAGGATTTCTCATTCTGCAAGAGGTTACTTGACTCAAGTACTCTGTCTAGTAGACATAGGCCAGCCTTTGTGATTGACACCGAGTATGAGAAGCCAGGAAACCAGTAACTTTCAGCATCTGGAGTCCCTTTTTCCACACCTGTGTGGTGCCACTTCTCTACAGAATTAGGCTCATCAAACCATTTGATAAATGCACTGTTGCTAGTAACCAAGATTGTAGAGGGACCCATACTAGTCGTTCAACATCATAACATAAGAGGATTTTCTCTTTGTTGTCAACCTATCTGGTATTGTTCCAGTTTTTGACTGGAGCTTCCTTTGTTGTGTAACATATATGGGTGGAGGGTTGTCCATTTCCTCATGTCCTACTTTGCTTCTTTGTATATGATTCCTCTTTTCCTAGGAGCCTGGTTGTCAAACTCATCTCCACCTTCATTAGTGAGGCTGCTGTCCGTCCCAATAATGGCAGTCGGGCTGCATCTCCTGATGCAGTTTACCCCTTATGGGGCATGTCTGTGTCTAGTTGGAGCACTTCCAAACTTCTGCGTATTCTTCTTATGTGAAGATAGTCTATGGCTTACCTGCTAGATTGATCTTCCAGAGAGGCCCCTCTCCAACATCGCTCCCTAGTAGTCATACAGTAGCCTTTCCCACTGACATCAGACATGTCATTCTTCTCCGTGGTCAAAAATGACCAGAGCATGTGACTGTTGCATGTCTACAAAACACACTTTATTACAGTGCTGCTGGAGAGGAGGGGGGGCCAGCTTGAGGGCACAGCGGACATAATGGCTGAACTAAGAGCAGGCTTTCACTTTCGATTTTTGATTCACTGGACGAGGTGGAGAAGTTCTGGAAGAAGCATAAACCATCTACATCGCCGCAATGACGAGAGGCCGACACAGTGCCTGACCCATGACTTTCTCATTCAGGGTGAACTGATATCACCATGCGCGATATATCCTAGACACACTGCGACTGACTCTCCGCATGTTTGAGGCGGATTGACTATCCATTAGCAAGTTTAATGCAATACCCTTGTTCTGCCTTGGTGTCTGAAGTGCTCTTTACAAATACTGATGGGATCGGTCCACAATCTGGTGAATGCTACTATTGGTTGGGTGGAAACTATTGTTTGTATTTACTGTACAATTTGACGGCTCCACGGAGCGTTGCCATCCCCCATAGGATGACTATTCGTTCTCTTCTCTCTTCTTATTTTTCTTCTTTGTTATTCATTCTGTGCTGGTCTTTCTCTATTGGAATTCACCGAGTACCTTGTTGTTGTGTATCCGATAGGGGTGGGGGTGGAAAAGGGTTACAAGGGCGTTCTTATTATGCGACTATGTTAGTCATGTTGTTTGTAGGTATGGAGCATTATCAACCTTTTTTTTTTGTTCTATTGCAAATTGTGCATACGATTAGCCACTGATGCGTTCTGTTATTTATATGAACATGAACATGACCACTGACAGTGATATCAGCCCTGGACTCCGACTTAGGTGCCTGTCCTGGAATGTTAGGGGCCTGGCTAATACCAAGAAGGGTAGACAAATATTAGCATATTTGGCTCGTCACACTATCTTGATTGCATTTCTGCAAAAGACCCATTATGCACCACTTCCCGCACACAATTTTGTATCCACTTGGGGTGGGAACCGCTTCTTCTCATGCTACAGCTCTTACTCACGGGGAGTGTACATTTTAATACACCGTTCCCTCCCTTTCCGATCTGTTGAGGTCATTGTTGAGCCAGAGGGTAGATATGTCCTCGCAAAGGGGATTCTGGGGGGTGAGGCTATATTGCTTGTAAATGTTTATGCATCAAACACAGACTCCGTCGACTTTTTTCCTAATCTATCCGCATGTATTGACAAACTGGGTACTGACATTCTTTTGATGGGGGGTGACCTTACACTTGACCCCGCTGCTGATACTACTGGTCCGGGACGCACCACAATGCCACACTCTACCTCAAGCCTCCTGAACCTCAGGCCTACATACATCATTACTAGAGGATCCTTGGCGAACACATCACCCAGCGGCTCATACCTATTCTTTTTATTCAGCCCCACATGGTCATGATCCCGGATAGATCACTGGTACCTTACACCGCTGCTGTTGCTAGATGTGCGTAACATTGAATACTTACCTAACACAATTTCAGACCATTCCCCAGCCCTCCTGGTATTGGATTTCTCATTACTCCCCAAACAGTGCCCGTTATGGAGATTCCCCTCCTCTGCTCTTTTGGATCCAGTGTTTCGCACTGAAGTAGGAGACGCTATTAAAGAATATTTCGAGCTTACCAATGGCACAGTGGACTCCCAACTTATGTTTTGGGATGCCTTCAAGGCTGTAGTACGTGGGATCAGTATCTCCAAGCAGGCGGGGGTGCTCCGTTCAATACGTACAGAGCTGAGTACAATCGAATGTAAGCTAAGAGAGGTGGACACTAATTCCCTTGCAGACCCTTCTGCTTCCTCTTTTCGTATCCGCTATGAGCTTATGGTGGAATTCCATGATGCAGCCACCCGGAAAATCAAATACCTAGGGAAATATGCCAGGGCCAGGGTTTATGGGGAGGGTGAAAGGCCTGGTAGGACACTTGCGAGACTTGTTTCGCCCACAATACCAATCGACATACATTACACAACTGGACTCAGATGATGGGAACTCACCGATTACTAACTCTGACATAACGCAAACCCTATTAACATCTTATACCCGACTGTACGAAACATGGTCCCCACCTGGCGACCAAGCCCTGAGGAACTCTTTGCAAGAAATAGCCATGGTTTTTGCTCGAAGATGGGCAACGTGAATTCTTAGCATCTCCCATCGATGCCGATGAAGTGCGACAAGCAATAAAAGACTTAAACAGTAGCCGAGACCCTAGTTACAACGGCCTCACAGCGGATTTTTACAAAGCTTACCAAGACTTACTCACCCCTCGATTAGTTGAGGTATACGTTGAGGCCTTGGAAGGCAGGTCCCTCTCTCCAACTATGCGAGAAGCCACAATAACACTCCTTCTTAAACCAGGAATGCCCCTACCCAATGCCAGTCTTACAGACCCTTATCATTGCTAAACCATGACTACAAAATTCTCGCAAAAAATTATAGCTACTCGCCTCTCACTACTGGTGGATACCATCTTATGCCCCTTCCAGGCGGGGTTTATTCCCAGTAGATGCGCGACTATCAATCTGCATACAGTCTTCTCAGTAATAAATCAAATGGAACCTGCACTCCCAGCTGCTGTCGTGATGCTAGATGCCGAAAAGGCATTGGACTCCTTAGAATGGACTTTTTTATATGCAGCAATGCAAAAACTGGGCATTCCCATAGGTTTCATGAACTGGGTTCGCCTACTATACTCCAGTCCAGTTGCTCGACTTAGAGTAAACGGGATACTTACGGCTCCATTCACTCTGTCACGCGGCAACCGCCAGGGGTGTCCATTATCACCCCTACGGTTTATTATAGCCATGGACCCCCTTGCCCGCCATATGCAGGAGCGCCACCTCCATAGAGGCTTGCATTTACACACTGGTTCGCTCATAGCCTTCTTCTACGCGGATGATGTACTATTATTTGTTCAAAATCTGGCAGACAATCTCCCTCCATTATTAAGGGATATAGTCCGATTTGGCGTTCACTCAAGCTTGGTCATAAACTGGTCAAAGTCGGAAATGTTTTCAACTGACGCCTGCAACCACCGAGGTGGACATCAAATTCCGTTTGCACTGGTGTACCTCTCCCCCTAAGTACCTTGGAATTTATTTACATTGCAGCTCGAACTAAGTCGTCCACACCAACTATGGGCTGGCTATTGACCATCTTACATCGCAGGTCGACCGCTGGATCAAACTCTCCCTTTCTATAGCTGGTCGTACAGCCATAATTAAAATGGTTATTCTCACACGCCTGTTATATCTGTTTATAAATATTCTAATTGCACTTTCAACTGCTTTTTTTTCCACCCTACGCTCTATACTAATCCGACTGGTGTGGGCGGGTAAACAACTCAGAATCGGGTGGGATACTCTCACGATGCGTATGAACGGGGTGGTTTCGTTGTTCCCGATCTCTATATTTACTATCTATAGCGCAGGTCCATTTCACGTTTTTTTGGTATCACCCCGATGCTCGCATTCAGTATCTCAGACCTGAACGATCCCAAACACACCGAATACTCTCTCATGGCTTCTACCGCAAGAGCTCCCACGCTGCCCCACTGAAATACAGACGGTGTCCACAACTTGTTGGGCATGGACCAAACTGCGTCGATCTTGCAACATGATATTCTATATTCCCCTCATATACCGCTACGCGATAACTTATGGTTACCCCCTACCACTGAAACCCTTACTAAAAGGACGCTGGACAGGTTGAGGCTTGGCACTATAGGGGACCTGTTTACAAACTCTCAACTGTGCTCTGTTACTGACTTGGCAGCAAGAGGCGCCACTACTTGCATGGATATATTTTTATTACATAGAGTACATGGCGCCTTAAAGAGTGTTCTGCCTGATGCTACAACAGAACCAACTGACTTCCCCCCTTACACTAGCCATTAAATCCACTGATAGTGCACATCTCATCTCCCACTTTAATAGGGTATCACAATCCATGCGCCCAGTGGTGGGACTTAAGTCCAAGGCCACTTGGGAATTGGATTTGGGTGAGACACTCTCAGACGAAATATGGTCCTATTGTTGTGCTCAAACCTGATTTGTATCAAACAACTACAAGCATAAATTAACACATTTTAAATATCTCCACAGAACGTATATTACTCCTAAATTGATGGCCAGAATTAACCCCTACAGTCCTGAGTAGATTTATCAGATGCGCGATGCCCTACGCAGACTCCACACACCTTGTTTGGAATTGTGCACCAATCTGGGATTATTGGGAGACTATTTTTCACCAGCTATCGCTCATGATTGTATTAACACTAAGACCCTCCCCAATGATGGCATTGTTGGGTTATGTCAAGCCCCTTAAGAGAAGTATCAGAAGATTCACAGTGTTTGCGCTCCTCCTAGCTAAACGTCAAATATCCCTCCCTTGGGGCAGATCACAAACCCCTACTGCAAAAGACTGGGTGCGGGACCTTATTTATATCAACACAACAAGTGATACGTATGCTACACTACTATCTCTTTCCTCCCGGCCTCGGGATATATGGCAACCACTCAAAGACTACCTGCAGATTCATCCCATAGATGAGGCGCAGGGTGGACATGGGTAAATTATGTAGTAACACGGGGGTCTGCAGGTTCCGCTCAATTGGAGAGACAGGCACCGATATGCAGATATACCTTTACTCCTTTATGGATCCTATACATCCACAATCGCTGGATTGCAAGTGCCACTATACGAGCTATGATGTGCTCTACAGTCTATGGTAAATCACATATGCTCCATTAATGTTTGTGTAAGTTATGTTTTTCTTTAGTTGGTGTTGTTTCTCACAATGAAAATGACAAGACGCTGAATCGTTATGACTACGAGACACAATTATGTCTTCTTTATCTTTCTATCATTATATGCTTTTCTTTTTTCTGTCTGTTTGGAAAATCAAATAAATAAAGTAAAAAAAAAAACACTGTACAGAAGTACGCCCACCGCCTCCCCCGCAGAAGCTGATACAAAGTCACAGAAGACTAGCTCACCTTCGCCCCTGTCAGCACACCACCACCGACTATGTCAGACGCAAACACCGCAGCACGCAACCTCCACTGCTGGATCACGAACTGTGTCCACACACTCGCCCCCTCAAGAAAGCCACCAGAAGACACATCCAGACGCTCCTGCAGATGACTCCAAAAGACACAGAGGAACTACAAAACAACAACAACAAAACCTTAGAAACATGCACCGCCTGCAAAGCAGCCACCACCGCACACCACCAACTCATCAAATTCACAAGGAAGAAACACCACCAAGACCAACTCACACAAAACAAAAGAGCTCTTTTCCATCAAGGAATTTGCCAAACCCTGCAGCGAAACAACAGACGTCCCACCCCCCCAAGATCCCTGCAACAGACTTAGCACCTTCTTCCACCACAAGATTAAGATGCTCTACGAGAACTTCGACATCGAAGACCACCTCACCTCTCCAGTTCCCCCCTCATGCGTTGCCACCAAACAGACCCTGATCAAATGGATCCGCTCACAACAGAAAACACAATGAAGACCATGAAAAGCATCCACTCCGGAGCACCCTCAGACCCCTGCCCACACCATATCTTCCACAGAGCCGCCTCTATCATCGCACCCGAACTACGCCGGATGATCAACTGCTCCTTTGAGACCGCCACCTTCCCCGATGACTGGAAACAGCCGAAGTCAACCCCCTCCCGAAGAAACCCTCTGCGAATCCGATGGACCTTAAGAACTTCAGGCCCATCTCCCTGCTTCCGTTCGCAACCAAGGGTATCGAAAAGGCAGTCAACACCCAGTCAGCAAACTTCATTAAAGCTAACAATGTCCTGGACAGCTCCCTCTCCAGATTCCAAAGCAACCATAGCACCGAGACTGCCCTACTCGCCACCACTGATGACATTCGCTCCTCCTAGACCAGTGCGAAACGGCAGCCCTCATCCTCCTGGACCTCTTGGGTGCATTCAAGACCGTCTCCCACCACACACTATCCACTAGACTCCACAACACCGGCATCTGCAGCAAGGCCCTCGACTGGATACACTCCTTCCTCACCAGCAGGACTCAGCGGGTCAGACTCTCTTCCTATCTCTCGGAACCGACAGAGACAACTGTGTCCCAGGGCTCCTCCCTCAGCCCCTCAGCCCCAACCTCTTCAACGTGTACATAGCCCCCCTGGCCAAGAACCACGGGCTCAACATTTTCTCTTACGTCGACAACACCCAGCTGATCCTCTCCCTCACCAACAAACCCAACATCACCAAACTAAACTTCCACAAAGGGATGAAAGCAGTCGCCATCTGGATGAAGAACAGCTGCCTGAAACGCAACTCAGAAAAGACAGAAGTCCTCCTTGGCTCCACCCCCTCCACATTGAACGAATCCTGGTGGCCCTCCGCCCTCGGAAATCCACCCACCCCGACGGACCACGCACGAAACCTCAGCATCATACTAGACTCATCACCGACAATGAACCGCCAGATCAACGCTATATTCACGACCTGCTTCATCACCCTCCGCATGCTTCGAAAGACTTTCAGATGGACCCCAACCGAATCCATAAAAACTGTCAAACACACACTCATCAGCAGCAAACTGGGCTACGACAACTCTCTCCATGCCGGAATTGACAAGAAACTCCTTCAAAAACTCCAGACAGTCCAGAACGCTGCAGCCAGACTGATCCTCGACATCCCCCGTCGCAGTCACATCACCCAACACCTCTGTGATACCCACTGGCTTCCAGTCGTAAGAAGAATAACCATCAAACTTCTCACCCACGCATACAAGGCCTGTCACAACACTGGACCTGCATACCTGAACAGCTGCCTCTCCTTCCACGCAAACAAAGGAAACCGCCGATCAGCCCAGCCTTCTCTGGCCACCGTCCCACGATCAACAAGACCAGAACGGGAGGTGAGTCTTTCTCCTACCTCGCAGCCAAAGCCTGGAACACACTCCCCCACCACCTTCGCAATCTCCCACATTGCCCCGGTTCAGGAAGGACCTCAAGACCTGGCTCTTCGGATGACCCCAGCACTTAACAGAGCCATCCCTCCCCTTCGCCCCCCCGTGCACCCTGAGGCCCTCACGGATGAGTAGTTGCGCTTTACCATGCCTGATTGATTGGTTGGAAAGAGATTTAACATGCAGGGGAGTAGTGACAGTCATCAAGCACAGAGAGATAAACATATATTGGTACCAGATCAGGAAAGCATCCATTATGGGATACATTGTATCCTCTAAGGGTGGTCACAAGTGACTGTCCTTGCAGGATGCCCATGCAGGGTATAATGATTAAACCAACAGTAGTTTATAATTGATCTCAAAGAGATAATGCTTTCAGAACAGACAAGGTATGCACTCTATGGATTTATCAACAAGCTTCAGTCTGCTTCAGGAGGATGCCTATCATAAGAGATACCCAAAGGTTGTTATCCATAATGACAAGTGAGCCTAAATTAGGATGTGTGATGGATTAGCAGTGGAATCAAGGCCCAATTTCTGACATTATGAAAACAAACACTTACTTATTGTGAGAATAGAGTTTGGTTGTCGTCAATGATCTTGTTTTGTACTTGGCCACTTTACACTATCCAACTCAATGAGATGTAATTTGTGGGCTTCAATATATGTCTATGAAT
Organism: Triturus cristatus; assembly: GCF_964204655.1. Classification (NCBI taxonomy): domain Eukaryota; kingdom Metazoa; phylum Chordata; class Amphibia; order Caudata; family Salamandridae; genus Triturus; species Triturus cristatus. The sequence goes on along the minus strand of NC_140584.1, from coordinate 628,903,528 downwards.
TGAGAATAGACATTGGGACTATTTGTAATTTGTGGCTAGCGATGTTATGATCGGAGTCTTATTGGAATCTAAAAAAAGCTAGAATTACAGAGTATACTATAGCTTACTTCCCAATGCCTGAGAACTGTGTGGAGACAGTGTGAAACTATTGCACTTTATGCACAAAACACTTCTGACTTTAGAGATGAATACTAGCCTTGGAACAATCAAATTCCCAGCCTGAGTACCTATTAACGTGTATTTGGAAACATATAGATGAATTATGAACAAGTAAGGTGGAAATATAAGTCTGCTAATGGATTTCAATGGAAAGGATCCTGTCAAATTTGTCTTATCATTCAGTCATCAGATCTTTGCAATTTTATGGCTAAGGATCCATGTCAAACTTTAAGTAAAACCACTGACCATATAAATGAATTAGATTTATGAAAAGCCCCACAACTTTAGAAGTTAAGCAGCCGCCACTGCAGTCTTAGGCACTAAGGACAACATGCATCAAAAATCCATTTTGCATTCCCAAAACAGCAAATTTTAGGTAATTGCTATTTAAGGAGTGAAAAACGGTATGTAAGAAAATAGCAATTACCTAATAGCAATTCCTACTAAGGTGCAATCACAATTAGGTACTCTCTATTAGGTAATACTACTCGATTAATTTCTATGGGTCTAAAGGCCGGTAGGTGTGAATGGTTTTGCATTACCTAATTTGCGATTACCTTATTGGTAATCGCAAATTAGGTCATGCAAAACCAAGGGTGCCCGGGGGCCTACGGCCCCTCTGAAGCACCACAAAAAATATAATGTGTAAAGCACACACATGCTTTAAGGGCATGAATGCGCTACATTGCTCTTTGAAAAATGCATTTTTTTGTGCATTTTCAAAAATTGCACACGGTAACCATCGACTTGGAGTCGGTGGCAATAGCATTTCCAAAATGCACTGTTTGCATTTAGAAAATGCTAGGTACATGTGCTTAGAGAATTGCAAATTGGAATTTCCTATTTGTAGTCACTATTTTAGGTCATCACAGAAAATTGTGATGACCTAAAATGCACTGCCAAAGCCTTTCATACATCTTGAAAGGCTATTTTGCAAATGATCAAATTTAGCGATTTGCACAGTTTGGGAATGCAAATAGCTTGATACATGTGGCCCTTAAACTACACAGTTTGAGAGTACAACTTCTTTGAGAACTGCTGTGACTACTCGGGTTGGTTGATACATGGTTCCGCAATGTGCTTAGATTAAAGGCTATTGAGAGGAGCATGGCAAGTGGAGTTTATGATATCCTGAACACATTACTATAGAGAACACCGAGACATCCTGAACTGAGGAAGACCATTTCCTGCCTGGCAAACCTTGAATTAAAATTGCTAAGAAGATAAAGTGTCAGAGTTAGTAGGAAAGTGTTAACCGGACCCTGCCTTGACTGGAGTATTTACAGATTGGACATCATGATGCCCAGCTGTGGCTTCTGAGGTGAGCTTGTGAATACTCCAAAACGCCTATTACAATTTTAGTAGTAATGCATGTATTTCTCATCAGAAAACACCTTTGATTATACAGCAGGAAGTGCAAATTCTCCTTTAGAATCTAAACACAAAACAGCTCCCTACAAGTCATTTAGCTTTCCTTCTGTGTATTATAGTGAAGGATTGTGTTGCATTCTTCTTTATTTGCCATCATTGTGGTTCTCTAGTCTTTGTGTATTGATGAAACAGTGAGTGCAAAACAAGACTCAATGCAACAGGAGGTGATCGGGGCTGACTCAGCGGCCCACCAGGACCAAAGGGCACGGCGATTTCTAGCCCAGTGTGCTTCTCCCTCCGGGCTTAGGATGAGCGGCAGTCGCACCATGTTGGGTTCCACTCCCTTGTGGCTGGTTGAGGCAAAGCTGACATCATCTGGGGACTCCATGTTGCCTCTGCAACATGTCTGTGGAGAATGCATCTCGTTGGCTCGTAGCGCACTACCTGTGCAGGCCGAATTGGGAAAGCGAAATACTGACCCTTGGTGAAGCACACGACCTTTCAACATAGAAAGCACTCAGTCCTAATTAGAGCAAAGGACCTGATTTGTCCCAACAGCACTGGTTGATTGGACATGTGCTGATCGTTGTCCCAGTCCCACTGCCAGACTCACCAGATACACAGTGCTGCAACAGGGGGAATACACTCCCTGCATGGTACCAGAATTCCCAACAAACTACTGATTCTGACCTCACTGTGCAGCCTTTATTTGTGCTGCCATCATCTTTTTCATCAAATTCTTGTGTTTCCTTTCCAGTTTGTCACTACAATATTTGCACATATCAATATATGTCAATAGGCTTACTCTGCCAAAATATCAAATGCTGCTGAATCATCAAACTAACCTCTGGCTTCAATCCATACACACATCTGTACACAATATTTCCCATGTCTTTTGCCTCAATAGTCTCTGTCCCACTAAAGTATTTGAATGCCTGCAACAGTTTCTCATAATAAGCATGTATCGACTCTTTGGACTATTGGGTCGTTGTGACAATCTTGGCCCAATCAATATCTCTAGGAGAAATTTTAGACTCCAAAAATGGAAACATCTGATTATACTTTTTCATTACCTCTGGAGACAGAGCTTATGAAATAGGATGTCTCATTGGTTCCACCTCGGGCAAATCAATGACAACTTTATATTCAACCCACAAATCACCTGGACCCACAATTTCAAACAAGGTATTCAAATCATTCCACAGAACATTTGAGATATTTAAAACTCAATCAACCTGTCTGTACCTTTCCACTGGGTTCTCTCTCAATTTCGTAAAATCATTTGTGAATGACGCAAGATCAGTCCTACTTCAAGGTATGTGGTCATAACCTCCACCAGGCACCTCTCTCATGGGAAACATATGTATATCCTCATCTTCCTCCTCTTTTACAGACAGAGGTAGTTCTAGCCTGACCTTCCTTGGTTCCTTTTACATTGCCCATCTACCTTCTCATCTACCTTCTCATCTATCTAACTCACTCAATTTTTGAACATAGGCAATCAATTCCTTGTATGTAATTTCATTCCTGGTAGTCGCATGTTTGCAAGATCTCTGTCATTGAAGCTTAAACAGTAACTTTTCTGCAAAGCTTTAGAATTCCGCAAGCCAATTCCATATCTGTGAGTAAATTCAGACAATCTTTCATTAGCCTGCCCTGCACATCTAGTAATGTCTTTACACAGGAACAACAGTTCATCATCTCGGTAAGACTTTAATTGAGTCAAATCAAGAGTTCCAATTATTATTTCTCCCAGTTTTAGTTTAGCCACATCCATTGACCTTTCTCTCTCTCTCTGGGACCTGAGCATTCCTTCCATTCGTGACAGGATTTCCAACACCAGTCGGAGTATCTATACCTCTGAGCCAATCATTGAGTTCTCAGGCAGTGAGACCTGATTGTTCTGCTGGGATATTTAGAATTATCTCTCCCCAATAGGTACCACTATTTGCATTAGGTGGTGATTTCAACAGAGACATGTCAGGATTTGGTGTTCCTATAGACATTTCTGTCCTGGTTGTACTATAGTTCACATTTTGAAGCTCATTCATTGTAGGCAGAAAAAAGTGTGATGATCTTTATGAAAACCTTCTAGCTGGGTCAAATCCTGTCCGATTTAATGTAGGGGCTGCACTCTCAGCACATGGGTTATTCTCTTGTGTCGGAACCATAGGAGTCTGAGGAACTGGTCACATTGGCGAATCCATTGACTTACTAGCTACAGCATTAGTTCCACAAGGAATAGCCAAAGTATGTGTAGTATTTCTTGCTAATATAGGTTTATACAAAGGAACTACAGGACCAATTGTGACAGGAAAAGTCAATACATCTGGGGCATTTGGAACAAGCGAATTTGAAGGGGCTGTCATTCCCAAGTTCTCTCCCATCAAATTAGGATTCATATTTACTGGTGCCATAGGCACATCAAAAGTCTCACCAATAGGTACATTACTCACTCCTCCACTTTGGGTGACATTGTATGGAGGTGGATGGTTCAACAATAATTTGGTTATAAAATCCTCATTTGAATCACTATGACTGTCCACAGCTATATTCTCTGAGTCTTCTGGAACTTTCTTATTTATCTTATACTTTTGTTAACTTTTCCCTTCTTCCTCACTCATTAATGCAGGCTTTAATCTAGCTCCCTCAATCATGTCACTTCTCCAATATTTCTGTTCTTCATTCACACAAATGCAAATAGCTTTCTTGACCCTTCCTTGAAATCTCTCTCTGTGCCTAAGATGCTCTGCCTAAGAGGAGCTATATGTTCCCAGGCATTGAGTGCTTCATATTGCATAGGCCTAGTAGGCAGTTTCATGTCATACAGGGTCCTCCTTAAATGTTCGATAATTCTCAAATAAATGTCCCATAATGATGAAATGTCAAAAGACCATTTTTCTCAGTGATCTTATGCCATTGTGTCAAGACCCATGTCTATTGCCATAGTATAACCTGGTGAACCTTAAGGTGGTGCCTCTTCCCCTTTTCTAACAGGCACAGTCACATCTCCCTTCACTATGCTTTGTAATGCTTTAAAGAACGTCTTTTTGGATCAATATGCAACATTCACAAATGAATTTTCGTTTAAACCAGGTAATGATTTTCCACCCACAATTCTCTGTTTGATGACCACAACCAACACCTGCGCAACTCTCTATTACGTATCCAACCAATACCAGCGTGGCTCCACACCAACCGACCTATGCCAGCGCAGCACACTGTAACGTCAATCTAACTCCTTGCAGCAGCTCACCCTCCTTTGCTATTTCACAAGCGAGTTTCTCTCAGCAATTTATGCACAAACAAATGCAAGCAATTTAAACAACTATCTCTGTTTGCTCCTCTAATGAAATTACATTGTATTCATACACACAAGAGACAGTTTGGAGCAACACTTTCCGACCTATCCTGAACTTCACTTTAAATGAGACCTCGACCAGCTGGATCACACTCGATTGATGCAGTTCTTCAGTGTGCACAGAGACCAACAATACCAACCACACCTGACGATCACACAAAGAGAAAGTCTCTTTCTCAATAATGCTGTTGACGATGTCTCACGAAAAGCACCACAACACAGCAGACAATTAGACCCAGTGTCTTCTAGACTGACAACTTGAGTTTTAGTCTCTCTATCCCGAGATCCACCCGATAACCGATTCAACTTCTCTGCATCAAGAGCCACACTCGCACATCAACTTAAATCATCTCTGCAGAACACCACACACCCACTGCAAAATACCACAATCTAAGCATAAGCAATTACAACGAGCAACCCTGGTAATACTCGCACTCCTCCACTGTTACAATTAGTTTCCGAACTGCTGTAACTCCATCAATTCTTCTTCTGAACCATGGGATTTTGAGGTTTGCACTGGGCTGGGGCAATTTCTAAATAGGGCACCCAAACTCCCTCACTTTCGGGGAAAACCATCTGACGTGCTACTGAATTGATGCAGCACTTTGGGCTAACCCTCTTAGCATTTATCCTTCGGTGGACCTTTCATAATGTGTGGTAATGGGAATTAAGAATTACATCAATCAATTCCAATTAACAGCGTAACCCATTTGCCTACAAAATAAGGACCAGGAATCAGAAACTATAGTTAAGAAGGTCTATTACAAGTAAGCAATCAAGTTAAGGTACATGACCCTCAGCACCATGCTATAAAGATACAGAATAGCAACTGGTAAACCCAACCTCCTAAAGAAGGTTAGGCGTACCAGAATTAAAAAGACAAGAAGTTCAACCAATACAAAAGCAATACAAATGATTAGCAGTAGTATCAGATGCAGAAGAGTATTAGATTTTCTCATCTCAATATAGAAAATCCTAGAATCACCTAAATTAGAGTCCAAGCTAAAAGGATGATTTTGAAACCTCAAGATCTCAAAATTCAGGGAACTTCAGAAAATTTGAAAAAATCTAAGGAAGTACAGGAAGTGAGAAACAGGAAGTATAGGAAGTCAGGGAAGGTGTCAGCATTGCAGAAGCTCAGTCAAGAGTCTTCTTGGGTCATGGAAGTAAGTGTTAGCCTAAGCCACACTCAGAAAGAGTTAAAGGCAATAAGCATAGATGTCTAAAACTCTCAAAGTCCAAGGAAAAAGTGCTCTAGAAACAGACAGTGTAGACTCCAGTTATTCACACTAAAATCATTCAGGTAACACCCTCTGTTCGCATCATCAGGGGTTCCATTGTCCTTTTCCATTCTTATGTTGTAACCTGAAACATTAACAAAAGACTCCACACTGCACATGGAAACAACATCGTCATTGTTCAGACAGACAAGATTGCAAAAGATGCTGAATAGGCCTTTTAGTTAACGTTCTGGCTCTCCATGTTCTTTCGTCAAGGTCTTCTTCTCAGCCTTCTATCAATAGTAAAGTAGTGTATTTATTATCAAACTAACAGTGCATGTGAATACTTGCAAGAAAGTCATGTCAGCAAAAAATGGAAAACAGTATTTTATGGGAGTGGAAGACAGGCCTACTTAAGACATCTTAAAGTATTAACTCAATGGTGCACATTTAATATATATGTGCAAATTTAAACACAATTAAATGTAAAATGTCAGCGCATTAGGTTCACACTATCTGTGGCATACAGCAATATCCTAATGGTATATGTGTAAGTATGTATAACAACTACATTTTATGGTAATATATGAAATGTTAGTGCACACATTTAATTAATAAAATATGTGAGGATGGTTTCTACTCAACATCCCAACAGTAAATGTAATTTGATATATTAAGGCACTCATTATGTAAATCAATTTAGTTTTATAATGAGAGCATGTCTACTAAGTAAGGAAGCTTTATTCATCAAGTCTTCAAAGGATATCATGTAATGCAGTTAAGGCAAACAATATGAGTAAATTCGCTAATCCTACTGTAAATGCACTGTAGTAATAATGTCAAGTCCAACCCTTATTTTAATGTTATTACACCACACAAGAAACATGTGCTAAGTGTACGTTTATATTATATAATTGCGACGTGTAAAGGTATAGCCAGTTTCACGCTGAACCACATGTTACTGGTAGTTGACTGTTTACAGTGTGTACAATCTGTAGTTGTGGAGAGTTGGTGTAGAATATAGACCCTGTGCTGGACTTGTCTTTTTTGTGGTTAATTGAAGCTGACCCTGCCAGCTCCTTGAATGGCTTGTAGTGTGGACTATGCTTCAGAGAACCCAATGATTGACTTGCGAGTGTGCCTTTTACTTACTGACATACCGTGTAAGTTGTTCTGCATCCCATGCTTGTCATTGTTGTCTTTCGATCCTACTACCGCCTGCCAACAACCTTTGATGGAAACACCTGCCGATATAAATCAGAACATTTATAATCATGTTTTATCGCACTGTATCGTATATTGACTTAATATCTGTGCTAAACTAGAGAGTTAGCAGCACAGGTATAATGAATAGATTTACGATTCATCTAAGTGCATAACCCGATAAAAAACAAGCACTGTCAAAGACAGTAGGTCTGTCTTAATATGCTAACATAGGTATATGTCATTTATGCATACCAGTGTCCATGAGTTTGGTCATTAAAAACAGACCTATTGACTTTGCCTAAGCTTTTTCTTTGTACAGGACTGCCAAAGACAGACAGATGATGTCACAACTCTGTCCCATTCTGTATATATCAGATGGGTCTCTGAATTGAATTTAGAGTTCTGGGGAGACAACTGTAAATATTTCCAGGGACAATCAAGTCAATGTGTAATCATGTAAAGTACATGATTTCACTACATTGGGTCCAGACACAGTATGGCTTCTTTTGTGGCACTCCATGCATTAGCCTGGAGTCTCGAACCTATTTGGTACTGCTCTGAAGTTTGTAGAAGCCCCTTAGTAGTGCCATTTTTGTTTTCAAAAGGCGATTTGGCATAAAACCCCCTTCTCTGACATTTTCAGTGAAGTTTCTAAGACATTTTAGAGAAAATCTCGGCAATTTGACTGTTGTGTTAAATGACCATTCCCAGTAGGGAGCGTACATGAATGTTTAGTATTCTCCGAATTTGGACATACACTGGTAAAAAGGATTCCTAACACACACTTGTATCAGCCACGGCCCATGCAGGTAAGAGCGGTGAGGCCGGGATGGGGGTTGATTCGACAGATGACCATGAGGGAAAATTAAAAAAATAATTATTTTTCCCTCGTCATGGTCTGCAGAAATCCCCCCCCACCCCACCTGGCCCCACCGCTTTTACCTGTACGGGCCGCGGCTGACTTGGATGTATGAAAAAAGTTTCTTCCAAGGATGTGGGGTGTGATTTCCAGGACAGAGATTGCCTGAAGTGTTCGTGCACACCCACAAAGTTACATATTTGTGAGTATTTGCAAACCTTTCCACAGCCATTCCTAACCTGGACACAGTCGAATATATCATCATCATCATCAGCTTTATTTCGACACAATAGTCATAAAAGCACATACATGTAAAAAAAACAGTAAAAGACAAATTGTAAAATATTACAATGAAAAGGCAAACATATGCAAAGGATATTTCATTACCAAAGCATAAATGGGAGATAAGAGATATCTGATAGCACATAGATTATATTAAACATAGGACCAGCAAAATAGGATCAAATAGCGGGCACATTTAGTCTTCTTATCCTCCACATTGATGCAAGAAATGAGGATACTGCAAACACTATTTGTCTAGATAAATCAGTCTTAAGGACTCTGTAAGCTTCCCTACAGTGCATGAATCCAAGATTCCTACAAATAGGTATAATCCAGTATTTCCTGCTATTCTTATAGGTCGGACAGAAAAACAGTATATGTAAATCAGACTCTGATGCAGCATCGCAGCTAGGACAATTTTCCAGAGTGGAGACTGACCAATTGGCTGTGTATGCTCTTACAGGAAGTGTGCCAAATCTCCACTGGATAAATAATTTCCTATTAAGATGGGGTCTAATCTCACTGAGTGCCTCTTCAAAGTGAAAATCATCTTTTGAGGTTAAAAAGTTTTTGGCTAAAGTAGAAGATTGAGATTTTGTAATAGCATTAGCTAATTTAGCCGCATAGTAAATAAAAGTCAATTTTTTGGCGGAAATGGTGAAACAGGCTGTCGCTGGAGTTGACCAAAGATCAGAAAGTCCAAGAGCATCAAATTGGGTCCTAATATACTGAAACCAGGGAAATTTGCCTGCACTCGGGAAACTCAATATTTCCGCTAATTCATTCCTATAAGGCTGTAACTCCGGGGTTGTCCACATCCTTCTCCAGAAGATCAAGGGTTTCAGACCGAGGACTTCATCTATAGGACGTACACCTAAGTCAAGTCTTAAAGGAAGTAAAGGAGTGCTTTGAGGAAGTAATAAAAGGTGTCTTAAAAACTTGCATTCCGCACGTACAATCTCTGGGCAACATTTCGATCCCCAGAGTTCAGCGACGTAAGAAATACGACCACGTGCTTGAAGTTTATATATTTCGAGTGGGGGCGCTAGTGGTTTTGCAGATGAAGAGTTATAAAACTTCATAATCCCACCAATTGACTGAACTAGCTTTAAACGGGCCTTGGTTTGATGAAGGGCCCAAGAGAATCCTTCATTTAGAGTGAGACCGAGATAGTCGAAGGTATTAACTCTCTCCAAAGTTGTACCACCTATAGAGGGGTTTGGACGTGTTTTAGAAGGTGGGTTGAAAATCATGAATTTAGTTTTCAATGTGTTGATTTCCAGCCCATGATCCAAACAAAATAATTCAAACGCGTCCAATATCCTCTGTAAACCAAAGGGGGATTTCGAAAGCAGGAGGGTATCATCAGCGAACATTATCGCCGGAACCCTGCTGCTAGCTAACTTAGGAGCATCGCTGTCTATAACCTTATCTAGATAGGTGAAGGCTCCATTAACGTAGAGACAAAATAAAGTAGGGGCCAGGACACATCCTTGCCTGACTCCTTTCTCTACAGCAAATCTTGAAGTAAGTGTCCCAAACTTCCCATGCCTGACTTGAGCAAAATTCGCTTGGTGTAAGCGAATTAAGATATTCAACAGCGAGGCAGGTACACCCAAGTTAGCTAAGACAGTCCATAACTTTGATCTTGGGACAAGATCAAAAGCCGCCCGCAGGTCGACAAAGACGATATACAATGATCCCAGCTCAGCATGTACAGTTTTCCAATGTAAAAGCATAAGCCGAAAGATTTGATCTGTCGTAGAGACCTTCTTCCGAAAACCAGCTTGATAGGGACTAAGGATGGAACACTCTTCCATCCAGTCTTGGAGACGATTTAAGATCAAGCGGGCGAAAAAATTTTGAGGTACATCTATCAGACTAATCGGCCTGTAATTTACAGGAAGTAGAGGAGAGCCTTTTTTAAAAATGGGAACTATCTCAGCTCCGAACCAAGTGGTAGGAATTGCCATGCCATTTAAAATGGCATTAAATAGTGCCGTTAGGTAGGGAGCCCATATTAACGGTTCGTTTTTTAAAAGGTCACCAGGGAGCTTGTCTAGTCCCGGGGCTTTCCCAGTGGGGTGAGTGTTCAAAATATCAACAACTTCAAGAACCCCAAACTCTTCCAAAAACTGGGGTGCAACGGGCAACTCTAAACTAGCCTCTGTACTCACACCGTCAGAGGGAGGAGCGCAAGCACAGAGCGCTGAAAAATAGGCATCCCAGACTCCTGCAGCTATGTTGGAAACAACTGCTGGTGTAGGGGCGGACGAACCCGTGTTAACAATTTGCCAAAAAGTTCGCGGGTCATTACATTTTGCCTGCCTGCGGTAGTTTAACCCAATTGTCAGTGTCCCAATCTGCTTTAGCATGTGCAATTAGTGTTTTGTATTCCCAACGTCTCTGCTTTATTAACGATTTATTCTTGGTGGATTTCAGTGCAGTCAGGATTTGAATCTTTGCCTGCCTGCATTGTGCGTTATACCACTTTGGTGGAGCAGAGCTTTTACTTTCCTTAGTTGTTACAGGATTGAACACGCTAGCTAGTATGGTGTTTAACTCAAGGTTCAAATTCTCAAATTTTTTGAGTGTATCCTTGGTGGGATATTGGAGAGGAAGGTGTCCTACTGCTTCCAATGACGGAATTACCTTTGAGTACAAATCCTGAATTGCACCAGGGATGTTAGACAATTTCTCCCATCTCACCCTTCTTCTGTTACTAGATAGGATAAGGCCTGTATCAGAAGTATTCAAATCATTATATCGTCCATTAGGGATGGAGTAAATCTGTTAATGTTGATAGCGAGACACAACTGATCTAAATACGTGTTCCCTAAAAACCAGGCTAAGCCCTACGCTCCTAACCTGCCACTGGAAGTCTTACAAGGTACATTTGCTTGCCACGGCCACCCAGAGCTCGAGTCCTGGAGAATGGAGGGATTGGACACCTGGGTTGATATGTACGTTGATTCGCAATTACAAACCTTTGAGGCTTTAGTGACTAACTTTGGGATACCACGGCGGACGTTCATACTTGACGCATTGCCAATGCGCCAGTTTCTCCAGACATAAGACAACGATCGCACTTTACCTGCCACATCAAAACTCGTACAAACCTTACCGTCACACGGACGTGGCAGGCACGCAATAACAGCAATCTACAACTCCCTCGGACTTGATGGCATGCCTCTTTTGACATCACTTTGTGCATACTGGGATATGGAGTTGTCAACCACCTTCATCGACAAACAGTGGCCACAATGCATCAGCCACCCCAAAATCAATCCACAAACGCCAGACTGAAATACACTCAATTTAACTATTTACACCACACATGTTTAACACCACATAGGTTGGCGTGGATGTATCCAACCTGTGTGTGCCCCAGGTGTCTGAACTCGGAGGCAATATTTACGCATATGGTATGTACATGTCCCCGCATCCAGTCATACTGGAACGAAATTGCGGCGGTGCTGGCGGAGGCAGCAAATGCCCCGGTGATAGCCCAGGCCACTTATTTCTTATTGGGAATTACGAGACGTAGTGCCTTTCACAAAGGCCTCAATAAATTCTTGGATCTGGCCCTGGGCCTCTCCAAACATAAAATAGCAATGTCTTGGAAGTCGCAACTAGTTCCCAACACACAACCATGGCTGTTCGACCTTCGCAGGGCACTAGTCGCAGAACATACAGTGCAGCTGTCCAATGCATCACGTGCATCTGCACGGGCCAGTCCCACTCAGTGGCAAAATCGTCCATGGAGACCAAATTAGCCACAACGCAACCGCCCAACATAGTTTGCAGCTCCGCTGGATGCCTCTAGCAGACCATACCCTCACGCACAAGTACGCACAATACATCTCTATATCACGTGGAGAGGTGCCTGTTGGGTAACCCGAGTCGGGCTATGGGCATATCTCCGCCCCCCCACCCTTCATCATACACGTCCACACTCATTCAGCCACACACGTGGCCCTATGCCCCAACCCACCAGCGGCCGAGGAGATTGACTTTTTGTTTCTTTTTTATACAGTTAACAGTTCAATTGCTTTGTAATGTAATCTAAATTTGTATTCGAATCTCCTTATATTCTCCTGAAAAATTGTAGGCGACTAACGTTAATATTGTGTTGATTTTATTGGTTATACCCTGGCATCCTGCCTAGCCTATTCAAGCAACTGTCATTGTAATGCCAATAATAATATCATTAACACATGAATTTTATTTTTACAATTTGTTGAAAATCAATATAGAATATTTTTTTAAAAAGAGATGAAGTAAATCCTTTTTCAGGGTGGAAATGATGGACCTCCATAATTGGCGCGGTTGTAGGTATGAGGATTCCTAAAGGAGAAAATATTTTATCCAACAAATGCAATTGCTTTACTGTGATGCATTTATGCATAGGTATCTAGATATTCCGAACAGTGATGCATGGAACATTGTTTTATGAAGAGAAATTCACAAATGAATTTCAGGAGTACTCTTCGGATCCTTCCACTTCCCAGGAGAACTTCTGGAACCTCTTTTGAATTCCAATAAACCTCAATATGTACTCCAAACTTATGAGAAAAATTAATGGAGTAAAACTCCAATATTTTTGTGAATTGGGTCCAAGTGATCTTAAGGGATACATAAAAGAATGAATGAACGATAACCCATCCAGCACAGTAAACAAAATTTGAGCAGTTTCAAGACATGGGACAACTGCCTCAACAATATTCTGAAAGCAAAATCCATAGACATAAATATATAAAATGGATAAGGCAAATTACATAAGATTTGTGACTTGTGCTCTCAGGGACCAGTAATATTCTGAATGTGCTGGTGTATGTTACCTCGGGTATAATTAAGGAGTTACACTGAAGGAAACTGAAATATTAGTGGTGTGGCCTGCACAGGTAATAGGTCCACAATTTGCCTGGGAACCAAGCACCCCATTGTATAGCTTGACTCTCTCAGGGTAGCAAAGCAGAGCAGTCCAAGGCCTACTCTGGGGAGGTGGTGTGGGCTAGTAATCACCATTCGCTGGCACACAATATTAACACTCAATAAATGATTGTCCATTCAGTGCTTTTTCTTTATAAAAAAGGAAAAGCACACTTATTACACACACACTACTAAATACTACGCAGTCATTTACAATCATATACATTGGCCGATGGGAAACTACATAGATGACATTGAATAATCACCTTTGTCCCCCAAAAGAGTCATACAAACATATAAGGTAAGTCTATTGGCTTGGTTGAGGGTTCAAGATCAACAAACCACATGTTAAAGACATAATTTTGCATGTAAATGAAATCATCAATAATAATCATATATAAATGCACTTATTACTCTTAATAAAGCATAGTCATGGTAATCCATAATCACTGTCAACATTATTATAGGAATAAAGCATTTTAAAATGAGCAAAACATTTCTGCAATCTTTTTATATACTTTCCAAAAATAAAAATGCAACCATACAAACAGCCCATAGTGGGCATCACATTTTCCTTTTGATCACATTACATGCAATCATAGTCTTAGCCCCTAGAGGCTGCTGTACAACATGTACATCTTTAAACATCTTCAGGCCACCAGAAACGCAGCCATAGAACGAACCCCTAGAGGGCGCTGCACTCCCAGTAGTAGAGCAGAAGCTTCAGGCTGGGCAGTGCTTTGATAACATTAAGCAAAATCCAGGCTTGGTCCTTCCTTTGAAGACCTTACAGACGTAGGGTCAATACCTTTTGGTACGCTCTGGTGGGCCTCCTGGGGGGCAGGGGGAGTGGGGTGGTGCTCCTGCAGCTCCCTGCATCCTTTTTTATGGTATTGGTGGTGGCAAGCCATCCTGAGGGCAGCACAAGCAGCAGAAATTGCTTGATCAGTTGCAGGCCCCAGCAGGGCATTTTGGGGCACTCCTTTGGGAGCGGTGAATATCCAATAAGCGGCTTTCCCACTGAGCCTGGGATAGCCACTGCCTTTGGCCACGCAGCTTTTTAATTTTTTGGGGGTTGTTACCAGCCCCACTCGTGCACCCCCATGCCTTCTTAATTTTAGGGGCAGCTGAGGGAGCCCACCCTTTGCTGTCCTACCAGCTCCTGCACGGCCCTCACCTCTGCTTGCAAGCGTGGGAGCCTGCAGCTTCTCCCTCCCTAACGGCTTCTGCGAGCAATGATCCTCATGCCATGGTGGCCGTCTGCATCCCCTAGACACAGGCACAGGGAGTGGTGCAGGCACACCGCCACTGGTGCTGCGACAATGCTCCCTCTGCCTGCTGATGCTTGGGGGTTGGGAATGGGGTCCCAGCCCCCTCCATTACAAATACAGCCAGGGGGATGGGGTCCCCTGGCCCTGGGAAAGTCTGGGGAGGGTATCCCACGCACTCCCCATCCCTGGAAAAAGTAAATGAAATAAGGTATCCTGCACCTACCCCTGGCCCTTGGCTCACCTCAGGGATAGTTTCAGACCAGAGTAGTGGAGCCCCACGTGCTGTGTTGTCTTGAGGGGTCAAAGGTCATGATCTTCAAGACGCCATAACTTGGGCCTTGTTGGGCTGATCTGGATGATCCTGGGCTAATTTTACTCCTGGTGGCGAGCTCTAGTCGACACAGGCAGTTGCAGCAGACCTCCTCACCTCCAAAGTTGTGTAATCCACACAGAGCTGTTTCTGCTGGTTCCCTGTGCCTTCCTCCTGGTCTTTGTCTCTGGGTGAAGAAGTCAAGGGCTTTCCCCCAACTGGTTTTTAGGTGGTCTCACTGGCCCTTAGGTCAGATGGGACAGAGCCCTTCATCCTTTCCGGTCATCAGGGGGTTTCACCTTCCAGTTGTCCATGGCAACCCCCGAGTCCAGCAGTGAAGCACAGAAAAACACCAACCAAGTGAGAGTCTCCCTCTTCTGCAAGAGTTTTTAAAAGGGAGTGGAAGGTTCCAGAAGCCAGGAACCCCTGGCTAATACTAGGGTGCCATGTCACCTCTCCACCCCTGTCTGACCCTCCTGCACAGAATGCTGGGACAGTTCAAGATGGCGTAAACAAGGAGTCACTAGTCACGTCTCCTCACTGACATCACTGCCAGGGCCTTTCTCACCAAATTTTCAAAGGAGAGCCCCCTCCTGTGTTAGTTCCAGAGGTCTGGGATCTCTCTCTTTTTTCAGTGGGCTTGAGCAGGCCCATTCTTAGTGCAGTGTGATAGCTGATTGATTGACGCAGATCCTCCAGCCTCACCCCTTTCCTCCTCATTAGATGAGTCAAGAACTGTTCATTGCTCCTTGTGGGGAGGCCTTTGCTCCTGCTGCTTGAGAGAAATGTAATTAACTTGCACAGCAGGGTGACAAAAGGCCTGGGTTCTGATCCTGAGGTGAACCAGAAAAATATTACAATTCTGGTTGACTCATAAATTGTACAGATATATTTTTGGAACTTGCAGGTTTGATTTTCTTGCACAGGTTACACCCTATTTCGATACGTTACTGCTCTCTGTAGGCCAAGGCAAAGCAAAACTGCACTCTAAGCCAGTTTTTTCCCTATGTGTATAATAAAATGTCATTACAGACAAAACAATAAATAACACTGGCTTTCCCTATTAGTGTACACTAACATTATAAGGCCTACCTTAGGTCAATATCTAATCTTGTAGAGTACCCTCTGTGCCAGGCTACCTATGCGCAATTACCGGACTGTGCACAACTGTAGTCTCACACATGTGCACATGCGTGTGTACACGTGTTCATGTGTAAACATCCAAGTGCCCCTTACTCTAGCTACGTTGCAGCAGCCTTAGCTTAAAAGGCAGACACTGGTGGTAAACATGTGTAGTACATTTGCCATGTGATTTCCATTGATGAGACACATGTAGTGAGACTCACGCACAATAAAAAAGTCCAAAACTGGGTGATCCAAAAAGAAACAAATCTAGGCCTTCTGAAAGAGCAGTACCCAATTGTAACACACACAATATACTGAGTTCACAATAAGTTCCTGCTGCTGATCACAAATGTCAAATAGTTCGATCATATTTTGTTTCAGCAATTCTTCTTTTACCACCGGAGTACTGAATTACATACTACTGTAAAATAAAGGGTCTATGTCAGTCATTAGAGTTATCAAGAAGTGCAAGTGTGTGGGCTTTCATTGTTGTTGTTTGGTCATTTGATGTTCGGAGTTGATGATGAGTGTATGATGGTAGCTGCATGTGTGTGTCTGATGGTGGGTGTGTGGCCATATGATGGTGACTGTGTGGCTGCATTATGGTAAATGTGCTGGTGCTTGACAAAGAGTGTTGCTTGGCATTTGTTCTTGAAGATAATCTTCCAGGAGACTTGATGAATATAAAATGTTTTTTGTTTTTTGTTGAATTGGAGTAGGTTAGTCTTTTTTGGCATACACAGAGCTGCAGTTAGGCTTTTGTGAGATGAATCATTGGATTCATGTCTAAAAGCTTGAAAGAGGATCTATTTTTCAGTAATGTCTGCAGTTCTTGGAATAAATTACTTTCATGATAAATAATGAAAGCCAATAATTTCATGAGGTGTCAGTCTTCCTGTCTTCTTTTCATGTTTGACACCTAACGGAAGGCAAAGCAGCCAAGCAGGATTATTAGAGTTCCAATGCGACCATAAGAGGTGGAAGAATGGACCTATGTAGACCATCTCCTTAAGGAGAAAATACAGAGCAACAGCAAGTATAAGAACCCTTGGGACGTTATTTTGGTTATATTAGCTTTACAATGAAGTAAACAGGGATTTAACTGGAGCACCGGGTATACCTGGCTAGCAGAATGTAATGTGGACTTTATTTTGCATAAATGGTAAAAAGAAGGGTCAATAATCATACTTACATCAGACTAACGCTGACAAACTTATAATGTGAAATGTTGATGTGGCAGGAGGTTAGCTTGGCAAACCACAAGGTGACCCATATTGCAGTCACCTATTGAACCCATCATTTCAAAGAGTGCTATGAAGGGTGTATTGCCATGGAATCAAATAAGGTGTAGACAGTGTGATAGTTATGTCTCTCACAAGTTAAATGCAGTCAGTGTCTCATGTACCGTAAACTTAGAGTGCAGGACTAGCGCTCCCTTTGGAGACAAGATTGTTGATTACCACAGAATTCAGAAAAGCAGTGATTGAATAAAAAACACTGAAGCTTCCTCTGAATGCTGATGATTTTGGCTTCAATGAGACAAGGGACAAGAAAGGATTTCTGTTCCAGGATATAACTGGTGTACATCTCACCAGACACGAAGAAAGATAAAATATAATTCAGGAATTTGACTGAAAGTCAGATCATGCATGGTGAATGAGGGTAGATCATGGACTATCACAGAGTTGGTTCTAGTGGGGGCAGGGAGCAGGATTGCGGGACCACCCAAAGAAATCGAAGCAGCATCCAAGGATCTTCACTGGTCTCCCTATTGAATACTGGGACTTGTCCACCTGCCTGAGGCGACAACAACCATTGTTCAGATGGCCACTCCCCTTCAGTCATTTGCTCCAGCCTGCAATGGACCATCACTGACTTCTTCTGTTCATTTGCGTAAAATGCTGTGCCTTAATACGTACAGCAATTGACTGCTGTCTGCTAAGTGCTCTGTCTCAAGGAAAAGAAATGAAGGACACTGTGACACCCCTTTCATAAGAAGGTCTACCAGGGTTCTCCTTTCAGTCAATACAGTGCAAGGGGCTTAAAGTGGGGATCAACTTAGAACATCCCTTGATTGCATCATACATTTTGGGTGAGAGGGCTGGTGATAGTATGACTGCTCCCTCCCCTGCCATTGCTCATTTAGTTTGTAAGAGATACCTTATCAATGTACTAAACAGCATAATTACAAAATGGTAGGGATGAAGCAATTATTTTTAGGATTTTCTTACAAATTGTGGAATGCAATGCAAGACTTCCCCAGACAATTGTCTGGTGTGAGGTGAATGGAACTAGCCTTCTGATGAGATTCCACCAATTTTCTCCCTGAGAGGGTCTGTGAGTGGAAGACTTTGAAGAAAAACCACTGCTGCGGCCACAACTGTGGCAAAAGGAGGTAAGGGAGGAGAGAGCAAGAAAAAAACATGGCTGCTTTGCTCATCTACTATATATCAACAAGTAGTTCTTGTTAGCTTGAGGTATTGTTCGTAATGTAGGGATGAATCTTGGATAAACATAGAATGCAACTAAATTGACAATGTTAAAGCGCAGTAATCACCACAACACACTCAAACAGTATTGAACCTGCTTTGTGCTCCATATCATGGGCCAATGACATATCTGGAGAGTACCATGAGACCTTCTCTGAGCTCTGGACCACAGGAGGCAGCAAAGTAGATGGGGAGAAGGTAAATGCCAAATGACGTCGATGAATGATGGGAATGAAACACAAAGATAAGAAACACAAAGGGAATGGTAAAAACAACAAAGGTGCAGGAACGCTAACAGTGAGAAAACATAAAGGAGCAGGAACCTTACCACAAAGCAATTTGCAAGGCACCCCCTTCTTCCGGCTGCTACCACTTAATGTCACCTGGAAGCACCTGATCTAACCTATGTGCTGTAAGAGAAACCCTGATTGGTTCTTTTTCTCGGGTAGACCTCACGTTCTATCCTTCTCTGCCCCAGCCACCACAAGTTCATCCTCCAACTCTTCCAACCTTGCCCCAATCTGTGTCACCTGTGCACCAATGTCTTATTGTCTGTGAACCTTTCACTCTTAATTCTTGTTTCAGACCTCTAGACTCACTGATTCTTGACACAACACCCAATTCTTGAGATTCTATATCTTTCATAATGTGCAGCTAGTCACACAATTTCTTGTTCGCTCACCCACTTAGAGAAGCTAAGTTTCATTGAAATCACTAACCCAGTAGTCTTTCCTGGCCTCTTGAAGGATTTTTGCCATTTGGATGGATGTTCATTTACACTTTAACACACAAAGCAATTCTGCTGTGATTGATGCATGTCAAAATATATTACTGACTGATGTGCCACTGCATAATATGGACCTCTGCCTTGTCGTTTATATTGACAAAAAATACTCTCTCTAATTTAATGGTACAACCACATTGGCCTTGTCTGATAATTATAGGTTTGGAGCATTTGTATCTCCCTGGCGTTACCAAGGAGCACCTAAGCCACACCTTCTTGTTAGTTTGTGATAAAATCACATCTTTTACATCTAATATTTCACCTTCTCCACTACTACTGCTACGTCTCCCCCCGTGCCAGATAGCTGATGTACTATCCCATAACATCTTGCCAAATGGTAACTAATTAGCAGAAATCCAAATATGGTGAGGATTTGATTCAACCAAGGGCGATTTTCAAAGCCAAATAATTAGATTTTCCTTTGGTCAACCTAGTGAGATATTTCAAGCCTGGGTACAACGATGATAACAGAAGAAAAGCAAATTAATAATTAGTAGTCCAATTGTAATCTGCTGAAAGAACAATACTCCCCTAGATTCTGATATTTTAATCAACCTTTACACCGTAGCTGGTGTCCTTTGGCTATTTAAAATTTTAGAAAAAATATTGTGATCAGCTTTGTGAGGACCAAAGTAGTTACAATCATCATCAATAAAGCATGCATTGTGTGGGGTTCTCACCAATCTCTTAGTCCTTTACATTTTAACACCATTGGAGACCACTGGCTCTGGTGTTAGTGTAGCACAACCACGCGCCAGGACACTCTCGAGTATTTGAGCGCGCTATAAAACCCTCTATAACATAACAACCTCCAGTTTCAAATGTACACAGATGGTATTCAAGTACACTTAAGGTTGAGTGTGGCAGAAGACAAAAACAGAACTATAAATATTTGACTATAAATGTGTGCCATTGGATAAAGGACAGCTAGTTGCATTAATGGCCCAAAGAACGAGATCAGGAGAGTAGGTGGCCACTCAATTAAATGTCTCCCACTCATTTGGCCTAGAGAACTAGGTAATGCTCCAAGCCCTATACATGCAGTAAAGAACCTAGGACCACATTTATGAGGCCCTACTGGCACGTTTGCATGACCGGAACTGTACTTTTTTGACGTTCTGGTGGCACGATGTGCCACATCATATTTATAAGGCCACGTAAAGCCACTTTACGTGGCTTTTCATGGCCTTATAAATATGTGCCCTTTTCACACAGAATACTGCGTGAAAAGGGCGTTCCATGGGTGTTGCTGCGGGTTTTCCCAGATTTACGAGAAATCATATACCTGAGAATGTGTCAGAACCGAACGCCACCCTGGGGGTGACGTTAGGGAGGCACAACTAGGAGAAATGTTTTAATTTCTCCTAGTGCTTTCCTTTTTCTATGTGTGCTGCATTCTACAGCACACATTGAAAAAGGATCTCGCCTGAATTGATTGATTTTGTGCAGGAAGGTGGGCCTTCCTGCACAAAATCAATCAGCTCTACAATGCCTGCACCCTTGCACCATGGTGCAAGGGTGCCTGCATTGGCGAACGGCAGCCCATTGTGCGCCGGTGCTGGGAAATAGGACAGGAATGCGCCATATCACATGGATACAACGCATTCCTCCTTTTTTGTTTTGACATAGGACAACGCAGCAAGATTCCTTGCAGTGCTGGCCTACGTCAAAACCTAATAAAATTTGGCCCATAGTTTTCTGGATAGACGAGAATCGGTATTTTAATAGAAAATCTCCAACTGTGGTGAAAAATACCAACCTGAATCAAATGCGCAAGAGGAGGAACCTTCCACTGCTTCAGGTTCCACGCTAGACTGAAATGACAATGTATGGGTACTATGGATTGACCCAACCCCAGAAGTGATAATTGTTGCATCTGTTAAACTTCAGGTCGCTGGAAATCAGAATTTAACTGCTGTGATAACTTATTGCCCCTTCTGAGTTCAACCCTGATGGGGCATAAAATACACATGTCCCGGTAATTTCTGGGCTAATTGCCACTGTTACATTTTGGTAGGTTTAACCTGCCAAAATTTACCTTGGGGAAATTGCAGGGGTTTGGTTTTAGGTGCAAAATGTGGAATTCGGCACATACCAGAATTTCCAAGCCGCTCCTAATGAGATCAGATCGTCATAATCTCTTAATGTTCTTGGGAGGCTTAGAAATTAATAATATTTATATTGTTAATGGTCTACAACACGAAATCCCTAAAGAATGCCCATTTGTAACATTTTTAAAGAAACTGCTGCTACATATAAAATAAATATATGACAAATTAATTGTAATACACAATGAAAAAGTAATAAATGTTTATGTTTAGTCATCAATGGAACCCTTTGACAGGCTGGCCACAACTAACACATTTCTACAAACAAAGAATTAAGAAGAAGTGAGTGGCAAACTTAACTTATCTACAGATGCAGCATCAACGGGTTTCCTTCCAGTGGAACACATTACACTGTGAGCTTTCATCAGGAAAACTAATTTACATAAACAATTATAATCAACACGGCGTAAATGTGGAAAAACTGAAGCAGGCAATTAAGAATTCGATGTAAATTATTGGTTTACATAGTGTACAAATGTTTTTATGATCTCTATTAAAGATTAATGTCTCCTTGACTGTACTTTACCCTCTCCGATGACACGGTATTGCTTCGATTAAATAATACTATAGATTACTTCTGGTAATGGTTAAAGTATTCTCTTCTCAAGCCTCACTGTGGCTTTCAGGAATTGCACCCAGTATATATTTCAGAAGAATTTATCCAATTGGTTAATGTGATAATGTCATATCGGAAATCATTCTATCCCTTTCTTTGTAGTGATCTACTCATCTATGGACTGGGTTCTATTAGAATATCCATTAGCATTACGCTTGGGAAAGGAATATCTGACCCTTCAAATGCTTGACCATTGAACGTCATGGAGGCCATGGTTATGCTCAATAAAATGAGGTGCTGTGGGAGTTCGTTCCATTTCTTATTTAAGAGCAACATATGCTCATTTGGGCTACTAACCAAGGCTCTCAGTTAAAGTTTAATGGATGGGAAACTCTGTCATAATAGTGTTGGCTATGCTGTTCGACTCATAACAAATGCAAACTGCCCTATGACACTTGTAATAAGACTGTCAGGATATCTGCCACATTTGTGACAGGGTACCCGCCTGCCAAACTCTAAATCAGGCCCAATGTTACTTACCTTGAATCCCAAAGAGTTGGATTCTAATTTCAGTTTTGCAACTTGACAAAAATTGCACAAGCATACCACTTATTTTTCCTGTGCCTTAAACTGCAAATGTACTTATATCTATGATTTTTAAAAAGCTGCACAGTACTGTCTGAATTGATTCCTCCCTCCACCCCACTTGATTAGCCAGTAGTAAAGTGCATGTGCTCCTCCTTTGGCTTCTCCTTCAGTTGCATATTTAACTTACCAATAAGTTTCTAGTGCATGCTGTATTAAACGTTCACCCAGACCCCTGAAAGTAATGTTACCTGTGGAATGTAGCATTTTTTGTGCCATACACTAGTGTGGCAAGGAAAACATAGCTGTAGGCCTACCACTGTAGCCAGGTTAAAATATCCCCTTTTGGCAGGAAAAATCTCCTTTCTAAATAGTAGTAAGGCACCCCTACTCATGCTTGGTAGCCTACAAGGTAAGGTACCTGGTATTTGCATGGGAAATGTATAACATTAATGTTACCATGTCTCTACAGTGAAAAGCCCCAAAAAGCTATTTGAACTGTGACAGTCCTAGCTGTCCTATGTAGAAAACCAAAGTATAGATTATAGGGCAAATACTGTAACTCAAGAATGAGACTTGCTGGAAAAATAATCAAACAGCTATTTTTAATGGTTATTAAAATTCAATTCAACAGTGAAGTTAGATTTTTAATACATATTAAGGAAAAGTAACTTTTAGAAAGCTACATTTCCCCTCCCAGAAAGTCTTGGTAGCTCTTTTGCACTAGCTTCCCAGCAGTAGCCCTGCCAGCTTTCACACTGAATAGGTGTGAAAGAGGTGTGAAATGCTCCCAGTAGCAAACAATAGGTGACCTGAATGAGCAGAAAAGACTCCTCTTAACTCAACAGAATTTGCTGAGTGGGGCTGTGTTTCTCCTCTTGACAGCACATTGTCCAATCCTGCTTGCCTGGTCTGTTGAGCCACTAGTAACACTTGAGGAGCACTTAAAAGGGCTAAAACAGGATGCCAAGTCAGTTCTTGTGGATCCCCTTTCTGGTTGCTGAAGGGTCCTGCTTTATCCTACCTGATTTCTGTCTCCGGATTTTTTGTGGGTACAATCATTGCCAGCTTCAAACTGGATTTTAGTGGGGGGTTTTTATTTGAGAGGACAATAGGATTACCATAGTACACTCCCTATTCACACCCATGGCCTCAGGGCACAAGTTTAGCGCAGTCAGAGACTTTTACCATCCTGGATTTACCCAGACCCAATGTAATTTGTCCCTGTTTGCAGTAAGAAACTATTGCAAAAGATGGTAAAGTTAGCCCCGGAAGCTTTTAACCCATTGGTTAGGGAGTGCCAGGAGTCCTCCCCACCCACTAGCTAGTGCCAGGGATAAACGTGGCATCTCCAGGCACCCTCTTCAGAACACTTGCTGGACCTGTGGAAGATGAGAAGAGGACTAGATCTGCTGTTTGTGGCCTGGAAAAAGCCCTGGAGGACTGGGGCTGCTCCCTTTTGTACCCCGGAATAAGAAGTGGACTCCAAGAGTAAGTTGGCTGACCTACCGTGTGGCTAAAGGGAAAGAACAAGCTGCAAGAGCTTTTTACCTAGTAGTGCCCAACTGACCAGTAGAAACTGGACCTGGATTGGACCCTGCTGTTGGCCTCTACTTGACCCCTGTGAATCTTTAAGTGCCTCCTCTGTGGTCCTTGCAGCCTTGTACTTCTGTAGTTGATTTGGGATTTAAAAGACGAAGGGCCTGATTTAGTTTTTAGGCGACGAGTTACTCCGTCACAAATGTGACGGATATCTTGTCTGTGCTATTACAAGTGTATTATATCCAATGGCAATTGTAACATGGTGGATGGGATATCTGTCACAATTGTAATGGAGTAACCCATCCACTGAACTCTAAATCGGGCCCTTAATCAGAAGTTAAAATCTTTGACCATGACGACCTTTGTTGGTGTATCGAACCAGTGCTTTATAATGTTTGGACTCAAATCGCACCTTGGTCATGGAATGGCATGGGAAGCAAAAAAAACGATGGGTTGAGACCCAGATCTCTGTACCGAGGTGAATGTATGACATTGTTCTGAATTCTGTCCATCAATTGTTCTTTTTGCATGGTCTACTGTGATCATTGATTATCATTGGTGATTTGTGCTTTTTTGGGCTATTTTTACTTAAACATTTAAAAAAATCATATATTTGGTTCACCCTATGGAATTTTTGTAATTTGGTTTCTTAAATTTCACTCTATTTTTCTAATTTGGTTTGGGATTTTAATTGCCTGGTGTTTCTACCTAATTGGTGTTTTGGTACTTTGCACAATGCCCCAAGTTAAGCCTTACCTCTGTGCTTTAGCTACCAGGGGATCGGGCTCAGGTTAATTCAGTAACTTTAGGGGTTCACCCTGACAAAGGTTATGATTATACTTTTCCCACCCCAAATAATATCCAATTTCTTACATTTTAAAAGAGATTCTGTATCATTATATCATGCTTTCTTTCATGAGAACATCAACTTTATTCATTATCCTTTAGTGACCAACATTGTACTCGGTATTGTGTCTTGCTCACATTCACTTCCTTATGCAGTTTCTTTTGATATGCCCAAGTATGACAATATTTCATAGTTTGGCATAGACAGCAAACCTATTTCTCATGTGGCTTTCGAATTCCCTTTAACCACATCCTACTTTTGCCCTGTAACTCTGTTACTTTAAGTTTGTTCATCTGTTTTAAGAATTCCAGTCACTAGTTCCACAGCAACAGGAAAGTTCCCAAATTCCAACAATAAAAACCCACTCATCGAGCGCATATGTCAAGGAGCAGGCAGATTTGCTCTTCTCTTCGAGAACTCAAGCAAGTAAGCCAAGGGCGATTGGACTCGCCCTAAAGGCTGTTCATTGAAGTGGTCTATGGGTCGGCATTCAATTCTGAATTCCTTAGCCGAGTTGTGTGTTATTTCAACTCACTAAGACAAATGAGTGTTCCTTAAAACGGAAAACTTCCCACTTTTATGACAGTTTAAGAAGAGGGAAAGGCCATTGGATTTGCCTTACTGACTGGAATGCTGTTTACTTTGCATAATGTGAGACATGCTGTTCCAATGTTCCGCTTCCTATTGGGAGCAACAAAGTTATTTAATAATAATAATAATAATAATAATACAGAGTTTTATAGAGCGTGAACAGTTACCTCACGAGGAGGTGTCCCGGCGCTAAACGCAGAGCAGAGAAGCAAATACCGAAGTGCAAGTCAGTCAATTAGCGCGGTTGGGCGAAGAGCCAGGTTTTCAACATTTTTTTAAAGCAGGGTTCAGAGGGGGCCTGTTGGAGCTCAAGGGGGAGTGAGTTCCAAAGCCTTGCTACATTGGCCGAGAACGTTCTCCCACCCAGCCGAGCCCTTTTTTCTCGAGGGACTATTAGCTGGATCCGGCGGTTAGAACGGAGAGCGCGGGACTGCGTGTATCTTGGCAGCCGATCCCTCAAATAGGTTGGGCACAGGCCAAACAAGGATCTGAAAGCTAGCGTAAGGGACTTGAATTTGATCCTATGGGCTACAGGTAGCCAGTGAAGTGCTCGAAGATGCGGAGAGACAGAATGTTTAAATGGAATATGCATTAGCAGTCTCGCAGCCGCATTCTGAACCACTTGCAGGTGTTGAATTAAATATTTGGGCAAACCTAGGAGCAGGCCATTCGCGTAGTCCAATCTAGATGTGACTGTCGCATGGACTACTGTTTTCCTGCAATTTACCGGAAGAAATTGCAAAATTTTGCGAAGATTCCTGAGTTTGCCCAGACAACGGCCCATCAGCTGTTGTGTATGCGAAATAAAGGACAGATTGTTGTCCCATCGCACTCCCAGATTTTTTGCCGAGGGACTGGGGGAGGGGGGGAACCCATTGCCATCGGCCACCAAAGCTCAGAGGGGGGCGGAGTGCCTTTACCAAAGTACAGCACTTCTGTTTTATCCGCGTTGAGCTTTAGTTTATTAATATTCATCCAACGCGCCACATCAAGGAGACAGCCTTTAAAACTTGATAAGGCCGCTTCTGACACCTCTGCATATGGAAACACAAGCTGGGTGTCATCGGCATAAGATACTGCCTTGACCCCCCAGTTAGCAATAAGTGTGAAAAGTGGGGCCATGTAGATATTAAATAATAAAGGGCTGAGCGCCGAGCCCTGCGGTACGCCACAGCCCAGCGGCTTCAGCGTAGAGGAAGCGGACCCCAAAGCCACCTTCTGGGTGCGCTGGGACAAGTATGAATGTAACCAGTCCAGCGCTTGGTCTTGTATGCCCACTTCTGACAACCGCATCATCAACCTTGCGTGGTCGACGGTGTCAAAAGCCGCCGAAAGATCCAGGAGGACCAGTAAAGCTGAGTCTCCCGAATCCAACGACCATCTTATCGACTCTGCCACCTCGATCAAAGCTGTCTCGGTACTAAAGCCGGGTCTAAAGCCCGATTGAGTCTCATGTAGAATATTGTTGTCCTCTATATATTTGCTGAGCTGCCGCTGGATCATTTTCTCCAGCATCTTACCTGGGGCAGCCAACAAGGAAATAGGGCGAAGGTTGCTGAGGTCCTTAGGATCTCCATTAGGCTTTTTCTTTAGTGGGAGCAGGGTGGCATGTTTCCATATATCTGGGAAGACCCCCAAAGAAATAGATGTATTCCAAACATGTAGTAGGGATGGAGCCACAAAATCCGCGATTGAACACCACAATTTAGGGGGGCAAGGGTCGTCCGGTGAGCCCGATTTGCAGCAACTTAATTCCTTCATGGCCGCGGGCAGAGTAACTGGTTGAAAGCAAGTTAACGGTCCACTTGTCAACACTTTAGCAAACTGATCTGATTTCTCTGTTAATACCTCTGGGCCAAATGTGTCATAGACACGCTTAATCTTTTGATCAAAGAAGTCCGAGATTTCATTGCAAAGGGTGACCGAAGACGGTATTTTCCCTTTCAATACATCTAGGTTTAAAAAAAGACTGAATCACTTTAAAGACTTCCTTGCTGGAGTGTTCAGCCTGTTCGATTGACTCTGCAAAAAACTGTTTTTTAGCCTGTCTGACAGACTTTTGAAATTTGCGGGAGGCCACCTTATATTGGGTCCTTTCCTGGGACCCATAGTTTGCCCTCCACAGCCTCTCTAACCGTTTACATTTAGCCTTCTCAATTCTAAGGTCCTGAGAGAACCATGGGGCAGAGGGCGAATACCTCTTAGACATAGCGCGTTTGGCTGGGGCAATGGAAGAAATCATATTCCCAATCCAGTGATGAATCCGCAGGGCGTCAGTGTTGGCGTTCAGAGTTAACGGGGGTTTGTTTTGTGCCAGCACTGAGCCCATGGCGGTAGGGACAAGTTTCGACCATTGCCTTCTCATGTAAACGCGTTTGATTGGCATTAGTCTGTCGGCTGCCAGGTTAATTAAAAAGGGTATGAGCATGTGGTCGGACCAGAGTAGTGGTAGGGTTTCTTCCATCATCACCTTTTCAACATTGGACAGGATGAGATCAAGTGTATGACCCGCTCTATGTGTGGGGCCATTAATAATTAATCTCAAATTAGCGGCGTTTAGAGTGGCCCTAAGTATCTCTGCTTGGGCACAATCCGTACTGTCCATATGGATGTTAAAATCCCCCACTACAAGGAAGTAAGGATGGAGGAGGGAGCTCTGCACTATTACGTCCATCAGGGTAGTAAGGTTAGAGTCATTCCCACCCGGTGGGCGGTAGATAACTAGGCCTGCTAAGGAGGTCTGAGAGCCCACCTGAATGCAGAAGTGTAATCCCTCCATACCCGCAATCTGCGTAGGGGCCGAGGATGTTAATGTGAACTGTTCCTTAATTATAGCAGCAACCCCTCCACCTCTTTTTCCGCCCAAACGGTTGGCGAGACACATTGTGTAGCCCGGGGGCACTGCCAAAGCTATTGCCGTCACATTATCCTCACTAAGCCACGTTTCAGACAGAAATAAAACATCCCAGTCATCACCTTCCAATAGCAGCCAGATATCATTGGCATGCTTTGAGAGGGATCTGCAATTCAACAGCCCCGCTCTCAGACTTCTATTACTTCTATTACTGAGCGGTCTGGAATTGCGGAGCCCCTTCTCCTCCTCATTATCCCGCCCTCCGAAGGATTTCCCACACGTCCCACAAACGTAAGTGAGGGGGGGAGAACTTAGGTCAAACCTGTGAGTGCAGCACATGTCGTTTGTGTTGAGCCGCCACAGGTCATCTCGAGACCACACGATCCTCCCCCTATCTGTAGCGCTACGAGCAGCATGCCTGGCCCTGGCCGCAGACGGGTCGCGGACGGGCGCAGACGGGCTTGCCTTTGGCGCGCCTTCGGCGCGCCGCTGGCGCGCCCGCTGCGCGCGTCTGCTGCGCGTTGTCCAGGGCATCCGTTTTAAGCGTGAGGAAGTGAGACAACTAGAGCGCTAACTGCCGTGCACCGGAAGTGGCAATCTCCCTCCACATCAATCGGGACGGCACCCGCGGTGGAACGGGGAGGAGCAACCGGACACGGCAAGTCGTCAAGACTAGATTCAAATGGCTCTTATGCAATTATTACTGTTTTAAAATACATGAATGTGCAAATAGCGTAATTTAAAACATAACTGTGCAAAAAACGCTAAGGGAGAATCACAGTCTTAAAATGCCGGTAATAGGGTGTAGATGACAATTGTAATATGGCTGCATACAAACAATTAAAAACTGACTAAAAAGAGCTGGCTCAAGCAACACAGGTCATCAAGCAGGACTTGGCAGTATTAACTTTCTGCGCGCGTCCGCTGCGCGTTGTCCAGGGCATCCGTTTTAAGCGTGAGGAAGTGAGACAACTAGAACGCTAACTGCCGTGCACCGGAAGTGGCAATCTCCCTCCACATCAATCGGGACGGCACCCGCGGTGGAACGGGGAGGAGCAACCGGACATGGCAAGTCGTCAAGACTAGATTCAAATGGCTCTTATGCAATTATTACTGTTTTAAAATACATGAATGTGCAAATAGCGTAATTTAAAACATAACTGTGCAAAAAACGCTAAGGGAGAATCACAGTCTTAAAATGCCGGTAATAGGGTGTAGATGACAATTGTAATATGGCTGCATACAAACAATTAAAAACTGACTAAAAAGAGCTGGCTCAAGCAACACAGGTCATCAAGCAGGACTTGGCAGTATTAACTTTCTGCGCGCGTCCGCTGCGCGTTGTCCAGGGCATCCGTTTTAAGCGTGAGGAAGTGAGACAACTAGAACGCTAACTGCCGTGCACCGGAAGTGGCAATCTCCCTCCACATCAATCGGGACGGCACCCGCGGTGGAACGGGGAGGAGCAACCGGACACGGCAAGTCGTCAAGACTAGATTCAAATGGCTCTTATGCAATTATTACTGTTTTAAAATACATGAATGTGCAAATAGCGTAATTTAAAACATAGCTGTGCAAAAAACGCTAAGGGAGAATCACAGTCTTAAAATGCCGGTAATAGGGTGTAGATGACAATTGTAATATGGCTGCATACAAACAATTAAAAACTGACTAAAAAGAGCTGGCTCAAGCAACACAGGTCATCAAGCAGGACTTGGCCGTATTAACTTTCTGCGCGCACGTTACACACCGCTGTGCCATGGCTGAGTCAGGCATATTGCTGAGATGGATCCACTCTTAAAGTCTGTCTCACGGATGTTGATGCCTTCACAAAGTTGAAACTATCCTCCCCATCAGGCAGTCAAATACACCTGCCCTTGGAGGAAACCAAGGCTCCCTCTGTATTTTCCAGATGCCCCTAGGTTTCCCTAAAGTACAAATTATACAACACATACCTTAATTTTTATCTATGAAAAGGGTGACGCATTTCAACTCACAATGCATTTTCTTAGACATATGCTTTTGAGAAATTCCGAATAGATTTAGAAATTACACTATGGATTCTACTTGGGCACTACGTTGTGCACAACCACCATTCTGCCATCCCCCGCCCGAAAGTTTGAATGCCATGCTAACCGGATCGAAGATATCTTTGCCCTGTATTTAGGAAAGCATATTTACACTTTGGTAGCCTTTGTAAAACGTTGAAGCCAGGGTGGTGCTGAGCAATATCCCCTGCACTTTGTGGTAAGAAAGGTGAGTTACAACTGTAGTGAGGGTTGTAAAAGTCATCCGAGGATCAACAGAGTGCAGATCGATCTACTACTACGTGTTTCCTACTGAACTTTTATTGCTAAGTGTTAGTGAGGGTTCTGGTTGTTACCATAGGGACATAGGATCAAATCTGTGTTGACTGATGCTAAGCACTGTTCAAGCTGATCATGATGTTACCTATGTAAGCCAACACACGAGGATTCCTTCAAATGTTTTGTTTTATTTAGCTTATTTCTCCGTTAATTAATTCATTTAGTGTTGTAGTAAACTTACACGTGTCTAAGAGAGTACTCTTTTTAAAAAAAGACAGGCTTTATTTTTTTTGATTTGCACTTCTGTTAAATATGTTCTTCAAACACAGGCAGTACAAAACTGGTTATGCAAATTTGCATCAAAGTGCTCTTAGGAGACGAAGATTATTTTGGTTACAACAACCACACAAAAAACACAAAAAAACAATTGCTCTTATTTACTGTTGTGTTTCTGAATGAAGTATCTCAATGAATCAGTTTCCAGTGTGTGTTCAACTGATATATTCTTAGTCCATTTCCTCGGTATCTATGCACATTGAGGCTCTTATACCGTCATTCTATAGAGTCTTATTTAGGAGGAGCTCAAGCATATGAGTGAAGTAGTAGATGTCACCAAAATACTCATAGTACGGTTGCCCACTTGTTTTGAAAGACGATAATTAAAAAAAAATCTCAATTGCAAACTGGACTGTTTTCAGTAAAGCCAATTTATAAGTATTAATATTCATTCTAAAGTCTGCCCCTCTGCAATATTTTACACTAGGAACTCCTGCAATTTTCCGGGGTATGACAATCGTCATCGGAGGGAGCAAGATGGTGTCAGTGTGAATCCATGTCGCACAGCCGCACTTGCCGCGCATCTCGACCATCGGCTGACTGACTTACGATGTTGAAGCCGCAAGGGAGTCAGACGCGAGGAGAGCAGCTCCGTTTTCAAGCCTGGGGAGGCATTCCGGGCTATTGGGATCGCGTCGCGCGAGGTGGAGCGCTACATTCCTGCTGCTGCCTTCAGACATTGTGCAGCATTGTGCCCCCAGCGCCCACCCTTACTTCCGGACGCCCGGTGTTAACACTGAAAGAGAACAAGACGCGAGCGCTGCCGCTCTGCCGTCGAGTCCGGGGGAGCTCGGGAGTTCACTCTGCTGCCGTGGTGCACATCGCGCTGGGAGGAGTGCCATGTCTCTTCTTCTGCCTCCAGATTGTATATCTCCTTTTTTCTGCGGGGCTCGTGATCGTTCTGGGCTCCCTGTTGGCAACACTGAGTACGAGAAGGAGTAAGACGCATGGGCAGCATCTCTGTGCTCAAGCCTTGGGAAGACCAAAAGTCATCTTTGCCTTCTGACACTGTGCCACTTTGCCACGTGCGTGTTTGAGGATGTCGACCAGAGGCTTCAAGGCTGGGAAATCCAACAAGCCAGTCTACGTCAAGTAGCATTGCTCCTGGGGAAGCAGTTACACAGGACAGCTCACTCAGAGGTAAACAGGAGGCTAATTGTTTTAGACAGGCCACGGGGAAAACTGGGGGTGGCGGGGCCGCTGGGGGAGCTAAAGAAGGTCTTCAACCCATGATTGTAGAAATGCTCACCGGTCCCAAGGCACCGCCTTACAACCTCGACACTGCTCTAGATGCTGCTCCAAGCCCTACCCCTACCCCTCCAACCACGCCTGAATCAGAACATCCGCCTGGAGAGGTCCGGGAGTACCTGAACCCTGATCCAAAGACAGATGGACCCCAAGAAAGTGGCATATTTAATCAGAAGGAGAAATCTCAACCACCTAGTGAGCAGCCGGCAGTCCAAAGTGGCACAGAAGGACTAGTGGCTTCAGTAAGCTTATCTAGTAACCCATGCAATATCACTCCTTTACCTGAAGAGGCTACCAGACCTACTCTAGACTTAGGCTCAATATCCCTTCAGGACTCTGCCTTCTCGACTATTCTACACGTAAGCTTCTCCAAGACGGCTGAAAATGCGACTGGGCAAAAACACCTAACAACAGGCATTATATCCTTAGAGTGGAGCCCAATCCGGGCCTCAGAGCCCCCTGGATCCCAGAGATCAATGGGGAGCACTTCTACTCAGATGGCTCTTTGACATCCTCTGATGGAGATCAAACCAGCTCTAGCGAAGATATCAGCATTGACATCTCTAAAGACACGGGGACGGTACTACGCCAGAAGAAGAAAAGCAGAAATCCTCCTAAAAGATGCAGTCAACTTAAATGGGACTACTCAGACTCGCATATGTCCTTTCCCCCAGCTGACGAAGCTGAGCAGATGTCTATCTGGGAAAATGCTAAACCAGCAACAGAACCCATGACAGAACCCTCCTTATCCTCTATCTTGGGCTTGATCAAAGAATTCCAAGAAGAGGCTCGCTCTGAAAATCAAGCTGCTAAGGGGGCAGCCAAAAAGCTACAAGGGGGCCTGCGAAAACTAAATAAGATATGCACTGACATCAGCAACCATGTCAGTATGGTTGAAGGCCCTACAGAGAGCCTAGAAACAGAGGTATCCACCTTAAAGAGCCAGGGTTCTTCTCATGAGGCATGCCTAGCAGATGTCAGGATGAAAATGGAGGAGCAAGAAAATCGACAGCACAGGAACAATCTCTGACTGCTAGGCATCCCGGAAGGAGCCGAAGGAGACAGCCCGAGACGCTATATTGTACAACTGCTCCGTGAAACCTTCCCGAACCAAACGAATTGGAACTGGGACTATGAAATCCAGCGAGCGCACCGCTTCCCCTTCAATCTAAAACCGAGACGAAGTGGCAGCAATTTTTCTGACGGAAAGCCTGGGGCTTTTTTAGTGTTCTTTGGGAACTTCCTTCTCAGACAGTTTGTGTACGATTAAGCCCTCCCGAACTCATTGAAGGGAGCTAATGGCGTGATGTTTTTCGCTAAACCCGATTTTTGCCACACAACAGTAGAGCGTAGATGGCATCTGCGCCAACTAATCACTCCATTTCAACAGCTAGGCGCCCACGTGTTTTTAATGAATCCTGCCAGGCTGAAAGTTATTCTGAATGGATCCACACGGATCTTTATGTCCGAGGTCAAGGCAGGGGAATACCTGGCGGAGATTAAGGCAAAAAAAGGGGGAAACAAGTAAGGGTTAGAGGGAAAATCTACCTGCAGAAGTGTAATATGATCAGCTAGGAAAGTAATTTCAGTTCAATGGAACATCTCTCCCTTGCCATACTTGATTGACAGGGAAGTTTCCCATAAGTCATATATGGTGCAGTACTCTGACTCTCTTTCTTCTTTTTTTGGGTGGTCTGTTCCTTTAGGCCTTAAAGTGGAAGGGGAAAAAAAAACCGCAATATCATAGTCTAAGGCCGATCATGTTACCGGTTAAACTCAAGGCGCGGCCTAGAGGCGAGGCATTCTAACTGACAACCATCATTCAGGGTTTCCCTGTTTGCTCTATTTTTGGGGGTGGGAGGGGAGGGAAGGGAGGGACACGACTTGGTGGTGAGGGGCTCATGATATTGACTAGTTTGATATTGGTTGATGAAACCAAAACACAGAAAAAGAAGGGTAAAAAAGAAATCAAAAGAATAGAAAATAGGAAAGGAAAAAATTTACAAGTGAGTAAGTCTCAGTATATGGTGGGATACATTAAAGGCATGACGACTCAAGGCGTAGATTTAGGAGAAAAACAAAAATGTTAAACAATATGAATAATCAATGTTCCTTAAAAATTGTGTCTGTTAACATCTGTGGCTTAAATGATGCCCTGAAGAGGCAGAAAGTAGCTCAGGGCCTACGTTTTTTAGGAGCGAAGTAGCCATCCTGCAAGAAATGCATGTAGAGGGATCCCAGAAACATTTATTAAACTCACCGAGGTATAGGGCTATTGGAGAATCCTCCCATGGGGCAAAGACAAGAGGGGTAGGAGTTTTGGTTCAAAACAGACACCCATTAACTTCCAACAGGGTGAAATCTGATCCTCTTGGCAGGTGGGTTATTGCAGAATGCCATATCCCCCCCAGCCTGGTCTTTACATTGTGCTCTATATATGGGAGCAATACTGATGACCCCGAAGTCATTTACTGGATCTCGGGAGAACTTGCCCATTGACCTCTACCACTGGTAATCTCTGGGGACTTAAATTTCAACCTGCCCAGTAATTGGAAAGCAACTGATAACTGGCCTTATACAGGTAGGAAGCCTAAAGTCTATCAGGCCCTGCTTAATTTAATTCAGACACATGGGCTTAGCGACGTCTGGGCCGCGTTAAAACCAACCCATCCGGGATACACTTATTTCTCAGCTCCTCATCTCTCCCTTGCTATGCTAGATTACTTCCTTGTCTCCTCATCTCTTCTCCAAAACTGCTCTATTGAGGTTGCCCCACGTTTTATGTCGGACCATAATCCTCTCATCCTAAACATCAGCGGGCTAGGGTCCAGGGGGAAAATCTCGAGCTGGAGCTTCAAAAAAGCTCTACTGTAATACGAGGGCTATCGATCACACATGAAGGGGTGGATTAAAGAGTTCTTGGAAAATAATATAGGCTCAGCAGCAGTGCGAACCGTATGAGACGCATTGAAGGCGGGCATCCGAGGGGAGACCTTGGCGGTATTCCATAAGGAGGAACAAAAAAAAACAAAGTCGAGCTAGTCAAGGCACAAGACAAAATGAAGCAAGCAGAGGAAAAATTTATCTTAGCAGTTAATTCGGGTGTCGAAATCGAAAGTGCCCAGCTAGAAGTGATAGCCAGCAAGGCAGAAATAGGGGCCATATTTGCGGAAAAAACTGCTATGAAATGGACTTCTGCTAGAGAGAAAATATATGAATGTGATGATAACATCGGCCACCAACTTGCTCTTAGAACTAGACAACAAGCGTCTGCTAGCGAAATTCTGTCAATTCAACTCAGCTCTGGCGAGATCACAAAGGATGCAACTAAGATCCGTAACGCATTCCGCGAGTTTTATCAGAATCTTTACTCTGAAGACAACA
The DNA here is from genome assembly GCF_964204655.1 of Triturus cristatus. Classification (NCBI taxonomy): domain Eukaryota; kingdom Metazoa; phylum Chordata; class Amphibia; order Caudata; family Salamandridae; genus Triturus; species Triturus cristatus. The sequence continues at coordinate 628,867,802 of NC_140584.1, read as the reverse complement.
CAGGGGCCTTAAAACTGAGAGAAGAGGAAAGCCTGGAATATCTAGAACAGATCAACCTAGCGGAACTCAGTCCCAAAGATTACAACTAACTTGAGGAATTTCCCGGATGGGATGAGATAGCTAAAGCCCTGGCTTGTCTCCCAGACGGGAAAGTGGCCGGCGTTGATCACATACCGGTTGAGTTTTATAAAGTATTTGCCCCTCAGATAAACGCCCTTCTTACTCTACTGGTAGCTTCCATCTTTAATGGTGAACTCCCTCCGGACTCTTGGTCCAATGCCAAGATAGCAATTTTCCCAAAAAAGGATAAATCTCTTCTAGAAATGATATCTTATCGACCAATAACCCTAAATAACTGTGATTCTAAGATTTATGCCAAAATATTCGCAACAAGACTATCTTTGAGAATAGAGTCTCTGGTATCACAGTGGCAACATGGGTTCATCCCTAAAAAGAGTACGATGGAGAACATCCGCAGAGCTATCACCGTGCTGGACGCGGCTCAGGTAGCAGGAGACCCGATCTCACTAATTCTACTCGACGCTGAGAAAGCGTTTGATCGAGTCTCCTGGCCATTTCTCTGGGTCATCATGAGGAAAATGGGCTTTGGGCCTAAGGCCATACAAGCCATACAAGCTCGCTACTATAATCCCACAGCTAATATATCAATTAATGGGACCCTGACGGAGCAGATTAAAATCTCATGGGGGACCCGCCAAAGTTGTCCGTGCTCACCTCTGCTCTTCGCTCTTTATATAGATTTTTTCATCAAGGCTATAGAAAATAATCAATCTATTCGAGCGGTGAGCAGATTTGGGCTAGATACTAAAATCATGGCTTGCGCCGACGACCTGGCGGTAGTGACCCCTGACCCTGTGAGCGCTATTAACGCTTTAGAACAAGAGGCCAAACAATTTGGGAAAATATCAGGCTATGACCTTCATCAAGGCAAATCCCAGATTATTATTAATAATCAGATTGACTGGGCAGATAGCCGGGTGGTACAGTCAGCAAAATATCTGGGGGTGTCTCTAGCTGCCAATATCGACCTGATAGTAGAAAGGAATTTGACCCCGGTTGCTACTGAAACTAAACGAGCACTTAAACGGCTAAATAATAATCACATCTTGCCATAGTGGGGAGATGTAATGTCATTAAAATGACCTACTTTCCTAAATTGCTGTACTTCTTCAGGGCCATTCCTCTGGAGATGGGAAAAATAATGTTACAGAGATTCAACCAAATTTTTTCTCAATTTATCTGGGCATACTCTCGACCAAGGCGACCTTTTAAACTGCTGTCTCTTCCCCGTGAGAGGGGTGGCTGGGCGCTGCCCAATTTAAGATTTTACTATTGGGCCTCGGTCATGCAATATAACGCAGAGCTGCTTCAGGAACACTCACATACCCCAAACACAGGCCTACCATCGCCTTTTCAACTGCTTTTGGGGGAAGAGACTCGCGGCTGTCTCTGGAGACAGCTCTCCTTTGGTTATTACAAACTGGTAAGATTTAAGACCTTAACGAATGCCTTTAAAGTCTTCTCCAATATCCTTAAAACTTTAGGGCTGGGTTGCCTAAACTACTATTCTCCCCTTAATAACAACACTAATCTACCTGCGATTTTCGGGTCTTCTAACCTACATGAATGGCATCGAGTCGGTATACTAAAAATGGGAGACCTGATAACCACCGATGGCATCAAACCCTTCTGTGGACTTAAAATTGAATTTCATCTGGGGGAACTGGAATCTTTTAAATACATGGCTATAAGAGACTTCTTGACACGCAAGACCGGGGGGACTGCTGGCTTCTCTAGGGTAGACCTCATTGACAAATTAAAAAACATCACCCCACCTAGGATTGGATATATACATGCTATATTAGTTAGTTTCATGCCCAACGATATGCTTGCTACTGCTAATAAATGGCAAGTGAAATTGACCATCCCCTTTAATATATTCAACAAGGCCATCCAATCCGCTAGGAAGGACTTACTCTCAGCCAAATTACAGGCACAATTTTTTAAAACCGCTTTTTTTTTTATACAGTACACCTGGCCGAGTCGCTAAATGGGGAATGGGGGCTGGAACGTTCTGTCCTAGATGCGCAGAGTTCAGTGTAGACTCGATACACATGTTTGCTACTTGTTCCCAACTCACACCTCTATTGGGTCAGATACAAGACTTCCTTATTAAAGTTCTTTCTTGGGGATTCCAGCTGACCCCCACGATTGTCTTATTAGGCATGCAAGACAAGATTAGTAGAAATAATGGGGGCGCGCTTATTTTTGTGGCCATGACTATACTACGCCTCTGCATAGCTTCTTCTTGCAAAGACCCCAATCCTCTATCATTCTCTCATTGGCTAGCTCGACTGTTTTCTACCTGCCATATGGAAAAGGCTATATTTGCCAGAATGGGCAGCCGAAGAAAAAAAAGGGTCTGGCCATCTGGCAACCCTTACCTGCTTGGCTAAGATAGAGATGGACTTAACTGGGGCTCTAGGCATATAAATAAGTAATAATTAATGTACTCCATCCTAGGCAGGATTTACCTACCTCCTGTACCCTGAAATATAGGCAACACCCAAGCCCAGGAAAGTCTTAGCGGGGGGGACTATCCGGGTACTTACAATAGCCCGTGACCTTGTCCGATCTCAGATGAGACATTCAGTTACCTATATTGTTTACGCCATAACAAGATTTAATTATATAAATCATGATGCACTGGTATTTCCACCTTTATCCTTTCTTTTCTTCTCCCCTATACTCACTGGTTTATCGATTTTCGAAACTTTAGACATTGAATTCCTGTACTACATCCCTCACCAAGCTCCTATTCTAACGTTTAAGCGCCGGGGGTGGGGGTTGGAGGGAGGGTAGGGGGGAGGTACTTGTTCGAATTGGTTTTTCTACTTATATGTATTTTGACTTTTTTACTTTCAATAAAAAAAATAAAAAAAGGAACTCCTACAATTTTCCTTATAAAAAATGTATTGTCACAGGAGTTTGCTCAGCCTTCCAAGAGTCTCTGGCACTTTCTCATAAATACATCAGGCCAGAAGGCTCTGATTGAAATGCAAATCTAAAGCTGAACACCCCCTCACCTGTGTACCCCAAGAGCTCCTCTCCTGCCATGGTCCTAGATCACGCCCGGTGCTTAGCCAGCCATAGCTTCCTAAGCCTCAGAGCTCTTCGGTAAACATCCAGGTTACAATCTTTCCAACTGCTAAGATCATTTATCTGGAATACTTTCCCAGGTCAACTTTACAACTTCTTCACACTTCCTCGGTTCAAGCCAGACCTCACTCTACACTTCCAAAGTAAAGAACATACTCACAGCCATACCAAAATGGAACCCACCCTCACCTACCACCTTATTTGTTTCTCCAACATTACCCTTTATCTTTATATGCATTTATATAAATAATGTGCTATATTGTTCCACTTTAACATACTTTGTTTCTAATCTAAAATCCCTGTCTACATAACTTTGACTCTTTACTTTACCTTGCTCTGTCTGAAAGTAATGTCATTTGCATGTCATCACTAGTCCCCAATCTTACATCGTCACCCAATCCCTGATGCAAATCAGTCTCCAACAAAGTCCCCATGCACTGTCTTATTGCACATTATTAATGGTAGAAAGTCCGCGGCCATGACATTCATGCCATGTATGCTTCCTTTATTATGCGTTCCCTCCTCCTCCTTCACATTCTGGCACAGTGATGGGGCCGGTGAGCGGTATATATCACTCCATAATGCACCAATAATTAAATAAATGCGCTCTTTGGGGCAGGTTTACAAGCCCCGTGCGCCACTTTTGCGCCGCCGTTGCGTCACTTTTGTGACGCAGTGGCGGCGCAAAGCTAGCGCCATGCTGCGACAGATTTACAATGTGACGCATCTAGGGAGATGCGTCACGTTGTAAAGCCCTGCGCCACATTAAACCCGCGTCAGGTTTAATGTATGCAGGGTGGGCGTTACGTCGGAAAAAGCCTCGGAAAAGTGACGCAGTGAAATCTACAAGATTTCACGCAGTCACTCTTCCGACGCTGGTGTGTCAAATCCTTACGCCTGCTTCAAGCAGGCGTAAGGCGTGACGCATCATGTTAGGGGATAGGGCAGGTTGGAACAGTGCTGGAGTTGCGTCGCGCTTGCGACACAACTTCAGCACTGCACCAACCTTACGCCGGCAGATGCGTCACGCATCTGCTTTTCCTTGCACCGGGTGGCGCAAGGGCAAACTTGCGTGACACATCTTCCCTGGCGCATCCCTGCTGATTTGCAGGGATGCGCCAGGGAATGTAAATCGGCCCCTACATTTGTGGATTTTGTCTTCGCATGTCAGAGTACCCGGGACATGTGCCTCTTTGTTCTGAAACGCGGGCTCCTGGAGGGCAGTTCTCGCAGCAATGAGCGTGCACATTTGCCAGCTGTGCCCAGACTCTCCTCCCTCGCCCACCCCAGTCCCTCCAGCATGTGCGGTCCCTCCCAGGAGTCTTTTCCGCTCACTCTGTCCTCAGGCCCTAGGCTGGCAGGGCTCTTCATCAAACATTACTATGTCTGGGGAGGCTAATGTATGCTGCAGGTATCAGTCTGTCAGGGAAAGTCTGTCTCATGAATTTGGGAGTGGGCATCGTGCTGTCCTCATATGACCCAGTCGACAGCCGGCGGGGATGTCAGAGCACCCGCTAAGAGCACCAGCACTGCCAGGAGAGCCACCTGATGCCATGCAGGATCCTTGGTGGCACGGGTCAGGGATGGTGTGAAATAATAAAAAGGAATGAATGGAATGGTGAAGGGATGATGATATGAAAGAGGCTGAGAATGCATGTATGGGTTTAAGAGAATAAAACCAGCAGTGAGTATTTAACAGGGACAGACTTGAACAATGAGTGAATTCCTCGCCAGTGACCACGCACTCCATAAAATAATAAGAGGATGGTTGATCCTGGGGTTAGTGAACGAACGGCTCAGCCTCTGAATGTGAGTGAATGAAACAATATTTGCAAATATGGGTTTAGGAGAATAAAACAATGAACGAATGTATTGATATGACTGTCTTAAACCATGAATTAACGGGTGAGAGGCTAGCAAATGGTGAATGAGCAAATGCATGCGTGCAAGAGAATGAAATTCTAAGTGAAAAATCCTTGATTCGTTGATGGATGGATGTGTGCGCGCGTGTACATGTGCAAGCCTGAGGGTGTGTGTGTCTGTGTGTGTGTGTTTGTATGTAGAGATTCCATCAGCAATGCATTTCTTCTTCTTTTTCTTTTTTTAGCTCTTGGTTTCTACTGGCTTCATTACACCCTACTCTTGAGACTGAGGGCCTGGTGTTTAGCCGGTCACCGATAGAGTTTACTATTTGCATATATCTTTTCATGTTACAGACCTGTAAAATGTTTGCTTAACAGCTATAAATGTTGCTATTCCACCAATGACACCCTGTTAATAAAGTTTGTCTGCTTCTCAAAGTAAATGCTGTGAAGGAACCAGGGCCACACCCTCTCCTTCCTCTTCTACCCTTTGGTAGCATCCTTGAACCTAGTTGGTGGCTTTTCTTTGTGTTTTTTAGCTTTGGTCTTCTTCAGAGAATCTGCTTTTCCCCATATAACGATGAAAGTATAAATAATTGTGGATTCATTGCATATTCAAATCACTTACATATGCATTACTCTCAAGCTCTATTTAAAGAAAATACATCTTTCTTAGTTTACTTGCAGTTTCCATTGTTCTTAATGCTATATATTCCAAATATATATTCATATTATTTCTGGTGCTTGCTTATATCCGTATTAGAAAAATGAAAAGATTCCCATAATTCACTCATACCACACAAAACACACTCACTTATACATATGCACTTGAAAATAAATGTATATGTAATCATCTTTGTCCTTGGTTGTCGAGTTTTGAAATATAAGTAGCTGCGTTTCAGCTTTCATTTTATTAGTACAATGCCTTTAGCAGCACGTGAAATTGTTTCCATCTCAATAATTCAATTGAAAATCACTATTTCAATGGATTGGGTACATACTAGATGATATGTATAAATAAGAGATATCACTTGCATTTAATCAGTGACCGTGTCATTGATTACGTCCATTCTCATGAACTGAATCCAAAGTCTATTCTCGAAAATTGATCTATCCCATAAATGTACGTTCGCTTTAGTATACCATCTATTTAAGACTATATTTAGATACAGATGATTTCTCCTTAAGATTCTCAAATGACAATTTGCTAATTCTTAGATAGTGGCCATCAATTAAGGTAGCATAACAACCACTTAATTAGTTCAAGTCATTTCAAATACATTTCAATCTAACATTTATTCTAAGGTGTTCAATGCACTGGGAGCTAGAGTCAGGATTTTATTAATTATGTCTCCTATTAAAATAATGCTCTGAGGAGTTTATTCTCCTTTCAATTGCAATGTAACATACTACCCTCTCTGTTAAATATACTAATCCATCTAAATGAAATGTGCCCTCCAAAGGTCAGGTCATGCATGTTTGCTCACACATAAGTTAATACTTACTTCAAAACAAGATCTCAAACATCACTTCAAAATTCTGAGATACTATAAGGGAAGGATCCACATAATGTTTCAAGTGAATGAATACACGTTCAATGTAGTGCAATCCAGTTGCTTAACTTAATTTAAATAAATGGTGAACACTCACTTTTGAGGATCAGCTGATATCACACTGGAATTATTGCCTCATCCATAGGCAAATATCTAGTGAATATTCTCCTTGTTCAATTTGTGAAATAGCCTAGAACTTAATTAGTACAAAATCAGTTTTCTCGGGAGAAATTCAAATTTCATGCTCGCCAAAGTCCTCACATCAGGTGGAGAATTTTAGTGCCTTCGCCTGGTTAAAATGTTTGCCTTTGGACTCAGTATTTCTTATGCCGTTCCAAATCCTCCAGTGGCACAAGCGAAGCTGTATGTGACAAAAGGCACTAACAATCGGACATGTTAGCTGCAAGGTCTCGCTGACATTCTGGAGGTCTTGGAAGTCTAAAACCTTTCCGATTTTGTGGAGAAGTTCGTCTTGATCACTTCTAAGGCTTCTAGGAACCAGGATTCACTGCAGCAGTGGACACTTACCAGGTTCAAGCCAGTCCTACTTATTACTGGTCAACTCATCAATCCAGGAAAAAGGCCTCTTTCAGCATTTGTTGTCCTTGTACATACACAGAAGGTTAGCCATCTGATCCCGAAAAGTCCACCTGTTAGTGCTGGGTACAAGTGGAAGCAGGTAGAGCCCTTCAGGTCTCCACACAGAATTCAAACAACAATTCCAGTCTTCTTCTGTTCATCCACATGTTCAGAAAGTGTTATGATGAGCTGTGGGGGAGGTGCCACATTTGTAGGTTTCACTAGTCAGTGGGTGGGAATGACTCCAGGAGATTCCCTAACCAATGAAGAAAAGTTTCCCGGGCAATCCTTCCCGCTTTTCCAGCACATCCTGTTTAATTTACTGAAACTCTCCCACAGTTCATTATTCTGAGGCAAATCCAAGAGGGCAGCACTTTTCTGCCCTAAGAGACTGCTCCTCCCCGGGTTTCCCTTTACAATTAACTATGGATTGGAAGGCATCACCCTGGTCCTTTTCAAGTTAACAAAGTTTCTGAACCCTCCTGAACTGCCCTTCCTGGGTTGATAGTAGTCACATGCCTGACACCCAGGACTTCCTGCCAAAACACAAAGCCATTGATTCTGCCCAGGGAGCAGTGTTCAATCACATCAAGAGGAAGCACTGACAGGGACCAATAATGGCAAGCTTATGCTAAATAAACTAATGGACGTTCTGGCAAACAAAGTGTAACTTTTCAAAATATACTTTTTCTAAACGTTTATTGAAAATCCGACTTCACCAATGGATTGAATTTTAAATAACCATTAACAATAGTGGTTGATAATCTCTGTAACCTATACCAAACCTAAGATAAGAGAATTATTAATTCATCTTAAGTTTTTTTTTTCCTTTCTAAAAGTACAGCTACAGCCCTCAACATTGAAAATACTGTTTGGGGGCTAGCCCCTGTAGGTAAATGCCAATACTAAATTCTTCTAGTACCATTTTTAAAAAACAGGCACCCCAACTTGTGGGCTGCAAGGCCTGCTTGGGGGTGTCTCATTTAATAATAAAAAGTATGTTTCTTTCCTGTTACAAAAGGCTATTTTGATTGGTTTGCCTGTAGGTATAAAGCTGTAGGAGTCGCCGACACAGTTAGCCCTGAACCTATGTTATCAGCTTAGCAGATGACACAGCATGTGCTGCAGCCCATATGTTACATTCAACTTTCCCATGCCATTGGTGTATTTTTCTGGAAAGGGATGTATGACTATTAGGAGTTATCCAATCTTACTACATTTTAGAGGGCAATGCAAATACATTGGGAGCTGTACAGCAGTGCTCCAGTAGCAGAGTTCGAAAAACAGCTGCATTAGTACACAAAAACTAAGGCTGACCTCACAAAAAGAGACACTTTCTCATGGACCCTATTGAAAGCTATGTGTTTGGTACACAAGGCAATCTTTATCCCTGAAATGTCTGCTCACCACATCAGATTCAGCTGGTACTCCCCAGATCATGTTCTAAGATCAGAAGATAGTTTTTTCTTGAAGATTCCAAAGTATCATTTCAATACCAGGTCATTGTCTATTGTGGTGGCCTCAAAATTAAATTGCTTTCACCTCTCTTTTTTCATGAATCTGATTTCTATAGGCAGATCATTGGAGACATGATTGGTCCCAGATTAGGTTTCATTTATTTATGTATTTATTTAAAGAGTTTTATATAGCGCTGACTAGACCCGAAGGTATCAGAGCGCTTTACATAAGGTTCCTCAAAATTACACAGTACATTAGAATCAGGTAACATCAGTTTCTAGAAAAACATTTCAAGAGCATAGATGCGAGGAAAAGTAAGGGGGCAGGGAAGGTGGGGTAGGGGAAGATAGGACAGGGAGACAAAAGGAAATCTGCCCCGAGTCCGGCTGGGTAGGTGGCGGCTAAGGGGGAAGTCCACATCCCATCTCCTCTTTAGCTATCAGGTAGCTCCACCGGGCCAGGGCCAAATAGCAAGGTCTCAGTTAAGAAGCAAAACATTTTAAAGAGTATAGGAAGACGAAGGAAAGTCGGCCCAATGTCCGGCTGGGTAGGTGATGGTCGCGGGGGAAATCTACAGCCCAACTCTTCGTTAGTTAGCAGGTAGCTCCACCGGGTATCGGTCAGCTAGATAGGTCTCAACAGTCAGAGAAAGATCCCAAAGTTAATGTCAAGGTGGGTTAGCCAGGGTGGGAGGGTGTAGGGGGAGCACCTCTAGCCTCACTAGAGCAACCTCGAATTGTCAGTCCAGGGAGTCCAGTGTGGGTGGAGGGGTTTCAAGGGTGAGGGATTGAAGAATAGAAGGTAGGAGCCTAGGAGTTTAGTTCATTTGTGTGGAGGCCAAGACGAGGTCAGTCACCCAGGTAGTTTGAGGTCCCTCAATTGCTTCATCCTGATGATCGTGACTCCCACGGCCGCCATGCTAGAGTCAGGCATCCCCTGGATTCTCCCCTGCTTGCTGCCCTGGAGGGGAAGCTCGTGAAAGGATTGTTCATGCCGCATATGGGAGGCACTAGATGTTGAGTTTAGTAGAGGGGGTGAGGGGAGGACGGCCAGTGTGTGCTTGGGTGGTGAAGCGGGGTAGTTGGTGTCTGCCAAAAGTCTGAGGTATTCATCAGGGGACAATCAGAGCTATTGTCACCCATCCAGAGATTCGGGAGTCGTTCTGCCCAGAGCCGATTCAACCGGCCACCATTATGTCCTATTCTATCTTGTCAGAGTTTTTGGGAATAGTTAAGACTTTTTAGCATCAAGCTATCAATGTTGGGTGTAAGTTAAGCTTTATAAGGGCCAAAACTAAAAAAATAATTGTATTTAATGCAATTAGCCGCACACCAAATTTTAGTGAGAGAATACTGCTAGACGTTAACTGAGCATTATCCCTATGATTTTGTTGATTCTTTACTGTACGTGCGTATAACGTAGACTCTGTTAAGGTTTCCTGTTCTGTTTTCCTTCATGTTTTGATGTGGTTACCACCTGTAAAATGGGCATCTTATATCTTACCTCCATAGTCATTCTCAAACACCACCTTCTATTGGACCCTTTTGACTCTCCTCAGAACATTTCAGGCACACAAAGGAATATGGTCAGACTGGCCTTTAGGGCAAACAGGCAGGGTCTGATGGGTAGATCTGACGGATCAATGTGTGAGCCATTATTTGAAGCAGTGTGTGGGTCTGTTTTATGGCCAGGTGGGCCATTTTTTGCTGTTGATTTCCCTGATATTGCCACAAATATTGCCTGCAGAAAACACAAATGTATGAAGCCGTTCAAATAAGGTTTATTCAAAATATTCAGTCATAAAAGCACATAGAGAATAAAATCAAATAATAATACATTTAGCCACAATAAAAATATCAAAGTTCAGGTGCAAATTTGGTGGTAGCCATAGTCACACAGCGTAATAACATAATAAAATATTTTAAAAGTGAGTGGGGAAGGAATAACCCTAGCAAAAAGTAGGAAGACCCAGATTTAGTAGCAAATTGTTACTGGCCGGTTAGCCAGGATAGGGCTTAGTAGGAACACAATTCATTGCTATTCACAATTGGGACCAACTTTAAAAGTACAATCCCAAAACAGGTAAGTTCTTTCATGTAGCTTTTGCTCTAATCACCCACATCCAGCTCAGAAACATTGCAAAGACACAGACATAAGTTAAGTTCGTGTCTGACCTCAGGATCCTCAATGCTGTCCAGCTTCTGTGGGTCCCTAGGAGCTTACAGAGTGGTTTGAACCATCTTTGGCAGGGTGCAATATATCCTGGACAAGCGAAAAGCACTTGCCCAAGTGTTTCTTTTAAGATCTTACAGGTAGGACACTGAATGTCGATATTTAAGGACCATTTACTAGTAAAAGGTTTTAAAGGTAGGATGCCAACACTGAATTGGAAGTAAAGCTTCCCATCCGGGAACTGTGATAGTGTCCCAGTACAACTCCAGATGACTATTTGATTTAAAGTCCAAAAATGTTCCATTTTAAAAAGAGTTGGCAACTGAAGTAATGAACGATTGTCTAACCCAGAACCAATAATGTTTCTTTAAGGACATCGCTGTGATGGATGTGGCGGTTGGAGGATTATCCCATAGTGTACTTAAGCAATTGGATGCAAGGAATTTTTTTATCTGGCGAAGCCATAGGATTTAATTATATGTGTCCACTTTTAGAATATCTGTCAGTACCACCCTGTATGGTGTCAGTTCTAGTTGGGACCAGGTCCTTCTCCAGAACAGTAGAGGCCGAAGTCTGGCCTTATCTTACCACTGAGTACCTGCTCATGTCAAGCATCAGTGGTAGCTGGAAAATAAACCAGGCTTCTTAGGAATTTGTTCTCTGAGCATGTAAGAGAAGTTAAATCTGAGAAGCCTCAGAGTTCAGCGCCATAAAGTGTGGAGCCCAGTGCTTTACCATCATATTTAAGTAAAGTTGGAGAGATGGTTTTTGAGTGAGAGGAGTTATAGCACCTGCAATTTGTTTGTATTTAAGAGAGGAAAGTTCCAGTTAAAGTTTCCCTGCAAGATTTGAGGATAAGGTAACCCGCAAATAAGTAAAAACATCAAACCCTCTCTAGCTGGGTGCCCCTAGCCCTAGTCTGCCCTTAAACGTTTTCCTTTTCTGAAGGGTCATAAACTTAGTGTTAGGAGATTTAATCTCAAGTCCATGAGATTTGCAGAAGTCTTCAAAGAAAAGCAGCATTCTCTGTAGACCACTGGGGTTTTAGAAATCAGGGGAGTATCATCGGCAAATAATCAAATGGGTGTGTTAATACCAGCCAAAGATGGTGCAATGTTGGGATGACTTGAGAGATGCAAACATCATTTAAAAATAAGGAAAATAAAGAATGTCCAGCACGCAGCCTTGGCAAACCCCTTTAAGAATAGGAAATCGTTCTGTTAGCTCTCCCTGTTGCCCCCAGCGGACCTGCGCATAGTTATCCTTGTGCATATGGATAAAAATTATATACAAAAAATCAGGAGCGACCCCACTGCCCAAGAGACAGGGTACCTCAAGTATGTGAGAAAAAGAATTCTCTTGGGTATAGTTAGCTACTTTGTCCTCAAATATATAATATCAAATAATGCATATATCAATCACTCTTATATCCAATTGGGATTATACACATCCTGGTGTTAAACCAGCATCAAGCTGTGGATCACCAAATAACAACCGCGTATGACTAAATGATAAAGAAACTGAATCAGTTAAAAATTATTATAACAATTTATTAACAATTATATAATCACATATCTACATCAATAATAGTTGACAAATTCATATAGACCTCATAAAATAAAATACACCAAAAACATATAAACATACATTAAAAAATTAGAGAGCAAGAATGTGATGTGAAATCAATATATTCATCAAAGAAAGGTATAAATCCAGTATAAATCAATATATAGGGATCATTTAGTATATTATTTTCACAATAGATCTTGATATGAAACAGTTCCTGGATTTTATAACCAATTCTCAATAGCACAGGCGTCGACGCGTTTCGGTGGTAGTTGCTTATATAGGTTCCACCTTCATCAGGACTAGAATAGTAAAATCTCTCCAAACTTTCATAAAAGCATAAAATAACCTAGTAAGACAATAAAAAGAATTTTTAAATAAAAAGTAACAAAAGATCTAAGAGTCCTAAATAGATAGTCATAAAGTTCTTAAATCAATCTTTGATCGATTTATCCAATATTACACAACAATATTAAAGCCAATATAACATTTTATTTAAACAGAAATAGGTATGTCATTCTCTTTATCAATAAGTCCATGCAGTTTATTAAAAATGGTGTCCACCAATCATTTAATTCATACCTGACTCAACAACACACGCTTACTAATCCATAATGATATATCATCCTACTGTCAATTCTGTCCTTTATGTTCTAAATCATGGAAACCTTAGTGGTTCCTCTACTTTTCATTAAATAATTAATAACCCTTCTTAATCTATTCCTTTGTAGAGGGGTATTTTTCAATAATAATACATACCCCTTCTATGGGTTAGATCCAATCAGAGGAACAGACTTATAGCGAGTTCCTATTACGAATGTATTCCTAATGGAATATCTTGGTCCATCGGTTTGTTCAAACTATTGGGTCCTAATAAGGGATACAAATACATGTTGAATATTAGATCCAGTGCAGATATAATGAATGTGCAAAAGAATTGGGACATTAAAAGTTTCCTGCTTACCTCAGTGTTCTCACTGTGGTATAGAATATATGTATATTACCTACTGGCGGTCGCCAGTAGGTAGTTATAGTTAGGACCACGTTTCCATAGGAAATCCGCAACATTCTATTTTGAATAACTTTTGCGCCGGTCGACGAATCCTCGCGACTTTTTTAAAATAGGTGGGGCGCTACGCTCCGCTCCTACCCTGAAAGTCTCGGGGGGATTCGTCAAGCGGGGGCTGAGATAAAAGGGGGGTCCCAAAACGCGTTTTTCCCATGCATTTTTCCATAGGACCTTTAGACACAGCTACAGCCCGAACGGCTGAACAGAATTACTTGAAATTTGGCAGAGAGGTAGTCCTCAGGTCAAGGAAGTGCCTTTTGTAGGTTTGGTGTAAATCTGTTCAGTAGATTCTGAGAAAATAGCCTTTAAATCAATATATATATCTGAGCCAGCTTACGGTGCGCTTACGGTGCGCTTACCGTACGCGTACGGTGACGTGCGCGAGCCCGATTCTGATTGGCTGTTAGATCTTAGTAAACATTCGAATCGGCCGAAACCAGGAAGCGGCGGCCGCCATTTTCTCTCTCGCACTCTGAGGGGGGCAGCATAAATGAAGCCCAAAAATGTGTAAAGGGGCAGTATATTGAGATAATAATCACCCAGCAATGATATACTGGCCCCCAAACAACCCACAAGGCCCAAAAAAAAATTATTATTTTTTTCGAAAAATCGCCGATTACGCTTACCGTACGCGTACGGTAAAAAAAAATTTTTTAATAAAAAAGTATCCACACTCTCCCCACCCCATGTGCAAATGGTGCCCGAAGGACTTCATTTGTGCATGGCTTATAAAAGAACTGAAAACAATAAACAAAACATTTCACAACGATGCGCATAATATGTCCCCCATGTGCGCACGGTGCGCGAAGCGCATTGTGCGTACATGGCCCATCTCGCATAATGTGGGCACGCGGTGCGCGCAGCGCACCGCGTGACCACCGTGCGTGCATGGCACTAACTGCGTAAAGTGGGCGCGCGGTGCGCAAAGCGCACCGCGTGCTCACTGTGCGCGCACGGTGCGCGAAGCGCACCGTGCGCGCACGGAACGAACTGCGTTAACTGGGCGCGCACACCACGAATGGCGTAAAGTAAGTTAGCATTTAAAAAACCGTACAAATTCACTGAAAAAACCATAGGTTTCACACATGTTATAGTTAGGAATTAGCATTTAAAAAACCTTGCAAATTCACTGAAAAAACCATAGGTTTCACACATGTTATAGTTAGCTGTACATTTTACTGATAAAAAACCAATGAATTTCCCCCGTTATAGTTACTGTAGGCAACTATAACTCACGCGACCGTAATCCTCTGCTGATGACATATGTGTCTTTATGAAAAAAAAATATTTGTAATATATGTATAGCTAAAATTTAATGGAAGAAGACATGGGCAAATAAGTGTCTAAATACAGTATTAGCATCAGCAGAGGATTTCGGTCGCGTGAGTTATAGTTGCCTACAGTAACTATAACGGGGGAAATTCATTGGTTTTTTATCAGTAAAATGTACAGCTAACTATAACATGTGTGAAACCTATGGTTTTTTCAGTGAATTTGCAAGGTTTTTTAAATGCTAATTCCTAACTATAACATGTGTGAAACCTATGGTTTTTTCAGTGAATCTATATGTATAAATCCAACCAGATTATTTGGAGGTAATCGCAGAAATGTACCAATATTTTATATTTGTTGATGGAATCTTCTTGTGAATAGTATGTATTCCACTTCAACCTACAATGTCAATAAATAACATATATTATATATTTGACGTGTCTAAATATTTAAATCATAGTTATGCCTACTTGACATTTGTGTATTGTTGGTCTTAATTCACTCACTTAGGGTTTCATACAGATTGAATCATCCAAAACGTAAGTTTTAACAATATAAACTAGCCTTTTTTAACCAATTATTTAATACACTATGGTCCTGTGAGTTTTTATAAAAACGTTTTTGGGCGAAATTCACTCAGATCGTATGCTGACAACCGTCTTAAAGTCAAACATTTTTTCAGGCAGCATTGTATTATTAACCAGTAAGACGCTAGCCAGTATAGAGCTGTGTATTCACAAAGCTCCAACTATTCCAAAAGTGAAATAAGATGTTGTAAAAGATTTATAAAGATTTCTATTTATACTCCCACAGAATCAGTGATTTCCAGGCAGTCTTGTATTTTTTACCAACAAGATGCTGTATAATGCGGCGCTGTATATTAACAAAGCGTCCGAAATTTAAAGATAAAACAAAAATACTTTTATAGATGAAGCAAGGTTTATATAAAACTATTAATATCCCTTCACGGGTTCTCAATGAGCTACCCCTACGTGCCTACAGCTAACTTCACCCTGTGTTGCGTTTTACCTTCGTAACTTGATTCGGAATGATCCTCTCGAATACCGCTACGTCTTCCCGTGCATTTCGTGTCCGGGTAAGCGACCGATGAACCCATAATCGGTTCACGGTCATTTTTATATCTTAAGTAGTCGGACATAACTATTTTCACCTGGAGTGTTACGTCAAAATCGCGCGACTGCCACTCATTACTTAAAGCGGTACTGTCTTTCTTAAAGCGGCGATATCTAACGGAACCTCTAGTGGGACCCACTTGCAGAGAAAGTGGCCGAAATGCGGCACATCATCTACAAAGTCCATCAAATCATTCATTCATTTCAGTGACATGAATATGAAGAGTACTAATGTACAGTTTAAAATAATTTCTAGAATTAATCGTAGACTAATAGATTTGATCAACCTAGTTATAAACTTCCCAAAAGAAACCAAGATAACAGGAATGAAATAATATCTTTATTTTAGCTGGGATATAACAAAATAGGAACATCAAATGTAAGGTTGGCTTCTACCATTATTTCTTTACAATCTAAAAATAACATACAGATGGCAGGTACAATTTGGACAGAGTCTACTCCATAGAGGGGCTGGTTGCCGGTACACCAACTAAACTAATGGAACAGAAATCTAGTCACTAGTACATCAACCATCAATACAGACAGTTAATGTGTTATTTCCAAGATGTATATCAATCTATTAATCTCATCCAGTCCTCCTTGGTATTCAGACCCATTTTAATAGTATCTAGAATAGAGATATACCATTGCTCACGTTTTTTGCGTTTTAGGGTTAAGTCACCTAATCTTTTATTGCCTTCTATCTTCTCTATAATGAACCACCTAAAATCCGTTAAGGTATGTCCTTCTTTTAAGAAGTGATTGACCAGCGGAGCATTTTCCTTTTTGTTTTTTATTGCAGACTTATGTTCTCCTAACCTGATTCGCAATTCCCGTGAAGTCTCACCAACATATCCCAAATTGCAGGGAGATAGAAGTAGGTACACTAGATTATTACTTCTACAATTATTCAGGGTTTTGGAAACCAGAGTGAATTTATTGTAAATCACCTCTTTGCCCTGTATACATTGTCCGCACATATTGCAACTATTACATTTGTAGTTGCCAATAGCTTGAGTACCCATCAAAGTACGTTGATGTATAGAGGAAACTTCTCTGTAGGTGTGAACTAATTCTCTTCTCAGGTTATTATTTCGTCTGAAAGCGAACAGTGGTCTATCTAGTTTAGTCGATGCTAAGTCATTAAGAATATTCCAGTTTGAGTTAATAATGTTTTTTACTTTATTGCTCAAACAAGAATATTGACTTACAAAAACTAATTTTTTGGCGTCATTAATCAATTTTTTTTCTTTCCTTTCTCCCAACATACTATCACGGTTATAAAATCGTGCTCGTTTGAAGGAATGTGAAATCAGTTTTTTGGGGTAACCCCTATCCTTAAATTTGTTCGTTAGAACCTCAGAGTGTTTATAGAAGTCATCAATAGACGAACAGTTCCTCCGCAACCGGAGGAACTGTCCAAAAGGAATGTTATCCTTTTGTGCCTTGGGATGGAAACTCGAGTAATGTAATAATGTATTTTTATCTGTAGGTTTGGTAAATAATTCGACCTCTAATGTGCCTCCAATCTCTTTGATCCTCAGATCCAAAAAGTTAACACTTTAGTTACTGTATTCCGACGTAAATCTGAGGTTAACATCCCCCAAGTTTAACCAAGCCAAAAATTGTTCCAACATATCAGTTGTGCCCTCCCAAATAAAGAGGATATCATCTATGAATCTGCTCCATTTGACAACATTCTCAAAAAATGGAGCAGATTCATTAAATATGTGGGTATTTTCGAATTGACCCACATATAGGCAGGCCAAACTTGGGGCACAGGTGGCCCCCATGCTGGTGCCCTTGGTTTGGAGATAGAGGTCATCCTTGAATAGAATCAAATTATGTTTAAGTACCAATTCTGTACAGGCCAGAATAAAATCAGCCTGGGCCCCTCTACACTCACCCGGACCCAGGATGTCGCTGACAACCCTAAGGGTGCCATCCTGGGGTATGTTCGTGTAGAGGGCCTCAATGTCTAAAGTAACCAAAAGCTGAGTTTGATTATTAAATTCACAACCTTCAATTGTTTGATGAATATATTGATTTCACATCACATTCTTGCTCTCTAATTTTTTAATGTATGTTTATATGTTTTTGGTGTCTTTTATTTTATGAGGTCTATATGAATTTGTCAACTATTATTGATGTAGATATGTGATTATATAATTGTTAGTAAATTGTGATAATAATTTTTAACTGATTCAGTTTCTTTATCATTTAGTCAAACGCGGTTGTTATTTGGTGATCCACATTTTAGCTTGATGCTGGTTTAACACCAGGATGTGTATAATCCCAATTGGATATAAGAGTGATTGATATATGCATTATTTGATATTATATATTTGAGGACAAAGTAGCTAACTATACCCAAGAGAATTATTTTTCTCACATATGGATAAAAATTGCCAGGAGGGCAAATGGCATGCCTATACAAAGGAGGACATGCCACAATTTATTTCGAGGGACCAGGTCAAAGACCGATTTAATATCAAAGAAGGCAACATACAAGCTGCCTCCGTTGTTCACGTTTGTCTTCCAGTATAGAAGGGGGGAGTGGAGGACCTGATACATGTTGCTTACCCTCCTACAGAATCCAGCTTGAAAAGGGGTCAGAATACTATTGTCATCAATCCAGCCCTGTATTCTACCCAGTAGAAGGTGTACAACGATTTTCTGAGCATAATCAATTAAACTAATTGGTCTGGAGTTTCATAAGATGGCTTTATCGCCATTCTTGTGTATTGAGATGACTTCAGCTCACTTCGAGGATTCCGGAATGTGAGCTCCTCCAGCGATGGCATTAGCCAGAAATAAACAATAGATAGACCAGTTCTCCATGTCTTGTAAAAATAGATCGTCAGGAATACCATCCAGGCCAGGGGCCCTGCCTCTGGTTACAGCATCCAAGGCAAGATTAACTTCTGACAATTCAAAAGTAAGCTCCCGCAGTGCAGTGGAATCATCTAGTGGCAGGACAATCGATTGATCATCTATTGAAGGAGTGGGCTAGAATGGTGAATGCAAGGCTGAGAAATATTCCACCCATACAGAAGGAGCTACAAAGTTGTAGGTGGATGGCGGATGGCCCTCTCTGCCCCATTGATTAAGGCCCAGATTGTGGTCAAGTCCTTGGCAAAGCAGGCCTCTTTCAGATCCTGCCATCTCCTGTCATCCCATTCCCTCTTGATACGGACCTGGGCCAATTTGTAGGCCTTCCTGGCTGCTTGGATATGGGAGATGTCCATAGATCTCAGTGCCTTGTTTAACTGGGGATGGTTGTGCTGGCACTTGCTGTTATACCACGTTTTGATTTTGATTCGACATTTCCAGAATTTACTGACCTGAATGGTAGAATATGTTAAAATATATTTAAAAATTGGTTGTGAATATCAGCTATGGCGGCTGTCCCTTTATGATTTATTGTGCTTTCGTTCATCTCGGCTAAGACTAGCTGCAGATCAATGCCTAATCACGTCACTAAGGCATGGACATAGATGTAAGTCAATTAAAATATAGTCAATGTGGCTTGAATAAGGTGGATTGTAAAAAGTACTGGTCCCCTTCGTGTGAGATTCAGTTCTTCCATTCACAGATCTAAGCCTGTATTCCAATGTAAGTAACTTTAACTGTAGGGCTGTCTACGTCCATTTATGAATTGGGGGGCAATTCAAGCTGCGGTACTCCCCAAGTCGCGTCCTCCTCCACTCCCACATGAATGTCATCTGTATCTAAGGGTTCAAAGGTGGAGTTGAAATCGCCTGCTACAATTAAGTACGCTTCCCCTCGAGGCTGCTACAATTAAGTACGCTTCCCCTCGATGCTCATCAAAAATGTCATCTAAGATAGAAATAGTTGCTGACCTTAGCCCCTCCTTAACCTCTCTGATATACACTTTGTATATATCAATAAGGTTGGAATTGCCTAGTCTAATATAAACTAAAGATATCAGCGCAATCTGTTTACAGTTGTTTAACAGTAAAATCCAGATTTAATATAATCCATGTCATTAAACCACCCACTAGTTGTCCTACAGATCCACGTGTGGCTAGAATTGTCAGAAGTTAAGATAACCTAACTTAAAGACTAGTTCTAGGGCCCAGGTTTCTTGTAATAGGCAGATGTCTTTAAAATCTATATATGCGTTCCAATCTGGGGAAGCTGCTTTCACATTTATACCAGCTTGTTTGCACTATATAATGGAGCCAGCTTCCACGGACTGAGGAGCAGTAAAAATGGAATGAGAGTTTGCGAATTGTGTGGCCTTGCGGTTGGGGGGTGATTGGAAAAGCAATGATTTGGAATGACCAGTAGAGATAGCGAAGAGGAAAACATTATGTGTGGGTACCGAGGTGTTTGATGGTGAGTTAATCACACACTGATAGTTATTGTTGAGTGGACAGGGTTCGACTGTCAAATGAAGGCCTGTAGGGAAATTTAGCAGTCAATCTACTCCCCGCAAGGGAGATTCTCTTGAGTAGAGAGTGGAGGGGGTATGCCCATTTATGGTTTGACTCTGGTCCTGGCATCTACACTTGAAGCAAATATTTGAGTCACTAAGGGTAGAGTCCATATATCTAATGCCACTCAGGAGGATGTGGACTTACGGCTACAGCGGTCGACCTCGACTCTGTGGAACCGGGTTTGAGTCTCGGCTAACCCCGGGTGGGTATCTCTGCTACACCAGCGGAGTTTCTGGAGTTTTGCCTTCTTCACATTCCATTGCGAACGCGGATTATAGGCAAAACTCCAACTCTGTGGCGGGGCGGAGTTAGCCGGCTACTTCCCCTTCCCGAAGTAATTATAATGTAAAATAAAAGCAATTACCTATTGTGGCTGTCTCCTCCTCGCCATGGCCACTCTCCATCCTCGTCCTCGCCATCCTTCTTCTTTGATAACCCCTAGGTTGTATGTCATGCGAGCATGACGTACAACGTAGGAGTTATCAAAGAAGAAGGGCGGAGAAGACGAGGAAGGAGAGCAGCCATTGCGAGGAGGAGGCAGCCACGGCAGGTAAGTGCTTTTATTTAACATTATAATTACTTTGGGAGAGGGGAGGGAGTGGAGCGGAGTTCCACTGAGTTTTTTTCCAACTCCGTGGAATTCCGTGTAGAGGCACTATGCCTGCTCCACCCATCGCTAGTCTTGGCAAGGACGCTAGTATATATTTTTGCTTTCTGTCCTTCAATTGCTTTATATTTAATACATGTATTGCATCTCCACTGGGTTAATGTCACCACAGGAAATACTGTGGTTTTGTGTACCATTGTTCCTATACCCTTCCTGGAGGGACCAATGTTCCTTATAACGCTATGCACACCCTAGGTTTCTTCTGACTTACAGGGTTCCCTTGTCTCTTTACAAATAGTGGTGGTATTTTTGGCAACAATTAGTTCGTTTAGGAGGGTGGATAAATGAAGGATCATTGTTTTAAGTTCCTCTACCACATTTCTAAGTTCAGAAATTGTATGTGTTAAGGTAGCCAATTGGCGTTCAGGAGATAAGGTATTGGATTGTGCGAGGATGGGATTGTCGAGTGATCAGTGTGGTGAAACAGTCTGGGTCTGCACTTCAAGGGAGAGGCATCTATTACTGCACAGAATCAAAATTGCCTGTGTGTGTGTGTGGTCGTATTGCTAAATCTGTGTCAGCTGTATCAGGAACTGCAATTGGTTCTTTTTGTTGTGTTCCCTTGGGATGGCCTTTAAAGAAGTTAGCTATGTTTGAGGTGCCCCACTTGCCCTTCGTGCCTGACCGAACGTCTGATTTAAGATCAAGTAGGTGGTTTGCTTAGGGATGGAGCCAAGATTAGTGTGGGGGACTACAACATTATTGTTGCTCGAGTCAGGTCTATCTTTCCCTGGGGGTAGTGTATATGAGCAAATAAGTGACTCCACTTCCTCAATCAGAAAACTGATCCCTCTAAACATACAATTGTCTGGTTTGCTGGTGCTTTTAGGATGTTTGACAATGCCCTGTGGAAGGTCTGAGGCCTTCCGTTTACCCATTTTACCAGCACCTAATAACTGGTTAGAAGTTGCAGAGAAAATGCACGATATTATTAAAATCTACGATAATCAACACAGAAAAAAAGCATTAACTGCAAAGAGAAAACACACAAAAAATGCACAAGACTTTAAACTCTGGTGAGGAATAAAACAAATGCTAAATAACATTAAAATCAGAAATGCGGAGGTTGTGTCAGTAAGGATGCAACAAGGGCTAAACAAGAGAAAGCAGCCTTCGTTCAAAACCTGCGGACCATGTAATATGGAAAGTTCCATTTGGAATTGTGCTGTTATGTTAACACTCAGAAAGGACCTCGACACGCTAAGTCCGGGGAGTTCATCCAGGAGAGGTGGCCCAGCCTCCTCCAGTCTCTGAGGGGCGTGGATGGGCCCGCCCTTGCGCCGGGCTTTGCCCGTGTGCGTCCCACAATACAGTGTGAAGCGCTCTCAAGAAGCACTCATCCGGCACAGGTGGAGCTGCAGGAGGGGCTTCTGGGACATGTACTACCCTGAGGCCGTAGCACAACGGCTCACTCCCAATGATAGTGCCCCCATCGTTGGCAGTCAACAGGAGCAGGTACAAGAGCATCCCAGGAGCAAGTTGTGGCCAACAGTGGCCCAAGCAAAGATCCGGTAAAGCCTCCCAAATGTATAAAGCCTTCCATATGTTATATTCATACATTGTATCGTTACCATTTCAAAACTTTCCTGATTTGAAAATATGAGCCACTTTGATTTAGCTATCTTGTTTGCTAATGGGGGCAATTTTAATTTGGTGCCCTGGCCTATTTTTTTGTCCCAGTCTGAGCCTGCAAGGTTGACAAAATATCTGCTCCCTCGTTGATGTTAAACAGAGAAATCCTGCCAGTTCACCAGCAACACTGCTTGCCTCTGGCCCCACATCTCATACAGCATCAATTCTGCTAAGGTAGTTCACTGAAAAACATTTGAGTCTCTAGGAATCTGGAACCTCCTAAACATACCCAAAGGCTCCTATCAGGTTTACCAGTTTAATACTGAAGCTCCATCCTTTCTACAGCCAATCTGTGACTCCCTTCTCTTCAGCCTCTCATTCCCAAACCCGTCTCCATGCCTCAGTTCCAGCTTCAACATTCCAATGTTGACATCACAAGTGTTTCAGTCCTGGTAATAGAACATACTGCAGAACAGTTATAATTTCCTGGTTGAATTTTATAAAAGGGATATGGTGCACAATAGACCAGTGTGGTATTATTTGAGTTCTCTAAAGTGTGCTGCAGTGCTTAGAGGTTCGGAGATCACCCTTCTCCCTAATAGGTGACATAAGTCAACAATTGAACGATTTCTGCCCTCCAGCACACGCGGCATCCACATATAATTGTTTAACAGTAATGTCACAAGATTGCCCAAATTATTTTGTTCATCTGTTCTTTATATTCTTGTTATGTTCTTAGCCTTGGCCAACACGTGTTTTGTCGCTTTGAGGAATCAATCCCGTGACTTCATCAGGGCTGTAGAGGTATATTTTGCTAATCCTTATCTTCACATCAGTTGTAATCCCGTCCACAACGGAGCGTACACGCAAGGCAGGAGGATAACATTGGCACATACTACGGAAACGCAGGGAACACGAGTAAAAGTACTTGATACAGTTCGGAATTCCTACTACGGAGCACAAGATTTTTGTTTCGTAAGGAAATACATCAATAAATAGAGGCCAGTATGAAATTACAACTGGCGAGAAGATAAGGATTACCAAGATACGCCTCTACAGCCCTGATGAAGTTGTGGGATTGATTGCCCAAAGCAAGTAAACCCCGGGGCTATTTTTAATTATAATGTGTGGGGGAGCACCAGCCCCCGCCACGCAAACCCAGGGACCGGCTCCTCCCCAGGGCTACTATACTTTAACATTGGGGGTGCACGCGCCCCCCCCCCCCGCTGCCCCAGGGACCACCACCTCCCAGTGGCTACTTTCAAAATGGGAGAGGGGCCGCGTGTCATTTGAGATGTCATCAGTGAGGTCACTGACCATGTCATGAGTGATGTAATATGTGAGGTCATAAGCAAAGCATTGCAGGGGCGCGAGTTATAGTTAACTTGGGTAACTCTAAGGGCTGAATTTCTCTGGTTTTGTATGAGAAAAATCTGACCCCCAACTATAACGTCCCTGTATCCTTTGGGGTTTTTTTTGTGTGAATTTCTAAGTTTTTAAAATTCCTATTGGCTAACTATAACGTTCTTGTAACGTTTGTTTTTTCATTGAATATATATATATATATATATGTAGGTGTGGGTGTGTATGCGTGCATGCGCATGTGTGTGCCAGCGTGCATGCGTGTATGTTTGTTGATATTGATGCAATCTTGAATTAGCAGAAAATAGGCAATAAAATTCGTACAGGGGCCCTAACATCTCTCTAGCTGGGCCCAAAAAATTCTGAAGATGATACTGCGTGCTGTTTTTCTTCTATGAGGGAGGAAAGCTTCGAGGGGCGAAAGCTTCAGTGTCCGCTTCCTCTCATGCACCTCTTCTACACAGAAAGGAATCTTCTATGCAGAAAGGAAGTTTGCAGGCTGTTTTCTCCTGGTCCCTGTGCTATGATTTTTTGAGCCTTGAACTGCTGCTGCTGGTGTTGTACCTGCTCCACTGGGTAAGGGATGCCTGTACTCCTGCTCGTACACTCGGTTGTGTGTGTGAAGGAAGCATGTGCTGCTGCCTGCGCTGTACCTCAGTGCTGTAAAGCATCCTTGCACAGCCTGTGCAGTGCCTTCGGTTCCCTTTGCTGATGCTGTGGCGATGCTGAAGTATAAATGCAGATCAGCCGGCTCACTGCTCGGAAGACTGCTTCCGCGTCCGACAGATAAGGATTGCAGAAATATAATGTACTCTCTGTGAAGTGACTTCAAGTGATGAGATTTCGCAGGCAGGGCTACAGAGTGAAGCTTTGCATTATTTATCAGCAGGGAAGCTTTGTGTTTTTCAGGAACACGAGCTCTTGACATGAAGCCCCTGACACTTGAGGGGAACAAGGTACAGATTGAGCGGCAGACTCTGTTAGCTGCTCTTAGTTGCAGAGTTATGAGCATCATGTTCTAGAATGTGGGGAAGAAAGGAAGCTGGGAAGGAGAGGGGGGCGGGGCGACCTGTTCTAAGCAAGCCCTGGCACAGTCAACTTGATAAGGCTGAGGTATTGACTTTTTCAAGGCTTTGTGCTGTTCGCATAAAAACGCATGCAGCAAGACACATGCATGCATGGCAGACAACATTGCACATGGTCAGTGACTGGCTACCGCCCCCCCCCTTATGACCTCACCACACCCAGAGACAGGAACATAAGCATGGTATCTTTGGAAGGCGGGTGGTCGCAAGACCCCCCGGCCGTATTTATTAAGTTATAAAACAATAAAAATTTTATAATTGCATGATAAACCGTTATACAAAAATCAGCAGGACATTAGATACATTATTGTCAACAAGTGTGAATGACTAGCCTTAACAAAGACTCTAATACAGATTGTTTCCTAACCGAGTCTAACATCCTCATCTGCATTTTTGTATACTAACATTTCTGGGCCAAATGGCAAGGTCGCTAACCGGTGTCAGGTCCTACTAGCTGCGCCTCAGATGTGCGCATGCGCAGCCGGGCCCGCTAAATACCCGGTCCACGGCGTGAACTTCATTTACCCACTAAAGGAGGGCCCTTACTCTGCGCCATCCGGTGACGTCATGAGTATGCGCGCGCGGGGTGGCTACCAGCCTAAGGAAAGCGTGACTCCCCAACCCGCGCCCCTTTGAAGCACCAGTTACCTTGCCCCTGAAGTTCTAGGAGGGGCCAATGGCCCCTCCCCCTGGGCGGGAACCTCCATAGGATGATGCCCGCCCCCTCAGACCTTAAAATAGTTGCTCACCGGTCATGACCTTACCGCATGCCCCATTCCTAATAAATACGACGACCTATGGGAAAAAATTCTCAAGTACAACTACACTGACTAAAAACAAAAACATACATCATGTATAACACCGTAGAGCTACAAGGGAAAAAAGGGCCTATACACAATTGTACCAGTGACACTTAATACAGTACCATTCACTACATTGGGAGAAAAAAGGCCTACGAGAAAGCATAATCAGCAACATATCTTCGCAATACAATATCGATCACTACAATGGGAGAGAAAGTCCTAAAAGAAAACCTCATCAGAAAAACCAACATTTCAGACCCAGTTTACCGTGTTTACCGTGCCTGAGAAAGTAAGTTAACCACAACCTAGCAATTTACACCCTAAATCGGACTAGTAACGCATCAACCGCGTCCTACAGGGATGGTGGGTGGGAAAAAACACGAGGCCCCGAGCGCGGGGCACGTCCGGTGTGGGGGAGCGTCCAGGCAACAAGGGGGTCACCTGGGCGCTCCCCGCCTCTTTATTTCCTAGCGGCCCACCCCCCCCCCCCTTCCCCCCGACCCGGATGTCGATTAACGCCATCCGGGTCACGGGTGGAGTGGCAACCAATCGGTGACAGGGCGCGCCCCAGTGGACACGCCCCACCACCGAGAGGTCCGGAGGACAAGGGGAGGGGTCGCCGCACCGCCATGCGGGCGGGGGGGCCAAGATCCCCCCCTTTTCACATGGTCAGTGACTGGCTACCGCCCCCCCCCCCTTATGACCTCACCACACCCAGAGACAGGAACATAAGCATGGTATCTTTGGAAGGCGGGAGGTCGCAATACCCCCCGGCCGTATTTATTAAGTTATAAAACAATAAAAATGTTATAATTGCATGATAAACCGTTATACAAAAATCAGCAGGACATTAGATACATTATTGTCAACAAGTGTGAATGACTATCCTTAACAAAGACTCTAATACAGATTGTTTCCTAACCGAGTCTAACATCCTCATCTGCATTTTTGTATACTAACATTTCTGGGCCAAATGGCAAGGTCGCTAACCGGTGTCAGGTCCTA